>NC_135501.1:125936539-127289039 GCF_052857255.1 Amblyomma americanum
GCTACCTTGTGGGACACCACAAGCCAGTGGTAGGACTTGTGATCGTGAGTTGTTAATTTGGACTACTTGTCGCCGGTGGGACAACTATGACCGTAGTAAATGTAGCGCACATCCACGTACACCATAAATATCCAACTTATTCAATAAAACTTCATGATTGACCAAGTCAAAAGCCTTGGAGAAGTCAACAAATAAGCCAACCACGATTTTCTTGTTCTCAAATCGTGTTAAAATATATTCTTTTTGGTGAAGCAAGGCTAATTCAGTTGACATACTCTTCCGGAAACCAAATTGGTAAGGTGTTAATACATTGGAGGTTTCGATGAAATTCAAAACGCGGCAATGAATTATTTTCTCGAAAACCTTTGAAAAAATCGGCAATATAGATACAGGCCGATAATTGCCCAATTCGTTTCGATTCCCCTTTTTAAAGAGCACCACTACTTTGGCAACCTGCAACTTTACTGGGAATATCGACGTAGTTAAACACATATTAAAAATATTCGTAAGAACTGGTGCAATTACATCTGCGACGTGTTTGACGGGTTTTATTTGAATTTCATCGATATCCCTACTGCTGCTGTTGTTTAAACTTCTAATTGTTGAAATCACTTCCTGCACTGTGACTGGCTGTAAAAATAAAGTTATATCATTCCTCCTGTTCATATATTGACATGCGTTGTGGGAACTACCTGGTGTACTCATCATCATCATAAACAGAAGCTTTGGAAAAATTTCGACCAGCTGGGGATCGTTAATGTGCACTGGCATCACACAGCATATGGGCGGCCGCGTTTCGATGAAGGCGAAACGCAAACCCTCGGATGTGTAATGCGATGCCTTAATGCCTTTCTGGCTTATGTAAGGTATCTGGCGTGCCTAATTCCGTGAATAAATGACAAGAACAATGTAGTTGCATCTCTCTATACACGCTGGCTAAAATTCTGAATGTCACAATCTGTGCTGAGGGCTACTGATACTGAGTACCCAGGTTCCGAAACCGACCGCAGCAACCGCGTTTCGTTGGAAGGCAAACGCTAAGGCGCCTCTGTGCTCTTCAATGTCAGTGCAAGTTAAGATCCCTAGTTGGTCAAAATTATACCTAAGTCCTCCACTACGGCACCTCTTTCTTCCTTTGTTCTCTCAGACCCTCCTTTTTCTCTTCCCTTACGGCGTGGTCCAGGTGTCCGCTGACATGTGACAAATACTCCACCATTTCCTTTCTCCAAAACACAAATTTCCAATTTTCCAATTTTTTCCAATGTGTCCCAATGAATATGTCAATACTGTAATGTACTCACTTCGTGAGCAGTCGTGACCTTCTCAGCCATGCTGACTACCTTGGTAGGGGGCTCCTGTCTTACTCGGCACGTCACGCCGCCTTTAAAGAGCCCAATGTCGGCCCGACCGCCTTGCAGCAGCCACGGTTTTTCTAGAGAACTTGCCAGGCGCTCAGGTTCCTCACCGCGGCTCTGTCAGAGGTGGTTACACCCGAATATTCGAGCACTTTGTCATAAAGGAGGCACAACAAGAACAAAAGGCGCTAAGCAGGCAGGCGATGTGGAGGGGCATGGCGTCGTCGTCCCTTCACGCTGACGTGCGAGTCTGGCTGGCTGCGGGGCTGGCGAGTCCTACATACGACAGATCGCCTGGCGGCTTCGGGCGTGGCACCCTCCGCCCGATATCCGCAGTGCGGTCTCGTAGAGAAAATGCCAGGACATCCGGGGCTCTTATGGTACATACGTCTGAGGTGATCAGCAACTCGTTGCCAAAATTCTGTCTTCATTTTCAACACTGGTGAATTTTACCGCAACTCACTAAGCTCCTTTATGATCAGCAACTTATTGCCGGGTTCGAACCCCACCGCGCCGTCTGTGTTTTTATGGACACCAAACGCTAAGCCGCCTACGTGCTGTGCTATGGCAGTGGACGTTATAGATCCCCAGGTGGCCGAAATTATTCCGGAGCCCTTCCCTACGGCACCTCTTTCTTCTTTCACACCCTGGTTTATACCTTCCCTTAAGGCGCGGTTCAGGTGTCCAACGATATATGAGACACATACTGCGCCATTTCCTTTCCCCAAAAACCAATTATTATTGTTTATTAATATAACTCGTTGCCAATGACAGCTTTTCATTGGCTGGCATGGGTTCCGTGCAAGAACCCCAACAAAAAATTGTAAATACTTCATGGAAGCGCCGAGCAGAAATAGTTGTGACGGAAATAATCTCCAAAACATAGATTTTATTTTTATGTATAAACTACAAAATGAGTCGAAAAGATCACCTCTATTACGTATTCATTGGCATGCGGGTGGTTGATCACTTTACTAGTTTTCTGTGCACTCCTTAAGGCAGGAGTGACGTTGTGTGAAGAGCTGAAAGGGGATAAACCGGTAACGCGAATAAAGGAGGTAACCGCGGCCGTGACGCTGCCCTAGTTATTCTAATTTCCTCTCATTTTACCATAGTTTTCTTGGACAGCCTGGCTCTGCACATGGGTGTATCACATTTTTTAGTTGCTTACAAAGTTGGTTTTCTTTGATCGTTTTTCATGTCATAAATATAAACCCAGATAACCAACCTTTCTCTAAACCGCCTCTCTGCGTATTTCCCAGTCAATTGTATTTACTCCAAACATCATTCCGTTAATATATGTTTATAACAGAGGAGTTATTTTCTACTGTCATCCAGCCATGGGCACCCATTCAGTTACAAAGGAAATCTATTGTGCTCCCACAGAAACTTTGTTTTTAAACATATTAGGGTGGCTTGACTCCCCGCCGAATTCTCTGGCGGGTGCCAGTAAAGTTGTTTCCCTCTGTCTTTCTCTCTTTCTTGCTCCAGGATTCAAATTTGGTATGTGTTCCTATTGTGGCCACAGGACCGTGCGCGCACCCATGAGCGAACCTTGCTGAGCCTCTGTGCGTTCCTCGCACAGACGGGCTTAACGTCTTGTCTGTGCTCCGCCACGTAGCAATACGCTGTGAACGAACGCTCCGGGAATTCTGCCTTGGAAGATTAACGACTGGACGCCCCACTCCAGTTGTAGTCAATATCGTGCTATGCGCGTGTGTTTTTATTGCTCTATCATGAACAAAGCACCCGCACAGCCTGTACACATTTCTTATTGTGTAAACAGTTTGTGTATATTACCTCACCTCTTTCATCTAATTTCTCCATTCCGCCTGTTCTAATAATTACTTTGTAATTATTAAATATTTTCTCCTACAAATCGACTCCACCGGGCAGGATGTACATGAAAGAATTTTTAAAATATATTTATTTGGCAGGTTTATCAGCGTAGGTTTCTAAGAATTATGAGCGGTAATGCAGAAATTAAGCTAATCATTCTGGGTATTAGGTTATTTTACATAGGCGTTGATAATAATAATAATAATAATAATAATAATAATAATTGGTTTTGGGGGAAAGGAAATGGCGCAGTAACTGTCTCATATATCGTTGGACACCTGAACTGGGCCGTAAGAGAATGGACAAGGGAGGGAGTGAAAGAAGAAAGGAAGAAGAAGGTGCCGTAGTGGTGGGCTCCGGAATAATTTCGACCACCTGGGGATCTTTAACGTGCACTGACATAGACGTTGATAGACTGCGCCATTGCACTAAGGGCCGGTCTCTCTACTGACAACACTACGTTCAATATTTTCAGAGATAAATCTTTTTCGCGTAAAGCTTCTGCCCTATGATCTTATCTTTCACAAGCTACATATTCCTTGGAAAAACGTAACCATATAACTGGAAGGCTTCAAAAACGGTGTAAACTTCGTCGCCTGCTTTTCTCTTAACAATGCCGATTGCGAGGTTATAGAAAAAAGCGGCGGCTGAACAGAGAGCTTTACAACTGAAGTTCAGAGATTCGTTAAGGATCTCTCGCTGAGTGAAGAAACGGAAACAGCTGCCGTGTAGTTCACACTCAAACCTTGCATTATTAAGACGTATTGCCGCCATTGTGGTTCACTCGTCCGTTCAGCTGATTAGGCTTGACGAGCTACGCACCTCCAAACAATGGCGCCCTTTTCTGATGTTCAATTAAACTGTTATTGCTGTTTCACTCTTCCGCTGCGCTTTCTGGGAGCGGAACTCTAGGTTGTCATGTTGCGGTTCCTTGAGCATCCGCTCAAAGCGACATAATAATAATAATAATAATAATAATAATAATAATAATAATATAATAATAATAATAATAATAATAATAATAATAATAATAATAATAATAATAATAATAATAATAATAATAATAATAATAATTTGTTTTGGGGTAAACGAAATAGCGCAGTATCTGTCTCATATATCGTTGGAGACCTGAGCCACGCCGTAAGGGAAGGGATAAACGAGGGAGTGAAAGAATAAAGGAAGGATGAGGTGCCGTAGTGGAGGTCTCCGGAATAATTTCGACCACCTGAGGATCTTTAACGTGCACTGACATCGCACAGCACACGGGCGCCTTAGCGTTTCGGCTACACCATGCTGACTTAATACGCCGGCTCTCAGAGCGACATTCGCGATGTTATTCTGAGTGCTGGCTCCGAAGAATTTTCGCCTTTGCTAGCGTGAAGCGAAAGAAACGTCTCGCTCACGTGTCACGCTCCACACGCCGAGATGCACTAAGCAAAATATCCAAGTGTTTTGAGCGACGTGAAATAGAACACGTGGCACTAACAACAAGCGCAAGAATAAAAATTCTAGCACTTTCATAAGTGATGGTGGGATACCAAATGTTCATTCGATTTAGAATGATGATTCACTCAGCCGTTTACACGTCTATAGTACACTCCTCTAGCGGTTCCACCACAGATGCGCATTCAGAAAATATGCGAGGCAGGTGTAATCTAATTGAGTGTAAAGGGTTCCTTAATTTATGCTGTTTAAAAGAAGAGAAAACACTGCAAGGCTACACAAATGATTGAGAATCAATTTTTCACTTGCTTGACTGAAAAGCTTGCTCTCAAGGAACACATTTCTTGACCGCTTGTATTGCCATGGAACTATGGCGTCCCACGAAAATCGCATATCTGATCTTCTGTTCTCGGTATTACAATTAAGGTTCACAAAAAATAGTTTCTGCTCTATATGATAACCAGCAGCTTATTCAGTCATTTGCCTACACACCTAGAGCCTAACCCTTTATTCCGATCAAAGTATCAGAATAGTTCAACTCTGCATGTCAGTAGCAAACACCACCGGCCCAATATTGCATGTCCGTTGACTGTGACAGGCCAGGAAATACATGCGCTTTAGAAAAGCTTGCAGGCGAAGCAACTCCTTCAATGCACGTAACTCGTCAGTATAGCTTAATTTTATTGGCTTACAGCGCCGAGGATAGCCGCGGCTTCGAAACTCTAAAAACTGATAGGAATATCATTACGGTGGGACACAGACCTCCCTAAAATAATGAACCCCAGATCACTAGTTCAAAAGTTAACTACGATATATAGTTAAAAAGCCGTCTAGTTAGCATGCATTTTTCTGGGATCTGATGTACTACACCACTGAGATTGCTGTGCCGAAAAAAAACGCTTCTTTCTGAGGAACACTATGTTTAAAATTCTGTCAAATCTTGATTGAAACACCCTGTATATTTACGGCAAATACAGTCACGTTTTATTTTTTTGGTGCAAGGCTCACGCAGTTCCTTCACGGCGCGGAAATGAACCCTGTACCGCCACCAATCTAAACGGCTGCGTCCATGATGGCGGTAACCTTCGGGCGCAGCGTTAAACCTTTTGTCCTCCACCTTGCAACATCTGTGAACAGCGTGTTGGACAAAAAAAGGACACGTAGGACGTGTACCGTTGTCGCAGGGTGAAAACAGTTCAGTCCTTGCTTTCAGCGTCTCTTCGCGTCAAGCAGGGTCCACGAGCGTGTTATTACTGTCGGTTGCTACCGTGCCAAAAACACAAAGTCATCCGAACTGGTATTCGAAATACGATCGCGAATCTCGCCTTCATCGCAAGTAACAGCGACGTCGCAATCCTCAGTAATAATAATAATAATTGGTTTTTGTGGAAGGGAAATGGCGCAGTATCTGTCTCATATATCGTTGGACACCATAACCTCGCGGTAAGGAAACAGAAAAAGAAGGGAGTGAAAGAATAAAGGACGGAAGCTGTGCCGTAGGGGGGGGGCTGTGGCATAAATTCGGCCACCTGAGGATCTTTAACGTGCACTGACATCGCACAGCACACGGGCGACTTAGCGTTTTGCCTTCATAAAAATGCAGCAGCCGCGGTCAGGTTCGAACTCGGTATAAGGTGGGTTTTATTCTGAGAAGCTTCTTAACGGGTGTAGGGCCAACTGCAGTCCGATGTCATCAAGTCCTAGCTAGGAGCGTGCACCAGGCGATGACCATGCGGCACGCGCATATGCTCGTCGTCTTCATTGCAATGGCCCTCGAATAGAAGAGCAGCCTTCCTGGCGACTTAAGGGGCGGACAAGACAGCGGGGTCGTAGTATCGCTTGAGCCGCTGGATATGTACAGTCGCACGGCCGCGGCGTCTGAGATCTGGTGACGAGGTGAGGGGCTCAACAATATAGTTGACTGGAGATGTTTGTTCCAAGATGCTATATGGCCCTTGATATTTAGCCAGCAGTTTCCGGAAGAGGCCCGTAGTATTGGGTGGTATTCACTGCCAGACAAGAGAGCCGGACGAGAAATGCTGGAGACGTTGATCTTCATCGTGGCGCGTTTTTTGGAGGGACTGGGTAGCGGTCGTTAGCGACCGGGCGATCTGGCGGCAGTTCTCGGCGTGCCTGGCGGCTTCGGAAACGGTGATGCACTCGGATGCATCAGGGTGGTAGGGGAGAACAGTATCAATGGGAACGGAGGGATGGCGGAGATAAAAGAGGAAGAAAGGAGAAAATCTTGTCGTAGACTGCGAAGCAGTAAAATACGCGAATGTAGTATACGGGAGAATAAGGTCCCACGTCGTGTGGTTCTAACCGACGTACATAGCCAGCATGTTCCCCAGAGTGCGGTTAAAGCATTCAGTGAGGCTGTTGGTCTGAGGGTGGTAAGCGGTGGATGTCCGATGGATTACACTGCGCTCACGGAGCAGAGCTTTGATGACATCAGATAGGAATACACGGCCTCTGTCGTTGAGGAGTTCTCGAGGGGCACCGTGTCGAAGGATGCACCAACGCAGAAGAAAGGATGCTACAGCCTGTGCCGTGGGAGCAGAGACCGCGGCGGTTTCAGCATACCGCGTGAGGTGATCGACGGCGACAATGATCCATCGTTTGCCTGAAGCAGTATACGTGAGGGGCCTAAATATATCTATGCCAACGCGGTCGAAAGGGCGAGGCGGATAAGATAGCGGCTGCAACTCGCCGGTAGTATGGGTAGTGGGTGTCTTGCGGCGTTGGCAATCGAGGCACGAGCGCACGTATTTAAAAAAGAAATTGTACATGTCACGCCAGTAGCAGCGGAGGCGGAGGCGCGTGTAAGTCTTGAAAAGGCTCGCGTGACCGCATTGAAAGTCAGTGTGAAAATATGAGCAGAAATAGAACCGTAGGTGGAGAGGAATGACGAGGAGCTATTTTCGTCCATCACAATGGTAATTAAGGCGATAAAGCAGGTTATCTCGGATCTCGAAATGAGAAGCTCGACGGCGCAGCGCGCGGGATGACGTAACCACCGATGGGTCGGAGGGAAGGTCGAGAAGAGCACGAATCCAGGGATCCTTGCGCTGTTCACAAGGCATGTCACTGACGGTGGGAGACGGCGTAATGACTCCGATTTCGCAGAGGCTGGCAAGTTCGGCGGGGAGCGAGACAAGGCGTCGGCGTTCTGATGTTTGCGGCCCAAACGGTAGACGACTCGGACGTTATATTCTTGAAGACGCAGCGCCCATCGCACTAGGCGATCGGAAGGATCTTTCAAGGAGGAAAGCCAACAAAGGGCGTGATGATCCGTGTCGTTGTCGAAAGGACGGCCGTACAAGTAAGGGCGAAACTTGCCTAAGGCCCACACATTAACGAGGCACTGTTTTTGAGTCACATAGTAGTGAGACTCAGCCTTTGTAAGTGTGCGGCTGGCATAGGCAACGACATATTTGTCGTATCCATATTGGCACTGAGCGAGTACTGCACGGAGACCAATACCACTGGCATCCGTGTGAACTTCAGTCGGGGCCGCCGGGTCGAAACGGCGCAAGATGGGCGCTGCCGTGAGGAGACGACGTAAAGTGTTGTAGGCGTCGTCGCAGGCGGGAGACCAAGGCGAAAAATCGACATTGGCGCTGAGCAGCTGAGTCAAAGGGGCAGCAATTAAGGCAAAGCTGCGAATGAAACGCCTAAAATAAGAGCAGAGCCCTAGGAGGCTGCGAAGATCCTTAGTCATGGAAGGTTTGAGAAATTCAGTCACGGCACGAAGTTTCGCGGGGTCAAAGCGTACACCGTCTTTCGACACATGACGTAAAATTGTCAGTGCACGGGCTGCAAAGGTGCATTTTTTTTAAGTTTAGCTGAACGCCTGCGTTTTTGAGGCATGTCAAGACGTCCCGCAGGCGAGATAGATGCGTTTGGAAGTTAGGTGAAAAGTTAACGATATCGTCCAGGTAGCACAGGCACGTCTTCCACTTCAGGCCACGCAAAACGATATCCATCATTCGCTCGAAAGTAGCAGGAGCGTTACACAGGCCGAAAGGCATGACGGTAAACTCGTAGAGGCTGTCAGGTGTCACGAATGCGGTTTTGGCACGATCTGCAGCCGCCATTGGGACCTGCCAATAACTAGAGCGCAAATTAAGAGAAGCAAAGAGGTCCGCGCCTTGTAGACACTCGAGGCCGTCATCAATACGGGGAAGAGGGTGGACGTCTTGGCGTGTTATCTTATTAATGCGGCGGTAATCGACTCAAAACCGAACGGAGTCATCCTTCTTCTTGGCGAGGACAACCCGGGAGACCTAGGGGCTGGTGGAAGGCTGAATAACGCCGCTCTGAAGCATGGTGTCTACCTGTTCTTCAATAACTCGTCGTACAATGGCGGAAACACGATATGGGCGCAGTCGCAGAGGAACATGGGCGCCGGTGTCAATGCGATGCTCGACAGTCGACGTGCGCCCCAAAACGCGTTGGTGGCAATCGAAGGAGGAGCGAAACTCCTCAAGAAGCGCAAGAAGATGGGTTCGCTGATTTGGAGGTAGAGTGACGTCGATAGAGCGAAGAAATAGGTCGGTCAACAACGGGGCAGGCGCAGGAGTAGGTGAGCTGAGGGCGTCCATGGCGACCGGCGGTGTTTCTGAGGGCGCGTCGGGATGGCTTAAAACAGAATCAAAGAGCTGCACAGTGCCAACGCATTCTCCACGGCGAAAAGGGAAGGAGCTTTTAACGGGTTGAAAACCCACAGTGTGGTGAGGTTGGCGGAAAAAGTGATCAGGGCATAAGGCAGCGGCAAGAAATGGCGACGCAGAAAACTAGGAGTTGGCGTGAAGAGAACCCTGGCATCGCAAACACAAGCACAGGAGAGAGGCACAATCACGGAAGAGCACGCAAGAATATCGGTACTGTTGGCGACAAAAGCTTTGGCAGAAACAGGGGAACCACAAATTTCAGTCTCTGACACAGGATTCGGCAACGAGGAGAGCGCTACTTGAGCCCGAGCACAGTCGGTGACCGCATCCTGAAGCGATAGGAAGTCCCAGCCCAAGATGATCGAATGCGAATATGACGGCAGAACGATAAACTCAACCAAATATAAAATGCCCTCTACGACTACTCAAGCAGTACACGCTGCTAACGGCTGGATGAGGTGCGCACTTGCAGATTGTAAAGACAGGCTAGAAAGGGGCGTCTTAACTTTCCTCAAAGATTGGCAAAGCGCTGCATTCATGACGGAGACCGCAGCACCGTTGTCGACAAGCCCCATCACAGATACGCCTTCTGCAAAAAATTCAAATAAATTAGCGGCAGACAAACGAGGCCTTTCAAATTTCGACGACTGCGCAGTTCTTGCCTCAGGAACTGCGACACCTAGATTTCCTCTTGAGTGGTCGAGGGACGCCGTGGCATCGTAGAGATGAAGCGCCGACGTGGAGAAGGCGAACGGCGTCCAGAGAAGGAGGTGCGCTCAGGAGACAGAGAACGGCTTAGGGGCGGCTCATCAGGAGGTGAGTACTGACGGTGGAAACAGTAACCAGAAACCGGAGACGTTCATGCGTCGACAGCAAAGCCGCGCCACATGACCTGACCAGACGCCGAAGTTTCCGATCGTGCGGTTGTGAAGCGTGCGCCAAGAATTTCCCAGTTGAGCAGGTGGTTGATTATCAGGCGTACCACAGGAGGTTCGCGGATGAGCAGGCGGCGGAATAAAAGCGGCGGGCTCTCGAACGGGTCCAGGAGGCGGAGCATAGGTAGGTGGGCGAGGTCGCGCAACAAAGTCCCCAAATGTCAGCTGGACCGCAAGAGGTGTGGGCTCAGGGGCTTGCGGGGGAGCCTCAGCGACCTGTTCTTAAATTATGTTTCCCAAATTCTGAGTCATGTGTGGTGATATCTCTTGATGGCGTGAAATTAGCGAGAGCTGGCGGGCAACTTCAAGGATGACGCTCTTGATGTGCGGTAGGAGCGATGACTGGTCTCTTGCATCGTTCAGGCCAGCAATATAATTGGTTATAATTGGTTTTTGGGGGAAAGAAAATGGCGGAATATCTGTCTCATGTATCGATGGACACCTGAACCGCACCGTAAGGGAAGGGATAAAGGAGGGAGTGAAAGCAGAAAGGAAGGAAGAGGTGCCGTAGTGGAGGGCTCCGGAATAATTTCGACTACCTGGGGATCTTAAACGTGCACTGACATCGCACAGCACACGGGCTCCTTAGCGTTTTTCCTCCATAAAAACGCAGCCGCCGCGGTCGGGTTCGAACCCGGGAACTCCGGATCAGTAGTCGAGCGCCCTAACCACTGAGCCACCGCGGTGGGGCTCAGGCCAGCAAGCAACTTCGACGTTCGCGGTGTGTTCGCGTGTGAGAGCCATCTGCTTGCGTAGTTCGCGAAGCTTTGACACAAAGTGATGACTTCTGCGACGGTGCTCAGGTCTCGCGCCTACATCTGAAAGGCGTCGTCATCAATGCCCATGAGAATATTCTTGATCTTGTCGGCTTCGGACATCTGAGCGTTCACCCTCTTGCACAGATTGACGACATCCTCGATGTATCTCGTGAAGTTCTCGCCTACTGCGGCGGCCGCGGACGCAAGCACTGGTCGGCACAGAGTTTTCTGACTGCCGGGCGGGCGAATACCTCTGAGAAGTTTGCTTTAAAAACAGACCATAATGTAATGTCCGCCTCGTGGTTCCGATACCAAAGATTAGCCACGCCCGTGAGATAGAAAATCACATTGTTCAGTTGGGTTTCCGCGTCCCACTTGTAGTATGCGCTCTCCCGCTCATACGTTGAGAGCCAATCCTCAACATCAAGGTCGGCCGTGCCACTGAAGATAGCGGGGTCTTGCAGGCGGAGAGAACCAGCACAGACGACGGCGGCCGGGCTCACTTGGATGGCTTGGCGGTTAGGCAACGCGGCAGGGGGTATCGTTTGGTTGCGGAGTTCCGGAGAGAGAGGATTTTACCCCGGCACCTGCACCAAACGTAAGGTGGGGTTTATTCGGAGAAACTTCTTAACGGGAGTAGGGCCAACAGTGGTTCTAGATCAACTAGTCCAGCCAGGCGATGGCCATATGGCTCGTACGTATGCTCGTCGTTTTCCTTACAGTTTCTTTTAATTACTATAGGGCCAGCAGGCATCCCAAACGGACGTTACCACGTCACCACAGCGTAACACTAGGTACCCCTCTAACTCGCTTGAACCAACGGGCGTTCATAGCCTATTTGTTGAGTGTTCGCTTGGCGCGCTGAAGGCCTGGGTTTGAATCCCGATCGTGGTTATTTGCTTTTTCTCTATTCTTCAAGAATTCTAGAATTTTTTATGACTGACTCCGCACGACGAGCGAAGCCGGGGGTGCAGGAGAACGTTCTCCTTATGCAATCGCATAAAAATATAAGAGTTGAAAATTGTTAGGAATTTAACCTTAATTTATTGGGTGGACTTGCGAAACTATGTGATTAGCCTGATTGGCTCATGGTTTCGTTTTGATGGGTCGTTGGAACGTCTGGCGAGAATATAGGTCTCATTGATGTTAAGGTAATGGGATATGTTCGTGCCGCAGAGGACAGTAAATGAAGACCATGACGTGCAATGCATAGAGCGAGAGCATGTTCCACTATAACACGAATTGTGTTCGGCTGCGCCGGCAGTCAAGTGCCCTTGCGCAGCCACCAGCGGAGCTGAACTGTTCGCGCTGCCTTGGGTTCGAGCGGTTTCGGGGATGTTTATTTGGTTTCTTTTTAACTGAGCATTCCGGCGGTGCTGGGCGGGAACGGCACAGAAAAGGTAGTTGTGAGATTCGTGGTCCTTGTTCGTGAGTCTTTGAGCCCTTGGGTGGAAAAAAGTGCTAATAGAAACTCTCTATGAAGAAATTAATGTATCGATAGACGCCGAAAAGCTTGGCTCGAACAATATGCGAAAATTAGCAAAAGCGACTCATTGTCAGTTCATTGTTTGAACAGTATGACTGAAACGACAAGAGCATGTTCTTTGAGGTGGTAACCTCTTCCTTGCATGCCCCAGCTTATTCCCTTCAGCGCCGCACCTACGCCATACGTTCTCAGGCACCTGCGCACCTAATAGTGTGCAGAAAACTATCAAATACACCAAGCATCCAGCTCACAATGAAGATACTCTAATACTGGTTTACTTTTCTGTTAAATTTGCAGCTTCGCTCTTATGGAGGAAAAAGATGAGCACGTGGCGATGACCTGAGGTACCCGAAAATCAAGTACCTGGCTTTATTTCAAAACACAACGAATGCTAATCTCTCCCTGAGAATAGATAATTCTCTTTCCTGTAAAGCTGTGTAGCTTGCAGATCTGCAAATGCAAAACATTATTTATCAATATTTATTCTCAGTTGCACTACAGCAGCCATGTAGAATTCTGCGGACGACGATCCTGTGATCTCCAGCTAAAAATGACATACATATGACCCACAGACAGGCAACGAAATGACAGGACCATCATCGCCATATATCCTAAGTGTATGTTAGACAATGTTAAACTTTGTAGCGTACTGTCTGACCTGAACACCAACGACTGCGGGGCGAAAGTATTCGCCTATGTCCGAGACCCCATCTCTGCTTGTCAGGAGCACGGCCGCACGAGGAATGCGGTCCGTGGCTATAATGAAATGAAATGAAAAACTTTATTGTATTAGGGTTATTTTTCGCAGCGTAGGTGGAGCCCTCAGTCCAGGGCCCCAGCGGCCTTTGCACTCTTGCGAGCCCTGTCGATCAGCTTGAGCTGCTTTTCAGGCTTCGAGCTGGACAGCGCAGCCTCCCACTGCTCCGGTGTAGGTGTGTTGTTTATCGGCGCTGCCTGCATTTTCTGACAGGCCCATGTAACGTGGTAAAGCGTTGCGTGTTCACCGCATAGCGGGCATTTGTTTTCATAAGTGGATGGATAGATTTTGCTGAGTAAACTCAGATTGGGGTATGTATTAGTCTGTAGTTGTCTCCAGGCAACCGACTGCTGTTTACTAAGGTCTTTGTGGGGAGGCGGGTAGGTCCTCCGGGGGGCTCGTTGGTGTTCTAAGATGGCTTCATACCGTCTAGTGACTGCGTCCAGTTCCCCTTCGGTGCGCGCCTCCCGGTTGGCGTATGCTCGGGCATTGGCGTCCGCACATTGGTTCCCTTTGACAGCCTCATGGCCTGGTGTCCACGTGATGAAGCATCTCGTAAAAGTGATTGTCCTCGCCTTGAGTATGTGAATGGCTGCAGTGGATATGCGTCCACTGCTGTATCTTCTGCACGCCTCTTGCGAGTCTGTAATGATGTGTGCATGGGGCTCGTCACTCTGCTGGGTGATGGCGAGTGCAATTGCTGCTTCCTCAGCCTCGAGTATGTTGTTGGTTTTTATCGAAGCGCAGTTGATTTCCCGGAGCTGGTGATCCACCACGCTGGCTACCGAGCCATATCGGTGTCTGTATGTTGTTGCGTCAACATATAATACGTCTTTTGACCCGGCGAAGCTTCTTTCATGGAATTCAGATCTTGCCTTTCTTCTCGCCTTATGTATATCTGGATGCATGTTTTTTGAAATCGGACTGATCTCAATGATCCTCCTGATTTCATTTGGAACGCTCGCTGTGCTATTGATTTCTTTCAAAGCGTCCCTCATGCACAGCAACCGCAGCGTGTTTCTGCCTGTTGCAGACAGCATCAGTCTTGTTTTCTGCGCGATAAGGTGGGCCTCGATATGTTCTTGTACTGTGTTGTTTATGCCCAGTTTAAGGAATTTCTCCGTCGAAGTGCTGACCGGCAGTCCGAGAGCACATTTGTATGCTTTTCTAAGAATTGCCTCCAACTGCTCCTTTTCTTGCTCGAGCGGTGTTTGGTAGGGGACGCCGTATAAGATCCTACTGACCACGAGGGCCTGTACTAGCCTACATGTGTCTTCCTCCTTCATACCTCTTCTTCTGTTGGAAATTCTTGCAATCATCCTGGTGATCTGTGCTGTGGTATTTGCTAGCTGTCTGATCGTGTGATCAATACGACGGTTGCTTGCCGAGGATCCTAACTTTCGATACTTCTGGAACCTTCGTTGCCCCTATGTAGATATCTATGGAGTTTTGCAGGTAGACTCTGTAGACTCTGAGCACCTCGGATTTTTCAGGGGAGCATGCAAGTCCACAGTGTCGGGCGTATGCGTTGACCGTGTCTGCCGCTCGCTGAAGAAGCTCTTGTTTTTCGCCTAAGGATCCCCTTGTCACCCAGATTGTGATATCATCTGCGTAGATGGCATGCCTGATTCCTTCAATTTCTTCGAGCGCCCTTGCTAAACCAATCATTGCAATATTAAAAAGCATAGGTGATAGCACAGAGCCTTGTGGTGTTCCTTTTTCTGGGGTGTTGAAGCTGTCAGTCCTGATGTCTCCTATTCCAATGGTAGCGGTTCGGTTAGTCAGAAAGGCTTTCACATAGTTGAATATTCTCTGCCCACAACCCAGTTTGCTGAGCCCCTCCAGCACAGCCCTGTGACTGACGTTGTCGAAGGCCGCTTGAAGATCGAGAGCGAGCAGGATGTTTTCTCCATATTTTGTAACGGAAGTAAGCACCTCCTACTTGATCTGCAGGAGAACGTCCTGTGTCGATAGGTATTTTCGAAATCCAAACATAGTGTGCGGCATGAGTTCGTTGTCCTCAAGGTGGGTCTGCAACCTGTGATGCACAACTCTCTCGTACACTTCTCCCAAGCATGATGTTATGGAAATGGGTCTAAGATTGTCCAGGTGTGGAGTCTTTCCGGACTTCGGAATCATTACTATCTCCGCATGTCTCCAGTCGTCCGGGAGGGTCCCCTGTTCCCAGTGTTTATTGATGAACTCCGTGAATCTTTTGATTGAATTGTCATCCAGATTCCTTATCATGGCATTGGTGATGCCATCCCTCCCTGGTGTTGTGTTCTTTGTGGCGGACATCACAGCGTGTCTGACTTCTTCTATGGTAAGGGGTTCGTCCAGAGCGGGATTCGTTTCGCCCGTGTATGCCAAGCTGCTGTCGGCGTATGTTGCATTGCCGATGTAACGCTGCTTGATGTACTGTAGCATTTCCTCGTCAGTGCTTTGGAACTGGTGCGCGATCCTTTGGGTCGTCTTACGGGTTTCGGATTTTGTGGTGGTTGAGTCTATGAGAGCCCTTAGCAAGGCCGATGTCTTGGCCCAACCTAGAGTCCCCTGAAGTTCGTTGCACTTTTGGTTCCAGTCGCGCCTCGAGAGCTCCGTCGCATATTCTTCAGCTTGTCTGGTGACCTCAGCGATCTTACGCTTGAGCCGCCTATTATGCTTTTGCCTTTTCCACCTTTTTAGTAGGCCCCGTCTGGCGTCCCAAAGGTGTAAGAGATGTTTGTCCACCTCGGGTGTGTTGGTAGTGAGGGCGAACTTTCGGGTTAGTTTTCGCCAGTCTGTCTTGATTCTTGCGACCCAGCCTTCTATGTCGGTGATCTCAGCGTCTTCATGCTGTGCCCTGGATTTCCTATAGGCTTCCCAGTTTGTCAGTCTAGCCTGGCCATGTTGTCGCCTGATCGGGAGGGTTTCTATATGGATGCGCAGGATGCAGTGGTCACTGCCTAGAGTTTCGCCGTCGTTTTCCCATCTTGCGTGCCCTACCCCTTTGACAAATGATAAGTCTGGGCACGAATCTCGGTTGATGCTGTTCCCCACTCGCGTGGGTTGGGTGTGGTCAGTGATGAGGGTGAGCCTTCTACGATCAGCTGCCCTGGCTAGATCCCTGCCTTTCGGGGTTTCTCGAACGTAGCCCCAACTTTTATGCCAGGCATTAAAGTCCCCCAGAATAACGATACCGTTCTTGCCTGCTGCTTCTTCTGCTTTGCCTAGCAGGTAGCTGAAATTGGCTTTCCTCTGGCTTGGCGGGCTGTACACGTTAAGTAGGAAGGTGCTTTCTTGGCTTCTCTTTTGGGTAATGATTTCTATAAGGACGTGGTCAATGTCCGTTCCGTCAATGTCGTGTCTGATTGCGGTGACTGCTTTTGCAACCAGCGTGGCGACCTTGCTTTGCCCCTGCCCCTCGTAGATGGAGTACCCCGCGAGAGTGAGTGAGCAGCCGGTTTCCTGTAGGGCGATTATGTCTGGCGGAGAGGTGCAATTTGTGATGTGTTGTTTAAGAAGACCCTGCTTTCGGCGGATACCACGGCAGTTCCACTGCCATATTTCAAGGGTTTCCAACCTGACCGAGCGTTTACGGTTGCTCGCCATACTGGGATGGCCTGTTATAGGGTTTTCCTCTGGATTTCATGGCTGTGAATGGTACTAGACGCTCTCTATCCCTGCGCGTCTCGTCTTGGATGTTTGAGATGAGGTTGCTAAGATTTGCCAGTGCATTGTTAACAGCAACCATGGCAGTTGTAAATTCCTGGCGCCCTATAGTTGTCGCCTGAGCTTCGTCTGTTTGCGGGTTAGTGCTGTTCTGCCTTGTTCTTTGGGCCTTTAGTTCGTCTATCAGATCGTTTAGTTTCTGTCTCAGCTCGGCGTTTTCTGCCCTGAGCGTCTGAATTATTTGTCTTAGCTCTTGAACGTCCTCGTTAGCTTCCCCATTAGCGGTGTTACCTATCACTGTTTTCTGTGTGTTTGTGTTTTTTGGAGCAGTGGGAGAGGTGGGGAAAAGATGCTCTTTCCAGCTCACCCTGGTTGCTTCCTCCTTTTTTGGTGGGGTCTTCTTCTGCTCCTGCTTCTTTTTGGTTTCTGGATCCTCCCGGGTCCTGGACGCCGATCTCGACTTTGATCCTGATCTCGATGCCGATCTGGACTTGGATCTCGAACTGGAGTCCTCGCTGAACCAGCGTTTCCGGGCCCGGCCGCGTCCGCCGTTGTCTCCGCCGCCTGGTTCCTCTTTTTTTCTCGTCCGTGGTCTCGGTTTCCTGAGGCGTTCCTTGCACTCCATTGCCCCCGTAGGATGCGCTTCCGTGCATAGCACACACCTGGGCTCGCAGGAGTGTCCGTCCTCGATCACTGGCTCGGTGCATTTAGAGCAGACAACAACGTCAGGTGTCGGGCATACGTCCGCCCTATGTCCGGCCTTTAAGCATGTATAACACACTTGCCGCGATGATCGATAGAGGTAGCAACGTATCTCGCCGCCGTAGTAATAGACGTAGCGCGGAACGATCTTTCCCTCGAAGGTAATGACCGCGCTTTGGGATTTGCCAAGCATTCTTGCATAAAGTATTTTGACTCCTTGGGTACGTACCCGGAGATGCGATAGTAGTTCAGTTGGCGTGGTCCCGGCGTCCACTCCATGAATGACACCTTTGTACGAATTGTCCGGCGCGGCCACGTAAGCTGTCACTGCATAGTTCTTTGCAGCAAAGCGTAGACTTGAAATACACTGCACAGCACTGGCAGTCTCCATGCTTGGCGTGCTGAGTATAGCGATGTTGGATCCGTTATGCAGCCGTATAAGGAAGCTGCCTTCGTTGCAGATGTCTGGTTTTCCGCATGCTTTGGTTATAGCCCGGGCCATCTGATGCGTGCTCAGTTCGCTGATGTTGAGTCCATTCTTCGGTCTAAGGATGACTTTGAAGTCGTTTTTTGGCAAAGGAGGTAGCTTCTCTCGCCGAACGGGATTCCACTTGAGTTTGGGTTGGCTCAGCGCTGAATTTTCCGCCGCGTCTGTCCCGGCCTCTGGAACGGCAATCAGTCTCGAGTTCTGGTATTTGGCAGTGAACCATCCCCCGTTGTCGATTGTTCTCTTCTGTGAGAGGTCCGTAGCGTTGTCGGTAGCGTGGTCGGTAGCGATGTCGGTAGCGTTGTTGGTAGCGTTGTCGTCGCTGTGAAGATTCTCTTCGAGCGGTGTCGTGACGCCGCCGCGTCAGAGTCCGCCATCCTCACGGGTGCGGCGTGAGCTGTAGCAGCGTTCCTTCAGGCCGACGGCCCGACGCCGCCTAGGCTTAGCGCGGCGTTCTCTGCCTTGGATTTTCCGACGGGCAGAAAATGGCGAAATCTGGACTCACGGATGTAAATCGGGTATCGACGGATTCCGCTTGATCAGTAGAAAGCGATGGAGTACTCCATTTTCTACTGCGTTGATGTTTGCCGGGTGTAAGGAGGCGTCGAGGCAGGAGCACTTGCGAAGGGCGTTCTCTTCGTCTGGCCCCCTAGCGGCCTTTTTCCGTGGCTATAGCAACACGGGGTACACCATAGGGGGCGATATTGTCACTGCAAATTTTCAACAACGCCAAGATGCACTTCCCGGCCATCTGGCTCAGGTAGGCGGTATAAAACACGGGCTCTCCTCATAACCATCATCATCAGCCAGATTACTCCCACTGCAGTGCAAAGGCCAATGCCATATCTCTCCAATTAACCCTGTTCATTGCCAGCTGCGCCCACCCTATGACTGCAAACTTAATCACGTCCGCCCTCCTAACCTTCTGCTGCCTTCTGCTACGCTTGTTTTTTCTTGGAATCCGACCCGTTACCCTTAAGGACCAGCGGTTATCCTGCCTATATATTACATGCCCTGTCCAAGCCCATTTCTTCCTCTCCACTTCCACTTGGATGTAATTAACATGCCTTTGTTCCCTTACTCAATTTTCCTGCTTCCGGCCTCTTAACGTTACACCTAACATTTTTATTTTCATGGCTCGGTGCGTCGTCCTTAACTTAGGCTTAACCCCTTTCGTTAGCCTCTAAGTTTTTTTAAAGCGATGTTAATTGCCTCAGGGCATTATGAAGTGAGAGATGAGTAAAATGCTTAAATAAATGAAAAAGGTGGGCTGAGTTGATAGAATAAAGAAGTGAACGATGATATGGGCCCTGTGTCCAGGCAATATAGGAATCCAGATTGTGCGGTGAGAGTCCCACTGTCACCAGGTGCCGAATTCTCATCGCCTTCAGCGCCGGGCAGTTCCACAACAGGTGGAGGATATCCGCCTCACAGTTTCTGTTCTTGCTTACTGGACACCCGGGGCGGGGATATAAATCTTTGAAATGCGGCCACTTGCGTGTCACAGCTGGAGTTAGGGCAACCCCGACCCGCATCCTCCGAAGCGCAACTTCCTCTGGACGGGTAAGACCACGGGGGAGGGTTACCGCACACGGAGGGATTAGGGCACGTGTGCGCCGCCCGAGGTGTTCTTTTCTTGACAAAAGGAGGGTGGTGTCATCCAGAGTGACGGATCGAGGCAAAGACGTGGTTGGGGTCGAAAGGCGGGTCGCAGAATCTGCGCGGCTTTGTGCGCTCAGGAGGTCACGCGGGACCCACTCAATACGGATTTGCTGCGGAATGCGTACCGCTAGACGATGGATGTCTTGGCAGATTTCTGGGGTGGGACTGACTTGTCGCAGTAGGCGTGTGACGTGGAGGGCGTCGGTGCGAATGACAATGCGGGCCGTGGGTAACATGGGAACGGCGGCCACAGAGCAAACTGCCTCTTGAACCGCAAGCATCTATGCACAGAAGGAGGAAGTTCTCAAAGGCGAAACCTTGACGTTTGTTCGGAGCAGGCTTGCAATGACAGTCAACTGCCGTTGTTGTTTCGTAGGCCTGGATGCTTGCGTCAATGTACATAACGATGGAGCCATGCGGCAGATTACCGTCTTGCTCTGCAATTCGGTCGTGAAACGACGATGCCGCGCGGTTTCACGGCCGACGTAGATAAGTTGTCTTGTTATCGCTTAACCGCACGAAATGACGGGGAGGAAGAACTGGCGGTGGCGGCTTTAGAATGGAGTGCGATAAAGCATATGCCCTGAGTGCACACGTTGTGTGGGTAAGGCTTGACTTTAGGCGGCGAGAATTGCGTCGTTGCTGCACCAGCACATCTATGGTATTCAGCTGCGCATGTTCTTGGAGCGCCACGATCGAGGTAATGCGAGGAAAACAAGTGATGACCCTCATTGCCTCTCGTTTAAGAGCTTCTAGACAATCCCATGGAGCCCTCGTCAAATGCCGGAATTGGGCTTGGCAAACAAGGTGCGGTTGCACAACCGCCCGCACCAACTGTCGTGCAACATGAAGTGGGCTCCGCCTGTATTAGGAGCAATGCGTCTAATCAGACCCAACGCCTGAATTGCTTGCTTTTTAGCCCGAGAAAGCCAAGCAGTACCTGTTCCTGACTCGTGTATTGTCTTGTCAAGCCTAAGGTTTTTACGGTCGAACTTTCTTGAACTAGATTTCCGGATAGATGGAGACGAATCGGTGTTGCAGCCAGTTTACAGCGCCGCCAGTGGTGTACGACTGACACGAACGTAATTTTGCTCACTGAAAGCTACAAACCAATTGAAGAAGCAAAAATCTACGTAATATCTAAGGCTGATTGGAGGCCTGCTGCTTAAGTCATCAGGTCGTTGTGAGTGCTCCACACCGTTAGGTCTTCAGCATACAATAAGATCTTCATCTCAGAGACATCTTGTAAGCGCCAAGCAAGAAGGATGAAAGAATAATAAATATTGGCTATAACGCCGATCCCTGAGGATTTCGCTAAGAGGCACAAATTACCGGACGGCCTCACCACTGAGGCGTATGGCAGTATCCGCCTTCAAGGAAGGATTTAACAAAATTGCGCACTCTAACGGGGAAATGCAGCATGTCAAGCTATTGCAAGATGGCAGCATGACTGATATTATCGCACGCCTTTTCAACGTCCATGGCCAGTACAGTATGTACGAGTTGAGGCCAGAACTGCTGACGCCATGACAGCCAGTCCATCTTCGGTACATATGAACGTACGAAAAACAAATTGAGCGGGATGGCAGAAACCATGGTGCTGAAGTTACCACGACAGTCGTGTGGCAAGCAGTTTTTCGGTAAGCTTGCATAATGTTGGCGTAAGCGATATAGGCCGGAAATTTCTGAGGTCTGTCGGCGGTTTCCCGGCTTTTTTATGGGGATCACAATAGCTGATTTCCAGGTTTCTGGTACGATGCCTTCTATCCATAACTTGTTAATGGTGGCGAGGAGTTGAGGCAGTACAGCGAAATTTAAGTTCTTGCAAACCTCGTGCGGAATGGAGTCCGGACCGGGCGCAGCCTTCCCAAGGGCCTCGTCTATTGCTGCAAGCAACTCGTGCATTCAATATGGGCTTGCAATTTCCTCGGCGTTGGCTGTAGATGGGAGCTTATCGTTATATGCTGGATTGGCAGCCAGGGGGGCTCCTTTGACCCTTGGAGGAAACAGATCATAGCCCCTACGTTTCTTCCCCGTAGGTGCGTAACGGGAAGATACAGCTTTTTACAATCTTCGCTTGAGGTCCGATATTGGTAAACTGCTATTCAAGACCTGAGACAACCTGCCTTATGCTCTACACCTTCTCTTATACTTCTAGTTATTTCGCTCCTATTATCCGGATCAGCAGTATCAACCTGCCCCAATTAGAGATATTCCTTTACCACTTCAAGCACCTCGCTGCCAATTGTGAACTATTTCTGACTAGCCAGACTGTTGAACATTATTTGCTTTTCTGCATGTTGATTTAGAGACCCACTGTTCTGCTCTTTCTAACTCATTCGTCACAATTTGCAGTTTATCTCCTGAGTGACTCAGCAGGGCAGTGTCATCAGCGAATCGCTGATTACTTAGGTTTTCTTCGTTAACTCTTATCACCAACTATTCCCAGTGCAGGCCTCGGAATACATCCTGCAAACAAGCGATGAATAGCTTTTCGGAGTCCGTGTCTCCTTGCCTGACGCCCTTCCTCATTGAAATTTATGGCAGACTTTATGGAGGACTACGGTAGCCCTGTCGTTTCTATATACCTCTACCCGTATTTTTATATAAGGCTCTTCTACACCCTGAATAATCAATGCCTTGGCGCGTCCTTTCTTAAGAATCAGGATAATGTTTGCGTTTTTCCAAGCTTCTGGCACGATGAGGTAATAAGGCGTTGCGTATACAGGGTTGGCTAGTTTTCCAGCAAATTCTACCCCCCATCCTAACAGGACCGATGTTACCTGATCCTCACCAGCAACTTTTCCCTTTTGCACTGCCCCTAAGGCTTCCTTTACTCCCTCTATCGCTAATGGCGGGATGACGCATTACTCTGCGCTGTATCTAATAATAACTTTCTGATTACATTGGCTACTGTATAGATTTGTGTAAAACTCTTCGGCTGCTTTAGATCCTTGTGAAACGCTGTCAGTCAGTATCCAGGTTTTTTCTGTGATTTTGCGTGTATACAGCGGGGACGCCGTCTCCCATCATACAGCGATGGATCTAAACCCTCCGCGGCATACGAATGGCCTGGCGGCCTCCTCCTCGAGCTCGTCGAGGGAGCGGTGCAGCCGTCAGAGCGACCCCTACAGCGATGAAACCATCGAGTACTTCAGCGAGGCCAGCAGTGATGACGGCTTTGAGGCTTACCTCAGCCCGAAGACCAGGAGAACAAATCTAAGAGCCTGATCACCATCCAGTGAGTCCACTGTAAAAACAAGTGGCAACACACCGCCACACACCATCCTCGTCCTTCCTGTGCCGCCAACTGACAACAAGAGGCGGCTTAACAGGCAAGTCTTTGCAGTAGATCTCAAGGCCCTTGTGCATAACGAAATCAAAGACATTCGCGTGTATGCGCGGAAGACCATTGGAGCCGTTCACGTCCATCATGCAGTTGCGCTGGAACCACTGTGGGCCATAACAAAGATAGGCGGTTTATCAGTACGTACTCTTATCTCACTCGGCGAGGATCAGTCCTTTTTTGGCGTGATCTATGTCGGCGAGGCTATCACGCGAGATGATTTGGCCATACTCTTGAGGCCGGCCAAGTGAAGCCATCGTAATTCTACGGGTATCACGTCTGGGCAATTCACGTTGTGTAAAGTTTTTGTTCCAAGGCGACAGTCTTCTATCACAGGTCAAGGTGGGCCATTTGCGTCATGCCGTGCGGCCATTCATTCCAGAACCCCTACAATGCCGCAAAAGTTTGAAGCTGGGTCATGTGAGCGGGGTCTGCGACAAGAGAGTGTGCTCTCGTTGTGCCGGAGCTCACAGCGCTGAGTTCTGAATTGCACAAGTGCTTAAGTGTTCCAACTGCAACGGGCCTCGATGACGCCTCATGTAAGAATTTTCCTCGCATAAAAAACGAGCGTGCCGTTCTAAAGCAAGTGGTTCGGGACGATTCCACGCACTGTAAAGCTGCTACCACTAACCACGTCCAAGTGTGTCCAGTGCGCGGAATATCGCCAAGGACTCTTCGAGTGCGGATGCATGGACAGTGCTTCAGCCGTTACATCCTGCTGAGACTCCTCAGCGCAAGCTCCCATCTCCGAGCTCACTTGTCGTTAGAGAAGAGCACCCAGAGCAATATCGCCAAGCCGTCGTGATCCTTAGGATGGTAGCGAACGCCATTCGCCCTCTGATACAGGCCCTGAAATTGTCAACCACCCAAAGCATCTTGCTAGAGCTAGACTCCCTGATTCCAGCACTAAAAGATGTTTGAAACAGAATGGCTGGCCAGCTTCCTACGTATCGTGAGCAAGTCAGGGGTGCTGCTGTCTTCAAGTGGAATTCAAGAGGCGTACAGTCACGAATCGCAAGTTTTCGGCAATATGTTTTCAACAACCGCTTCCTGATATCAGTCATCTGCGAACCTAACTTATCCCAAGCAATCAAGCTTTCACGGGACGAGCCCTTCTTTGCTCCGACAGTTCAACCCCACAATGCCAATCAGTACGTGTGTTTCATAGTCAAGAAAGGGTCCATAGAGTTCACACTGATTGCGGCGTGTGTCTCACCTCATCTCAATTAGACTGAAAGAAGTTGAAGACAATTGTGGAGGCATCCCGGGCTCATTGGTATATTAGCGGAGATCCCAACACCCACCACCAGCTCTGAGAAGTCCTATAGTCATTCGCCAGGGAGAAGCATCTGGCCTTATTTGCATCAGAAAATTAACTTTACGTAATAAAATACGGCAGCCTGACATACCTGTTTGGCAGTCAATAAAGCAATTGCCTGGACCTGACGCTAATTTGGCGGTATGTGCGCGGGCGTGTCCAGTGGTTTTATAATGTGGAGACCCACTGGACTTACCAGATACCCACCTACCTCAAGATTCCAGGTCTTGGGGCATCCGGCCCAGCTAAACACACGCACATCGATTGGATGGCATTTACAACTCGAATGGAAGAGGCGTGCAAAGAAGCCCTAACTTTCAGTTTGGAGGACGTTATAGAATTAGCAATGAAGACTGCTAGAGGCTTCCTCACGTCAACTGGAATTCGCAGCGCTGGAAGTCCTTCTGTCAATATTTGTATCCTCTAAAGCCCATGTTCCTCATTTGGCGGACAATGCGGGGACTGACTGCTTGCACAGCAAAGCCTTTCTATGCGTTGGCTGTACATGAAAACCGTCACCACATTTAAGTTGCAACTGACTTCTGTAGGTCCATCGCAGATGCAGTGAATACCTCGGGCTCCAAGAGTGTTCCTCTTGCATCAAGGGATTCGGTGATAGATTTTCTCTTTACTCGTGAGGAACTTGATGCTGCCCTTGCAGATAGTAAGCGTTGGTCTGCGCCAGGTCCTGACAACATTACATACGCGGCGCTGTGCCACCCCGGCCACGACGCGCGTAGAGAGCTTCTCAGCCGTTACAACCACTTGTGGCAAGACGGAGTTGTTTCTCCAAAGTGGAAATCCAATTGCATGATACCATTACTTAAATCAGGTAAATCCCATATCGACCTCTCATGATACAGGCCAACAGCTTTGGCCAAAAGTGTGGGAGAAGTCATAGAAAAATGCTTCTGGCGCATCTTGAGTGGTATGTTGAGCACAATAACGTGTATCCTAATGCCATGGCGGGTTTCCGACGCGGTCGCTTCTTTATACACAACGTCATTGATCTTGTGCCCACAGTACAGCAGCAGAAACGCCAAAAGCGCATGTGCGCGGCACTTCTTGATGTCAAAGGTGCATACAATAATGTGACACATGAGGCCATTCTTGATGCGCTAGAGGCTGCTAGGATCGGTGTACGGATGCATAGGTAGATCCACAGCTGACCAAAAGAACATTTTTCTTATGTGCAAAGATGGTGTGGTGGTTGAACCACATCTTTTGAACGTCCCGATATCCGCGGCTTGTGAGTCGGCGGAGCGGGCTGTTGACATTGCTTGCCAGGCCGGTTGGGGAAAACGTTCTCTCTTGCACCAGCCAGAGCTTCTGGTTTGCGCGAGGCAGGTCGCGCCAACTTCATCTTCATCAGAGCCGCTGGCGATGCCAGCGGCGCTGATGAAGATGAACGGGGTCCTTGGCAAAAAACGCGGGCAGGCCGGGCAGCCGAGGAAGGAAGGAAGGAAGGGGCGGTGATACGGCTGCAGGAGCTCCCCGGATGTGATGGGAGGTGCGTACATGGCGATGAAAAGCTGCCGAAAGCCTAGTGCGAACAGTGAGCGTGCAGAGGCAAGGCCAGGTGGAGGGACATGACAGGCCGGAGCGCAGAGCCGGTGGGAGCTGCGTTGCGTGCGTCGGGGCTGTCGTCCAGTGTCACCAGATTGTCAGGGATCTCGCCGGAGAACACTCGGACCGAAAGAATGGACTAGGCAATGGGTGTACCCACACAAACGCACATTTAATACACCCTACATGGTACACACATTATAACACAAAATTAACAAAACTAACACAAAACACAAATAGTATAAATACACACGACCCGGGCACACTGCTACTAGCCTCTACTACTAGTGTTCTACTATTAGCGGTCGGCGTTCGTGCTCACGGTTGGTTCGGTGCGGCTGCGGCGTTGTATGGATCACGTAGCAGGCGTCGAGGCGGCGTTCGGCGTGCTTGGGCTGGCGTCGCTGTCTGCGTCGAACAAGCTCCCGGTCCAAGCGCCCGTGGAGGTGATGCCGGTGTTGTTGGCGTGGGGGCACCACCCGGATCCGTGGCAACAGCGCTGAAGACACCCCTGGCTGTAGCAGGTGGTAGCGTCCTCCGTTGACTCCCCGGAGCGGGCTCACGCACGGCAGGAAGTCCACGATGCGGAGTCGTAGAACGCGAGCTCACCGGAGCAGTAGCCGGCGTCACTCTCTTCGAGCCGATGTGTCCCTGACCCTCCGGAGCCTCCGCTTCTCTGCTGTTTCCCCGCGTGCCTCGCTCTCATTCGCCCTTTTATAACCTCGGTTTTAGTCCCCGTATGCCTTGTCGTCGTCTTCTCTTCTCCACCTCATCCTCATCCCACCCCCAGTGTCAATAGCCACTCTTTGAAGCGGTAGGTCGGTGGCTGGCATCCTACCCAGAAGTACGGGATGAACCCTTGCCTTCGGAACTGTGCGCTGGCACACGTCACATGAACGAACAAAGCGCTTAACGTCGCTCTGAACACCCGGCCAAAAGAACCCCTCGGTCATCCTAGACACCGTTTATTGAACACCCTGGTGTCCGGCCATAATGGCGTCATGTCCTAAGCGGAGCACGGTCTCTCGCATATCTCCCGATAACACCAGCAGTTGGACCCGTCTTCCTGAACTAAATATGCACTCCCTGTGCAGAAGACCATTTACCAATTGATATTCGAATGACGAACGACACTTCTTTCTTTTCACTGTTTCCCCGGCTTTTTCGAAGCAGGTCTTCAGGCTCAGGTTTTCTTTTTGCCTAATTGAAATTTCGCCCGGTGTTACGCTCAGGCATATCGCAACAGGAGTAGAGAGTGGACGCTGCGTTGCTCGGGATGCGCTTGAGCTCTTGTCTCCACTGCCGAAAAGAAACTGACTGCACCCGTCGGAGCTGTTGCTGGCCTTTCCTCCTTTGGATGTTCTTGAACGTCGAGCATCCTCCACTTGGGATCGGGGTCTTCGACACCTCTTGCACCTGTAATGTTGCACAAGACGAGATCGTAGATGGGTTGGTCTACGCACTTTGCCACTACCTGCCCAGTATAATATGGCATGGACACTAGACTCCTGGCTTCAGGAACGTACCTTACTGTCCTGTCTACCAGAATGACGCCCGACGCTTCCCCTGTAAGATCCTCGTCCTTCACTAGGCTTCTACGAACCAAGACTGTGTTAGCTCTGCTGTCTCTAAGCACCAATATAGGACGGTCCCCTATATGCCCAACCACCACTGGCATTGCTGCTTTCGACTCAGGTGTTCCACTCACTGCCTCATTTTAAAGCGGCGTTTGCTCTCCTTTCAGCTGCGGAACTTCGGCTGGCGTGACATGTTCTACCCTAGAGTCGACAATGTATGCAGCTAGGTCCTGCGTTCTGCATCGGCACTCATCCAGAGTATGACCCCTCCTCTTACAACCTTGACACAGAACCTGTGTTTTTGGGCAGCACTACTTGTCCGACAGTCAGCTGCACGGTGCCCCACTTTGCCGCAGAGAAAACACCATACTGGCGCCTTAGATTAACCGCCATATGCTCTTGGTTTTGCCGCATATGTCTCTAAGGTCTTTTGGGTTTTCTCCTTTGCCTTACTCAAATTTCTTAACCCTTGAGCCTAGAGGAATTGGTCTGCAGTGTCGGCGAACACTTCCAATGAACACAACTTTCTTTCTTTCAGGAATAGCGCTAGCGTTGAGCTGCAGCACGCTAAAAATCGCTCTGTGACCAGCTTGTCACGCACCCCTTCAAACCTCGTTTCTGTGTTTGACATATCAAGCCACCTATCAAAATAGTTGGTCGGCCTGCAGGAAAACTGCATCGCGGTTTCCGAATCCTCAGGTTTCGCGGTGCGAAATCTCTCACAAAAACCCTCTGCCGTAAGACTGAATCTTTGGAGGAGTGCCTTTTTGACTTTCTCGTAGTCCATGGAATCAGAAGCACGCATCCTTCCAAACACATACAGCGCCTCTCCGACTAAACACATGTTTAATGCCGTGGCCCATTCATTGCGCTCCCAGCCTCGCCCCAAAGCTATCCGCTCGAATTGTTTCAGATATGCATCCAAATCATCTCTCTTGTCATCGAAAGGAGCCATCAGCTGTCTTGGACAAACTCTGGCCTGTCTAGGAGATTCTGTACTCGCTAAGGAACGCTGATCATTGTCCGTGATCTCCTCATATCCTCCCGCAACATGCGCCTGTTTCCACAAAATCAACTCCTTCACCCTTTCTATCCTTCTCTACTCCTGTTCTGCCTTGCAGGCTCTTCTAGCCTCTTGCTCTTCTGCCTCGGAAGCTCTTTGGCCTCGCGCTCTTCTGCCTCGGGAGCTCGTTTCGCCTCGCGCTCTTCTGCATCACGAGCTCTTTTCTCTTCTCGCTCTTCTGCCTCGCGAGCTCTCGCCTCGCGCTCTTCTGTTTCGCGTGCGTCTGCGCGTGCTTGCGCCCTTTCCTCTCTCTGCCTTTTTGCCTCTTCTTTCTCCTCGTCACAGAGACGCATCGCCTCTTCCTTGCTTAACCATAGCTTGTGCGCCAGCTCTAAGTTTCTTGCCAAGTCCATACTTTCTGCCGTCGAGAGATCGGAAAAATTCGAGACAAAGCAAAAAAAAGGAAATGTATCCTGGCTCAGGCTCGCCACTTATCTTTGTAACGGATCTCTCCAGAGAACACTCGGACCGAAAGAATGGAGTAGGCGACGAGTTTACCCACACAAACGCACATTTAATACACCCTACGTGGTACACACACTAGAACAAAAAACTAACAAAACTAACACAAAACACAAAGACTATAAATATACACGACCCAGGCACACTGCTACTAGCGCCTACTACTAGTGTTCTACTATTAGCGGTCGGCGTTCGTGCTCACGGTTGGTTTGGTGTGGCTGCGGCGTTGTATGGATCCCGTAGCAGGCGTCGAGGATTCTTCGGTGGGCGTTCGAAGCGAGCGGACGTGTTTTTTATCTCTCTGCTCCTTCGGACGCTGGGCCTAAGGCTTCGCGGCGTTGCGGGGTCTCCCCATGGAGGCCACAGACACCGTGAACGAGCGAAGGCCTGTGTTTGGCGGTGACAATCAGCAACGCAGGGCAGGCCGCTCTCGCTCACGATCACGGAGACGAACGCCGTCCAGAGGAAGGTCGTCCAGCACCATTCGGCGAATGCAGGCCGAGATCGCTGATCTGCGGGACACGGTGAGGTGCCTGACGGCGGCGCTCATCACCACCTCGGAGAACCTTGAGTCCGTCATCGGGACCTTGGACGTGTCGCCGGCGGACCCACGCGTTCTAGCCTTGCGGGACGCCATGGCGCTCGCTCACCAGACGCAGAACTCCATGGCGGCTCCCTCCCCGCCATTTCTGGCCACCCCTGCGCTTCCTGCCGCCATTGCTGCTCCTGGGGAACCGGCTGTGATGCCCTCTCCCCCTGATGCTGCTGCTGCGGGCTCACCGCGGACACCTGCAGCCGAGGAGAGCATGTGCACCCCAATGGACGAGTCTGCTCCCCGGAAACGGCGATGCTCAATGGGGTCCGAGGAGGAGAGGGACTCGGAAACCAAAAGGGACATCGCGGTGGCCAAGCGGGAAGCTCGAAGGCCCCCCACCGTCACTGTTCCCTCTCCCTCCACACTCGAAGGAGCAGGGCCTTCCCAGCAGGAGCCCCATGGAGCCCACCTCCAGCCTGCTGCTGATGCTGCTGCTGTTGCTGCGGGGGCGACGGCTTCCGGAAGAAAAACGGGTGCGACCTCACCAAATCTCGCCGCACGAGACCAGGCTGCGGCTGGGGCTTCGTCTGCTGGCACCGAGCGCGCCCAACTCCGCGGCGCGCCGCAGCAATGCCCCGCAGGCAGCGGCGACGCTGATGCTGGGGCCAGCCTGGTCTCGTGGCGCATTATCACTACCAAGGCGCAGCGGCGTCGGAGAGCTGCCCTGGAGCGAGCGGCGGCTGCCGTGGAGGTCCCGTCCAGCCTGGTGGGGACGGTGCTGTTTCGGCCGGCGAACCGGGGCACCGCCTTCACCATGGAACAGGGCTGGGAGTTGGCCGAGGAGATCGGATCCCGCCCGGGCGTCCTCGCCGTCCGGGTAAACATGCGGCGGAATGTGGTGGCAGTGGACGCGGGGAGCAGCGATGCTCTCCAGGCCCTGACAGCCACGGCCGTCATCCACGGCGTGCCGGTCTGCGCCAAGGAGCCTCCTCCTCGGAATCAAAGCTCCGGCCTGGTCTTCGGTGTGGACGGGCGCAGGACGGCGGAGGAGCTGCTAGCGGCGGCGGAGTCAACGGTACCGATGGTGTCGGCGTCTCTGTCGGGCAGCACACTCGCTCTCCGTTTTGCGGCGCCGACACCCCCGGCGTTCATCACCATATTCAAGCGCAGGCTCGCGGTCCGCCCCTGCCGTCCCCGGCCGCTCCAGTGTGCCAAGTGCGCCAGCCTGGGGCATGCCACTGAGGTGTGTCGTGCTCCTGCCCGATGCACGCGCTGCGGCGGGCCACACGAGCCTGGTACCTGCGCGAGCATGCCCCGCTGCATTAACTGCGGGGGGCGGCACGCAGCCATTGACCCAGCGTGCCCGCACTGGCAGCGAGAGCGTCACGTGACCACTTTAATGGCCACATCCATGGCCCCGATGTCCAGGCGGGTTGTCCGAGCCGTCGTCCAGGCTGAGACAGCGGCCCCAGCCCAGCAACATCAGCAGACGCCGCGCGCTCTTTCTTATGCGCAGGTCGTCAGGGGAACACCCCAGCAGCAGCAGCAGCAGACACAGAAGCAACGGCAGCGCCGGCAGCGGCAGCGGCGATCCGGTTGCCCGGCGTACTGTACAGCGCGGCGCGAGCCTGCGGCCGCTTCTCACGGCCAGCCCCCTGACGCACGGGACGCGGAGATCGCGCGCCTAAAGCTGGCGTTGCGCGCCCTCAGCGCACTTTTCCCGGAGGGCACCGATGGACACCGGGCTTGCTTAGAAGCAGCGGGTGCTCCCGCACAGATAAGCCAGCATGATGGCTAGCCGCCGGACTCCCTCCCGCATACCATCCATCCTGCAGTGGAACGTGCGCTCGCTTGCGGCGCGGTACGCCGAAATGCGAGTTCGCATCGCACAGGATTAGCCGGAAGTTATCGCGCTGCAGGAGACGTACGTACGTTCACATGACGGGGAGCCCCAGATGCGGCTACCGGGCTACATTGGCTACCACTCAGCCACCACGTGCGAGGAACCCACCTGTGCTGCAGTGCCCTGTTGTGTCACATCTCATCGCCCCGGGAAATCAAGGTGCGCGATATACGTGCGGCAGGACGTCCAGCACACCCTCGTTGGCTCGGCGGCGGCGACATCTGACGCCCAGGAGTGCGTGGTGGTGACAGTGCGCGTCGGTGGTGTTGACACGTCGGTGGCCAGTGTTTATGTGCTTCCAGCTGTCGCGTGGAACGCGCTGTATTTTCGTGCTGTGTCTTCGTGCTGTGCCCCGCGCCAAATCATCTGTGGTGATTTTAACGCCCACCATAGTGCGTGGGGCAGTGCGCGCCACTCCGCGCGGGGAGACGACCTGCACGACGCAGCAACGCAGCTGGGACTCACCCCCTTGAACACCGGCGAGCCCACCTTTCGACGACGCGGAACAACCGGCTCCTGCATCGACGTTGCCTTCGCATCCAGAGGCATCGAGGCGACATGGCGCCGATACCATCTCTCTGGGGCTCGGATCATTACTCCATCCTAATTGAACCCACTGCGATGGAGGCGCGCCCCAAACGTGCCTACTCCATTACCAACTGGAGTGCGTTCAGGCGGGCGGTCGACGAGGCGGCGGCCACTGGCGCAGATTTCTTTTCAAGTCTAGTCCGAAGCGCTCTCGCAGCCACCCAACGAGCAGAGGTAAGGGCAGGGCAGCCCACACCTGATATGAAGCTGCTCAATCTGCGCGAGAAGAGAGATCGCGCAGAGCGACGGGCGCGACGGACTGACAGAGCCGCCGCCTGGACTGTCTACAACCGCTTGGACGCAGCAGCGCGCCGCCACGCCAACAAGCTATACCGCCGGCAGTGGGCTTCACTATGCCAAAGGATGGAGGAAGATGTCAGCTCGCGGAGGCTGTTTGACACCCTGCGGCGCATCACCGAACCACAGGCAAACCGTCAACCGCTGACTGCCCTCGCAATCTCCAGCGGTCTCAGCTTTGTAGAATTGGCAGAGCGGTTTGCCGATCGGTTCGCGCCGCCCAGCCCCGCAAACGCCGCTAACATAGCTGCTCCTGAGAGCCCCAGAAGCGACGCCAGTCCCTCGCCCGTCGCCTCGGAAGGTCCATGTGATGCGCCGTTCACCGCGGCGGAATTGAACAATGCGCTGCAGCGCTGCCGCCGCCGCTCGGCGCCCGGACCAGACGGGGTGACATACCAAATGCTGCGAAACCTGGATGCGCAGCAACGACAGATCCTCCTGCAGCAGATCAACCTGGTGTGGGAACGCGGGGAGCTACCGGAGGATTGGCGAACCGCGGTCGTTTGTCCCATCCGAAAGGCAGGGCACCCACCTACGGAGCTGGGCGGATACCGGCCAGTGGCATTAACACCGGCGGCAGGTAAGCTCATGGAGCATATGGCGTTGCAGCGTCTGAACGAGCGGGCTGCGGAAGCTGATTTGTTTGACGAGCGGCAGACGGGTTTCCGTGGGATGCGGTGCACGGCTGATTCTATATCGGACGTTGTTACAGCGCTGGAGCATGCCAGGGCGGCAGGCCAGGTTGCGCTGCTGCTGCTGCTGGACGTCTCGGGCGCTTTTGACAACGTTCACCGCGCACCAATTCTCGCGGTGCTTGAGGGGGCCGGTGTGAGCGGGCGCCTTTTGCGATACGTTCATGGCTTCCTGAGCGGGCGCACCATGCGCGTACGAGTAGGGGGTAAGCTCTCGAAGCCTCGCCCGGTCGACATGGGCGTGCCGCAGGGCTCTGTTCTATCACCATTTCTGTTTAATGTGGCCATGTCGGTGGTGCCGGCCTCCCTCCCCACGAGTGGGCGACACCATGTGTACATGTCCATATATGCAGACGACATAGCTCTGTGGTGCCGGGGACCACCGGGCGAGGCGTTCCGCGTGCGGGGGTGCCTTCAGGGAGCCCTGACCGCAATCGATGCCAGCTTGCGCGGCCTTGGTCTGTCGCTGAGCGCGGGCAAATCGGTGGCCATGGCCTGCGTTTCGCGCTCGCGCGCGCACCTTGCGCCACTCTCACTGGACGGGACTCCGATTCCTTGGCGTAAATCGGTGCGGTACCTTGGCCTGGACATCGATGGCGCCTTTCTGGCGCCTTTCCTTCCGCCCCGCGGCGACCAAGGCCTGTCTGCAGATGAAGAGGATCACCGCCGCCGTGCACAAGCTCACCGCTCGAGGCCAGGGCATCTCCCAGCAAGCCGCGCTGCGTCTATACAATGCCGCAGCTTTGGGTGCGGTGCTCTATGCGCTGCCGCTCGTCACGGTGCGCAAGCCGTGCTGGAAGACGCTCGAGCTTCAGCACCGGAAGTCCCTGTGCGTGTGCCTAGGCATGCCCAAAAACTCGCAGTGCGCCGCAACGTTGGCCGAGGTAGGAGCGTGGCCCCTTGAGCTCCAAGCAGCGCGCAGGGCACTGAATCACATCGACCGGCTTCACCGCGCACCGGACGGCGGCTCGCTGCTGCAGCGTAAGCGCTCGCACCCGCGCTCACGAATGGGCGCGGCGCTGCTCGAGTATGAGCAATTGACCCAAGGCCCACCCCCCTACGGCTCCTGCGTGCCCTGGCCTGCTGCCTCGGAGGTACAGCGAGAGATCGTCGGCATCGCAGGAAAGCGGAGCACACCCCTCTGCGCTGAGCAGCAGCTGGCCAGAGCCGTCATACACGAGGAGCTCCAGGACCATCTCCTCGTGTACACCGACGGCTCAGTGGCCCGCGACAGCTGCTCCCTTGCTGCGGCGGCCACCATCCCCGCCCTGCGACTGCACAGCCAGCAACACGCAACCTTCCTTGGCTCCTCCACCACGGCGGAGTTGATGGGGATCCGGCTCGGGCTGGACCTGCTGCTCACCCTCTGCCCTCCGCCGCCCAGGAGTGCTCTGCTGTGCGACTCCCGCGCCGCCCTCAGCCGCCTGCAATCTAACAGCCGCGGTACCCCACTAGTGCGGGAAATTCGCTCGCGCATCGAGCGCCTCGCGCAGAGAGGTTGTGCCGTGCGTGCACAGTGGGTGCCCGGTCACTGCGGCATCGCCGGCAACGAAGAAGCTGACGACCTCGCGACCGCTGCACACCAACTACCTGCCAGCGATCTGCCCCTTGCGCTGGAGGACGTGCGTGCGGCCATTCACGACCATCTCCGAAAGCAGCACCCCGACCCACGCATCGCGGGAGGTGAGCGCATCGACAGTGTCACCGGCTGTCGCGCACTTACACGGTCGCAACGTGCAATGATCCTCCGCGCGTGCATTGGCTGCGTGTGGCCCGGGGAACGACGGGTGCGTCACGGAATCGCGACGAGTGATGTGTGTGACGGATGCGGTGCAGTGGAAACACTAGAACATCTGCTCCTTCGCTGCTCCGCGTTCGCTGATGATCGTCGCGATATGCTCGCGGCCTATAGGGCGCAGGGCATACTACCAGACTCCATCAAGACGCTATTGTGGCCGCAGGGCAGTGCGCGCACTCGTGAGCGAACTTTGGTGAGCCTCTGTGCATTCCTCAAACACACGGGCTTGCCGTCCCGTCTGTTCTCCGTCAGGTAGTTCTACCTTGAACGATTAATAACTGGACGCCCCACTCCAGTTGTAACCTACACAGTGCTGTGCGCGTGTGTGATTTATTTCCTCTAAAATGAACTAATCACGCGCACAACCTGGACACATTACTTATTGTGTAAATAGTTTGTACATATTACTTCTCCCCCTGTCCTCTATTCCTGTCCCCTCACCTCTTTCATTTCATTTCTCCATTCTGCCTGCTGTCCTTTATTTCCGCTGCCCCAGCTCAGGTGCTTCAATATCGATGGCAGATGCCGGGGCTAGCAAAAATCTTTTCCTTCCTTTTTACTATTATTTTTAATAAAACCACTACCACCACCACCAGCAGGCGTCGAGGCGGCGTTCGGCGTGCTTGGGTTGGCGTCGCTGTCTGCGTCGTACAAGCTCCCGGTCCAAGCGCCCGTGGAGGTGATGCCGGTGTTGTTGGCGTGGGGCACCACCCGGATCGGTGGCAACAGCGCTGAAGACACCCCTGGCTGTAGCAGGTGGTAGCGTCCTCCGTTGACTCCCCGGAGCGGGCTCACGCACGGCAGGAAGTCCACGATGCGGAGTCGTAGAACGCGAGCTCACCGGAGCAGTAGCCGGCGTCACTCTCTTCGAGCCGATGTGTCCCTGACCCTCCGGAGCCTCCGCTTCTCTGCTGTTTCCCCCCGTGCCTCGCTCTCACACGCCTTTTTATAGTATCGGTGTTAGTCCACCTAAGCCTTGTCGTCGTCTTCTTTTCTTCTCCACCAATCACTTCTCTCCACCTCACCGAATGTTTCTTCTTCCTCTTCTTTATTCGTCGGTTAATTCGCGTCTTCTTCACACCTTTTCCTTTAAAATTTATTTAGGCTCCTTAATATATGTGACACAGATGTAGTAGGAAGTCCACATTTTTTGGACGTCCCGATAGCCGCGGCTGGTGTGTCGGCGGAGCGGGCTTTTGACGTTGCTGGCCTGGCCGATTGGGGAAAACGTTCACTTGCACCAGCCAGAGCTTCTGCTCTGCGCGAGGCACGTCGCACCAACTTCATCTTCATCAGCGCCGCTAGCGATGCCAGCGCCGCTACAACGGTTCCACACCCGTGCATCACACCTACTGGGGCGTGTACCAAGGTGGAGTTCTCAATCCTACTATGTTTATTCTAACACTTATAAGACTCCCGGAGTACCTACCTAATACCGTCTATATATCTATGTATGCCGACATCTGCATCTGGGCCTCCTCTGTGACGCGTCTTGAGGTGCGAGCAAGACTTCAGAGGGCAGTAACCATCCCAAGCAGCACAGTTTATTGGGCCAGTAGAGCACATGGGTGGCTTCACTCTGGTTTTTTTTGGACCAGCCTTTGCCAATACCTTTCTAATATTGTCCGATTTTCTGTGCTGCTTGGGATAACTTCCTCGTATCTCCAAGAGCAACGTCTGATCGTGTCATCCGAGAAATGCGCTTTATTGGCATTTACGCGAAAAACATGACTCGTTATCTGCTAACTATTGACGGCCATGCCGTTGCCTATCGTGCTTTTCATCGATTTTTAGGAATTGTTATAGACCGGAATTTATCATGGAGTCCGCAGCGCAGCTTTGTAAAGAAAAATGTAATCTCTATCGCACACCTGGTCAGATTGCTTGGCGGAAAATCATGGGGCTCGTCGATTCTATCAACGCTGCAGCTTAATAGAGCCCTCTTTTTGGCATTTTTGAGGTATAGTGCTTCAGTGCTTTCAAGCACGTGCAAGGCGAATTTGCGTGCCCTCCAAACTATACAAGATCAGGCACTTTGCGCATGCCTGGACCTTCCTCGCAGCGCATCAAATGTTGCTACCATTCCTATCGCCAAGGACTACCAACTCTCGACGTATAATACGTTTGACACCCTGCGGATCCACAAACTACACCTAACAAGGACTCCCCAGCACTGCCTTGTGTCAGCAGCAGATCAAGGACAACACGCAGCGTTTTCAAAGGTTATAGCAGCCCATCAGTCGTCCATCCCATCGCAGTTCGCCCCGGCAGCATGGGCCTTCTTCGGTGCTGTGGTGTCTGTGGGAGCCATGCGTGCGCCTTACAATTCCGGCCATAACGAAAAAATTGAACTTATCGCCACCAGAACTTATCGACACTCTACTTAGTCCACGCCTTATATAGGGACCACACTCAGGTGTATACAGATGGTTTGGTGTCAGGCACAAGTTCAACCAACGCCGTGGTCATTCTAGTGAGACAGACATGTATTATCTAGCGAACTTCGAATCGGTCAACCTCCACCGGGTCAAAATTGTCCGCTCTTGGTGCGGCTCTGCAGTACATCGACGCAAAAACACCCCACAAATGGGCTGTGTTCTGCTACTCAAAAGGAACCCTACAATGTCTCAATTTTGCTTTACGCCATGGCTTAACGGAATTAAGACATCTTTAACATCAAGCGCAGGAAGAGGCTCATGACATCGTCTTCCAGTACATACCGGGACATTGTGGCATTGTCGGAAACGACACAGCTGATGCTGCAGCTCGAGCGGCTCACAGCGGTGCCAACAGTGTCCAGATACCGTTCAGAAGAGCCGACGCAGCAAGACATCTGCGAATGCGAATGCTTGACCGAAAAGAGACTTTAGCGTCGTGGTCTTCTCCTGGAAACTCCACATGTCGTCTGCACAGCCTAGACCCCTTACTTCAACTCAGTCCTCCTTCCGGCCTCTCCCGCTGCGATGCTATGCTCTTGTGTCGCCTGTGGCAACGATTGGTGTTTATAAATGCCTAGTCTCACTTCGTCGCAATGGCAGCCTGTCCTGCGTGTGAGATCTGTGGGTGCGACGAAAATATAGAACACCTTCTTTGTAACTGCCCTCGGTTTCAGTGTGAGCTTGCACCGCTGGCTGCAACACTCTGCCGTTTAGATCATCGACCCCTTACTGAAGCCAAGATTCTGGGTTTTGGAGTATGCCTTTATCGCAGAGGACCGCTTTGAAGGCACTTTTCAAGTTCTTATAGGGCTCAGGACTGAGTGCAAGGCTGTGAACTATCAGTGTGTGTCCTGTGTACTCTGCAAGTGATGTCCAACAGACATGTGGAAAAGTGATCATCTCCATTTACTCTCTCTCCTTTCTACCACTCCCTCCGTTCCCCCTCCCACGGGTAGGGTAGCATACCGGGCGCTGCCTAGTTTACCTCCCTGCTTTTCCTTTCGTCTTTCTCTCTCTCTTTCTCTCTTCGGCTGCTTTAACCATGTTATATTATTTTCATGTCTCTAGGTTTAAACGCGCTAATGCTTTCACGTTTCTTAATGTCTGCAAAAAATTTTCAATGAAGAAGGGCGTCAGGTATGGGGACGCTAACTACATTTTGTTTGTAAATATGCCTAGTTTCATTTTCACCGCTTTTAGACTACCTCCGTTCTTTACAGCATGCTCGATTCTGTCCATACTAAACTTCATTATGTCGGCGGCACCTCCCTTTCCCACCGTTGCGCTTATTTATTAACTTCCATAGCTCTGCTCGTTCTATTCTGTCTTGTAGGTTTAGATGCTCTCGTGCTTTCACAATTCTTAATCATATTTCTCGTTTCCTGAGATAACTAGCTAGTATCCTGGCGAACCTTCATACCGCCATTTCTACTGCGCACTCCGTAATGATAGCTGTGAGAGTTTTGTTCAATGTATGAATACTAAAATCGTATTCCTCAGTTATAGCTGAATATCCTTCCTGCAGCGATATCCTGAATTCCTCTATTTTTCCTCTTTTCGCTAACTCCTTACTGGACTTCCTCTTCGCTAGCTTCTTCCATTTCCTCTTCAAGTCTAAGATAATTCGAGACCTTGCCACTCTTTGGTCGCTACACCGCACCTTTCCTGGGACGTCCACATCCTGAACGTTACCAGGTAGAGCCCAAAATATAAAGTGAATTTCATTTTTGTCTCATCACTGGGTCTCTTCCAGGTCCACTTCCTGTTCTCGCGTTGGCGGAAGAAGGTATTCATGATCCGTAAATTATTTCTTTCTGCTAACTCTACTAATAGCTCTCTTCTGCTCTACATAGAACCTATCACAGAGCCGCCTATCGCATGGTCGCCAGCCTGCTTCTTGCCCACCTACGCATTGAAATCAACCATCAGTGCCGTGTACTGTGGTTTCACTCGGTTCACTACCGATTCAACATCTTCATAGAAGGTTTCAACAATCTGGTCATCATGACTGGATGTAGGCACATAGTCCTGCATCACCTTCAGCTTACACCTCTCATTAAGCCTAATTACGATAGCTGCCACCCTTTCGTTATTACAATAGAACTCGTCTATGTTGCCAGCTATATTCTGATTAATGAGGAATCGCACACCTAGTTCTCGTCTATCCGCGAAAGCACGGTATGTGGCCGTTCTTTTGTCTTGTATACGTCTCACTTCTAACTTCACTAAGCCCTATGACATCCCATGTAATGCCCGCTAGTCCCTCGAACAGCACTGCTAAGCAATAGGCTAGGCTCTTTAGATAAGGTTCTAGCGTTAAACGTTGCCATGTTCCGATTCCAATGGCAGCCTGTCCGGAGCCAGATTCTTATCGCCCTCCGCTGCGTCTCAGGTTTGACCGTCGCCTTGCTCAGTTGCTCCGCAGCTCCTGGGGACTGAGAGCCGAGGGTTAATATGTTTGTTCATAGAAGCTTGTGGTCAAGTACTACACCAGGGTGGCCAAATCCGGTTCTGGTGAAGGAGTGCGTTGTCGGTTCTGGTCATTGAGATTAGGCTGCACCCAAGGCCTGCTTATGCAATTCTATCGATAGGTGGGGTGTTTATTTCTTTCTTTTCAAACCTTGTGGCGAATTGCTTGGCACCGGGATTCGAGCTCCGGTGCTTTTGCTCGTGATGCGGATGCTCTACATTTATGCCATCGCTGCTTTAAAACACAGGCTCTATGCAGACGATATTGCAACATGGAGCTCCAAGGAGAGTCTTGGGGAGCTGGTGGACCGCCTTCAGTAGGCCAGCTCTATTGTCGAAGCGTGTGCTGTTGACTGTGGTCTCATATGTACTTCTTCAAACTCAGAGCTTCTTCATGTCAGGGCAAATCACAAGGACAACACGTGTGTACACATGTCTGTCGTGTGTTACCATTAGATAGGTGGCAGAGCTCCGGATGCTGGGTCTTTTCATCAATAACAGGCTTAGGTTAGACTCCACAGTAGCGAAATTGAAGTGCATAGGTGAACAAGTAGGGCTCATGATCCACCGCATTTTAGACAAGCGGTGGTGTGCGGGGCAGTGATGTGCTACGGCTCACTTATGGCTTCTTGACCAGCCGGATCCTCTGCGCCGTGCTATACCTTCGCAACTCCAAACAGGAAGACGAGCGCACTGACGCCATCATCAGGAAGGTGACATAGAATGCACTGGACCTCCCTCCAACCACCTCCAACGCCAAACTGAAGGCGTTGGTGGTGCTAGACTCCTATCAGTAGTTTCTGGAAGCCCACCTTATGAACAAATATACTCGGCTCTCACAGTCAGCTTCTGGGCGCCGCCTGCTAGGCTACTTACACGTTCCACACACGTGCATACCAGAGGGGACGGATTACATCCAGCTGTTGTGGCGCCGTATGTTCTGGGTCGCTCCGCTCCCGCTTAACAGGGACACTTCACTTGAACGCAGCGAACTGCGGGCTTGCAAGATTGAGAGGCAATGTGAATCAAAACAATATGCCATCACCGTAACAAAGACCTTGAAGTAACGAGCGTTAGCTGTTTGGCTTACTAGTATTGATATGAATCAGAAAAAAGTGAGCCGCCTAGCGTTATCTATCAGAGAAATCACGGTCACGTGATTAGTGTAACCTACGCGTCTTTTCCGGTAGATCTCGTCAATAGAAATCGTTCAGTACCGGTCCAATTTATGTACGTCTTTTCGTTGTCCAGTCACAACCCCCTCAAGATACGTCCCAAATTGAATTTTTTTTCATGTGGGGGCTCAAATTGAGCCTAGACTTCATCTTCCGGTGCCATATTTGCCAACAGTTGTTTTATTTATATAGCCCCACCCATATGGTTTTATTTAGATAGCGAATTCAGTACACAAATATCCCTCGATGGTATCTCATGTTGTCGTGCGTAATGTCTGAAGTAATGTAATTAATGACGTCACCGATCAATCACCAATGCGGTTGCTTTATCGTTTTACTGTTGGGGCAGCCATCCTCAATTCTTCAGATTTTAAAAATCTCACGGCGAATGGATGTGGTAGCAGAAGCCGAGAGATCGAGAAACGTGATGCCGACGAGCTCACGCTCTCAAAAAGGTCGTCTAATACGTGGCTGGAGGTAGGTGCCTAGAGGAGGGGAGGTTTTTCTGTGGCGGAACGCGCACACGCGCGGCCTCCTCGCGGTCAGGCCACGTTCCGCTCCATTGGCATGATGTGAAATATGCAGCATGCGTTAGATCGTCCGCCTCGGCCAAGCAACTCGCAGCGTTGTCTTTCCAGTTCATACCGTCTGCTTACGAACCATGCACTGGTGCAACAAGTTTCGTGAGTGAGTGAAAACTTTTATTGATACAGTCAAGAAATTCGCGGATTCGAAAGCTCCGTCGTCTTCGTTCTTGGCGCTGGCGATCGGAGTCTTCTCTTCAGCATGGGTGGGCTCCTATTCCAGGGCTCCACTGAGCCGTGCTGCATCGCCCGCGTGCCTCACTGAGGCCCGTTGGGCCGTGAGCTCGCTGCTGGTGAGACGGCTCTCCCATTGCTCCGCACTCGGGTGTTCGTGTTTGTGGAGTGCTTTGTTGCGTTCGCACTCCCAAGTAATGTGATAAAGTGTGGGTGTGGCTCCGCACTACGGGCAGGTGGCCCTGTATTGTGATGGGAACATTTTGTTGAGTATGTGTAGGTAGGAGAAGGTGTTTGTAGTCTACGCCAGATGGTCGCCTCCTCCTTTGTCAGAGCTTTGTGTGGTGGTGGATATTTGATTCTGATCCCCCTGTGTACGTTTAAATGTTCTGTGTATCCCCCCTCGCAGGCTTGCAGATCGAACTCCGGGGCGTTAGACTGTCCTTCTCGGATTGCTTCGCCTCGAGCTAGTCTGTCTGCCCTTTCGTTTCCGTCTACCCCCGCGTGGCCTGGGATCCAAATCAGATTGTGTCTGGGTTTGTTTAACTCTGTAGGGGCTACCCGCTGAGTATCCTGAGGGCCGTTTTGCTAATTCTGCCCTTCTTGTAGTTTTTGCACGTTTCTTTAGAATCTGTTAGAATATTTAGGGGGTGGCCGGTCCTATAGCCTTCTGCTGCCGCCAGCGCGACGGCAATTTCCTCGGCTCCGCTGCGCCAGTGACTTTCGCCGTGGCGCTCGTCACTAGGTTTCTTTCGTTGTCTACTACCACCATTGCGGCTGCATGTTCTGCTCCGCATGGATAGACGGCAGCGTCTGTGTAGAGAGTGTTGTCTTTTGGGGCTAACGTTCGTTCGACGTATTCTGCCTTAGCCTTGCGTCGGTTTGCGTGGAGATTAGGGTCCATGTTCTTTGGCATAGGCCCTATGTTAAAGGATTTTCTGAGGTCGTCCGGAACCTCCGCGTATCTATCGACTAGTCCGCGCGTGTCCCAACCCAGCCTTTTCAGGAGCGCCCGTCCTGCGGGGGTGCCTCCTAGTCTGATGGTCTTTGCACCCAGCAGCGCTTCCGCGAGTTCGCTGAAGGTGTTGCTGACGCCCAAATGCAGGAGTTTCTCGTTGGACGTGTTTCTGGGTAGGTGGAAGGCTGTCTTGTAAGCCTTTCTGAGGATGGTGTCGGCTTGCTCTCTTTCCGTCTTGGTGGTTGCGTGGTACGGCAGGGAGTACGTGACTCGGCTGACGATGAGGCTGTTGACGAGTTTGAGGGTGTCTTTCTCTCTCATTCCGTGTCTTTTCTGGGAGACTCGATTGATCATGCGGCCCACCTGTTCCGCTGCCTTGCTTAGCTGCTCCCCTGTGCCGCTGCCTTGCGGCTGCTTTGCAGCCACATTCCCAAAATTCTAATCATGTTCTTCTCGGGGATGTGTTGTCCCTTGAGGGTGACTTCTAGTGTTGCCTGGGTGAGATGTTTGCCAATTCTGAGGAGTTCCGATTTTTCCATCGAGCATCGTAGGCCCCGTTCTTTGGTGTAGTTTTCCACGCGGGTGGCAGCCTCTTGCAGCCTCTCTTGCTTTTCATCGAGTGATCCCTGAGTGGTCCAGATTGTGACGTCGTCGGCGTACATCGCGTGTTGGATACCTTGGATCTTCTTCAGTCTGTTTGCTAAGCCGATCGTTGCCACGTTGAAGAGGACGGGCGATATGACGGCAACAGGTTGAACATGTTTCATTCGTTTATCCAACCAGAAAACCACCTTCTTGACAATGAAACACTAGAAGAGGAGAGTTACTTGAAGAAAATATGTCAGAGGAAAATATTGTAGGCGTTATAACTCTACATGACGGCACTTTAACAAGGACATTCGACTTAGGCGTAGTCCTAGAATATTTTTAACCATTGAAGTACTGTGAATTAGGCTAAACTCTGATATATGTTAAGCTGATGGGGTCAGTTCGCGCCGCAAATAGAAGTAAAGACGGTAACTTGCAAAACTCAGCGCGAGATTATCCTGCAATTTAACAGGAGCTGTGTTCAGCCGTGACGGCAAGCACTAGGCTGCCATGCTCTCGTGCAGTTGGATGCGAAGCGGAAATGTCGCGACGGCGCAGCTTTGCGTGACAGTAGAGGATGTTTGTCTGATTTCTTTTTAACTCAACATGACCTCGCTGCTGAGAGATAATGGCACAACAAAAGTCGCGATATGGTTCGTCGTACGTGTTGGTGAGCGTCGGAGCGCTTGCGCAGTAGTTTGCCAATGAATATAATCTCTCTATGAAGAAATGTATGTATCGTTAAACGCCCAATAAATTGGCTTGAACACTATGCGAAAATTAGTAAAATCTGCAATCGCCAACATTATATTGCTTAAACGAAAGACAATAATGATAATAGCAGGACAATAACAGCTGTAACCCACTTCAAACACTCCAGCTTACTCCGTTTCAGTGCCGCACCTACGCCATACGCACTCCGGCCCTTGGGCACCTAACGAGTGTGCAGAATTCTAGCAACCACATCAAATGCCCGATTCTCTCTGATGATACTTTATACAAGTTTATTTTTCGATTCATGTGGTAGTTTGGATCTTACAGAGAAACAGGATTAGCAGGTCGCGGTGATCTGCTGTCGTACGAAAATGGAGGTGGTGGCTTTAGTTTAAAAGATAATGAATGCTGATGCCTCACTGATGACAATAAATTCCCTTTCTCGCAAAGTTACCTGCACATCTACAAATAAGCACTCGAAATAGTGCAGCAAGCACGGCACATCGCATCGCTAAAGGAGTTAAGAGGTCCTGTTAACTAAAGGGCCTACGCCACTGCAAGAAACGCTCGAAGGTGGACTGGCATTGTCAGTGAATGCAGTTATTGTTTTCGTATTGTTGGCAGCGGTTGAGGGCACTGTTTCTAAAGAAATTTTACACCTCGTTTTCTCTGCTAACTGTTATGCATTGGTTCTATATGCAGACGTCGTTAGCAGAAATCTAGTAAAATACTGCAAGCTCAACCCACTCAGCATCGAAAGGAAAAGCGCACCAGCTCATCTGAGTGGACACCTCAGCTGCCTTGTGGGAATTTGTTTTGATAGAAAGAAAGACGCAGTAATGGTCTCATTTCGAGGTGAACAACTGATGGATATAATGAAGTGAGCGAACATAATGAGATCTCAAGCTCCGCAAGTGCAAGGTTTGAAAGCACTATGAATGAGCTGACCGCACAACCGACTGCATGGCCATTTTCTAAGCACAGCAAACACATTGTTGGCGTTGGCAAACACGTTTTCTCGAGCACGTAAAACGACTCACTTGCTGCGAAGGCGTAGTCCACTCCTAATCTAACGCAACCCGCCAGAATTCAGTAATAATCTGCCGCTGCGGTGGCTCAGTGGTTTTAGCGCTCGACTGCTGACCTGAAAGGCGCGGGTTGGATACCTGTCGCGACAGTATAATTTCGATAAAAGTCAATATTCTAGAGGCCTGTGCATTGTGGGATGTGAGTGCACTTTAAAGAACCCCAGGCGATCGAAATTTCAGGAGCCCTTCACTGCGGCATCCCACATAGCGTCAGCTTCTTTCGTCTATTAAAGCACCATAAACCATAAACAATCACTAGTAATCCATCAGGACCCACTGTGATTCGACTTAATTCATCCTACTGCAATACTGCAACTTAATATAACGTAAGCCACTCTTAATTCGACAAACTTTCACTTAATCCTACGCAACGAGCGCTTAATCAGCCGCCAGCTTTAAAAATCTTCCGTGCACTTTCCGCAAAGTATGTTCACCTTTATCCACCAAAAAACGTAGTAATCCTCGTGGCTATGATGTGGCATACTTAAAATCAGCTTTCCAGTATTCAGTAAGCCCCGCCGCGGTGGCTCAGGGGTTAGGGCGCTCGACTACTGATCCGGAATTCCCGGGTTCGAACCCGACCGCGGCGGCTGCGTTTTTATGGAGGAAAAACGCTAAGGCGCCCGTGTGCTGTGCGATGTCAGTGCACGTTAAAGATCCCCAGGTGGTCGAAATTATTCCGGAGCCCTCCACTACGGCACCTCTCTCTCCCTCTCTTCTTTCACTCCCTCCTTTACCCTTCCCTTACGACGCGGTTCAGGTGTCCAACGATATATGAGACAGATACTGTGCCATTTCCTTTCCCCCAAAACCAGTTATTATTCAGTAACATAAAGATCAACGTCCGGACTCGACAAACTGTGAAAACACAAGCTCTCTCTATCTGCCTTTGACTGCCTAAATGTGCCTTTACAGCAGGAACTCTTGTGATCGTCCGGAAACATTCACTTACGTTGCGGTTCACTATGCGAGCCCATATTAGGAACCTCACACGTGTCTCCTGTCATCAACTAGGTACTCTTGCTCTTATTAGGCGACGCACTGCATTCGTTAATCATTGATTGTCACCATGCCTGTCTTCCATCGCAAATATAGTCTACATGAACCTCAAGTGCACGTTTGTATTCCTAGAATTACGAAGGGAGCTGGTGTATCACTGGCTGCTCTCTAGATGGTCACGTTGGGGCATCTGCATTCTAACCACTGTGATTGCATCCATGCTTACACCGATGGCACAGTCAACTCAACCAGTTCGGCACAAATGCAAACTCATTTCCTTTCATCGACAACACAACCCTCTTATTTTTTCCTATGCAGTTGCTAACTCGTTTATAGAAAGCGTCCAATCGTTTAGGTATCTTGGTGTCACCCTCTGCAGCGATCTTTCTTGGCGAACACACATTACCACAATCATATCATCTGCTAACAGATCTCTAGGATTCATGAAACGTCATCTTCGTCATGCGCCGCAACACGTGAAGCTGCTCGCTTATAAAACCCTCATCAGACCCAAACTTGAGTACGCCAGCCCCATCTGGAGCCCACACCACGCATACCTAACAAATGCACTCGAATCAGTTCAGAACCGCGCCATTCGTTTCATTCACTCTGCATATTCATATACCACCAGCGTTTCAGCTCTGAAGAAGAATTCCGCTCTTGAAAGCCTCGCAGACCGCCGCCGCATTGCCAGCCTCTATTTGCTCCACAAGTTTTTCCATAGTTCTCTAAATCAACCACCCTACATTACTCATCCGAACCGCATATCTCACCGCACTGCCCATCCGTTTCAGATCGCCCGCCCTGTGTCGCGTACTGCAACTTTTTCAGGTTCATTTTTTCTCCGAACTGTTGTGGACTGGAATGGCCTCCCCACCGATATCGCTGCCATCACACACCTGTCTGCATTTTCAGATACGCTAAGCAATTATTTCAAAGCAATGACTTGTACTTGTTGATCAACATATTAACCCACCCCTTATGTAATACCCCCTGAAGGGGGTCTTTAAGGTGAATAAAGTGAAGTGAAGTGAATCTGTTGTGATCCCGGCGAAATGCATCTTCATGATAGAAAAGACGACCTGCTATGCTTCCTCAACTGGCGCGGAAGGAGCTGCCCTTCGGGCTGCAGTTTAGCTGTTCAGGCAAGCACCTCCGCACGATTGGTCAGTCTGCATTGATTTTGAAGCAGCCCTTCATGACCTGGAATTTGCTCTGCGTTGTGGGTCGCATGAACAACTGGCTGCAGGAATTTCCGAGTTGCATCACTGCGTCTCATCGAATGGCCATGATGTCATTTACCAATGGCTGCAAGGACACCGCGGTGTGAAAGCAAGAACAACGCGGACGAGGCTGGCTGATCTGCCCACACTTCATCTGTGTATTCCTTTATCAACAGTTAACGCATCGTGTGAGCTACGCAAGTCGGCGCAGGAGCTAACACTTTCGGTGTGGAACAGCGGCTGGTTTTTCAACCGTCCCTTCAAGATATTGGACTCTGGATAGAGCTTTCGTATTCCCCGCAATATGCAGAGTGGGGAAGCAACATTGCATTTTCCCCTCTACGGCTCGGTGTTCCATTCGCAAAGCAATACACGTTCCGGATTTGGGTGGCTGAAAGCACCGCTTGTGAAAGGTGAGGGTGCGAAAAGAATATGCCATTTAGCAAAAAAAAATGAGTTACATGTTTGTACGTCTCTACCTTATAGCGGAGCCGTTCCCGCATACCTAAAGATCGAAAGTTGTCTCAACTTGAGGACAAGGGCTCACCTTGCTTTATGCAGATTTATAACTTAAGGGCTGCCTTAAGTGCTTCGCTACGCGGCTAAGAGACAAACGACATCTGCCCGGTAACTTTGGCAAGGGCGGAACATCTCCTGAGTGAGTACTCTTCCGTTACCATTGAAAGATATGCGCTCCATAACGTTCTGGACGACCTCCACGATTGCCCTTTAGCAGGGGACAAGATTGTGGGACCGTGAGACGGCTCCTAAGGCCTACAAGCACTGTTTATCTTCCTAAGAGCCACTAGCTTGTGGGATGAATTGTGACTGTACGCCTCGTGCCTTCTTTATCTTCTCAATCCCATCACCCATCTTCACCAGAGCAGGGCAGTCAACCAGAACACTGTTCTGGATAGCATCATTATGGCTCTCTTCTATTTCCCACGAAGATTCCCTGTGATTTAATGTGTCCTGTTGAACTTTTTTCTCTGTAGCGCATTAGAAATTCGGCAGAGACTCTTTGAGAGGGCGAACGCGAAAGCATTACTGTTCTTAGGCTCTATTGATTACGCATAATGTTTGTACATACATTAAAGGCATTTTCACGAGTTTACAAGTTTGCGTATGCGTCGCGCTCCATAATGCAAACGTTCGGACCCTAGGTCAGGAGTGCGATGAGGTTTTCTGTTGGCATGTCGTGGATGCTAGGTAGGTAAAGAAATAAATTTATTTAATAATGACATATTCAATTTTGCGCACCAGAAGCAGGACTATGAAGGCCCCTGGTGCCTCTCTAGGTTACGAGGCGCTTTAATGCCTCGGCGATCCGTCGGGCCCAGCCCACTGTCCGAAGCTGCATATCCGGCACCGAGCTGCACAGAGCATCCTCCAACTTCTCCTGATGTTTTTGACCCTTGGCACAAAGCCCTGCGCAAATTCGGGCAATTCAAAATGATGTGACCAAAGTTAGGTCTAGTGCTAGGAGACACGTGACATTGAGGATGTGTCGGCATGGGTTATGACGAGAATGAAAGGGACCGTGAATACGGCAATTTGAAGTCTCCACCACGATACCTTGTTGCTTTTAAGAACAGATTTTGCTTGGGAGTGTGCATTAGGCGGGAGTTTCATAAAACAGGGTCAGGTCACATTAGTTGAGAGGTCGATTCGTGGCACTGCGAGACATGTCACTCACAGCCAGGTTGACGAATGAGCTGGTTTGGGTGTGATGGGCAGTGCTGCCCAGTAGTTCGCTGTGCGCAGGAGCCCAGAGGATTGTGATGGGGCGATTAGAGGGGCGGGAAGTATTCCAGGACTAAGCAGCCGTGGAGTGGATTTTGCGATTGGCATAATTACAAACTGGTGTTTTGGAATCTACACAACAATCTACAGGCAGACAGTTGAGTAGGATAAGTGATCTGTTTGCATCTCTCTCCCTAGGTAGCCTCGAACTTGGCTAGAACATGGAGGCTACGTGCAACGATACATCCTATGACACCACCAGGAACACTGTGCGGCAAGCGGTTCCACCACAATTTTGGCACGAATATCACCACATGAATGGCGCCACGTGGGCCTCGGCTAGTGATGGGTACATAAGGAGAAACCCTCTAGAGCAGTCGTTTGGGTTTGCTCGCCTGGATGTATGACTAGAGTAAGTAGAGCGAAACGACAAGGATGAAGACAAAAGCTGATATCCTCAGTCCCGTCTGCTTCTGTGTGTGCCCTCGTCTTTTCTCGCTGATTTTTCTAACTTGGAAATCCATGTCATTTGTGGATGTCTGGAATGCAAATAATTGAAACGCGGCCATGTAATGCAAAGTAAAGGTCGGCCCATGTCTCACACGGTTCATCTTTAAGAAATAACTTTGACAAATAATTTTGAGAATTGATATTCTCTTTGCTTTAATTGGCATAGTGCTGCCCGAATGCGGCGCAACCGTAAACCTCCGATATCTGATGCAACCAGCTGCCCTAAGAGACAGCGAAAAATTTTCTTAGTGCGAAATGTGCGTTCCCGTGGAAAGCTCCTTTGTGGCCGTGTTATTTTGTGTGTAGTTAAATGAACACTAGTCATGTGAGCGTAATAAAGATATAATATTGGAATAAACTGCAGTGTGGAAGAGCTCAAAAAAAGAGTATACGAAGTCTGTTGGGATAAATGTGTGACCTTGAGCAACGAACACTAAGCCAGTGCGGTTTAGCCCCAAGCGCCTGACGTCCCGGTTTGCTTAGTCGATAGAGTTACAAGTCCAGTGAAGCGGTGAACTCAGGTTCGAACCCCGGTTCAGGACGAATTTTTCTTTAAGAGCGAAGTTTTTGAGAAAGCTGTATAATTTTTCTAGCCGTATGGCTGCTCTTCGGTGAATGCCAAGGAGTAATTACTCATAAGAAATTTAGTCCAACTTCGGAGTCTCCTCCAAACATTTGACCAACACTGTTTCCACTCAATTCGCTGTGGACCTACAATAATCTTGCCGTCCCGGTTACCTCAATTGGTACAGCGACTGCTCCACTGAAACGGTGGTCCCGGGTTCAAATGTACCACCAGGATCAATTTTTCTTTAACTGCGAAGTTCCAGAGAAAGCTTTTTTTTCTTTTGTAGCCGAAACGGATGCGCTTCAGTGGTTGCCAGAGAGTATTTACTTCGTTATTAACTTTGAATTTTGATCAAAAGTTCGTCGTATAGCCTTCTGGTTGATCTGAAAACATTTTTCTTTGTATATATAGCTTACATTTTTAGTGAAGTTTGAGGCTAGTTTGTGCCCGGGGTTGGGACCAATGAAATATTCAACTCCAATAACATGTATTATGAGGATTGCGACAGGGGTTCGAACCCATAAAATATGCAGCTTCTGTTGCAAGCTCTAAGGCAGGTATGAGGTGTCCACCGAGATGTCGAGATCTGAGCTCTACAGCGTCCTTTTTGAGGAAAGGAAATGGCACAGCAACTATGTCAAATATGTCGGAAGGGGCGGGAATCCAGCAATAAGATCGGAGGAAGGTGGGACTGAAAGAAGAAAGAGAGAAGAACTGCCGCTGTGTAGGGCTCGGGAATAATTTTGACCACCTGGATATCTTTAACGTGCACTGACATCGCACTGCACGTGGGCGCCTATTGGGTTTCACCGGCATCGAAACGCGGCCGCCACGGTCAGCTTCTAACCCGGGTACCCTAGCTCAGTAATCGAGCGCCATTCCATATTTTCTGGCGATATCTGGATATTGACGCTCACCTCATTCGCCCGTCCGTCAATTCATCCTGTATTCCCGTGTTTAATACATGCTCAGATTCTCATCCAAAGCTCATGTAGCGACAAGTACAGCTGCGCATTTATACCGACTTCCTGGTGACCCAATACCGCAGCTCTGTTTTTACAATGAGAACACATAAAGCGTAAAAGAGGCATGCACTCCAGCACTCATAGACGCATGTGGACAAGCAACCTCATGCCAATATTGAGCATATGCCTATGCAAATTGCTGAAATTTGATCGGTGGCGTAGTGCAGATGAATAATAGATGAAAATTATTCAAAGAACTCCAATTCCTCTGGTGTGTATATTGAACGTATATGCTCGTGCGGTACCTCTCTCGAGCAGCAATCAACCGAGCGGGCTATCTAACGCATTCGAATTCATCCCTATTCCCTCAGCGTACAACGACCGCTTAAAGTTCCAGTGTCTCCAACGCCGGAAACACCCTCGTTTTCACAAAACGACGTTGTCTTCTAGCGTCAGATTTGAACGAACACTTTTCCCATCTCCGCAAACTTCACCTCACGCGCCCAACACCATGCCCTGACACATACCTCTGGTGCCAAGCACGCTCCGCCCAACACTCTTCCACACTTCGTAGTGATGCGGGGGAAACGGAACCACTTTCCCACGCAGTACACGTCATTTGAGCGATGGGAGACGATGTTGACCAGAGATCATATCGAGTACCAAAGAGCCCTCATAAAACAGGTGCCTCTGACAGCTCAAGCCAGGGATCCCTGGAATGAGAACCCCACCCACAAGCCTCAAGAAGCAATCTTTTGATTTTATTCGCTAAAGTTTACCTAGCTTCCTACTGCATCACTGGAAGAAGTCAGGATAGGAATGTTTCACAGGAAGACTAATCCTTCTCCCATTTTACTAGCGCGGCCGTGGTCGACACCCGCCGCCGCAGTTCAGTGGTTAGAGCGTTCGTCTACTGAGCCAAAGTACCCCGGTTCAAACTATACCGCTGCAGCAGCGTTTCGATGGAGGCGAAACGGGAAAGGCGCCCGTGCCCCGCGCGAGATCAGTGCGCGTTCAAGATGCACAAGTGGTCGAAATTATTCCTGAGACCTCCACTACGGCACCTCTTTTTTCGTTTCTTCTTTCACGCATCCTTTATCTCTTCCCTTATGGAGCGGTGCGGTTGTGTACCGAGATATGTGAGACAGTTACTGCGTCCTTTCCTTTACTCAAAAAACTGATTTCAATTTGAATTAACTGCCCGCAGTGCACGATAAAAAACCTCTCGTGACCAGAATTATCAGGAGCGGTTCGCTCCGGCACTTTTTAAAGCGAAAGCTTTACTGGCCACGAACTTGAGATTTCGCCGTGGCGGTTATCAGAGGAGGCACATGATGTCACAACGCGTGCCTCGCCGCTGAGCCAAACCGGACTGGCCGGACTGGCGGCGGCTGGCGCAGTCGGTGCGAAATAGAGACGTGCCTTAAGTCCCCGCCAGTGCGGTCAGACTGCGCTGAAGCCGCCGGACACGTTGGCGGTCAGGCGCAGTTGGAGTAGTGAGGGTCTCGCTTTGGCCAACGTGATGTCGCCGTGCAGCGCGCGCGCGCGTTACACCGGTGTATGAACGCGCCTTAACAGAGCCTGCGCTTAACCGCTGACCAATGATCGGTGGCGGCATCTATGGGAGCCACTTCAGCCCCCCTCCTTGCCCACTCACTGAATAAACAATACCGGTGCCGAGGCTCAAAATCGAACCAGGGGCTTTGGCGTTTGAGGTTGAGACGCTACCGCGCTGCCAGGACCGCTCAAGATTTAACCATGCGTAAAGCCGCATCTATTCAATGCTCTCTTCTGATACATAAATCTCCGTGCTTTGGCGACTTATGTCCTGCCCTAACAGAGCTGGGCCATAAACCAATTCTTATCTCTATATTAAAACGCTGCTTGCAAAAAAAATTCCCCAGAGACATTTAATGCTGCGTACGTGCGGGAATGCGAAAACATTACAGTCTCTAAGAGCATTGTTTACTAGTAATATTTGTACGGAAAAAGTAGTGGTAGTAGGTGGTTTTTATTTAAAAAATAATAAAAAGGGAGGAAAAGAATTTTGCTAGCACCGGAATCTCCCATCAATACTGAAGCACCTGATGGGGGGCAGCGGAAATAAAGGATAGCAGGCTGAATGGCGAAATGAAATGAACGTGGAGAGGGGAGAGGAAGAGAGGATAGGGTGAGAGGTAATATACCAAACTATTTACACATTAAGAAATGTGTCCTGGTTGTGCGCGTGATTAGTTCATGATGTACCAATAAAAACACACACGCACAGCACTATGTCAACTACAACTGGAGTGGGGTGTCCAGAGTTTAATCGTCCAAGTAGAACTCGCGGAGCGTTAGGTGACTGCGTGTAGCTACCTGGCGGAGAACAGACGGGACGTCAAGCCCGTCTGTTCGAGGAATGCAGAGAGGCTCACCAAGGTTCGCTAATAGGTGCGCCCACTGCCCTGCGGCCACAATAGCGTCTTTAGGGAGTCTGGTAGGGTGCCTAGCGCCCTATAGGCGGCGAGCATATCGCGACGAACAAAGGCGAACGCGGCACAGTGAAGGAGCAGGTGGTATATTGTTTCCACTGCAGCGCACCCCTCCCACACATCACTCATCGCGATTCTTTGACGCTCCCCTCGTTCCCCGGCCACACGCACCCAATGCACGTGCTGATGATCATCACACGTTGTGAGCCTGTAAGTGAGCGACAGCCTTGATACTGTTGATGCGCTCACCACCTGCGTTGCGTGTGTCGGGGTTCCGCTTTCGGAGATCGTCCTGGATGAGCGCACGCACGTCCTCCAGCGTAAGGGGCAGGTAGTTGATGTGCGGCGGTCGCGAGGTCATCAGCTTCTTCCTTGGCAGCGATGCCGCAGTGACTGGGCACCCGCTGTGCACACACATTGCATCCTCTCTGCATGCTCGAGGCGCTCGATGCGCGAGCGAATTTCCCGAACTAGTGGGTACCGCGGCCGTTAGATTGCAGGCGGCTGAGGGCGGCGCGGGAGTCGCACAGCAGAGCACTCCTTGGCGGCGGAGGGTCGACGGTGAGCAGCAGGTCCAGTCTAAGCCGGAGTACATAAAAATTGAAAATTGGTTTTTGAAGAAAGGAATTGGCGCAGTACCTATCTCACATTTTGGCGGATACTTGAACAGCGCCGTAAAGGAAGTTATAGAGGGATTGAAAGAAGGAGGGAAGAAAGAGGTGCCGTAGTGGAAGGCTCTGGAATAATTTCGACCACCTCGGGGTCTTCAACGTGCACTGACATCTCACAGAATACGTGCGCCTTTGCGTTTCGTCTTCATCGAAGCGCTTCCACCGCGGTATGGCTCGAACCCGGGTACCCCGGTCAGTAGCCGAGGGCATAACGACTGAGTCAGCACGGCGGGTTATGTAAGTGCTTCAAAGTTCTTGTCTACAAGTTTGTGTTTTCGTGTTTGCCCAGTATACCGCAAGCGTTCGGTCCCTCTCGAATCACGAGGATGAGGTTGGCTGAGTTTGCTAGTCTTGGATGAAATGTTTAGACGTATAGTTGCGATTTTCGAACTGCGCTTATTTCAGAGTTCCTCGATAGTGTCATGTATGCCACCACCTGAACAACGCTGTAGAACGAAAAGTTTCACCCGAGTATTGATCTTAAAGTCTCCGAACACGTAAATTTGAAGGTTCATATCTCGTCGGTACCAATCCCTGTGAGAAGCGAGTCTCTAACTTATCTAGCACATGTAAGCTGACTCCAACGAGAACTCATTATACAAAGCCCGGAACGCTGCACGAGGTTCCGCCACAATTTTGATGCTAAGATTGGGAAAACTGGCACGGCATTGTGGTCGGCCAGTGGGCAGTATACCGATATGTACTGCTCACTGGACGGTAGCAAGCACTGCCGGTAGCGGCAGTGCTTGGCTTGCCGTGTGCTTCATACTGCAGCTTGATAACATCACCCTAATTTTCTTGTGGTCGTGGGATTTTTTGTTTCATCTGGCAGTACACACACACATATACATATACACACCCTGCGGGCTTTTCTCTAAATCGCATTAGTAAAGTTTTTACATTATAAAAGGATTAGTAGTTTCTGATAAAAGCAAATGGCGAACTGTCTCAATTCTCAATGGGCACCTCAACAGTGACGTGATGAATAGGATGAAGTTGGTAGGTAAAGAAGAAAGAGAGAAAAATGGTTATTAGACCGCTCAAGAACTAATATCAATGACTTTTTGAACGAAACTGATCTCGCACAGTACACGGTGTAACATATAGTAGGAAGTCTGAAATAAAAGTATGAAGAAAAGAGGTTTGAAGAAGACAAAGAGGATGGCCATAAGAGTGACGTGGATTAACCAAAGGCTAAATAATAATAATAATAATAATAATAATAATAATAATAATAATAATAATAATAATAATAATAATAATTATAATTATAATTGATTTTTGTGCGGAAAGTAAATGACACAGTATCTGTCGTATATATCGGCGGACACCTGAACCACGCCGTAAGGGAAGGGGTAAAGGAGGGAGAGTAAGAAGAAAGGAAGAATGTGGTGCCGTAGTCGAGGGCTCCGAAATGATTTCGTCCAACTGAGGATCTTTAACGTGCCCTGATATCGCACAGCACACGGGCGTCTTAATTTTTTTCTCCATAAAAACACAGCCGCCACGGTTAGGTTCGAACCCGTGTATTCTGGATCAATTGTCGCTAAAGAAGATGAAAAAGAAGTATTCAGTGAGGAGGGATGAAATGATTGGTGGAGAAGAGAAGAAAGAGAAAACGACGACAAGGATTATTACGAGGAATAACGGCAAGCCTTTAAAAGGGCGAGGGAGAGCGAGGCTTGGGGGAGGGGAAGTGCAGAGAAGCGGAGGCTCCAGCAGCTCAGGAGCGCTTCGGCTGGGAGAGCAACGCCAGCTACTGCTCCGGTGAGATCTTGTTCTACGGCTTCACACCGCGGACTACCTGCTGTTCCTGAGCCCATTCCCGGGACTCAACGGAGGACGCTACTACCTGCTGCGGCCAGGGGTGTATCCAGCGCTGTTGCCACCCATCCGGCTGGTGCCCCCCATGCCAACAACACCGGCGTCACCTCCACGGGCGCTTGGACCGGGACCTTGTATGACTCAACGAGCGACGCCGGGTCCACACCGTACCGACTTCGAGCACGAACGCCGACCCCAGCAGTAGAACGCTAGTAGTAGACGCTAGCAGCAGTGTTCCCGGGTCGTGTGTTTTATGGTCTTTGTGTTTTGTGTTAGTTTTGTTAGTTTTGTGTGTTAGTGTGTGTAACGTAGGGCGTAATAAATGTGCGTATGTGTGGGTAATTCTGTCGCCTAGTCTATTCTTTCGGTCCGAGTGTTGTCTGGGGAGATCCGTGACACACAGGCGATTATTAAAGCTCCTGTCATATCCCTCAGCTTACAGGTGGGAAGAGAGATCATACGCAGTGAAGGAAAACAAGTCAAAGCCAACATCGCAGATTAGATCCTCGAAGGCGCCCCGTCATGGAAGCCTTCATGGAGGTATGCTTAGAACATCCCGTAAGGGGCGGGTCCTTACAAGCACTAGATGGAGGTCCGTAGTTTGGGACCCATCTGGCGCTTCCGCCGGTAGCTGTAGTTGCGCGCCCGGCCTGCGCATAGCGATTGCTGCTCTGGTCCTTGAGAATAACGGCCCGATTGCGCGTGACGGACCCTACAGGCGGCGCCTTCTACGGCGGTGGACCCAAGAAAATCCGCGTTCATAGGCGGTCTTTGGGAGCGCATAGAAATTTTAATTCACCCAGCACATCCACCGGAAAGTGCAACGAACACCTGACAATGCAACATCTCGATAGAACAGAAGACTGGGCTTGAAGAGTATGGCTGACTCTAACCGATACTGCCACATACTTTGTCCTCCTCGCCTGCTCGCCCATTAGCACGCAGCAATATCCATCATCTGATTCCGTAAAAACTCCCAGACAGCTGACCTTTCGGCTGAGAGAAATGCTTTTTCGTACGTTATGAAGACATTCTGCTGGAGCTGGTTATATTCTCCGCGTTTCTGTATAATTTGTTGGATAGTGTGAATAAGTTCTTTTCACGAATAAACTTGATGGGCGGCAAGCTTGTCTTTCTGACGACTGGATTCTTAGGTTGACATAATCTTATTAGCGCTTAATTTTGAACATAGCTTGGGGGCAGCAAACAGCAGCCTTATCGTTCTGTATTCTTAAATCTTGGTTCTTCTATCTTCAAGATTCAGATTGTCTTCGCATTCGTCCAAAATTGTGATGCGTTAGAGGTCATGATGCACTTCGTATACAGAGTAACCAGTCTTTTCTTCCAATTTGTACCCATCGTCCTTCCGTAGAACGGCACTCACCTTATACTCACCTGCAACTTTCTTCTTCTGCTCTGCTTCTAAGGGTTCCTTTATTTCCGCTCTTGTTGCAGGCAAAGTCTTCCTTCTCTGCCTACTCAACTCGCACCCCTTCTCGTTAACCGGACCTCCGAATCCACAGACACTTGGAGCACCCCTCCTGCAAAGAAGCAGCGCACCTCAGACGCCACACCGCCTCCCATACGCCTAGAAATCGACGCTAAATTCGCTGCACTGGATGCTAAGTTTGATCACAAACTAAAAGAGCTAGACGCCCGCCTTGAGGCCAGATTCAATCACCTTGCCGCCACCATCACCTAAAAACTTGAGTAGCGTATGGACGCTATGCTTACCAAGATGATGGAGCTAATGGAACATAACCTTACCCATCCCTTCACCCAAATACAGACCACCTCCACTCCTCCCCCTACCTCCGCAAGCACAAACACCCTTTGCCGAACACATACCAATTGACACCCGTCTCACTCCCCTCCTCAACCCCCCGAATCTCCAATATGGCGGGGTGGAACAGTAAATCTCTCCCTATTTTAACTCAGAACTGCCCCGGTTTCCGGGCCAAGCGCGCACCTCTGCAACTTCTCCTTCCCACCCTCACGCCCACTCCCCATATACTTCTCCAGGAGACTGCACACCGGACAACCCTCCCAGCTACACATCTACACACTCAGACACCGCTAGCAAAGCCAGGACATCTACACTCATCCACCGCAGCCTCACCTATAAAACTCATCACATCACGTCCGAGACACCATGCGTGATCACTGAACTTATACCTAACACACATACAGTTCCTTCAATCTTTATAGTAAATATATACCACCCCCCGTCCCAGCCGATGGCCTCGTTAGAATCACTTCTGCGAGAGCTACACCACCTAGCAGGGAAACATCCCCTACTAATTGGTGGGGACTTCAACAGTCAGCATACTGACTAGGGATACACAACCACGACACATCGAGGTCGCAGGCTGTGGCTGCTCCTTCAGAACCTCCAGCTCACTGTTCACAACACGTTTCAGATGCCCACGCGGATCGGCAACAGTGGCATGTACACCAGTCCGGACCTGACGCCGAGCCGCTACATCCGCGGTGTTACCTGGAGCCGAACTCAACATACATTGGGCAGTGATCATTACATTATATAAATCACTGTCCCATACAAACCACCCCGTCACTCCTATACAACACATAAGCTGGTTAACTGGGATGCACTTCGCGCTGCAAGCTCCGCCCACCCAGACACTCCTATCACAGGGATCGACGCCTGGGTGCAATCACTCAAGCATGACGTTCACCACAACACGCAACACATTGAAACGACCACCGAAACCCCTACCCTGGACACACACCTAGCCCACCTCTGGGAGGCTTATCACAGCCTCCTGGAACGCTGGAAAGGCAATAAATATAACAAGAAACTTAAAACGCGGCTGGCCGCGTTCCAGACACAAATCCAACAACACTCGGAGGAGCTCTGCCGATCCAACTGGGGACAGATATGTGACGGCATCGCCGGAAACCATCCAGCAAACGCGCATGGCAACTCCACCGACACCTCATCGACCCCACAAACACCAAATCATCAACACAACACCACGTGACACGCCTCACACACCAACCTATTGACGATCCCGAGGCCCTTATAAACACACTTCAGAACACATACACCTATCCGGGTGCGTCCACACCTATACCCACTTACACAGGACCACCCAATCCAACACTCGACACAGACATCACTGAAACGGACGTCAGAGCGGCCCTCCTGACTCTCCGAACGAACTCCGCACCTAGTGCAGACCAAATCACAAACTCCATGCTCCGTAATCTGGACGACCAATCGATCACCCAAATTACGCAATACTCCAACCAGTGCTGCAGGGAAGGTATCCGCCCGCAGTCCTGGCGCCAGGCGAAGGTAATATTCATACCCAAACCCAACAAAACACACTTTAAAACCTTCGCCCGATTTCGCTAACCTCATGCCTCGGAAAGCTCTTCGAGCATGTTGTGTTAGCAAGACTCACAACGCACCTGGCGGACAACAATCTATACCCGCATAGCATGGTGGGATTCCTCCCCCATCTGTCCGCACAGGACGCCATGCTGCAACTCACACATGACATTTTCGACCCGCTTCTGCCTGGTCACACAAAGGCATTCTTAGCGTTGGATCTGTCCAAAGCTTTTGATCGCATCGAACATCAGGCGATCATGACTGCCCTATCTCCATTGAATGTGGTGTGCGCGTACACCTACATTCAAGCATTCCTCACTGACCGCACGGCTGAGATACATTTTTGAACCTCTCTCTTCCCCCTCCTACACGCTTCAGAGTATCGGAACCCCTCAAGGGTCCGTCCTCTCCCCCTTCCTCTTTAACATCACCCTCATCCCCCTAGCCCGAAAATTGGCAACTATTCCCCACCTTAAGCACACTCTTTGCCGACGATATCACACTGTGGACCACCCACGGCAGTGACGGCGACATAGAGAACACCTTTCAGGAAGCAGCCACCCTTACCCAAACTTATGCACAGAACATCGGACTGTCTTGTTCCCCAGAGAAGTCCGAACTGCTCCTCATCCGGCCTAAGAACCAACGCTCCCCCCGCTCCCCCATTGCCATCGAACTGAATGGGGACCCGGTACCGGAGGTTGACACCGTCCGCGTATTGGGCCTGCATATACAGAACGATGGCAAAAACACCACCACCCTCAAGAAACTCAAGCAGGTTGCAGGCGCGACATAGCATCTCATCCGCAGAGTTTCGGGCCATCGTAGAGGCATGAAAGAGCGCGACCCCTGTCGCCTCATTCATGCCTTTGTCCTCAGTCGTGTGCTCTACACTACCCCATACCTAGAACTTTCCAAACACGACATAAATGCTTTGGATGCCTTGATCCGCATGGCATTCAAAGTCGCACTTCATCTTCCCCTCAACACCTCCACAGACAGATTACTAGGCCTGGGCCTCCACAACACGATCGGGTAACTCGTGGAGACCCATCGACAGGCCCAATACATAAGGCTTACACAATCCTCCACAGGCCGGTATATCCTGGACTCCCTCGGAATCAGAATACCGGCAAACGACCCAACACTCCTCCCCATTCCTCGATCCCTCCACCAAGAGCTGGTCATCAAGCCACTTCCGAAAAATATGCACCCCTCCCACCATGAGCAGCGCCGCAGAGCCCGTGCGAAGGCACTCCACCGAGTGTACGGCTCCGAGCCGGACGCCGTATGGGTGGACGCCGCCTGCACGGGTGACGAAGCAACCGCAGCCGTGGTGGACTCCTCTTCATCGGCCCTCCTCACACTACCTCTCCCCCAGACACCACCCCAGAGGCTGCAGAGGAAGCCGCCATCGCATTTGCCATCATCCGCATGGAAGCCCAGTACATTTTAACAGACCCTAACACTGCAATTCAAAATTTTGCGCGAGGCCGAGTCCACGTCCATACTTTTGGCATTCTGGGCTCGCCCGATGCACCCCCACCCCCCATGTAGAGCTTATATGGGTGCCTGCGCACTCCAGGAATCCCGGAAACCAGGCCGCCAACCTTTTAGCCCGAGGTTCTTTGAACCGGGTTCAGGTGGCCTCGGATCGGGGATTCGCGAGGGAGCGAATGCACTCGTTCAGCGAGATGACGCAGGCCTACAGAGCCTCCCGCCAGCTCTACCCCCCGCCCCACCCCTCCCTAGATAACAAACACGCAATACTCTGACGCAAACTACAGACACACACACTCCCCTCACCCCTGACCCTAGCCCACTATCATCCCTCCTTCCCCACTCCTGCCTGCACCTTGTGCCCAGAACCATTCGCCTCTTCCCTTCACATCCTCTTCCTCTGCCCGGCTGACCCTCCCCCGCGCGGCCTGGAGGACCTTAATACCTGGGAGGACTGGGAGACCCTGCTGCGCTCGGAGGACCCGGCCATGCAGACAATCGCATCTGGCCGGGCTGCCAGTGTTATGGACCTTAGGGACATAAACACTTGAGTGCAGTGGGGTCGTGCGGAGACCCAGGGCCGTGCCCCGACTTCCTCTCCAACAATAAAGTTTTTCTCTGTCTCTCCAAAATACCTGCTCTGCTGCCTACGCCATTGTCGCCCTGATTACTTGGTGAACTTGACAGAGCAGTGGAGAGCACATCGGCAACTTAAATTATCTTATCTACATTGATTATGACATTGCTCTTCATCTCACTTAGTGCTCAGATATGATTTCTGTGTGGACATAATTTCTTCATAACTGCTTTTAAGCTTCCTTCATTCACACGTGGATTCTCTATCCTCTCCTTATAATACTGCCTTTTGTCGTGTACGTTAAGCTTATTCCTAGCTTTGATAAGCTATAATTGTTTTATTCTTCCTTTGAATTAGACACATTCTTGCTTTCGCTCTTCTTAATCTTATCTTTGTTCGCCTGAGAGAGCATAACGGTAAGCTGCTTTATTATTTTACTGCCCTCTTCTATTCCTCCTTTCACAATGTTATGTTCAATTTTATTATTGTTTGAACAATAAGGCCGTCGAACTCGGTTAAAGAAAAGTACCTTATTTGTGGCGATATCCAGAATTCACTGCTGCTTACTGCTGACTCCTTAAAAACTTCTTTCATAATGCTGCTCTCCGCTGCAGTTCAAGTCTTGGCAAATTCCAGACCTTCAATCCAGACTACAGCGCACCTTGCCGTGCAACTCCACATCATGAAATATGTCTAGGTAAGCGCATTCGGGCAATTACATATGCCCTCCCTGTTCTCCTGTTTGGCAAAAAAGGTACTGATGAGACAAAACTTACTTCGTTGCGCGAGCTCTTGTACTAACTTTTCTGATACTGCTAAAACCTATGCAGTTGTCATCATTGTCTGGTCTCCACCCTGCTTACTGCAACGATGGCATTGAAATCACGCATCAGAGCAATATACTCTGTTTTTACTTTACTGCATAGCGATTCCACGTCGTCATAGAAGCTTTCGGCTATGTGGTCTTCATGGCTGGATGCAGGCGCTGAGGCCTGTTCGTGCCGTCTATCTGTACCTTTTAATAGGCTTAATTACGACAACGGCTTCTATCACATTAGAAGAGTATATTCTTCTATTTCGTCAGCTTAAGTATTATTGATCAGGAATCGCGCGCCTAATGATAGTGATCGACGGAATTTCATTTTAGCGAGAGAGTGCTACATCCCTAGGAAAGCTGAAAAGCCCGGAATAAGTCTGAAGCCTCAACCTTTGACGCAGCGCCAGCAGTGTTCTTTAGCGCGCGGAAACGGCACCTCACACCACCCCCCCCCCCTTTCTCCCTGAGCGCACTGCGGGGCAGCTGAAAGCGGCTGATGATAGCCTCTTACATGCGGTTGCCATTGAGGTCCTGTTGCCTCAAGTGGTTTTGCATGTCCTGCTATGTTTCAGAACGCTAAGCCGCAGCCATTTCTTGCCCGTTTGCTAACTGAAAATCACTGCTATGCTAGGTTCACCTCAATTCTCAATCGGCGGCCGCATATAGATGAAGGCGAAATGCGAAAGGCGCCCATGTACTGTGCGATGTCAGCGCGCGGTAATGATCCCCAGGTAGTCTAAATTACTGCGGAGCCCACTAAAACGGTACCCTCAATTTCTTCTCTCAATCCCTCCTTTATACCTTCCCTTAGGCCGCGGTTCATGTGTCCGCAGAGATGTGAGACAGATATTGCCCAACTGTCTTTCCTCAAAAACCAATTTTATACCTGAGCCACGCCTTGATTTAGTGGCTATTTATGCAAAAACAAATAAAAATGCGAAATTAAAAAGGAAGAGTAAACACTATTCTACTCTGCCTCTTCAGGTTCTAGTAGTGGTTTTTCATATTAAAATAATAGTAGAAAGGGAGGAAATGATTTTTGCTAGCCCGGCACCTGCCATCGATACTGAAGCACATGAGCTGGGGCAGCGGAAATAAGGAATCTGCAGAGATGTTCTTTCTTTGGTAGTGTCTCAAGGAGTCTTCTGTGTCGAGCTCGTCCAATTTTTTTCATTGGTCGGTTGCCCGCAGTCCAAGCCTCCGCTGACCACTGCCGGCCGTTAAGCTCGCTGTACTAGACCTTGTTGGACTTCACAGTGGCCGATGACAGCAGTCTCTCCCATTGCTCCGCACTCAGGGTTTGTATTTTGGGGACCACGTCTTTGTTTTAACACGCCTATGTGATGTGATATAGAGTGGGTTTTTCGTTACACGACATTGTCCGCGTGTATGGTAGGACGCATTTTGCTTACTTTGTGTAGGTTTGGGTCAGAACATGCCTGTAATTGTCTCCAAGCGACAGCTTCCTCTCTATTGAGATATTTGTGCGGCGCGGGATATCGGATTCTTCCGCCTCTGCAGCTTTGTAGTATTGCCTAGTATTCCTTGGGTGTTGGCAAGACATCCACGGTTTCGTCCGATGCTTAGAAAGAATTGTGTCCTCGAGCTATCCAGTCGGCTTCTTGGTTCCCTGCCACCCTTGTGTGTCCCGGTACCCACACAATTTTTTGTGTCGTCTTGTCGTTTTTTTCTTCGTGTTCTTTCATTCTGTCGCTCACTGCGAGGAGTATACCGAGCGGGTAACGACCTTTCCTGCCATACATGCAAGTTCGCAACGCTGCTTGAAAGTCCGTGAGTACTGTTAGCGACTGCCAGGTTCTATAGCCCTCTGCCACTGCTAGAGCAAGGGTGCTTCTTCTGCCTCTGCTGCCGTGCAGTCTCACATAGGTGAGGTGGTTATTTCATGGAGAGACAAATCGACCACCGGTGCGACTGTAATTGTGGTGTCTCCTCCTCTTGAGGAGGCGTCTGTATACACGGTTGTGTCCTAAGAAGCATATATTTTCTGGATCAATTCGGCCCTCGTTCCTCTTCTCCCTCAGTGGAGGTTGGGGTCCATGTTCCTTGGTAGTGGCGCTACCTTGCGTGATTTGCGAAACTCGTCGGGCATCGTTTCCGTCCTCGTCTTTTCTAGCATCTGCTCGCGGTATCCGAGTCCCTGTAAGAGCGCTCTTCCAGTCAGTCCCTGGAACAGTATGAGCTTTTGCAACTCAACCTGCGCCTCTCGTAGCTCCTCGCAGGTGTTTTGCAATACCAGGGCCATACGTTTTTCTTTAGACGTGTTGTGCGGTAGTCGGAGCGCCCTCTTATACGCGTTGCATAGCAGGGAATCCGCTTCTTGCATTTCGCTCTTGTTGAGGAACTGATAGGGCAGGCAGTACGTGACTCTGGTGACTTCCGGGCTTCTGGCCAGTTTCAATGTGTTCTTTTTGCGCATGACATGTCGCTTGTTGGTGATGCAGGTGGTCATGTGTGCGACCTGCATTATTGTTGCTTTGAACAGAGTGAAAGTGTGAGTGCTGTGTTGGTTGGATTGAACCCACATGCCCAAGATTTGCATTGTGTTTTTTAGTATAGGCGTGCCTTCAGGAATTGAACGAAAAGATGTTCCTTGATGCGGGATCTGCTATCGAAACTCGAAGCACCAGTTCTGCGGCTCCAGTCAGGATAGAGAGCTACTGCGTTCTTTTTTTGTCTGCAATGCGGGTGTTAAGCCTGGAATATCTGGCTGCTTTGGTGATAGAGGACCTGTTCTGCAGTTAGTGAATAAACTGATAACGGAAGACGCAAAGTGAAAGAATATTTTCTTATCGAGCTCTCAAGGAAAGAAAAGGCTATGAAAAAACTCACGTTTCTTAGAATTTCCAGTGCATATTTTAGCGTTTCTTACAGTGTCGTTGACCCTACAGTAGTTACGAGCCGACTGCTCCACTAAAAACACATTTCCGTGGCTTGTTGCATAACCGGAAATTTAAATTTTTTCATTGTTAATTTTCTGCACCATGCACATTGTCCGATGAGAGAGTTGCCCACAACCGCACACTCTGAGGTTGCAAGGAACTCCCCACACCTCCAGTATTAGGGCAACTCCAGCCTTAAGATGACCGGGAGACCTTGCTGCGCAGCTCGTACCCGGAAATACAGGACCCCAAGCCGTATTCCGAGTTTGTGTCTTAATGAAAAGCGTCATAATCTACCTCAGCGGAAACACGTCAATGGTCGAAACGCCGGAAGCGTATGTCGGTTTGCTTTCGACTGAGAGCGGCGGCCGCATGTGACTGGAACGTCACCAAAGAGACATAATGAAAATTCACCGCAAGTTCAGTTGCGCATTGGATTTCACAGCAAAGAGCGACCCCTACAGCGATGACACCATCTAGTACTTCAGCGAGGCCAGCAATGAGGACGGGTTTGAGACTTACCTCATCCCGATGACCAAGAGAAGACTTCTAAGAGCCGGATCGTCATCTAGTGAGTCCACGGTGAAAAAAACTAGCAACATACCGGCACACCCCACCCTCTTCCTTCCTGTGCAGCCAACTGACAACATGAGGCGGCATAACAGGGAAGTCGTCTCTGTAGAACTCAATGCCCTCGTGCATAAAAAAATCAAAGACGTTCGAGCGTATGCGCGGAAGACCATTGTAGCCGTTGACGTCCACCATGCAACTGCCCTTGAACCACTGCGAGCCATCACTAAGCTCGGCGCTTTATCAGTACGTACTTTTATCCCACTCGCCGAGGATCAGTCCTCTTCTGGCGTAATCTATGATGTCGACGGGGTTATCGCGGCGAGATTATTTGCCCATACTCTTGAGGCCGGCAAGCGAAGGCGCCATAATTCTAAGGGTATGACGTCTAGGCGAGTCACGTTGTGTAAAGATTTTGTTCCAAGGCGACAGTCTTCCATAACACGTGTAGGTAAGCCATTTCCGTCATGCCGTGCGGCCATTTATTGCAAAACCCCTGCAATGCCGCAAATGTTTGAAGCTGGGTCATGTGAGCGGGGTCTGCGACAAGAGAGTGTGCTCTCGTTGATCCGGAGCTCACAGCGCTGATCCTGTATTGCACAAGTGCTTAAGTGTTCCAACTGCAATGGTCCTCATGGGGCGTCATGTAAATATTGCCCACACATAAAAAACGAGCGCTCCGTTCAAAAGCAAGTGGTTTGGGACAATTCAACGCACCGTCAAGCTGCTAACACTATTCGGAAACGGCGTTCCCGCCGCAACAAGTTCTCAAGAAAGTCAATTGCATAAAAAACCACACCGACGAGCCCACTGCACTTCCTTCTCAAACTCCCCCCGTGTATCCACGTCCAAGTGTGTCCAGTCAGCGGAATATCGCCAAGGACTCTTTGAGTGCGGGTGCTTGGGCAGCGCTTCTGCCGTTACGTCCTGCTGGGCCTCTTCAACTCAAGCTCCCATCGCCGAGCTCACCTGTCGTTAGAGAAGGGCTCCCAGAGCAAGATCGCCAAGCCGTCCCAATCTTTAGCACGGCGGTGAACGCCATTCGCCCTCTGATACAGGCCCTGCAATTGTCAACCACCCGAAGCGTCTTACTGAAGCTGGACTCCCTGATTCCAGCACTACAAGATGTCTGAAACAGAACGGATAGCCAGCTTCCCACGTTTCATGAGGAAGTCAGGGGCGCTGCGGTCTTCCAGTGAAACGCAAGAGGCCTACAGTCACGAATTGCAAGTTTTCGGCAATATGTTTTCTACAACCACTTCCCGATATTAGTCATCTGCGAACCTAACTTATCCCAAGCAATCAAGCTTTCACGGTACGAGCCCTTCTTTCCTCCGACAGTTCAACCCCACAATGACAATCGGTACGTGTGTTTCATAGTCAAGAAAGAATCCATAGAGTCCACACTGATTGCGGCGTATGTCTCACATTCTCTCAATTGGGCTGCAAGAGGTTGAAGACAATTATGGAGGCATTCCGGTCTCCTTGCAATATTAGCGGAGATTTCAACGCCCACCACCAGCTCTAGAAAAGCCCTATAGTCAACGCCAGAACGAGGAATGTGGCCTTTTTTGCTTCAGAAAATGAACATTACGTAATGAAATACGGCAGACCGACATACCTACGTGGCAGTTAATACAGCAATTGCTTGGACCACACGCTATTTTTGCTGTCTCTGCGCCGCCGTGTGCAGTGGGTTTGTGATGTGGATACCCACGGGATTTAACACATACACACCTACCTCAAGGTTCCAGGTCTTGGGGCATCCGGCCCAGCTAGGCACACGCGCATCGATTGGATGGTATTTAAAACTCGAATGGAAGAGGCGTGCAAAAAAGCCCTACCTTCCAGTTTGGAGGACATTATAGAATCAGCAATGAAGGCTGCTAGAGGCTTCCTCCCGTCAACTAGAATTCGCACCGAATTTGATATAGAATTAGGCCATCTATGTGAAATTCGTCAGCGCATAGAAAGACGTTACAGATGGACCAAATTTGTAAGATGCCTCAGTGAGGCGCGTTATTCCCAGAGGATAATCAAGCGACGAATGAAGAGGCTGGCAGAAAAGCGCGTGAAGTCCTTCTGTCAATACTTGTATCCTCTAAAGCCCATCCCTCATTTGGCGGACAGTGCGGGGACTTCGAACACTTCCACAGCAAAGACAGCCTTTCTATGCCTTGGCTCTACATGAAAACCGTCACCACATTGAAGTTGCAACTGACTTCTGCAGGTAAATCGCGGATGCAGTCACAACCTCGGCTTCCAAGCGTATTCCTACTACATCAAGGGATTCAGCGATGGATGTTCTCTTTACTCGTGAGGAACTTCAGGCTGCCCTTGCAGATAGTAAGCGTTGGTCTGCACCAGGTCCTGACAACATTACATATGCGGCGCTGTGCCACCCCGGCCACGACGCGCGTAGAGAGCTTCTAAGCTATAACAACCACTAGTGGCAAGACGGAGTTGTTCCTCCCCAGTGGAAATCCAGTTGCACGATACCATTACTTAAACCAGTGAAATCCCCGCTCGACCTGTCATCATACAGGCCAACAGCTTTGGCCAGTAGTGTGGGAAAATTCATAGAAACAATGCTTCTGGCGCGTCTTGAGCGGTACGTTGAGCACAATAACGTGTATCCTAATGCCGTGTATCCTTCCGTTCCCTGAAAGTGACAAGGGAGAGTCTCGTCTCCACAATTTGCCACCTACCGACCAAGGCAGCAGAAGAATGGACGGCAGGACAGATATTTCCAAGATAGGGGATCTAAATTTAAAGCATAAAAAAGCGAAAGTGTGATATATAGCCTCTCAGATAGCTCACAGAATATCGTTGACTATGGTGCCCGTGTGCTGTGCGACATCAGTGCATGTTGAAGATCCCCAGGAAGTCGAAAGCATTCCAGAGCTATTCAGGAAGGCACCCCTTTCTCTCCTTCTTTCACACGATCCTTCCTCTCTTCCCTTGCGGAGCGGTTCGGGTGTCCATGCACAGAGATGGTGAGACAGTTTCTGCGCCATTCCTTTCCTCCAAAGCCGGGTTTCATTTTTTTATGAGAGAGATTTATCGCGCCATTTTCTTTGCTGAAAAACCAATGTCATTGGTCAACACCACGTTTAATGCCCAATTTGATGCTATCAGTTTAGTTTTGTTTTAAAATTGAATGCGATGACTGCAAAAAAGTGTTTGAACAGGGCTGCGAAATTCGTATTTCGCACTTCACAGCTTAAAGCGTGAATGGGTGAGTAAGACGCTTTTCTGACGTCACAAAATAGTGCACAAGCTATCTTGTTTTTCTATCCAGTATGCTGTTTATGAATTCACAAGCGACATATACTTCTACAGTCCCCTGCCAGGGAGAAAATTATACAATTTTTGTACAGAAGTTCACAAGCTTCAAGACAAACGTAACCACACACATATGCATTCCCAATATTAGTGCGATACATGCAAGTAACAAGTTCTTTGCGTACTTTTCAACTTTGCTTTTTCTCCTCTTTTATACAGCGTAAGAAAGCATTTTTTCACACAGAAACACAGCACCGGTGTTGCAATAATTTTATTAATGCGATAACATTAGAAGCCTTAGCGGCAGAGAAAACTGGCGTCCTGTGGTGTCATGAAATCTCTATTGCATGACGGTTTTCGTGTCGTCATGAGACAAAGAAACATAAAAACAGAAAAGTGCCTTGATCACTATTCGAGCCCGTGGCGGTGCGCACAAGTAAGCTACTTTGGCCGCTGCACTATAACACTACACCATTCACGCAAGTTTTTTTGTGGCCTGAGCTACACTGGCCGAGGTTGAGCAGTTTCGTGTGGCTCGTGGACAGCCGTGCTGCGCATGCGCGAGGAGCAGTGACGTCACTCGGCACACAGCTGGCGCGCTGGAGCCGCCGCCGCCGCGCGCGCCTCGCTGGTCTGCGCATTGTAGAGGAGTGACGTGACTTCATAGCCGCAGCAGACGCACTGGAGCCGGTGTGTGTCCAGCTGTGCGCCACCGTTGCGCAGTAGCCAAGTCTGACGCTGCGCCGGAGCCGCTTGATAGCGCCTCTCATTTCGTGCGCATGCGCAGAGGAGCCACTAGGGGTATACATAAAGCGGAGCATTTGCCAGGGTGTTATAGCCTTGGGGAAGGAGAGCGAAATTGCTGCTCAGCGGCAATTGATGCTCAGCGGCTCAGCGTATCTCGCGCAACGTATATCCTGGCATATCCAAGCTGCAAATTGTTTTATTGCGCGCAAATCAATTTCTCTTACCTGGCAAACGTATCGCATGCATCGTAGAACTACGCAATTCTGACACACATTTCCATGCCTTCATACATATCGCTACACCCGCCCATTAAAATTGCGGGTGACAAATACTTGCATAAGGAACAGACAAGTATTCAGGAGGGTAATCCTGAGCAGCATAAGCTGCCCGCACAAAGGCGCACTGTTCTTTGAGCAAAGACTTAGCTGAAGGAGGCAGTTCTGCATGTCGATCCGTCTTGGGGATCCTTCAGAAGCTAAAAATTTAATAAGTACTTGCCGATTTCACAGAATCACCCACTACTTTGGTACGGGTAGGACCGTATAGTGTCATGCGATATCTCAATCTTCTTTTTAATTCTCCTTTGTAGTAAGTCCCAGAAAAATACTGCATCAAGTCACCACAGAAAGCAATGATCGATCTTTTCTAGTTGAAGACAGGTGGCAGCCTAATAGCCCGTGCTTTAACCTGCCAGCTTCTCGCCCTAGAAGTCTCTCATCACAACGGCGTTCTTGATGCGACCTGATCTGAAGTATAAGCAATAATAGAAGCAATCCTTCAACACCTCCACCAAACTAACACCATTCGAGTGCCATAGACAACCAAAACGCCCTCGGCAACTTCGCTAACATGCTCCAGGGAAATGTACACATGCAGTTAAACACCCACTATCACCAGCGTCCAAACCAGCACATCCTTCGTAAATGGGTCCTTGGTCACCACGTAATAGAAGGGAACGGACCGGCAAACGCCCTCGTTTGCAGCACGTCTCCGAGCAACCCTTCCCTTGGCCGGATGATTACAAACCCAAGGATGATGGGGCTATATGCACCGAAATTATGAAACAGTAAGACTGAAAATTTCGACACCACCTCCCTCTCTTTCCTCTGCCTTTTCTACATCTTACTCGCCACGAACCTTCTTTTATTAGACAAATACAAATTCTCCACCATGTGACCTGTAAGTACATACTCAAGCACTTTAGAACTTTTATTGAGCTAGATGGTGCATTCTGTAACAAAAGAACTAGCGCTAGTCCTGTGTACCTCTTTCTTGTTATCGTCTTGGTTGCGCTACAGTTCTTTTGTTACTCAAGCACTTCGGGCACCCCCATTGTCAGGTATGTGGCGCCTACCCTGACACAGACACACACACACACACGCACACACACACACACACGCACACACACACACACGCACGCACACACGCACACACACACACACACACACGCACACGCAAACGCACACACACACGCACACGCACACACACACACACAGACTGGACGTGCCCACATGACGCACCCTTACCACAAAACCTCCAACGCAGATTCCTAAACCCATCAGGAACTCTATTCTTGGGCCACTCCTTCTGCTGCACTCCGCCCAATATTGTGGCTACTGCTTGTTGCCTATATCGCCAAAGTGTTGAACGATTTGAGTTCCGACTTGAGACGGCGATCCGGACAAGGGTCGGGATCAAGACAAGAGTAATATTTCACAAGTATTGGTTAGGTGGCTTGAGACAACGCCCGATTGAAAGGGTTCAGCCTGTGCCATTCATCCATTCAGGAATTATATGTTTTATCTCTGTCTTTCCCGCGCTGTCCTTTGCATGTCTTCGAGTTATCGACATCCATCTGTGCGCAAGTCGTTCCGAAAGCATGCGCAAGAAAACACTAGCACGTGCGAGCAAAAGTTCTAATTTTTGGCCGGTTTAGCGGCAGCAAGAAAAGGCGCGTGGAAGCGCCGTATGACAAGCATGCGGCAAATCCCACGTAATTGCTGGATATCTGAAACAAGAAGGTTAGTAACTAGTATGAGTGAACGCAGAAAAAAGTATCTTGCTGTCGCAATGTCAACGGGTAATGATAATTAAGCGACATTTCAAGTTTTTCTTTTGTAGTAAGAAGTGAAAACAACTTCCAAGTACTCATATTCATAATAAGACGTCACTAGATACGCAGCATCAACAGATGATAAAAGGGAATTACAGTCAATTTTTAACCATTTGGTCAGCATGGTACTAGCCGATGATATCAATTATCATGATCCCTGTTTTAATCTCCTTTACTAGAAGAAAAAACACAAGATGACAGAGAAGCAGATAATGGTCTCGTATTTTTTGAATAATTATGAACAAAAGGACATCATTCTGCTGAGCACGAACATTCACCCGGTTTAGGCACGAGGAAACCAAGTTCCTGCCAGAAGTCCTACTCGGGCAGGGTTATTTATGCTTGACTCATTACCAAAATCTGCAAGTGTATTCAGGCACTCAACAACTATTCGTCTTTCTTTTTTTGTAGATCGCACTTTATATCTCCGATAACCTATACTGGACAAGCTAGTCATAAAAAAAACTGCGCCTACATCCCCTGCGCCTAAATTTCAGGATTGTTGCCAGCGGACTATATTTGTGTAAAAGGCAAAATTTTGCGTCAAGCTTACTATCTATGTATGCAGAGAATACAGGCGGCTATAAAAGAAAAAAAACGTGCTGCGAGCTGACGCCTACGACATGTTACCTGGCTAAATAACATAGCATGATCACATAACGTGCGCACGTTGCGGAGGGTGTGAAAGCAAAGCTGAACAAGACAGCCACTGCAATTGCCGTAATCTCAGGTGGCGCGACTAAACACCTTAACCCTTTGAATATCTCTGTGAACCTGGCTTTCAAGAACAATGTTGAAATGAACTGGGAAGCCTACATGCAAGAAGGGGCTGACACGGAGACGAAAAGCAGACGAATGCGTAGGGCACCCTGTGCAGAAGTGCACAAGTGGGCCGTTGGTTCATGCCACGCCGCGCTACAACAGGCCGCCGACAACGGCTTCAGGAAAGCCCAATTAAAAACTTCCTCAACTGGGGTAACGGATTGTGACGGCGATGAAGATACTGACCAGACGTTCGTCGAATCTGATATGAATGACCAGTTTCATTCCGACAGCCCTAAAAAACTGATTTCGACGCGTTCTAGAAATGAAATCAATGCGGACTGATAAAGCACGCAGTTTTTTTCTTGACACAAACTGCTTGGTTATCCATTGTACGTATACTGCTTGCAAACAACCTCAAAATCTTTTCAGCCAAAATTCGTCTCTGCTAACTGTACACTAGGTGCGGACAATCAAAGCATGAAAATTTAGTTTTTAGCCGAAATATGCCACTGCGAACTATAAAACGGGTGCCGACTATAGTCAGGAAATTACGGTAAACGCAATTTGCACTTCAATTCCGATGAACAGGAGGCAGCGATGCAACAAACAAGTCATGGTAGATCTGCGCAGCCGAGGACTCAGCGCGAGAAATGGTAATGGTCAAACGCGATTAAACTAATGCATCGCTTATGAAAAGAGCAATCCCTCATAACAGCCTCGCGAGTGAGAAAGTATTCATGATAACATTCAAATCAAATACAAAGTGTATATTGCCTACGCACGCAAATTAAGGGTGTCAAGGAATGAAAACAAAGTACGTGCAGTGTCTTTTAATGCTCTTAACATTCACGTGTACAATCGTGTAACTGCCGGCATTGGTTCTTCGAAATGCTTTCCGCAATGCAGCAGAGTCACGAAACTAGAAAACCTTGAAAAAGTTGAATTCTTCGATAAATTTTCTAGCGAAGTCGCATTTCAACACGAAGGATATAAAGGCAGTCGCATACAGGCAAGCGTCTCGAGAAATTTTATCGTCGCCAACTGAAGCGAACGTCTAGACCCTTACACTCCTTAGGTCAACGAGAGTTACCGTATTTCATCGTCTATACAGTGCGCGTCAAGAAAGTGTCGGGACGCACGTCGATGGAACATAGGGCGACAACGAATTAGGTTTCTAGGCAGGTACTATTCGGCACGTCGCTTCGGTGGACCTCTCTCTTACGACAATCACCAACAGGTCACTAACGTTTCACTGTCTCCACCGGGCATGGCAGGAACATAGCTACTATCAACAAAACAGATGCTGACGGTTCACAAGATGACGAGATATTTTTCTGAGGCAAGCACTCTCCACCACGTCGCTTAGGTGGCCCTGAAGACGTCACCGCTCCGACGCTCACCAGTACGGCGTGGTAGAAGGAAGGGTCGTCAACCGGCGTCTAGAGGCCCTGTGTACTGCGAATGCAATGCCAACGAGGGCGACTAGCACGAAGATGAGAGAGCAGAGGCAACAGCTGAGAGTCCAAACTGCGCGATCCTCCGGGTTTGGAGAGGGCGCTGAGGAACCTGTACCGGCTTGGCTCTGCCGGGTGCCACTTGCTGTGGCTGTAGCTGTCGACTTCGCTTCCGTACCGGTCGTGGGGTCCGCGGTAGTTTCTGGGGCCATGACATATTGGTCACAGCCTCGGCTCTTTGCTCTTGTTGTTGGCTCTGAAGCAATGGCACTGCCACCGCGGGAGATCAGTTCTTCGTCTTCTTATTCTTCGGCTGTGTCACCACGACAGAACCTGTGTACGTGTCGCTTTTTGTTCATTACGTAAAGAACAGGAAGAGCAGAGACAAGCCCGTCGTAGTAAGCACGAAACTTGTTGGGCTATGTCCAAGATGGGAACGCTTCAAATAAATTTTAATAGAAGGCATGATGAAAACGGAGCAGAGTGAAAATTAACACGGTAATTTTGAAAATTGCTGAAAAGCAAAGCAGACTAAGAAGAAGACGTAACACGTCACGGGAGGAGAGCTGACTTCACTGAGATGTTGTTGAGTACTTTTTTAGCGATTAAATATTGGCAAAAGAATTTGCTCTACCAAATAGAAGAGGGTTATCTTATGTGCACAGCTGTAAGTGTACATCGTTCAAACATACTGTCCTGCTCAAGCGCAGTTGTGATGTGTTTAATGACATCACAACTCGCATCATATCAGTCAACATGACAACAATTTTTAAATTCTAGAGCAGTGATGTACTATGTTCGCGCCAAAATAAAAGCACACAGCACACGTCGGTTATTCGAAGGAAGACCTGGGCCAGTGCTTGACATTCAGTTTAAGCTAATGTGGCCACAAGAGATTTTCTTAAACAGTCCACATAAATGCAGCCTACAACCTAGTATATACTTCACAGTGGCTTTTGGCAAGGCACAAAAAGTTCATGCGCAAAATATTCTGAGAGAACCTAAGTCTGCTCACGTTGAGGAACGCGAATGCATGGCAATTTCTAGAACCGAAGTTTTTACGATGCCAGTATGCGTTGTATTTTTTAATTTTATATTTATTTTATTTTCATTTCTTTTCATGCATGATTTTTGTTCTGTATTACATTCCAATTACATTTATTTCAGTTTTGATGACGTTATTTGTTTGAAAGGTGAGCCGGACACTTTCTGCGAACGGACACTTCATGAGGACATTGATGAGGCAATTAAGGCTTTTGCCTTAAAAAATGCACCCGCTATCACGAACACTAAAGAGCACGTCTAAAATATCTTATATGGACTTGACCATATTCCTCGCGAAGGAATGCAAAATTCAGCAAATAACACGTGACGACATGATCCCCCTAGCACACCAGATACGATCATCACCTAAGAAGAACATGCTATCACGGGACACGTTTCGCTCAGCCGCAAACATGCCACCACGTGGAGGCGGCTGCAAACGCGGTCGCAGCCAAACAGGTTGACGTATTCCAATATATTTCCCGATTTGGCAAATCTGTACTGTCAGCTGTGCGGGAAGCCTGCCACCTTAGAAAACTTAATCTGGGCCTGCACAGAGGATCCACCTCCGGCAGGTATAGTCGCATCTCCCATGCTTGGAAAATGGGAAGCTTTTCTCTCCAGCCCAGACCCAAACGTTCAGTCCCGGACTACGGCAGGAGCGCAGGCGGTCGCCGACAGACTTGAACTGCCGGCCACCTGGAGCGGCTGAAGCGGCCCAAAAAGATCACCGTCTTTTCCCACGCAATAAAGTTTTTTCTCTCTCTCTCTAAGCTTACACTGTAAGCAGAGAAGAGTAAAAAGTAAGTAATCCGTCCTCTAGAGCACTCACTCTTAAAATTAAACTGGTCTAGTGGACAGTTTACCCTCTTTCTACACCCATATGTGTCTGCTACTTTTTAGAGGGTATGGTAGTGGAAGCGCTGTGCTTCACGCAGTGTACGAAAGTGGACTGATTTATGGTTTGCAGTTCTCAAGGCTGTGAATGATGTGAAAACAACCTGCGTGAAGTTTTTGCACTCACACCCTTATGGCTCCTTATTCCAGAACAGTGGTCGAGAGACCAACCTTCATTGCAAAAAAGGCTGCTTTCTTTATTTCTTGCATGCCACAACAACGTTTCTGGCTATGAGACCCACTGCCGAGGAGAGGTGGGAAAACGTTTCGACCGCCTGGCGGCTCTTTAACGTGCACGGAAAACGCAGAGCAAGGGCTCTTTTTCATCTTACGTGCACCGAAATATGGCCTCTGTCACCAGGATCGAACCCGCTACCTTCGATCGAGTAGCCGAACACCATAGTTGCTGATCCAATGCGTCGGTTCATGCGTTTCTTAAGGTACATGAGAGAGAAAAACCTAGCTTCGGTTTAACTACTGCAGAATCTGGTTAGAGAGCGAAAGCTGCGGTGTATCGGACAAGTAAATGCGGCTTCGCGCTTGTAACGTTGAGTGCGTTACGCCCACTGGATAGGCAGCGCTCCCACACTGCCACCCTGACAGGTGGCAGTTAAATTAACGGTTGATCGCAAGAGGCTGATTACCCTGTGAACGCTGCGGCCTATTGCTGCAGTTGTAGTGCAGCGTGCCTGCCACAACGTTGTCAGCGCTAATTCATGCAGCCCACATCTCTCTTTCACCGCCGCCAAGTACCTCAAAGCGTGAATGAGGCGTCCTTTGACCCATCGAGCCAGTGATGCGCACTTCTTTTCCTCCAAATCTTCGTAGTAGAGAACGTTGTCAACGCCAAAGCAAATGAACACAATGAATGCCGACGAACAGAGGCGAGCGCTCGGCATCAGCGGCGGCGGCAGCTGAGCGATGCCATAGCTATCACGTGCTTTCTCCTTGGTTCAGGGTCAAACGCGTGCACACGGCGAAGAAGCTACAGGGAGGAGTAGCAAAGCTCTCGCTTTAAAAGAACTTCAATGACCACGAGATTTCTTACACGTGGGTCCCCGGATACCCACACGACCTCACTGCACTATACGTTTATGAGTTCATGGAGTTCCAAGACGAGGGGAGCCCGGTCAGTGCCGATATTCTGCCTGGCTGGGCCCATGAAGTGCAGTCGGATTTCTCATTGCTCCCAAGTGGTCAGAAGCTCCGGGCCGAGCAGGGGCGGGTTCGCTAGGAATTCAAGGAAAATATGAGTGGTAGCAGCATGGGGGTGGGTACACTGTGTACAGGAGGGGGTGAATGCTCCCGGGTGGAAGTGGTAGAGCAAATAGAGGAAGGAAACGGTGTGCGTGTGAGGGCGCTGCCGTATATGTGGAGGCAACTGTCAAGGGATTGTTGCCTGAAGGTGGTATAGCTGGCGTTCGTCGCGATATGCCGTGTGTATGCTCGCTGATAGAGTGCATGCTCTCCCGAGAAGAGCATGAGTCCGATTCTGCCACCACCCGGCTGATAATCCCTTGGCCACGGTCACTGTCGGCTTCGTTGCCGCGGTACATGAGTTTTTACTGTTGTTGCCCGGGTACATGAGGTTTTATACAAAGGCATGAGTATTTACAGCTTTGGGAATGTCTTCAGTAAACATCGAAAGCTTTTTATCCCTGTATTGAGACTTTTAAGGAACTCTTGAAGGGCCATATCTCTGAGAGGTGAAAAACGCTAGTATGAAGCATGCAATATATTATTCAATTTTTAGGTGCTTGAATAAGCCGTGCTATGTGGTTGTAAAGCTGGCGAAAGAAACTACACATGCCCAGAAAGAGCTACATAATTTATTTTTACCGTGAACAGTTGCATAAAGCTGTCCTCAAGGCATCTTCAACGTTCGCTGATAGAGCACAGCTCACCGGTGTTCGTGCATCTCACCTCCAATAGATGCAGTGGATGCGGCAAGGATTAGATCCCATGTTCTTGACCTTATCGGCCAAACGCCAGGCGACTAAGTCACCGCATAGGCTACTAAGCAGTTTAGATAGAAAGGACATAGTATTAACGCTAAATAACGTAGACCAAGAGACAGGCTACAACACAAACACTAGACCTCAAGTTGAGGTCTATCCTAATACCACCTAGCCCCGCTTTCTTCCTTAGATAAGCAGTTTAAATAGCTTTGATAGACCTAAATCTTACATTATTCTTAGCTTATGCCACTGCTGGCTTACATGGACGATTAAACGACAGCAGCGAAGGAAGAGAATTGAACACACGTCACAGGGAATAGAAGAAGAAACAGTCAGCAACGCAGCACTTCCTGCACCGTCAACATGCAAGTCTTGTGTATATACAGGCCGTCGTTACAAAGACGTAGTATTCTGCTGTGTGTCAGCTGGTGAACATTCATAATCTGTCGTAGTAAAGGTGTCGTTGAGATCCGGGCTTGAAGTTGATTCATCCTGTGTCCTCTCATTGATGACAAAGGTGTACCTGCATGATGGTGAAAACGCATTACACGTGTGCATCGCTGATTTGCAACGGCTGCTAACAAAACAATTGGAAGGGACACTTAAGCACTCCCGTGAGGGCGACTCCATCGCGTTAACGGGTTAAAGGGACACTGAGGAGAAATTTAACTTGGCTTGTATCGATACAATACCAGCTCCTAAACACAAAAACACCACTTTCTGAACACAATGCTCTTTTAAGGTAAAAAAGAGCAAGAAATGAAATACAGGTATCATCGTCAAAGGCTAGTCTCGAAGGTACAAGAGAAATGACGAAAATTGAGAAAAGATAACACAGACCTCTGAGGTTGACGAACGTCCATGAAGGCTACGTGTTTGATCTATATTGAAGTATATAAGTTTCATTTTGAAACCACCAGGCAATTTTTATCAAAGCAGGAAGACGGTAAAAGACAACCTCAATGTTGGAAGTCAAAGAAAACATTTAAATGGCAGCACAATAGGCGGCCAGCTAGGCTGCGGTATGCCTTTTTAGGTGCTTCGCTGCTATGCGTTCTGCGTGGCCGCATGGTTTTTTTATGCGCCTCAGTTTACAAGCGTGGAGCAGCAGAAGACCTACAAAAGACTTTCTATGCGTTCCTCGGATGATGTTCGTGCAAACAAGGGGGTAGAATTGCGTATAGTCAATGTTCAACACGCCTCCACGTTAGCAAACGCACCGCTCGGTGTGTCCACTTCGTCAACTTAGCAGACGCTGGGTCAACGTACCAAGACCAGCCCTACGAGGATTATTACTAAAGAATTCAAATATAACAGCAAAAATCAGTCGCTACACATCAGTTGTTACTGTGGCTCGGCGATGACAGCGACACTGCCGGCTCGTCGGCACTAGGACTTTCTTGCCAGACCTGCCAAATCAGTCCTCGAAAGCATCGCGCGCTAAGGGGAGTTGATGTCGAAGAAATCAGTCCGCAGTTCTTTGCGAAAACGATGTTGTAATCGCGAACGGGATGCACCATAATGCTGAAGCGACGACGGGTGATAGAGGCATTCAAAGTCCCGCCGGCAGTATTGATTTCGGCTCCTGCTAGGCGGGAGCGCAGCGCTTGCCGCCAGCAATCATGGATCCTCGTTACCGTTTCCGCCGCTTTACGTCACGGTTCTCTTGTTTCCTCGTCAGAGAGTCGCGAACTTGAATCGTAACGGTGAAAAAACGTTTTCAACTTCGAATCCACATCTCTTAGCAATAAATGCACCTTTCGCTGCCGAACAAGCGGTCACAAAGCCGCAGATTGAAAGAAATGATAATTGGTTTTTGGGAAAAGGAAATGGCGCAGTGTCTGTCTCACATATCGGCAAATACCTGAACCGCGCCGTTAGGGAAGGGATAAGAGAGGGAGTGAAAGAAGAAAGGAAGAAAGATGTGCCGTAGTGAAAATCTCCGGGGTAAGTTCGACCATCTGGGGATCTTTAGCGGGCACTGACATCGCACAGCACGCGGGTGTCTTAACGTTTCGCCTCGATCAAAACGTGGCCACTTGGGTCGGGGTCGGACCCGGGAACGCCGGATTTAGTGGCCGAGCTCTCGGATTTTACTGACAAATGGAATTCTATAGCGGTGTCCTCAGTGTCCCTTTAAGGCCCATGTAGCCGGAAATGATCAATCTCTACATAACATTCATAGACTCCTGGGGAGCCTCATGCCATTCCTTACGCACTGGTACAGTTGTTAAGCGATGGGAGATGTTATCTCAGGTAGGGCTTGTGCGACCCAAGTTGCTCTTCCCCAGAAACCTCTCGCGATCAGTCATTAATTTCCACCTGCCATGGTACGCAGTTTGCTCACAATCAGGTAGGCAGGTTGTGATGATGGCCCAATGTCACATCACCTAGGTGGCCCACCTACATCCTAAGTGTCTTCTTTGGAGATTTTTCGTGGATCTTTCGGTCACTGTCAACGACGCTGACGACGACGCCGGCACTCGCCGCGGTGGATTAGTGGTTAGGGCACTCGGCTACTGATCCGGAGTTCCCGTGTTCGAACCCGACCGCGGCGGCTGCGTTTCGATCGAGGCGAAACGTTAAGACACCCGTGTGCTGTGCGATGTCAGCGCACGCTAAAGATCCCCAGATGGTCGAACTTACCCCGGAGACCTCCACTACGGCACCTCTTTCTTCCTTTCTTTCACTACTTCCTTTATCCCTTCCCTTACGGCGCGGTACAGATGCCCGCCGATATATGAGACAGGTACTGCGTCATTTCCTTTCCTCAAAAACCAATTTCAATTTTAATTTCATTTCGACGCCGGATTTTCTGTAACACGAGTTTCTTAACGCTATCGCGTGGAATGTGGTCTGTACAGCGCCCAACTGCAGTGCCAACCTCTGCCGCAGGGCAATACCCGACCAGATTTTCAGGCTCCTCAGAACATTTAGCCATCAATGCCTAGTGTCGCCATGTGGAAGACTTTATTGCTGTGCTAAGCTTAAAAGTTTTTGTATCAGAGGAGTGGTGATCAGTCGCCAATCATGGCCGCTATCAGTGAGAATGCATGGCATCATTTTCTCCAGGAATTTCGCAGGTGTAATTCATCTTTCAGTTCTAGTGCAATCGCTATGGCACTATGCACGAGAGACGGAGAGGTCGTCACTTGAAACCCTAAAATGATTACGCAATTATTTTGCCTTTAAATCAAGTTTAAGTTATTTGACAACATATTTTATTTTAAGAGAGGTGTAGAAAACGGCCGGTAAACGCTGAATAACGATTAAATTTCGTCGCGCCTGCAGCGCCTAAACGAGATCTAAAAAACACATTGTAGACCACATCTCTTTAAGATGTCAATTTTTATATAACTATTAGCGGCTGCAATCTACTTGATCGTTTCGTTGCAACTGTCGTAATAAATTATTGATTTGTTTTCTAAGTTGAATTTATTCATCTTTGCATATTCTTTGTTCTATAATCCACTTTGTAGATGGCTGGCATTCACTATGCGCATTCCCCGCCCCCCTCCTTGCGGCTAAAAAAGATAACATCGTCAGAGAAAGGTTGGCCACAAATGAAACGGCGAAGGATATATCGAGTTCAATCACAGTAATTGCCTATGCAGGAATGGTGCCTGGTGACAGGCTTCACCGTGTGGCCGGTTGTCAACTGTTCGTCAGAAGGCCAAAGCAATTGCCTTTGTGCGTGCAAACCGAAGAGCTTCCTTCGATCGATCACTGATCCTTTACCAAACCGCCGGCTCCCAATGACTTTTCTGGATTTGTGTTTTAGGGAAGAGTTATTAATAACACCGTCAAAGTTGAAAGGGCAGTACGCAGCAAGCAACCAAATGTGTTCAGGCTTGCTTCTATTGGTTGCTTCCTGGATTCGAGATGGATTCCTGACGGTATAAAACCGCCCCCAGGAGCCCAATCCATCGTCCTGGGCTAGGTTTAGATGGTCTGCATCTTTGGCTATGCCGAGGATGGAATATTTCTCTATTATCCCTATCCATCCTATTTTTCACTCTGTTTACTGTACATTTTGTAAATCTCCTCTATATAGGCTTCAGTTCATTTCTTCAGCACTTCCCGCCGTTGCAAGTCGTCATTACTCTGTCACCGACGGGGCACCTCAGATGTATGTGGTGCCTCCAAGTCAAGAACGGTTTCTAAAGTCGCATCCCTGGTGCAAGGAAAAGGAACCATCAATAACTTTACTCACCTACAGTATGGTTTTCCCATGTATTTGTTCTACTCTGCCCCTCCCCTCCCAACCCCCCCCCCCCCCCCCGAAATGAAGTTCCATGCCAGCAATGTGGGTACACTGATAAATAAATAAAAAAGTTTGGCCACACTGTTAAATAGTCGAATAATTAAAACCATGCCTACCAGTGTTCGACTTGGTTTCAGTGATTGTTGATATATCCGTGTAGATATCCTTACGAACCTCTCCCTACTTTGTTCTCTGCTGATCGAAATAGAAATGTAGTATGAATTCAGGTCGCAAAGTTGAATCCCATTGGTAAAGCTTTTCAACCGAGGCGTCTCTATGCTGCTCGCTGGGCTGTTGTGCACACAGCATTAAGAAGAATAGAAAGGGGGCCGGCCTAGGTTGGAAAGGTGAACATACTGCCCTCCGCCGAAGTGCGGTCCTTCGCGGGCGTCGTTCTTGCTGGACGTGGTACCGCCAGTGAGCAGGTCCGGCCGAGTCAGGATGACGCTCAGCGTGGTCGCCGTGCCCCCCGTCAGGACCATGACGCAGATCAGCGCCGCCATGAGCCTCGTGTGTGTCTTCCTCGCGTTGTCCGACGGAGGCTACGCGCACAGAGACCGAGCGGTGAGCGTTTATCATCCCTACAAGCAGTCTAGCTACTTGCACTGAAGGACAATTGCCTCTCCGGCTCACCTCCCAATAACCTGTACATGCACCAGCAGCGGCCACCTTATCCCGTAAACTTCGAACCGTATCCGCCTCATGACTGCCTACACTACCACCCACGTGCTACGTTGTGTTTTTTTCGAATCCACTACGTTAACGAAAGTGTTCATCGGTTGTCTTCCCTTTGCATTGTATGCCTCTGCTCATACCCATTTCTTCTTCTCGATTTCGTCTAGTGTATCATTTGCTCGCATTTTTTCCTTGACCCATTGTGGTCTCTTCCGGTCTCAACACGTTACACCTATTGATACTGTAGAAGCTTGGGCTAGTTGGTGTGACATTGTTTTCCAGCAGCGCAGGGAATAAAGGACGAGACAAGTGCGCAGACACGGCGCTGAACTTACAACTGGTTTATTGAGGCGATTTCCACTACTTAAATACAGCGGCAACCAATCTCAAATGAAAAGACAGATACACAAAACAGAAGGGCGATAGTGATAATTCCTGACACAGGTCTACAGTGACACAAGACCAGCTGCGCACGTTTTTCTATTCTCATCAAGGAAACGTAGTTCTTTATCAGAAAGAGCTATCGAGGCAACGCTTACGCATTCATCTTTGAATCTATGAATTTCATGGGCTTCAATGATTGCACGAGTGATTCTTGTTCTATTATTTGACGGTACTCGGCACTGACTAAAAACAGGATAATACGGCGCTTTCTTGTTCTTTTTTTTCCTCTGTGCAGTCTCTGCTGTGATTGCCAAGGTGAAGGGATGTGGTGCCGCTCACGTTGTTGTTATATTCCCGCATCCGGTCGTTGAGGCAACGACCAGTTGGTCCTGTGTAGTGCTTCACACATGAAAGCGCAAACCTGTACACAACATTGCAGTTACATGGTAAAAACCTTTTTGGTGCTTCTTATCGCAGCCTACCATCCTTCCATTGAAGCTGTACAATATGGCAGAGTTTGGACAGCTTATCGGGCGCGGAAAAATCAACGTTTACATCGGCACGCGTGCCCACTCTTATCAGATTATGCGAAATGCGGTGTCGACAAGGAATAACGACACACTTTCTTTTTTTCTTCCTTGAGCCTTTCAGTTGAATTTCTGCGGCCTGAATTAATGATTTCTCTTTACAGGTTCTCTGATACAGCAATAAGAAGGTCGGAAGGGTATCCTGCTGCTTGTAAGCGTACCACCCGATTTTGATAGCTGTCTTGCATCACATGATGGCATGATTTTTCTAGGGCATTTCTTAAACACAACTTTGCGATGCCGCGCTTTACTTAGAATGTGCAGAAGCGAAAGGCGTGAAAGGCTTCTGGCATCGTGGCTCGTAACGCAAGCACACATGGCTATCGCTGTTACGTTTTTCTAGATCGTTACGTTTTTTAGGTCTTGCCATGTGCCTCAGCGATTCAAAGATGAATGCGTAAGCGTTGCCTCAATAGCTCTTTCTGATAAAGAACTACGTTTCCTTGATGAGAATAGGAAAATGTGCACAGCTGGTCTTGTGTCACTGTAGACCTGTGCTCAGGAATTATCACTACTGGCATTCTTTTTTGTGTACCTGTCTTCTCATTCGAGATTGGTTGCCGCTTTATTTAAGTTGTGGAAATCGACTCAAGTAAAATTCAGTTGTAAGTTCAGCGTCGTGTCTGTGCACTTGTCTCGTCCTTTGTCCCCTGCGCTTCTGGAAAACAATGTTACGCCTAATATTTCACTTTCCTTGGCTGTCTGCTTTCCAATCAATTTAGTTCAAGCATTTTCATTAGTCATTGGCAAGATACTTCTCTTACATAACCTCCTCTTTGAGGGGTGCTGGCGAACTGGCGTTGATGGTGAATTTCAATCATATCAATACGGAAACTTGTGAATTCCAACCCTAGGTCCGGAGCTTGTCCGTCCGTTCTGCGAAAGAATACCTGATAGTCTCCGGAAGAGAGCACTCTCTCTTAATCTGCGTTTGAAACACCCATGTTCCGGCAGGAAAAGCCGGAGGCGCCCGACCAGTATCACGAATTCAGTCTATGGCATAGTGTTAATGGGTACTGACTCTGGACGAAAGCAGGGTCGACCTCGCTACTCTTGCAGGACCTGCCCGCGTTCTTGCTAACCGTGGTGGCAGCCATTAAACGGACCCATCGTAATATAATACGTTTCTAACAACGACCAAATGCATTGCGCACTAATCTAATCAGCGATGACCTTTTCAAATAACAGTTAAATTCTAACCAGTGCAATTATGGCAGCTCCCGACGGCATTTCTAAGACGTTATTAAACGGACATTTAGAACAACGCTGTGCAAATTTCCTTCTTAGCAGAAACTTATTCCCTGGATCATTCGAGCTGCTTGATGCTTGACAGCGGAAGTCTGATTTCATGTTGGGATTAGTAGCTTCAAATCTGAAACGTTTCCTTCATGCCGCCACTTTTTTCAAATTCGTGAGGTCAGGGCCGAAAGTGGCTCTGTTATCACCTACATGAAGTACAGGACCACCAACCCAAAGGCACATTATTCTGGATGTAATGATGTCCTTAGATCACGTGATTTTATCCACGTCCCCTAAAAAGAGAATTTATGCGAAGTATTCAACTCCGCGGTGATCAAATGCACGAAAATACTTATTTAATACAGGCGCTTGCTTGATATGACTCCTTGATTCTACCTCTTTTGGCGAAAGTGTCGTTGACTCCGCATTTAACTGGCACAACGCCCTCTACGTCCTTTACCCCTGGCCGTCTGCTATTTGCGATTTTCACGTAATCTGCGCCACAGGGTGGAGGCAAAGCAAACTAGTGAAAGAGGGACCGGTCAGCGGAACCATGCCACTTCTTCTGTTACCTCGGTGGTTAGCCTGCAGATCCAAACGTTATTGTGGAGTCTTGGTGCAAAAATATTCGTTTGGGATGTTGTAACACTACTCTCTCCAGTTAAACACAAGAGCCGTTAATTTTCACTACATTGTTCCTATAGTGACAGCAATGCAGAGAGCAAGCGAACAGGGTGTTTCAAAGCTCCAGTGAAATTCTCTGCAGGACATTGACAGCGTAGATGTATTTCTTAAAGATTATCTGCCTGTACAACAAAGGCCTACGTGAATGCGAGGCAACATAAGTTAAAAAACTACGTTGGGATTACATGAATAACGGGAACATTTCAAGCCCGTATAGTTATATGCACCACTTCTGTGCAACGGTGAGACTAATTACGGCATGCGCGTGGAGTTACATGGTGCTTTGTTATGCAGAAAGGATAGAGGGAGGGAAGTATATGACATTCTTATTGCTTTTTCTATTTCGATTGAACAGATCACTCACGGTCGCTGGGATCAGTAAGACAGATGAATGAGAGAAATCGAATGTGATCCAAAGAAAATAAATATGTCGTAGTGGCCTTGCATTCAATGCCGGCTTTCCATCCTCTGCATTGAAGGCACGAGGCGCCATTAATTTATCTCAGAAGACACCGCACAGAAAAAGGCAACCTCTTTGGTATCGCTTTCACCCGTAACAAACGATTAGAAATCTATATTCATTTGGTGCAGCAGATGGTTTGTAAAATTCTGAGCACTCAAAAATTCAAAAGGGCACAGCTTTATCATTAAAACCGAAAGCCGTTAACTCTTCTTAATTTAAATAAATAACATACCTACTTACGTAGACTCCTTCAAAATCCATGACTGCCAAATATTTCTAGTTTGTTTTTTGTGAGGCAGAATATAAAACTGACACATGATGGGCCTTACTTACCTGATCTTCTGGGTTCGTCATTCAACTGTTTTGCAAAAGTCTTCACGGTAGATTTTTTCATTCTAAACTCTCTCCAAAGCACGCTTCAACCGCCTATCAGTCCTGCTGGCTATTTTAAAAGGCAAAACAGCGATTTCTTTTTTGTTTTTTTTTGTTTATTCCTTAACAATCTTCAGAAAAGTTTGACTAAGACGAGGTTTCTTCCTTTGAAAAACAAGAACTAATGTATCGCGAAATTTTAAAACAAGTGCCAATCCACACAAGCTGACCTATCAAAGCGTCCTCAGTGGCACCGCCATATTGAATCATCAATTGAGGCGCCCCCTTAAGGTCATGATAATCGCCTTGCGTGTCATCTGCATTGCGCATGCGTTGCGTGGTTCGCACGTGCCTCGGGCAGGTCTTCGGTCCTCAGGGGCTCCATGACGTACTCTCCGTACTCGTTGGTTACGTATCGAGGAAGGTCGTGGCGGCCCAGCTTCGGGTTCCGCTCCCTGACGGGAAAGTGGAACTCGCTGCGAGACATCTTCTCCTGCATTCGTTGAACGAACAACATAAACGAACGAATACACATACAGATGCTAAGTTATGTCGACTTTAGTGGAGCATAAGTGAACGACTGAGGGCACAATGCGGTCAGGCAGCCTTCAAAACGCTTATTCTTCTCACCGAAAATGGGTTGAAGGTCTTTAATTTTTTGTAGGTAGCAAAACAGTCACTGAAACCGAGGGAAGCATTACAGAATGTTTTCGTGCGCTAGCACTTATAGTGGCCATTCCCCGCATTTAGGCGTGGTCTGTCTGTCTGTCTGTCTGTCTGTCTGTCTGTCTGTCTGTCTGTCTGTCTGTCTGTCTGTCTGTCTGTCTGTCTGTCTGTCTGTCTGTCTGTCTGTCTGTCTGTCTGTCTGTCTGTGTGTCTGTGTGTCTGTCTGTCTGTCTGTCTGTCTGTCTGTGTCTGAAGCCGGCTTTGTGGCAGGTTGCTCACCTGCCCACCGTGGCAGGTGAGCAACCTCCTGGTAACCGCCGGCTAAACCTTGGCAAGTAAGCCACCCCGTTGGCAGGTGAGCAGTGGCACAAGTCAGGTCCTATGGCAGGTGTTGCCACCGGTGGCGCTTGGATTGGGCTGTAATCCAGGTTGTTCTTCCTAATCAGCAGGTTGCTCACCTGCCCACCGTGGCAGGTGAGCAACATGCTGATTAGGAAGAACAACCTGGATTACAGCCCAATCCAAGCGCCACCGGTGGCAACACCTGCCATAGGACCTGACTTGTGCCACTGCTCACCAGCCAACGGGGTGGCTTACTTGCCAAGGTTTAGCCGGCGGTTACCAGGAGAGAGTTGGCAGCCCCTGAACGAATAGAAGAGCACAAGCATATAAGCATATTGCATTAGGCTGGTGCTTAAAGCAATGTAAATATATACAATATGTGTCCGCCAAGTTTCGAGACCGATTTATTTCCTTCTCTAGAAATAATTCCCCCAAAAAATGTTGGGGCGTATGTGTAGCGCCGTCTTTTCAGGCTAACCTGAGCTATTTACGTTAATTGCTGTGGCAGCCGCTACATGACACTGCATGTAGAAAATTACGTTGTCACTAGTGGTCTGCGCATTATACTGTGAGAAAATGTGGAGACATTTACGTCCACCTCGAACAGCGTGTAAACATAAATTTCTGTGAGAAGCTTGGCAAGACAGCCACACTGACATGTGAGCTCCCTACGTGACGCTTACGGCAACGAGAAATTTTCGCGGGGGCGAGTTTTCGAGTGGCACAAGAGGTTCGTTTCGGATAGAACGTCGGTGGAAGACTGGACAAGGCAGGGCACCCTTCAACTTCATGGAATGAAAACAATGTGGCTCGGATCAGGGGAATCGTACAGCAAGACCGCACCATTGCAGTCCGCATGCTATCAGATGCTCTCGACATTAGTAAGACAACATGCAGCCATATTTTGCGCGGAAACTTGGGGAAGCGAAAGCTAATTCCTGACTTGAGCCCCACTCGCTCACACAGGACCAGAAGGACGGGTGGCGATCAGTGAGCGCTGACTTGCTCTCCGAGGCAGAGAAGGATGCTGAATTCGTCGACAGCACCATTGCTGAAGTAGAAACATGGTGTTTTCGATATGATTCTTAAAGAGGCAGAGAGCCGAATGGCGGTCCACAAGCTCTCCAGAGTCGAGAAAGGTGCGGCGACAGAAGACCAAGACAAAGACGAAGCTGATAGTTTTTTTTTTTCGATGTCAGATGTGTCATACACCACAAGTTCATCCCACAAGGGCAGACGGTGAATCAGCAGTTTTATATCCGCGTGTTCTAACTAGTGTTGCAGTCGTTACCGACAGAAAGTAACTAAATACGTTACTCGTTACGCTAAAGAAAGGAACGCGTTACCACCCTACGTTACCTACAAAAAAGGTAACGCGTTATCGTTACCGTTACCGAAATAAAGTACCGCACGTTACTTTGCCGTTACTTCATGGCTATTAAATTTAATCAGTCTTCGCCTCAGAAACTTAAGATAACAATTTTTAAAGCTCACATTTGACATAAAACTTCCAGCCCAAACAAGATTTTACGTGAAATCCTGATTTAACGAGCATACTTTAAACAAATGTGCATGGGCTTAGCATTCATAAAGCAGCGAAAACGGGGCCCAAAAACACGAAACAGATTTTATAGTGGCGTAAAAGTCCCTGTATGTTGCGGACATGATGTGGCTTCTAACTCTATGGCACATAGTAAGTAAGTAGTTTTAATAACATAATAATAAAAAGGAAGAAAAATATTTTTGCTAGCCCCGGCATCTGTCATCGATACTGATGCACCTGAGCTGGGGCAGCGGATATAAAGGATAGCAGGCAGAATGGAGAAATGAAATGAAAGAGGTGAGGGGACAGGAAGGATATGGAGAGAGGTAATATAGACAAACTACTTACACAATAAGAAATTTGTCTAGGTTGGTGGAGAAATAAAAACACACTCCCGCAGCACTATCTTCACTACAACTGGAGTGGGGCGTCCAGTTGTTAATCGTCCAAGGTAGAACTCGAGGAGCGTTCGGTCACTGCGAGTAACTATCTGGTGGAGAACAGACGAGACATCAAGCCCGTCTGTTCGAGGAACACACAGAGGATCACCAAGGTTCGCTCGCGGGTGTGCGCACTGCCCTGCGGCCACAATAGCGTCTTGAGGAAGTCTGGTAGTATGCCCAGCATCCTGTTGGCCACAAGCATATCGCGACAAGCATCGGCTTAAGCGGCACAGTGAAGGAGCAGGTGTTCTAGTGTTTCCACCGCTCTATGGCACATGGTGAAGCCATTTTCGATACGCGACCTTAAACACAAAATGACATTTCATCATCATTTCTAACTTCACAAAGAAAATATCGCTGAACTCTCCAGAAATTTAATTTAATTCTGAAAAATGTGATGCTTCGAAATGTTCCGCATGCTGCCACTCTTTTGAGAGTTGTGTGGGTGAATGGTTTGGGAAGGGGAGGCAGGTGAAGGAAAGTTTGTGAATGCGTGCTCGTGCACGCGTTTCGTGCTTTATGGGTATTCTGTTTTTCTTTTTTTTTCAGCTGGGTCCGTCGTAAAGGGCAGGTGTTTTCTTCGTCGAGAGCACCTGTACATTATGTTCATTTACAACCTCATTTCAGGTGCTCTGCGCTTTTTTTCTAAAAAAGGGACAGAGTGGGTTACAATTGGAAAAAAAAGTAACTACTAATGTGACACCCCACGTTTCCGAAAAATGTTAACGTAAGTACGTTACCCGTTACAGTTCCGAAACGGTAGCGAATACGTTACAAAGATACCGAAAAAAAGTAACGCGTTACCGGCAACGCCCTTACTTGTAACGCGTTACCGCCAACACTGAGAGCACATGCGTGATGCCCTGCGACGCCATCGCCCTGGCTTATGGGAATCTGGACAATGGAGCTTTCTCCACGATAACGGAAGGCTACACACTGCTCTCAGCGTTACAAAATTTCTCGTCAAGCACAGCATTACATTACTTCTCCATCCGCCATACTCGCCTGACCTCTCCACATGAGATTTTTTCCTGTTCCCTCGTGTAAGAAGAACCCTAAAAGGTCGCTGGAAAGGGAGCGTGAGGCCATTCAAGACACCACGACAAAGGAGCTGGCATCCCTGCCGAAAGAAGCGTTTTCCAACTGTTTCCCAGAGCTAAACAAGCGTTGTAAGCTGTGTATAGACTGCAAGAGAGACTATTTTCGAGGGGTGCTGCACAAATTATTTCAATGTTAAATGCATTTTTTTAATGAACTCAGTCTCGAAATTTTACGGACAAAGGTTGTACAACAGGAAAAGCAACAGGGAATAGAGACACCAAAAAGATTATTTTGTAAAAGAGAGCCGGGAGCGGATAGTGGGTGGGGACCTCAGTCCACGACTCCAGTGGCTTCTGCCGACGCTTTGGCGATGGCGAAAAGCGCCTCTTGTTCTTCCAGGTGCCACTGGCCAGCGTCACCTCCCACTGCACCAGCGCTGCGTTGCGCAACTTTAAGTGGTGCAGTTTAGTTTAGCTTTCCCATGTAATGTGCGTGAATGTGGGTGTTTCTTCACACAAAGGACATGTATCTGCGTGTAATGTTGGGTGAATGCGGCGTAGGTGGTGGATATTATAGAAAGTAAGTGTTTGGGTGCATCTTAGGTGGTAGGAGTACTCCGAGGAAAGTTTCTTATGTGGCGGAGGATAGTGACGCCTAATTAGGCGGAGCGTCTCTAGGCGTCTTGAAAAAGGCCGCTGCGGCGGCTGCGTTTTTATGGAGGAAAAACGCTAAGGCGCCCGTGTGCTGTGCGATGTCAGTGCACGTTAAAGATCCCCAGGTGGTCGAAATATTCCGGAGCCCTCCACTACGGCACCTGTCTCTTCCTTTATTCTTTCACTCCCTTTTTTACCCTTCCCTTACGGCGCGGATCAGGTGTCCAACGATATATGAGACAGATACTGCGCCATTTCCTTTCCCCCAAAAAGCAATTATTATTATTATTATTATTATTATTATTATTATTATTATTATTATTATTATTATTAAAAAGTACGCTCTCTCCTAAAACAGAGTTTTTTCTAAATACCAAATAAAGTAAGAACCGTACGGACTTTGCGGTATCGTGGAGGCCACAAAATATGATGATTATAAAGAATGTTCCACGTGTGCATTTATCTTGCTTGGTAACAAGGAAGCTGTCTGCAGCCAATTCATAGCCGCCGCGGTATCACTTCAGACAAATTACAAAACGATCCAGTTGTTTTCTGCACCACTGAAAAACAGCTGAAGCTGCGACACGCGAAGCTGAAAGCTGAACCACCTGCTGAATACATTTCGGTGTCGTATGATTCAGATACATAACATCGCGTCTATGGTTTTCATGGGATGAGCTGCCTCTGTCTGATCGGAAATGGCTAATTTGTGTTGATTAATCACCTTTCTCTCGGTAAAAACAGCTTCATATAGGTGCTGTTAACATCTCTCATCATTGAGTCCGAGGGTGTCCCAAGCTTACAAGCAGACGACGCAAGTTCAGAGAACCTGAACAGACGTTTTTGGTGTACCCAGCTGCCACCGCTTTCCACGTGGCGCTGAACTTCGGAAACCGCCTCGAGAATTTGTAGTGCTCGGTGCACACCGCTGAATTTTGCTGGGTGCACGAACTAGCCGCGGGGAGCGCAAGAAACATTTTATAGGTTAGTTCTTTCAGTGAGGCGAAATAATAGACCATCACAATTACCCTGTTAGCTTAGGATCTCGCCAATTCCTTGGTTTTCAAATAATTACACGTTAATATATCCCTATTAAGTTACGTACTGTTAGCTATGCTACCTCTCTACACATGAAGCCAGTTACTCATGTCAAGAAAGGCTGGGTATGGTGAGCGCACATGGATAAACGCGATCTACGCAGCGCACAGAAATCTTTGGTGCAAGAAAAGGGAGGGGGCGCAATGTGGATAGTCTATACTTGACTTCAGGGCACTGCTCATAATGTAGTCAGGTGGAGGGATAGGCGTTTTTACTAAACTTAGTGATATTTGTCTACGTTACAGCATGCCGTGACGAAGGAAGAAAATTTTTCTGCGGTTTTTTGAGGGAACTGTGAACGCACACACCGCTTACTTACCCAGCTTAGTACGTGGCGAAGCTCGGACATTTTGGATAACGGCGTTCTTAGTTGTCAAGAATGCACGGGAACGACGAAGTTCAATAGCCAACGCTCGCTCGCCATTCAGCACTTTCAAAAGATCGCTGAACTCAAATTACCTGCGTTTCCGTGCATTGCCGATAAACATTTTTGCCTCAACAAAACTAGCCTCATGTTGGAAAATGTGATGGAATGCGCCACAAGCGATATCACAAAGCTAGTCGGTGCTCAGTATTCACCAGTATATGGTAAACTTTTTCGCAAATTGCCGCTTAGCTGGATTTGTTAATACTTCCGCTGAGCGAGTTTTCTCCTTATTCTGCAACCATTCTTTTTTTTCTGCTATAGGTCAGCCCTGCTTATGATACCAGGAGCGGCTAAATGTATTCCTTTCTTACTGTCAGCCTTGACATCGCAGTCCGCAGCTGCCGGTGATAAACGAGAAAAAAGGAAAGAATTACACAATGCGGCGATATACCGGATGCCTCACTTAAGACTTTACACAATATATAAATATATGCTTTTTGAGATAGAAGCGGGCTATTTTTTGCATAGCATTGCCAGGTGTACAGTACAATAAAATACAGTTAAGACGCGATGACTATCAAGCTGGTTTACTAATGCGTAATTGTTAACTTCTAGATAATACTGTTAGGCTCCTTAATTATTGGGAGGCGTGTAGCTCACCGTAAGTAATACCCATATCGGTTTTTAAAATTTACAAAACGCGGTTACCATCGATGTTGTGTCCAAAAAAAATGTGGCTATATCGAGCGAACATGCATGCTCTTTCGAGAACCTTGCAGGCAAAGCAACCTCTACATTGCAAGTATAAGGTCGAAATAGCCAAAATTTGTTAGGCCACAGCGCCAATTGTAACCGCGGTTTCGAAGTTCTAAAAACTGATATTGGTATTCATTATGGTCAGCTACGCACCTATTAATAACTAAGAACCCTTACAGCTATAGTATTGAGTATTCAGTTCGGTATTCAGATAATCAGTATTAGCTAACCATCCTGCTAATTGGGACGTATTAGCAGTATTGCGATGTACAACACCGCTGCCACCTCTATGCCGAAAATGGCGCTTTTATAGCTCAAAAAGCCAATTTTAAAAAATTGTGTACACTCTGAAGTGGGAACACCCTGTATAAGAAACGAATCCTGCCAGTAGTCACCTATATATTATCGAAATTGAGTGGCCGAAGAAAACATCCAAGACATACTTTCCTTCTTGAGCTAAAGAAGCGATATTTACAGCTTAACTGTCACTCTCTCGTAATAGGAACGCATTATGTGTCGCCATTCACGTTTGGTAAAGTGTGCGCCAGCGCTCTCTGCTGCTGCAGCCCCGGACTGCCCGGCACCCGAAAGCTGTAGGGCTCTGGCCTTGCCTGAGCCTCCACCGTACTGTTTATTTTCCGCCTCGCTACCTAGCAGTCTTCGGCAACGGGCAGGGGATATTACGTATCGCCAGCATAAGAAGGACGGGTCCCTTGTCATAAACAGGTGTTTTGAAGAAACGTGGCGGTACCGACGCAAAGGCCCTAGATATTGAATGCATTTCATACATCTGAAAGTGCGCCATATGCATTCTATTAAAGGAGACTGTAATTTCCACCTAGTCGAAACGCTCGACCGACTCCGTCTACATCAAAGCGCTCTGCACAGATGTTTCCGCAGTGCCTTTCTAGACGAGAGCAGTCAAAACAAGCGCAATGTAATCTATCTCGTCAGATGACTGCATGAATCTGGTATATACTAGCTATATTATTAAATTACTTCCTCACGAAGGCAGCAAGTAATTTAACTGCCTTAATTTCATGGCTGCACTGTCTGTTACAGATACAAGTTGTAGTGAGCGAACGAGCGAGTCGTTGAAGCCCAACGGTAAGGGGACAACTCGAAACAAGTCAGTACCGAAATAGTGCTGCGAAATAGGCTCCTTCTGTTTTCCCGTAAGTAGTCCCGGATAACGCATGCACGTGTGAATGTCGGCTACGCACTCGAGAGCACACGGTTCAAGAGCGCTACATTCGTTTGCCGTGAAGCGCCGGGTTAGATGTTACGATAAAATTGCAGCTATAATTTCGTCACGGAAAGCGTGTAAGATGCAGCCAATGGGAGATCTGGGTGATTAAGTCATAGAACGTAAGACCAAAAGAAAACGTCGGAAGCTTACGACGGCCTTCTGGCGCTTCTTCTTCTTCGTCCTCTTAAGACATGGCACATACCCACAAGGGGGATTGGCCAATGTGTAGTAGCATAAACAGTATGCAGATCAGAATTGGAGAGCAGAATTCGTCTGAGAGAGCGGTCGAGAGAGACTTCCCGTTTTCGTTACTTGAAACATTGCAAAAGCGTATAACAGTGTCCACCACCCTCGGATATCACGCCTCAGATGGAGAATATGGGAAGATCGAGTGGTTAAGCAAGTCATATGTCCTGCATGGCAGTGTAAGCTGATGTGCGCGCACAAAACAAGGGTAAAAACCATGTTTTGTCTTTAAAAAATATACTTCCACATACGTATGCGCATGTGTCTACAGCTCTCGAACGGTACTCTTGGTTATGCATTTGCGACAATTGTCACTGCCTGCAGGCTGGCTGGATATACATTTCATGAACGTGAGAACCTCTTCATGAACTACGGGAACGTAATGCACAACAAATGTTGGCAGAGACACTTACGGTAGCTAATGTATGGGAACGCGAAAGCGTCACTGCCCTGGGTTGCATTGTTTAAGCGTAAAGTTTGTACATGCATTACACACAAATCAAGGGACGCTGGCACGTTGTAGGCAGTGCACTCCGTTGTCTGCGCCGTTTCTGGTGGCGCGATGTATGACATCACCCACATGCATCATTGTCTCTTCCATAACATGTCTCTTGCGTTGGTCACGTTCACGTTAGAGCTTAGCTGCCATGAGTTGTATGGCTTGGCCGTGAGATGGCGCTAGGTATCGCCCGCCACAATATGTATACTAAACGCAGTTTACAAGTATAACAACGTTGCTGTGAATAATTGGTGCTAAAATTATGGTGGACATTGCTTCACGGAAAGCTTTGTGACGTGAATTTATACTTCCGGGTCGTTCTTCTGGTTTCGTTTTTCTGGGTCAGAAGTGCGGTTTCGAACTTTTTCTCATCATTACTACCGCTCACACCACTGGAAAAACGGTGCTGTGCGCTGCCTCAAACAGCTTCCAAGCAACGGGATGCAACATGTTCCGAGTGCCGTCAAATAGTGAGCGCTGAAAACAGTTTACGATTGCGTTCAGCTGACAGACTGCGTGCGATGTACTCCGCCAACGGAGGCTTTGCTTCGAGCATTTTGTTAGCGGTAAATGCTTGAGAATGTTGTGGAAGTAAGAGCATTTTGTAAAGTGGGTCGATTTCTTTCTTGAGGAGCACCAACGTTTTTCTCGAACGATTTCGGCTATGTGCCACAGCCGTTCTCGCATGACGACGGCAGTAGCACGCAGTCGTAAACTTGCAAATATGTGTATTCGCCAAAGTCACTACTGCGTGAAAGATGTTAAGGACTGAAGATTTTATTGTTCAGACATTTGGGCTCCATGCCAGTGTCCGAATGCAGAGGCAACACAAAGGCCTATGAGATCACTACTATCAGCTGCCGAAACGACATCCGTCATGGCGGGGTCTCGTTATCTAACGTACGTTGCAGGTCGCAATGTCCCGTTTGTTGACTGGACATTTGTTGCATTACAATAGGACATTTTTGCCAACAGTATACTCAGATTGAAATACTTTTTCGGCAGCAGACCAGCGGGCATGAGCACGCAGCAAATGTGGAGAAATTACCAGCAAGGTGTTACAATAAAGTACTCTGTTTTTAGGACCCAAATGGTGCAGGTGTATTTCTTCACCTCCTGTATGCGGAGTGGAACGTTGACGGACAAAGTGATCGCATTACAGAGTTACCAGAATTCTTTTCATACTTACTCAATTATGAAAAAGCTCAGCGCATGGTTGCGACCATGTAAAGCAAGATTCAGCGATAGCTGGTTCAGTAGTCATGTGATGCATCCCTGCACTGGCAGGCGTCTGTTCCAAACGGAGCCGCCCGTAGGCTTATGCGACCCAGGCTGCACGTGACATAAAGTGAGTGCACATCCGGTGGATGTGCTAACGACATCCACCTGGTATGTGGATGTCGCACCAACCGTTTACGCCGACGGCGATGCGCAAGCCAGGGATAGGCGCCTAAGAGCTATCGCCCTAAAAATCCACTTCAACTCAGAGTGACATATAAATTTAAAAACCAACAACAAGGATAGCCTAGCTGTTTTCACCTTTCGTTGTACAGCATGTACGAGAGCTCATATCTAGTACAGGTGTCCTTAAAAAGAAATCGTGCTGTGCAGAAAAGCATAATTTCCAAACTGTCATGTACTGACCAAACATGTGGAGTAAATGTCTACCTCTATACCTTACATGTGATGAACTGCACGCTTGCATACAGCAATATTGCACTGAACGTTTTCAATGTTTTGTCACTTCAATATCTCCTGGGTATGCTTTCAGGAAGGAAATCAGGTGCTGGCAGAAAGGGGCTTCCTTCTTCATGAAGTGTTTTGAGATTTATCATGCCTCCTTTCGCACTTGCAAGGCAACAGCTTTTAGAAATGTAGGTAACCTACTCCAAGAACATGTTGCCATTCACAATCATCCCTGAGAGGGTCGTTGGCGATTTTAAGAAGTGCAACATGGTGCAAGGAAAGCAAAGACTGGTCTGATGAATATGACAAGGGTAATAATTATGCTATCAAATACCATCATCATGAGCTGCAGCAAGCTGACTACACCTATGCCAGAGCAAAGGCCTCTCCCATGTCTCTCCAATTAACCCTGTCCTTTGCCAGCTGCGCCCGCCCAACTAACCTTCTGCCGCCCCTATAAAAAAAATCCGCGCGTCGATGGAATTGCATAACCAGGCCTGGGGTGCGCCCTGATCTCGTTGACTAGAATCGATAACGCACTCCCTCACCAGAACAAGATTTCGCCACCGTGGTGTAGTACCTGGGCACAACCGTTCACGAACAACCCAGTTAACCCTCACCCCTCAGCCCCCAGCGGCTGCGGAGCAACTGACCACAGCGGCGGTCAGCACTGTGACGCAGCGGAGGGTGCTAAGAATATCTGGCCCCGGACAGGCCGCCATTAGAATCTGAACCTGGCAACGTTTAGCGCTGAAATATTTAGTGAGGCTAGCCTAGAATTGTTAGAGGAAATAGCGGCCAATAAATGGGATGTCATAGGGCTTAGTTAAGTTAGTAGAGCAAGCACAATGGGTGAGAATGTCGGAGGCGACGATGGAAAGAGTCGTCGGCTACGATGAAGACCCACAGGAAAGTGCACGTCAAGCCAGTGTCGAGAGTGAGAGACTGTAGACTATAAGTGGCACATAGAAGATGTCCAGTTGACTTTCAAGTCAACTGGACTTCTAACCCACTTTTAAGCCACCCACCGCCCCTCCCCGTGACCCCACCCGACCCGTGTCGACGAGGAAGTGAAGGCCGGAAACACGCTGTAGGACTAAGAAAACGTGGCCGGGTTACATGCCGCCGTCAGTGATCTCGCAACGCGTTTCCCGATCATCAGAAAGTACACTGGGGGGCAAGGTGCTGGAAAGACGATGATACCAGCACATAATTGAGGTCAGCGACTGGCGTGAGCATGGGACGCTCAGGGAAGGAGAAGCCAGGACGTAGGGAGGAACCATGCTGGCATTGGAGGGCGTCCGCAGGGCTACGAGAGAAGTGGCAAGCTGGTCTATCTAGGCCACTAACAGGGACGTTACAGAAGACTGATCTGGAAGCAAGAGCGGCGACGGAAGGAGTCAGCCAGTTAGCCAACCCCCAGCCACCCTCCACCAGCCCTCAACCGGTTTCAGCCAGCCTACCTATGCAATCTACCGAGACAGCCTCAGCCAGCCACCTATCTAGCCACTTCCGCTGTCAGCCAGCTTAGCCAGCCACCCAGCCAGCCAGACAGTCTAAGGCATCTACCCAGATAGCCATGGATCAATTCACCCTCGGCCGTTCTCAGCCTTAGCCAACCCCCTCCCCTCTTCCAGCCTCACACAGCCGGCCAGGTTCAGCCAGCCACCCTAATGCATCTACCCAACCAGCTTCAGCCGGCCAACTTATGCCATCTACCCAGATAACCGCCCAGCCAGTCTGATCCGGTCTCAGCCAGCCTTCTGCACCTACCAAGCCACCCTCAGCCCGCCACCTAACCAGCCTGAACCAATCTCAGCCAGCCTTCGAAGCCATCCTCATCCAGGACCATATGGAGGGCCTCATGGCTGCCGCACAGGTGTCATCGGCAGGCAACGCCACCCTCTTCGGCGCTGGTCTGGCGGTCTCCAGGCTCACATACGAGGCCTTAAGGCGTCGGGCGTGGGAGAAGAATCATACTGCGCAATGCTCTACCCCCATGTGGTCTAGGCTGTACCGAACAACCTGAACCTGCTGTACAACAAGATGATAGCTTCGAAGGATGCAGAGGGCTCCAGCAACAGCAACACCTCCACCAGCGACACCAGATCTGAGACAGGAACAGAGTCGGTGCATAAGAAAGACCTAAGCGCACTTCTGGAATTCCGTCGAATCGATGTTGAGAGCCGAGAAAGGGCGGGCAGTAGCAACCTAACGACGTAGCCGGTAAGTCCATGTCCCGTAATCAGGCGCACAAACTGGTGAAAAGTGCAGCATATACTGGCAAGCCTAGACACTCGTCAGCGGCAGCCTTGCATGGCACAATGAAGGACGTGAAATGCTTCCTGTGCAAGTCGAAACGGCATGCAGCGGAGAGTTCACAATTTCACCAGCGCTGCGACTAGGAACAAGAACAGAGAAGGAAGACAAGGACAAGCGCTTGTCCTTGTCTTCCTTCTCTGTTCTTGTTCCTAGTCGCAGCGCTGGTGAAATTGTGAATATGTACCAACTAGCTCAAACCACCATTTAGCGGAGAGTTGCACCGCCGCAATGGAGCTGTCGGAGAAGAAACGCATGTTACGGGAGCACGGCCGATATATTCGATGTACAAGGCCGAAACATGCGGGGAGGATGTGCAAGAGCATGCTAACTTGCAGCAAGCATCGCGGCTGGCATGCCTCAACGAGGTGTGACCCTACCTTCATTCCCGGCCGGAGAGACGCTCGATCGCATGAAACACTGTAGGGCGTAAAGGGCAGAGCTGTTCCGGTCAGCCCGCAAGCAACGCAGTATGGCGCGAGACCGAATGTTCTCCTCCAAACTGTTACAGCATGGGCCAAGAATCAGAAGAAAACTGCCTAACATTGTTTGACACTGGTAGCCAGGGCTCCATTGTTACTAAACAGCTATCAAAGTAGCTGAACTGCAAGCTGCTCGGCGCCGAAATACTTACAGTCGACGTGTTTGGAGGCGATAAAAAAGAATGTACTTTTCAAAGAGACCAGCTGATTTTGCGAAGTAGGCGAAATAACAGAAGGTACGAGATTGACGCTTTTGAAAGACCGACTAATTGTGAACAGGATCTCCCAAGCACAGACGAAACTATCTTGGAAAAGTTAGACGACTTGGGCTGCAGTCTAGGCGATGACCTCAAAGAAGTAGAACATCGCAAAATCGACCTTCTGATCGGATCGGGTCATTACTAGGAGAAATATCGAACAAAGCACCTGGCGGGACCAAAGGACCAGAATGCCCTACCGCGGCGAGCACCGTTTTAGTGGGCTCACTTCTCTAAATCGCAGTGATAAACCTGATGAATTATTGTGGGGGAGCTTCAGTGGCTGCTAGCTGCAGTTAACCACCAGCAGAACACTGGTCACTACTAACTGTCGAGAGGCTGCATTCAGGCCATTCTTAAGAGAATCGACCGGTGGAAGCACTCCCACGGAGCCAACTCAACATTTGAAGGCACATAAGCGCACAAGTGTGCTCCGACCAGGGAAGGACGATCGTCTCATCGAACAGCTTTACGGCAAACCGCGAGAACACCTTCGCCGATCACACGGTCTATTGGGCGTCAGTATCGCTAATATAAATCTCAGTCATTGTAAAGCGGAAGTTTTACTATATATATATATATATATATATATATATATATATATATATATATATATATATATATATATATATATATATATATATATATATATATATAGCCTAGCGGCGCTGATTTTGCTGTGGACTGCAGTTTGACCTTCATTCGACCGGAGCTGCGCCGGCGCCTTGGTGCATGCGCTCCCCGCAGCTGGGTCGCCACCTGACCGCGTCACTCGCCGCGTGTCTGGTCAAGAGGAGCGCCGTGCTGGCCTAGTCAGTGCGGGCTTGGCCATGCATGGAAGCGAGGCCAGGCAGTCTTCTCTGAGCGTTACGCGGGAGCGGGAGGCTTTGAGCCGTCGTCGGTAAGCACCGTCTGACCACCCTGCGGATATCGCCCGGCGGGTTGCTTCACTCTAGAGCGTACGGAATGCCAAGCGTACGAAGCTTTCGCTTGTGTATCCAGGCTTACCCACAGTTAAGCCACAGCCATTTTTGTAGCGACAGCTACACTACGCCAGCCACTTCGCGAGGTCAGCGTGGCTGCGCGCTGAGCCGTGACGCCATCGCTCCGCCAGCTATACGAATGCGCGGAGTGACGTCATGGCCCGCAGCAGGTGTGCGCGCCGCGCGCCTCGCCTACGGCGGAGCAGACGCCGCCCGCCTCTTCAGTTGAGCGCATGCACGGAGTGACGTCAGAGCACGCAGCTTGTGTGCGCGCCGCGCGCCTACATTACGCTAGCATTGCAAACCTGCAGCGCGGCGGCGCCGTGGCCACCGTGGCCACTGCCGGCGGCGCGGCGCGCCAGTGAAACCGAGTAAGGGAGGAGTGTAGAGGGAGAACAAAGTGAATCTACGTGCAGGGACGAAGATGAAGTAGGAACGCCCAGCGAAACGTAGCGGCGAAAGACTGACTTTGCAATTCGACTGAGTGAATCCCATTCGGCCTGCTGTAGCTATCGTCCCACTCCAGGTTTAACCAGAGCTAAACCACAGCCATTTTTGGTTTGCAAACGAAAATTTTGGTCCTCTGCAATGACCGTTTCTTCGAATAATGAGACAGCCTTTCCCCGTCTCAAGAAATTTTGTCCTAAGGTACTAGACACTACTTTTGGCAGAGACATTATGTCCAGGCATATGGGGTGATCTAACGCAATTCCAGTGAGTGTAACCGGTTAGAGAGCGCTTATGCCAAGAGGATCCCTCGCTATCCCTACAAACTGGACACTTCAAACACCTCGCGATCACTTTTCTCGAAGCGCGTTAAACCCGCTTTCCTGAAGCAAGGTCACCTCGGACTCAGTGTCTAAAACAATTCCAGGCAACAACCATTTATCTTGCACCACACAACAGGGCAAGCCTAGTCGGCAACACAAGCCAACACCACTTCGTTATCTCTACTGTTCCTTCCATGCGACGCTCCTCATGCTGAGGAGGACTTCAAAGTTTTTACCACAGCACGAGGAGCCTCTTCACAAGTTTGCTTGCGACGGGTCTGACCTGCTCGCTTGCGCTCCCCTCGGCGCACAGTTTGTGGTGAACCTTGCAATTTTTCCGCGATTTTGGCAGACGAAGCACACGATTTCCTCAAAACCTCTCATGTCGCGTCCAGAGCTTTGAGGTGGTCTGCGGTTTCCAACGAATGGGCGCTGCCGAGTCCGCGCTTCATCCTTGCGTTCCAACTGCTGCGCTATAGCGGCTGTTCTGTGTGCACTACCCGCTCTGTAAATAGGGTAACCTCGGTGTTTGGCTCTGTTCTGTCGACGTGCACTCCGTGTTCACAGTTAGCGGCTCATTTCGGTCATCAGTGCGGCATCAACAGCTCGATTAAAACCGCTCGGATTGCGCGAGAGCACGAACCGGCGCACGGGTTCTCGCGAACCGGCCACAAAGTGGTCATTTTTTTTTCAGTAGGTCCTCCGCGTTTCTTTAGCTGGTCTCCCTCCACGTTCTAAGCACAGAACCCGCAACGCAAACGTTCGCAAGTCCTCCACTGCCATCTGTCTGGCCTCGCGGAACTTCTGTACAGGCATATGGCGGGGTTCAGTATCGAAGTGCTCGAACGCGAGCATCTTGAACTCCGGAAATGATATTGTGGGAAATCTTTTCATCTCAATATGCAAAATCGTGAGCAGCTCCAACAATCTTTAACCTTGCCATTCCCAACAAATGCGCATCTGACCATCCCCCCCCCCCCCACCCTCATTTTCCCACTTTCTTCGATCATGAAAAACGCTGATGGTGACCCCCGTCCTATCGCCCGCAAGTGTCGGAATAACGCTTCCTAACGCCAGCATGCTTGCTCCGCGAGCGGTGCCTGCGGAGTCGGTGGTCGTGGTAAATATTTATTGACTGTGGACAGGGAGGGGTTTGGGCTCAGGTCCTATGCCCAGGTCCTCCTAAATCTAGGTGGAGCTCCTATTCCGGCGCCCCGACTGGCGTCTAGCGCTGCTCGCGCCCTGGCGACCAAGGTCCGTTGGGACGGTGGGTCATGGCAGCCGGGCAGCGCCGCCTCTCAGGCCTGCGTGTAAGAGTGCGAGATGAAGGATTCGGAAGGGTGGGGATTGCCAGACCACGTGGAAAACACCCGAGAAAATCGCTCCGCACAGGCTGCATGCGCCATCAAATTCTGAATTGAAGTGTTTCGATAGTGCTGGGCACAGCACTGTATTTGTAAAAATTTTGAAAAGCACTCGTTTGTCTGCTCTCTGAGACTCTTACAGGGTTCCGTAAAGTGACGATGACTGTCCTTATATTAAGTGGCAATGTCTTTGAATGCAATAAATTGGGTAAGCCTCGAGTATGCTTCCAGGGCAAGTGTGAGCGCGCGGGCTGCCCGCTCGGCTAAGTAATTGCCCTGGAATCAATAGTGGCCGGAAGCCTTGATGAGGTTACAGTTTGGAGGGTCGCTGGACCGACAGCAATTTTGTATGGTGCGCCAGGCAAGAAGAGGTATCCAACCCAGCTCATAGTTCCGACAGGCCCCCTTCGAGTCGGCAACAGTGTTTCACTTGTGGGAGGGAGAGTGCAAGTACAATTTCCTCCGCGTGTGTTGTGCTGTAGGCGCGGAACGCCCGTCCTACCACTGTGGTGGTGTTGTGGACCACCGCTGTGGTGAATCACATACCACGCTGGATACTGGCAATGTCCTCGTAGTGCACGTGTTGTTGTCGACTATAATGTCGCTGCAGTGCTTCCGCACACGCCTGGCGGCGGCCGTTGTGGTCAGAGTTCGACATGCTGCGAGGAATGGGTCGGACCCTGAGGGCGCGTCTCCAGAGTTCTTGCGCTCGTACCCGTTCCTCAAAGGTGATGGTGCGTTGGATGTGGAGTCGGTCAAGAATACGGCGACCGGATGGCGTTTGTGATAGGCGCATATATTTGTTGACGAGATGGGGGTCTCGACTTCCCGATAGGTGTTTACCACCCCCAGGTCCAAAGACACTGGTTGGATGTGGTAACGGGAAGATCAAGAGCTTGTTTGATGAGTTGGCGGTGCATGACCTCGAGTTTCTCCTCTTCGCGTTATCGCATGTAAAGATACGGGGTTGAGTAAAGAATTCTACTCGTTACGAAGGCATCCGCCAGCCGCAAGGCACCTTTGCTTCATAACCCCCCATGCTTATTGGAGACTTGGCGGTCTTTACGGCCCACCTGGTCACCACACATGCGGAGTATTACAAGTGTTGTGTCCGGTCTGCATTGTTGGTGAATAAAAAGGCCGAGGGTACGGATCGCTTTGGTCTCCCTAATCGGACCGAATGGGGTGTGAGGTGAATTGAAGGGTCGTCCCGAGGAGAGTGTCGAATATGGACAAATTCTGATTTAGTGGGAGCACACTGGAGACCACAGTATGCCGCGTAAGCGTCCACTACCTCTGCTGCCTGTTGTAGGCTGGTCTCCATGTGTCTGGGAGATTGATTTCTGTTCCTCCTTCGGGTATGTACAATTTGTTCGCTCAAGCCCTTCAGTGTCTGAGGCCTCTCAAATGAGGGTAAAGTCCCGGACTCAGTGCAGTGATTTTCCACGCATTAACAATTTAATTCATGAATGTCGTAGCATCAACGGGACCTTTGTTTTTGAGACCACACTTCTGACACCACATGTGACGCCCCCACATACTGCGTGGCTCCACACAGAACGAAGAGGCAAAAAGACACCGCTAGACTCATTTGGAACAAAACAGATATATTCAATAATCGCATATTTTTTAGTACATGATGCACAATTGGCTGGGGTGCCCAAGGTTACATGCCGCTGCGTGGGTGCAGGAGTTGACCTTGTTCGTTCTCCGAGGATCAGCTTCTTCCCGATGACTTCGGCATTTCGAGCGCCGGAGGACAAACTGCCTAGCGCTGTCTCGGGCCTTTGCATCTTTCTCCACGGACTCACTTTCCTTGTTTCCCCGTCCCTTCGGGCGTTCGCGCGCCCTTCCTTCCTTGCTGAGCGCCTCCCTAGCCCTCCTCTCAGCGCCAGCGGCATTCCCGGAATCTCCCCCCCCCTCCTTCGCCGGCTAGGGTCCCTTCCTGTCTTGGCAGCGCCTCTGACATTCTTGCGGAGCGTGCTTTACCATTTGAATGCTTGTCGGCGTGCAAATAAAGATTGTCAGGCTGCTGGCATTCAGACCTGTAATAAGCATGGACTTTTTTGACACCCGACGACTCCTGGTATCATACAGTCTCTTGCTCAAGCGCCCCCGGAATCCCATAGCGGCAAGATGGCGCCGGAAATAGCGGCCCTCCAGAGACGCGCAACGCATTGTCGCAGTGCGAACGCCTATATTCCCAAACCGTGGCCGGGTTCTATACTACTTTAAGAAAGTTTGTACAACACTTATTTTATTGCTTTCCAACAAGGGCACACTGGAGTGAGTGTAAAGCGCTACTAATGCATGATGGGCACTTCTGAAATGAAACAAAATCCCACCAACGCAACCGCCTCGCAAAGATCATTTACAGATCAGTCAAAGAATACGGGGAACCCGAAGTAATCAGACGTATAGACAGCAAGTACCTCCCGATTACACCCACGGATAGCCATCCCGAGTACAGCGGTCAAGCTAACGAGAAGCTGGACCGCGACATCAGCGTCGAGGAGGTTCGAGCGGCCCTGCACCAACTAAACAGCAGGTCAGCGGTCGGCCCAGATAACATCTCGAACAGAGCACTCAAGAACCTCAGCGACGTGGCGATCGAGAACCTCACCGGTTATTACAATAAGTGCTGGAGGGCGGGATCACCGCCCCAGCAGTGGAAGACTGCCAAAACAATCGTTATTTCCAAACCAGGCAGACCACCGAACACGGACAACCTCCGGCCCAACTCGCTCACGTCCTGCGTGGGCAAGGTGTTGGAGCACGTCCTCATGTGTAGGTGGCAGGATTACCTGGAGGAGTCGGGACTTTATCCCACCACGATCATCGGGTTTCGCCGTTCCCTCAGCACCCAAGATGCGATGATTCTCTTGAAAAACGATATCATTGACGCTGTACCCGAACGAAAGATAACAAGACTATCCTAGGGCTGGACCTGCAGAGCGCCTTCGACAAAGTGAAACACTGCAATCCTAGCCCAGGTGTCCACACTCAACATGGGCACAAGAACGTACAATTACATTAGGAACTTTCTGACGGGGCGGACAACCGAGCTCTACGCCGGAGATCTACGGCTCCAACCGAAAAGGCTCGGCAGTGTCGGGATCCCCCAGGGCTCGTTCATCTCCCCGTTGTTATTCAACCTCGTTATGATCGGGGTGGCCAAGCGACTCTCTCGAGTTGAGAGGGTCCGGCACACTATCTATGCCGATGACATCACGCTGTGGGTTCCGGGAGGCAGCGATGGTCACATTGAGACCACCCTGCAAGAAACCGTCGACGCGATCGAAGACCAGCTAAACGGATCCGGATTGATCTGCTCACCGGCCAATTCAGAACTCCTGGTGTTACCACCAATGTACGTCAGACGTAACAAAAGCGAACCGAGGGATTACGAGGCCATCAAGGTCGTCACGAGGAATGGTCAAGTGATCCCTGAGGTCGACAAAATCCGGGTGCTTGGCATGATTATAGACAAGCGACGGGGCAACGGCGAGACCATTTCCCGTCTTACAGCCAAGATTACCAACGCAATACGCCTCATCCGACGAGTCGCCAACCGCAAGGCCGGTATGAAAGAAGAAAGTTTGATTCGGCTTGTGCACTCCTTCGTAGTTAGCCGCGTCACCTACGTTGCAGCCTTTCACAACTGGATGCAGTGTGAAAAGAATAAGATCAACGGCCTCATACGCCGAGCTTACAAGGCGGCGCTCGGCCTTTTCGAGTGTACGGACACCAACAAGCTCCTGAAACTCGGGGTCCACAATACCCTTGAGGAACTTGCGGAAGCGCAACAGACTGCCCAGCTGGAGCGGCTCTCTATGACCGAGGCCGGTAGGCGTATACTTCATTACTTGGGCTTCACGCCCAGGTTGAAAAAGGCCACTAGTGACGTTCCTGTTCCTGACGGGACCCGATGCCGGATTCGGGTAGACCTCATCCCGAGAAACATGAACCCTGAGTTTAATAAGGAGCGAAGAGCGGCGAGGGCCAAATTCCTCATCGACTTTCATGCCAAGGATGCGCACGCCAGGTTCGTGGATGCGGCTGAATACCAGGGAGACCACACGGCGTTCGTAACTGCTGTCATCGATGCGTCATCAGGCGCCACGAGGGCAGCGGCAAGCTTACGGGTCCCAGAGACATGTCAGGCGGAGGAGGTAGCCATTGCCTTGGCCATTGCCGACCCCGGATGCCAAACGGTGCTGTGTGATTCCCGAAGTGCAGTGCGCAATTATGCCAAGGGCAAAGTGTGCGGTGAGGCTGTGCGCGTTCTGTGCTCGACTGACCTACAATGGGAAGAAAGGTATGTCAGACTCAGGTGGTTCCCGGCGCATGCGGGCAACGATGCGTCAGAGAAGCACGCTAACCACAACGAGACGGCACATGCAGTGGCGCGAGCGCTAACCAACCGCGCCGCTGCAACCGACCGTCCAACGTGGTGTAGTGCCAAAGACCACATGACAACATTCAATGAACTTACGCAGTTTTACCGCCTCGCTCGAAGGACTTTCCCTCCCCCACACCCGGGACTGAGCCGAGCGGAGGCGGTGCTGTTTAGACAACTACAAACTGGTTCTTTACCAACCCCGGTGTTAATGACTCATCTATACCCAAACTTACATGAAAGTGATGTGTGTCGCGTGTGCCAGCGGGAGAGGGCAACTTTGACGCACATCCTATGGGACTGCACAAAATTCCCCGACGAGTCTTCTAAAAGCATAACGATTCCGCCGCGACTCGCGGCTGCGGCAGAATGCTCTGACCGTAACGTGCAAACCTGGCCCGTCCAGCAGGTCTCAGCGGCTCTTGAGCGACAAAGGCCTCAGATCCTCCGCTGAGTTGCCGCCTGGGCCCCCGTCACGGCGCCATTAGGTCATGATGCCATTAGGCCATGACGTAAATAAAGTTGTTCCTCCTCCTCCTCCTCCTAGCAGTGGCACAGCCGAGCTAAAAGAAAATTGGCAGTGGCTTACCTCGGCTATGCCAGGATATATGTTGTAAAATCTAAGACATAGCTTGGCTCGCTTTCGTTAATCTTTATTGCAAGTCCAGGTTATACCCTTATCACACGGGCATTTTAACCGCGGTTACGCTTAACTGAGGTTAGACGACTTAACCGCGGTTAAAGAAAACCGTCAAACCACCCCTGCCATACAGGAATTAGTCCCACCACCCGACGACTGATGATGATCACGTGTTTTCCACTTCGACATAACTAAAATTACAACATTTGAAGCATTTTTTCTGAAAAATTGCTTAATAGCAATTTGCGGCATTTTTTTTCCTTGACTATGCGTGTGTAGCAGCTGCAGGTAACTTCAGTGCGCATGAACTTCAATCTGACGTCGTTTACTAAGCGCAGTCTTTTAACACTGGGTATAGTCGGCTTCGTAGACATTATAGTAACCAACTACCGCCGGCTCTCCCGCGTTTCCGCTCACGACCCTCGCACTACCTGCGTGGTTTGTACGAGTTCATTTACGTGAATCGGTGCTTGTGCCCACAGGACTCGAGCAGCAGACGCTATTACCCTGATCCAACGGGATCGCAGCGCCTGCGATGGCTGCGAGCAAACCGGCTTCCGAAAATCGACAGCGTGAAGATGAATTTTGGTTAATGTTTACGATGCAACAGGCTGCCCTTTAGCGCCAGCGTGTTCAGCTTATAGCGCTCCTAGCCGAAATTGAGCGGACGGAGGAAGAGCGACGATGTGCCGAGATGAGGTGCCGCCAGCTCGAGGCTGCTATTGTGCAATTGTGTCCACGCGAGCGGAAAGTGTGGGCGTACCCGAGAGGGCACTATGGTACGAGACGACGGTGCGTCGCCTTCCAGACAGCGAATTCAGGACGCATTTCCGGGTGAATCGCAATACCTTTAGGTACATTGTGACCGCATGAGAAGACAAGACACAAACATGCGAAAGGCTGTACCGCTGCACAAACGTGTTGCAATCGGCCTTTACCGTCTTGCCACGTCGGGCGAATACAGAAGCGTCAGCAACGCTTTCAGTGTGGGCAGGTCCACAGTAAATGAAATTTTCTGGGAATTCCGCCATGCTGTTGTGCTGCTATTGGAACCGAAGTTTGTGATGTTCCCGAGAGCTCACGAGTTGGATGCCACATCGAGGTGTGCCCACCTAAAGAAAACGCAGTCGACTACTTCGAATACAAAGGATGGTATAGTGTCATTCTTTTGGCAGTGCCGATCACAAGTACAGATTGCTATACGTCAATGCTGGTGCGCCAGGTAGGAATCACGATGCGGGTGTATTTCAAGTCTCAAGGCTCCCGAAACTGTTGAGCAGCGAGCTGTTCAGCAGAGAAGTAAAATTCTTGATGGCGTGCCAGTTGGGCCTGTCCTGCTCGCCGACCAAGCGTTTCCTCTCCAGACCCACATGATGAAGCCTTACTCGCAACCGGGTGCACTAGGATCTCCGACACAGTCATTTAACTATCACCTTTCATCTGCAAGGCGCGTTCTGGAAAATGTGTTCGGAAGATTGAAGGCCCGGTTCCGCATGCTGTTGAAGGGACTAGAGTGCGACATACACAACGTGACCACTGCCATTCGTGCTTCTGCGTACTGCACAATATATGTGAGCAGATGTCCGATCGCTGTGACGTGGCTTGGCTCGATGCAGCTCGGGCTGAAGAGCAGCGGCGCCCTCAGCCAGTATGCACCAGCAGCCGTTGTGATGCACCAGGGGTGGCAGTTCGGGATGCCTTAGCAAAACACATTGCTTCAAATTGAAATATGCCATCAGTGTTGTGTGTTGCGATAGAAGACTGGATTTGATGCATGAAATTAATGTGCAGTATCCTCAGTGGTGCACTGTTGCACAAAACAAGCATGACACATCACATGATGATGATAATGTTCAAATTTGTTTTTATTTCTTTTTTTCGGCCAAGAAACCCCCATAATCTCAATTATTTTGCTTTTAATGCTGTTGGACTCTTGCAGGAGCTCCACAACTTTCTTTTCTAGTTTTCTACCTTTTTTGGCTGCCTTTGATGCTCTGTTTGCCTGCTCACTACGAAAGTGTAGCAGCTGCTGCACTGCAGATGATGACTGCCTCTTTTCTGGTCATGTCTGCACCTGTGATGGCGGGCCGGGCACTGGCTGGGGAAACGCTACTTGGCCCAGGGTCAGCAGTGCTGCTCAGTTCACTAGTGCTTAGGTCAGCAGCAATAGTATTTAAACTGCTGGTCTCCATATTTCCAGTTACGTCATCATTTTCATTAAATGCGACTCTTTCTGCCCATGACAGGAGCTCCGCATCTTCAGGCATTTAGGCCACCACTGGCACCTGAACAAGACAACCACATAACATATAGCATTGTTCCTAGGATGCATTTCTTGCTATGCTGTGCAATATTTACTGGAGGCAAGAATCATCACTTTATAGTTCTCTCTTGCATCCATAACTGGTGTTGAGTGTACAAACTCACTGCATTACAAATGAGAAAAATGTTGACACTGCACGTGAGCACAAAATGCTTGTGCAAAATGAGTGTGTTAATAGCCTTCTTAAGTTCCAACCACAAGTAATAAAGAATTGGCACTGAAATCTAGTGCCTGCATTCCTGTTATGTTATGCTCAACAATACGTATGTTGTACCCTGTAATGGTGTTGGCCGGCCAATAGTGTTGAAAATAATATAAAATTTCCTGGAAACGCCGAGGCCGATGCAGCGGCTAAGCAAAAACATTGATACTGTCGCATCTGGCCTTCCATTCTTGAGGTGTGAATTGCCGTGCTTTTTGAAGCCATTGCATACTAATATGGGTTCAAGAGATCTAGTTTCAGCCGAATTACAGACTTTCTCATTTAAATTTTATTGACCCTCTGCCACGTTTCGCCATTCAATCGACTACTCTCATTCATCGTTTGCGGTGGGGAACAGCATACACGAAGCACTCTACATAGGATTGGTTGTACGGAGAGCCCACAATGTGCATATTCGTGATGACAATAAGAATGCTCAGAACATAACTTTAAAGGAATTCTGACAGCCCAGGATAAGAGGCCTTTCAGTCTACAGATTGACGACTTAAGGCAGGCAAAAGCTGCGTGTAACGCGCTTCGTCGACAAGAAATGCATAGCTGGATCAGCACTGTTTCCTTTACGTTGCTGTACATGTTAACACAACAAAAATACATGGACCAAAATGGGTTCCGAGCCTTTCCACCCTCCATATCCATGCAAATGAGTTTTCATATTACCAGGCTCCAAATACATTGAAGACGTTTGGTACCCAATAAATTCCTATATCTCAAGTTGTTCATATTAGTGGCTCTCATATTAATGGGACACGACAGTGTCTTATATTCCAGCTCCGGCCGATCTCTTGCGTTACCAGGCAAAGAACTTTCGTAGTTGGCAAGGCACACAAAACACGATTAGGATAATTTTTCTTCCGCATTGTACCTGTTTGCCATCTCGCGCACATCAAGCCACGTAGTTACACATGTCGATTTCAAGAATAAACGTAGCTTAAAGTCTACGCTGTGTGTATGTCCTGTCTGCGTCAGTCTTTCTCACTGTTCAAAGAAGCATAAGCCATCAACTAGCCCGCACGTCTACCCTTGTCAACGACTATATGTTTACAATAAAAACTCGCTGACATTAGCATGTAAACAGCTCATACATTCTTAAATCTACAATCTAGTTTAGTAATCTGCATTTGTTACAACAGCGTGCAAAATGACCCTTTAGCGTGCTATTTGAGGAAATGTAAATCACAGCCTACCTCCCCATTTTCTTCAATCAACATTTCATCATTCATTGGGAGCGATCCCAGAAACCGGTGGAGGTGCCAGTAGTACGGTCAGTCTTGTCCGCCTGAGCCGGTGGTGGCGCCAGTTCGCTTGAGCTTCCTGGAATAAAATTACCACTACAGCACATATGATGCAAGTAAAAAAAATCCGAAACTACATTTCACTGAAAAAGAAAGCCTTCAGTGAATGAATGTATCTGCCGTATAAAATCAAACCAATGCACAGCTGGCATGTGGAATTTCAGTGATATTTTGAACGTAGCGAAAAGATGCGACTATGACAGTGGCAATGACAGCGCACAGTTGGTGACGCAACAGCATCGTAATTACATTAGCACTCCGGGTGTCAAGTTGGAACTGGTACACACCAGTCTTGTGTCTCGAACGAAAAGAAACACGGATCGCTATTTCTCGTGCATCAAGCGGAGCCTAGGCCTCACGTTTTTCTTTTGTTGTTGTGGTGAACCACACAAAGCTCGCACTAAGCTACAGCACCCTCACGGCTGCATGCCACTACGCAGCGTTCAGACCAGCACTCGAAAGGAGCATGCATAGAGATTACAACTTTACTTACCGATACTTCTTATGCAGGTTATCTATTTTTTGGCTGACCTGCTTGGCGGTATAGGGCCCCTCGCCGTGAAGCCCAGCACTCAGCTCCGCTGCAATCGAAGCATAAATACGCGCGTTTCTCGTGCACGCACGGAGAGCAGGCAAGTTCTCCTCCCAGAGCCGTATTAATGTCATCGTCGCATGGCGCGACCACGACACTCTCTTCATATCAGCCCGAGACTGTTTACTCGCAACGCGTGGCACCGGTATAGGTGCCGCCATGTTTACGGTTTGAGCGACGAAACCGAGGTTGCCAAGCTCGGTTTGTGCTAACTGCGGTTAGCGGGCTAACTATGGTCGGTTCCGCCGTGTGAACAGCAGCAACTACGGTTAGCGGTAACCACGGTTTCGATAACCGCGGTTAGGAGGGCCCGTGTGACAAGCGTATTAGTCTGCTCCTCTCGCTAGTTGTTGTAACGTGGTCAGTCACGCGGTTGATCACGTGACCAGTAACGTAGTGTGGTGCGGTGCGACCAAGGTGGAAATGCGAGCACGTCGAGTTCGTGGCCAATGTCGCTTTCGTTACAAAACCTTAGTCAACTGTATTTTGCTAAGACATGGTCATGTGCAGAGATACGCTGATAATAGCAGGATTTCACCAACCGATAGCCCTTCTCTTTGTCTCAAAATTTTCAAGGCCAAATTAAAAATCTAATTCCTTGTTTCCAAGAGATTACAGTGCTCAATTCCAACAATCTCTTGACCCTTTCTGCATGCAGCTAAAAGAATGAACTCATTGCACACGTTTTTCAAGGCTGCATAAATTTATTACTCTCAAAACATAGAAAAACACAAAATCTGACCTTGCAAGGAGGCAAATTTCGAAAACTTTCAAAGTAGGCTACAGCGCCGCTCTCCCAGACGTTCATATTGGGCCCGTCCAGGCAATAGGATCGACGTGGTAGCTGGCCCAGGAAAAGCAGCAGCAGCACCTGTACAAACGGCGTTCGTGAGTTCGGATGCGTAGCAGCACTGCCGTGGCCCTGATTGCTGATTTATCGTTTCTTTCACCCTACCCCTCCAGCCCAACCCGTCATTTCATTTATCGTTATACTTTTACCTTATTCCCTGCACCTCCTAGAATCACTTCTCAGGAGCCCTTAGATTCCACACTCCTTCCCCCCCCCTCCTTCTGTCTTTTCTCTGAACCTGCCCTCATTTTCTCTTTTCCTTTAAATTTTTTGCAGGCAATTACTGTCAATGCTGCTTAAATGAGCTAAGTCTTAAAGGTGTAAAGTATATAATTTGAGAAACTGAAAGGGACAAAGTTATTCTAGCTTCCTTTTCCCTTGGCATTGGACGGACTGGTGGCTCCACTCTAAACTTTGATCAGTCCTCGATGCACTTCAGTGTCAAAAGTGCTAAAAATTAACTTACAGCATCCAGCATGAAGTGGCATTTGTTTGTCATCCATCCATTCCTTGGCATTTCGAGGTTCCTGAACACATTGATTACCAGTCAATATTTGCATTTACATGAACTTCCTCATGGTATGGTGCATCTTGATAGAAAGCATGATACCTAAGTGGATGAGATAAAGAAGTTTGAGAGGATAAGGTGGCCACGGCTCGCACAGGAAAGGGTTAACAGGAGAGGTATGGGAAAAGCCTTCGTCCTGCAATGGACATAGGTTGCTGCGGCCAATGATGATGACAAACACTGTAGGTTTTGCCCGGGGCATGCCAAGTGAAAGCAGTCACGACTCATTGGCTTGAAAATGACGTACGAGGGTTTGCTGGACTAAGAAGAGGAATTTATAGACTGAATGACCCTTATGTGTCTTGGGGGTGCATGCTCATGAGAGGTTATTGCAGCTGTGGACGGAGCTGTCCACCGAAGTTTTGAGTCTATGTGGACATAACACATTGGGTAACATGCTCCCTGTATTGTTGCTGAAAGCCAAATCGTCAGCGAGTGGAGTTGCCTTGCTGTTCATTGTGGACACCTACTGCTCAAAATAAAAATAACTAGGATATGGGAGATACAGCATTTCACATAATGCTTTGATCAAATGCAGTGAGAATGAAACAGACGAGAGACTTGTTTTATGATGTTTGCACTCCTAACTTTGGATCAGAGGCAAATAAATTTGTGGGCAGTTGACGTACTGCTTGCCACTCTGCTAGAAGAAATGAATCTAGGCCATAGAAAGTCTACAAAGAGAAGATTGGTGCTGCATGTACATTTCTCTGAACTGTCCTGAAATATGTATAAATTACTCATTTTCACTGCCTGATTACATATTCTAATCTTTGCAAGGAATATGAGGTTGATGTACTGGGAAGAAAAAGCCCGGAATGGTAACTTTGGTGCCTTGGCACCTGGACAAACAGCTGACCCACTGGGCGTCCCCAGGGGCTCTGTTGCCAGACGTCCCTAGCAACAGTAGCCACTTGTCCAGATCCAAAGGAACCACACGAATGATTACCGACAGGTTAAGTGTAAGGAGAGAAGATACATGAACACTAAACAGCTTTTCAGCGTTGTTAAAGTGGAATGAATGGTTCCATGCCTCTAGACTATATCTGGTCATAAACAAATTATCAGAAGACCACCTCGCGCGCAGAATCATCTCAAATCGCATCCTACAAGCAGTACCAACATAGACAGTTTGTGCTTAATTGAATTCAGAAGTTTACGCTGATTGACTAATGTTACTTCAACTAGAGACGGAAAGCGCATGCACGTCGTACTGATGTTATCGAGAACATAACATGCCACGATAAGCAGGGTTACAATACAAGCAAAAACACTGCGCGCTTAAATAAGGGGGAAAAACGCTTTCCAAATTTATGAACAAAATGCTCACCTTGTCAAAAGTTCTCTAAAGCGGAGATGTTGCCGTGTGACTGCCACCAAAGTCACTCCCGATGCACAGACACGAGAAATACAATGCCTCTTACTTTCCCTGAGCAATTTCAGTCGATTAAACCTCAAACTATTCGCACCGACAAACATGCATTTCGACAAGTACAAGCGCGCAATTTACAGGATTACAGAGAAGCACAACAAATTCATAGCGCCATTCGCGTATTTTGTCCATGCTTGCGTCGTTGACTTCTCAAAGGCGCGCAACGTTATGTCTTAAGCAAAATTATGAATTTAGTTTACGGTAAATTTTTTAGCTTACAACCTGAATGGTCTGATACATTAAATTTTTTTTCATTGCATGGACATTGTTACATCATGGTTGCGGCTTAGCCATAGCAGAGTCGAAGCGCTGGCCAAGCCCAAATTCGGAACACAGTGAACAGGGAACAGCATGAGGAACAGGTGCTTTGGAGCAGTTTTTGTTGTTCTGTGTTCGCTGCGTGTGTTCCGTGCGTTGTATTGTCGTTAGTGTTTGTGTATGTGTGGCCCGTAAGTCGCATTGGATTTTACAACGTACTTGGTGTCCCATGCTGCGTCGATGCACAGTGGAACGACTGTGTAGAATGTGCGCTACAATACCAGTGGCCCTGCACGAACGAGTCGACCTGAAGCTGACGGAAGAGCTGCTCTCCCTCGTGGGACTGCAAGTACCTGGCGAGGAACAGTTGATGGGCGTTTCTTAGAATGATTCCGTTTCTCACGCGAAAAAAAATTAGCACTGGCCAACAGCACTGATGTACTGCTGCTGCATTAGGATATGAACACCTGTCTAATGTTTGATACAAGCTTGTTGGTTGTGAACGTGGCCATGAGTGGTATTCGTTGAGCAGGAGGTGGCCCCAGTCGATACCTGAAGACGATTACTGTTTGCCCGCGCCCTTGCGCCTCGCATCCAACCGCATGCGTGGTCGTTAATTATTTATATCTGAATTTCAAAACCTACTTGATATGTCGCAAATATTACAACCGCATCGTTCTAACGTGCCGTCAGAAGAACACCCTTTTTTATTCTTTTAGAGAGGGGGCTGGGGGAATGAGCGGTTGCCTAAATGTCATTCTTTATTATTTTGATATTGAGGGTTGACCATACTCGTCGTTTATTGCACTGTAAGGTATACATTCAGTGGGCAGAAATTTATTTGCTGTTGTGTTGGCACAGGGTTAATGATAATCATTGTGCTGTGGAGCCATGTTAAATAAAACACATCATTGTGCACACTCCTTGCAGGATGTCTAGTGGGGTAATAAATTACTGAGCAGCGAGTATGCATTGTAATAAATGTCAGGAACGTTAGTGAATTTGTTCACACTTCGCACGTTCTGTTGTGATTAGTGGTTACGTATGCCTTGGTGCCTGCTGTTTTGCAGTGTAGAGGTGATAGGCATGTCAAGTTCAACTTAGCAGCTTTAACAGCTCTATACTGGTCAAATGGTAAAATAAACTGAACATAATGCGTGCTTGCTAAGGCTAGACTACAATTCATTTAATTTTTTTACTCTCAGGGCCAATTGACATTACAGAGAGGAGTGGGTGAATAACAAAATAGCATGTGTAATGAGCAGATTGATTAAGACCATTATACACAGCATACTTGAAGGCGTCGGGTGCAGAGGTGAACATGACGAAGGCGGAGAGAGTTGGAAATGTAGAAAAATAGAGATCTGCGCGAGTTGGTACACGACTAAACCTGAACACTAGCAAAAAACTAAGCTGCAGCCAAGTACGTAGGACAGAGCTAAAACTGCACCTCCAAGCAAGCAAAAATGAGCTTACGCAAGCAGTTAGGTGAACACAAAACATAGAAAACGAAACTCCTTTAAGGACAGAACAAAAGCCAAGGCACATTGCTTACTGTGATGCTGCTTAAAAACTAGATGTCTAGTTGTTCCCCTTCATATCTGGTCCTTCTATACCCAGCAACTGAAGTGTCATCAAAAAGGAGCATCTCTAATCACTCGAATTACATGGGCGGTACACATCTCCTGATGTCAGAGGCTTGGCGTCTCCTCACCTTACAGGCTGACTAGTTTGGTCGATATGAATTCTACCGCATGTAAGATGTATGTGGTAGCTTTGTAGGTGGAATATTTCGTAAGTCTTGCTGCATGTTGTACCGTGCAGGTATTTTTAATTATGTATATTGCAGTATTACGTTAGCACAGGCTAGAAAGTTTGTAACTGAGCAGAAGAAACCAATCTTCATGCCATGTCCTAGCCGCATTCTAAGTGCCATATAAAATAAAGTTCAAGTAAGGAAACGCCTGACTTTTTTGTTAGCTTTTTCTTTCTGAGCCTTCATCATTTGCAAGTTTTCAAGGTGATACAGTCTTATGAGGCTGTCAGCTGGCCCACAGGTTTGTCAAAGTTGCTGAGCACAGAGAGAGTCGTGTCAATTAATGCAAGCTAAGTAAAATAGGGACAGAAAATTCACGCTTTCAGAGTACTTTCCAAAAAAACTGCTATTATTTTCTTTTCAGGATTCTGAGGGAACACTGCATTGTGGCATTTATGATGCACGTCATCTTTGTTATTGCAGCAGTTATGGCTGCTTGCTGCTTTTTTACAGCATTTCATTTATCTGCAGGAAGAGCTGGCGTGACTGGCTGGCAATAGGTACCTACTGAATTAAACATTGCAGTGAGCAATATTTTATTGTGCCTTTACTTTTCTTATCTATTCACGTTTTCTATCTCACTTTTCTTATCTATTCACGTGTTCACGTTTTCGAGTGATGGTTGTGTAGCAAAGATATGACTGCTGCATTGTACTGCGTTTACGGATTTTGCGCGCATGTTTTTGGTTTTCTCAGTGGTTCGTTTCTTTACCAAAGAGCAGCTAGAAATTTTGCTTTCAACCAGTGAACTTTCTTCATTTCTGCAGTGTATTTTCAGCTGGTGTTCAATTTCAATTGGAAATGATGTCTAACCGTTGTATGACTGTGTCTAATTGTTTTCTAACTGTTGCCCTAATTACCTTGCATAACTCACGGAAAGAAAATGTTGCCGTAACATATTTATTAAACGTTACTTTATTATGTGGGTAGCAACATGGTAAAAAAATTTTATGAACACCTCGTCACGTACGTTTTTATTGTTGTAGCAATTTTAAAGCATTTGTTAACGTTGAGCACACAATCACTCAGCGTTGAAGCAATATTGTGCGTTACTTGGGCAGAGGTATGGGATATGTGCCAATGTGGAGCAAAATGGTTTCTGGAGGGTGGGGGATGAACAAACTCATCTGTCCCTCAAATAGCAATTCATATTTCGTGGGGAAGCATCTGAGCCCGTTTGCCTGTACAAAAGCGCGGACTTTGTCAACTGCTCTTTGGAGGGAGCTTGAGATTTCCCTGCCTGAGCCGGGGTTGAATAATAGGGTAATTTCATCGGCATATATTGAGTCTTTAATGTGAGGTATGTCTTCCAGGAATTGAGGGAGGCCTCTCATTGTAGTGCTGAAAACGAACGGAGATAGGACTGTTCCGTGTGGTGTTCCTCGGGTGCATAGGACGATCTTCTGACTTTGGAGGTCTCCAATGTGGCGTTCTGCTGCACGATTATAAGGAAAGTTGCGATGTCGTTTTAGGTGCGGGTGCTTGCATTTATTTGTGAGGCGTTTTAGAGGTGTCAAGCATGTGACACGCTGTGGAAAAACCTTGTTGATGTCTACACCTAGGGTGGTTCCTGCACCTCCGATGGAATTCGCAAGTGCCTTGGGATCTTCTATGTCCCACACGCGCTGTGGACTTCCCGCTGAGAGAGGTAACGTGTCTCGCGCGCAAAGGAGGGACGTGTTTTACGCGATAGCGCCTACAGCTCGTTCGGTCGAGAAACTGTTGGCGTAAAAGGCACCGCGTGTCGGAAATAATACAATTCTGTGCAAGAAAAATTACATCATGCCAACTGTTTGCCGTAGAATGTTCCGGAAGGAGTCATACGATTCAGCGTTTCGTGCAGCATAAACTTACAAGCAACAGCCTGGCTCGCGGCAGGCGTTCGAACTGTCGACCTGCAATCAGAGCTGCGTAAAATAATTCGATAATCGTAATTTGTGGCTCTAGTGATTGATGACTGATTGGTGTGTGATAGGCGATAAGGAGTTAAGGAAATCATTGAAAATGATTGAATACTTACATAACTGTAAAACGATGAAAAAAGGAGAGATCAAGGGCGTCAATTTTCTGAGACCGAGAAGCCAATGCTTGATAACTTGGTAATGGTAATTAATAAAATTTAAAGTGTGCAACTGACCACCTAATTAATTGAAACAATTGGGAAAAATTAAAAACGCCTTCAAAACTGATCCGGAGTTCCCGGGTTGGATCCTGACCGCGGCGGCTGTTTCGATGGAGGTGAAACAATAAGGCGTCCGTGTGCTGTGCGATTTCAGTGCACGTTAAAGATCCCCAGGTGGTAGATATTATTCCGGAGCCCTCCACAACGGCACCTCATTTTTCCTTTCGTCTTTCATACCCTCCTTTATCTCTTCCTCTTCCTTCTTCAGCTATCCGACCAGTTGTGAGACAAATACTGCGTCATTTCCTTTCCCCCCCAAAAAAAAACAATTTTTATTTTTTCTTTCTAAGGTGCCAGTCTGCTCAGAATGGAAACCATAACGCCCTGCGCTATCGCATCATACCCTTAAGGCGGAGCTTAAGTTAAAGCCAATTTTAAAGTGAAAGCTTTACTGGCCGCTAACTTGCGATTTCGCCGTAGCGCTGCTCCGATGAGGCACTTGACGTCACAACGTGCGCCTCGCCGCGAAGCCTAACCTGTCTGGCCGGGCCGGCGGCGCCTGGCGCAGTAGGTACAAAATACAGACATGGTCTAAGCCTCCGCCAGTGCGGTCACAGTGAGCCGAAGCCGCCGAACGCGTCGGCGGTTAAGCGCAGTTAGAGTATAGAGGGTCTCGCTTTGGCCGACGTGACGTCGCCGTGCAGCGCGCGCGCGTTACGCCGGAGTTTAAACGCGCTTTAACAGAGCCAGTGCTTAGCCGCTAACCAACGCATTCGGTGGCGGCATCTATGCGAGCCACTGAAACTCTCCGCACACTCACTGAATAAAAACAATACCTGTACCGAGGCTCGGAATTGAGCCAAGGCTTCGGGCGTTTGAGGCGGAGACGCTACCTGTCCGCCACGACGGCTCAAGCTTTAACCATAAATAAAGGCGCATCAAGTGAATGCACTCTATCGATGCAGAAGTCGCCGTGCTTTCGCTACGTATATCCTGGCCTAACAGAGCTAGGCCATCAGCAATTATTTAATTGATGCGCTTTTTAAAAACAGCCGCAGATTACAAACCTTATTTCTTGCACAGCACCAAGAGCAATCACCTTTTCGAAATTGTAAATAAATTTACGACTAATCAAGGCAAGTGATACGGAAGGTAATTACTGGGCATGTCCGTTACGATTAAAATAGCGATTATCCTTGATGAACCCCTTATGTAATACCCCCTTAAGGTGGTCTTTAAGGTGAATTAAGTGAAATTCATTAAAAGCAATCACACCTTAAACTTCCTGTGGACAAATTGTTTCTTTTGCATATCTTCCAAGTGCTTTACTACAGACAAATTCTTTAAAATATTTGGCGGTTATTAAATTCATTTTTTCGCTTCAGCGCGGCTCCCCTGTGCGCTCTGCGCCTCCATCTTTGTGATGTCACAGCACCCCGTCCTCCCCATTCCATTTCTTCATCTATCCACTCCACTGCAGAGAGACACACCGGTCAATTTTATTTTTACTTCGTTTCACTCGCCCTTTCTACTGTGTGTACACAGGGAAGGGGGTAAGCAATTTTATTCTTATTTCTTCTTGCCCATTCTACTTTCTCTACAAAGACGAACGTACGCCGTGGTATCGTACGCGTGAACGAGGTAATGCTTGCGTATTCAAAAAAGACATTGAATTTTATACGATATTAGCTCTAAACGAGGTCAAGGTATCTGATTTTCTAGCTTCGGAGCTATAGTTTGACAAGCTGCAATGCATAACGCGACCGTGTGGTGGAACTGAACACGAGGCGTGATCCGCTGCGGCGATGGTGTAGTGCTCTCCTGCAGTGGCCAGCGAAACAGCCTGGTTCGCGCCACCGCGGGTTTGGAACCCAGCCGTGGAAATATTTATTTCTGCGACCTCAAGATCAGCGACGCCACAAGATTCTTGGTTGGGTTGGGCTCCGTGGCTTAGCTCCTTCAAACTAAGATTGCATAATCATTACTAACTGGCGGCTACAAGTGTGCAATTTATTTATTTTTATTTATTTATTTATTTATTTATTTATTTATTATTCATGATTTAAACGTCTGTAGACGCTACAGAAAGGAGTGGTGAGTTTCCTACATAAGTTGCAGAACAAAACAAAGAGAAAAACAAGCTATAACGCGCTTTCAACCGCGATCTCAAAGTGAATGGTATGACAAATGGAGACTGTAGAGGCGTGAAGGCGGTTCCATGCAGTAGCTGTTCTTGGCAAAAAGGCACAATCGTACGAATTAGTATGGCAAGTTGGCACTTCAACTTTGTGTTGATGGTCGATGCAAGATATGTACCCTTAGCGAAAAAAGGCGGTGCTAAAAGTGCATATCACCTTTTCCTTCCTTTCTTCTTTCACTCCCACTTTTATCCCTTCCCTTACGGCGCGGTTCAGGTGTCCAACGATATATGAAACAGATACTGCGCTATTTCCTTTCAGCAAAAACCAATTATTATTATTATTATTATTACACATATATTATTTCGTATTTATTTTCAATTTTTGTCCCTATGCTGAAACTGCAGTATGAATGCTTTCTAAGTATGCTAGGAGCACTATTCTGAACATTCTTACAGATGCATCAAAAATGCATTTTTGTCCACTTAGTATATTTAATATACATTAAAATATACTAGAAATACACAATAAATACATTAAAATACTAAAAATCCAAAAAAATATATTTAAATTATACTAAATATACACATTAAATACATTAAATATACTGAAAATATGCAATTGACACATTAAAATTATGCTAAAAATATACATTAACTAAATTATAAGTCGACTAAATATATACAATAAATATATTACACTGCATTAATATACACACAAAATATACAATTAATACATAAAAATACATTCACTTCAACTCGGCTTACAAGAAGTGGACTAGTCAGATTATTAATACTGATCAATGTTGTCAATTGCAGGAGTAATGACGAACTAGTTACAAGCATCAAGACACAGACAATCCCAGATAAAACGCGTTGTCATCAAGTCTATGCCACTGCAAGGTTTCGTGACGGACCTGATTGTGAAAGGTGTCGCCACGCAGGAGATGCCGACGGAAAGTGCCGTCAGTAAACAGAACTCCTCCGACATGGCTACTACTTGGCTTGGCTTATATATACCCCCGTGAGAGGACACAATATCTTGCCCAGAGAGGCGCTTTTCGCGCAGACTGTGGTCCTCCAAATGGTCGCACAAGCATCGGAGTGGTCGCATTCGAATCTGCGGTCTATCTAGAACCGAATTGTTAGTCGTAACTTGCGTCATACATCGGTCCGGAGTGGAACTGTCAACCAACCAATACACGAGCGTCTATGGGAGCCAGTCGGCCCTGCCAGTCGGGGTCATTTTCGCTGGCATGCTCGGGCCCGGGGGTGCGCATGACGCCCTTGCCGGTACAATGCTATCACACTGTCCACGCCTAATTGAAATAAGTGGTGATTTCCTTTCTGCTAGAAGTTAACGTAATCGAATGGACGAAAAGGGAGAGTTTTCACTGTTCAAGGAAACGTGATTTCGAGCACGAGGTTGTTCCACGGCAGCTTGAAGTGTGCTGCAAATATACTGATGCGGACAACCTATTTGTTAGAGTTGAAGTATATTAAGCAAACGTTAATTTCGTATTTATGAAAGTACACTTTAAATGCTTTGCCAACATGTCATTTCCAGAAACGCGATTTCGAGCGCTAACTCTTCAACGGCAGCTGAAAGTTTGCTGCGAAACGTTTACGCGGACAGCCCATTCGTTAGAATTGAAGTGTACTTTGGAGGAATTAATGCCATATTTACGAAAGTACACTTTCAACACATTGACAACATGCAAAGTTCATTTCCCGCAACGAAATTAGGAGCACTAGATTGTTCTATGGCGCTATATGTGTGCTTAAAATATGTTTAAAAGGACCGCCGGTTTGTTAAAATTGAAGTATACTTGAGACGAAGTAATTTCATATTTACGAAAGTACACTTTTAATACATTGATAAGATGCTAAAACCGCATTCAAATTTTTTTCACGTGTGTGAAACATGCTCGAAACACGCTTTAAGTGATGTGTTCTTTGAATACATCAATTCCACATTTACAGAAATACAATTTTAATATAATTACAAGCTGCTAAAACCGCATTCATATTTTTTCACATATTTGAATTGCGCTCGAAGCATGCTTTAAGCGGCTTCTTTTTGGCATATTTTAAGAACATATTTCCAATACTAAGCACAAAATTTCAGGAACCTCTTTCCAGAATATATTTAGTGCATTCATGAATACAAAATATGTTTAAAATACATTATTAATATCCCGATGTTTATTCCAAACGTATTAGTTTTAGGTAAGGGTATTTGGGTGTGGTGAAAAGATTTTCTTTAAGGAATGGGTTAAAGTAGCATATTTCATAAAAAGACAGAGGCGAAACGAAAGTAATTGCGACGTAGTGAGAGGTCATTCAGAATAAGTGCATTTTTCATGGACGTGTCGCTAGAATGACGTGAATAATTAGAGAGGATAAAACAGACGCTGCGATTCTGGATGCTTTCGAAGGAAGGGCTGAGATTAGAATGAACAGGATTGCATATGGTGCTGGCATATTCTATTTTTGAACAGATGAGAGTTCTAGTCACGCTTACAAAAGCGAGGTAATAGGCTAGTAGGCGCTGCATAACGATCGAAACAGCGCAAGATCTAGAACAAGCACTAACAATGCGACGTACACGAGGGCTCGTGTGCTTCTCGTTATTGCTGCTTGGCCGTATTGATCAGGCTGCTTCATACTTTACTCAGTCAGCTAGGCGCCTTACTTTACCAGTTAAAACGTTCATTCATACAAAACTAAACCAGCTTGCTGAAGTCCGCCTTTTTTGGGCATCACGTTTCATTGTGCGGCAACTGTGCAAAATTAAAAAGCTGTTTTTTATAGTTTTGTGGGATTTAGGATCCCAAAGCGACTAAGACTATGAGAAACCCCGTAGTGAAAGGCAATGAAAAATTCGTTCACCTTTGGTTCTTTAACGTACCCTGACAGCACACAGTACACGGGCCTCTACAATTTCGCCTCCATCGAAATTCGACACCCGCGGTGTAACATTTTGTGATGAAGATGTTCAATGGTCGAAACTTCGAACTCGTATCAAAATTTTGCTTTCAAAGTTTTTCCAGCTCTCACAAAAAAACAATTAGGCGCGTTCTCGCAACAATTGTGAGGCCACTGTGGCTTATTTTAAAATACCGTTTTCAGCATATTGATGAAAATTGTTCACTCTCCCAATCCGCAGTCCATCCTGCTTTTATGGATTTCCCTAGGGTCGCATTGGGTAGTCGCGGGGGTGCAACATTGAGGTATGCAAAAAATTTGGGGTGTGCGAACATTGGAAATTTTTGAATAATCACCGAATATTATATCTTTAGTATTCGTATTCGATTCGAAAACCAAGTATTCGTGTTGTTTCGAATAATCAATCCGATCAAACATTCGTATTTAGCCGAATATTTTACGGCGAGCACCGTCGTTCGTTTCGGTCTGCAAGTCCTATCGACATCAACATAGCAACATGGCGGCGCTCAGAGCCATGCGTAACGTCGGGCCATGCCATAGCTGATTGTGATGGTGAGCTTCTTTGTGGCTATACCTGCGATGGCGCGTCCGACTCTCATTCGTGCCATGGCGAACCAAGGTTGTGGAAACCGAAAAGCAACGAGCGCCGTATGGAAATACTTTGTGAAGACATCCCCATCGACGGCGGAGTGCACAACGTGCAGCAAAGTGCTTCGAACGCCTTCAGGTACGACAACGCCGCTTGTCAACCATTTGAAGCTGCATGCGGCCCAGATGAAAGAGTATCGAAATATGGCTGCAGGTGTTCCGGAGAAAGATCAGCCGACAATGACCGACTTTGTGCGCCCGACAGAGCCGCTTTCAGAAACGATGACGCAAGCACTAAACAGCTAGGTCGCTGTCATGGTGGCGCTTGATTTGCAGCTCTACAGCGTCGTTGAAGACCGCGGGCTTAAAGAGCTGTTGGCAGCTGCTGTTCCAAACTATCGCCTACCGTCGCGCTCTACACTTTCGCCGGTGCTTGTTCCGCGCATGTATGACGATACGCGGAAGGTGAAAATGGAGCTCAGCAACGCTTTTTAAGGCGGAACTGCAGCTGTTGCCTTTACCAGCGATATGTGGACATCGCGAGCGAACGAAAGCTACGTAAGCTTCACTTGCCATCTCCTAGCTCCTAATTTTCAAATACAGCGGTTCACGCTTAACACGCCTCATATGGCTGACAGTCACCGTGCTGAAAACATCGCAGCTATGCTGGACGAGATGTGCAGCGAGTGGCGGATACCCTACAACTGTGAAAAATACATCGTGACGGATAATGGGCGCAACATCCGTGCCGCAGTCAGCAGACTCCCGTAGACTGAGCGATCGTTGTTTCGCCCACACCCTGCAGCTAGCCCTTAACGACGCAAGATCTCGTACGCCGCCCATTGATCGTCTGTGCAAGAAGGCCAGACACATTGTTGGTCACTATAAGCACAGCTCATCGGCCCAAAAAAAGGCTGGAAGAATGCCAAAAAAACAGACAAAGATCCTCTCCGTCTTGTGCTAGACGTATAGAAACCAGATGGAACAGCCAGTACCTAATGCTGTCTCGTCTCTTGGAACTAAAGGAGGCAGTCACTGTGAACCTTGCCACTTCAGACAACAGCATTGATGGGCTCAGTTCACAAGAATGGAAAGAGGCTTCTGAATATGTAGAAACGCTCAAGCCATTCTTTGAAGCTACTGTTATCGCCAGTACAGAAACGTATCCATCACTTTCAGCTCAAATACCACTCATTTTTGGAATGCTGCATTATCTTGCAAACTTCACTGATACTACTGGATTTCATACAGCCCTGGCATGCTCGGTCAGATCAAGGTTCCCCCTGTATGCAGAGGACAAGGAGGCATGCCTGGCCATGTTTGTAGACCCACGCTTCAAATCCACCATATTCAGAGCCGACAAAGAAAAGATGATATGGCTGAAAGATTTAGTACTACAAAATCTGGCCCTGTGTGCTCCTCACCCAGCAGCTAAGAAACAGAGGCCACAACTCTTTTCACAGCAGTCTTCTAATGTCTGGAATGCATTTGAAAATTTAGTGAGGAATGCTGTGGAAACTGAAGCAGTGTTTGCTGCAGGATGGGAGTTTGCTGCTTACTCAGAGGAGGCATTGTTGAAACGAGACAGTGACCCATGCGACTGGTGGCGGACAGTGGGCTCTTTCAGATACCCTAGTCTGTCAAATCTGTGCACGAAGTACCTCGCAATACCCGCCACTTCAGTGCCAAGTGAGAGGGCATTTTCTGTGGCTGGAGAATTCGTTTCAGCTAGAAGGCAATGACTTCTGTCAGACCATGTGGAGCAGCTGGTTCTCCTTCACGACAACCTTTAATGTTCATCCCAGCAATGCTCTTCCGTGCTTATGGCAAGATAGCCTTATTCAGTGCTGTGTACTAGTCATTTTCCGTAATATTTCCACTCTTCTAAAAATAATGTTCTAGACTGATGATTTTTGTCCAGCCGCGCACACCTTTCGTGTTCATTTACTCATTGATAGTTTAACTGTGATGTTCTTGAATGCTCAAATAAATGTTTTGTAGTGGTTAAATGCATCTGTCCTAGATTATTCGATATTCGATTCGATATTCGGAACTAATTATTCGCATTCTATTCGTATTCGAAAAATTTAATATTCGCACATCCCTTAAAAAACATCCGTTCGTGAACAGGTTGCCGATAATATATGCGTTTGTCCAGAATTCTCGGACATGCATTGATGTGGTTCATCTCTTTATAATCTTTGCAACATATTTATTACAGCGCCAAATTGGACATCATTGCATTTAAATAAGCCTATTTTTTTTTCATTCTGGTCCACCTTCCCCTCAGTATCCTTTATAGTTACGTCCTCCCTTTTCTCGCTTCCGTCATTTTATCCCGCACTTCCTAGTGCTGTGCGTGCTCTGAATTCTATCGTAAGCTTTTATTGCGACAGGTGCAGCAGCGCGTTTAAACCGACTTCTGTAAATGCCAGACATCTTTTCACACAGAGTGAAAAAGAAATGTGCTCTAAGTCACTCATACACCAAAGTGCAAATGTCAGGAAATGCAACTACAGAACATGTGGATAGAGATAGTGGCGAAAGTGACCCAACTTCGGAAGTTGGGTCACTGCGTTTGTGAAAAGATTCAAATTAACATTGAACTACGATCGTCTTGATGCGCAAATCGGACATATACGCTCGAAGAACTGTTCATGAATTGAATGTTTCACAGCAAGCTTGATCATTTTCTGATCTTGCTAAAACATCGCTGCTCAAATTGCGCATACATAAATGGATGTCGATTTGGCAATAAGTACGGGATATTGCGCAAAGGCACGGTTTTACATGTGGACACCACCGCGACGTAGATCAAAGCGCGATTGAGGCGTCCACTGATCCAGAGAGCCAGTTATGCGCCTTACTATTCCGCAAATTTAATAGTTAAAAGTTTTCGCCACCACCCCACAGCAAAGCCGTTTTATTCTGGGAGTGCATATTGCGCTCCATACACAAATACGGTACTTCGATCCCTCGAGTGTTTTGAACCCGGGAAGTGTGGCTAATTAGCCGAGCGCCGTAATCTCTGAGCCATCAAGAAACCACTTCATCGCCTCTCAGCGCTGCAATTGGGCCGTGCACCCCCCACCTCCCTGATTTGTGCCCCTAATGAGTGTGCAGAAAACTGTCGCACACTTCAACCTCCCGCTCCGGAGTGAAGTAATTTTAACAGGGGTTTCATTTCATATTTTTTACCTCTATTGGCAATACATTAACATGGGTGCGATAGCTTGCAGTTCATTGAAATTTGAATACCTCGTTCAGTTTCTTGCATATAACTGATTCGGGAAGTACAAAGCGTCGTGAATACCTCAGAGGAAGTGGCGATCGGAAGGGGTGAGTGCTCCTAAAGGAGAGAGCTGCTCCTGCTATCATACAATCTATGCCACTGCACAGAACCCTAGAAGGTGCACTGGAATTTGAAAACAATAAAATGAAAATTGGTGTTTCGTGAAAGGAAGTGACGCAGCATCTGTCTCACATATCGGCGGACACCTGAATTGCGCCGTAAGGAAAGAGAAAAGGGGGAATGAAAGAAGGAAAGGAGGAAGAGGTGCCGCAATTGAGGGCTCTGGAATAATTTCGACCCGCTGGGAATCTTTAACGTGCACTGACATTGCACCGCACATGGCCGCCTTTGGGTCGGATGGATAGAAACAACTTTTATTAGAAAAAAGGGAAAGAAAAAATCTTCCAGGGTGGTTTCCTACTCGTCCAGAAGTCCACGGGCTTGCGCCTCACATAAGGCCCGATCCACCAGACATTTCTGGCCGGCGGGCTGAGCGGTCCGTAAACCAGCCTCTCAGGAAGAATGAGAGGGATTGGGGATTGGGGGCACTGCCTGTGGGCAAGGACATTCCCAAAGGCAGTAGAAAAGTGTGCATCTGGGCACGCCACAGGTGTTACAACAAGGAGGAAAGGCCGGGTGAAAGCATGAGAGACGGTTGGGTGAAATAAAGCAGCCTGTCTGTATTTGTCGTAATGTGCTCAGGATAAGGGCGACAAAGTATTGTGGGGTGGTGGTAATGTCATGCGGCTGAGTTTGTAGAATGCGGTGATTTGATGATATGTGTAAAAAACCGATGGGGCCTCTTGCACAGGGTTGGGTGCCTGATCGTCTGGGGCCGGGAGGAGAGTCTTCGAGACATCGCATAAACGCTCTCATTACAGGGGATTGAGGCATGTCCAAGGATCCACGACAGAGTGACCGACCGGTCGAAAGAGGTGGCTGTGGCAAGAATACGGTGCGCGGCCGGCGTTGCCACGCCCTTTAGGTAGTGGCGGTATGCGGCCTGGGAATCTGTGCAAATTTCGGTTATGTTTTTATGAATGGTGGTGTGGGCCAGAGCAAGTGTGATGGCGGCTCCTTCCGCCTCTGCAGGTGAATTAGTTCGGATAGTGCCGGCGGCCCCCACAGTACCGTCTTCATGGGCTGCGACTGCCGTGAAGAATCCTACTTTAGAATTTTCTGCCACGTCGACATAAAGCATATCGGAGCGGTTGCTGTATGTTTTCGTGAAATAGCTCGCTCGAGCCTGCCGCCTACACTGATGGAGGCTACCGCTCATATTGTGCGGTAGGGGCTTCTGATATATGTGATCCTGCATGCGCAGAGAAATGTAAGGTGTACGCCTTGTTGGGGTGAGAATGGGGGGATTGAGACGGAGCTGTCGCAGTAGGCATTGCCCTGTTTCCGTGCGACTAAGGCAGACTAATTGGTTGGTGCGTTGAGCCTCTATGAATTCGATCACGGTATTGTGGGTACCAGTGGCCAGGAGGCGTTTCGTGCTAACCGTCCGTGGAAGACGTTGGGCGGAGGTGACAGAGATGCATATTAGGATGGCCTTTAGGTTTAGCCTCCAGTGAAACGCGGCCGCCGCGGTCAGCTTCGAACACGGGTACTCCAGATCCGTAGCCGGGCGCCCTAACCACTAAGCCACCGCGGCAGGTACAATTGCAATTCTCAATTTAAAATTTGAAAATTGGTTTTTGGAGAAAGAAAATGGCGCATTATCTGTCTTAATATTGGCGGACACCTGAAGCGAGCTGTAAGGAAGATAAAGGAACGATTGAGAGAAGAAAGGAAGAAATAGTTGCCTTAGTGGAGGGCTCCGAAATAATTCCGACCACCTGGGAATCTTTAAAGTGCACTGACATCGCACCGCACACGGCCGGCTTAGCATTTCGCCTCCATCAAAACGCAGACGCCGCTGTCGGGTTCGAACTCAAGTACTCCTGATCACTAGCCGAACTCTCTAACCACTGAGCAAACGCAATGGGTCCACTTCTCAATGGATTTTGTTTTTGAGGGAAGGAAACGGCACAGCAACTATATCATATATCGGAGGATACCCGAACCGTGCCTTAAGGGCACGGTTCTGGTTAGCGCCCACTAAAACCCTTCAATTGCTTTCGCACATCAAATAGAAGCTGAATCCACCTTCTATAAAAGGGCGCAAACTTCCGCCTGTTCCGAAGGGCGACTTCAAAATCGTAATAAGGCCGAAGAAAGGCCTCCTTGTCAAGACTTTTACCAACCACCAAGTATCCCGAGTTTTACCTCAAGCCTGTGAAAACCAAGAAGATTCGAAATTCCTGGTGCATATGCAGCCGGACTCTAACATCATTATAACTAGCACCCCTAACCAAGGGGTAGCCAAAATACTAAGGACAATCACCCAGATCACGCTTGAAAACGTGAAATACCTTGTCAACACATACGTTGCGACACCAGACGGAGTATCGAGAGGAGTCATACACGGACTGTGACCGAACCCTCCGGCGGACGAGCTCATGACCCATCTCAGAGTTTGAATCCAATGAGTTTAAATTCCGCAAGCCCGCATGCTCTGTAAATCAACGACAGCGTTCATCACGTTCAGCTCACCGACACCTCCCCGTTGGGTCTATTACTATGGAGGATAAAAGGCATGCTTGTCCTAAGAAACCCACCAACTAGTCTGCGAGGTGTTCGAAATCATCGGACGCCGGTGAAACGTGTGCCCGACACCAGACAACAAGATCGGCCGCAATTATGGCACGAGGGATCCAGATGATGGTCATACCTGCACCCTACGCTGCGTAGCCTACTGAGAGGCCCCAACATGGGGTCCCAGGAGTGCCAAAGACGCCTTAAGCCCGACACTCGGCTACTTCAAACGCATCCCTTCCTCTCTAAAAAAACAGGGAGCTTGCAAGGAAACCATCAGAATCCACCAGGGCAGAACAAATCATCTCAACATCTTAGCAAAGGCGACCATCCCCGCAACCTACCTGTCAGGCGGTTCAGCTCGGATCAAGAAACCTCATCGCGCTGCCGGTCGAGATCCCATTCCCACTCGAGATCTAGGGCGGACCTCCACCATCCAGGGGACCGATCCTCCATCCCGTTAACTCTACCGGGAAGCAGCACCGCAAGATATCAACGAAAAAGACAGCACCCAACATCAATGATCAGGTGAGCTGACCAGATTTAAGCGCTGCTCACACCTCAAACACCTGCTCTAAATGTTCCCAATTAGAAAAGGACAACACACACCTTACATAACAAGCCAATGACTTAATCTGGCGCCTTCAGCGCCAAGAAGGCCAAGGACAACAATTCACGCAGTCAGCACAACGACAAACACCAGGAACTCAAACTGTGGAAGTAAGACCCAATGCGCAAGCAGTGGCATCCACGACAGAACCTCCAAGTCTTGCAAGCTTACAAGCTGCAATTCAAACTCTCATCACCCAGCAAGAACAGTTAGTCACCCAGATGCTAGCTTAGATGCAGACCAGTGCAGAGGTAGGGCAGGCCGTAGCTGAGCTCCAACGCAGCGTCCGCGTCCTGAAACACGGCCCACGCAAGAGAGTGGATGGCGCAAACAGCCCAAGAGCCAAGGTATACAGGCCTATCAACAGCATAAACGACGTCAGTGCCGCAGAAAGCAGCCTCGATGGCAGCAACTTCTACTACCTCGAGACATCTCAAATCAATTGGAAATATGGCAGTGGAACTGCTGCTCGTCCCTTAAAAAAAGACCCTCGTTACAGCTCTTCCTTCAAACCTCTCCTACTGCCTTTAAGAAATATTTATCTGACCTTTAAGAAAGACCTATCTGCCTTTAAGAAATAGGAACGCATTGCACCATCCTAAAAGGCTACTAAAACATTTTAATCCGGATTCATCACGCCTCCCTGTATATGTGTCAAAAACCACAGCCTCCGTGGCCCACTCCACCTCAGTTACCGGGATTAACTACATATTGCTAGACGTCCTCCCACAAAGAGGGAGAAACACGGCACCTTTATATTGAACCTATATAGCCCACCTCGTTTGCAACAACAACAATTTGGAACCGTACTCCGGGAATGTGCTCTAATAGCTGGTAAAAACCAGCTTGTAGTATTAGGTGACCTGAACTCGCCCCATACGGCTGGGGGGTATACAAAGGACACCAGAAAAGGCACCTCCCTGTTGGAAGCAGCATACACGGAAGGTCTCAGGCTAGCCACGGACTTTACGACACCTACCAAAATCAGCAACAGCGTATGCAGAAACACCACTCCTGATCTATCTTTTACAAATAATGCTACTAACGTCACACGGACCAAACTCGGTGAGACCCTCGGGAGTCATCATTACATCCTGAGTACAGCAATCTCCACTCCCAAGCTCAGACATTTCATTGGGGATACGAAGATTACTAATTTGGAAGCGTTTCGTAAATTCCGCTCACTCAGAGGAAGGATCACGAGCATAACACAGTGGACACGAGACATACGAGATACCTATGCTTCTGCTACTCAAACCATAAAACGCACGGCCGCCATTCCGGAAGTCGATCGACATCTTCCACAGTTCTGGGAGACGAGAAACAAACTCATAAGACGTTGGAAACAGCAGCGACTCAACAAACAGCTCCGCCTGCGCATTACCTCTATCACGGAGGAAGCTCAGTAATATTACACCAAACTGCCTCAGCAATATTTCGCACAGTTTTGTGCCGCCTTGAAAGGAACCCTCAGTACTGCTCAAACCTGGTCTATTCTCCGCACTCTCATTGAACCCGACAAAGCCAAATCCGCCACAAATCGTACACTCCAAATAATTTCTCAATAAATCCATGGGACCGACAAGGAGCTCAAGGACGCTTTGTGGACGCGTTACATTAGAGACACTCCAATACCACCTTGTCCAATCACCTACAACGTCCAACAGCCTTCCAAACCCTACACTTGATGCCTCAATACCAATAGCCAAGGTGCACGCCGCAGCCTGTGCATCGCAGCGCAACACCGCACCTGGCGCGAATAAAATCACAAACGCTATTCTTCGTAATCTCATTCATGCGCATATAAAAGCTCTCACTGACTAGTTCAATGATGAACTCTGGGAGAAGAGTATTGTACCTCAGGACTGGCGTCATGCCGAAATTATCAACATTCTCAAGCCCGGAAAGTGGCCGTCACTTGATTCCCTCCCGCCCATCTCTCTAACATCATGTTTAGGAAAACTTTATGAACGGGTCAACACACCCGCCTCCAAAATTATATCGAAGACAGTGATCTCGTTCCCTACTATGGTTGGGTTCAGGCCAGTTCTCCGGGTCAAGACGCCTTTCTCCTCCTGCGAGAAGTGCTTACCAACATCCCCAGAGGCCAAGAACATCTCATCTTGGCCTTTGATTTAAAGGGCGCCTTCGACAACATATCCCACGAGGCGATCCTACAAGCCATAAATGATCTTAATAGCGGAAAAAAGGTCTTTGCTTACGTGCGTGCGTTCCTCACAGGCCGCACGGCCATGATAGATATCTGACAAACCCGCTCCGATGCAAAAATATGCCACACAAAGGCACACCTCAGGGAGCTAGTATTTCTCCCCTGCTTTTCAAATTTGTTATACTCAGGATATCGCGTGCACTACAAGCACTTCCAAATGAAGGCTTTACCATATAAGCGGAAGATAGTATATGGGCCGCAAAGGGTTCCCTGTGCCAAAAATAAACCACCCTACAATCAGCAGCCCGGATCGCCGAAGACTTCGCCTTGTAAAGCGGCCTCCACTGCACCCCTGAGAAATCGAAGGTCATAAGAATACATGGAACGAGATACGTCTCTCCAAGTCCCATCAACCTCACGATCGATGGTCAAGCCATCAGGGAAGTTAACCTGATCCGCATTCTTGGCCTTTGCATACAGAGCAACCTCCGTTTTACCCACACCACCCAGACTCTCAAAACCACCGCAAACAAGATAGCTCGCATAATCAGTCGCATTACCAAGCATCACCAAGGAATGCAAGAAGACATTCTTCGGCTGGCGCAAGCACTGGTACTTAGCCGAGTCGCATACTGACTACCATTTAACACACTAACAAAGGGAGAAGAGTAGCAACTTGACACCATCATAAGAGGGTATACAAGACGGCCCTTAACCTACCTAAAAACACCTACAAGGAGCGTCTGACCGCAATAGGAATCTTAAAAAACTTTGCGGAACTAACAAAAGCCATCCGTGCATATTTAACGCTAAGACTTCAGACCACCCAAGCTTGACCAGCTTGCCTACGCCGAGTAGGCACAGTTGCGGACATCGAGCACTACATGCTCAATCCTCTCTAGAAAAACAGCACAGGAAATACATCAGCGTGGCCCCGGTACCGAAACATATGCTTAACGACGTTTACACAGGCAGACTGCGAACGCGAGTATCTCTCCTACGCCGACGCCTACCAAATTCCACGAACGTGGTTTATGTTCACGCCGCACAATACCCGGACCATGACAAGTGCGCAATGGCAGCAGTGTACCACCACTTCTCGACTCTATTCACTGCATCTTTAAGAGCCGAAACACAAGCGGCCTCGGAGACCACCTCTGTGGTCATTGCCATTAAGAATTACGAGTCGTCCCAATACCAAAGTGCTCATAAAATCACAGACTCACAACACGCGTGTAAAAACTTCATTAGAGGCCGAAGTCCCAAGCACGTCAGTCGGCTCATGGGCCCTACACCCCTCACCAAGCACCACAAACTCACATGGACTCAGGCCACGAGAGACTGGAGGGAAAGTAGAGGGCACATGCTCTAGCTGGAGGCATCATCCACCGAGCGGGGCCACAAACTGTGTCCGTTTTTACCCCTATACGTTCTAGGTACAACGAACGCCTTGAGTTTCAGCGTCTTCAAAGGAGACACTTCCCTCCACCTCACAGGAAATTAGACACCCAGATGCGGTCTGTCGGCGGCTGATACAGACGGACAAATTTACAAACCTCCATAGACTACATCTCATACAGCCAACAATATACTCCGGCACCTGTCCGTGGTTCTAGGTCCGCCGTACATTCTTCCACATTTCGTGAGGATGTGGGGTCAAGCCGAACAATCTACAGACAGAAAACACGTTTTTGAGCGGTGGGAGGCGCTACTGACCAGCAATAACCTGGTGACCAACGGGCCCTAATACAACAGCTCCGCAGGGCAGCTCAAGCCAGTGGAGCCCCAGAATGCGGGAACCACCCATAAGCTCCCCCAACTCTTTTCACTTTAGGCGAAGTACGCACTGTTCACGAGAATATGGGCTGACATCACGTAACCGCTAAAAAGGAGAACGCCCTCGCGCGGAACATTATGGTCGCGGGAATCGCCTGTGCAATCCGGCCGAACATGAAGCATCGAGCCCTGCTGGCCGCATTTCGTCGCTCGAGAACCGAGATTGACATTGGCCTTAATTTGGCCTTTCATCTGCAACCGCCCTTTGGCGAACGGGCAGCGCCAATGCGTCGTATTTTTTCCCAAGTTTTGACCGCACTTTCCCTATGCGGGGCTTTCGTAAATTTCTGTTCCCGATGAATTTTGGAAAGTGTTGCTTTCGCTTGATAAGTACGCTTAATTTAAATTTCTAACATGTCGTGTACCCATTAATTCTGAACTGTTCAAGAGTTATAAAAGTCAATGCATTTATTTCTTGAATAACCCAAAAAGTTACAAGGATCCACTCTGCATCTGCGCGAAAGGTTGGTTTGATTACAAATCTGACGCAGGCAAAATAATTACGCTTTGATTGGTAATTTTCATTCAATTTTCGATGTAGGACGAAATTACGTGTAATCGATTGAGTGCCACTTAGCTTCCCTTTGAACAAGCTTCTGTGGCTGCCCAACAGATCATGCTGGCATCGAGCTTCTAAGCTCAGCTGTAAATGTCAATTTTCTTCGTGGGTTGCGCCCACCCTCACAATTTTTGGGCTCTTATAAGCCATCGTTTCATCATTCACCAAGGTCTTCATGGACACCTTGTTGCCCCAGGGCACTCTTTCGCTCCTCACGCACCCTAGAAAATGCACGCAACGACTAAAAATGTCAGCTTTAAATTAAATTATGTTGAAAGCAACGATTTTTCAGCTTGTAAAAATAAGGCTTCAAGAGGATTAAACTGAGGAGATTCTGGCAGGGATTCTTAGAGTGGCCATGCTGAGGTACAGCGTCGCTGTCATCGAGGAATGGTATGCCATTGGTATGCCATGCTTAACATATTTCGACGAATATAATGCAACGCCAAGCAAAACTCGTTGAAGAAGTTTGGGGAGTTGGCAAAGTTTTTATATTACTTGTAAATATTTCGATCAAAACGCGATTGCAGCTCGTTTAAGGCAAGTACAGCCGAGGCAGACTTGAAAACGAAAGGAGACGGCACGAAAAAAATAGAAGGCAAATGAATTCAGCAGCGTTATTTATGGCGCAAGAGCTCATAAAAGCGGCGCATCGTAGCCAGCATATAAGCGTCCGACTCGTTTATTCTCGCAGTCTACCGCGCATCACGGGCCTTCTTGGCCGCACCACCACTGCTACAAGTTTCGTGCTGGCAACTCCTCTGCCACTTTGCCTTTCTTTCCTTTGCCTACTCCACTCAACTGGTCCAAGGCCTTCGTTTTTTCAATAGCATATACCGCATTATTCATACGTTGATATCCACCTTCTGCGTAGCCAGCATATGCCAGCTGACATGCCGCGTGGCCTCAAGGTTATCGAAAAGCTGGCTTCTCCACGTAGAAAATGAGTTGGGTGGTGAAGGCTGTTGTAAATATAAAAACTGACCAGTGTAAGTAACTTTATTCAACGTGGACTGCTCCTGCTCAGATTCGCCGTCACACTGGCTACGTGTACTGTAGAGCAAAGGCCTCTCCCATATCTCTCCAATTATGCCTGCACTGTGATCATAACCCTAGCCAGCCAACACTAGTCAAAGGAGCTATTATATTCACTATAATATTTGAATACTGCTGTCGCAGCGACATAACAAATTTAAACCTTATCACACCAAGTACTTTCTAAACCTATTCTTGGTATATAAAAGTAATTGCGACGCATCATTCCAGCGGACAAGATAAAATTGACGCAAAATTAACAGAAATTCAACGCAATTGACTTGACTTGTAAGCTAATTTTGGTTTTGATAGAACCTTTATCAGTAAAGTTCCGAGACAGTCCATTAAACAAATGCGTTTACCATTGCAATAAATTGTACAGCACCCCTTCGAAAAGTTTCCCTTGCAGTCTATACATAGCTTTCAACGCTTCATGAGGTCTTGGAAAGAGTTGCAAAAACTTTTGGCAGGGCTGTCAGCTCCTTTGTTGTGGGGTCTTGAATGGCCTGCATGCTCCCTATCCAGCGACCCTTTAGGGCTCTCTTCAAACGAGGAAACAGGAAAAAATCGCATGGGGAGAGGATGGGGAAGAACAGTAATGCTGTGCTTGGCGAGAAATGTCAATATTCAAGCAGTGTGCGGCCTTGGATAATCGTGGAGAAGGCTCCATTGTCCAGATCTCCATACGTCAGGGCAACGGCGTCGCAGTGCATCACGCATGTGCTGGAGCACGCGGATATAACACTTCTGATTCATCGTCTGCCCTTCTGAGACAAACACGTGGTGTAATACACCTCTGGCATCGAAAAAAACTCTCAGCATCGTGTTTCTTTTGGTCTTTTGTCGCCGCACAATTCTCGACGGCGGAGACCATGTGGGCCGCCATTCGGCGCTCTGCCTCTTTATTTGAGGATTGTATTGAAAACACCATATTTCGTCTTCAGAAATGATGTTGTTGACAAATGCAGCATTCTTCTCTGCTTCGGAGAGCAAATCAGCACTCATTGATGCCCGCGTGTCTTTGAGTTCCTGTGTGAGAGACTGCGGCACAAGTCTGGCATTCAGCTCTCATTTCCTTAAGTTCTCGCACAAAATTTGATGGCACGTTGTCCTACTAAAGTCGAAAGCAGCTGATAGTATGCGTACTGTAATGGTGCGGTCTTGCTGTATGAATTCCCTGATCTGAGCCACGTTGTTTTCATCCCGTGAGGTTGAAAGGCGCCCCTGCCTTATGTCGTCCTCCACCGACCTTCTCCTAAGAACGAACCTCCTGTGCAACTCGAAAACTTGCGCCCGCTATAATGTCTCTTTGTCGTAAGCGTCACGAAGCAGGACATACATCTGCGTGGCTGTCTTGAAAAAGCTTCACACAGAATTTAATGTTTACTCGCTGTTCGAGGTGCATGTCGATCTCTCCACACTGACTGATCTATCTTGAGAAAACGAAGCAGCACGAAAAAACGGGGACGAAAAAGACACACTTACGACAGGACGAATGCTGCATTCGTCCTGTCGTATGCGAGTCTTTTTCGTCCCTGTTTTTTCGTGCTGCTTCGTTTTCTCAAGATGGATCATTACCAACTGGCCCAAACTTCGGTGCTTTTGCACACTGACTGGAAGTATAATGCGTGAACGACTAGAGACAACGTATTTTTTCTGCATGTAGTACCATCTAGCGGCTGCCGCAGCAATTAACTTAAATAGCCCTGGTTAGCCCGAATAGATGGCGCTACACATACGCATTTGTTTGGCGAATTATATCTAGACCTATATCTAATATATCTAGAACTATATCTAATCAGTACCGAAACTTTACGGACAAAGGTTGTACTTCGAATACGAGGATGTTGAAAGTCAGCAGGGCGTTTACACCACCTGAGCAACATCAGCTCGAGTTGCCTGTGGGGTGCAAATTTGCCTGCCGCTCTCACGTAACGACAGCAGGTTTGGCTTCCCTGCCATTGTCAGGTTAGGCAGAGACATACCGACAACACGTGGTTGGCTGGCTCGTGAAATCTCCTTCGGAAACGACGCTTATTGCCGTTCACACATGACAATTATTTATTTCATGCCAAACGCACCAGGGTTTTCATTTGACCCTCCGCAATTTCTTCCAAATATTTGTCGCACCGTCGAAATTGTTGCGCGTGGTATTTTGTACAACTGTCACACGTTCTGCTACCAGCATGCGCTGGCACTACGCCGCGCATAAAGACGAAGAATGCCCACGCTCTCTCAGTGCCGGCTACGCCTGAATACGGTGCAAGATCTGTCACAGCGGCTCGGTCTTTCCGAGCACACATAACAAACGCACCCCTCCAAATAGTAGAGGTGTGGAGAAGATACCCCCCCCCCACCGGTGAAGCCCAGCCGACCAAGATGTAACTGGCTGTCTTCGTACCAACGAGTTCCCAGGTCCGAACCCAACCGCGGCGGCTGCGTTTTTATGGAGGAAAAACGATAAGGCGCCCGTGTGCTGTGCGATGTCAGTGCACGTTAAAGATCCCCAGGTGGTCGAAATTTCCGGAGCCCTCCACTACGGCACCTCATTCTTCCTTTATTCTTTCACTCCCTCCTTTATCCCTTCCCTTACGGCGCGGTTCAGGTGTCCAACGATATATGAGACAGATACTGCGCCATTTGCTTTCCCCAAAAACCAATTATTATTATTATTATTATTATTATTAAAAACTATTTTTCAATTTTCAATTTTTGCCCCTGATGCAGGGAGCTAATTATGCGCCCATTCGTTAAAATCAATGCAGTCTAAAAAGCAAAAGCCTCATAACTGTCTCAATCTTAGGTGGACGCCACGCTAACTCCCACTCAGCACAATTCACGTGGGCACTATGTAATTCGGTTAAACTTTCTACTCACAGGCTTCGCTCATACGCACACCGCTGAAACCAGAGTGATGTAGCAAGATGTGCTTTCGCACTAAAATCTGTACACGAGGAGATGATCCTGAAGCTCCCCACAGCTGTCATACACGAGGAGCTTCACGCAATCTCCTCGTGTACACTAAGAGCTCAGTGGGCCGTGATAGCCGCTCCCTCGCAGCGGCGGCTACCATCCCCACCCTCAGTCTGCACAGCCAGACACACGCCACCTTCCTAGGCTCCTCCACTACGGCGGAGTTGAGGAGGATCCGACTGGGATTGAACCTCCTGCTCTCCATCACCCCTTTGCCACCCAGGAGTGCTCTGCAATGCGACTCCCGCGCCGCGCTCAGCCGCCTGCAGTGCCACGGCCGCGATACCCCACTAGTGCGCGACATTTTCTTCGCGATACCCACTTGCGCGCAAGTTTTTTCGATTGAAATTCTTATTTTTGTTATTTAAGCGTAAACTTGAAATAAATTCTTCAACTATCTTATACTACCGAACACTAGACGAACACGGCACACCCACCCCCTTTCTCTGACCCCGTACTTTGCAAAGACTAATTTATTTCAGAACTCTTTCTTTCCGCAAACCATTAGTGTTTAGAACAGCTTACTAGCTTCGTGTGTACGGTCTCTTGACCTGATAAGTGTATGTTGTTGTTTTTTCTGTTTGTCTTGTTAGCTTGTTTTCTGCCTTTTCATGTCATTTCCCGCTGCTCGTTTTCTGTTTGCATTTTTTTTGTATTTTGCTCAATTTTATGATCTGTTTATGTAATCCACTCCTGCTTGGGTCTCACAGCCTGCAGTATGTCATAAATAAATAAATAAATTCGCTCACGCCTCGCGCAGAAAGCATACGCTGTGCGTGCATAGGTGGTGCACGGTCACTTTTGCATCGCCAGCAAAGAGGAGGCCGACGAACTCACAATCGCCGCACACTAACAACTTCTAAGCGATCTGCCCTTTGCGCTGGAGGACGTGCGTGCGGTAATCCACGACTATCTCCGAAAGCAGCACACCGTCCCACGCATCTTCGGGACCAGTATCTGTGTACAGCCCAAGACCCCCGTGGATCTGCGTACTCTTATGCAGGCAGAGAGAACACGGAGCTGGATCAACCTTTCCAGCTCCATGATCTGCGGGCGGCTCTCGCCAAAATGAAACGGGGCACTGCGCCAGGACGGGATAAGGTCACCGTCAAGCTTTTGACGAACCTGCCCGACTTGGCATACCAGTCCCTCCTGGAATACGTCAGTGCGATTTGGCGCCGGGACACCCCCCTGCCAATCGAATGGAAAACGGCTTTGGTGACTTTTATTCCTAAAGCTGGCAAACCAATTGACACAGATAACCTCCGCCCCATCTCTCTCACCTCATGTGTGGGCAAACTAATGGAAACGATGGTGCGGGATCGGTTATCTACATATCTTGAACACAAACAAGTCTTTGCGAGCACCATGTTCGGATTCCGCCCACACAGATCCGCACAGGATGTCCTCCTGCAACTCAATCGGGAAGTCCTTGACCCCCTCGAATGCCCCCATAATGACAGGGTAGTACTCGCCCTGGATCTTAAAGGGGCATTTGACAATGTAACACATGAGATCATACTCACTAACCTAAGTCACACCGACTGTGGCCTCAACACATTCCAATACATAAGCCAATTTTTAATGGATCGTCAATCCTACATTCGAATTCAAGATAGAGACCATGGTCCTTACCTACTCGGCACGCGGGGAACCCCTCAAGGCGCGGTACTTTCCCCGCTGCTCTTTAATCTGGCCATGATGCACCTGCCGGCCCAGCTGAGTGGTGTCGCCGGCGTGCTGCACGCCCTGTACGCCGATGACATCACTCTGTGGGCCACACAGGGCAGCACAGGAGACATTGAAACCAGCCTGCAAACAGCGGCGACGATAGTAGACCGCTACGCCCGCCGCTGCGGTCTTCAATGTTCCCCTCAAAAATCGGAATTTGTGCACCTCCGCCCCTCACAGAAGTGCACAACTAAAATATCTCTCTCTCTTGAGAGCGGTCCCATACGCGAAAGTGATGAGATACGGGTACTCGGACTCTACATCCACAAACACAGGCGGCCAGACACTACATTGGCCAAACTCCGTAAGGTGGGGGACCAGGTGGGCCGCATGGTCCGCCGGGTTTCCAACAAACGCGGAGGGTTACAAAGTAAGGATGCCTTGCGGCTGGCAAACGCCTTCGTAACTAGTCGAATTCTCTATTCGACTCCTTATCTCCACCTACGGAAACAAGAGGAGGACGCCGTTGAGGTCATCCTTCGCAAAAGTGTTAAACGTGCCTTTGACCTCCCCATCACTACTTCAAACAGCTGGCTTATGGCTCTTGGGGTGGTGAACACTTTCCGGGTGCTCCGGGAGGCGCACCTTACAAACCAGTACACGCGCCTGTTGCTAACGGAGTCGGGTCGCCGCCTTCTTGCTCGACTCCACATCCAACACACCCCTCCAATGGAAGACAGGTTTCGCATCCCAGAACTGTGGAGACGTGCCCTCCACGTGCGGCCTCTTCCAGCAAACATGTCACACGAAGACCATAATGGTCGGCGCCTGGCACGAGCGGAAGCGCTAGCCCGATATTATGGCAACACAACAGGTGTCTACTACGTGGACGCCTCCGGCCCTCACCACGGGGGATGGTACACGGCCGCGGTAGTTCACAACAGCAACACAGTTAACGGCCTAACTTTCAGAGCCCGCAGTGTAACACAAGCAGAAGAGGTCGCGATTGCTCTCGCGGCCTCACATTCCAATTCAAAATACATAATCACCGACTCGCGAGGGGCCTGTCGGCACGTCGAACAAGGCTGCACTCCCTTCCTAGCCTATCGAATATACCAAAATTGCATACGGGATACGGACCCCGCACACCGTTACCTCATATGGGCCCCTGCTCATCAGGGGTTGGCAGGAAACGAGGCAGCAGACGCTGCCGCCCACGCGCTCTCTCACCGGGCTGTTTTCTCCTCCCCATCCGATCAGGAACCCGATTTTAATCCGGTCTATACATTCAAAGATATTACAACATATTATCAAAATTGTCATCGCCTTTACCCTAGTCTATGTAAAGGCCTGAAGAAGGCGGATGAGCGGCTCCTTCTCCGCCTTCTCACCAATACATTGCTGTGCCCGGCAGCGCTAAAACATTTTGACCCCTCCTTTAGTGGCAGCTGCCCACACTGTAGTGCAGTGTCCTCTGACACCTATCACCTGGTTTGGGCCTGCCCCTCCAACCCCGCTATTCCCCCCATCCCCAACCCAACCCGGGAGGACTGGGAGGCGACTCTGCTCGGCTGCCACGACTTACAGGCCCAACAAGCCTTAGTCGGGCGCGCCCGGGCGGCGGCAACCGCCACTGGGGTCCCATACTAGGGACCTCCACCTAGTGTAGCCTAGGCTGATCCAAACATACCTCCTATTCATCCGTAATAAATGTTTTCACCACCACCACCGCCAGCATCAACGGCTGCTGCGCTCTTACGCAGTCGCAACGCGCTATGATCCTCCGCGCGCACATTGGCTGCGTGTAGCCTAGGGAACAACGGTTGCGTCACGGAATCGCGACGAGTGATGTGTGAGATGGGTGCGGTGCAATGGAGACACTGGAGTACCTGCTCCTTCTCTTTGCCGCGTTCGCCGACGCCCGTCGTGATACGCTCGCGGCCTACAGGGCGCTGGGCATACTTCTAGACTCGTTCAAGACGCTATTTTCGAAGCAGGGCAGTAAGCGCATCTTTTAGTGAACCTTAGTTTGCCTTTGTGCATTTCTCGAAAAGACGGGTTTCAGTTCCCGTCTGTTTTCCGCCAGGTAGTGTCGCGCAGTGACCGAATGCTACGCGCGCGCTACCTTGGACTACCAACAGCTAGGCGCCCCATCCCATCTGTTGTGTGCAAAGCGTTGTGCACGTGTATTTTTCTTTTATTTATTGACATTGTTCGCGCGCAAGTTCGTAGTAGTAGTAGTGGTTTTATTAAAAATAATAGTAAAAAGGAAGGAAAAGATTTTTGCTAGCCCCGGCATCTGCCATCGATACTGAAGCACCTGAGCTGGGGCAGCGGAAATAAAGGACAGCAGGCAGAATGGAGAAATGAAATGAAAGAGGTGAGGGGACAGGAATAGAGGACAGGGGGAGAAGTAATATGTACAAACTATTTACACAATAAGAAATGTGTCCAGGTTGTGCGCGCGCGCAAGTTCGGCAAACGTATTTTTGTGTAAATAGTTTTTCTATCACCTCTCACTCTATCCTTTCTGACCTTCCCCTCACCTCTTTCACTTCACTTCAAACTGCATGCTATCCTTTATTTCCACGGCCCCGGCTCCGGTGTCGGGGTTAGCAAAATCTTTTACCTTCCTTTTTTTCACTACGCTTTTGAGTTGCCCACTCAGAAGTGAAACAACTTGTGCCCTTTTGCTTTGGAAGTTGCGTGAGTTAATGTTGCAATATTTAGCTTCATCTCTGATAATGCGCTCTGTTGTGCAATGTTTTGAATTAACGGTTAACAGAGGGCACGATGTGCGCAAAGATATTGCGTAACATTCTCTGAAGCGCTGACAAAGAAGGAAAAAAATGACTCTTATTCAAAAGGCCAGTGCACTTCCGAGCGTTTTCTGCAGAGGCCTAGAGTGTATGGTTGCCACAAGCTGACGCCTTCGTCAGTAGTGGATCGGAACTGATTGGTCCGTCGTCTTTGCGTTATTCGTACTGCTTTCTGTTTCAGATATAGATGTACATTATCTTGTCGTGTACTGAAATTCAACAAGAAAGTGCCACCGCTCGTGTTTGCAACTGCAGGGCATCGCGACCTTCTTCATTGTTTTCACCCATACTGTCTCAAATAGTAATTAAGCCAAAAAGCAGAACTGTTTAAACTTATTTCTTTCTCTGCTTCTAGAAACGCACGGTTGATTTGGCCGATTGTTTCCTGCACACTGTCTTATTGCGGCGCGGAGGGTCAGGTGCAGATAACACCTCCCTATATAACAACCACGCAGCACTCTGGTGCAAACTACAGACACACGCTCTCCCCTCAGCCCTGTCCGTAGTCCACTATCATCCCTCCCCCACTCCTGCCTTGACCCTGTGCCCAAAACCCTAATCCTCTTCCCATAACACCCTCTCCCTCTGCACGGTGGGCCTTCCCCAGCGCGGCCTAGAGGACCTTAGGGCCTTGGAGGACTGGGAGACCCTGCTGCGCTCGGACGACCCGGCCATGCCGACCATCACTACCGGCCGCGTTGCCAGTGTTATGGACCTTGGGTACATAAACACTTGAGTGAAGAGGGGTCATGTGGGGACTCAGGGGTGTGCGCCGAACTCCACTCGAACAATAACTTTTTCTCTCCCTCGGTAGCTTTGGAAAATGAAAATAGGTTTTGCGGAGAGGAAATGAAAGTGAGGCAGCCGGGTGCCGCTTCTCCGACCTCAGTGCGCCGGCCACCACTTCACCAGATGCCCGATGTTCAATGCGATCAAAAGATTAAGAGTGGAATCCCACCGTGCTATTCGGGTATAGATTGTTGTCCACCATGTGCGTTCCCGAGCCATGTATTTAGCTGAAATCGGGCGAGGGTTTGGGAATTAGGAATAACTTTGCCTGGCGCCAGGAATGTGGAAGGTAACCCTCCGTCCAGAACTGGTTGCAGTATTGCTCAATTTGGGTGGTCAATCGGTCGTCCAGATTACGGAGCATGGAGTTTATGATTTCGTCTCCACCAGGTGAGGACTTGGTTCGCAGCATCTGGAGGGCTGATCTTACCTCCTTCGCCGTGTGGTGTGTGTAGAGTATATAGATCAGCTTTTCTGCGGGACACGGTTAGGTGCCTGCCGGCGGCGCTCATCACCACCTCGGAGAACCTCGAGTCCATCATCGAGACCTTGGACGTGTCGCCGGCGGACCCACGCGTTCTAGCCTTGACGGACGCCATGGCGCTCGCTCACCAGACGCAGACCTCCATGGCGGCTTCCTCCCCGCCATTTCTGGCCACCCTTCGCTTCCTGCCGCCATTGCTACGCCTGGGGAACCGGCTGTGATGCCCTCTCTCCCTGATGCTGCTTCTGCGGGCTCACCGCGGACACCTGCAGCCGAGGAGAGCATGTGCACCCCGATGGACGAGTCTGTTCTCAGGAAACGGCGACGCTCAACGGGGTCCGAGAAAGAGAGGGACACGGAAACCAAAAGGAACATCGCGGTAGCCAAGCGGGAAGCTCGAAGCCCCCCACCGTCACTGTTCTCTCTCCCACCACACTCGAAGAAGCAGGGCCTGCCCAGCACGAGCCCCATGGAGCCAACCTCCAGCCTGCTGCTGATGCTGCTGCTGTTGCTGCTGGGGCGACGGCGTCCGGAAGAAAACCGGGTGCGACCTCACCAATTCCCGCCGCACGAGACCAGGCTGCGGCTGGGGCTTCGTCTGCTGGCAGCGAGCGCGTTGCAGAGCTGCCCTGGAGCGAGTCGCGGCTGCCGTGGAGGTCCCGTTCAGCCTGGTGGGGAGGGTACTGTTTCGGCCGGCGAACCGGGGCACCGCCTTCACCAGGGAACAGGGCTGGGAGTTGGCTGAGGAGATTGGATCCCGCCCGGGCGTCCTCGCGTCCGAGTAAACATGCGGCGGAATGTGGTGGCTGCAGATGCGGGGAGCAGCGATGCTCTCCAGGCCCTGCTAGCCACAGCCGTCATCCGCGGCGTGCCAGTCTGCGCCGAGGCGCCTCCTACTCGGAACCAAAGCTCCGGCCTGGTCTTCGGTGTGGACGGGCGCAGGACGGCGGAGGAACTGCTAGCGGCGGCGGAGTCAATGGTGCCGATGGTGTCGGCGTCTCTGTCGGGCAGCACACTCGCTCTCCGTTTTGCGGCGCCGACACCACCGGCGTTCCTGACAATATTCAAGCGCAGGCTCGCGGTCCGCCCCTGCCGTCCCCGGCCGCTCCAGTATGCCAAGTGCGCCAGTCTGGAACATGCCACTGAGGTGTTCCGAGCTCCTGCCCAATGCACGCGCTGCGGTGGGCCGCACGATCCTGGTACCAGAGCGAGCAAGCCCCGCTGCATTAACTGCGGGGGGCGGGACGCAGCCATTAACCCAGCATGCCCGCACTTCCAGCGAGAGCGTCACGTGGCCACTTTAATGGCCACATCTATGGCACCGTTGTCCAGGCGGGTTGTCCGAGCCGACGTCCAAGCTGAAACAGCGGCCCCAGCCCAACAACATCAGCAGATGCCGCGCCCGCTTTTTTATGCGCAGGCCGTCATGGGAACACCCCAGTAGCAGCAGCCACCGAAGCAACGACAGCGCCGGCAGCGGCAGCGCCGATCCGGTTGCCCGGCGTCCCGTACAGTGCGGCCCGAGCATGCGGCCGCTTCTCATGGCCAGCCCCCTGACGCACGACTCGCGGAGATCGCGCGCCTAAAGCTGGCGTTGCGCACCTTCGGCGCACTTTTCCCGGAGGGCACCGATGGACACCGGGCTTGCTTAGAAACAGCGGGTGCTCCCGCACAGTTAAGCCAGCATGATGGCTAGCCGCCGGACTCCCTCCCGCATACCATCCATTTTGCAGTGGAACGTGCGCTCACTTGCGACGCGGTACGCCGCAGTGCGAGTTCTAATCGAACCCACTGCATTGGAGGCGTGTCCCAAACGTGCCTACTCCATTACCAACTGGAGTGCGTTCAGGCGGGCGGTTGACGAGGCGGCGGCCACTGTCGCAGATTTCTTTTCAAGTCTAGTCCGAAGCGCTGTCGCAGCCACCCAACGAGCAGAGGTAAGGGCAGGGCAGCCCACACCTGATATGAAGCTGCTCAGTCTGCGCGAGAAGAGAGATCGCGCAGAGCAACGGGTGCGACGGACTGACAGAGCCGCCGACTGGACTGTCTACAACAGCTTGGACGCGGCAGCAGGCCGCCATGCCAACAAGCTATACCGCCGGCATTGGGCTTCTCTATGTCAAAGGATGGAGGAAGATGTCACCTCGCGGAGGCTGCATGACACCCTGCGGCACCTCACCGAAGTAGAGGCAAACCGTCAACCGCTGGCCGCCCTCGCAATCTCCAGCGGGCGCAGCTCTGAAGAGTTGACAGAGCGGTTTGCCTATCGATTCGCGCCGCCCAGCCCCGCAAACGCAGCTAATATAGCTGATCCAGAGAGCCCAGAAGCGACGCCAGTCCCCTGCCCGTCGCCTCGGAAGGCACATGTGATGCGCCGTTCACCGCGGCGGAACTTAACAATGCCCTGCAGCGCTGCCGCCGCCGCTCGGCGCCCGGACCGGCCGGGGTGACATACCAGATGCTGCGAAACCTGAATGCGCAGCCACGACAGATACTCCTGCAGCAGATCAACCTGATGTGGGAACGCGGGGAGCTACCGGAGGATTGGCGAAACGCGGTCGTTTGTCCCGTCCGAAAGGCAGGGCGCCCACCTACGTAGGTGAGCGGGTACCGGCCAGTGGCATTAACATCGGCGGCTGGTAATCTCGTGGAGCATATGGCGTTGCAGCGTCTGAACGAGCGGGCTCCGGAGGCTGATTTGTTTGACGAGCGGCATACGGGTTTCCGTGGGATGCGGTGCACGGCTTATTCTATATCGACGTTGTTACAGCGCTGCAGCATGACAGGGCGGCAGGCCAGGTTGCGCTGCTGCTGCTACTTGACGTCTAGGGCGCTTTTGACAACGTTCACTGCGCATTAATTCTCGCGGTGCTTGAGGGGGCCGGTGTGAGCGGGCGCCTTTTGCGATACATTCATGGCTTCCTGAGCGGGCGCATATTGCGCGTACGAGTAGGGGGTAAGCTCCCCAAGCCTCGCCCGGTGGAGATGGGCGTGTGTCTTGTGACCATTTCTGTTTAATGTGGCCATGTCGGTGGTGTCGGCCTCCTTCCCCGCGAGCGGCCGACACCATGTGTACATGTCTATATATGCAAACAATATAGCTCTCTGGTGCCAGGACATCCGGACGAGGCGTTCCGCGTGCGGGGGTGCCTTCAGGGGACCCTGACTGCAATTGATGACATCTTGCGCGGCCTTGGTCTGCCGCTGAGCGAGGACAAATCGGTGGCCATGGTCTGCGTTTAGCGCTCGCGCGCGCACATTGCGCCACTGTCAATGGACGGGACTCCGATTCCTTGGCGTAAATCGCTGTGGCACCTTGGCCAGGACATCGACTGGCGCCTTTACTTACGCCCCGTGGCGACCAAGGCCTGTCTGCAGATGAAGAGGATTACCGCCACCGTGCACAAGCTCACCGCTCGAGGCCAGGGCATCACCCAGCAAGCTGCGCTGCGGCTATACAATGCCGCAGCTTTAGGGGCGGTGCTCTATGCGCTGCCGCTCGTCACGGTGCGCAAGTCGTGCTGGAAGAAACTCGAACTACAGCACCGCACGTCCCTGCGCGTCTGCCTAGGCCTGCACAAAAACTCGCAGTGCGCCGCAACGTTGGCCGAGGCAGGAGCGTTTCCACTTGAGCTCCAAGCAGCGCGCAGGGCACCGAATCACATCGATGGGCTTCACAGCGCACCGAACGGCGGCTGGCTGCTGCAGCGTGTTCGCTCGCACCCGAGCTCACGAATGGGCGCGACGCTGCTCGAGTATGAGCAATTGACACAAGGCCCACCCCCCTACGGCTCCTGCGCACCTTGGCCTGCTGCCTTGGAGGTACAGCGAGAGATCGTCGGCATTGCGGGAAAGCAGAGCACACCCCTCTGCGCTGTCCAGCAGCTGGTCAGAGCCGTCATACACGAGGAGCTCCAGGACCATCTCCTCGTGTACACCGACGGCTCAGTGGCCCACGAAAGCTGCTCCCTTGCTGCGCGGCGCCTTCCATCCCCGCGCTGCGACTGCGCAGCCAGCAACACGCAACCTTCCTGGGCTCCTCCACCACGGCGGAGTTGATGGGGATCCGGCTCGGGCTGGACCTGCTGCACACCCTCTTCCCTCTGCCGCCCAGGAGTGCTCTGCTGTGCGACTCCCGCGCCGCCCTCAGCCGCCTGCTATCTAACGGCCGCGGTACCCCACTAGTGCGGGAAATTCGCAGGTGCATCTAGCGGCTCGCACAATGAGGATGTGCCGTGCGTGCACTGTGTGTGCTCGGTCACGGTCACTGCGGCATCGCCGGCAACGAAGAAGCTGACGACCTTGCGACCGCTGCACACTACTACCTGCCAGCGATCTGCCTTTTGTGGTGGAGGACGTGCGTGTGGCCATCCACGGCCATCTCCGAAAGCAGCACCCCGACCCTCGTATTGCAGGAGGTGAGCGCATCGACAGCATCACCGGCTGTCACGCACTTACACGGTCACAACGTGCAATGAACCTCCACGCGCGCATTGGCTGCGTGTGGTCCGGGGAACGACAGGTGCGTCATGGAATCGCGACGAGTGATGTGTGTGACGGATGCGGTGCAGTGGAAACACTAGAACACCTGCTTCTTCACTGTGCCGCGTTCGCCGATGCTCGTCGCGATATGCTCGCGGCCAATAGGGCACAGGGCATACTACCAGACTCCATCAAGACGCTTTTCTGGCCGCAGATCAGTGCGCGCACTCGTGAGCGAACTTTGGTGAGCCTCTGTGCATTCCTTGAACACACGGGCTTGACGTCCCGTCTGTTTTCCGTCAGGTAGTTACACGCAGTGACCGAACACTCCGCGAGTTCTACCTTGAACGATTAATAACTGGACGCCCCACTCCAGTTGTAGCCAACACAGCGCTGTGCTCGTATGTGATTTCATTCTTCTAAAATGAACTAATCACGCGCATAACCTCGACACATTTCTTATTGTGTAGGTAGTTTGTACATATTACTTCTCCCCTATCGTCTCTTCATGTCCCCTAACCTCTTTCATTTCATTTCTCCATTCTGCCTGCTATTGTTTATTTCCGCTGCCCCAGCTCAGGTGCTTCACTATCGATGGCCGATGCTGGGGCTAGCAAAAATCTTTTCCTTCCTTTTACTATTACTTTAATAAAAAATCACTAACACAACCTTTACTGTGTAAAGGTGTATATATGTGGCGGCAACCGGAGAAGCGCATGTGGTTTGAAGTGTCTTGTGTGAGGCATGTGACGCGGTGTTCTATTGCTGATTTGGTGTGAACACTGTTGTAGGCAGTAGTCACATGCAGTGCCTAGGCGTCTGCTTGGCTTGGCTTGGCAGCGGGCGGCTCGCGGCGGCTGGCGCGCGTCTCGTGCTAGTGACGGCATTCGCTGTTCTGGAATTGAACTGTCCGGTTGGCGTCTCAACGCTCTCGTTTTTCCTCAACCCAACGTGGTGTCAGAAGTATCGGAATTCTCACAGTAAGCCCAACCGGCGCTGCTTCATCTCGATCGGATACGCATCAACGGTGGCACACGTCACAGCAGCGTCTACGACCTGGTCTACACGGCCAGTACAAGGCGTCCTTCGTCATTCAACCGCCCGAGGCCTTCTGCTTCACGACTCATGCTGACTGGCCGATCTGCTTCGAAAAAATGGCTGTGATTTTTTCCTCGTTAAACCCGTAGTGGCGCGATAGCTACATCTGGCCGGTTGAAACTAGCTCAGTCGAATTGCAGTCAGTCTTTCGCCGCTCCGTATCGCTGGGCGTTCCTTCTTCATCTTCGTCCCACTTGACAGGGCGCATGTGCAGAGCTGTTTGTGGCAGCTGTTGCGCCCCGCGCCGCCGGCAGCAGCAGCTGCTGCACCACGTGACCAACGACCACAACCCGTGATCAACCGACATGACCAACCACGTGACCAACGGCGCCGCCACCGAGCTCAAGCTCATGTGGTGCCAGGCTGAATGGTCGAACAGGTGCCGTAGTGTAGCCATCGCTGCCAAAGTCAGCGAGTGCGTCTGGATCCGCGGGGCCAGCCGCCGGGATTGCTAACAATTTGGCAAGTCGGTCGGTGCCTTAATTTTCACACTTGTTTTCAAGGGGCGATACCGAGATTATGTTAATTTAGCGGTTTGGAGTGCAGCCGCGCAGGCGGATTCGTGTGGCAGGACTGCAGAAGCAGCCTGCCGAGTAATTTATTATTGCTCGATCTGATTCACGGAGCACTGTGGGCGAACGGCGGTCAGCTTTGGTCAGCGCTATCGTTGCCTCTTCCGCTGCGGAAGGAGGGGGCGCGCACTGTGGAGGTGGAGATAAGGGTAGATTTCGGCGTTGGTGCACATTCCACGTGGTCTGTTCTATCTTGCCTTTCCGCATTCATCTATGTTGCGTGTTTGAACGCGCGAAATAAATCATCCATTGCTCGGTCTTTGTACTGATGCCGCTCCTCGTATTGGCCTGGGAGCATGTTCTCAGGCAGCGGTTTGACAACGAGGCGGCTATGAGCGCCTGTCGGGAGGAGGGCTGTGGGATGTGGATCGCCTATTGCGTTCACGTCTAACCAGTCTAGGATGACAAGCCCGTGCTTGGTTCTGGAGAGGCGATGAATTTGGGCTGCCTTGGCTTTCTTGTGCGGCTCTATAAGTTGCCGAGTTGGAGGAGGTGTGTGCTGGCGTATTGTGGCAAACCTAGACGTAGCTTTGTACATCGAGTGGATGATGCTGTTTAATGTCTCGTCATCTTTTTGACGAAGGTGATAGTGACGGTAGGGGTACGCTGTTCTGATGATAAATACCTGCGTTAGCCGACAGAGGTCGTCCTGCTTCATGAATCTGCAGTGTGTGGAGATGCGGTGAATAAGGTCTATTGACTTATGAGCTGTAGACCAGACGCGTTGTGTAGCTTCTCAGTTGTGTGTATTGTTTTGTGCCAGCATGCCCAGGAACCGCATGGTGTGGACGGACGGTATAGAGTGTGCGTCGACGTGGAGCGTGATGAGCTCGCGTACTTCGGGTGTGGGTTGGCGCACTCTCCTGTCAGAAATGACCAGCAGTTCCGATTTTGTAATGGAGCAGTTTAAGTCGTTCGCCTGTACGAAGGTGTGGAGAGTCCCCCGCGGTGGCTCAGTGGTTAAGGCGCTCGTCTACAGGCCGGAGTACCCGAGTTCGTACCCGAACGCTTAAGCCGTATTCTGATAGAGGCGAAAGGCAAAGGCACCCGTGTGCTGTGCGATGTCACTAGGATGCATATCTCAACGCGCCTCCAACATTTTGCACAGATACTTGTACCGGGATCGCCCTGACACAGGTGTCCTCATCTGAACTCCAGCACTTGCGGGACTAGAGGTAAAATAGGCTGCAGACGCCTCAGGCTGCGCGCTCAACCACTGGCATCGCCGCGGCACTCGCCGCCTGAGGTATCAGAACCTAACCCATCTATCTCTTAGAAAGAAATTATTCAATTATATCAAGCGCAGCAAAAGCGCTTGCATCCCCCTGCGACAGGGATAACCAAAAGCGAGGACCGTTGGCTCCTTCGCTTATATACCAACATGGTACGGCGCCTGGCAGTGCTGCAGTATTTTAATCCGGGTTTTAACAGTCAGTGCCCGCAGTGTCGGTGCGCGTTTTCATACGGGTATCACATGATGTGGGCAAGGCATTCTAACCCTGTTTACCCCTTTTTGCCCTCACCTACCGAAGAGAGCTGGGAGGCTGCCCTGCTCGGCTGCTCTACGTTAGAGAGCCAAAGAGCCCTCGTCGCTAGGGCCCGAGCTGCCGCGGAAGCCACAGCCAACTTAGTGGATGTCGATCTCCAGCTTCAATATTCCTATGTATGCCACTCCACCGCATGGAACCACCATTGCATACACTCCACGTGTGCTGTTCTCCCAAACACAAGCGAGTGAATTTTGCGGAGCTCTTCAGCCGCGCGATAAGAGTAGCAGGTCGGGATTCCCTGCTGATTGTGGCAGACTTTAACGCACCTGGTCAGCTGTGGTCGTGTCGTAAGGAGGAGTCGCGTGGACGTAGGCTGGTGGAGCTTCGTCCACGTTGGGCGTCAACCTCCACGTGGACCCCGTCCGCGCAACCCGGCTAGGAAACTTCGTGGCACGGGATACATGTCCGGACATAACCTTCACTCGCAACATACGACACGCAGACTGGCTCCACACCAACAGGGCCCTCGGTAGCGACCACTGCATCCTTAACACTACACTACACACACGCCCCCTCACGCGTCCCAGAGCACAAGCCCGAATCCCTGATCGGACGAAATTCAGGCAAAATTTTGACTCACTTGATAATAGACCCATTTCCGAGCAAGGCTACCAGGCCGGCAAGGAACACACATATAATCTCCACAAACGGCTATATCAGCTAGTGGAACGTTTTAACAGCCTAAGCTCTTACTACTTCCGTTTGTCAAGAAGTGCGTCTATCTTCAATGAAGGTCCACTTGCCCAAGACAGTTACCACCTCACCACACAGCATCACATATCGACAGTGGGCGCGTAGCGCATGAAGTGATACCTATATTTTATATCCGCTATATATGTGCCAGAATAGCGGCCCTCGAAGTGAGACTCCTCCGGGACCACCATATGCATAAAATTAGGGACTGTCCGATTGACGCAGAATGTTCGAAGTAGTGTGAAATGACTCTGCATGTTCCTGACGATAAAATTACTATTTGAGATGAAGCCCAAAATATGTTCGGTATTTGCACCGACGACCTTTCCGCCCCAAAATTGTGCATTCTAAGCACCTTCAGACAGTCATTACTACCGAACCGTTTTAAGCAATGAACTCCAGATAGTTTCTTTTATGCGGTTTAACTTCCCAAAGCGATTCATTCTATGAGGGACACCTCAGTGAAGGTCTTCGGAAATTTCGACCAATTGGGGTTTCTTAACGTGCACTAACATTGAACAGTACACGGGCCTGTCAAACGATTCGTCTTGTGATGAGCACGTTTATAAAATGTATTAACTGTTATAACGAGGTTTGTTCATGGGAGATTGTGTTCAAGTAATACACCAGGGGGGCCAAATCCTGTTCTGTTGAGGGAGTGAATTTTTGGTTCTGGTCTCCACAATCAGACCGCTCCCAAGGCCTGGTTATGCAATTTCATACACACACGCAGTGTTTTTGTTTTCAAATTTGTTGAAGAGTTGCGTGGCACCGGCATTCGAGCCTCGGTCTTCTTCGTCGCGAGGCGGACGCTCTATCTCTACGCTGTTTACTAATTAACCATCGGTCCTCAGTCCCCTTTTCCCTCTTCTTGGTCCTCTCAGAAAAAATTTTTAAAAAATGTAAATGAAAGAGAGAGGGACCTTGGATCAGCAATGCTTTACCGGGCTTAAAGCAAATAATAAAAAAGAGAAGGAGCTAAACGCTAAAAAAAACTTAATATAAAAAGAAAAGCAGGAAAATAGAAACAAAAACAACAAACAAAACAAACATAAAACCCCAAAGGCGCAGAACAGGCAGAAGCACAGATGACGTCACAGAGAATGTCAGCACAGATACAGTCACAGGCACAGATAGTCCAGACACCACAGACAGACAGAAGCACAGATAAAGTCACAGAAAATGTCAACACAGATAAAGTCACAGGCACGGTTGGATCAAACACAGTGCCAGACCACAGAGAAATACAGCATTGTCCAGCAAAGGAACACAGAGCACTTCTCTGTACAGAGCTCAAGCAGGAAAACGATAGTGACGAAGGTGCTCATCAGGAGTGTGTAGGAATTGTGCTGCTGATGAGATGAAACATTTGAATCAGAGCAGCACAAGCAGCAGGGTTATTCAAAAGAGAGCGGTAAGTAGACAGTGTAATGTCATATTAGCAGAGGTACTTTAAACGGGAAACTAAAGGAGCAGTAAGGGAGCAATTCCGGAAGTAATGACAAACATCTTCGCACAAAACACCGCATGAGCAAATTGAAGAATGATATAAGCCAATTTTTTTTAAAGTAGAAAGGGAATCGGCCATGCTCAGTGAGTAAAGTAATAAGAGGACTCCTAAATAGACGGATGGAAGGAATATTGAGCGTATCGGGGATCCAGTTAAATAATTCTGTGCCACCAATATTTTCTTGCCAATAAGCTCACCATAAAAGAAGTGAATAATGGTGTAAACTGGAACGCACGCAACGGCGTGAAAGGGTAGAAGTGTGTAAATGGTCATATTGCCCAGAACTACCACAAGCCTGGTCGGCTAACTCATTTCCATAAACTCCGGGGTGACCCCGGATATGAAATAAAAGAAATGAAGCAAGAGAAGACAAACGATAGAGATCTTTCTTAATGGAAATAATTGTCGGGTTAAATGAAGTAACTGAAGACAGGGCAGAAAGCAGAGATTCAGAATCAGTGTATAAATGAACGGGCATAGAAGGAGGGTTATTAATAGCAAACGCAACAACAGAATGGAATGCTACAAGCTCGGCGGCTTAGGCACTTGAAGGTGGTTCTACGCAAATGCGATGAACGTATAAAATATTTTGTGTGGAGCTAATAACTACAAAAGCAGCACCAGCACTGTGATGGGTGAATGACCCGTCTGTGTAAATATTCAGTGCACGTTGACACGACAAAGCCAAGGCTTCCTGATAACTAAGTTGAGCAAAAGAAATTTTATATTTCAATGAGGGATGGTCAGACCATATATTAAGTACTGGTTGAATTTCAAACGGGTTATAAAATGTCTTGCCGTAGACAACGGGTTGTCGTAATGTAAAAAGCATAAACTCTGCACATAATTCGTCCAGATAAATAGGCAATGGAAGAACATTGGCAAGGACATGAAGAGCAACAGTTCTCGTAGTATTGTAGGCACAAGTAAGAGCAAGAAGCGGAATGCGTTGCTACGATAAGACACGATCTCGAAGTTTGGAAGGCGGACAATGGAACCACCAAGCTGGGGCGGCATAGGCGATTGTAGGAAGAATAACCTGATGATACATTAGGCGCAAATGCGATGGAGAAACACGAAAATGGAAACGAAACCAATTAAAGGAGCTTGCTCGTAGATGCAATAATTTTCTCTTGCAAGTGATTAACATGAGGAATAAAGCTTAGCTGGGAGTCAAAAACAACTACTAATAATTTAATATTGGGTTCACACTTGAGACTGTAATTGTCTAGGTGTATAGTTGGCTTACGTTTGCGCAACGCCGGGACTCCTTTAAAAAATAAAACATAAGAACACTTTTGAGGGTTTAAGTGAACACGATACTTGCTACACCAGTTTTAGATTAATGTTAACACATTTGAACCCAATGTTGACAACGCCCGGCTAGTCTTTCCAGGGACAAGGGTAATGGTGTCGTCAGCATATGCCTGAATGTGAATAGGTGAGGGGACAGGGAGATTTAAGAGGTCATAAATTAAGAGGTTCTAAAGTAAAGGTGACAGAGGTGAACCTTGCGACTTCCGACAAAATAAAGAACCGAAATAGTACAAAAAGGAGATTGATAGGTCAAATATCGGTTATCTAAGAAAGAAGCCAAGAGTGAATATAAATTTCCTGGACAACGATGTTGTCATACAAAATTTAAAACCAAAGGATGCCAAACACTATCAAATGCACCTCTGAAGTCTAGAGAAATGAGAACCACAGGAAGTTTTTGTTGCTGATATGTAAACAATATCCCCTGCAAACGATAGAGAGCCTGAACAGAACTACGGCCATGCGTGAAACCACACTGATTTTTGTGCAGTAGATTATTCTGCAACAGGAAATAGTAGAGCCTACCATACAACAAACGTTCGAGCACTTTTCCGAAAAGCGATTTAATGCAGATAGGCCGGTAAGAATTGGGAAGGTGCGCTGGTCTGTTCGGTTTGGGAACAAAAATAATCCTTCCAACTCTCCAAGTCTGAGGAAAGTAACCCCAATGCAAAGCAGAATTAAAAATAGAGAGGAAAAACAAGGAATGAGCAACATCAAGGCGCGATCAACACGAGGAGAGATTAGATCAGGCCCAGGAGAAGACGTCACAGCGATCGATTTGATTACAGCTTCAATCTTCGCAGCAGTGAAGGGTAAATCTTGAACTGAACTATTATTGTAAGGCTGTCCTGTAATGTCACGAACGTGAGTATGGTATGGAAGATCGTGAAAAAAAGTATCCGTAGCGATGTGAGTAGGAAGTAGCAACTTCACAGAGTCAAAATACTGAAGAGGATGAATTACAGAAGGGCACCTGAGCTTGCAAAAAGCATGTTTGTATGGCTTGCCAAACAGGAATTTGCGCGTAGCAGTGGAGCAGATCTCCTTTAAATAATTATCATGGGTGTTTCGAATATCAGTTCGATACGTTGCAAGAGCCCTATAATAAACTGAGTGGTGGAAAATTCTTAACTGAGGGTCTGAAATGCGCTGGAAACGGCGGCGAAGAGCGCGCACAAAGGACAGCTCCAAGCTCAAATCAGCTGTTCACCAAATGAAACCCTCGGGAAATTTGGGTTTTACCAAATGCAAGTTTTTTCTTATATAGTGTCTTAAAAGTGTCGTTAAATTTAGCTAGAACCTGATCAAGAGCGGACACTGAATGGAACTGATGAATATTAAAATATTGAAACCAAGGTAAAGAAGTTAACTGGTAAATTGAACGATCCGAGCTGGCTCTGGTGAGCCGCTTAAACGGAGACACAAGTTGGGAGGAGAACGAATATGTAATAAATCTATGCTCGGAAAGTGATGCATCAGCACTGACTTGCCAAGAATAGCCCTGTGTTGGCAAATTTTGTGACGCGAAGCTAAGGTCAATCCAACTTGAAGCATACGGAGTTTCGTAGGTTGGTAAAGAGTCCGGATTGTTAAGAACGACCAGGGCATTGGAGGCCGCGAAAGCTTGAACATGCGTTTCTCTAGTGTCAGTGATCTTTCCGCGCCATAAAACGTTTTTGCATTAAAATCTCCGCAAATGATTATTTTATCAGTGGGCGAAGTTCGTATACAAGTAGTAAGCAAAGCAAGAGCCGCTTGAATATCGGCACGAGGCGGAATGTAAACTGCAATAAAAAGAAAATGCTCTGTCGGTGTGGAACATAACATAGCAACAACCTCAGGAGAAATAAAAATTGAGAAGATATAAAAAGTAGGATTATGGAGCAATATGACACGCCTAGGGTCTTGAGGTGCGCAGATTTTGTGAAAAGTAGAGGGAAGTCCAAAAAATTCATTATTGGTGAAGATGTATTGGTCGCTCACAGCCGTTATTGCAATATTGTCCTGGATAAAATTAACCATCGGGTAAGTCGCGCAACGGGTGTGATCTAAATTAACTTGGAGAAACAAAATGTGATCAGGCAAGGGACGCGTGGTAACACGAGGACTAAGGCCCATAATGGGTGCGGGCGCGGATCCTATCCGCACGTTCACGCAAAAGTGAACAAGACACATGCCCCGCAGGATGACCGGACGGGCGACCAGCAGCCGCGCAAGGTGCACACATGCTTCCGAGGTCCTGGACACTGACCGGGCAAGCCGCCAAAGCGTGCGAACCCGCACAGATGGCGCAGCAAGCCTTCGGAGGACCATTTTGCAACTTACATGCCTTCAAAGCGTGGCCATATTGAGCACAGTAAGTGCAGAGTGGGACATGCAAATCTTAGCGGACCTCGACAGAAGTCCATCCAATAGCTACGCGACGTGCCGCACATAGACGAGCAAAGGCAGGGGGTCAACCTCGAGTATATGCACAAATTGTCCGGATTTTTGGGCAAAAGATAACCTAACCTTGAAGGAGGATGGCTCAAGATGGAGATTGGGGTTCCGGCGGTTAAGTTTCGTGACGAGGTCCTGCGGTCGCACGTCGGGGTCGACCCCGGCAAAGCGAATATGCGGGTTCCTCTGCTGGGGGACACGGACATTGATCGAAGTACGAGTAGCCTCGATCCTGGATATATCGGCCTTGAGACGGTCCAAGTCCGCAGGGTCCTTGGAGGCAACCATGAGGGCACGACGAGAAGGTTGGAGGGTAACAGTTCCGATTCCCTCGACCTCGGGGTCGATGTTTGCCTTAATCAAAGCCGCCACCTCGGGGCCGACGTGCGCCGAGGCCACAACAGACGTTAGTAGCAACTTGCGCGGCAGTTGATCCGGTCGGGAGCTTCCCCCAGGAGGCAACTGACCAAGGCGGCATTCAGACCTGTAACTCAGTGGATGGTGCTAAGCATCAATGGCTCCGGACAGGCCGCTATTGGAATCTGACCTGGCAACGTTTAATGCTAGAACCGTATCTTGTGAGGCTAGCGTAGCTGTGCTGGTCGAGGAGTTAGCGGCCATTAATTGATATGTCATAGGGCTTAGTGAAGTTAGGAGGACAGGTGAGGCGTATGCGTATACAGTATTAAAGGACCGGCACATACTGTGCTATCGCGGATTAGCGGAAAGAGAAGTAGGTGTGGGATTCCTCATCAATCACGATATATCTGGCAACGTACGTGAGTTCTATAGTATTGACGGGATAGTGGCAGCTATTGTAATTAGGCTCGATAGCAGGTAGAAACCGAAGGTGCTGCAGCTCTACGCGCCTACATCCAACCATGATGACCAGACCATTTAAAGCATCTATGAAAACGTAGAGTCAGCAAACAACGAACTAAAATCACAGTACATTGTACTTATGGGCGACTTCAATGCGAAGGTGGGCAACACACAGTCTGGCGACGAGACAGTAGGCGACTATGTGATAGGTTCTAAGAATAGGAAGGGAGAGTTTTTAGTAGAGTTCACAGGTAGAAATATTATACGCACTATGAATACCTTATCCCGCAAACGAGAGAATATGAAGTGGACCTTGGAAGAGCCCCAATGGTGGGACTAAAATGAAATCGACTTCATACTATGCGCTCAACCTGGCATCGTTCAGGATATGGACGTCCTCTGCATCGCACCACGTAACCGCAGATCTGTTGAAGGACGAGGTGAGATTTTGCTAGAAAACTAGCCACCCCGTTTACGGAAAGATTTATGACATCGACCGTAGCAGAAGATTGGAATAACTCAAATAATAACTTAATACTTAAGAAAGGAGATGCGAAATACATGAAAAATTACAAACCGATCAGCTTAATGTCCGTTGCCTACAAGGTATTTAACAAGGTAATCTCTAACAGAGTAAGGGCCACCTTAGACTTTAATAAACCAAATATTCAGGCAGGTTTTCGCAAAGCATATTACACAATATATCATATTCACGCTATCAATAAGCTGATAGAAAAATGCGCCGTATATAACCACCCCTATATATATAGCCTTCAGTGATTACGAGAAAGCATTCGACTGAATGGAAACCTCATCAGTCATACAGGCATAGCAGAATCAGAGTGTAGAAGAGCTGCATCTCAAAATACTAGAAGATAAATACAGCAACCGCACAGCTACCATAGACCTCCATAATGTTAGCAATAAAATTCCAATAACAAAATGCCTCAGGAAAGGAGGCACAACCTCGCCAATGTTATTCACCGCCTGTTTGCAGGTGGTATTCCGAGGCCTGAATTGGGAACAGTTGGTGATAATAGCGAATTTTGAATACCTAAATAATCTGCTATTCGCTGATTCTGAGGCCTAAATTGGGAACAGTTGGTTATAATAATCAATATAGAATACCTAAACATTATGCTATTCGCTGATGACATTGCCATGCTGAGTCTCTTAGAAGGTGAACTGCAAATCATAATCAATTAGACAGCCAGTGCAGAACAGATGGTATAACAATTAACATGCAGAAAACCGAGGTAATGTTCAACAGTCTAGCAAGAGAACAGCAGTTCACAACTGGCAGCGATGTGCTGGAAGTGAAAAAGGAATACGCCTATTTAGGCCAGGTAATGGCCGCTAACGCGGATCCTGAGAGGGAAATAACTATATGTACGAGAATGGGGTGGAGCGCATACGACTAGTTCTTTCAGAATATGAATGACAGGTTACCAGTATCCCTCAAAAGAAAAGAGTAGAACAGCTGTATCTTACCTGTACCCACCTACAAGGAAGAAACCTGGATGGTAACGAAATTAGTTCAGCTTAAGTTAAGGACAACGCAGCGAGCCGTGGAAAGAAAAGTGATAGGAGTAATGTTAAGATACCGGATGCAAGGAGAGTGAGTGAGGGAACAATCGCATGTAAACTACATCTTAGCCGAAATCAAGAGCAATAAATGTGCTTGGGCAGGGCATGTAATGCGAAGGCAAGATGACCGCTCGTCCTTCATGGTAACGGCGTGGATTCCAAGAGAAGGCAAGCGTGGCGCGGTGCTGAAAGAGGTTAGGTGTGCGCATGAAATTAGGAAGTTTGCAGGCATTGGGAGAGCGCCGCTGGCAAAGGACAGTGTTAAGTGGAGGGACATGGAAGAGGCCTTTGACCTGCAGTGTGTGTAGTCAGGTTGATGAGGATTATGATAACGAACAAGTGGACCGGTTATAGCGAAGGCGGCTGTAAATCACAATAGTAGTGCAAAATCAATGAGGTTCATGGCGCTACTTTTATCTTGGAAGGGATGTTTCTGGAACGGAAACATCCACGGATGTTTGCATCGTGTCTTCTCGACGTTTGCTGAGCACACCAGTGTAAATACATGAAGCTCCTGTAGCTAACGCTCTTAAATCGAAAATTATAGCACTATTGGCGGCCAGTTTTTCTCAAGCAAGCGCGTGTACTTACGAAATTCAAATGCATATATCGCATGTCTACGCTACTAATTTACAGTACTCAGCGAGCACTGGAATGGCAGGCGCAACAATACTGCCTTGCGTTTCGACACCTCCCGTCAAGCGTATGCATGAATAATAATCCGTGCTTAGAAATTATTCTATTTAAAGAGTTCAATGCGTGGCGATGTATAATTTGATGTGATATATGGGGGTCTAACGTCTTATTGCGACTCAGGATATGAGGAACGCTGTAGTGAATGGCTCTCAAACTTCAACCACCAGGGTTTCTTTAAAGTTTACTGCCATCGCACAGTACAGGGCCTTTAGAATTTCGCCTGCATCAAAGTTCTACCGCCACAGCCTGGATCAAACCCGCGTCTTTCGGGTCCGCGGTCGAGTGCCCTAATCGCTGAGCCATTGCGGCGGCCTAGGGTGATGTATGCATACCAAACTTTCTGACAATTTAAGAATTTGTGGCAGAAGGCGTGAGCACCAAGCTTTACGGCAGTCGGTGACGGTCGAATCAGCAAACGTCTCCGTTACTGTGGCAACTGTTACCTGTAGAACTGTCTGGCTGCTGTAGAACTGTCTGGCTATATAACCTGGCTGCCATCGACGCCGCGGATCATTCACAGGGGAGTGATCTGCGACTACGGTGCGGCAACCTTTCCGAGCTAACCAGCAACCCATCTTTTGTCCAGATTGTCCTGCTGTACCCTTCCCATTTGGCGCATCGTCAACCGAGTTTGTGTCTGCTGGCACGCGCGCAACGAAGACACGTGCATTCGGACTGCTAGCGTCCGCACACACAATTCCGCCGCTTCCGCGGAGCGCCACCTGTAGAACTGTCTGGCTGCTGTATAACCTGGCTGCCATCGACGCCGCGGATCATTCACTGGGGAGCGATCTGCGACTACGGTCCGGCTACCTTCCCGAGCTAACCAGCAACCCATCTTTTGTCCAGGTAAAAGGCACATCTTTGTACCCCCTTTTCCACAAATACTGGTTGTGGGTTGCTAGTCTAAGATCGGTCCTTGGGTTATGGCTCCCACTGTTGCCGTTGTCGCTTAAAAACTCGAGGAACCTAAATTATCCTTAGAAGCAAAACTGGAAAATCTCGCTGATGTAAAATGACACTGTCAAAAGCACCGTTGTCTTGTGCAATGATGATACTGTCAAGGAACTTCAAACTGAGGTTGATGAACTGAAAAACTCTCTTGAATTCATGAGCAACGAGTTTGAAACCATAAGGAATAGGAACGCCGGTCTTACTGCCGAGGACAAGAAACTACAGGAGAGCAATGAGGCCCTCGTGCGCAGGCTTGCCCATCTGGAACAATAATCGCGTCTGAATATTCTTGAAATCAGAGGTGTCGTTACTCAGGGCAAAGATTGCATCAAGATCATTGAGGATCTCGGCAGCAAGATTTACTGCCCCGTAAATTCCGAAGATATTGCCACCTGGTGTTCTCAGGTGGCGCTGAAGTGTCTTCGAAGACGTTGAAGTGTCTCGCGCTGGCTGGCTGGCTGCTTGCTGTATTCTGCTGGTTAGCGACCTGTCTCCCTGTTTTCCGTTACATATTTTGGTGGAGGTGCTGGGTAAAGATCCCTGTATATGTCTCATACTCCTCCGGATACCCTGGGCTCCAGTCCTTCGCTAGTGGACACCCCCGTGCACCGTGCTAGCCGGAGAAATCAAGGCCTACCTCCCGAACACGGGCTTTTGGAGTCTGCCAGAGCACCCACCCATCGACCTGTCATGCCAGCTGCTGCCTACTACACCTTGCAGAATCCGCGACTGCCCAAACCATTCCACGGCAGTCAGCTCGAAGACGTAGAGGACTGGCTTCTCGAGTTTGAACGCGTGGCCTCATTCAACCAGTGGGACGACGCCGCTAAACTTCGAAACGTCTTCTTTAGTCTCGAGGATGGTGCACGTACCTGGTACGAAAACCGAGAAGACGCCCTAACATCATGGCACGAGTTCCGCCGACGCCTGCTGGAGACCTACACCAGCACGGAGCGTCGAGAACGGGCTGAACGGGCTTTGCAGTCTCGCATTCAGATGCCGAATGAGACTGTAAGCATGTACGTGGAGGATATGACTCGGCTCTTCCGGCGAGCTGACCCGGCCATGCCCGAAGATAAAAAGGTGCGCCATCTCATGCGCGGCGTTAAAGAGCAACTTTTCGCTGGCCTCGTGCGCAGTCCACCTGGGACTGTTGCTGAGTTTCTCTCGGAGGCGGTCACGATGGAGAAGATGCTCTTGCGGCGGTCTACCACCTACGACCGGCCGGTACTCGCCGCTTCACTTACAGAGCCGCTTCCTGCCTTCGGGGCTAACCCTGGTCTTCTCCGCGACCTGATCCGCTCCGTTGTGCGCGAAGAGCTCCAGGCGCTTTTCGGTGCTCCCCTGCCGACGGCCGGCTCTCTCGCTAGCCTGGTCCGCGAAGAGGTTCAAGCCTTGAGACCTTCGTTCCCGTCCGTTGACCCGCCGCCTTTACCAACGGAGTGCCGTCGTCCAACGTACGCTGAAGCCTTGCAACGTCCTGCGCCCTCTTCGGCGCAGTTTCCTCCGTCCAATCAAGGCTCGCTGTTTTCCGCACACCCCGACACGTACTACATCGACAATCGACGATCACCCCAGCGGAAGACGGACCTCTGGCGTGCTCCGGATCGGCGGCGTCTCTGCTTTCACTGCGGGGAACCCGGTCATCTGTATCGCCAGTGCCCGTATCGACAGCTTGGGCTGCAGGGGTTCCCTATCGACATGCCCCGTCCACCAAGAGGTCAACGACCCCGGGAGATCGAGGACTACGTAGCCCAGCAGCGCATGGCGACAATTCCCCAGCAGCAGTCTCGGTCTCCATCACCACGCCGACCTTCGCCACAGCCCCAAAGCTCCTCCTGGATGGCGCAGAGACGGTCGCCAAGTCCCCGCCGGGAAAACTAAAGAGAGCGACCTCAGGGGGCGAGGCCGCTGGCAATCGATACGAACAAGACCCCCCGACAACGCGAACAGCGACCGACCGCGATTTAAAGGCAACGACTGCAGTACCTGAACTCGGAGATCGATTCTCGTTGGATATACCCGTGCTTCTCGATGGCTATAAGGTTAGTGCTTTGGTGGACACTGGCGCTGATTTCTCGATTTTAAGCGGAAAGCTAGCGGCGCTTCTTAAAAAAGTAATGACACCATGGTCCGGCACGCAGATTCGCACGGCTGGCGGACATGTCGTAACTCCGCTTGGCCTATGCACAGCAAGAGTCCAAATTCGCAGCTCCACATTTGTTGTCAGCTGCCTAGTTCTACCGAACTGCTCCCGTGACTGTATCCTTGGCGTTGATTTTCTCCGAGAGTATGGAGCTATTATTGACCTCCGAAAGCGCACTGTCACATTTTCTACCGAGAAAGCTGATGTTTACTCCGAGGACTGTCCACGCCGCGCCGCCCTTAGAATATCCGCCGAGAGCGTTTGGATTCCGCCACGCGCCAGCGTTTTTGTGAGTGTTCACTGCGACGGACTACGTGAAGGGACAGCGGTCGCAGAGGGCAACCTGTCCCTTTTGCTCACCCACGGCATCTGCTCAGCGCGAGGTCTCATCCATCTCCGCGACGGCTGCTCTGAGCTCCTGGTGACTAACTTCTCTAACGAGCCCCGGCACCTTTTTCGTGCTACTGCCATCGCATTCGCCGACCCCTTAGCGGAGATTTCTGAATGTTTCGCGTTCGAAGCTGTTAGACCTGTGCGCCCATCCCTTGACATCAGCCCGGACCTTTCGGTGACTCAACAGCGAGAACTACGTGCCCTCCTACTTGAATACTCCTCCTGTTTCGCTTCTTCGTCGAAAGTCCGGCAAACGGCTCTTCTCAAGCACCGCATCATTACGCCCGACGATGCCCGCCCCATCCATCAGCAGCCGTACCGTATCTCACCGAAGGAGCGTGAGGCGATCCAAACGCAGGTGAAGGAGATGCTTTCAGATGGAATCATTCAACCTTCCAGCAGCCCCTGGTCTTCACCTGTCGTGCTGGTGAAGAAAAAGGATGGGACACTCCGCTTCTGCGTGGATTATCGGAAACTGAACAACATCACCAAAAAAGACGTCTACCCGCTGCCTCGTATCGACGACTCGCTCGACAGACTTCGTCGCGCCCAGTACTTCTCCTCCATTGATTTAAAGAGTGGGTACTGGCAGATAGAGGTCGACGAGCGGGACCGCGAAAAAACGGCGTTCGTGACACCCGACGGACTGTACGAATTTAAAGTGCTACCTTTTGGGCTATGTTCAGCGCCGGCAACTTTCCAGCGGATGATGGATACCGTTCTCGCTGGACTAAAATGGCAAACTTGTTTGGTTTATCTCGATGATGTCGTCGTATTTTCCGAAACCTTTGCCGAACACCTTGAACGCCTGAGGACAGTATTAGATGCCCTCCGATCGGCCGACTTAACGCTAAAGCCCGAGAAGTGCCACTTTGGGTACAAAGAGTTGAAGTTTCTCGGTCACCTCGTGAGTGCCGATGGCGTTAAGCCCGACCCCGAGAAAACTGCTGCCGTCGCCAACTTTCCTGTTCCTGCAACAAAGAAAAGTGTGCAACGTTTTTTGGGTCTGTGCGCATATTACCGCCGCTTCATCGCCGACTTTTCAAAGATTGCCGCACCCCTTTACCACCTCACGCGCAATGATACACAGTTCGTGTGGGCTGCCGAGCAGCAGGAGGCTTTTGCCGAGCTGCGCAGACGACTGCTAACATCCCCTGTTCTTGCGCACTTTGATGAAGAGGCTGAAACCGAAGTCCACACCTACGCGAGCAACGTCGGCCTCGGCGCCGTACTCGTCCAACACCAAGGTGGCGTGGAAAGGGTCATCGCGTATGCAAGCCGCACGCTTTCTCGCGCTGAAACAAACTATTCGACCACAGAAAAAGAATGCCTTGCGGTTATGTGGGCAACCATGAAATTTCGTCCGTACCTCTACGGCCGCCCATTGAAAGTAGTTACCGACCACCATTCGTTGTGCTGGCTTGCAAATCTTCGCGACCCATCGGGGCGCCTAGCCCGATGGAGCCTCCGCCTCCAAGAATTCGATTACACCATTGTGCACAAATCTGGCCAGACGCACGAAGACGCTGACGCACTCTCTCGCGCGCCCGTCGGGTTAGCGGATGATAGCATAGAGGACGAGAGTGGTTTTATTGGAGTTGTCAGCGCCTTAGACCTAATGACCCGCCAGCGAGCTGACCCAGACCTGCGACCTATCATTGATTATCTGGAGGGCCGAGCTTCTGTCGTACCCCGACAATTTTCTAGAAACCTGCCGGCCTTCTGTCTCCGGAACGGCATTTTGTTTAAGAAAAACTCCAGCACTGTTGACCGAGCGCACCTCCTCGTCGTTCCGGCAGATCTCCGCGCCGATATCCTTCTTGCTTGTTACGATGAGCCGACCTCCGGCCACTTGGGCTTTGCCCGCACACTTGCACGCGTGCGCCAGGCGTATTATTGGCCCAAACTTTCTCACGCCGTCCAGCGTTACGTCAGAGGCTGCCGCGATTGCCAACGTCGTAAGGCGCCTCCTCTCAAGCCAGCGGGCTTGCTCCAACCTATTGAACCCCCTCGGACGCCTTTTGATCAAGTCGGCATCGATCTTCTGGGCCCATTCCCTGTGTCATCGGCCGGTCATAAATGGATCATAGTCGCGACCGACTATTTAACAAAGTATGCGGAAACTAAAGCGGTGCAGCGCGGTACGTCATCTGAGATCGCCCAGTTTTTTATGCAACAAATCGTGCTGCGTCATGGCGCACCGTCCCACGTAATCACTGATCGAGGTACGGCCTTTACGGCACAGCTCATGCGCGACGTGTTCGAGCTCAGTCACACGAACCATCGCAAAACTACTGCCTATCACCCACAGACGAACGGGCTCACAGAGAGACTCAACAGAACGATCGCCGACATGATCGCAATGTACATAGACTCGCAGCACAAAACCTGGGACGAGATTCTCCCGTACGTCACATACGCTTACAACACGGCCACCCAGGAGACGACCCGATTTACACCATTTCGTCTGGTCTACGGACGTGACGTTCAGACGATGCTGGATGCAATGCTTCCATGCAGCACTGATGACCACCCACTCACGCCAGACGCCGAGCAGTTCGCTCAGCGCGCCGAGGAAGCACGTCAACTTGCCCGTCTTCACATTCAGCGGCAGCAGGGCACGGATGCACGCCGCTACAACCTCCGTCATCGGCACGTCGAATACCATCCGGGAGACCAAGTTTGGGTGTGGACCCCGGTACGCCGCCCAGGCTTGTCTGAAAAACTGATGTGCCGTTACTTTGGACCGTACCGAGTTTTGCGCCGCGTCACCGAAGTGACCTACGAAGTTCTTCCTGACGGGACTGTGCAGCCTCAGCGTCGTCCACCCCGCTCTGAGGTTGTGCACGTTGTCCGCATGAAACCCTACTTCACGCGGTAATGGATAGTACGCTCAGTGTTCTGCTAGTTTTCGCGTGGGACACCTTCGCCCACCTCCCTTGTACATTTTTGTGTGCTTGTGCTGTTTTTTTTTCTCTTTCCACTGCCCATACTGCAACCCCGCTTTTGTTTTTCTTTTTTTTTGGAGGGGGAGTAATGCCACCTGGTGTTCTCAGGTGGCGCTGAAGTGTCTTCGAAGACGTTGAAGTGTCTCGCGCTGGCTGGCTGGCTGCTTGCTGTATTCTGCTGGTTAGCGACCTGTCTCCCGGTTTTCCGTTACAATATAGATACCGTACACAGGATTCCAACTCGCAACAAGAATGAAAAAAAAACAATTTTTCGTTTCCTCTCACGAAACAAGAAGGCGGAATTCCTTGAAAAAGCTAGGAAAACTCATCCTACAACGGCATGCCTGGGTTTTTCTCAAACTCAGGAGGCTCCTGTTTATGTCAATGAGCATCTTTCACTTGATAATAAGGACCTTTTTTCGAAGGCGCTCAAGCTAAACAAGGAAAACAAATGGGCGTTCTTGTGGACGTCGAACTGTGTTATTCTGGCTAAAAAGGAGCAGAACAGCACAGTCTCTCAGATAAGTAATGCAGGCGACCTTGACATTTTCCGTGAATAGACATACTGGTGCTGACGTTCTACATATTTCTAACCACCATCATGGCATCATTTTCCCCGGAAGATGCTCGTTCTATCTTACCCGAATCTGAAGGTCTGTCTGCCATCCACTTCAATGCCCGTAGCCTACGGAAGAATTAAGATAGCATAACTGCTTTGCTTACTTCCCTTCAGCATCAATTTTCTATCATTTCGTTTTCTGAAACCTGGCTATAATCTCTTGATAAAGATTTGTATGCTTTTCCTGGCTATTCATGCGAATACTCCTCCCGTGTTGATAACCCCTATGGCGGTTCCGCTATCCACATTTCAAAGAACATTGCCTACAAAAGACGCCTTGATTTGTGCTTGAATGTGAAGAAATGCGAAACGGTTTGGAGAGAAATTGACTGCCGATCTTCTGGTGACACACAGAAGGTTATATGTGGTGTTATTTATAGTCTCCTTCAAATAATGCGTCTGTATTTTTCCGGACTTTTGAACTAGCACTCAAAAATAAAAAAGTCTTCATTATGGGCGACTTTAATATCAATATGTTTGACAAAACTAATCCCATCTGCGTCGACTACACGACCTGTTTCTGCAGCTATGGTTATGCAAACTTAATTAGCACCCCTACGCCTTGTACTGACCATGGTTCGCATTCATTACTTGATCATATTCTGTCCAAATTTCCCGTTGTTCCTCCGGTTGGTGTGATAGAGTGTGATGTCGCTGATAATTTCCCGGTATTTCTTTACGCACTATCATGTCGTTGCAGTAACTACAAGTCTACTAAGAAGTAAGTTCTTGATACCGAAAACTATATTGAAAGCATGTCTAATACTGATATTTCATACATTTTGGGTCTCTTGAACCCAGAAGTGGCTGTACATGAGCTGTCGAATGTAATTACATCAGCAATCAATAAATGCACTTCGCTCCAATCTTCCACGAGAAAATACAATACCCCCGTTTCCCCGTGGATAACTACTGCTTTGTTAAACTCTCTGAAGAAGAAAGAAAACATGTATAAAAAAACTAAACGCCAGCCGTAAATCTTCGTCTTAAATTGAGATATAAAAGGTATTCTAGTATACTAACATCGCTTCTAAGGAAAGCTAAACGACGCTACTATGAAAACCAGTTATCATGACATACTAATAATTCTAAGCGAAAATGGCAGCTTCTTGACGAATTTCTGAACATTCATCAGTCGCCTAATGCTGTTAAATCTATTTTATGCGGTGGTGTTATTTTATCGGACCCTAAGGAAATGGCGAATGCATTTAGCAACAATTTTTTCAATTCATATAATTATATTTTCTCTTCGTTGTGCGCAACTTCTCTTGAGCGCTGCCCTCATTCATTTTTTTCTTACTCCAACATGTCCAGACGAAGTTCTATCCGTAATTGCTAATTTAAACACGACCGGCCCCGGCGTCGACAATATCCATGGAAAGCATGTGAAAAGCATCCGATCACTGATTGCACCAGTCCTCAGCCACATCTGCAATCTCGTTTTTAAATGTGATAGTTATTCCAAGCAGCAAAAGATAGCGAAAATAATACCGGTCTTAAAAAAAAGGTGATCTAGCTCTGGCAAATAATTTTCGACCAATTACAATTCTTCCCTTTCTTGACAAGATTTTAGAAAAATAAATAGAATTAAGGTTGTCAAGTTATATTGAAAAATTTCACATATTGACAGATAGTCAACACGGCTTTCGCTGCGGACTATCTACAGATCTGCCATAGCGTCTGTCATAGATTACGTTAGGCTGGCTTTTGATAAAGGAAAGTTCTCAGGAGCAGTATACATAGATTTTAGTAAAGCATTTTATTCCAACGATCACTCCATCTTGTTTAACAAACTGGAATCATACGGTATCACTGGACCTCCACTAATGTTCCTAAAGAGCTTTCTCTGTGGCCGAGAGCACATAGTCACTATTCACGATCACGCATCTAATATAGCTGTAATTAACAAGGATGTTCCACAAGGTTCTATTCTAGGCCCTGTATTGTTTTTACTTTACATTAATGATTCACCGTCCTCTTTAAAGAATTGCAATAGTATACTGTACGCAGATGACTCTACCATGATATCATCGCACCAGTACATTAATTAGCTCATACATAACCTACAATATGACCTTAATTCTCTTGAGCGCTGGTGCCACATTAGCCGCCTGTCCGTAAACGTCACTAAGACATGTTTTCTGATTTTCTATCCCCCTTAAAAGCCACTGCCCATTACAACACTACTATACCTCAGTTCTGCCGCTATTTCGTCACAAGATCGAGTTTCATTTCTGGATGTTATCATTGACCCTCACTTAAAATTCCATTATCATGTAGCTGAAACGTGCAAGAAAATTTCTTATGGGATACGCGCACTAATTTAAGGCCTAAACTATTTCCCAATCCAAACTTTATTATCCATTTACTACGCATTCGTCCACAGCCATTTAAACTACGGTATCTCATCTTGGGGTAATACCTATCATATTCATCTCTGGCCTTTAATAAAACTGCAAAAGCAAGCCATGCCCATCATAACCTATACCTCTCGAATGTCACCATCACGCATTTTATTCATAAATTTGAACGGTCTACCTATCTCGGCCCTTTATTTTTACAACATTGGTATCCTATTCTATAATATTCTGCATCATCAGATCCCGCTAAGCATATTTTCGCACGACACGCTCATAAGCAACATCGTCACACGTTTTGCGCTGCGTAATAACTTTTTACTACCTAAGATCAGAACTAACTACGGGAAACAATGCCTTAATTTTTCATCCATATCATTTTGGAATTCTTTGAACTTGGACATCAAACTAATACGCTTTCATTGTTCAAACTCAAATTAAAACTTTTTCTTCTTAATATGTGATTTTCTTCTTTTTTTCTATTGATCCTATCTATCGCGACAACTGTGAGTGTTTTATTGTACGTTCTCCTGCATTATATCGTTTATATTTAAATATTTCAATAACTCATAATAAACTATGTATTCATTCTCTGCGTCGCTAATTAATGTGTTGTGTATTTCTTATCTTGTTGCTTATTGAAATATATTGTCATGGGAGGTCCCGCACGCGGTCTTGTACCATGGGACTTCTCGCTGTAAACTTTTTTGTAACGTTTGTAATTTTTTTTAATGCATTAATAAACTTTCAACTTCAACTGTGCGGTCACATATGTGTGGGCATTGTAAAGCAAGTTAAACAGTGCTCGAACAAATTAATTCTGCAGTGTATGTATCTGCTCAAGATTTGTATTTGATGTGTTAGCCCGGTGGGAGGCGCTACTGACTAGCGATAACCTGGTGACCAACGGGCCCTCATACAACAGCTCCGCAGGGCAGCTCAGGCCAGTGGAGCCCCGGAATGCGGGCACCACCCATAAGCTCCCCCAACTCTTTTCACTTTAAGCGAAGTACGCACTGTTCACGAGAATATGGGCTGACATCATGTAACCACTAAAAAGGAGAACGCCCTCGCGCGGAAAATTATGGTCGCGGGAATCGCCTGTGCAATCCGGCCGAACATGAAGCATCGAGCCCTGCTGGCCGCATTTCGTCGCTCGAGAACCGAGATTGACATTGGCCTTCAATTGGCCTTTCATCTGCAACCGGCCTTTGGCGAACGGGCAACGCCAATGCGTCGTATTTTTTCCCAAGTTTTGACCGCACTTTGCCTATGCGGGGCTGTCGTAAATTTTTGTTGCCGATGAATTTTGGAAAGTGTTGCTTTCGCTTGATAAGTATGCTTAATTTAAATTTCTAACATGTCGTGTACCCATTAATTTTGAACTGTTCAAGAGTAATAAAAGTCAATGCATTTATTTCTTGAATAACCCAAAAAGTTACAAGGATCCACTCTGCATCCGCGCGAAAGGTCGGTTTGATTACAAATCTGACGCAGGCAAAATAATTACGCTTTGATTGGTAATTTTCATTCAATTTTCGATGTAGGACGAAATTACGTGTAATCGATTGAGCGCCACATAGCTTCCCTTTGAACAAGCTTCTGCGGCTGCCCAACAGATCATGCCGGCATCGAGCTTCTAAGCTCAGCTGTAAATGTCAATATTCTTCGTGGGTTGCGCCCGCCCTCACAATTTTTGGGCTCTTATTAGCCATCGTTTCATCACTCACCAAGGTCTTCATGGACACTTTGTGTCCCAAGGGCACTCTTTCGCTCCTCAGGCACCCTAGAAAATGCACGCAACGACTAAAAATGTCAGCTTTAAATTTATGTTGAAAGCAACGATTTTTCAGCTTGCAAAAATGAGGCTTCAAGAGGCTTAAACTGAGGAGATTCTGGCAGGGATTCATAGAGTGGTCATGCTGAGGTATAGCGTTGCTGTCATCGAGGAATAATTGAACTCTATTGGTATGCCATGCTTAACATATTTCGACGAATATAATGCAACGCCAAGTAAAACTCGTTGAAGAAGTTTGGGGAGTTGGCAAAGTTTTTATATTACTTGTAAATATTTCCATCAAAACGCGATTGCAGCTCGTTTAAGGCAAGTACAGCCGAGGCAGACTTGAAAAAGAAAGGAGACGGCACGAAAAAAATAGAAGGCAAATGAATTCAGCAGCGTTATTTATGGCGCAAGAGCTAATAAAAGCGGGGCATCGTAGCCAGCATATAAGCGTCCGACTCGTTTATTCTCGCAGTCTACCGCGCATCACGGGCCTTCTTGGCCGCACCACCGCTGCTGCAAGTTTCGTGCTGGCAACTCCTCTGCCACTTTGCCTTTTTTTCCTTTGCCTACTCCACTCAACTGGTCCAAGGCCTTCGTTTTTTCAATAGCATATACAGCAATATTCATACGTTGATATCCACCTTCTGCGTAGCCAGCATATGCCAGCTGACATGCCGCGTGGCCTCAAGGTTATCGAAAAGCTGGCTTCTCCACGTAGATAATGAGTTGGGTGGTGAAGGTTGTTGTAAATATAATCACTGACCAGTGTAAGTAACTTTATTCAACGTGGACTGCTCCTGCTCAGATTCGCCGTCACACTGCCTACATGTACTGTAGAGCAAAGGCCTCTCCCATATCTCTCCAATTATGCTTGCACTGTGTGTCATAACACTAGCCAGCCAATACTAGTCAAAGGAGCTATTATATTCACTATAATATTTGAATACTGCTGCCGCAGCGACATAACAGATTTAAACCTTATCACACCAAGTACTTTCTAAACCTATTCTTGGTAATTAAAAGTAATTGCGACGCACCATTCCAGCGGACAAGATAAAATTGACGCAAAATTATCAGAAATTCAACGCAATTGACTTGACTTGTAAGCTAATTTTGGTTTTGATAGAACCTTTATCAGTAAAGTTCCGAGACAGTCCATTAAACAAATGCGTTTACCATTGCAATAAATTGTACAGCTCCCCTTCGAAAAGTTTCCCTTGCAGTCTATACATAGCTTTCAACGCTTCATGAGGTCTTGGAAAGAGTTGCAAAAACTTTTGGCAGGGCTGTCAGCTCCTTTGTTGTGGGGTCTTGAATGGCCTGCATGCTCCCTATCCAGCGACCCTTTAGGGCTCTCTTCAAACGAGGAAACAGGAAAAAATCTCATGGGGAGAGGATGGGGAAGAACAGTAATGCTGTGCTTGGCGAGAAATGTCAAGATTCAAGCAGTGTGCGGCCTTGCATAATCGTGGAGAAGGCTCCATTGTCCAGATCTCCATACGTCAGGGCAACGGCGTCGCAGTGCATCACGCATGTGCTGGAGCACGCGGATATAACACTTCTGATTCATCGTCTGCCCTTCTGGGACAAACACGTGGTGTAATACACCTCTGGCATTGAAAAAAACTCTCAGCATCGTCTTTGTTTTGGTCTTTTGTAGCCGCACAATTCTCGACGGCGGAGAGCATGTCGGCCGCCATTCGGCGCTTTGCCTCTTTATTTGAGGATTGTATTGAAAACACCATATTTCGTATTCAGAAATGATGTTGTTGACAAATGCAGCATTCTTCTCTGCTTCGGAGAGCAAATCAGCACTCATTGATGCCCGCGTGTCTTTGTGAACCTGTCTGAGGGACTGCGGCACAAGTCTGGCATTCAGCTTTCATTTCCTTAAGTTCTCGCACAAAATTTGATGGCACGTTGTCCTATTAATGTCGAAAGCAGCTGATAGTATGCGTACTGTAATGGCGCGGTCTTGCTGTATGAATTCCCTGATCTGAGCCACGTTGTTTTCATCCCGTGACGTTGAAGGGCGCCCCTGCCTTGTGTCGTCCTCCACCGACATTCTCCTAAGAACGAACCTCTTGTGCCACTCGAAAACTTGCGCCCGCTATAATGTCTCTTTGTCGTAAGCGTCACGAAGCAGGACATACATCTGCGTGGCTGTCTTGAAAAAGCTTCACACAGAATTTAATGTTTACTCGCTGTTCGAGGTGCATGTCGATCTCTCCACACTGACTGATCTATCTTGAGAAAACGAAGCAGCACGAAAAAAGGGGGACGAAAAAGAGACACATACGACAGGACGAATGCTGCATTCTTCCTGTCGTGTGTGAGTCTTTTTCGTTCCTGTTTTTTCGTGCTGCTTCGTTTTCTCAAGATGGATCATTACCAACTGGCCCAAACTTCGGTGCTTTTGCACACTGACTGGCAGTTGAATGCGTAGACGACTAGTGACAACGTATTTTTTGCTGCATGTAGTGCCATCTAGCGGCTGCCGCAGCAATTAACTTAAATATCCTTGGTTAGCCCGAAAAGATGGCGCTACACATACGCATTTGTTTGGCGAATTATATCTAGACCTATATCTAATATATCTAGAATTATATCTAATCAGTACCGCAACTTTACGGACAAAGGTTGTACTTCGAATACGAGGATGTTGAAAGGCAGCAGGGCGTTTACACCACCTGAGCAACATCAGCTCGAGTTGCCTGTGGGGTGCAAATTTGCCTGCCGCTCTCACGTAACGACAGCAGGTTTGGCTTCCCTGCCATTGTCAGGTTAGGCTGAGACATACCGACAACACGTGGTTGGTTGGCTCGTGAAATCTCCTTCGGAAACGACGCTTATTGCCGTTCACACATGACAATTATTTGTTTCATGCCAAACGCACCAGGGTTTTCATTTGACCCTCCGCAATTTCTTCCAAATATTTGTCGCACCGTCGAAATTATTGCCTTTGGTATTTTGTACAACTGTCAGACGTTCTGCTACCAGCATGCGCTGGCACTACGCCGCGCATAAAGACGAAGAATGCCCCCGCTCTCTTAGTGCTGGCTACGCCTGAATACGCTGCAAGATCTGTCACAGCGGCTCGGTCTTTCCGAGCACACATAACAAACGCACCCCTCCAAATGATAGAGGTGTGGAGAAGATACCCTCCCCCCCCCCCCCCCCGGTGAAGCCCAGCCGACCAAGATGTAACTGGCTGTCTTCGTACCAACGAGTCAGCAGCTACAAGTGGGATGACTCGATCAACCTGCGTAATGACATCTCTTACCAAACGGACTCCTAGAACCTCTGGTTTCACAACCCTGAGGCGGACCTACCCACTTGGTTCGTTTATAAGAATTGTTTTGTGGAACTTTCGGGCGGCTTGCAGTAGTAACCTTCGTGTTGAACAAGACTTCAGTAATCGTGCTCAACACACAGAAGAAACATTCACCACCTGCATCGCGCTCATCGTTGACCTCTGTAAACGCGTCAACCCGGCATTCCTCAAGCGGTCAAGATTCATCAATTCCTCACAGGCAATGCGGACGACGCCGTGCAGATGCTCCTCGCGAAAGAAGCTACCATTGTAAGTGAGGTTACAAGCTTTGCCAGAGCTATGACGAGCTCTGCAAGCATGGCGCATTTACGCGGCGTTCCGGTGTCTGCGACAAGGCCCTCTCGACACTTGCCCTGGGCGGTCCTACTCGCGATGACTCCCCTATGCTCAAAAAAAATGAAAGCCTTCATTTGCGTAGAGCTCACCCACCGACTGTACCTCATTTCCTATTTCCAAGACCCCGCGCTCCTTGTTCCTGAATTCGCCCCGTTTTCGGCACCTACTGTGTGTTGTATGGTGCTTGACCACGTCGCTGATGTGCTGCCATTGTGCCCTACACTCTCGCCGGTGACAGTACCCTTGAAGAGTGCCCAAGCGGTGGGCAGGCTACGAGTGTTGCCAGCACACGATTCCTACCAGGCCACTCTTTCTTTCCCTCCTCTGCCACCGCCTGAGTCCCCGTCTCATGGTCCGTTCCGAAGAGCCCGCCCACATCCTACGAACCCTTGGCATACTGCGGTGTCACATATAATATGTAGTCTAAAATAAACGTATGAACGAAAGCGGTTTGAAGAAGACGAGGATGGCGATCAGGATGACGTGGATTAACCGAAGACTAAAGAAGATGAAGAAGCATTCGGTTAGGTGGAGATAGATGATTGGTGGAGAGGAGAAGAGGACGACGACAAGGATTACAAGGATTACATGAACTAACGCCAAGGTTATGAAAGGGCGAGGGAGAGCGAGGCACGGCGGGGAAGAACAGAGAAGCGAAGGCTCGAGCGGGTCAGGGACGCTTCGGCGGGAAGAGAGCAACGCCGGCTACGGCTCCGGTGAGTTCGCGTTCTACGACTTCGCACCGTGGACATCCTGCCCTTCCTGAGCCCGTTCCGTGGGGTCAACGAAGGACGCTACCAGCTGCTATGGCCAGGGTGGTCTCCAGCGCTGTTGCCACCCATTCAGGTTGTGCTCCCAACGCCGTCAACGGCATTACCTCCACGGGCGCTTGGACCGGGAGCTGGGACGACACAGCCAACAACTCCGCCAGCGACGGTGCGCCCCCAAGGTAGCATGCTCGGTATCAGCGGAGGAGACAGATGATGTTGTCGAGCTGCCCACGTGCAGTGAGAAGAAAACTGTACAATGGGATAAGGTGGGAATAAACCCCAATTTGAATGAAGACAGAAGGCCACAGATAAATGCCCTAATCCAAAACAGGGGGGATGTGTTTTCGGATGTGCGTAGTGAAACGGATGTCATATGTTGCAATTTAGATCGCTACACAGATGGACCAATTAACGTGAAATAATACCCCCTACCTCTAGTACCTTAAGATTCAATTGAAAATGAGGCGCGGAATATGTTGGAGCTTTGTGTCATTGAGAGGTCACGGTCAGCATACAATGCGCCTCTCGTGGTTGTCAAAAATCCTTACGGTACTAACCGACTTTGTGTAGATTTTCGTCGGCTAAATGACATCATAGTACCCGATACCGAACCTATACCAAGAGCGGACGTGGTGTTTGTTAAGGCAGCTCACAAAAGGATTTTTTTCTAAATTTGACATAGCTTAAGGGAATTGGCTATTAAAAATGGAAGATTCGTCTACAGCGAAGACTGCCTTTTCTTGCTCGGATGGTTTTTTCAGTTTAAATTTATGCCTTTTGGTTTGAAGACAGCGTCATCAATATTCAGGAAGCAGATGAGGAAGGTTTTGGATGGGCTCTAAAATGTAAAACACTATATTGATGACGTCATTGTGGCAACAGATGCGTGGGAAGAGCATGTGGTTACGCTGGAAAAATTATTTGACAGAGTTCAGAAAGCCAGGTTGACCATAAAACCCGCAACATGCGAGGTGGGCTTTGAAGCCATTGATTTTCTCGGACACAAGCTGGGGATGGGCCGCACCGCGACGAAAGACGACATTTGTCCACAATACAGCAAGGCCAGACACCGACGACCAAGAAAGAAGTACAACCGTTTCTGGGTTTAACGGGTACTACAGGGACTATTCCCGATTATGTTCACGTAGCCGATCCGCTTGTCGAACACACTAAAAAGAGTGAAAGCAAATAAGCTGAATTGGTCTGCTGAACATGAGAACGCGTTCCTGATGTTAAAATGGCATATGGCAAAAACACTCGTTCTGCTTGCTTCTAATTTGGATAAAGAGATTGTGCTTCGCACTGATGCATAAGACTGAGCTTTAGAAGCCGTGCTCTTGCAAGAAGAGAATCGCGTGCAACATCCGGTAAATTTTTCAAGTAACAGATTGTCGGCCGGTCAACGCAACTACTCCGCTGTTGAAAAGGTGTGATTGGCGGCGGTGTGGGTGGTAAAGGAATTTTACATTTATCTTTATGGGGGACATTTCAGAATTCAAACGCATAATCAGCCGCTTGAACACTTAACCAAGTCCAAAATGAACAAAAGTAAAGTGATGAGATGGAGTTTGGCCTTGCAGGAATACTTATTTCAGGTGAAATATATTAAAGGCGTAAATAACGTTGGGCGGACTTCATGAGTAGAGCGAACTGAACAGCTCTAGGTATCTCTGGGATGTATATTGTTGTTGTTGTTGTAGCTGTTGTTGTTATGTTAATATACAAGGGAGTGAGTTCTGGACATTAACATGATTATTAGGGGCACCGTACGGACAACGGCACTGGTGTGTTAATATTCTGAAATTGCAGTTTGGTGCGCAGTATTAGTGGCGTGCTTTTGGTGTGCATGCGCTGGACATCTGCGCTATGTTGTCTGCTGGGTCTAGAATCGCCGCAGAAGATAGTCGGTTGGCTGGATGGCTTGAAGATGGGGATGTTGTGAGCAGTTTTTATAGAAAAACTTTTGACAGAAGGAGCCCTTGTCACATACATTAGGGATTCTTAAGTAAAAGTATGAACGAAAGAGGTTTCAAGAAGACGACGAGGATAGCGATAAGGATGACGTGGATTAAACCAAGACTAAAGAATATGAAGAAGTATTCAGTGAGGTGGAAGGAGATGATTGATGGAGAATAGAAGAAAAAGACGACGACAAGGATGACGTGAACTAACGCCAAGGTTGTAAAAGCGCGAGGAAGATTGACACATGGGAGGGAGAACCGAGAAGCACAGGCTCCGGCAGGTCAGGAACTCTTCCGCTGGAAGAGAGCGACGCCGGTTGCTGCACCGGTGAGCTCGAGTTCTACGCCTTCGCACTGTGGACTTCCTGCCGTTCCTGATCCCATTCCGGGAAGTCAACGGAGGACGCTACCACCTGCTACGGCCAGGGTTGTCTCCAGCGCTGTTGCCACCCATCCGGATGGTGCCCCCAACGCCAATATCACCAGCACCACCTCCACGGGCACTTGGACCGGGAGCTTGTACGACGCAGCCAAAGACGCCACCAGCGACACAAGCATAAGCACGTCGAACGCCACCTTGACACCGGCTACTGAACCCATGCAACGCTGCATCCGCACCGAAACAATCGTGTACACGAACGCCGACCACTAAGAGTAGAACGCGAGTAGTAGACCCTAGTAGTACGCTATTAGAACGCTTGAAGTAGCAGCAGTGTTCCCGGGTCGTGTGAATTGATAGTCTTTGTGTTTTGTGTTAGTTTTGACTGAGAGTTTTCTGCTACTGATTGTGTAAGGTAAGATGTGTCAAATGTTCGTCTGTGTGGGTACACCTGTCGCCTAGTCCATTTTATTCGGTCCCAGTGTTGTCCGGGGAGGTCTGTGAAATGCGGACAACCGACCAATATGCTACACCTGTGGTCCACCCTGCCATGTCGCGCGGCTTTGCCGCGAGTGACTTCCGCCCTCTCGACATGACCTGAAATCCTACCGTTACGTTGCCGAACCATGCTCGCCGAGACGGCCGCCCTGTCCTCCTTTGTGTCCCCAGATCGCCAAATTTACGCCCCTCGCCGATCGCCTTCCCTCCGTTGCGGTTCACCTGCACAGATGCTTCAATACTCTAAATGAAAAGAACTGCGCATCTATATTGAACGAACTAGCCCGACATGTTGCACTCGACGGTCTAACTCCGGTCTTGAGAGAAACTAACAATTGCTGTTCCGGCGGCAAGCACTGCGCTTATTACGAGTTCCTCGAGTTCTTTTGTCGTCCCGCTAATGTAATAGCAGTGTTCCTGAAAGTAGTCGTTCCTCTCGCTAGCGTCGACACGGGAGCTGCTGTATCCGTCAGCAATAAAGCTCTCTGCCGTCGACTCCTCAAAGTCCCCTCTCCGCTTCCTGACTTTTCGCTGCGCACCACCTTTTCACAGCGCAATTATCCCTCAGCCGCGTGTACAGCCCATGTCTTCGCTCAAAATGTTTTGTACACCACCACGTTTTTGATAACACACACGACATTTCTCAAACGACATCATTGTGGGATGCTAATTCCTTTCGAATCACAGTGCCGTTATTGCCTGTGCCCTAGCGCAAATTGCTTTTTTTTTCACCTGTGTGACGCCCCCTTGTACGAGGGACCTACCCAGGCTGGCAGATTTCTTGTTACGTTTTCTGCTGCCCTCGTATTGCTCTCCTCTGCGTACTTCTCTCGTTCAAATCTTTTCTTCACGCCTTCCGAAGCCCCTTCCCGCCATCCCTGCTTCCTGTTTCTGTTGGCTGTTCTTACGATCCACAATGGAAAAACTGCAATTTACGTCATCCACTCATTTTGTGCCAGTCAACAGTGCTCCGAGGTGAATGCCTCGGGCGTATTGAGGAACTTGATTCCTGCCTTCCCTGCCGTATTCTTGATACAACCGCTTCCTTTGCTCTTCGCGCGGTCAGCTCTTCTGATGTTGGGACTGTTCCGCCACCCCACGACGTTTTACAACGTTGCATTGACGCTGACCTTCCGCCCATGGTACGTGATCAACTCATCGCCCTCCTCCATAGCTTCGGGTCTTCCTTTTACTTTCCTCAGACAGCCTTGGGCCACACGTCTGCCGTTGCACACCTACCATCAAAAGCAGTACACACGCCCTTATGCGCCAGCACACCTATCGTGTGTTTGCTTGTGAGCGCCACTTCATTTTCCATCACGTGGGCGACAGGCTTTGTCGGGGCGTCATAAAGCCTGCCCATAGTCCCTAGGCTTCTTCGGCTGCGTTGAGCGATAAGCAAGATGGTTTTATCAAGTTGTCTGAGTATCACTGCCGTTTAACAGCGTCACGCAGAAGGACGTTGATCATCTGCCACGCATCGATGACGCCCTCAAGTGCTTTCACGGAGCCGAACATTTGTCCTCGCTGAATTTCGGCTAAGACTATTGGCATGTTCCGATGGCTGCAGCTGAATGTTTAAGAGCTCCTTGCTAACACCTGACGGCTTATATCAGTTCAACGTCATGTTGTTTGTTCCTTGCAACTCCCCGGCATCTTTGGACCACCTGACAGACACTATCCTTAGTGTACTAACGAGGAGACATGTCTTTCATGCCTTGAAAACATCGTCGGCTTTTGTGCGGACTTCTCTTTTCATATTCTCTAACTAACCACACCCTCACTTAACTTACAGGCGCTAGGCTTCAGCCTAATTCTAAAAAGTGCCGCTTTGGTGCCCGAGAACTGACCATTTCAGGACATGCTATTTATAAACACGGTAATCTTCCGGATTCCACCACACTTTGCGCTGTTGCCAAACTTTCGAAGCAAAACTTATGAATCAGCTCCGAAGCTTTGTTGGCATTCACTCGCGCTTCCGCCGCTTCATGTTGAAATTCGACTCGATCATCACCCTTCTGACCCAGGTACTCGCCTGCAGCTCCAATCTGTCCACTAGGACGCCCGCTGGCGAGGACGCTTTTGACACTTTGCGCCGCCTTTTGGTTGCGCTGCCTACCATGCGCCGCTTTCATCCAACTGCGCCAACTAAGATTCTCACTGACAATCTTTTCACTCAGCACAATTTCTGCTTATTTGAAAGCTCCCTCAACATATTAAGTTACAGTAAATCTAGGTCTTAATAAAATGATCTAAAAACCATATTTATTTTTTATTATGCCCTCAACAGTTTTCGCCAAAAATGCAGAACCTTTACATTTTAGTAACAGTCAAGCATAAATTGACATTATTAATGTTCATTAGGACATCCTCCCTGCCACACCTGCTCTCCGCATCCTTGGCCTCTACTTGCAGGACTCTGGGCATAAATGAACATACCTTTAAAACACTCAAGACCTCTACGCAATCCGTGTTGAACCATCAGCGGCGAGTATGCTTTGTTAATGTGAGCTTAGATGAAGCGGCCGACGTGAAATCATTGCACGCAATTATGCTTAGCCGCATTGTTTACGCTACCCTATGTCTCAAATTGAACCACACGGAAACCGAACCCGTGAACGCCAGGATCTGACTTGCGACTAAAGCAGCCCTAAATTTAGTTATTATATTTGCGCAGAATAACACAGGACGGGAGGGAAAAACACACACACACGAGCTTGCGCGTGTTTCTACATCGCGTCCTTTGTTATTGTGCGGAAAGTTTTTTTAATTATGTCGCTACACTAACTGACCCAACGTTCTATCCTATAATTTATTATTCCTAGCACAGACAAACTCCTTGCACTAGGTATGCATGACATTCTTCAAGATCTAGTTGACGCGCACATTCAAACATAGTACCCTGCCTCGCGGCATTTACAGACCCGCTAGCCAGTCAACCCTTAGAGCTGTCCCTCGAAAATGCATACAACTCTCGTTGTGAAACACCCTCCTCGGAACGTCCATCCCCGATATCATATCCCTCGCCGCGTAGGTCGCGCGAATGTCCTTCGTACGTGTTACGGGCAAGACCACAATGCCATTTGGGTAGAGGCCACATGTATAGTACAAGCAGCGGTAGCAGATGGCTACACTCCAACCCTACCCCACCCTTTAACTCACCATCCTCCCGCGGGCTCTGCGCCTGAGGATACAGAGGAGACCGCCATCGCCCTTGCCCATTAGGACGTTCAGTACGTCTTTAGCGACACCATAACGGCTCTAACGTTTCCAGAGGCACGATTCACACCCCTGCCTGGCACTTGTTGAACACCCTTCCCTAAAACTTACCATGCTTCAGTGTGTGCCGGCTCACTCTGGGAACCCTGGAAGCCAGGCTGCCTGTAAATTGGCCCAAGGTTTGATTTTCCGGTCTAACGACATTCTCGGTGTAGGATTCTCGAGGTTTCTGGCGAACACCTTTGCAGAGCTCACGCTAATACCTCGATGTACCATCGGACTTACCGCATCCCCACCTCTCTCTTCCGAACTCCCAACAGATCCTCTTCAGACGCCTCTAGACTCGCTTTCTGTGAGCCCTTGAGCTGTTATCCCACTATTGTGGCACGTCCTCGGCATGCTTCCTATTCGGTGACCCTGACGCCGCACTCTCTCACATCCTTTTCGGCTAGGCTACTGACCCTCCCATGCAAGAACATTACTTTGAAACTCAAAAATAAATCCAATATAAAGTGTCGCTGCCTGTACCAGCACGCCATCTTAAGCTGGGAGGACTCGGAGGTCCTGCTCACATTTGCAAAATGGCATTTTTCGGGGCCAGTTGGTATGAATCCATGATTTGGGCCAGCATGAACTTTGGGACACAAACGAAGAGAGACACGTGGAACACGGAACACACTGCTGACTAACAACTTTAATGAAAAGGCGCGGAAATATATACAGTGGTAAAGGTGGAGAGAAGGATGGAGAGAAGGTAAAGGGCATGGCGAAAGAAGGCCGCACCAAAAGCAAATGTAACAACAATCCTTAGAACAGCTGAGGAAACAGCCGTTACCGGGAAAGCGAAATCACTGAGCCCCCCACAATCTTAGGCCGCGTTGCAAAACTGTGCGCACGTGATGGGAACCAAAGCATGATCGAGAATCAGTTCTAAGAGTAGTCACAGGATAAGATCTAGGCCACAACAAAGACAGTGAAAGAGCAAAAGCCGCGTCATAAAAACAAAACACGAAACAACTGGAAAAGAATATATGAATGAAAAAAACGGCAAGAAATCACGCCAAAACAAAGCTAGAAGTTTAACATGAAGATGGACATGAGGCTGCGAAATCATGAAAAGCTCCTTCGCCTTCAGGTGAGACGAGAGTTGAATAAAAACCAAAAAATGCCAACACTAACACGGCTAAAACAGGGCTAAAAACCTAGAGTTGAATTAAAACGAAAATGCAAACAATAACATGACAAAACAGGGCTAAAAACCTAAAACATGATGTGGGAGATAAAAAAACAAAATGCACAAACACGGTGCCGAACAGGACGGGCGTATAAATTGGCCGGTTCATGGGACAGGGCAAACATCATGGAGGAACGTTTTTTCTTTGGTTGAAAGTGCAATTGACGGGGTGCTTACGCAGTCCTTCCCTTTCTTGTGGATGGCTACAGCTTCGATGATTTCCCTGGCCAGCCTATCTTTTTTCCTTCCAAGGATCGAGATGTTGTCGAGGTTGGCCGCGCATGGGTGCTTAGGCTGGCGGCAATGAAGAGCCAGGAAACCTGATGTGGCAATTGCTCCTAATGAATTTGCGTGTTCTCTAGCTCTTTCATTGACGCACCTGCCTGTCTGACCAATATAACATTTACCGCATGCGACAGGGAAATGAACAACGAACGATGTTAACAACGAAGAGCGAAGGATGAGGTGCGCAGTAAACCACCAGACAAGATACGCAGATTGCGACGAAGGTGTTTTTATCGTTTCTCTGTCGCATGCGGTAAATGTTATATTGGTAAATGTTATATTTCCTCAAAAGCCGCAGGTATTCGAAATCATCCTCAGCATCCACTACGGCGCCTATTTCTCTTCTTTCACTCCATCCTTTGTGCTATCCTTCGAGAGCTACTCAGGCGTCCACCGACGAGTCTGTTGATGCGCCTTTGCTTAGAGTCATAACAATTGCTTTTTTGGGAAAGGAAATGGCGCAGTATCTGTCTCATATATCTTTGGACACCTGAACCGCGCCGTACGAGAAGGGCTAAAGGAGAGAGTGAAAGAAGAAATAATATAGTAATAATAAATGGTTTTTGGGAAAGGAAATGGCGCATTATCTGTCTCGTATATCGTTCGACACCTGAACCGCGCCGTAAGGGAAGAGATAAAGGAGGTAGAGAAAGTAGAAGGGAAGAAAGAGATGCTGTAGTGGAGGGCTCCGGAATAATTTTGACCACCTGGGGATCTTTGTCGTGCAGTGATATAGCAGAGCGCACGGGCGCCTTTTGCGTTTCGCCTCCATCGAAACGCGACCGCCGCGGTCGTCTTCGAACCCGGGAACTCTGGATCAGTAGCCGAGCGCCCTAACCTCTGAGCCACCACGGCCGGTTTTCATCAAATAGCAATTTTCATTTCCACCGGTCTTACTCAACTCGGTGGGCAACCGAACCGCGCCGTATCGAAGGGGTAAATGGTCGAGTGAAAGAAGAAAGATGTGCCATAGTGGAGGGCTCGCAAAAAAGTTCGACCTGCTTGGGGTATTTATCATGCACTGACATAGCACAGCACACGGCGCCTTATGGAGCGAAAAGCATCCCTAGGCTCGTCAACACCGGGCTTCGCTTGAGCCACTCTACAGATCTGCCACACCTGCGCATGCGCGAAACCGAGTGACGTCACGCGGAGTGCAGGTGGTCGCTTCTGCCGCAGCCGTCGTACCCACCGCGCGCTGGCTCCGTCGTCTGACCGTGAAACCGAGTGACGTCACGCGGAGCGCAGGTGACCGCTGATGCCGCAGCCGTCGACGCCGCCGCGCGCTACCGCCGTCGTCTGACCTTTCGCCATGAAAGGAGAAGACCCAGAAGCGGTAGCGTGGGAGTTGGCTCAAAAGAAGCGAAGATATGGAAAGCGCAAGGTTAGACAAGCGGCTGAAACGCCAGAATCACTACAGGCACGCCTTGCTAAACGGCGGCAAAAGGACGCTGAATTGCGCCGTTTGTCTGCGTCAATTGAGAGTGGCCAGGTGAGCGAAGACTGTACTTCGGGAGACGTCGAGCGGTTTGGAAGAAAGAATGAAAGACCAGAGCTAAGCGAGCAACCGAAACACCCGAGAAACGAGAAGAGCGTCTCGCTAAACGACGACGACAAGACGCTCAAAAGCGGCACAGACTACATGCTGAAACTCGGTTAAAATGCCAGCGCGGCCAAGTTATTTACGACAGACTTTGTGGACAACCCGTTCGACCACGTGTGTGACGTTTGTGAAAGACTATGGCATTTGCGGGATCTTAGACAACACGTACGTTCTGCAAAAGCTTTTTCAAGCTAAACCACGAGCATCGCCACGAAGCTTTTCGCTTCGAGATATCCAGGCTTAACAATTTAGCTAAACCGCAGCACAACTTTTTCGCTTCCCCTACGTCGACACGCTGCCGCCGCCACAGGTGCAGCTGGGCGTTAAAACCGGCTTCAGGATATGCCAGCTATCGCGTTGCAGAAAATGAAAAATAAATGTGCAATCGCTGATACGTGAAGGTGCCAACGTCGGCACGTACAACTACGCATTATGCGCCTGGCCACACAAACTGCTGAATTTGGGTCAGTGGCGCTAAGCGAATGAATGAAAAGACGAAGTTTTCAAAGAACTTTTTTTCTTTATTGCCTGGCTTTGACACAGAAAATTGCACATAACAAACAATCAACAAAAGACAAACGCTATGTACACCCGACTCGAAGTCAGCCAGCATGAGTCTGGCTTCGTCAACTTAAAATTCACGCAGTGTACAGAGTGGCTCTAGTCTTGAGAGCCACTCCGGAGGCTCCGCTGCGGCCTTCTGAATGGCCAGAAACATGTCCATACTTTCTCGAAAGTAGATTCGGGCAGGTCTTGCGTCTCTGTCACAGTGAAAGCCTGCCATTCTCGAGCGCCATATACAGTGGAGGCCTGTCAGCATTATTAAATCATAAGGCACCCCATCCTCATTTTCAACACATAAGTAACGGATGCCATACGGGTCTAGTGGAAATTCTTTCTTTAAGGTTCGCTGTAATACATCCCAAAAATAAACCCCTTCCCAACAGTGTGTATTCGACGCATAGCCTCGTCTTATGCCTCGTTGCAAGAACGAGCGTTGCAAGAACGATATTGTTTTACAGCAGTGTTTTACAGCAGCGGGCGGTAAAAAACGGCTTACGATTTAGCATAGCTAACCAAGAAATTTTGTGCGAAAACACGCCTTTACACGTTGGAACCGCCGCCACGGAGCTCAGAGCGCGATTGTGATGTCCCCTCTCCGCTGTCATCCCGCATTACAGATCCCCAAGTAAACGATACCCGCCGCGGTGGCTGAGTGGTTAGGCTGCTCGGCCTACTAATCCGGGGTTCCCGCGTTCGAACCCGACCACGGCGGCAGGGTTTTTATGGAGGCAAAACGATAAGGCGCCCGTGTGCTGTGCGATGTCAGTGCACGTTAAAGATCCCCAGGTGGTCGAAATTTCCGGAGCCCTCCACTACGGCACCTCATTCTTCCTTTATTCTTTCACTCCCTCCTTTATCCCTTCCCTTACGGCGCGGTTCAGGTGTCCAACGATATATGAGACAGATACTGCGCCATTTCCCCAAAAACCAATTATTATTATTGTTATTAAAAACTATTTTTTAATTTTCAATTTTTGCCTCTGATGCAGGGAGCTAATTATGCGCTCATTCGTTAAAATCAATGCAGTCTAAAAAGCAAAAGCCTCATACCTGTCTCAATCTTAGGTGGATGCCACGCTAACTCCCACTCAGCACAATTCACGTGGGCACTAAGTAATTCGGTGAAACTTTCTACTCACAGGCTTCGCACATACGCACACCGCTGAAACCAGAGTGATGTGGCAAGATGTGCTTTCGCACTAAAATCTGTACACGAGGATATGGTCCTGAAGCTCCCCTCAGCCGTCATACACGAGGAGTTTCACGCAATCTCCTCGTGTACACTAATGGCTCAGTGGGCCGTAATAGCCGCTCCCTCGCAGCGGCGGCTAACATCCCCACCCTCAGTCTGCACAGCCAGACACACGCCACCTTCCTAGGCTCCTCCACTACGGCGGAGTTGAGGAGGATCCGACTGGGATTGAACCTGCTGCTCTCCATCGTCCTTCCGCCACCCAGGAGTGCTCTGCAATGCGACTCCCGCACCGCGCTAAGCCGCCTGCAGTGCCACAGCCGCGATACCCCACTAGTGCGCGACATTTTCTTCGCGATACCCATTTGCGCGCAAGTTTTTTCGATTGAAATTCTTATTTTTGTTATTTAAGCGTAAACTTGAAATAAATTCTTCAACTATCTTATACTACCGAACACTAGACGAACACGGCACACCCACCCCCTTTCTCTGACCCCGTACTTTGCAAAGACTAATTTCTTTCAGAACTCTTTCTTTCCGCAAACCATTAGTGTTTGGAACAGCTTACCAGCTTCGTGTGTACGGTCTCTTGACCTGATAAGTGAATGTTGTGTTTTTTTTTCTGTTTGTCTTGTTAGGTTGTTGTCTGCCTTTTCATGTCTTTTCCCGCTGCTCGTTTTCTGTGCATTTGTTTGGTATTTTGCTCAATTTTGTGATCTGTTTATGTAATCCACTCCTGCTTGGGGCTCACGGCCTGCAGTATGTCATAAATAAATAAATTCGCTCACGCCTCGCGCATGAAGGATACGCTGTCCGTGCATAGTTGGTGCGCGGTCACTTCGGCATCGCCAGCAAAGAGGAGGCCGACGAACTCACAATCGCCGCGCACTAACAACTTCTAAGCGATCTGCCCTTTGCGCTGGAGGGCATGCGTGCGGTCATCCACGACTATCTCCGAAAGCAGCACCCCGTCCCACGTATCGCCGGAGGTGAGCGCGTCGCCAGCATCAACGACTGCTGCACTCTTACGCAGTCGCAACGCGCTATGATCCTCCGCGCGCTCATTGGCTGCGTGTAGCCCAGGTAACAACGGTTGCGTCACGGAATCACGACGAGTGATGTGTGAGATGGGTGAGGTGCAATGAAGACACTGGAGTACCTGCTCCTTCTCTTTGCCGCGTTCGCCGACGCCCGTCGTGATTCCCTCGCGGCCTACAGGGCGCTGGGCATACTTCTAGACTCGTTCAAGACGCTATTTTCGAAGAAAGGCAGTAAGCGCATCTTTTAGTGAACCTTAGTTAGCCTTTGTGCATTTCTCGAAAAGACGGGTTTGAGTTCCCGTCTGTTTTCCGCCAGGTAGTGTCGCGCAGTGACCGAATGCTACGCGCGCTACCTTGGACGATCAACAGCTAGGCGCCCCATCCCATCTGTTGTGTGCAAAGCGTTGTGCACGTGTGTTTTTCTTTTCTTTATTGACATTGCTCGCGCGCAAGTTAATAATAATAATTGGTTTTGGGGGAAAGGAAATGGCGCAGTATCTGTCTCATATATCGTTGGACACCTGAACCGCGCCGTAAGGGAAGGGATAAGGGAGGGAGTGAAAGAAGAAAGGAAGAATGAGGTGCCGTAGTGGAGGGCTCCGGAATAATTTCGACCACCTGGGGATCTTTAACGTGCACTGACACCGCACAGCACATGGGCGCCTTAGCGTTTTTCCTCCATAAAAACGCAGCCACCGCGGCCGGGTTCGAACCCGGGAACTCCGGATCAGTAGTCGAGCGCCCTAACCACTGAGCCACCGCGGCGGGTGAACGCGCGCAAGTTCGGCAAATGTATTTTTGTGGAAGTAGTTTTTCTATCACCTCTCTCTCTATCCGTTCTGACCTTCCCCTCACCTCTTTCACTTGACTTCAAACTGCATGCTATCCTTTATTTCCACGGCCCCGGCTCCGGTGTCGGGGTTAGCAAAATCTTTTACCTTCCTTTTGTTCACTGCGCTTTTGAGGTGCCCACTCAGAAGTGAAAAAAACTTGTGCCCTTTTGGATTGAAAGTTGCGTGAATTAATGTTGCAATATTTAGCTTCATCTCTGATAATGCGCTCTGTTGTGCAATGTTTTGAATTAACTGTTAACAGAGGGCACGATGTGCGAAAAGGTATTGCGCAACATTCTCTGAAGCGCTGAAAAAGAAGAAAAAAAATGACTATTCTTATTCAAACGGCCAGTGCACTTCCGAGCGTTTCCTGCAGAGGCCTAGAGTGTATGGTTGCCACAAGCTGACGCCTCCGTCAGTAGTGGATCGGAACTGATTGGTCCGTCGTCTTTGCGTTATCCGTACTGCTTTCTGTTTCAGATATAGATGTACATATCTTGTCGTGTACTGACATTCAACACGAAAGTGCCACCGCTCGTGTTTGCAACTGCAGGGCATTGCGACCTTCGTCATTGTTTTCGCCCATACTGTCTCAAATAGTAATGAAGCCAAAAAGCAGAACTGTTTAAACTTATCTCTTTCTCTGCTTTTTAAACGCACGGCTGATTTGGCCGATTGTTTCCTGCACACTGTCTTATTGCGGCGCGGAGGGTCAGGTGCAGATAACACCTCCCTATATAACAACCACGCAGCACTCTGGTTCAAACTACAGACACACGCTCTCCCCTCAGCCCTGTCCGTAGTCCACTATCATCCCTCCCCCACTCCTGCCTGCACGCTGTGCCCAAAACCCTTATCCTCTTCTCATAACACCCTCTCCCTCTGCACGATGGGCCTTCCCCAGCGCGGCCTAAAGGACCTTAGGGGCTTGGAGGACTGGGAGACCCTGCTGCGCTCGGACGACCCGGCCATGCCGACCATCACTACCGGTCGCGTTGCCAGTGTTATGGACCTTGGGGACATAAACACTTGAGTGAAGAGGGGTCATGTGGGGACTCAGGGGTGTGCGCCGAACTCCACTCGAACAATAACTTTTTCTCTCCCTCGGTAGCTTTGGAAAATGAAAATAGGTTTTGCGGTGAGGAAATGAAGGTGAGGCAGCGGGGGCGCCGCTGCTTCGACCGCAGTGCGCCGGCCACCACTTCGCCAGATGCCCGATGTTCAATGCGATCAAAAGGTTAAGAGTGGAATCCCACCGTGTTATTCGGGTATAGATTGTTGTCCACCATGTGCGTTCCCGAGCCATGAATTTAGCTGAAATCGGGCGAGGGTTTGGGAATTAAGAATAACTTCGCCTGGCGCCGGGAATGTGGAAGGTAACCCTCCGTCCAGAACTGGTAGCAATATTGCTCAATTTGGGTGGACAATCGGTCGTCCAGATTACGGAGCATGGAGTTTGTGATTTTGTCTCCACCAGGTGAGGACTTGGTTCGCAGAATCTGGAGGGCTGATCTTACCTCTTTCTCCGTGAGGTGTGTGTAGAGTATATAGATTAGCTTTTCTGCGGGACACGGTTAGGTGCCTGACGGCGGCGCTCATCACCACCTAGGAGAACCTCAAGTCCGTCATCGAGACCTTGGACGTGTCGCCGGCGGACCCACACGTTCTAGCCTTGACGGACGCCATGGCGCTCGCTCACCAGACGCAGACCTCCATGGCGGCTTCCTCCCCGCCATTTCTGGCCACCCTTCGCTTCCTGCCGCCATTGCTACGCCTGGGGAACCGGCTCTGATGCCCTCTCTCTCCCTGATGCTGCTTCTGCAGGCTCACCGCGGCGAGGAGAGCATGTGCACCCCGATGGACGAGTCTGTTCTCAGGAAACGGCGACGCTCAACGGGGTCCGAGAAGGAGAGGGACTCGGAAACCAAAAGGGACATCGCGGTAGCCAAGCGGGAAGCTCGAAGCCCCTCACCGTCACTGTTCTCTCTCCCACCACACTCAAAGAAGCAGGGCCTGCCCAGCACGAGCGCCATGGAGCCCACCTCCAGCCTGCTGCTGATGCTGCTGCTGTTGCTGCTGGGGCGATGGCGTCCGGATGAAAACCGGGTGCGACCTCACCAATCCCCGCCGCACGAGACCATGCTGCGGCTGGGGCTTCGTCTGCTGGCAGCAAGCGCGTTGGAGAGCTGCCCTGGAGCGAGTCGCGGCTGCCGTAGAGGTCCCGCTCAGCCTGGTAGGGAGGGTACTGTTTCGGCCGGCGAACCGGGGCACCGCCTTCACCAGGGAACAGGGCTGGGAGTTGGCTGAGGAGATTGGATCCCGCCCGGGCGTCCTCGCGTCCGAGTAAACATGCGGCGGAATGTGGTGGCTGCAGACGCGGGGAGCAGCGATGCTCTCCAGGCCCTGCTAGCCACAGCCGTCATCCGCGGTGTGCCAGTCTGCGCCCAGGCGCCTCCTACTCGGAACCAAAGCTCCGGCCTGGTCTTCGGTGTGGACGGGCGCAGGACGGCGGAGGAACTGCTAGCGGCGGCGGAGTCAATGGTGCCGATAGTGTCGGCGTCTCTGTCGGGCAGCACACTCGCTCTCCGTTTTGCGGCGCCGACACCACCGGCGTTCATGACAATATTCAAGCGCAGGCTCGCGGTTTGCCCCTGCCGTCCCCGGCCGCTCCAGTATGCCAAGTGCGCCAGTCTGGAACATGCCACTGAGGTGTTCTGAGCTCCTGCCCAATGCACGCGCTGCGGTGGGCCACACGAGCCTGGTACCTGAGCGAGCAAGCCCCGCTGCATTAACTGCGGGAGGCGGGACGCAGCCATCAACCCAGCATGCCCGCACTGCCAGCGAGAGCGTCACGTGGCCACTTTAATGGCCACATCTATGGCACCGTTGTCCAGGCGGGTTGTCCGAGCCGTCGTCCAAGCTGAAACAGCTGCCCCAGCCCAACAACATCAGCAGACGCCGCGCGCCCTTTTTTATGCGCAGGCCGTCATGGGAACACCCCAGCAGCAGCAGCCACCGAAGCAACGACAGCGCCGGCAGCGGCAGCGGCGATCCGGTTGCCCGGTGTTCCATACAGTGCGGCCCGAGCATGCGGCCGTTTCTCATGGCCAGCCCCCTGACGCACGAGTCGCGGAGATCGCGCGCCTAGAGCTGGCGTTGCGCACCTTCGGCGCACTTTCCCGGAGGGCACCGATGGATACCGGGCTTGCTTAGAAACAGCGAGTGCTCCCGCACAGTTAAGCCAGCATGATGGCTAGCCGCCGGACTCCCTCCCGCATACCATCCGTTTTGCAGTGGAACGTGCGCTCACTTGCGACACGGTACGCCGCAATGCGAGTTCGCATCGCACAAGATTCGCCGGAAGTTATCGCGCTGCAGGAGACGTACTAACGTTCACATGACGGGAGCCCCAGATGCGGCTCCCTGGCTACATTTGCTACCACTCAGCCACCACGTGCAAGGAACCCACCTGTGCCACAGTGCCCTGTTGTGACACATCTCATCGCCCCGCGAAATCAAGGTGTGAGATGTATGTGCGGCAGGACGTCCAGCACACCCTCGTCGGCTCGGCGGCGGCGACATCTGACGCCCAGGAGTGCGTGGTGGTGACAGTGCGCGTCGGTGGTGTTGACACGTCGGTGGCCAGTGTTTATGTGCGTCCAGTGTCGCGTGGAACGCGCTGTGTTTCCTTGCTTTGTCTTCGTGCTGTGCCCCGCGCCAAATCATCTGTGGTGAATTTAACGCCCACCATAGTGCGTGGAGCAGTGCGCGCCACTCCGCGCGTGGAGACGACCTGCACGACGCAGCAACGCAGCTGCGACTCACCCCCTTGAACACCGGCGAGCCCACCTTTCGACGACGCGGAACAACCGGCTCCTGCATCGACGTTGCCTTCGCATCCAGAGGCATCGAGGCGACATAGCGCCGATCATCACCTCTCTGGGGCTCAAATCATTACTCCATCCCAATCGAAACAACTGCGTTGGAGGCGCGGCCCAAACGTGCCTACTCCATTACCAACTGGAGTGCGTTCAGGCGGGCGGTCGACGAGGCGGCGGCCACTGGCGCAGATTTCTTTTCAAATCTAGTCCGAAGCGTTCTCGCAGCCACCCAACGAGCAGAGGCAAGGACAGGGCAGCCCACACCTGATATGAAGCTGCTCAATCTGCGCGAGAAGAGAGATCGCGCAGAGCGACGGGCGCGACGGACTGACAGAGCCGCCGACTGGACTGTACAACCGCTTGGACGCAGCAGCGCGCCGCCACGCCAACAAGCTATACCGCCGGCAGTGGGCTTCACTATGCCAAAGGATGGAGGAAGATGTCAGCTCGCGGAGGCTGTTTGACACCCTGCGGCGCATCATCGAACCACAGGCAAACCGTCAACCGCTGGCCGCCCTCGGAATCTCCAGCGGGCTCAGCTTTGTAGAATTGGCAGAGAGGTTTGCCGATCGGTTCGCGCCGCCCAGCCCCGCAAACGCCGCTAACGTAGCTGCTCTTGAGAGCCCCAGAAGCGACGCCAGTCCCTCGCCCGTCGCCTCGGAAGGTCCATGTGGTTGCGCCGTTCACCGCGGCGGAATTGAACAATGCGCTGCAGCGCTGCCGCCGCCGCTCGGCGCCCGGACCGGACGGGGTGACATACCAAATGCTGCGAAACCTGGATGCGCAGCAACGACAGGTCCTCCTGCAGCAGATCAACCTGGTGTGGGAACGCGGGGAGCTACCGGAGGATTGGCGAACCGCCGTCGTTTGTCCCATCTGAAAGGCAGGGCGCCTACCTACGGAGCTGAGGGGATACCGGCCAGTGGCATTATCATCGGCGGCAGGTAAGCTCATGGAGCATATGGCGTTGCAGCGTCTGAACGAGCGGGCTGCGGAGGCTGATTTGTTTGACGAGCGGCAGACGGGTTTCCGTGGGATGCGGTGCACTGCTGATTCTACATCGGACGTTGTTACAGCGCTGGAGCATGCCAGGGCAGCAGGCCAGGTTGCGCTGCTGCTGCTACTGGACGTCTCGGGCGCTTTTGACAACGTTCACCGCGCACCAATTCTCGCGGTGCTTGAGGGGGCCGGTGTGAGCGGGCGCCTTTTACGATACGTTCATGGCTTCCTGAGCGGGCGCACCATGCGCGTACGAGTAGGGGGTAAGCTCTCCAAGCCTCGCCCAGTCGACATGGGCGTGCCAGAGCGCTCTGTCCTATCACCATTTCTGTTTAATGTGGCCATGTCGGTGGTGCCGGCCTCCCTCCTCACGAGCGGGCGACACCATGTGTACAGTACTCACGGATTGAAATAGGACATTCGGAGCGCTAGCCTTGCAGTGCCACGCAGGCATGTGGTAAACCACAGGCCGGCTGATTGGCTACTGGAAGGAACAATTCTGCTTTGTAGATGTTCTCCCTCTCACGCCATACCACAATGCACCACCTTGGTTCCATGAGCGTCTACGGGCGGCGCTGCATGCAGCGACGGCCACGCGCTCCGAATGTCCTATTTCAATCCGTGAGTACTGTACATGTCCATATATGCAGACGACATAGCTCTGTGGTGCCGGGGACCACCGGGCGAGGCGTTCCGCGTGCGGGGGTGCTTTCAGGGACCCCTGACCGCAATCGATGCCAGCTTGCGCGGCCTTGGTCTGTCGCTGAGCGCGGGCAAATCGGTGGCCATGGCCTGCGTTTGCGCTCGCGCGCGCACCTTGCGCCACTCTCACTGGACGGGTGCGGTATCTAGGCCTGGACATCGACTGGCGCCTTTCCTTCCGCCCCGCGGCGACCAAGGCCTGTCTGCAGACGAAGAGGATCACCACCGCCGTGCACAAGCTCACCGCTCGAGGCCAGGGCATCTCCCAGCAAGCCGCGCTGCGACTATACAAGGCCGCAGCTCGGGGGCGGTGCTCTATGCGCTGCCGCTCGTCACGGTGCGCAAGCCGTGCTGGAAGAAGCTCGAGCTTCAGCACCGCAAGTCCCTGCGCGTGTGCCTACGACTGCCCAATAACTCGCAGTGCGCCGCAACGTTGGCCGAGGCAGGAGCGTGGCCCCTTGAGCTCCAAGCAGCGCGCAGGGCACTGAATCCCATCGACCGGCTTCACCGCGCACCGGACGGCGGCTCGCTGCTGCAGCGTATGCGCTCGCACCCGCGCTCACGAATGCGCGCGGCGCTGCTCGAGTATGAGCAATTGACCCAAGGCCCACCACTCTACGGCTCCTGCGCGCCCTGGCCTGCTGCCTCGGAGATACAGCGAGAGATCGTCGGCATCGCGGGAAAGCGGAGCACACACCTCTGCGCTGTGCAGCAGCTTGCCAGAGCCGTCATACACGAGGAGCTCCAGGACCATCTCCTCGTGTACACCGACGGCTCAGCGGCCCGCGACAGCTGCTCCCTTGCTGCGGCGGCCACCATCCCCGCCCTGCGACTGCACAGCCAGAAACACGCAACCTTCCTAGGCTCCTCCACCACGGCGGAGTTGATGGGGATCCGGATCGGGCTGGACCTGCTGCTCACCCTCGGCCCTCCGCCGCCCAGGAGTGCTCTGCTGTGCGACTCCCGCGCCGCCCTCAGCCGCCTGCAATCTCACGGCCACGGTACCCCACTAGTGCGGGAAATTCGCTCGCGCATCGAGCGCCTCGCGCAGAGAGGTTGTGCCGTGCGTGCGCAGTGGGTGCCCGGTCACTGCGGCATCGCCGGCAACGAAGAAGCTGACGACCTCGCGACCGCTGCACACCAACTACCTGCCAGCGATCTCCCACTTGCGCTGGAGGACGTGCGTGCGGCCATTCACGACCATCTCTGAAAGCAGCAACCCGACCCACGCATCGCGGGAGGTGAGCGCATCGACAGTGTCACCGGCTGTCGCGCACTTACACGGTCACAACGTGCAATGATCCTCCGCGCGCGCATTGGCTGCGTGTGGCCCGGAGAACGACGGCTGCGTCCCGGAATCGTGACGAGTGATGTGTGTGAGGGATGCGGTGAGGAGGAAAAACTAGAACATCTGCTCCTTCGCTGCTCCGCGTTCGCCGATGCTCGTCGTGATATGCTCGCGGCCTATAGGGCGCAGGGCATATACTACCAGACTCCATCAAGACGCTATTGTGGCCGCAGGGCAGTGCGCGCACTCGTGAGCGAACTTTGGTGAGCCTCTGTGCAATCCTCGAACACACGGGCTTGACGTCCCGTCTGTTCTCCGTCAGGTAGTTACACGCAGTGACCGAACGCTCCGCGAGTTCTACCTTGAACGATTAATAACTGGACGCCCCACTCCAGTTGTAACCTACACAGTGCCGTGCGCGTGTGTGATTTAATTCCTCTAAAATCAACTAATCACGAGCACAACCTGGACAGATTTCTTATTGTGTAAATAGTTTGTACATATTACTTCCCCCCCTGTCCTCTATTCTTGTCCCCTCACCTCTTTCATTTCATTTCTCCATTCTGCCTGCTGTCCTTTATTTCCGCTGCCCCAGCTCAGGTGCTTCAGTATCGATGGCAGATGCCGGGGCAAGCAAAAATCTTTTCCTTCCTTTTTACTATTATTTTTAATAAAACCACTACCACCAGGTTTCCACTGACCCACGGAGTCGGTTGTGCGCGTTTCCTGTCATGAAAATGAACGACTTTTGCAAAGTTGTCAATGCCAATGAACTGTATAAACACCGTCGAGTAACTTGTTTGGTTTTTGAGGAAAGCAAATGGCACAGTAACTGTCTCACATATCTCAGTGGACACCCGGAACCGCTCTGCCAAGGAAGGGATAAACGAGGGATGGAAACAAGAAAGAGAAAACTGAAAATTTAAAGTTGGATTTTGAGAATAGGCGCAGTGCTGCGTAGTGGCGGAGCACCTGTGGCTCAGTGCTACTAGTGGTGCATGCACACTAGTGACTAGGGAGTGAGAGAGAGAGAGAAAAATATCAGCGGCGAGGCAAGGGTTGTTACGTCATGCGCCTCTGTGGAGTACCGCCACAGCGAAAACGGAAGATAGCGGCCAGTAAAGCTTTCGCTGTAAAATTTTTACCATCACTGCTCCTACATTGAGTGATGAATTACTTTGCTCTCGCCCTACCTCACGCTAGCCGTACCGGTTAGCTGGGTTGGTAGGGTCACTGCGCCGGTGAGCCGGTGGCTCAGCGTTCGAAGGACAGACAAGAAAGAATTTTTCTTTACGATGTTTATGTGCAAGCTTTTCGTTGTAGTCATGCAGCTGTGCTTGAGCCGATGCAACTGAGCAATTACTTTCTTATTATAATAACATTTCTACGGGTCGTGCTTTGAAAAAAAGACCAATATTGACTGTGAAATACACATAGAATGATTTTCTGGCAATGTCAAATACATGGAAACATGTAGAAAGCTTATGTACCAATACATGCAGAAAATTTGCGCACGAAAATTATAGTATATTGAGAGAAACAGTGTTTTCATTGTAACTACCATTAAATAAACATTAAGACTGAACTGGCTTGCGCAGCTTCACTGCCGCAGTTATCACTTCTACCCGTGGTACACCTCCATTCTATAACAGCTAAGCACATGGCTATACACAGAAAACTTGTGCCTCTAAAGAGTGTACAGAACGCCAGAAATGACATCAACTACCCCGTTCGCAATAAAGATATATTAACGAAGGTTCACGTTTAGGCTTAATTTATGTTTGGGACAATAGGACCGAGCACGATGACAAGGTTTCGGACAAGACCAGCAGTTATCCTAATTTTCGGCGCTTTGTCGAAACGGTGAAGGCTACTAATGTTGGAAGCGCATTGTTATGAACTTATTGAAATGCGACGCTCAGCGAGGTAATTTATTTTATAGCGGAATTTTGTATGTATATTCGTGTCTGCACAAACATATCCGCGTTATTGGCGCCGACGACAAAAGTGCTGACACCTTAAAACTTCTAATGCAGCCATCCTGTTACTCTACTGTACTGCTGCTGCCAGGAAGAAAGAAAGGAAAGTGCACGGGCCTGCCGACTGGATCAAGCCGAGCCACGCTCGCAGCCGCGTGCTGTAAGTAGGAGAGTTAAAGGATAGGAAGGTAAAGATAGGAAGAAAAGGTGCCGCGCGCTAATAGGCTCTTACGCCGCTGGCGCATTCTAGCGGCAGTGCAATACCGGGGCGACCCGTGCCAGATTGCGTCTGGCATTCCGCCATATTCTAAAAATAAGTTTAATATCTTGTGTTCAAAGACCACCAGCAGATAATAAAACAGGTATCAGGTAATCTTTGACGAACGCAAGGATTTGTAGATCAAAACGCGCAGTAGGCAAAATCTTGTGGAAATCAAAATTGGTTTTTGAGTAAAGTAAATGTCGCAGTAGCTATCTATTTCACATCTCGGTGGACATCGGTGCTGCGGCGTTTTAGAACGAATAAGGGAGGAAGTGAAAGAAGATAGGAAGAAAGAGGTGCCGTAGAGGAGGGCTCCGGAGTAAGTTTGACCCCATGGAGGTCTTTAAGTGCACTGACATCACGCGGCGCACGAGCGCCTTTTAGTTTCGTCCCCATTGAAGCACAGCCGCCGCCTTAGGTATCGAGCCCGATGTCAGTGAAAGGAAGTGTTCTTTGCGCAGTTACGCGGATCTCCCTGGATGACAGCATGCTTGTCCCGGTGCAAATATATTTTGCATCTGGTCCTGACACACTCCGCTGCATGGTTTACCATGTCGACAGCACGAGCCCTCCCGAGGAGGTGCGCGCAAATATTCGCTGCTCAACTCACGTTGTACTGCAAGCATGGCCTATGGGTCGCCGGGGCTCATACCTGCTCATCCTGCAAGGCCCGTTGACTCTCCCAAGTACCTTACCTACTACGGTGCGATCGTCAAACCACAGCCCTTCCGACCTCGTCGTATTTTTGTTATCACTGGCACAAATAAGGACATATGCAAAATACCTGCTCTAATTCCGCAGCTGTGGCCGACATGAATGAAACAACAGTTCCTTGTGCCCTGTGCAAATCACCGGACCATGACATTCCCTCCCCCGCTTGTCCAAAGAAGAAGCAAGCGAAGAAGTTTCACAAAAGGATGTTCCTACAAGTAATCGCTTTGCAGCTCTCGCATGTGACGACAACAACTTTCCTGAACTTCGTTTATCTGAGCCCGCTGCTCACCATACGTCTCCTTAATAGCATAAATATGCACAAGCGGCTCACCTTCCCAGATCAAATGGTACGTCAAAACGTGCAGTGCATCCATCACATGTGGATACCACAGATGAAGACGCAGCTTTAGACAATGCAATCACGGAGGCTCGCCGCCGACAAGACGAACTCACCCAGCGCCGGGAACAGCGTCGTTCTCAATCCTCTCGAAGAATTCTAATAACTCGGGAGCAATCATCAGAGGAATCACCTAGGGTAAGCACTGGGCCACAAACACGTGCCGACCACCTGTTAGCAGTGACTACCCTGACAGTGGATAAGATATTACCGCTGATGAAGCAGGTGACATCCCTCATCGTGAAAGCTCTTCGGCCTCGTCATGGATAGCGCATCATCGGTGGTGGTGCAGTGGAACTGTCGAGGATTCGCTTATAAGGCCTCTGAAGTGAACATCCGCCTTCGCGACAGAAAGCTGTGGGCATGGGCATTCCTACTGCAAGAGCATAATGCACTACCACGCCTTTCAGGTTTCTGCGCATACCATTCACCCTCTATCCCTGATCGCCTTTGCACCGCCTCCTCCCTCAGCCCAGGTAAATCTGCAATTTATATTCACAGTTCAGTTCGCACACACAGCTTGACCTTTCATGGCGCTGCAACACACGTCAAGAGGTTGTCGCTTTTCTCGTAAAACCTGCACGCACACGCCTTGTCCTAATTTCTTTTTATAGTCGTGCTGGCTGCGCATCTCACAATCTGGGATGGGTTCGTTTTCTACGTTCTACCAACTCGAGTATCCCTATTCTACTTGGTGGTGACTTTAACGGCGCACACACTGCGTGGGGATAACCATCGGATTCCTCAAGGGGTGCACACATCCAAGGGAGCTTTTCGGATAAATCCTTTCAACTTCTAAACCACCCGAATACTTCTACCCGCCCACGAGGTGGCCCGTAATCACCTGATTTGACTTGGTGGTTAGGCCACGGTAACCCTCGTTGGGCTGTTGATCCTGATACTTTGGGTAGCGATCACAGCCCTATTTTTATCTCCGTCACGCCTACGCGCTTAAGGAAAATACGCCGCAATGTACGAATAACGCCATGGGACTCTTAACGCGCAGACAATCATTTATCTACATTCAACCCCTCTTCAGCTCTGTCTACTCTCTCTGCTGTTCTCGCCACTCACACTATTACCACTACTGTAAATGACGACCCAAACCCGGACATGCATCTCTTGAATCTGTGGGCTCTTCTTCGCCAGGCGGATCTTTACGCTACTCGTCACCCCGATGGCCCATCGGCTCTTCCTACTGTTCACCGTGCTACGCACGGGCTCGGCGCTATGCAAAGCGGCTAGGCAGGCAACGCTGGGCTGCATGGTGTGCCTGCCTGTCCTCTACGCAGGGCAATCGACATCTTTGGACAGTGTTTCACGCCATGGAGCGCCCTTCTCAGGTTGCAGATTACAAAGAGAGCATTCGCCTCGCGCTAAATGTGGATGAGGACACATTTGCACAACAAGCGGTCCGCCAATTTTTTTCAAACTATGACTGCACCGCTACGTCTCCACCTGACCTATCGGTTACAGAGCCCTCCGATGGGATTACTTCTGACCTCACCATGGCAGTTCTGCAGGCCTTCATTGAACGTTTAAAAACTACTACTACTCTCGGGCACGACGGCATACCTAACTCTTTATTCCGTAACTTGGAAGGCAGGGCTTTGCAAACCCTACTTGATACTTTTAATGAAGTGTGGCTTTCTGGCGCTATGCCGGGAGACTGGAAGCATTCTATTGTGGTTCCAATACTCAAGTCAGGTCAGCCTCCAGTATCTCTCTCGGCCTTTAGTACAATTTCTCTTACGCCTACCATCTGCAAACTTTATGAAAACATTCTAGCCGCACGCTTGTCGTGGTGGCTAAAATCCCATGATTGTTACCCAGATTCCCAAATTGGTTTCTGGCCACAAATTGAAACGGAGGACGGCCGTGCTACTTTGGCTGCTGACGTGCTTGACCACTCTCCGCATAGTCACCTTGTACGAACCTTAATCGCTACAGGCATAAGAAAGGCATAAGATAACATCCTTCACTCTGCCATTCTTGCCTCTATTCATCAGTCGGTCCTTCAAAACGCGCTGGATGCATTGACATCTCGCCTCCCACCTCTGGTTCTAACACTGTCTCCTGCTAAATCATGTTTCCTTCGAATTGGAAATAAAGCCGGCTTACGGAAAGCTCCCCCTTTAAATTTTACGATACAAAATTCTCTGATTCCTTATGTAAAAACTGTTGGTATTCTTGGTCTTCTCCTCCATACATCTGGGACTGGCACCCCGTGGCTGACAGCCACCCGTAAATTGGCTCACGCTACTATAGGTCTGATTCGTCGCATAGCTGTGCGCTCTGGTTGCGCACGTGCTCATACGGCCCGCCAGCTTGTGCGCTCTATTCTTCAGCCACGGATAGTATATCAGGCACAATTTCAACGTCTCACCCGCAGACAGTGGGACTCCCTTGGAGCTATCAATCGTGAGGCTATGCGCGTCATAACATATCTGCCTCGTTTAACATCCATACCTGTGCTACAGGAGTTCGCCCAACTTAATACACTGAGTGAAATCATCGACCAACGGGTGGCAAATAGAGCTCGAATACAGTCTCTCAACCCCTCACCATTTAAAGACACTTCCATTGTACTCCTATTGCCAGCTCACTGACAATCGCCCCACTGTTTCCCCGTAGCTATCTGCAGCGTATCTGCGTGAAGGGTGCATATTAAACACGGATTCGTCACATTCTGCAGGGAGGGGAGTTACTGCTGTGTATAGTCCATCTCATCCACATTTCAACTCTAGCGCGACGTATACTGCAGATACGTGCACTCAGCTGGCATTGGAACTTCAAGCCATTTTTAATGTCATTGCTTCCCTGCCGCTCGTTCCAACATTCAATACAGTTCATATTTACACCGACTCCCGCGCCGCCCTTAAACAGCTTAAGGCTGTTCGACGAACGTTCCAGATTTCACAATCAATTCATGTGCTCTGCGCAAAGTATCCACGTCCTTTGCGCATGCACTGGATTCGCGGCATGCACAGGATCCACATAACATTCAATCGGATGCTATGGCTCATCTTCATACATTAGACGATGCGCCACCTTCCCCTCTTCCCCCGTTCCTGTTCCATGTTTCCGATTCCGAAGTTCTGCGCCAGCGATAAAGCGCTCTAATTGCTCGTGTTCGCACCCTCTCCCCCGTAGTCTTACTCGGCAGGAGGAGGTATCCGTGCGTCGGATTCGGGCAGGGGCGGCTCTGACACCATCTGTCCTTCATCGGTGGCGTGCCAATGATCTGCCAGCACCTGACAGGTGCCCTCACTGTAGCGCTGCACCGGACATTTGTGATGTGCGGCACTTGTGTACGTGCCCAGCGACGGCTGCTATCAGAAAACGGCTCCTCAGGGGGGTGGGCCTGCGGTGGAACCGCGAAAGTGACTACGTGAAGTGGACTATGGACAACCGTTTCATTAGCAACCTGTGCGACTACGTCAGCGCAAAGGTTCTTCACTTCTTTTAACTTTCAATCCCGTGCATTCCTTCCCCACCCTTCCTTTTTCAACTTATGCCTCAGGGCAGACTTCTCCAATAAAAGTGTTCTCCAAAAATTGATTTGAAGGGAAGGAAAGATGACGTAACAATCTCACTTCCTCGGCGTTGGCCTAGTGGTCTGAGCATCCGCCTCGCCTGCAGGAGGTGCGAGGTTCGATCGTCACTGCTGACGGGTATCCACTAGTGACAGAAAGGGTACAAGCTGTCACGCGGTGTCGTGCTCGGCTAATTTAGAATGAAATTCTTGGGAAATGTGTCTTTGACCCCATCTTGAGAGGAAGCAAAATACCTTGTGCAATCTCAGTTCGCTATGAACGCCTAAACCGCGTCGAATGGGTGGCGGTGGTGGTGAAAACATTTATTATTCTTTGAGAGGAGGGTTGCGCGTCGTAACCTGAAGGGTCACGCCCTTGCAACCACTGGGTTGGATACCTAGTCAGGAACCCTATTGGCGGTTGCAGCAGCCCGGGTGTGCTTCGTTAAGGCCCTTTGGGCCTCGACGTTGCAGCAGCCGGGCAGGGTCTCCTCCCAGCCTCTCGGGTGGGATTTGGGATAGTGGGTAGGGATGGGCCCTGCTGGCAAGCCCACATCATGTGGTAGGTGTCAGACACCTCCCCACTGTGCGAGCACTGCCCGTAAAATTGAGGATTGAAATGCTTTGTAGTTGCCGTGCACATCATCGTGTTAGTGAGCAGGCGCAGGACTACGCAATCGTCAGTCTTCCCCAGCCCTTTCCACGAGTTTGGCAGAGTTTGGTACGTGGATTGCTAATAATGACATATTTCCTTAAAAGTGTAAACCGGATTGAAATCAGAGTCCTGGCCAGAGTCGGGTCCCGTAGGAAATGCCCGGAGAGAGAGTGCGCGGGTGGCGGCTTCGGCTGCTTCGTTTCCGCGTAGGCCTTGGGGACCTGGAGCCAAATCGAGAGATCGGTGCGTGGGATCCGAGTTGAGTTGAGTGGTTCTAAGCTACCGGTGGGATTAGCCTTGCAGTTGCTGCCGGCAATTGCTCCACCCTAGCGAAACTTAAATAGAAATCACAGAAACACTGTCCGCAAAAACCCAAATAGACACTCCTGAGGTCACCATGTGGAGGCCAAATCCGTGTCCTGCAGGTAAAGTAGAAGAAGGCGAGAAGCATCCCTTCTACTCGACTGGCTCCCGCGCGGGAAAACAATCTCCTGAAGAGAACTGTGAGGACCTCCTGCCTTCTTGAGGGATCCGAATAACACAGCCCGTTCCGCGCTGTACAATGTGCAGCACAAGAGGTAATGTTCTATGTCACCACACACACCACACGTTGAACACAATGGTGACAACGCTAGGCCAGTCTTACACATCCACGCCGGCGTACGAGCAGAATCCGTGCGAACGCGGTGCAGCAAAGTGGCTTGGTACCTTTTGAGACCCTTGGTCACACATGGCTGATGAGGAGAGCTCCACAAAGAACTGAAGTGGCACAACACCACATCTCTGAACATTTGCTTGACTTCATGAGGGACTCTATGTACTGGAATCCCGGAGAGAGCTGTATGGGCGAGGTTGTCTGCTATCTCGTTGCCTAAGACACCTATGTGCGAGGGCACCCATTGAAAACGTATAGAGAAGCCTTTGCTATGGAGATTCTGCACCAAACGTAGGGATCTAAGACTCAAGGCATCAGTGGGGAACCCGTACTCTAACCTTTGAAGGGCAGATTTTGAATGCGTAATTATGACAGTAGGTTGCAGCGTACAACACCGTAGCTTCTTTAGAGCTGCCTCAATAGCAACGCTTTCGGCCATTGTGGAGGACACGACTTTAGTAAAACGAACAGACCAATCATACTTCAAAGACGGAATATGAAAAGCAGCTGCACTAGATCCTCTTACCTTGTCCACAGAGCCGTCTGTAAAAATTTGAAGATGACTGGCATATTCGGTCTCAAGATGTTCCAGTACGAGCGAACGCATTGCCGCTAAAGGAGAATTCCGCTTAGCGCGAACGTGGGGAATTGTCAAGGAACAATCGAGGCTCGGAAAGGACCAAGGTGGCTTCAACGTCTTAGGTCGATCTCGAAGGTCGAGACCCAGAGAACGAAGAGTATTTAAAGCAAAGTACGCCCGGGACTCAGATCTCTTTCGATGGCGCTGTAGAAGCGCTCTCCCGGCAACAGTCTCTCTGAGGCGGCCAATTTGCAGCAAAAGTCTTTGTGAAGCGGCTAGCCGAAGAGGTTCCGATTGAGACTCATACAGTTCTGCATTGTTTGGAGCAGCCTGCGGAACGCCGAGAGCCCTCCTTAGTCCCATTCTGTGCAAAACCTCAAGGCGTTCCAGCTGCGATACCGAGGGGGAAATTAAAGGGAGCTGGTACATTATGCGGCTTGTCACCAGGGCATCGTGAAGCCTGATCATTGAAGCAGGATGGTTTCCCCATTGCTCACTAGCAACTCTACGAAGCACATTGAGACGCGAAGATAGTGAAGCCACAATCGAGTCCACAGCTCGCCGCCACTGTAGACGTGAGTCAATAGTGACGCCCAAAAAACGTATGTGGTTAACCTGACGAAGGCAAGACTGATCAAGGTCTATGCTCAGCCGCGCATACCGTCGTCCCCTACCTGGAAAAAGGACGAATCCAGATTTTGCCACCGAGAGAGTCAACCCAACACCTTGAAGGTAACTTTTAACTGAAAGCATGGCCTGTCGCGATAATAGAGCTAAGCGTTTGTGTTGATATCCGGTTAACCAAAGACAAATGTCGTCTGCATATATCGACATATGGACATGCCTACAAGGCTTTTGCACTTTTGCGGGAAGACCAGCCATGACAACATTAAAGAGCATTGGGGACAGGACACTACCCTGAGGTACCCCTCGCGATACCGCCCTTTCGGAGCTCATTGTACTGCGTAACCGCACTCTAAATTTACGATCACTGAGAAATGAGTGAATGAATCGCAGAAGATAGCCCTGTACGCCTAAGGCCTGCAGACTATTCAGTATTGAGCTCTGGAGGACGCTATCATAAGCCTTTGATACGTCTAAGAAAATAGCTAGTGTTGAAAGTCCAAAAGCACTCTGATGTTCAATGTGGCTTATCAAGTCCAGGACGCTATCTTGCGCGCTTAAACCTGTGCGGAATCCAGTCATGCATGTTGGTAGTGCCCTTCTATCCTCAAGCCACCAAGACAAACGCTTACTTGCCATCTTCTCCATGAGCTTAGCCACACACGACGTCAGCGATACAGGACGATACGAGGCCGCGTCTGTCATCTCTTTGCTGGCCTTCAGCAGTGGGACTACACAAGCCACCTTCTATGAAGGGGGAACGTCACCAGACTCCCACACTCGATTCAGATAGGTTAGAAGCATCTTCCGGTGTTCCAGAGGCACGTTCTGTAACATTTTCTTGGTAATGCCGTTAGGACCTGGTGCACAGCGACGCCGCAGGCTGCGGAGCGCTGTCTGTAGTTCTCGAAGTGTGAACGGGGCATCCATAACAGACGGAGACGTAGCAGGTAGAGCGCAGGGATGAATGCCTGGTCTGGAATTTACAAATGCATCTGCAAATTCCTCTGCCAAACACACGAGATGTTTCTGCGTGCGCAATGCAAGCGCCTCGAAAGGTTTACTCGGACGAGAGCCACCAGCAAGACTGCCAACGACACGCCAAATTCTCGTTATCGGTGAGAAAACTCAAACTAGCGCAAAAGGATGCCCACTGGGACATACAGAGCTTGTTCGCATGACATCTAATGGCAGAGTTGAGCCTGTTGAAAGTTGTCTTCAAGGCTCTGTCGTCCTTCTTCCGCAACAGTTGTCGCTCCGCCCTTCTGCGCGGTGCGCAGAGGGTCCTGAGTTTTAAATCCGGAGTCGGAAAATGATCAGGTAGCTTGAGCGCCGTGGTAGCAGCCATCTTAGCATAAATAATTTTGTCTGTCACATCACCGGAAACACAGGCTAAGTGCTCTCAGTATTTGTCCCAATTAACAACATGTCATATTTTAGGACCACACAGCAGTAAACACCAATATCGGGTAGTGATCACTTCCCATTCGGTCAGCTCTAGTTGACCACTGCACACGGATGTCAGGTGAATGTAAGGTTAGGTCTATAGATGTGGGTGAGGTTGGAGGCCGAAAGAAAGTGGGACTTCCGTCATTGGCCACGCACAGGTCCAAACTGTCGATGACTTATACAAGTTGGCGTCCGCGAGGATCTGTGTTCCTGTCACCCCAGGCAGGGTGGTGAGCGTTGAAGTCCCCGCAGATGATTCTGGGTGCTGGGCAGCGGTCACAAAGTTGCTGGAGAAACAAAGCCATATCGACCTTCTTCCTCGGGGACACGTATACTGATGCAATGGACAGAGTTCGGAAGGCGAGCCGAATCCTCACAGCCACAACCTCAATACTGTCGGCGCAAAGATCGGTGACGTTCAAAGCCACATGAGGAATCTCCCTTCGTATGTAAAGGGCGGCACTTCCTGCGGGAAAAGACGATGCTGCAATTCTTGTGGGCGACGTATCCCGGCAAAGACCTCCCGCTTGGCAAGCCAGCCTCTGAGAGGGCCAGCACTGGAACACAGTTCTCTTTCAAGAACAATTTTAGTTCTGCTAATCGACTTATAATCCCAGCGCAGTTCCATTGCATGATAAACGGCACTTTTCTATGGTTTTTAGTTGCAACAGGTTGAAGAAAACTAGCCATCTAGGAGTTGAAGTTCACTGCGAAGGCGGTGATCAAGGTCTGAATGGAAAGCACCAGCTGTATAAAGTTCTTCAAAGTGCCAGGCTGCATCGCTTGGCTAAATGAACGCAGGACATCAAACAAAACGCGTAGAATGTCGGAGAGATTCCGGCTTTTGAGCTCCTTATTTTGCTGCACGCACTGGCACACCACTTCGACAAAAGACGGGGACTGGGACCCATTCTTGGCCACGGTAGCTGGTGTCTGCATCTCTTTTAAGGCAAGGGGATGTCCTCCATGTTGTCGAGTCTTGCTGTGATGTGGTCGCTGAGGAACATGGACACGTTTTGCAGAAGCAGATCGAACAGCCAACTCACCCTCGGAGGCCGTTGCCGACTTGCTCGAATCAGGTCGTGCAGCGACGTCGCTTGCTACCACGTCCCGAGCTTGCGACTCGAGCGCAGGGAACTCTTCACTTCCATGTATCGGCTTCTCAGTAGGTTGTGGTTTGGTGCCACTAATGAAGGACTTGCGACGGTGTAAGGCGCTTACACGGAATGTGCAGCCACTGAAACTCGCTGGATGGTCACCTCCACAATTAGCGCAAGCAAAATCTGCATTGCACTCTTTGTAATCATGGCCACCACCACACCGCTTGCAACGTTGATCTTTGTTACAAACTCTCGCTACATGTCCGAAGTGTTGGCACCAGAAGCACCGGGGAGAAGTTTCAACGAACTCGTGGACTGCATGTTTGGTGAAACCAAGGTCAATTATTCCAGGGCGCTCGGTGTTGGGAGCAAACGTTAGCACAATAGTTTGTAGGCTTCGCTGCCCATTGTTGTTCTCCAGGCTCCACCCGGCGCATTAACCGTCGCACGTGCAGAACTCCTTGCGGTTTCAAGTAGTCAAGAAGGGCACTTTCCGAATACCACACTGGTACTCCCCTTATAACACATGTGTTAGTCATGTAGGAGTGTGGCAACCGGGCTTGGACTCGTATGCCACCGATATGAGAGCACCGCAGAAGAATGTCTACTTGCTCTTCTGTTGAGATATAAAGATGAAGAGCCCCTTGCGTTGTGAAGCGACTGCGAATCGGAGCAGATCCCAGTAGTACTTTATATCATCGAACAGCCTGATAGGGTTCCACTCTCTGAAGTCAACTCCTTTCTCTTTTGGATGAACTATCACTGGGATGCCGACTGTCCGGTGCTTCCGATTGCTCACCACTTTGAAGCTATCGTTGTTCAATTCCGCCATGTCAGCCACTTCCTCGTCAGAGGCGACGATAGTTGAGTCGTCCCCACTCAGCGATGATGACGCACTGCACTGCTGGACATCCTTGATGACTGGCAGATCCCCGCCATGTGATGATATGGCCGCCTCCGCCCCACTGGGCTCCTTCGGATGGCGCTGTCCCTTTAAGGATACCGGCGCCGGAGCTGCCGTACCCTTCCCGCAGGGACAGTACCGCCTTAAAGACGCGGCCGTCTTCCAAGGATGGAAATAACCTAGTTAATAACTAGAAAACAAGGCAAAATTACTGAGCTGAGGTGACAACAGATCGAGCAGCATCGTCTTCCTCTTCTTCCTCCTGGGATCCGAGTCTCGGCTACAATTTTGGTAGATGGGATAAGCCATGGGAGTAGAAAACCCTTGCTCGACGTTTCCAGAAAGCCCCTCGCGAGTCGGCGATTATGTATTTGGAGGAGGAGTCGGAGGCTGCCAGGGTGATGGCAACCTCTTCTGCGTGAACTGCTGACTGCGCCTCGAAAGTAAGGCCGTCTACTGTTTTGCCCTCGTAGACGACCGCGGATGTGTACCATCCCCAGGCGTCCGGGCCACGTAGACGACCCCTAGTTTGCTCCCAAATTGGCGGTGCAAGCCTTTCGCCCGAGCCAGGCGCCTGTCATTATGGTCCTCTTTGGACATGTTGGTGGGGAGAGGCCGCACGTGGAGGGCGCGTCTCCGGTATACGGGAAGGCGACATCTCTCCTCTATGTATTGAGGTTGGTGTTTGTGAAGATGGACTGGGAGCCGGCGACCCAACCCTGTCTTTGTGAGACGAGTGTGTTGGTTGTTGACGTGGCCCTCCCGCAGCCCTCTGAAAGTGTTCACCATCCCCAGAGCCATGAGTTGGCTGGTAGAGGCAGACCCGGAAGTCTAGCGCTCGTTTCACGATTATGCGGAGGAGAACCTCAATGTCATCCCTTGCTGTTTCCGCAGGTGGAGGTAGGAAGTCTAATAAAAATTGGACACTTCACGAATGCGTTCACCAGCCGCAAGGCGTCTTTGCATCGTTACCTGCCGCGCTTTTTGAAAACCCGGCGGAGTATGCGGCCCATCTGGTCCCCCACCTGCCGGAGCTTGGCGAGTGTTGTGTCGCAGCGTCGCTGGTTGTGTATGAAGAGTCCGATGACTCTAGTTTCCTTCGATTTGTGAATAGGACCGTTTTGAAAAGAAAGATTGATTTGTGCGGAGCATGTGCGCGAGGGGCGCACATGCGCGAATTCTGATTTCTGCAGGGAGCATTGCACACCACAGTCTCGGAAATAGCGGTCCACTATGCTGGCGGCCGTTCGCAGGCTGGTCTCCATGTCCCCTAGGCGTCCTTGCGTAGACCAGATGGTCATGTCGGCGTACAGCGAGTGCTGGACCCCATCGGCCGTACCTAGCGGGGCGAAATTTTCGAGAAAGGTGGTCCAATTGGGGATGCCTGCTGTGTTGTGGGGAGCTTTAGGGGGCGTGTATAAACAGTGGGGTTGAGAATGCAGTGATCACTGCCGACGGTATTCTCGGTGTTGACCCAGTATCCCTGCCTTATGTTGCGAGCGAAGGTGGGGCCCGGGCATTTGTCTCGGGTCACCGAGTTGCCTGCGCGGGCAGGAAATTTCGGGTTAGTTTGGAGGGTGAGCCCCAGTGTGGATGCCAACTCCACCAGCATACGTCCGCGCGATTCCTCCTTACGAAAGCCCCATAGCTGGCTAGGGGCATTGAAGTCGCCCATAATCATCAGGAGGTCGCGCCCCCCTGTTTAAGTGCACGGCAAAGGAGGTTATCGAAGATCACTCGCTTCAGTTTGGGGGAGCAGTATACATTAATTACGTGCAGGGGAGGATCCGGTCGGTGAAGGGGAGGGTCCTAACCATGTCGTACGAGTATGGTATTTGAGATCGTGGTCAATTACGGTGGCTGTGTGCGACTTGTATACGAGAGGACATTGCGAGGAGTCACCATAGAGCGTTGCGTAAGTACTCAACTTGGCCGCCGCATCTGGCGCCTGGAGGGCGACCACGGCGGGCAAAGCCACGGAAGTTTCTAGGTGGAGGCTCAGGTTCGCGCGTTTCTGCCGAGCCTTGAAGCATATACAATTCCATTTCATTACGGTTACCAGTTTGTGTGTTATCGGAGGAGGGGAACGCCTGAAGGCCATCCTGCCATGAATATTGTAACGTGAAGATGTGCACACCAAAAGGGAAAAATATATTTACAGGGAAACAGCTTACAGCCACGCAGCCGATCAACCGGGCACGCGAAGCCCAGCAGCAGAAACGCACTTCGTCCTCTTCGCGTTCCAAGCGCGAGCGCACCAAGCACGAGCGTTCCAAGCACAAGCACAACCGTAGCAATATGATTGGAAGTGAGAGATGGGGGCTGATTTGACTCCGATCCAGAGCCAGCACCGGATAGGCAGGGCGATATTTTGTTTTTGAGTTTGCGATCCCAAACTAGTCTATATATCGCAGAATTTCTTGGCCTGGACGCCACAAGACAAAGCCGCCACTCGCGCGTTGGTCTGAGTCGTTTGAGACTTCACCTCTGAACAGTTGGGTAGAGCTCCCATCTATTTCCCTTTAGCGAGGGGACGAGTTGAGAAGGAATGTTCTGAAATACCCCTACCATGTGGTAGTTATCGTAAGCTTCCTCACGTTATAGACACCGCCCGTAAATTTCAGGATCAATTTGACTGCCGGACACATTAGTATACCAGTCTGCATTCTGCTTAGTATGCGCTCGTCAGCCTTGCTGAGCCGCTTTCCGGGAGTTCGGAGCAAACGGTGGCGTTCGCAGTAGTCGTTATAGATTTCGCGGAACTACAGAAGATTTTGCCTAACATTCTCTCAACAAGATCTAATATGAGGTGCCCGGTTGGTAAGCGCTCGGAAGGTCACGCAAGCGGTCCGATTAAATTTCCGAGTCTGGCCGAAGCTGGTTGTGTCTTGCGATCGCGCTAATGACTCAGTCTCCTTCTTGTGACTCTGCAATCGGTCGAAGTGGGAGGATACTCTCGTTTCCTCATGTGAACGCTGAGATGCCTGCCCTAAATTGAATTTGCTGAATTGGAATTCGCTATATTAGTCAGGACTTTGATAAAAGGATTGCCATTTTTATATAGATGAAATGTGATTTCCAGGAGGAATCTGCCCAACGAACTTTTGCTTCTCCTATAAGCTACTGGGTCTACAATATGCTGGGATTCCGATAATATATCAGCAGAACGTGCTTTGTGACTCAAGCACAGGTGCTTTCCCTTCCATCTGCTCTGTGCCGGTGCGACCCATTCATTGTGCGCCGTGGTAGCACTCATAGGATACTCCTAGTTCTTTCATAAATCGCCACTGGATCGCTCAGGGACCCTTGGTTGTGCTGCCATTTTGTGTCACTATTTCATCGCCTAAACGCTCTTCGGTCTCGGGATGAGCAGCGCCTTTGCTGGTCACATTTACAACCAATTCCTGCGGTTGAACAAATCCTCAGCCGGCAAGACTCCAAAAGCGCTTGAACATTGTCTACAATGCGCATGCAGAAGAAAGGACAAAGGGTCAAGAGCACGCTACAGGTCCCACGTCTGCCACAGAACATGACAAAAGCGACTCTCACGAATGCCGTTGAACCGCTGGCGCGCGACGGCCCTTGACGACTGCTACAGATATCGCTGCGTAGTCTTCTACACGTATGCTGCTGACGCACACCACGGCGGATGGTATACGGCCGCAGTAATCTATAAAAAGACGTACTTTCAGAGACTCACTTTCCGTGCGCTAAACTTTACACACGCGGTGGAGGCCGCCGTAGCACTCGCCGCTGCAGAACCAGACTCATGGATTATCATTACCGACTACCGGGAAGCGTGCCGCAATCTAGAACAAGGACGCATGTCTCAACGTGCAGCAAACATTTTGCACAGAACAAATCTGAAAATTGGATGTTGGGGAAAGGAAATGGCGCAGTAGCTGTCTCGCATCTTGATGGGCTCCTGAACCGCGACATAAGCGAAGGGATAAAGCAGGGGCTGAAAAATGAAAAGAAGAGGTGCCGTAGTGGAGGGCTCCGAAACAATTTTGACCTGATGGAGATCTTTGATGTGTACTGACGCCTTTCTGACCAGCCAGATTGTTTATTCGACTCCTTATCTCCACCCAAAGAAAGAGGTTGTGGATGCCCTTGAAGTCATCCTTGGCAAAATTATTAGGCTTCCCCTGGACCTCCCCATTACTGCTTCAAACAGCCGTCTTACGGCCCTTGGGGGAGGGGGAGGGAGTATTTTTCGGATGCTCCGGAAGGCGCGCTTTACAAATCAGTATACGCACTTGTCGCCAACAATATAGTCACCGCCTACTTGCTCGACTCCAGAGCCAACAGACCAGTCTCATTTAACGCAGGTTTCTATTCCAAGAACTGTGGAGACGCGCCCTCCATGTGCGACCTCTTCCAGCCTACATGTCACACGAAATCATATATAGTGATCGGCGCCTGGCACAAGCGGAACTCCTAGCCCGACATTATGGCAGCAGAACAAGAATACACTACCTGGACGCAACTGGCAATCACCAAAGGGGATGGTACACGGCCTCACCTTCAGAGCCCTCATATTCCGATTCAAAATACTTAATCAGCGAGGTACGAGGAGCCTGTCGGAATGTTCAACAAGGCGGCATGCCCTTCCTAGCCAATCTGATCTATATAAATTGCATATGGAATACAGACCCCGCACAACGTCACCTTATTAGAGCCCCTGCTCATCAGGGGTTGCCTGGACACGAGACAGCAGACTCAGCCCCCCGTGCGCTCTCTCCCAGAGCTGTTTTCTCCTCCCCTCTCGATCAGGTACCCGATTTTTATCCGGTCTATACCTTCAAAGACATTGCAACACACTATAAAAGGGCGGATAAGTGGCTCCTTCTGCGCCTTCTCAGCAATACATTGCTGTGCCCGGCAGGCCTAGAAGACTTCGACCCCTCCTTTGGCGGCAGCTGTCCGATCTGCAGAGTGATGTATTCGGACACCTATCGCATGGTGTGGGCCTGCCCCTCTCACCCGGCTATTCTCCCATCCCCACCCCAAGCCAGCAGGACTAGGAGGCGACTCTGCTCGGATGCCACGACCTACAGCCCAACAAGAGATAGTCAGGGGCGCCCGGGCGGCGTGCACCGCCACTGGGATCCCAAACTAGGGTCCTCCACCAAGTGTTTATAAGGACCGTTCCCTTACGGGCTGACCAAGGCATACCTCCTGTCCCTGTATAACCAATAAATGTTTTCACCACCACCACCAAACGAAGGTTGCAGCCTTTTTTTTTCTTTCAAACATTACACATTTTAGATAGTCTTCATGAAACTCTATCTTCGGCGCTAAAACATCATATCAACTTCACCTCGATTAGAGCTTAACCTCAATCTATTATCATCGCCAGATGATCTGACGACACAAAAAGTAAAAACGTGTGGGTTAAAACCATGCCGGTTTTTGAATGTGTGAGCATTCCACCGCTCACGCGTGCAGTACCATGGCATACTTCTCTCTTGGTGTAAAAAGTTAAATGGGCAAAAAAAGAAATAAAATTGCTTAGCCCGCTCTATCTGTGTACAGGGTGTGGAAAAGGCAGATAAAAAGAAAAAAAAAAGATGCTGCCACTGTCTGGAAGACCATGAAGTAACAAGCATTAGCAGTTTGGTTTATGCAGTGTTGTATGCGTTGCCGAAAAAAATTAAATAAATACGTTACTCGTTACGCTAAAAAAACGGAACGCGTTAGCACCCCACGCTTCCAGCAAAAAAGTTAGGGAGTTACCATTACCGTTAGCTCTCCCCCTATCCTCTATTCCTGTCTCTACACCTCTTTCATTTCGTTTCTCCTCTCTGCCTGCTATCATTTATTTCCGCTCCCCATCTGAGGTGCTTCAGTATCGATGGCAAATCCCGCGTCCAGCAAAAATCTTTTTCTTCCATTTTAATATTATTTTAAATAAAACTTCATACTACTACTCCCGTTACCATTACGTAAATAAAAATACCGCACGTTAAATCAAGACTATCCATTTTAATTAGTGCGTCATCGCTTTAAGAACTCACGAAAATTTTATCAAGCTCATATTTCACATAGAACTTCTCGCCCAAAAACCGATCTTAAACGAAATCCTGATTTAACGAGGATACTTAGCACAAAGCGCAGGAGCTTAGCAATGATATATTTGAATACAGTTGCCTGCAGGGTTGCATGTGATGACTTCTATGTGGCACATGATGAGGCCAATTTCTGAACGTGACATTAAACACAAAATGACACTTCATCGTGAATTTTAACTCCAGAAAGAAAACATCGATGAACTGTCAACAAATTTACGGTATTTCTGAAAAATGTGGTGTTACAAAATGCTCGGCATGCTTCCACTCTTTAAAGGGTTGTGTGAGTGGTTTGGAAAGGGGAGGAAGGTGCACACAGCCGCGGTGGCTCATTGATTAGGGCACTCGTCTACTAATCTGGAGTTCCCAGGTTTGATCCACACCGCAGTGGCTGAGTTTTTATGGAGAGAAAACGCTAAGGCGCCAGTGTGCTGTACGATGTCAACGCACATTAAAGATCCCCAGGTGGCCTAAATTATTGTGGAGCCCTCCACTACTGCGCCTCTTTCTTCATTTGTTTTTTCACTCCCTCCTTTATCTCTTCGTTTGCAGCGCGTCTCAGGTCTCTGCTGATATATGACACAGATACTGCGCCATTTCCTTATCCAAAAACCAAATATTAGGGCGCCCGAGTGCTGTTCGATGTCGATGCACGTTAAAGGTCTCCAAATGGTCGAAATTATTCGGGAGCCCTCCACTACGGCACCTCTTTCATCCTCTTTTACTCCCTCCTTAATCCCTCCCCTTATGGAGCGGTTCAGGTGTCCAACAATATATGAGACAGATACTGCGCCATTTCGTTTTCCCAGAACCAAATATTATAAATTATTAAGGTAGGTGAAAGAAAGTGTGTGAATGTGTGTTCGTGCACGTATTTTATGCTTGATGGCTATCCTGTCGTTTTTAGTTGCTTGCACTGTAAAGGGTAGGTGTTTTCTGGCACGCATGCTAACCGCAACAAGGGTTGTCGAGAGCACGGGTATATTTTGTTTGTTTACAACACCCCTTTTGCAAGAAGGGTACGCGGCCACAACCAATTTTATTGCCCGCCATCCTGGCTATGACATGACGTCACAGAGATGCTCCATCTTGTAATTGAGAAACCGAAACTGCGTTGCCATTTCGTCCCCTAACGTCATAATCAGGTGCTTACACTTATTACAGCCAGAATGTGCCGTGACGTCCACATTGGCAGCCCAATTGCGCCGGCATCTTTCGTTTGACACTCCAAAACTATGGCGCAATTTTTGAATAAAATTCCGATTAACATGGCTTCACCTCTGTTCGCGACACTGTTTTGACGTCATCATTGACACCCGTATTTCGTCTCTATCTTAGATAATGGGGTCCTAGTCACGTGGGGGCCTAAGTCGGTCGCCATCTTAGAGGAATTATTGACGTCATATAATAATTATTGTTACTGGCCGACATCTTGAATTTATGAGTCTAGTCACCAATCACCAATTCGATATGTCAGTGACGCCACCAATCAATAACCAATGGGGCTGCTATTGATTTCCTATGGCAATGGCGATTTTGAATACCTCGGACATACAAAAATTCACGCCGAAGGTAGGTGGTAGCAAACCCCGGAAATCGATAAACGAATGAGTAACAGGTAACACGGCTGAAAAAATTCTGGCTCCAATCCGCGCTGTGAAGGTGGTTGGACAGAGAAGGTGTAAAACGACACCCAATTAGCCATTCAACGTCGATTGAAAATTCACACACGTGGCTCTAACAAGACTAAAACCAGAAACAAGCGAAACGTATTTGAGCTGCTTGCTCTATTAACCAAACCTAATACTTTTAGAACGTACCTCGAAATATTTATAATGCATTTGAAACATAATTTATAATAATGAATGCCCTAAAAATGCCGGAAATATGTTCCAGAACTTTCATGTTTGGTGCTCGAAATAAGTTATTAAAATTTTCTGAAAATACGTCCCATAAAGTATGCTCCGAGCACGTTTCAGATACGTGAAAAATATCATTGCGGTTTTAGCATCTTATCAATATAATAAAAGTGTACTGTCGTAAAGACGAAATTAATATTTCTCAAGTATACGGCACCTAAAGCATGTTTCGAGCACGTTTCAAGCACGTTAGAAAATAAGTATCCGACTTTAGCATCTAGTCGATGTATTAAAAGTGCACTTTTGCAAATATGAAATTAATTCGTCTTTAGTATACTGTGATTTTAATAAACGGGAAGTTCTTTAAAGCATATGTGAAGCACACTTTTATGTGCCGCAGAACAATCTACTGCACGAAATCGGGTGTTAGGAAACGGCCTTTGCAGGTTGGGAATGTATTAAAGTGTACTTTCGCAAATACGACAATAATTCGTCCAAAGTACACTTGCATTCTAACGAATATGTGTTGTCCGCGTACACGTATTTGGCGCACACTTTAAGTTGCCGTTGAACAGTGAGTGCTCGAAATCGCGTTTCGGTGAATAACATGTTGGCAATGCATTTCAAGCGTACTTTTGTGAAGAAGAAATTAATTTATGTGTATTATACGTCGATTCTAACAAATGGGTACTCTGCGTCCGCGTACATGCAGCAATCCTCATGATGCCGTGGAACAACCTAGTGCTCGAAATCACGTTTCCGGGAACAGAGAAAACTCTCCCTTTTTGTCGTCCATTCGTTTACATTACCTTCCAGCAGAAAGGCAATCACCACTTATTTAAATTACGTGTAGCGTGATGGCATAATACCGGTAATAATAATAATACTAATACTAAAAATAATAATACTAATAATAATAATACCGGTAATACCGGTAATCGAAACAGACCCCTACTGGCATGGCCGACCGGCTCCCATAGGCGCCCATGTACTTGTTGGTTGACAGTTCCACTCCCGCCCGATGCTTGACGCAAGTTAAATAACAGTTCGTTTCTAGGTAGACCGCAGAATCAGACGCGACATCCGATGTTTGTGCGACAATATGGGGGCCCACAATTATTGCGCAAAAAACGCCTGACCGGGCAAGATATTGTCTCCTCTCGAAGGCTGTATGTAAGGCAAGTATATCTGATACGATCTGATACGGCCGGTTTAAAATCTGGCACGGGCTTCGTTGAGGTCTAAGATGTTAAACCTGTTTTTTGAAATGCGGCGTAGGGCTAGAATCACTCTGGCACGGGTCGGCCCGGTATTGCATTGCACTGTCTCCGGGATCGGGCCGGGGCATACAAGCGCGCGTCTGCTCTTTCCATCTTTCCTCTCCAATCTTTTACATTCCTACTTTCGGCACGTGGCAGCGATTATGGCTGGGCTTGAGCCAGTAAGCAGGCCCGTGCTCTTTCCATTTCATGGTTCCTCCCTGCAACAGCGGCAGCGGAAGCGGCCAAGCATCACGCTGTCGGAGCAGTTCCTGTTTTCTGGCATCACATTTCGTCGCCATATCCTGTGTGGCGACATCTTTCTCGTTCAGGTCCCGTGATGTGAGATTGCATTGGCATAGACTTGACGACAACGGGTTTTCCTTGGGATTGTCCGACTTCTGACACCTATAACGAGTTCAGTCAGTACTTGTGCTGTTCCAAATACTGATCGGTATTATCCGGTGAATCAGACTAGCACACCTTTTTCAAGCCGAGCCGAAGTGAAAATAAATATATTCTATTAATTTTATATTTTAGTGTATGTTTAATGTAGTGCAAAGCATTAAATGAATATCTTTAGTATACATTTAATATATTGATTGTAAATTTTAGTTTATCTTAATGCATTATTTGTATACTGTTAGTACACATTCAATGTATTTATTTTTGTGTTTTTTTTAATGTATTATGTACGTACTAAGCGGGCAGAAAATGGAAAGTTGATGCATTTGTAGGAATGATCAAAATAGCACTCCTAGCATACTTAGGAAATGCACGTATGGCATTTTAAGCATACCGAAAGAATAATACGAAATTAATACAGTGCAATAATAATAATACAAATTGGTTTTTTGGGAAAGGAAATGGCGCAGTATCTATCTCATATATCATTGGACACCTGAAACGCGCCCTAAGGGAAGGTTTAAAGAAGGGATTGAAAGAAGAACGGAAGAAAGAGGTGCCGAAGTGGAGGGCTCCGGAATAATTTCGATCACCTGGGGATCTTTAACGTGCACTGACATCGCACAGCGAACGGGCGTCTCAGCGTTTTGCTTCCATAAAAACGCAGCCGCTATGGTCAGGTTCGAACCAGGGAACTCCGCGTCAGTAGCCGAGCACCTAACCACTGAGCCGCCGCGGTGGGTAATGCACCGCGGCGGCTGCGTTTTTATGGAGGAAAAACGCTAAGGCGCCCGTGTGCTGTGCGATGTCAGTGCACGTTAAAGATCCCCAGGTGGTCGAAATTATCCCGGAGCCCTCCACTACGGCACCTCTTTCTTCCTTTCTTCTTTCACTCCCTCCTTTTCCCTTCCCTTATGGCGTGGTTCAGGTGTCCAATGATATATGAGACAGATACTGCGCCATTTCCTTTCCCAGAAAAACCAATTATTATTATTATTATTATTATTTTTATTATTATGTATTAATAATAGTTGGTTTTGGGGGAAGAAAATTGCGCATTATCTGTATCATATATCCCTAGTCACGTGAACCGCGCTGTAAGGAAAGGAATAAAGGAGGGATTCAAAGAAGAAAGGAAGAAAGAGGCACTGTAGAGGAGGGCTCCGGAATAATTTCCTTCACTTGGGGATCTTTAACGTGCACTGTATGGTGGTGGTGCTGGTTTTATTAAAATAATAGTAAAAACGAAGGAAAAGATTTTTGCTAGCCCGGGCATCTGCCATCGATACTGAAGCACCTGAGCTGGGGCAGCGGAAATAAAGGATAGCAGGCAGAATGGACAAATGAAATGAAAGAGGTGAGGGGAAAGGAAGATAGGATAGGGTTAGAAGTAATATGTACATGATTAGTTCATTTTAGAGGAATTAAAACACACACGGACAGCGCTGTGTTGGCTACAACTGGAGTGGGGCGTCAAGTTATTAATCGTTCAATGTAGAACTCGCGGAGCGTTCGGTCACTGCGTGTAATTACCTGACGGAGAACAGACAGGGCGTCATATATTTTTAGCACAACCTTTTTCCCCTAAAGGCTGTGTGCTTGATGTCCAAGAAGATAAGCTGTTTGCTTTGATTTTTAATCTATTTGTTTATTCTTTACCACAACGACCCGAAAACGCCACCGTAGTCTCGAAAACGCAACTGTAAACATTACCGGGACCCGCCGCGGTGGTTCAGTTGTTAGAGCGCTCGGGTACTGATCCGGAGTTTCCGTGTTCTAACCAAACCGCGGCGGCTCCGTTTTATGCAGGCAAAACGCTAAGGCGCACAAGGCGCCCGTATGCTCTGCGATGTCAGTGCACGATAAAGATTCCCAGGTGGTCGAAATTATTCTGGAGCCCTTCACTACAGCACCTCTTTTTACTTTCTTCTTTCACTCCCTCTTTTATCCCTTTCCTTACGGCGCGGTTCAGGTATCCTACGATACATCAGACAGATACCTGAATACAGACACTTGAGGACAGATACATGTATCTGAATGGCAAACACTCCGTGGTCGCAATTAGGACACACGGGGTCATATTCTCCCGACAACGATCTGCAATGTGGAGTGCGTTCCACACAGTGGACTGGCTGCGCTCCCACCCTTTCATCCTGGCAGGTGGCAGTAAATGGTTCATCACGATAGGTTGGTCATAGAATGAACGCTTCGGCCTTTTGCTGCAGTGCTGCGTGTCTGCCACAACGTTGTCAGCGATAATGCATGCAGCCCACATCCCTCTCACCACAGCCACAAACCTTAAAGGGGCCATGACAGCCTATTTTCACGCATACCCTGCTTATCGCCTTTATTTCCCAACAGGTTAATTTACAATTCCCCTAATTCTCAGTAGATTCTGTACGGTAAATATATCTAAAAATAATTTTTCGTTTATTTTGCGAACTGCTTCCTTGTCAGGCAACCTCTGATCGCTGACGTCACACGCACGTACACGCCACGCGTCGTCTGCTGCGGGCTGTTGAGGTGCTTGAATGCACACCGTAGACAACGGTCGCTCGAAAAGCTTTTTCTTTTAGCCTAGAGAAATAAAGTGCATTTTCTCTGTTCTCTTTTGGGAAGCCTTCAACTCAGTACGCGAGCTGAGTGATCCTTGGGACAGCGTACTTACTCGTAGCGCCCACTTTCCGATTGTTCAGGAAACAGAAATCAATGGATCCCAGCTTGATAATTTACCCCTAGAAGCATGCGTTTCGTATGGTATACGATTGGTCTCTTCTGCGCAGTCAAGTGCTTCTGCATATGACAAGCCGCACGTGCCGTACATTCCTTCGCCGATGCGCCGTGAAAGCAGCGGCGTTTTGTAGCTAGCTACCTAGTTCTCGTCCGCTATTCATCGCTCGATAATTAAACTCAAGTTATCAAAAGGCGCTCTAAAGTAATCTTCAGGCACGGAAGGAGCAGAGACAAGTGCCGAGTGCGACGACTTCCGCGCTGCATGTACTCGTTTGTACGTCGAACATTAATTTAATCCGACTCATAGAATCCTTTTGCAGGAATAAAGCCGCTTGCAAAATCCTACATGACTCGAATGCTTTCACTCCCGCACCGATGAATAGTCGCCGCCGTCTAAATGACTGCTTCGAAATAATAGTACGGCATTTAGGTGTGCATGCGCATTGTGACCCCGGAGTGCGACGATCACAACTGCAGCCCCGCGCTGAGGTTGTTTACATTGCGGCGCGCAAACAGTACTGCTCGTTTGCGTGGCCTAAAACGCCAGGTGGATTATCCTTATCTTAAACGTTGGGTACTCTTGCTCACAAATTGCACTTTTACTGATTTTGCACACTATGATAACACCACAATAAGCGCCGATGAAGTTATATGGTCTTCTTCAAAAAAGCTTCGCGTAGAATAACGGCGCATTCGGCTAATTGTATCTGCTTTCTCTTGAAGTCGAAAGTTCGACGAAAACTCTTCTGGTCGGGGACAAACATGTTGACGAAGAAGAAGGAGCGCCGACCTAAGAAAACAAAAAACATAAACAGACGTTTCGGCTCCCGTACGGGAGCCTTGTTCACATTAAAATGAAACAAGCAGCTCAGTGGCATTACATATGCTTGAAAAGAGGGCGCAGGGAGCGTGCGTAGATTGGGTTAAGATTTCCATCGTTGCGGTTGAAGGTGTGACTAGTAGTTTGGATGATTAATGATTTCAAGTGCAGGCGAGGGTATAGCTTCTTTTCGGTTGAAAGCACGTGTGCCCGACCCCAGTCGATGTCATGGCCTGTAGATACTGCGTGCTCGGCGATAGCATTTGAATCCACTTTTTTGTTGCGTACATCGTTACTGTGTTCTTTTAGCCGCCTCTCGAAATTTCCGGTTTCGCCAATGTATGCGTAGTGACAGTCGGAACAAGAAACCTTGTACACTACGCCTGGATATTTTTCTTTGGGAAGGGGGTCTTTGACATTTACCAACGCATGGCGCAGTTTTCTTCTCGGAACGTGGGCGATATGAACACCAAAGGTGCGCATGATGCGTGCTAAAGCCTCGCTTAGTCCGGGAGCATAGGGCACGGCAGCACGTTTCAAGGGTGACAGAGGAGTATCGCTTGCTGGGCGACATAACTGTTTTTCCACGGAATGCACAAATGAGGTCGGGTAGTTGTTGCTTGAAAGTTCTTGTCGAATAGTTTGAAAATCAATGGTCTGGTCTTCAAGGGCGCTGCAGATGCGTTGCGATCGTTTGAACAAGGACATAGCGACTGATTTCTTCTGTGTAGCAGGGTGAACCGAATTAAAGTTAAGGTATCTTCCGGTGGGGGTCGGTTTTCTATAAACGCTGAAACTGAGCTTATTGCTGTCCCGCCTTATCAATACATCCAGAAAGGGCAACACACCATTCGCTTCTTCTTCGGTAGTGAAGTCTATTGCTCGTTCTATAGAATTCAAATGGTTCGAGAAGGCGGCTAAGTCAGAATTACGAATCAGGCAAAAGCAGTCGTGAACATATCTCAGAAAAATTCTAGGAGGTGATGCAAACGTTTCAAGGGCACGGCGCTCGACGGATTCCATACAGAGGTTAGCGACAGTCACTGATATAGAGGCAACCATCGGTGTGCCCTGAAGTTGACGGTAAAAGCGTCCTTGAAAGACGAAATAAGTATTATCGAGGCAGAACTGCAGGAGTCTACGGAGATCCAGAACTTCATTGGGGGTTAGTTTAGGTAGAGGCTTTTCAGCTTCTAGAGCAGCAGAGCAGACTTGTACGGCCAGGTCGACAGGAACGCATGTGAAAAGCGACTTGACGTCAAACGAGACCATGAGCTCGTCATCGTCCGGTGCTATGTCGCTTACCTTCTTGATGAAATCAGTCGAGTTGCGAACGTGCGTTGAGCCAAGGCCGACAAGAGGGGAGAGGATACGATGGAGGTAGCTGGATAGACTGTGAAGAGGGGACCGACTGTAGACTACGATGGGGCGCATGGGCATACTAGGTTTGTGCACCTTCGGTAGACCGTAGAGAGCAGGGGCTGAGCCGTTGGTGCACAGCAGAGTGAAGTAGAGTAGCTTGTAGGTCAGCGTCCTCTCAAGGTATCGCCCTGGACAACACCTGTCCCCGCTTACCACAGAACAGAAAAAAGCCGTGAAGAGCCTGCGAGACAACAAAGATCTCGTTATACTCCCCGCTGATAAAGGAAACAGCACAGTTCTCTTGAACCGAACTGACTACATAAGCAGAATGGAAAGCCTCCTGGAAGATGAAAGCACCTACTCCCGTCTTAACAAGGACCCAACCTCGAAAGTTCAGTGCGACTTGCAGAAACTTCTTTCAGACGTCTTTCGTTTCGTTCCCCCGACCTACAAGCCACTCTACTTCACTCTGCTGTGCACCAACGGCTCAGCCCCTGCTCTCTACGGTCTACCGAAGGTGCACAAACCTAGTATGCCCATGCGCCCCATCGTAGACTACAGTCGGTCCCCTCTTCACAGTCTATCCAGCTACCTCCATCGTATCCTCTCCCCTCTTGTCGGCCTTGGCTCAACGCACGTTCGCAACTCGACTGATTTCATCAAGAAGGTAAGCGACATAGCACCGGACGATGACAAGCTCATGGTCTCGTTTGACGTCAAGTCGCTTTTCACATGCGTTCCTGTCGACCTGGCCGTACAAGTCTGCTCTGCTGCTCTCGAAGCTGACAAGTCTCTACCTAAACGAACCCCCATTGAAGTTCTGGATCTCCGTAGACTCCTGCAGTTCTGCCTGGATAATACTTATTTCGTCTTTCAAGGACGCTTTTACCGTCAACTTCAGGGCACACCAATGGGTGCCTCTATATCAGTGACCGTCGCTAACCTCTGTATGGAATCCGTCGAGCGCCGTGCCCTTGAAACGTTTGCATCACCTCCTAGAATTTTCCTGAGATATGTTGACGACTGCTTTTGCCTGATTCGTAATTCTGACTTAGCCGCCTTCTCGAACCATTTGTATTCTATAGAACGAGCAATAGACTTCACTACCGAAGAAGAAGCGAATGGTGTGTTGCCCTTTCTGGATGTATTGATAAGGCGGGACAGCAATAAGCTCACTTTCAGCGTTTATAGAAAACCGACCCACACCGGAAGATACCTTAACTTTAATTCGGTTCACCCTGCTACACAGAAGAAATCAGACGCTATGTCCTTGTTCAAACGATCGCAACGCATCTGCAGCTCCCTTGAAGACCAGACCATTGATTTTCAAACTATTTGACAAGAACTTTCAAGCAACAACTACCCGACCTCATTTGTGCAATCCGTGGAAAAACAGTTATGTCGCCCAGCAAGCGATACTCCTCTGTCACCCTTGAAACGTGCTGCCGTGCCCTATGCTCCCGGACTAATCGAGGCTTTAGCACGCATCATGCGCACCTTTGGTGTTCATATCGCCCACGTTCCGAGAAGAAAACTGCGCCATGCGTTGGTAAATGTCAAAGACCCCCTTCCCAAAGAAAAATATCCAGGCGTAGTGTACAAGGTTCCTTGTTCCGACTGTCACTACGCATACATTGGCGAAACCGGAAATTTCGAGAGGCGGCCAAAAGAACATAGTAACGATGTACGCAACAAAAAAAGTGGATTCAAATGCTATCCCCGAGCACGCAGTATCTACAGGCCATGACATCGACTGGGGTCGGGCACACGTGCTTTCAACCGAAAAGAAGCTATACCCTCGCCTGCACTTGGAATCATTAATCATCCAAACTGCTAGTCACACCCTCAACCGCAACGATGGAAATCTTAACCCAATCTACGCACGCTCTCTGCGCCCTCTTTTCAAGCATATGTAATGCCACTGAGCTGCTTGCTTCATTTCAATGTGAACAAGGCTCCCGTACGGGAGCCGAAGCGTCTGTTTATGTTTTTTGTTTTCTTTGGTCGGCGCTCCTTCTTCTTCGTCAACATGCTTTCTCTTATGTCACCAAAATTTACTTTAGGTCGGTTTAGCTAAAAATACGTTCAGACATTACTAGAATTAATGTAAACAACCAGATTTTTTGTCCACAGTCGATGCCGCCTGCTGTTGCCGCGGGCTCTTCTGCACATGCTATGCAGACCGGGTCCCATATATCGGCACTTCGACTTTATAGTACTCGCGTCCTGCGATGAAAGCACACGTCGCTTTGAGGGCACTGCAGCGAAAACTACTCTCGACAGCTATTTGCAGGCGCTAAAACCTGCGAATTCGCTCTCCGCAATCGCCGAAATCGCACACACAAATCCTGCGTGCTCGCTAGGCCTCGTCACGAAAGCGGCCGGCGGTCTACCTTCGGCTGAAATTCAAGCATCTGGCAAGAGTTCCCCGCTGATTAGTAAGCAAGTGTGAAGATATGAAATGCAGCCGCTCGTTTCGCTCTTTTCAATAAAGATAAGGTACACAAACGCGGTTTTTCGGTCCCGTCTATTCACCGGGCGATAATCTTTCGCTCGGCCGCACAAGACCACGCGACGGCAACGAGCGGAACCGTCGTGCAGCGTTTTCTACCCGTGTCGGTCAATTGCCGCGCCGATAGGTTCTATATGCGCTGGCACCGAATGAAAGCACATCATCTCTGGTGCACGCATATCGCGCATGTCACCGTGGCTACCAGAAGGTCCAGTTAGTTTTAAATTTCTTATGTTCATAGAATGTCATTCAAACGAGTCTCCTACCACTCTCTTCTGCTTCCCACTAAGCTGACTCTTTAACATTACTACGATACGCGATCGTTGATCATGCTGGCGTCGTCGTCGGTCTAGCTTGACAGACCAGTGCATCAGCGATGGCATTTGTATACCGATCAGCCCACCGACCGTTGATCGCCGTCGCTTCGGCCTGTAGTGTGACCGGGCCCTACCTATACCGAAGAAAAACTGTATTACTCTTATTATCACTTCTGCAGTACCAGTCATTCATATATGCGGGACGACTGCTACTTCGATCGGCCGCGAAAGTACAGGGGAGAATGAGACCTCGCTGCGCATATTGAAGCAACGAGAGCAGAAGATGTTGCTCCGTGCGTGTTCTAGTGACGAGACGAGAGCTTTAAATATGGTGGTGACTGCCAGTGGGTGGAAGGCTCCTGGTCTATATTTCGATAGTATTTTTTGGAAAATACTGCGCGTCAAGAGCAGCCTAATTTCGGAAATTGAATCAAAAGCTCTTGGATAAGTTGCTGAAGCAGAAAACTGCAATATGAAGAACGACCAGCCCGCCGCGGTGGCTCAGTGGTTAGGGCCCTCGACTACTAATCCGGAGTTCCCGGGTTCGAACCCGACCGCTGCGGCTGCGTTCTATGGATGCAAAACACTAAGGCGTCCGTGTTCTGTGCGATGTCAGTGCACGTTAAATATCCCCAGGTAGTCGAAATTATTCCGAAGCCCTCCACTATGGCACCTCTCTCTTCCTTTCTTCTTTCACTCCCTCATTTATTCCTTCACTTAGGGCGCGGTTCGGGTGTCCAACGATATATAATAACTTCTTTATTTCCATCAGTGATGGAGGAGACTGCGAGTAAAAGTAGCTTTAGAGGCAAGCGACTTGACTAGAGCCCGCAGCCTCCTTTACAAGGCAAACAGCGATTGAGCAGGAGATATACATAGCAATTGACCACATGTGAAATTTTCACAAAAAATAAACGCAAAAACTCAAATTACCTAAAAACGCTATTCAATTATTTAAGAAAGATTCAGTGACAAAGTGTTGACGTAAAGCTCGTACATCAGTTATATAAATATCAAGACTTGATTTCAGAAATAAATTCAAAAGTGTTGGTAGTGTGTAATATATCTTTTGTGTAGAATAATTGGCACGCGGAGTGACTACCTTCCATTGTTCCGTACACCTTGTGATGTAAGAATGTGTGCTCCTGGTGAGATTAGATAACTCATGAAGGAACTGTATATTCTCTTTTACCTCCCGTTTGAAAGCTTGACTTAACTTGTAATGATATACTGCGCCATTTCCTATCCCCCAAGACCAATTACTATTATTATTAAAAACGACCAGGTCGTGGCCCCTTTAAAGCTCGACTGATGCGTCCATGGACCCATGGAGCCAAATATGCGCCCTTCCATTTTTCAAAATCATCGCAGTCTAAAATGTCATAAAATCTAATGCCGATGAACACAATGAACGCCGACGGCCAATAGAAAGAGCCGAGCGCGCGGTTAAGGCGGCGGTGGCGGCTCAGTGACGTCATAGCATTCACACCATTCAAGGTCGGTTCAAGGTCGAACGCGCGCACACGGCGCACTCGGAGTGCACGCTGGACACAGCGAAGTACATACGGAGGTTAGTAGTAAAGCTATCGCTAAAGAACTGCGCGAATACGACGGGACACAGAGAGACTCAAAGACGCATTCACGTCGTGCGTGTTTTTGTCACTTCCTCTTCGAACAGTTTTTTGGCATTCGCGATGAACCGACTAGCACAAATTTATGTCTTACCGCTGAAGACGTCTCTGAAAGACAAAACAGAGCACTAGACAGGAGGTAATGCTGAGCACGTCACAGAGAAAGTTCCACTACGTTTTGAAGTATTTCTGTTCGTACACCTTTCTCAGGGGAACAGCAACTTTGCAGAAATGACATTTGTTCAATGAGCTGACTCACGGTGCCGGTCCATCGTTTTAGAATTCCATAAGCTATGTAATCATAACAGAAAAAACCTCATACCAAGAGGTTCAGTCAAATATTGCACTGCGGGGAGCTATCTACTGCTACGCAAAGTCAAATGAATTCATTCTTGCTAAGGCCGTTGCAACACTTCACGAAGACAACTGCGTCCTTAAAATGGAAGAAGCAACGTTCTATTATTACAGTAACATCACACTGTCGGCAGTTCACAGATGACACAAAAATGGCGTTTTTCTGAATGTAAGTTTTCAATGGGCACTGTTTTTGTATATAACTAGTAAAAGTTTAACGAAACTTGTCTGCAGAAATACTCGAAACATGTCAATGTAAGTGTACCGAAAAACAAAGCGAGTAATGATATGCCTTGCGTAAAAATGGACTGAACGTAGCCCGCGCTGCATGCCGAAGATGATCACGTTGCATGGCTTCCATGGAAGAACTGCGATTAAAACATAGAAAAATTCCGGGGAATTGATGAATAGAAATACCGGCACAGGGAATAATCCGCAAAGCATGGAAAATTATTCTTTAAAATTGCATATTGTAGCAGCACTACGCACTAACTGAGAGCATAAGCTGGCAATATAACTGCCGCAGATCAGTTCTGAACACACATTTGGGGTTAAAACACTAGAGCAGTGGTCCATAGACGTATAAACAGCTCTAACAATCATCTCTTGAAATCGTCTAATATTTCTGTTTAAAAGCTTTGAAGCGCTTGCAGTTAGTAGGGTGTGTTTCTATTTCACGCTGTACAAAGCAGCTGAATGTTTCTCTTCGAGGAGTCAAAATTCCCCACGTGAGCGCAAAGCGCAGCTCTCATTTGGCAGCAACGCGTTCGCTCGTACTTGAAAATCTGGAAGCACAGTATGCCTGCCATCTTAAAATATTTACGCATGGTTCTGTGGACCTGCTCAAACAAGCTAGCGCAGCGGCTTTTTACATTTCTTGTTTCGACTGTAAGTGGTCTGTATGCTTTACTGCTGTCGTATCCTCTACAACCGCCGAAAGTGTTGGTATTGAGGCGACTTTACGGAAGTTAGGGTCTTGTCTGGCTCAACCTGTTGTCATCCTGACTCAACATCCGCCCTTCAGAGGTTAGAGCGCAGATTCCCCACTGATGCCTTGTCTATGAGCTCTCTGCGCTTGGTGCAGAATCTGTACAGCAGAGGTTTTACTATATATTTTCAATTAGTGCCCTCTCACATAAGAGTCAGCGGATTAGAGGTGGCAGACAGTCTCGCTCATGAAACTCTGTCAAGGAGTCCATCAAAAAGAGTACCTCAAGATGGCAACAGTCTCCACAGGAAAACGTTTCTCGATCACCTCAGTAACCTTTGGAGTGCGCCCCATAAGCCATGTGTGAACAAGGGACTGAGAAGATCCCAGGCGACTCTACTACATCTAATTCGCATGACCTCTGTTCGCACTCCTGCCTAGTTGAATAGGAACGGAATTGCATCGTCTCCGCTATGTCCTTTATGGGCTGTGTGCGGGGATGTCGATCATTATAGTGTGTACTGCCCAGAGTACAAAGCGGAAAGGTATGTGATGTTCGCTTCCTTAGAGAAGAAAGGAACCCTTCACTGTCCAGGTCAGGACATTGTCTACCCGAGTGGAAACGAGACGTGCAGAAGGGAGGCTGCACGCCTTCTTTTAACATTTCTGCAAGACACTGAACTTGTTCTAAATGGTGACAGCAGGAACGGACTATATTCTACTGTGATTGAATGTGGGTGTACATGTTGTTCTGTGGAGTGGACTATGTTATACTCTGAGTGAATATGTGTATGAATTTTGACACTGCAATGAACTATGTTCTACTGTGACTGAATATGTGTATAGATTGTGACTTCTGGAGTGGACTGTGATGTGGACTGTGTGGAGTGATTGCGAGCAGCAGAATAAGCAAGGCTAATCTCACCTGTAGCATTAAACATCTCAACTTCAGGCGCGTGGAGCAATGCACGTGAGTGAGCTTCTCCTGTCTATTCGCAAAGTGGCAAATATGGTAGGTCGTCGGAACCAGGGCAAGGAGTGCCATCACTAATGTAACCGTGAAACGCAAAGCGACAAGGCGACGCGGAGTTCCGAGTCCGCGAAGTGCAGCGGAAAAGCCAACCTTTCTTTTACTCGAAGAATAGAAAACGTCGACGCTGTCTGGAGTGTGGGCTCGCGAAACCTAAGCATTAGAACACACTCGCGAACCACGATGGTGGGACTCCGTTGTTTGAGCTTATGGCGTAAAATTTAACGGCAGTCCGTTCGTCTTCTTCGTTCAGTAAGCGACAGATCCTACAAGATGTTCAGAACTTCAGAGTTGTAGTTGTGGGTTTGAACAACTCCTTTTAGTGCGAAAGTGCTATTTCACCATGTGTTACTTGCGCACGGAGTGTGTGTATGTGCCGTGTGAAGCTTGACCTTGAAGATTACCTTTTGGAGCTTACCATAGTAGCACCAGGCCATGCAGAAGTAAAATAAATATTGCCGAGACTAGTTTTCGAACCCTCTGCGGAACACAGAGATGAGCTGCGCAGGCCACTGCACGAGGGCAAAATGCAGTGAGAGCTCACGCTGAGTCTAAAACGGTTGCTAGACGTGCCAATGACCGAGCAAGCAAACCGGATTAACTTTTTCGCAGCTTATTGCGCCTTGTGTTAATCTTCAACACTCTCTTGCGCTGTGTATGGCACATCGTTGTCTTCAAAAACTTCCGTCAGTGGAGCAAGGAGATCAGATAAGGTTAAACGCAATCAGGGCTATCTCTGAATCCAATACGGTTGCTAGACGTACCTACGACCCAGCAAACAAACGAGATAAAATCCACGCTTTCGCAGGTCTACTAGGTTTATGAACTTTAAACTCTTCCTACCGTTTTTGCTAACCTCCCAGTGAGACGAGGTTAAGCGAGCAGTCGGCGCTGAAATTTCCAACACTTTGTAGCGAAAGCTACACTACGGTAGCCTTTCAAGCATTCTACGTTTCGGCGCCGTGGCCACCGCGGCGGCGCCGCCACACTGCTGGTTGGTCCTGTGGTGCGTGCTTGGCCAAGTGATGCGGAGTAGCTGCCGGCTGCGCGGCGCGCCGGCAAAACCGAGTGAGGTGGAGTGCACAGGGGGAGAGAATGAATCCGCTTCCAGCAACGAAGATGAAGAAGGAACGCCCAGCGAAACAGAGCGGCGAAAGACCGACTGCAATTCGACTGAGGGAGTTCCACTCGGAAAGCTGTAGCTATCGCGCCACTCCAGCTTTAACCAGATCTAAAACACTGCCAATTTTTAAATTTTCCTTAGGCACAAGGTTTCGTTTTTTTGGTGCTGTGCCTGAAAAGCCAGATATAGATTCTGAGATAAACGGTTTCGGCGTGGAAGCAATACACAAAAAATGGCAGTGGCTTTCCTCGGCTATGCCAGGATATATGCAACGTAAGCAAGTGTGAATCTCCCTGGTTGTCCTTGTTCACATATTCCACAACGTATGAAGCACAGGCATAAACGTCCAGTATGATCTTTAGGTCCATGTTTTATCTTCAGCACCGAGCCTATCCAATTATTGGAGATGTTGCGTCACTCTTACGCCTAATCGCTAGGCTAACGGCACGTTGTTCTTCGGTTTCTTGAACCTGTCGCTGACGCCTCTTGGTTGCATTCCATCTTTCATCACGGGACGTCTTCAGCGAAGCAGAACTCAGGTCTCTCCTCCGGCTGAGATCGCTGCTGCTAGCGGTCAAGACACCTGACATTAAATGTGCCTGTCCCGCGGCGGCATATTCACGGCGGCGTTTGACCAGTCGTACGGCGCGCTCTTCAACTGTTTCATGGCCGATTCATTTCCTCTTCATCTCGTTCCGCTCTCGATTTCAGGCCTCCTCTAGTTTGTCAGGATTTTCGCCGTCCATACTGTCACCTCAACTGTGGTAGCGGCGCACGACAGCTCTCTTTTGCAATCCTGTGACATCTTATCACGCATGCGACACAGCTGTCTAAGCCAGTGGAGGCGAGCGCAACGACGACGAACGCGGTGTCACGCCCTACCAAACGGCGGCGGCGGTGGCGGCGACTGGCGCGGTGTGACTTCATGCCAGATGGCGCTACGAGCGCACGAAGCACAGTAAGTTTCCGCGGCGAGGCGCGCGTTGTGGCGTCACGTGTCTCAATGGAGTACCGCCACGGCGAAATCGCAAGTTCGTGGCCAATAAAGCTTTTGCTTTAAAAACATTTATCGCTGAAAAACTCTGAACATAGTCGTGTCTCTTCAGTCAGCGGCACCCGGTGCTATGGTATTGTGCATGAGTGTCAATACGCCACAAATCTCCCGTCGTGATGGAATAGCTTGTTCTCTGCAATGGCGCTGATCAATGATCAGAACATCAGTTCATAAACCTATTCATTTTATGTATTCTCAGGTTTTTCAGAAGAATCCTCCAAAGTAGAATTGATTTGTAAAGTGAGTAGACATTCATTGCTGAGTAACTGCCCAATATTAGAAACATGCTCCATCTTTGAGGATTCTTGTAAAAAAAAATTTACTCTCGCTTTTCTCACATCGAGTGATCAGTCATTTCGCTCTGACCCTACTTCATGCTAGCCGTACTGTTCAGCTGAGCTGGTTGACTGACTGCACCGGTATTCCGTTGGCTCAGCGTTCGAAGCCCGAACGAGAGTGAGTGAGTGAATAAACTTTATTGCTCTAACAAAGGAGTCTTGCTGCTTGCTCGAAGATTGCCGATGTCTTCCAGGCTGAGCGTTGTTGGCGCCCCTAGTCCAAGGCACCACTGTCCCTGGCCATCCGGCATGCATGGCTCACTAGGTCTCTTTGGACCTTGAGCTGGCTGCTGGTTAGCCGGTCCTCCCACTGCTCCGCATTTGGCTCTTTGTTACCTCGGAAAGCTACATTGTGTATGCATTTCTATGTGATATGATACAGTGTGGGGGTTGCCCCGCACCACGGAAATGTATCCATATACTGCTCCGCATACATCTTATGTAGAATGTGAAGGTTGTGGAAGGCTCCTGTTTCGAGTCTTCTGCAACATGTCGCTTTGTATTGTGTTAGCAGAGGATGTGGCTGGGGATATTTGCGTCTTCTGCCTTTGATGAGGTTCAGGATAGCTGCGTACGTGAGCTGTGCTATTATCTCCGGACCGTCCGAGGCGTTTGACGCACCAGCTCGGATAGTAAACTCGCGAGCTAGCTTGTCCCCTTCAGATTGCCTTCGAATCCGGCGTGTTCCGGTACTCAGTAGATCCTATGTTGGATCTTTTCGTTTGTTCGCTGCGTTTTCAAGAGAATCTTTAGCGCTTTCTTGTTGATTCTTTCTACCATGTACCATCTGAACGCTTCTTGGGAATCTGTTATGATTATGAGAGATTTTTTGGTGTGATAACCCTCGGCTGCCGCTAGAGCTACGGCGATCTCTGCCTCAGTTATCGTACCATCTCTCGTGAATGCGCCGCTGATGAGGCCACCCTCCTTTGTTGTGACAAACGATACAGTTTTCTTGATACAAGCCCACGGGTACAGGGTGGCGTCAGTGTATACTACCTGATCTTGTGTGGCTATCTTCGCCTCTACATATTCCGCCCTTCCCTGTCTTCTGGCTGCGTGTAGATTTCGATCCATATTCCTGGGTATAGGGCTAACCTGGTAGGTCCGACGTATTTTATCTGGGACGTTTGCCGATCTATCCTCTATGTCCAGGACCCCCTTAGAGTTCAGCCTTCTTAGGAACGCCCTCCCTGTTGCCGAGTTCCTTAGCCTTTGTATCTGTGACATGACTTGTGTCCTGCTTAACTCGTCGAACGTGTTGTGCAGCCCCAGTTCTGCCAGCTTGTCGTTCGACGTGTTTCTGGGTAAGCCCAAAGCTTTCTTGTGGGTTCCTTTGATTAAGACCTCTGCCTGATTTTCTTCACTTTACTGCATGCTGTGTTATGAAAGTGAGTACGTTATTTTGCCGATGATTAGGCTGTTCACCAGCTTTAGCGTGTCGCCTTCCTTCATGCCGTATCTTCTGGATGATACTCTGGTTATCATGCGGCAATCTTGTTCCGTTGACTTTTAAGGAGACCAATCGCGTGGTTGCATTTGCTGTATCTTTGTAGCCACATGCCTAAAACTCGAATGATCTTTTTCCGGGATGATCTTGCCCCCGAGCTTTATCTCTATTCTTGCATCCGTCGGCTTCTTTCCTATCCTAAGGATTCCCTATTTTTCAGTTCAGCAGGCTAAACCCCTTTTCTTCTCAACAAAAGTCGCTGCTTTTTGCATTTGTTGTTTCATCTGCCCCAGAGATCCCTGGTTCGACCATACAGTTATGCCGTCCACATATATGGCATGTCTTATGCCTGGGAAGCTTTTCAATTTTCTTGCCAGGCCAATCATGTTTAGGTTCAAAAGGATTGGCGATAAGACCAAGCCCTGCGGCGTGCCTTTGTTTGGAGTGTCAATGGTGTCACCTGTTATATCTCCCAAGCACTCTGTGGCCGTTCTTCCTGTCAAGAAAGATCTTGTGGAGTCGTGGACTCTCTTCCCGCAGTTCGTGGTGTCGACGCCTCCTATTATAGCCACATGGCTGACATTGTCGAAAGCCTCTTTGATGTCGAGTGCTATAATTAGATTTTCTCCTTTTTGCGGGGCGTTGGCAATGACCTCGTGTTTGGGTTGTAGCAGGATGTCCTGTGTTGACAGATTTGCCCTGAACCCAAACATGCTATGAGCATACAGCTCGTTATCCTTTAGAGAGTTTTGTATTCTTTTGGTCACAATTCTTTCGTACAGCTTGCCGAGGCAAGATGTGAGTGAGATGGGCCTCAGGTTCTCTATGTGTAAATTCTTCACAGGTTTAAGAATCATTACATCTATAGGCTGCTTCCATTCCTTGGGCACCAGTCCTGCCTCCCATTGCTTGTTTAGGTAGGTAGTGAGCTGCAGAAAACGAAGTTGTTCTGTATCAAAACGCTGCCTTCACGTCTCTGCAGTTTTTGGTAATTTGAGCTATAATCAGGGAAGTGCCGCTCCCCTTTTGCCACGGCGATGGAAGTGGAGGCTGCTGTGCCTCTATTGGAACCCGGTGGGTCGGCAGCAGCCGCCCAGAGGAAGCGCCTGCACCGCCAGAGTGACTCGAGCAGCCAGGGCACTGTTGTCTACTCGGTGCCAAGTGAAGACTCCTCGTCTTCGGCCGACGACGGTTTCATACCGGTTGTTGGCAAGAAGGCCAAGCGCAGACTGCGTAGACAAGCCGAATCGTCCTCATCGAGCATGTCAACGGTGTCCCCATCAAGAACGCCAACGATCATCACGGCGCGAAGTTCCTCAGCGCATACAGCCTTGTTTGTGCCGTTTAACTCAATGGACAACTTGAACCTACTGAACAGGCAAGCCATCTCTATTTATCTGGAGAGGCTCGTACCGGGAGGCATAAAAGATGTCAGAATCAAACCCGTTCAAAAACGTCATTTCCATTGATGTGGTGGAGCAATGTTCACTAGAGAATTTAACCGCAATCACCAAACTCGGCAACATCAGTTTACGCCCCCTTATTCTCCAGGAAAGCGGCACTACGGCTTTCGTAATGTACAACATCGACATCGCCATCTGTGATGCAGATTTATCCATGTTGATCAAGCCGGCAACCAACGGCATTTCCATCATTCAAGTTCAGCGGTTAGGAAGATCTACATGCATCAAGCTGACCGTCAAGGTTGACTGCATACAATCGTACGTGAAGGTTGGGCACTTTCGTCACGCAGTTCGACCTTTTGTGCCCAAGCCACTTCAATGCAGGAAGTGCATGAGGATCGGCCACGTGTGTGGCGTCTGCATCAACTCCATCGTGTGACCGTGATGCTCCGAGTCACACAGCGGTGATGTTAAGCCGCGCGACTGCCTTGAAGTGCGCCAACTGCCACGGCCCTCATGACTCTTCCTCGAAAGACTGCCCCCGTCTAACGACCGAGCGGGCGGTACTGGAGCAAATGGTGCGAGACCATTCTACGCACAAACAAGCTGCCGCAAAGGTGCGACGACGTCGTTCGCGCCGCAGAAGGTCGTCAAAGAAACAGTCACATTTGACAATAATGCCCCAAACACAACTGCTGCTTGTCCGCCTCCACCAAAAACTGTACCAAATCAAGGGAGCCCGGTGCTTGGTGAGGCTGGACCTGCTGCCTCAGATGCAACTTGGCCACCACTGCCAAAGCCTTCTACGCCTACTTCGTCAGGGATCTTGGCGCACTCAGTGCAGTGTGCAGCACCTGCGACTGATCCAGCCAACAGGCACGATCAAGGCCATGGCCCAGATATGCAAGTGATTGCAATGCTAACGTCACTAATGACTGCCATTCGAGCTCTGATTTCCAGCCTACGCACGCCAGCAGCAAATTGCGCACTTCAAGTGCTGGACGCGCTACATCTAGTTCTTGCGGCTCTAGAGTAGACGGCATCATGGCTCCTTCGAACCTGTCTTTTCAAAAGAAAGTCAAGCAAGCTTTCATATTCCAATAGAATGCTCGTGGGCTCCAGTCCCGGATTTCCGATTTACGGCACTACGTCTAGGACAATCACATCCCCATTCTTGTGATTTATGCACCGAAGACCCAGGCAATTTTGCGAATATCCGGTTACGAGGCATTTTCATCACCCACGTGAAACAGATCCAGCAAAGTCATCATCTACATTCGACCTGAACTTACATATGTGCAACATTCAGTTCCTCCGAACGAAGACAATCAGTACGTTTGCCTGACAGTGAAGAGCCGAGACCTGACGTTTACACTACTGGCGGTGTACTTGGCGCCATCAAGTCGTTTCGACGCCAGAAGGTTGAGTGGTTTGATGGCAGCTACACCTGCTCCGTGAGTTATTATGGGTGGCTTCAATGCTCATCACACCATGTAGGGAGGCGTTAGGATGGATGTTAGGGGAAGACAGCTTGTGCCTTCGCCTCTGACCATGACCTTCAGTACCTGAATGACGGAAGCCCGACCTATATACGAGGGGTGACTTATAGCAGCTGCTTGGACTTGACTTTCGTGTCAAAGTGCCTTAACAACAGCGGCCGGTGGTTTTCGTATGTAGAAACCCATGGCAGCGACCATATCCCAACCTATCTGATTTTTACCGGCCATTCCACATTGTTCCCAGCCACGCGTAGGCAGCGCATTGACTGGACAGTTTTTAAATTACTTATGGAGACCGCTTGCGCAGAGGACTTCTCTAACGGTCTTGAACAAAAAATTAAAGAGGCCATGGAACACGCCACCTGCCCCTTTAACCCTGTCACTAACTACACCGATTTTGACTTCGAATTACAGCAACTTCGATCACAACGGCGCAGGGCAGAGCGCAGATACCGACGCACAAAGTCCCGCCTAGACCTAAGAAATGCTAGGCGCATACAGAAGAATATTCAGCGTAGAATTCAGGCACTGCAAACAAAACGCCGGAGGACATTTTGCCAAACACTTGATCCACGGAAGCCTTTGTTACGCGTTTGGAGTGTAATTAGGGGTCTTCGCACGTACCCTCAACAGAGCTACCCGTTCCAATCCGTATCGTTCCACCAAAGGTGCTGTGTGGTTGAGGTAGCCGAAGATTTCTGCGCAAGAATAACAGGCCCTCTGAATCCAGGCGCAACGCTGCACTGCAACAATGTTCCACCCTCACGGGATTCTTGGATTGATGCACTATTCTCCATGGATGAACTTGATGCTGCGCTGGCTTGTTGTAGAAGGTCATCATCACCAGGGCCCGATGGTGTGACGTACTCCGCACTTGCCAACCTTGGCCAAGATGCTCGACAGGCTCTTTTGGACACTTATAACAAGTCATGGACTGCTGGCATAGTTCCTCATGATTGGAAAACCAGTCGTCTGGTTCCACTTCTTAAGCCAGGGAAATCACCGCTCGACCTTTCATCATACCGTCCAGTTGCACTCGCCAGCTGCGTCGGCAAAGTCATGGAAGGAATGGTGATCACACGCGTGGAGTGGTACTTGGAGCGATATCAGATTTATCCAATCTTCATGTATGGGTTCCGACGGGGCCGCTCTTCTATCGACAACGTGGCTGACCTTGTAACGTCGGTGCACCACAGCAAAAGTTTGAAAAGATTGACCGTGGCATTGTTTTTGGATATCAAAAGAGCGTACGACAACGTAACGCATCAGGCCATTTTGGACGCAATGGAAGCTGCTGAGATCGGAGGCCGCACGTTCAGCTGGATACGCAGCTATTTATCAGAGAGGTCGATTTTTGTCCTCACTGCGGACGGTCCAACGTCCTTATACCGAAATTCGAACGGAGTCCATCAGGGTAGAGTGCTGAGCCCAGTTCTCTTCAACCTAGCTCTTATGGACCTGGTCGACGTATTGCCACAATCTGCTCAGATCTCGGTATATGCAGACGACATCTGTTATTTGAGCATCAGGGTGACCCGTCCTCAAGTTCGTGCAAAACTTCAAAAAGCGGCATCGATATTGCCATCTTATCTTCGCTTGCAGGGCCTGAACATTTCGGCGGAAAAGTGTTCACTTGTGGCGTTTACACGCAAAATAATGTCACGTTACACCATTCGCATCAATGGCGAAGCCATTCTCTATGAGAGAAGCCACAGATTCCTTGGTGTTGTCATCGACAAGAATCTCTCGTGGAGTCCACATATCTACGACATGAGAAAGAGACTAATTTCGATTGTCCACGTCCTCTCCTTCCTCGGGCTAAGTCCTGGGCCGCATCAGTGCGCACGAGGCTACAACTGTACCGTTCCCTATTTCTGGGCTACATGCGGTACAGTCTTCCGATATTCAGTTTCATTAGGAAAACAAATATCAAGACTCTTCAAAGTGTGCAAGCGCAAGCTGTCCGCATCTGTCTTGGACTGCCTAAATGTGCATCAACAGCGGCAACTGTTCTTGTTGCCCGGGAACATCTGGTTATTACATACATTGCTGTTGAGACCATGATAACACATCTTCGGCACCTCACACGGGTTCCCTGTCATCACCTCGCAACACTCCCATTAATTAGCCCGCGTACTGAATTCGCCAAAGTCATTGAAGCCCATCGCGCATATCTTCTATCGCAGTTCACCCCTGCGTCAAGACCGAGCTCACCATTATGAACTCTTTATGAACCTCGGGTTCACCTCTATATTCCTGGCATTACAAAGAAAGCTGGTGTATCACTGCCCGCTTTCAAACAACTGGCATTAAATCACCTGCATTCTTACCAAAGTCCCCGCATACATATTTTCACAGATGGATCTGTTCACTCGACCAGTTCTGCGGGGTCGGTGGTGATACCGGCCAGATCCATATTCATGAAAGTGAAGACGACCTATCCAACATCTTCAACTGGTGCGGAACTCGCATCCTTACGTGCTGCGGTAGAGCTCATCAGTCAAGAACCTCCACATGACTGGACGGTTTTCACCGACTCTAAAGCATCCCTTCAAACCCTGCAAGCTGCGCTACGCCGCGGGTCGCAGGAGCAACTTGTTGCTGAGATCCGTCCACTGTAAAAAGGCACCGTTTCCAAAGGTCATGACATCATTTTTCAATGGCTGCCAGGATACTGTGGTATTAACGGTAATCACCAGGCCGATGCGGCTGCGCGTTCTACTCAGAAAGACGGACTTCCAGTGAGGATTCCAATATCGAGACATGAAGCTGCGTGTGGGCGTCGCCCTTTGGCGCTGGAGCTCACACTTTCAGCGTGGAACACGGAAGAGTTTTGCAACCTCGCCTCAAGTCACTGGACCCTGAACTGCTCCTTCGTCTTCCACGTAACTTAGAACGTCGCGACGCAACACTGTTATGCCGTTTATCGATCGGTGTTGCATTTACCAATTACTATGGTTTCCGGATGGGGATGGCCGACAGCCCTGCTTGTGAGAGCTGTGGTTGTAAGGAGATCATCGCGCATCTTCTCTGTGAGTGCCCTGCATTGGCTACTGCGACATACACTGTGTTGTGCCTTGGACCGCCTCGATCCTCGCGCAATAACAGAGCAAAAGATCTTCGGTCCGTGGCGACAACAGTCGACTGCCCTCAAGGCATACAAGGCACTCTGCCTACTTGAGAGCGACTGGATTGAGTGACAAATTGTGACAGCGTTGTGCGTGTGTGTATGTTATGCCTTTTTTCTCATCTCTCTTCCTCCTTTTATTCCCCTAATTCCTCTTGCCAACAGGAACACCTTTCTGGTTAACATCCCTGCCTTTCCCTCCTCCTCTTTATCTATCTATATAGTGAGCTGCTCGATTGCCTCATCACCAAGGTTGCGGATTTGAGAGTTCTTAACTTTGTCTTCTCCAGCTGCCGTGTTTCTTTGATGGACCTAATTGCAGCGTAGACTTCTCTGGTGATTGGCCTCTCTAGCTCCGGGTTTTCTCTGCGCTTGTAGCTCTCTTGATAGGCCGCTGGTTTGTCTCGACCATAGCACTTGGTGCTGACTGCTTTAAGCAGCTCTTCATCTGTTCCTTCGTGCTAGTAGACAAGCCGGTGAAATGGCTTTGCTGCATTCCGTCTTTGTTTTGGTGGGACCCATTATGCTCTTTAGTATCCTCCACGTTTTAGCCGTGGTCAACGTTCCGTCAAGTGAGTTGCTGAATTGCTCCCAATTTTGTCTTGCTAGCTGCATCGCGTATTCCTCTGCCTATGCTGTAAATTCGGCGACCATCTTCTTTCACTTCCTATTCCACTTTTGATTTTTCCATCTATTCATGAGGCGTCGTCTTGTCTCCCACATCTTAATTAGTCTCGAATCTACCTCTGGTGTAGTCTCTGATCTATCTATTTCCTGTGCATACAGCTCTTGCACTTGACTTACCTTTTGGGTTCATTCCTCGATTGAGGTGATCTCCCCTTTGATCAGTTTACATTTCTTGCTTTTTCCATCTATTCATGAGGCGTCGTCTTGTCTCCCACATCTTAATTAGTCTCGAATCTACCTCTGGTGTAGTCTCTGATCTATCTATTTCCTGTGCATACAGCTCTTGCACTTGACTTAGCTTTTGGGTTCATTCCTCGATTGAGGTGATCTCCCCTTTGATCAGTTTACATTTCTTGCGGAATTTATCCCAATCCGTGATTTTGGCCGCGCCAATTTTTTTTTCACATGCTTGGCCTCTATCGTGGTCTTGATTATGTGGTGATCGCTGCCCAGGTTCTCTAAGAGATTTGTACACTCTGCTTGCGTTCCTCGGACGAAGGTCATGTCTGGGCATGTGTCTACACTGACGATATTTACGATGCGGGTGGGTTGATTTTCGTCTGTGAGGAGTGTGCACCCTATGAGCTCCGCCGCTTCGTTTACTCTTACACCTTTCCTTTCTAGAATTTGGTACCCCCACTTTAGATCCTTCGCATCGAAATCTCCAGCAATGACGAGGATGTTATTCTTAGCCATCTTGCTTATCCCTTTGAAGCGCTTGCTGAAATCTTCATCCTTTACATCCTTGTATGCCTGTATAAGTTTACGACGAAGGTGCTCTTTGCCTTCAGCTTGCGTTTTGGAACTACTTCTGTTATCATGTGTTGGATTTTTGTGTCCGGAATCTCTCCGTGATCTATTGTAATTAGCTTCTTATTAATGAGGGTTGCTATTCCGCCGTTCTCTTGGCATGCGTAATCCTTGAGTGCCGGTGTAGTTTTTATTTCCTGCGGTAGGATTAAATCTGGCGGCGTTCCCTGTGTATAAATGAATTGCTGCAGGAGTACTTGTTTCTTTTTGAAGCCTCTACAGTTTCACTGCCAAACGTTTAATCGGTTTTGTCCAGGCAGGATAGTTTGTTGAGGGTGTTGCTTGAGTTTTCGGTGCCGAATCTTTTTTCTTTGTATTGCGTGTCCCTGGCTACACTCCTTATTTTCTGTGTGTTTTGATTTTTTATGTAGCTACGGTTGTATTGAATATCCTGATCGTGAGCTGCTTGTTTTAGCATTAGCTGCTCTATTTGTTTGCTCTGTTGTTCTTCTACCTGCTTGAATTGCTGCATAGCCTGTATTAGCGTTTTTAGCTGTTCTGCTATGTTGGGTTCTTTGAATTGTTGGGGTCTATGTTCTGGGACCGGGGGTGATTTGGGGGCTGCCTTCTCTTATCATCTGTACCTCCCTTCTAAACTCTTCTATCTCTCTTAGTAGCTGCCTGTTAATCATTTCTAGTTCCATATCTTTTCTCGCCTGCGGAGACAGTGATTTAGGAGGATCCGCTTCTCACCTCACCTTGGTTCCGCTGTTCTTTTGCTGTGGTGCCGCGCCTTGTTTTTCCGGCTGCTTCCCCAAGGGTGGGTATGAGTCATCTCTCTTCTCTCCTCAGGGTTCGCCCTTGGTTCCTTCCTTGTGGCCCTTGATTCTGCTTCTGCTTCTGGATCTTTCGTCGTAGCTGCTTTCGTTGTGGTCTTCTCTTTCCGAGCTGAACCATCTCGGTCTTCAGTTGCGAATCCGACTTCTCGGTTGCCCCATGGCTCTCCTGTTGCTGATATGTTGCCGACCACTCAGCTCCTCTTTGGTTTTCAGTCGTTTTCTGCAGTCGCTGCTGCCTGAGAGGTAGGCTTCTCCGCATATCATGCACTTGATATAGCATTCGTGTTCTGCCGCCGGGTTCCTGGCTTCGCATTGCCTGCAGGTTATTGCTTCTGGCGTGGGGCAGACGTCAGAGCGGTGTCCTTGCTGGCCGCAGACGAAGCAGCATTGTCTAGCTGGTCTGTACGGGTATGTCTTATGCTCCACTGTATCTAGTATCACCCATTTTGGTATAAAGGGCTCGTCGAAAGTGTTGAGAGCTGTTCGGCTTCTTCCCAGATTTTTTGCTGCTAGGAGTTCCACTCCCTTTGGTCTGGACTCGGAGATTTTCTTCAAGTTCTTCCGGTGTAAGGCCTATTGGAAGGCCGTGACTCACTGCTCGTTTGACTTCCTCCGGCATTGCTACGTATGTTTGAACTTCGTAGCTTGTTCCCTCGAAGGTCAACTGGTTGATCTTCCTAATTTTTCCTGCTGTCTCTTCATCCGCTGCGCTGGCTATGATGTTAGATCCTGGTCTCAGCCTGGTCAAAAAACATCCTCTTCTAATCTTCCCGTCGCCTGCCTCATAAATGGCCTGTGCGACTTGATGTGGGTATTTATCTCCCACCTTGATTCCAGCACGTGGTCTCATGATCTTAACATGCTGCCGCGGGAGTGGCGATAGCGCTTGCCTTGGCCGCCGCTGCTCTTTCGCCAGATGTTCTTGTTTCCCCGCAGGTGTTGCTGCGTTGCGCCTCACGCCACCGGCAGCAGCTCTTGCCGGTGCCATTTTGCCATTGTTCTTCCCTTGTAGAGGCTTCCCTGCTTTCAAGATGGCGGCTTCCTTGGTTTCTCGCCTAGCCTGCTTCATGAAACGTTTGGATTGGGCTACTTTACAATGCTGGTCTTTCATGCTGTCATGGAATCCGCTGTTGTCGGTTCCTGGCTGCACATCCATGCATTTATGGGGGTTTGCGAGTTCCTCCTCCGAGCGTGCGCATCTTCCGGATCCGCATCTTTGGTGAACTCCATTCATAATGATTCCTCTCGATCTTGGGCTGGATTGGTTATCGGGTTTCCTGCCGTGGCTTGATATTGAATCCGCATCTTCACCCCAGCCATCTCGCTTGCCCGCATGGCCGGTCGCCCTTACGAACGCGGAGCTGCTAGGCCTTGTCTGTAGGCCTAGCTCCCCTGGTCACTCGGCCCGATTTCAAACCGGTAGAATAGCCAAAAATTGGCTTACCGGGTTGAAAAAGGCGTCCTCGTGACCCGCTTGACTTCTGGCTTCTATCCCGCCAAACATATTTGGTGGCCAGGTGAATTGTCCGGTTGAGGAATTGCTTTTTCATGGAGCCCATGCAGTGATGACCGCGGCGCCCTAACCGGAGGAGAAAGAATTTTTCTTTACCTACGATTTTCTAAAGAACAATTCTTTCTCGTCTGGCCTTCGAACGCTGAGCCACCTGCTCACCGGCGCAGTCATTCTACCAACTCAGCTAACCGGTATGGCTAGCATGAGGTAGAGTAGCTCCACTACAGCACCTCTCTTCCTTCTTTCACTCCCTCCTGTATTCTTGCCCATAAGGCCTAATTCATGTGTCCAACGATACGTAAAACAGATACCGCACCATTTACTTTCTCCCAAAACAAATTATTAATTATTATTATGATGTTTCTATGCAAGCTTTTTATTGTAGGCGTCTAGCTGCCCTTGGGTCGATGCCACTAAGCAAGTACTTTCTTAGAATAAACACATTTTCACAGGTTGTGCTTATGAAAGAAGACAAGCATTGACTGTGAAGTACACACGAGAAGAAATTTCTGGTAAGGTTAAATACATGTAATCATGTAGAAAGCTTTTGCATCACTGTATGCAGATAATTTGCTCCCGAAAATTATGGAACATTGAGAGAATACAGGGTTTTCATCGTAAATACCATTTAACAAACAGGAAGACTGAACTGACTTGCGCAGCATCTGTACCGTGGTGTCCCCTCCTACGCGCGGTACGCCTCCATTCTGTTACAGCTCAGCACATGGCTGCATACAGAAAATAACTTGTGCCCCTAATGAGTGTACCGAACGCCACCAATGACAACTACCCGCTTTGCAATGAATAATTATTAACGGAGGTTCACTTTTCGGCAGAATTTTTGTTTGGGACAATATGAGGGAGCCCGATGAGAAGGTTTCAAAGGCTTTCAGTTCTCCAAATGTGGAGTAGCAGCGCCATGCCCAAACGGTAGCAGGTACCAATGTAGAAAACGCAATGAAATGTAGTGAAATGCGCCGCACACAATTATGTGAGTAGATTCGTGCCTGCACACACATATCTGTGTTAACAGTAGAGATTGAAGAGAAGTTTATTTACCACGGGCCTGGAAGGGACTGGTATCCCTCGCAAAAACAAAGGCACAGAACGGCGACTAATGTCGCCCAACCTAAACTAATGACATGCTTTGGCGACTAGCGGCAACCTACTTATGCAAAAATGCACGTTGGCATGAAATGCACAAATACAAAAGCCATGAAAGTCCAAAAGGGTTCAAAAGAGGGTCCATACGGGCGGGGGGAAGCACGCGGGGCATGTACGCACAACACACCGCGCACAATCGCCGCACACAAGGAGCGCACAGCACACTCAGTATGGCAGGAGCTGCACGGTGACGCGGCCACTGCTTATGTTGATGAACCGGGTGCTCCACCGGCGCAGGAATTCTTCCTCATCGAGGGTGACCCAGTCTAAGCACGCCTGATCGAACAGGCGCGTTCTCACTCTCAGCAACAATGGGAACATGGCCCGCTGAGGTCGACCCTGCAAGGAAGCCGCGCCTCTCTGCCGCCACAAAACAAACGCACCCACACAGAGCAGAAGCCGCACAAACGACTCCCGTGGCCGGGTGCGGTAGTTCAAGGAGACAAAAAACATACGCAACATGAGCCGCCAAAACATTCTAGCAACGACGCACTCAAACATGGCATGCTTAAGGGTTTCAGTGTTGCCACACTGAGGACACCACGAAGAAGGGGCGATGCCCCACGCTACGACACGGACTCCCGTGGGCAAGACCCTCCAGCCTCGCAGCCAGCCGAAGTCACGAACGTCTGGTGGAAGAGTGCTAGACGTCAAATCTCGCCACCGCACCCGCCTGCTCCGTTCGAGCTGTTCTTGTGCAGCCTCCTGGATAGCGAGGACCTCGCAAGCACGGGAGGCCTGTGTCTTAGTGACATCGACCTCAGACAGAGCGGCTGTGAGAGAATCGGCCGCCCGAAAGACATACCTAAAGAACCTCGGCTGCTGTTCGGCTGAAGGACCTGTTACCTGACCAAAAAAGAGGCGCCGCGACGTCCCAAGAAGGTAGGCGAGAAGTCCCCTCCCCGGGTAGTCGGTGAAGTTGACCAGGTCGCGGACGCCTCGGACAGCTAGAACACTGCACATGGTGCGTAAATCGGGCAAGCTGATCCCGCCCATGCGCGTGGGAAGGCGGAGGAGTGCGCGAGCGACGGTCTCCGTCTTTCCCGCCCAGAAAAAAGCGCCACAAAGTGTGGACAAACGACGCATGAATGTGCGCGGCAGACAGGCGACGCAAGCTGCGTAGAAGAGTGGCGCGCACAGAGATGATCTAATTATAAAAGCGCGCTCAGACAGCGACAAGCGAAAACGCGCTGCCACTGCGAGACGTCGCTCTGCGGTCGTTCTTAACGGCAACCACGACTCGCGAGCTACCTCTCCTGTGGAGAGGAACACGACGCCAAGAACCTTAACCGCCGACACCCACTCAACGTCGTCAGCGTACGCGGACACCTTCACCTGACCTTGGCCAGGCAAAGAGAACCCGCGCACCGATGGACACTCAGCTAGGCGCCGCAGGAGTAAGTCTAAACACAACACCAATAGCAAAGGCGACATGGGACAACCCTGTCGTATGCCGCGCTCGATATTGAAGCGGTCGCTCAACGAGCCGTTAAATAGCAACCGAGCTGTAAGGCCGGAATACAGCTCCGCTAACCGCGCCATGAACTCGGACGGAAAGCCGAAAGCCCCGAGAACTCCAAAGAGGTAGCGGTGCTCAACTCGGTCGAAGGCTTTAGCCTGATCAAGTGAAACTAAACAACCCGGTATTCCCGTTCTCGAGGTGAACGTGAACAAGTCACGCGTTAGTGCGAGAGACGAGAACACCGATCATCCGGGCACACTGCATGTCTGTGCAGGGCTTATGAGCTCTGCTAAAACCGTACTCAACATTTTAGCCAGCAGTGACGCCACAATATTGTAATGTGCATTAAGCAGTGTGATCGGGCGCTACGCCTGCGGGTCAGATGGGCTCCCGCCAGGCTTAAGGTTGAGCACAATACGGCTCTCTCTGAAGGACTCTGGCCTCTCGCCGTCCCTGACGAAATTGTTTACCATCTGGAGAAGGTGTTTCTCCAGAACTCTGTAAAACCGCGCATAAAAGCTAATGGGAATGCCGTCAGAACCTGGAGCTGAGGCAGCGTTCATGCCTTTAAATGTGGCAAAGAGTTCCTCTGAGCTCACCGGAGCGCCGTGCTGTGTGCAGACATCGCTCGGCACCTGCGGCAGCTGGCCGAAAAAACTGCGTAAAGCGACCGCGAAGGAGGCGGCGTCCCACCGTCCGGCCTCAGAAACAAACAGCTGTGAGAAGTGATGCATAAAAACGGCAGAGATGACAGCCGCGCTGCTGCTCCTGGAACCGTCCGGCGAAACGACTTCCTCCACGCGAACTTGTCGTGTCTCATCAAGACTACCTGCGCGCACCTGCCGCAGCACTGTTGTATCAGACACAGGTCTACCCTGCACTAATGCCTGTCTTGCGGCTCGCGAGGACTGGCGTAGAAGCATGTAGTAGCGCGCTTTTAAAAGGGCGAGGTAATCGCGCATGGCAAAGGTAAGCGGCGCGCCGCGCTTCACAATGCGAATACGGGCAAGGGTGGTGTTTATCTTCTCCGAGATACGTCTCCTGCGCTGGCGCCCTTCGCTAACTAAAAGCGCCCGCCATGTCGATTTGAGGTCATCCCAGGTGTTGGCACTTGCAACGTCTCCAACCGGGCCTCCCAACGCCTGTTCAGTAGAAGTCACGCTTGATCAATCTGTCAGCAGACATGGATCCATACGCAACGCGTCGACACGGGGGGCGCCACCGCCCATGTCCAGTACTGCTGACAGAGGTCGATGGTCGCTAATACGTGGGGTGCCCGGGGGAAACGCGAGCACGTCACAAGATACCACACAACAATCCAACTCGCGTGGAAACAGGAATTTTTCGAGACGACTAGCTGACCTGCCCCTCGCCCAAGTAGCACCAAAACTGTCACCATGTAATTTTACCCACGCGTCAGTAAAAGAAAATTGAATACAAATATCCCGCAGTGATCGTGCCCCGGCGTAGGGTCGCCCCTGGCCTGGACCGCGAACATCACGAACGGGATATAAAATACAATTGAAATCTCCGACTAGAAAACAAGAATAACAGCCCAACAAAAAAGAATCTAACAACTTAAAGAAACTAGACGAATCAGAACGGCGGGCTGGTGCATAGACCACTACCGCCCTGACACGCCTGGTACCCAAATAAAAATCCACCGCAATTGTGCGACCGTCTATGCCGTAAATGCAGTGCGCGCCAGAGCGAAAAGAGCTGTTAACAAAAACCACACCAACACCGCAAGAAAAAGAAGTAGTTAACGAAAAAAAGGCATGAACACAAAACCTGAACTTAAAAACGGAAACCTCGCGTGGGTAACGCAGGTTAGGTTCCTGTACAAACAGGATGTCGGCGCCCTGCGCTCGGGCGAAGTGCATCACCTCTCTCTGCTTGTCCGGCGACCTAAATCCCTGAACATTCAGGGAGAGAAGGTGTACTAACGCCATGATGGTGATACAGAGCGTCGACGGTGACAGTACTCCTTTAGGGAGCCCCGCCAAGAGCGGAGCTTGGGGCATACTTTTTTGCCTGGGGCGAGACAGCGCCGTCGGAATTATCATCCGCGTCCCTCGCGTGCTTTCCCGCTAGCTTTCCTGTGTCCATTTCGGCCACTGCTCGTAGATTGAGCAGCTGGCTGACCGTCACGTGGTGACTCAGCGTTCCACTCGACGCCGCCAAAGTAGCGACCAGTGTTGGCGACAAGCTACCACCGGCTGGTTGCGTCTCCTCTTCCTTGGGCTGGGGGCGGGGCGCATGACAGGGCAGGGTTTGGTGTACCGAGGTGGAAAGGGCTTGGCGCTGCTCGCAGGTCAGGTCCCCCGTCAGGCGCAACGCTGCATCACGGACGGCCCGTCCTGATCCCTCACGGACGAGGTGGACTCGGAGTCCTTGCTCGACTCGTCCTCCGAGCCTAAAGATGCGAGCGGCTCCGGCGAGCAGGCGCCCGTTGCATCAGAGAAGGAGGCCGGGGACGAGGAGGAGTGAAAGTAGGAAAGCTTTTTTTTTAATTGGTTTTTGTGGGAAAAGAAATGGCGCAGTATTTGTCTCATATATCGTTGGACACCTGAAACGCGCCGTGAGGGAAGGGATAAAGGAGAGAGTGAAAGAAGAAAGGAAGAATGAGGTGCCGTAGTGGAGGGCTCCGGAATAATTTTGACCACCTGGGGATCTTTAACGTGCACTGACATCGCACAGCACACAGGCGCCTTAGCGTTTTTCCTCCATAAAAACGCAGCCGCCGCGGTCGGGTTCGAACCCGGGAACTCCGGATCAGTAGTCAAGCGCCGTAACCACTGAGCCACCGCGGCGGGTGAGGAAAGCTCCGAGAAGCTCTCTGGCGGTGCGTCAACGGTGTGGTCCACGCTGGGGTGGCACGTGGGGGTGGCAGCCGGGAAGTTCGCACTCTGCTCCTCTCGGGGGGAGGCGTCCGGGAGGTTCGCAGCTTGATCCTCCCTGGGGGAGGCGAGCGGAGTGTACGCGGCCTGGTCCTCACCGGGGGTGTCGACAGGGGCACCTGCGGCCTGGCCCTCCCGGGGGGTGTCAGCCGGCCATTGCTCGGCGGGGCGTTGCAAGGTATCATCTCCAGGTGCCTTGGGCGGCCCAGGTCGGGGAGCCCCGGGACCACTGGCGGCGGCCGCATCCGCGTACGAACGCGGCCGCAAGCAATCCGCCGCCGCGTGCGGCCCGCCGCACCGTCTGCACATCGCCCGACACCCGACCGTGTCGTGGCCGATGGCCTCGCAACGCGAGCGCCGCAGCGTGCGACACGCTGCGCCTACGTGGCCCTCTTGCCCGCAGCGAGAACAAACTGCGGACGCCTCTATAATCGCACATGGCGCGGTGCCGCAGGACAGAGATGAAATTGGGTACGGGCTTCTGCATTTCCATCCGGACCAGCCGCTGACCGTTGTCGACATGCCGCCAGCCCTTCAGGGTAGGGTGGGTGATCTCGAGCACTTTCCCGTAAGGGCTGAGTGCCGAGGCGAGCGAGGCGTCACCTACGAAGAGCGGCAGCCTGAACACGTGACATTCACGACCGCAGGACCCACGCAGGAGACCGGGATTGAGGTGCCGTTCACAAGGAAGGCACCCGCTGCGAGAAGCTTGTGAGCCGCCGCAGCACAGACTACTGCGACGCAAAATTTGTAACCGCCCTGGTGCTGGAGCGACTCCAGCCCCTTCGGGCCGACAACAGCTTCGATGCCGTCGACTAAGTCGTCGGCCGAGGCCTCGGTCGTCAACGAGAAGTTGAAGCAGTGCGCCTTCGGGGGAGGCGCGCGGAAAGTTGGTCCGCCAGCGGGACCAGTAGAAACCATGCTTGAGCCGGGCCGGGGACCTGGATCAGCAGATGGGCAGCGCGTAGAGGGTGGGGGGCCTCGGTCAGCACGTCCACCAAGCTCCGGGGTAGGCTGGGCGGCCGGGATTCCCGGGCGACCGGCCAAAAGCCCGGCGCCGGGTCGACGATCCTCCAGGGGGATGGGGGCCTCCTTCCGGGAGCGGGGCTAAAGACCGCTACGCTCAAGGCGCGTGGGTTTTCCGCTCCGAAAAACATCAGCCTGACGGCTCTGATCTTAGCCAAAAGGCTGAGAAAGCAAAACGACAGACACTGTCGTACTGTGATTGCAACCATCAACCTATTCCTACTGTCATCTATGCCACTTCAAAAAACGCCTGAAGGTGCACTGCGATTTTGGGTGATTGTAGTTAATTTCTAGCCACTTGAGCGTGTGCGGCACAAAAAGTATCGGCATCTCGCATTTTCTGTTGACTCGCACAAGTGACCGTTATAAGTAATGTAGCCAAATATATCAATCTTGAAGCGCACAGTTTGGAAGAGAAACTCGCAGTAGCCACATTTCAGTACGAATGAAAATTGGTTTTTGAGGAAAGCAAATAGCGCAGTGCCTGTCTGCCACATCGGTAGACACCCGAACCGCGCGTTTGGGAAGGGATAATGGAGGGAGTGAAACAAGATAGAGGTGGGCTGCGGAGTAATTCTGACTATGAGGCGAACTTTAAGTGCACTGCTAGGACACGGCGCACGAGCGCCTTTTCATCTCCATCGAAACACAACCGCCGAGATCGGGGTCGAACCCGATGACAGTGAAGTAGTCAGGGTTCTTCAGAAAAATAATAATAAAAAGGAAGAAAAAGTTCATGCAAGCCCCGGCGTCTGCCATCGATGCTGAAGCAGCTGAGCTGGGGCAGCGGATATAAAGGATAGCAGGCAGAATGGAGAAATGAAATAAAAGAGGTGAGGGGACAGGAAGAGAGAATAGGAGAGGTAATATACACAAACTATTTACTCAATAAGAAATGCGTCCAGTTTGAGCGCGTGATTAGTTCGTGATAGTGAAATAAAAAAATTTAATGTGGATAAGCTCACATAATCCAGGATATACAAAATGAAGGATATCGCCGTTCACTGTGTTCATTGGTGTTGGCGTTGAAAATGTTCTGAGCGGCGATAGCTTTGAGCAAAGGAAAGGCGCATAACATGCTCCATGTAATGTGGATTCCTCGTTCTCGCTTTGATTCGTGATGAGAGAGAGAGATGGTTAATGAATGAATTAGCGCTGACAGCGTTGTGTCTGACATACGGCACTGCAGAAATACCTGGGCAGCAGCGTTCATTTGGTGATCAATCTCTCGCGATCAACCATCAACTGCATGCCACCTACCAGCGTGGCAGGGAGGGCGCGCTGCCTACCCAGTCTGCAGAACGCAATCAAAGCAGGCTTTTGACACCAATGCCATGTGCATGAAAATGAGATGAGGTTTCCACATAACCACGGAGCTGGTTGGGCGCCTTTCCTTTCGTGAAAATGAACAGCCTTTGCAAAGTTGTCAACAAAAATGAATTCTTTGAACGCCGTCGGAGACCGAGAGCGGCTCCCACTTTGCCAGATTCTTCTTCGGTGGGCGCTCGAAGCGAGCGGTCGTGTTTTTTAGCTCTCTGCTCCTTCGTAGGCTGGGCCTAAGGCTTCGCGGCATTGCGGGGTCCCCATGGAGGCCATATACACTCTGAACAAGCGAAGGCCTGTGTTCGGAGGTGACAATGAGCAACGCAGGGAAGGCCGCTCACGCTCACGATCACGGAGACGAACGCCATCCAGAGCAAGGTCGTCCAGCACCATTTGGAGAATGCAGATCGAGACCGCTGATCTGCGGGACATGGTGAGGCGCCTGACGGCGGCGCTCATCACCACCTCGGAGAACCTCGAGTCCGTCATTGGGACCTTGGACGTGTCGCCGGCAGACCCACGCGTTCTAGCATTGAGGAATGCCATGGCTCTCGCTCACCAGACGAAGAACTCCATGGCGGCTCCCTCCCTGCCATTGCTGGCCACCCCTGCGAAACCTGCCCCCATTGCTACTCCTGGAGAACCGGCTGTGATGCCCTCACCCCCTGATGCTGCTGCTGCGGGCTCACTGCGGAAACCTGCAGCCGAGGAGAGCATGTGCACCCCAATGGACGAGTCTGCTCTCCGGAAACGGCGACGCTCAACGGGGTCCGAGGAGGAGAGGGACTCGGAAACCAAAAGGGACATCGCGGTGGCCAAAAGAGAAGCTCGATGTCCCCCCACCGTCACTGTCCCCTCTTCCTCCACACTCGAAGGTCAAGGCCTTCCCAGAACGAGCCCCATGGAGCCCACCTCCAGCCTGCTGCTGATGCTGCTGCTGTTGCTGGTGGGGCAACGGCGTCCGGAAGAAAACCGGGTGCGACCTCACCAAATCCCGTCGCACGAGACCGGGCTGCGGCTGGGGTTTCGTCTGCTGGCAGCGAGCGCGCCCAACTCCGCGGCGCGCCGCAGCAATGCGCCGCAGATGCTGGGGCCAGCCTGGTCTCGTGGCGCATTATCACTACCAAGGCGCAGCGGCGTCGGAGAGCTGCCCTGGAGCGAGCCGCGGCTGCCGTGGAGGTCCCGTGTAGCCTGGTGGGGACGGTGCTGTTTCGGCCGGCGAACCGGGCCACCGCCTTCACCACGGAACAGGGCTGGGAGTTGGCCGAGGAGATCGGTTCCCGCCCGGGCGTCCTCGCCGTCCGGGTAAACATGCGGTGGAATGTGGTGGCAGTGGACTCGGGGAGCAGCGATGCTCTCCAGGCCCTGCTAGCCACAGCCGTCATCCGCGGCGTGCCGGTCTGCGCCAAGGAGCTTCCTTCTCGGAATCAAACCTCCGGCTGGGTCTTCGGTGTGGACGGGCGCAGGACGGCGGAGGAGCTGCTAGCGGTGGCGGAGTAAACGGTACAGATGGTGTCGGCGTCTCTGTCGGGCAGCACACTCGCTCTCCGTTTTGAGGCGCCAACACCCCCGGCGTTCATCACCATATTCAAGCGCAGGCTCGCGGTCCGCCCCTGCCGTCCCCGGCCGCTCCAGTGTGCCAAGTGTGCCAGCCTGGGGCATGCCACTGAGGTGTGTCGCGCTCCTGCCCGATGCACGTGCTGCGGCGGGCCCCACGAGCCTTGTACCTGCGCGAGCAAGCCCCTCTGCATTAAGTGCGGGGGGCGTCAAGCAGCCATTGACCCAGCGTGCCCGCACTGGCAGCGAGAGTGTCACGTGGCCAATTTAATGGCCATATCTATGGCACCGATGTCCTTGCGGGTTGTCCGAGCCGTCGTCCAGGCTGAAACAGCGGCCCCAGCCCAGCAAAATCAGCAGATGCAGCGAGCACTTTCTTATGCGCAGGCCGTCAGGCGAGCACCCCTGCAGCAGCAGTCACCGAAGCAACGGCAGCGCCGGCAGCGGCGATCCGGTTGCCCGGCATCCCGTACAGCGCGGCCCGAGAATGTGGCCGCTTCTCATGGCCAGCCCCCTGACTCACGGGACGCGGAAATCACGCGCCTAAAGCTGGCGTTGCGCGCCCTCAGCGCACTTTTCCCGGAAGGCAACGATGGACACCGGGCATGCTTAGAAGCAGCGGGTGCTCCCGCACAGATAAGCCAGCATGATGGCTAGCCGCCGGACTTCCTCCCGCATACCATCCATCCTGCAGTAGAACGTGCACTCACTTGCGGCGCGGTACGCCGAAATGCGAGTTCGCGTCGCACAGGATTCGCCGGAAGTTATCGCGCTGCAGGAGACGTATATACGTTCACATGACGGGGAGCCCCAGATGCGGCTGCCTGGCTACATTGGCTACCACTCAGCCACCACGTGCGAGAAATCCACCTGTGCGCAGTGCCCTGTTGTGTCACATCTCATCGCCCCGGGAAATCAAGGTGCGCAATATACGTGCGGCAGGACGTCCAGCACACCCTCGTCGGCTCGGCGGCGGCGACATCTGACGCCAGGTGTGCGTGGTGGTGACAGTGCACGTCGGTGGTGTTGACACGTCTGTGGCCAGTGTTTATGTGCGTCAAGCTGTTGCGTGGAACGCGCTTTGTTTTCGTGTTGTATCTTTGTGCTGTGCCCCGCGCCAAAACAACTGTGGTGATTTTAACGCGCACCGTAGTGCGTGGGGCAGTGCGCGTCACTCCGCGCGTGGAGACGACCTGCACGATGCAGCAACGCAGCTAGGACTCACCCCCTTGAACTCCGGCGAGCCCACCTTTCGACGACGCGGAACAACCGGCTCCTACATCGATGTTGCCTTCGCATCCAGAGGCATCGAGGCGACATAGCGCCGATCATCACCTCTCTGGGGCTCAAATCATTACTCCATCCCAATCGAAACAACTGCGTTGGAGGCGCGGCCCAAACGTGCCTACTCCGTTACCAACTGGAGTGCGTTCAGGCGGGCGGTCGACGAGGCGGCGGCCACTGGCGCAGATTTCTTTTTAATTGTTGTCTGAAGCGCGCTCGCCTGCCACCAAACAAACAGAGGTAAGGGCAGGGCAGCCCACACCTGATATGAAGCTGCTCAATCTGTGCGAGATGAGAGATCGCGCAGAGCGACGGGCGCGACGGATTGACAGAGCCGCCGGTTGGGCTGTATACAACCGCTTGGACGCAGCAGCGCGCCGCCACGCCAAAAAGCTATACCGCCGGCAGTGGGCTTCACTATGCCAAAGGATGGAGGAAGATGTCAGCTCGCGGAGGCTGTTTGACACCCTGCGGCGCATCACCGAACCACAGGCAAACCGTCAATCGCTGGCCGCCCTCACAATATCCAGCGGGCTCAGCTTTGCAGAGTTGGCAGAGCGGTTTGCCGATCGAATCGCGCCGCCCAGCCCGGCAAACGCCGCTATCATAGCTGCTCCAGAGAGCCCCAGAAGCGACGCCCTTCCCTCGCCCGTCGCCTCGGAAGGTCCATGTGATGCGCCGCTCTCCGCGGCGGTACTGAACAATGCGCTGTAGCGCTGCCACCGCCGCTCGGCTCCCGGACTGGACAGGGTGACATACCAGATGCTGCGAAACCTGGATGCTCCGCAACGACAGATCCTCCTGCAGCAGATCAACCTGGTGTGGGAAAGCGGGGAGCAACCGGAGGATTGGCGAACCGCGGTCGTTTGTCCCATCCGAAAGGCAGGGCGCCCACGTACGGAGCTGAGCGGGTACCGGCCAGTGGCATTAACATCGGCGGCAGGTAAGCTCATGGAGCATATGGCGTTGCACCGTCTGAACGAGCGGGCTGTGGAGGCTGCTTTGTTTGACGAGCGGCAGAGGGGTTTCCGTGGGATGCGGTGCACGGCTGGTTATATAGCGGACGTTGTTACAGCGCTGGAGCATGCCAGGGCGGCCGGCCAGGTTGCGCTGCTGCTACTACTGGACGTCTCCGGCGCTTTTGACAACGTTCACCGCGCACCACTTCTCGCGGTGCTTGAGGGGATTCGTGTGAGCGGACGCCTCTTGCGATACGTTCATGGCTTCCTGAGGGGGCGCACCATGCGCGTACGAGTAGGGGGTAAGCTCTCCAAGCCTCTCCCGGTGGACATGGGCGTGCCGCAGAGCTCTGTCCTATCACCATTTCTGTTTAATAAGGCCACGTCGGTGGTGCCGGCCTCCCTCCCCACGAGCGGCCGGCACCATGTGTACATGTCCATATATGCAGACGACATAGCTCTGTGGTGCCGGGGACCACCGGGCGAGGCGTTCTGCGTGCGTGGGTGCCTTCAGGGAGCCCTGACCGCAATCGATGCCAGCTTCCGCTGCCTTGGTCTGTCGTTGAGCGCGGACAAATAGGTGGCCATGGCCTGCGCTGCGCCACTGTCACTGGCCGGGACTCCGATTGCTTGGCGTAAATCGATGCGGTACCTTGGCCTGGACATCCACTGGCGCCTTTCCTTCCGCCCTGCGGTGACCAAGGCCTGTCTGCAGATGAAGAGGATCACCGCCGCCGTGCACAAGCTCACCGCTCGAGGTCAGGGCACCTCCCAGCAAGCCGCGCTCTGTCTATACAATGCCGCAACTTTTGGTGTGGTGCTCTATGCCCTGCTGCTCGTCACGGTGCGCTAGCCGTGCTTGAAGAAACTCGAGCTTCAGCACCGCAAGTCCCTGCGCGTGTGACTAGGCCTGCCCAAAACCTCGCAGTGCGCCGCAACGTTTGCCGAGGCAGGAGCGTGGCCACTTGAGCTCCAAGCAGCGCGGAGGGCAATGAATCACATCGACCGGCTTCGCTGCGCACCGGACGGCGGCTCGCTGGTGAAGCGTATGCGCTCGCACCCGCGCTCACGAATGGGCGCGGCGCTGCTAAAGTATAAGCAGTTGGCACAAGGCCCAGCCCCCTACGGCTCCTGCGCGCCCTGGCATGCTGCCTCGGAGGTACAGCGAGAGATCGTCGGCATTGCGGGAAAGTGGGGCACACCCTTCTGTGCTGTGCAGGAGCTGGCCAGAGCCGTCATACACGAGGAGCTCCAGGACCATCTCCTCGTGTACACCAACGGCTCAGTGGCCCGCGACAGCTGCTTCCTTGCTGCGGCGGCCACCATCCCCGCACTGAGACTGCACAGCCAGCAACACGCTGCCTTCCTGGGCTCCACCACCACGGCGGAGTTGATGGGGATCCGGCTCGGGCTAGACATGCTGCTCACCCTCGACCCACCGACGCCGAGGAGTGCTCTGCTGTGCGACTCCCGCGCTACCCTCAGCCGCCTGCAATCTAACGGCCGCGGTACCCCAATAGTGCGGGAAATTCGCTCGCGCATCGAGCGCCTCGCGCAGAGAGGTTGTGCCGTGCGTGCGCAGTGGGTGCCCGGTCACTGCGGCATCGCCGGCAATGAATAATCTGACGGCCTCACCCCCGCTGACACCAACTACCTGCCAGCGATCTGGCCCTTGCGCTGGAGGACGTGCGTGCGTCCATCCACAACAATCTCTGAAAGCAGCACCTTGACCCACGCATCGCGGGAAGCGAGCGCATCGACAGTGTCACCGACTGTCGCGCAGGTACACGGTCACAACGTGCAATGATCCTCCGCGCGCGCATTGGCTGCGTGTGGCCAGGGGAACGACGAGTGCGTCACGGAATCGCGAAAAGTGATGTGTGTGACGGATGCGGTGCAGTGGAAACACTAGAACACCTGCTCCTTCACTGTACCGCGTTCGCCGATGCTCGTCTCGATATGCAAGCGGCCTATAGGGCACAGGGCATACTAGCAGACTCCATCAAGACCCTATTGTGGCCGTAGGGAGGTGCGCGCAGTCGCGAGCGAACTTTGGTTAGCCTCTGTGTATTCCTCGAACACACGGGCTTGACGTCCCGTCTGTTCTCCGTCAGGTCGTTACACGCAGTGACCGAACGCTCCGCGAGTTCTACCTTGAACGATTAATAACTGGACGCCCCACTCCAGTTGTAACCAAAACAGTGCTATGCGCGTGTGTGATTTATTTCCTCTAAAATGAACTAATCACGCGCAGAACATGGACTCTTTCTTATTGTGTAAATAGTTTGTGCATATTACTTCTCCCCCCAGCCTATCTTCCTGTCCCCTCACCTCTTTCATTTCATTTATCCATTGTGACTGCTATCCTTTATTTCTGTTGCCCCAGCTCAGGTGCTTCAGTACCGATGGCAGATGCCGGGGCTAAAAAAATGTTTTCCTTCCTTTTTACTATTATTTTTATTAAAACCACAACCACCACCACCACGCCGTCGGCTCATTTGTTTGGTTTTTGAAGAAAGGTTTTTAAGGCACAGTAACCGTCTCACATATCTCTGTCTGGTAGTAAGCCCAGCGCCCTATAGGCTGCAAGCATATTGCGACGAGCATAGGCGTGCGCGGCACAGTGAAGGAACAGGTGCTCTAGTGTTTCCACTGCAATGCATCCGTCACACAATATGCTCTTCGCTATTCATTCAAATACCATAATTCCAGGAGGACTACACAATAACTGAGTGCATAGCTGGCAATATGGATACCGCAGATTTATTCTGAACACACATTTAGGGTGTAAACACCAGAGGAAGGGCCCATAGACTTATAAATAGCTGTAAGAATTATCTGTAGAAATCGTACAATATTTCTTTTTAATACCTTTGCAGCGCTTGTAGTTAGTAAGGTGTATTCCTATTTCACGTTGTACAAAGCAGCTGGATGTTTCTCTTTGAGCGCTCAGGCGCTTGAGTGAGATTCTTCTGTCGCTTCGCACAGTGGCAAAGATGAGAGTTGTCGGAACCAGTGCAAGGAGGGCTGTCACTAGTGTCACCGTGAAAGGCTCTGCGACAAGACGATCCGATTTTCCTCTCTTGCAAAATGCCGCGGAAGAGCCAACGTTTAAAACGTTTAAATGAAGATCAGAATAAGTCGACAATATATGGAGGTGCGAACTCGCGAAGCATATGCTGCTGAGCACACGCGTTAACTTCCACGGAGGGCTTGAACTCAGTCGTTTGAACTTTGAGCGTAAAATTTAACAGCAGCTTTTCTGCTTGTTCGTTTAGTCAGCCACAGATTCCAAAGAGATGCTGGAAACATCAGTGCTAAAGCTCTCATGTTAACCATCTCATGTTAGTGCGAAAGGGTTACTTGCCCATATCTAACCGGCTGACCGAGTGTGTGAAGCTTTAACTTGAACATGACCTTTGAAAAATTACCATGGCATTAGCCCTTGCAGAAAAAAATACATATTGCCGAGACGCTTTCCAATCCTCTGCGGCACTCAGAGATGAGCTGTGCACTCCACTGCACGAGGGCACCATGCAGTCAGAGCTAACACTCAGTCTAATTGGGTTGCTATATGTGCCGGCGACCCAGCAAGCAAACCAGATTAACATTTTCGAACTGATTGCGCTTGTGTTAAATTGCGACACTCTCTTGCGCTGTGCATTGCACGTCGTCGTCTTGTGGAGCGACGAGATCTGGTCAGCGTAACCGCAGTCTGATCTCACGCTGAGTCTAATACTTTTGCTAGACGTGCAGAGGACCCACCAAACAAACGAGATAAAATCCAAGCTTTCGCAGGTCAACTCGGCTTACCAACTTTATACACTTCCTACCATGTTCCTAACCTTACAGTGAGGCGAGGTTAGGCGAGCAGTAGGCGTTGAAATCTTCACCATTTTGTAGCGATAGCTACATTACGCTAGTATTTCGAGCCCTCAGCATGGCGGCACCGTGGCCACCGCGGCGGCGCTGCCACGGTGGTTGGTCACGTGCTGCAGAGCAGCTGCGGCGGCTCAGCGCGCCGGCGAAACCGAGGTGAGGGGCACGGGGAGGGAGAGATGGGGGAGAGAGTGAATACGCGTCCAGGGACAACTATGAAAAAGGAACGCCCAGCGAAACGGAGCGACGAAAACTGACATCAAAATTCGGTTGAACGAATTCTACTAGGCCAGCTGTAGCTATCATATCGATCGAGGTTTAACCGGACCTTAATTACAGCCAATTTTTTTTACTTTCACCAGGTAGAAGGTTACGTTTTTTCTGGTGCTGTGCCTGAAAAGGCAGATCTGAATTTTGAGAAAAAAAGGTCATGACGTAGAAGCATTAGACAAAAACAGTTATCGCTGAAATACGGAACACAGTCGATAGTGCCTCTTCTTTCAGCAGCACCCGGTGCTATGGTATGGTAGATCACCATCAATGCGCAATTAACCTGAAGCCCTGATTCAGCAGTTTGCTTTCAACAATAGCGCTAAACGATCATCGGAACAACATTTCATAAACATATTCAACTATTCATAGGCTTTTCATCAGAATCCTTAAAATTGCAGTGGATTTCTAAAAGGGAGCAGGTAATGATTGCTGAGTAATTGCCCAATATTACAAATAGATTCAACCTTGGGGGATTCTCGTAAAAAATAATTTGGATTGGCTAAGCTAAGTCATGTCATACAAAGCAAAATATGTCAGCGTTCACTGTGTTTGTTGGCGTTGGCGTTGACAATGTGCTAGACGGCGATGGCTTTGAGAAAAGGAAGGGCGCATAACTGGCTCTCTGGATATGCCGACGCCTCTATCGCGCTTTGATACATGTGGCGGTGGTGTGAGAGATATCTGGCCTGAATGCATTAGCGCTGACAGCGTTGTGGCTGACATGCCGCGCTGCAGCAATAGCTAGGCCGCAGTGTTCTATTGCTGATCAATCTCTCACGATCAACCATTGACTGCATGCAACCTCCCAGGGTGACAGGGAGGGCGCGCTGCCTGTCCAGTACAAGGAAAACAATCAGAGCAGGGTCTTCAGTTTGACTCCAACGCCACGCACATGAAAGCGGGATTGATGTCCCCACTGATTACCCGCCGTCGTGGCTCAGTGGTTAGGGCGCTTGACTACTGATCCGGAATTCCCGGATTCACACCCTTTTCCGGCGGCTGCGTGTTTATGGAGGGAAAACGCTGAGGCGCCTTTGCGCTGTGTGATGTAGGCGCATGTTAACGATCCCCAGGTGGTCGAAATTATTCCTGAGCCCTCCACTACGGTACCTCTTTGTTGCTTCGTTTTTTTACTCCCTCGTTTATCCATTCTCTTACGACGCGGTTCAGATGTCCACCGATTATTGGGATATATACTGCGCCAACTTTTTTCCCCAAAAACCAATTATGATTATTATTACTCAACTCACTCTCGGAGCCGATTGTGCGCCTTTACGTTCTTGAAAATGAAGGGTTTTCACTTCAATGCCAATTAAACGCCAAGTTCTCAGCGCCATTGTATTCTATGAATGCTGTCGACTCACATGCTTGATAATAATAATTGGTTTTGGGGGAAATGAAATGGTGCAGTATCAGTCCGGTATATCGTTGGACACCTGAAGCGCACCGTAAGTGAAGGGATAAAGGAGCCGAGTGGTGGTGGTGGTAGTGGTTTTATTAAAAAAATAATAGTAAAAAGGAAGGAAAAAATTTTTGCTAGCCCCGGCATCTGCCATCGATACTGAAGCACCTGAGCTGGGGCAGCGGATAATAAAGGACAGCCGGCAGAATGGAGAAATGAAATGAAAGAGGTGAGGGGACAGGGTATAAAGGATATGGGGAGAAGTAATAAGAAAGGAAAAAGAGGTGCCGGAGTGGAGGGCTCCGGAATAATTTCGTGCACTTGCGGATCTTTTACGTGCACTGACATCGCACAGGACACAGGCGCCTTAGCGTATTTCCTCCATAAAAATGCAGCCGCCGCGGTCGGGTTCGAACTCGGGAACTCCGGATCAGTAGTCGAGCGCCCTAACAACTGAGCCACCGCGGCGGGTTCGGCTCACATGTTTTATTTTGTTTTTGAGGAAAGGAAATGGCACAGTAACTGTCTCACATATATCGGTGGACACCCGAACCGCGCCGTAAAGGAAATAAAAAGGAGGGAGGGAACGAAGAAAGAGAAAACTGAAAATAGATAGTTTTGAAGAAGGCGTGGCGCTGCGAAGCGGAGGAACACCTGTTGCTCGCAGGCGCAGTAGTAACTCGGGAGCGAGAGAGAAAAAAAATTATTGCGGATTAGCTTAGCCAATATAGTATATACAAAGCGAAAGATGTCGACGTTCACAGTGTTCATTGACGTTGGCGTTGACAATGATCAAGACTGCAATGGCTTTAAATAAAGGTAGGGCGCATAACTGGCTCCCTGGATATGCCGATGCCTCATTCGTGCTTTGATCCATGTGGCGGGAGGTGAGAGAGAGATGTGGCTTGAATGCATTAGCAATGACAGCGTTCTGGATAACATGCGGCATTTCAGCAATAGCTAGGCCGCAGCGTTCTTTTGGTGACCAATCTCTCGCGATCAAACATTAACTGCATGCCACCTCCCAGAGTGGCAGGGAGGGTTCGCTGCCTATCCAGAGTGCGGAACGCAATCAAAGCGGACTTTTGCAGTTGGACACCAACGCCAGTGCATGAAAACGCAATTGAGATTTCCACTGACCCACGGAGCTGGTTGTGCGCGTTCCCTTTCATGAAAATGAACGGCTTTTGCAAAATTGTCAATGCCAATGAACAATATAAACGCCGTCGACTAACATGTTTTGTTTGCTTTTTGAGGAAAGGAAATGGCACATAAACGTATCACATATCTCAGTGGACACCCGAACCGCGCTGGTGGTGGTGGTTGTGTTTTTTTTATTAAAATAATTGTAAAAGGAAAGGAAAAGATTTTTGCTAGCCCCGGCATCTGCCATTGATACTCAAGCACCTGAGCTGGGGCAGCCGATATAAAAGATAGCAGGCAGAATGGAGAAATGAAATGAAAGAGTTGAGGGGACAGGAAGAGAGGATAGGCTAGAAGTAATATGTACAAACTATTTACTCAATATGAAATGTGTCCAGGTTGTGCAAGTGATTAGTTCGTTCTAGTGGAATTAGAAACACGCGCACAGCACTGTGTTGGCTTCAACTGGAGCGGGCCGTCCAATTAATAATCGTTCAAGGTAGAGCTCGCAGAGCGTTCGAACCGCGCTGCCAGGGAAGAGATTGAAAAGGGAGGGAAAGAAAACTGAAAATTGAAATTTGGAATTTGAGAAAAGGGGCAGCGCTGCGCAGTGGCGGAACACCTGTAGCTCGGTGCTACTAGTGGTGCATGCGCACTATTGACTAGGGAGCGAGAGAGTGAGAAAAAAAAATACCCGTGGTGGGGCAAGTGTTGTTACGTCATGTGCCTCCGTGGAGTACCGCCACGGCGAAATAGGAAATTGGCGGCCAGTAAAGATTTCGTTTAAGAATTTTTCCATCACTGTTCCCACATTGAGTGATTAAACACTTTGCTCTCGCCCTACCTCATGCTAGCCATACCGGTTAGCTGAGTTGGTAGAGTGACTACGCCGGCGAGCCGGTGGCTCAGCGTTCGAAGGCCAGACGAGAAAGAATTTTTCTTTAAGATGTTTATCTGCAAGCTTCGTCTTCTTCTGTTGTTGCCAGGAAAAAAGAAAACGAAAGTGCATTGGCCTGCCCACTGGCTCAAGCTGAGACACCATCGCTGCCACGTGCAGAAAGTAGGGGAGTTTAAATATTGGATAGAAAGATAGGATAGAAAAGACGCGCGCTATAATACACCCGGCTGATCCCGAAGGCATTGAAGTACCGGGCCAACCGGTGGCGGAAGTGAAGCAACCTTCAAGCAGCCGCCACATTTCCAAAAATATGTTGGGTTCAAATGGGACCCATATCAGATATTCTATAACAGAAAATGGCCCACGGGGCTTCGAACCCATCACTCCCTCGTGGCTCCCTCGTGTGCAAGCTTTTCGTTGTAGTCATGTAGCTGCTATTGCGCCGACGATACTGAGCAATTACTCTCTTATTATAATAACATTTTCCAGGGTTGTGCTTTGAAAAGAAGACAAATATTTACTGAGAAATACACACAAAAATGATTTTCTGGTAAGGTTAAATACCTGGAAGCATGTAAAAAGCTTATGTACCAAAACATGCAGAAAAGTGCGCACAGAAATTATAGTATATTGAGAGAAAGCAATGTTTTGATCGGAACTACCATTAAATAAACAGGAATACGGAACTGCCTTGCGCAGCTTCACTGCCGCAGTGATCACTTCTAACCGTGGTACGCCGCCATTCTGATACATCTCAGGACATAGCTATACAAAGAAGATAACTTGTGCCCCTAAAGAGTGTGCAGAACGCCAGCAATGACATCAACTACCCGCTTCGCAATAAAGACATATTAATGAAGGTTCACTTCTAGGCTGAATTTATGTTTGGCACAATATGAGCGAAAACGGTGACAAGGTTTCGGTTGACAAGGCCTGCAGGATTCTGAATTCGCGGCGCTACGTCCAAACGGTGAAAGCTACCAATGTTGGAAGCGCATTGTAAAGAAGTTATCGAAAAGCACTGCTCAGCGAGGTTAGTTATTTTCTAGCAGAAATTTATATATAGATTTGTGTCCGATCAAACAAATCCGCGTTAATGGTGGTGGTGGTGAAAACATTTATTACGGATGAAAAGGAGGTATGTTTGGATCAGCCCGTAAGGGACCGACCCGTACAAGCACTAGTTGGAGGTCCCTAGTATGGGACCCCAGTGGCGGTTGCCGCCGCCCGGGCGCGCCCGACTAAGGCTTGTTGGGCCTGTAAGTCGTGGCAGCCGAGCAGGGTCGCGTCCCAGTCCTCCCGGGTTGGGTTGGGGATGGGGAGAATAGCGGGGTTGGAGCTGCAGGCCCAAACCATGTGATAGGTGTCAGAGGACACTGCACTACAGTGTGGGCAGCTGCCACTAAAGGAGGGGTCAAAATGTTTTAGCGCTGCCGGGCACAGCAATGTATTGGTGAGAAGGCGGAGAAGGAGCCGCTCATCCGCCTTCTTCAGGCCTTTACATGGACTAGAGTAAAGGCGATGACAATTTTGATAATATGTTGTAATATCTTTAAATGTATAGACCGGATTAAAATCGGGTTCCTGATCGGATGGGGAGGAGAAAACAGCCCGGTGAGAGAGCGCGCGGGGGGCTGCGTCTGCTGCCTCGTTTCCTGCCAACCCCTGATGAGCAGGGGCCCATATGAGGTAACGGTGTGCGGGGTCCGTATCCCGTATGCAATTTTGGTATATTCGATAGGCTAGGAAGGGAGTGCAGCCTTGTTCGACGTTCCGACAGGCCCCTCGCGAGTCGGTGATTATGTATTTTGAATTGGAATGTGAGGCCGCGAGAGCAATCGCGACCTCTTCTGCTTGTGTTACACTGCGGGCTCTGAAAGTTAGGCCGTTAACTGCGTTGCTGTTGTTAACTACCGCGGCCGTGTACCATCCCCCGTGGTGAGGGCCGGAGGCGTCCACGTAGTAGACACCTGTTTTGTTGCCATAATATCGGGCTAGCGCTTCCGCTCGTGCCAGGCGCCAACCATTATGGTCTTCGTGTGACATGTTTGCTGGAAGAGGCCGCACGTGGAGGGCACGTCTCCACAGTTCCGGGATGCGAAACCTGTCTTCCATTGGAGGGGTGTGTTGGATAAGGAGTCGAGCAAGAAGGCGGCGACCCGACTCCGTTAGCGACAGGCGCGTGTACTGGTTTGTAAGGTGCGCCTCCCGGAGCTCCCGGAAAGTGTTCACCACCCCAAGAGCCATAAGCCGGCTTTTTGAAGTAGTGATGGGGAGGTCAAGGGCACGTTTAACAATTTTGCGAAGGATGACCTCAAGGGCGTCCTCCTCTTGTTTCCGTAGGTGGAGATAAGGAGTCGAATAGAGAATTCGACTAGTTACGAAGGCGTTTGCCAGCCGCAAGGCATCCTTACTTCGTAACCCTCCGCGTTTGTTGGGAACCCGGCGGACCATGCGGCCCACCTGGTCCCCCACCTTACGGAGTTTGGCCAATGTAGTGTCTGGCCGCCTGTGTTTGTGGATGTAGAGTCCGAGTACCCGTATCTCATCACTTTCGCGTATGGGACCGCTCTCAAGAGAGAGAGATATTTTAGTTGTGCACTTCTGTGAGGGGCGGAGGTGAACAAATTCCGATTTTTGAGGGGAACATTGAAGACCGCAGCGGCGGGCGTAGCGGTCTACTATCGTCGCCGCTGTTTGCAGGCTGGTTTCAATGTCTCCTGTGCCGCCCTGTGTGGCCCAGAGAGTGATGTCATCGGCGTACAGGGCGTGCTGCACGCCGGCTACACCACTCAGCTGGGCCGGCAGGTGCATCATGGCCAGATTAAAGAGCAGCGGGGAAAGTACCGCGCCTTGAGGGGTTCCCCGCGTGCCGAGTAGGTAAAGACCATGGTCTCTATCTTGAATTCAAATGTAGGATTGACGATCCATTAAAAATTGGCTTATGTATTGGAATGTGTTGAGGCCACAGTCGGTGTGACTTAGGTTAGTGAGTATGATCTCATGTGTTACATTGTCAAATGCCCCTTTAAGATCCAGGGCGAGTACTACCCGGTTATTATGGGGGCATTCGAGGGGGTCAAGGACTTCGTTAATGGCGCCGACGACAAAAGTGCTGACATCTTAGAACTGCTAATGCAACCATCCCGTTACTCTACTGAACTGCTGCTGCCAGGAAGAAAGAAAGGAAAGTGCACGGGCCTGCCGACTGGCTCAGGCGGAGCCACGGTCGCAGTCGCGTGCTGAAAGTATGAGAGTTCAAGGATAACAAAGGAAAGATAGGAAGAAAAGGTGCCGCACGCTAATAGGCTCTTACGCCCCTGGCGGATTCTAGAGGCAGTGCAATACCGGGGCGACCCGTGCGAGATTGCGTCTAGCACTCCGCCATATTCTAAAAACAAGTTTAATATCTTGGGTCCGAGGACCAGCAGCAGATATTAAATCAGGTTCCAGGTAATCTTTGAAGAACGCAAGGATTTGTAGATCGAAACGCGCTGTAGGACAAATCTTGTGGAAAAAAAATTGGTTTCTGAGGAAAGGAAATAGCGCAGTAGCTATTTCACACGTCGGTGGACATCGGAAAGGCGCCGTTTGTGAAGGAATAAAGGAATAAGTGAAAGATGAAAGGAAGAAAGAGGTGCCGTAGTGGAGGGCTCAGGAGTAAGTTTGACTATATGGAGGGCTTTAAGTGCACTGACATCACACGGCGCACGAGCGTTTTTTGTTTCGTCCCCATAGAAGCACAGCCGCCGCCTTAGGGTTCGAGCCCGATGTCAGTGAAAAAAAGTGTTCTCCGAAAATTGATTTGGAGGGAAGGAATGAAGCCCTATAAATCTCACTTCCTCCGGCGTTGGCGTAGTGGTCTGCGCATCCGTCTCGCCTGCAGGAGGTGCGAGGTTTGATCCTCACTGACGACGGGTACTCACTGGTGATACAATGGGTACAAGCTGTCGAGTGATGTGGTGCTCGGCTAATTTAGAATGAAATTCTTGGGAAATGGGTCTTTGACCCCACCTTGGGAAAAAGGAAAATACCTTGTGCCATCTCAGTTTTCTATGTACACCTAAACCACGTCTGAGAGTCGTGGTGGTGGTGAAAACATTTAATAATTATAGAGAGAGGTTTTGGAGATCGGGTCACGCCCTCACAAGCACTGGGTGTGTTACCTAGTCAGGAAACCATTGTCGGTTGCCGGAGCCCTGTTGTGCTGCGTTAAGGCTGTTTGGGCCTCGACGTTGCAGCAGCCGTACAGGGTCGCCTCCCAGTCTTCTCGGGTGGGGTTTTTGATAGGGGGTAGGGATAGGATCTGCTGGCATGCCAATATCATGTGGTAGGTGTCAGAAACCTCCCCACAGTGTGAGCACCGCCCGTATATCTGAGGATTGAAATGCTTTAGAATTGCAGGGAACATCATCAAGTTAGTGAGCAGGCGCAGGAGTACTCACTCGTAACACGGTTTTGGAATAGTTTGGTACGTGGATTTCTAACAATCACGTTTTTCTTTAAAAGTGTAAACCGGATTGAAATCGGAGTCCTGGTCAGCGTCGGGTGCCGTAGGAAATGCCCGGAGAGAGAGTGAGCGGGTGGCGGATTCGGCTGCTTCGTTTCCGCGGAGGCCTTGGGGACCTGGAGACAAATCGACAGATCGGTACGCAGGATCCGAGTCTCGGCTACAATTTTGGTAGATGCGATAAGCCATGGGAGTAGCCCACTCTTGCACGACGTTTCGAGAAGCCCCTCGCGAGTCGGCGGTTATGTAGTTTCAGGAGGAGTCTGAAGCTGCCAGGGTCATGTCCACCTCTTCGGCGCGAATTGCTGACTGTGCCTCGAAAGTAAGGCCGTCTACTGTTTTTCCCTCGTGGACGACCGCGGCTGTGTACCATCCCCTGGCGTTCGGGCCACGTACAAGACAACTAGTTTGCTCCCAAGTTGGCGGTGCAATCGATTCGTCCGCGCCAGGCGCCGGTCATTATGGTCGTCTTTGGACATGTTGGTGAAAAGAGGCCGCATGTGGAGGGCGCGTCTCCGATATACGGGAAGGCGACATCTATCCTCGAACTATTGAGGGTGGTCAATGTGAAGACGGGCTAGAAGGCGGCTGCCAAACAGTGTCTTTGTGGGACGAGTGCACTGGTTGTTTAGATGGGCCTCCAGAAGCTCCCTGAAAGTGTTGACCATCTCCAGTGCCATGAGATGGCTAGTAGAGGTAGAGACCCGGAGGTCTAGCGCTTGTTTCATGATTATGCGAATGAGAACCTCAAGGGCATCCCTTGCTGCTACCGCCGGTGAAGGTAGACAGTCAAATACAAAATTGGACTGGTCACGAATGCGTTCACCAGCCGCAAGGCGTCTTTGCATTGTAACCTGCAGCGCTTTTTGAAAACCCGGCGGAGCATGCGGCCCATCTGGTCCCCAACCTGCCGGAGCTTGGCGAGTGTTGTGTCGCAGCGTCGCTCGTTGTGTATGAAGAGTCCGAGGACTCTGGTTTTATTTGATTCGTGAATGGGGCCGTTTTGAAAGCAAAGATTTACTTGTGCGGAGCATGTGCGCGAGAGGCGCACGTGCACGAATTCCGATCTCTGTGGGAAAGCATTGCATACCACAGTCTCGAGAATAGCGGACCACTATGCTGGCGGCCGTTTGCAGGCTGTCTCCATGTACCCTAGGCGTCCTTGCGTAGCCCAGACAGTGATGTCGGTGTACAGCGCGTGCTGGACTCCTTCGACAGCACCCAGCGGGGCGGGTAGACGCATCATGGATATGTTGAATAGATGAGGGGACAGCTCCCTCCTTTTGGAGTCCCTCTCGTGCCTTGCAGAAAAGTTTCATGCTCTTGGTCTTGTATTCAGATGTAGGACACTCGGCCCGTGAGAAACTGTTTCACGTAATGGAAGATATTGGCTCCGCAGTGAGCTTGGCTCAAGTGTGAGGGTATGACCTCGTGAGTTACATTGCCGAACGCTCCCTTTTGGTCGAGTGCGAGGACAGTTTTGTCGTTTTGGGGGTGTGTGATGGGGTTCAAGATTTCACAGTGAAGTTGGAGCAGGACTTTTTGTGCGGATCTGTGTGGGCGAAATCCGAACATGGTGTCCGCGAAGGTTTTGTGTTGTTCTAGGTAATCGGACAGCCGACCCCGCGCCATCATCTCCATCAATTTGCCCAAACACCAGGTGAGACAGATGGCGCGGAGGTTATCCATGTCGATTAGTTCCCCGGCCTTTGGGATGAAGGTAACAAGGGCCGTTTTCCAATCAATGGGGAGGGGCTTTCCGCCGTTAAGATCACATTCATATATTCTACAAGGCACTGTTACGCTGAATAAAGAAGGTTGATTAAAAGTTTAACGATGACGTTGTCCTGGTCCGGTGCAGTGCCCCTATTCATTTTGCCTAGACTGGATCGCAGATCGTGAAGATGGAAAGGCTTGTGCAACTCCCAGCTTTCTCTGCCTGCGTAGGAGTAGGCCGATCTGCGGGCGGCCTGAGTTGTGCAGAGTTAGCGATCCCGGAGTGCCTGTGCCAACTGCGGTGTATTTCCTTGGAATGAGTGCATAGCTTTGTGTAGTTCCTTCTGTGTTTCTGTGCGGGTTTTTGTTAGGCTAATGAGTGGTCGGAATAGCCGCCACGTGTTGCAACTCGAGATTTGCCTCGCCGCCGTCTTACAGCCGTCCACCTAGTAGGAGTTAGCGAGCTGGGCCGAGTAATCTGCTGCCTGCCGAGTGAGGTCCGCAATGCGCGCTTTGCGCTTCTTGTTTTGTTTCTACCGCTTACAGCGCCGCGTAAGGCCACGGCGCGCTTCCCAGAGGTATAGTAGTCTTTTGTGCACGTCCTTGATCACCTTTTTGAGCTGTATCTGCTTCTCGTGGGAGCGAAGGTGTGATATGACTGACCGAAACGTTTGTTGAGCCCTGCTCTGTGATGTTTGTGTTGGTGTTGGATGGGAAATTTTGGAGAAAGGTGGTCCAATTGGGGATGCCTACTTGTGTGGTGGGGAGATTTACGGGGCGTGTATAAATAGTGGGGTTGAGGATGCAGTGGTCGCGGCCGGGGGTATTCTCGGCATTAACCCAGTATGCGTGCCTTATGCTGCGAGTGAAGGTGAGGCCCGGGCTTGTGTCTCGCGTCACCGAGTTGCCTGCGCGGGTAGGAAATGCCGGGTCGGTGTGGAGGGTGAGCCCCAGTGTGGATGAAAACTCCATCAGGATGCGTCCGCGCGATTCCTCCTTACGATAGCCCCATAACTGGCTGGGGGCGTTGAAGTCGCCCACAATCAGCAAGGGGTTGCGGCCCGCCTCTTTAAGTGCACGGCTAAGGAGGTTCGCGAAGATCACTCGCTTCAGTTTCTGGGAGCAGTATACATTAAAAACGTGCAGGGAAGGATTCGGTCCGTGAAGGGGAGGATCCTAACCATGGCGCACGAGTACGGTATATTGAGATAGAGGTCAATTACGCTGGCTGTGTACGACCTGTATACGAGAAGAAATGACGAGGGGTCTCCCTGGAACGTCGCGTAGTTACTCAACTTGGCCGCCGCACCTGGTTCCTGAAGGGCGACCACGGCGAAAGTTTCTAGGTAGAGGCGCAGGTTTGAGCGTTTCTGCCGAACCTTGAAGCCTATGAAATTTCATTACATTACTGTTACCAGTGTGTGCGTTTTCGGAGGAGGTGAACGCTTGCTAAGCCGTCCTGCCATCAATAGGTTTGGAAGTGAGAGATGGGGGCTGATGGGAGTCCGGCCGAGAGCCAGAACCGGGTGGGAGGCGATATTCTCCTTTTGAATTTGCGAGCCGAAACTAGCCTTTATATCGCAGAAATTCTTAGGCCTCGACGCCACAGGACAAAGCCGCCACTCGCGCGCGTTGGTCTAATAGTCATTTGAGACTCCAGATCTGAACAGTTGGGTAGAGCTCCCATATATTTCCCTTTAGCGAGCGAAGGAGGAGAGAAGGAATGTTCTGAAATAACCACACCAGTGGAAGCTATCGTAAGCTTCCTCACGTTGTAGACACCGGCCGTCAAATTCAGGATCAATTTGACTGCCGGACACATTAGTATACTAGTCTGCATTATGCTTAGTATGCGCTCGTCAGCCTTGCTGAGCCGCTTTGCGTGATTTCGGAGCAAACGGTGACGTTCGCAGTAGTAGTTTTTTTTTATTTCGTGGCACGGCAGAGGCTTTTGCCTATCATTCTCTCAACAAGAAGATCTAATATGTAGCGCCCTGTTCGTAAGCGCTCGGAAGGCCACGCCAGCGGTCCCGTAAACTTTCAGTCTCGTGGCCAGGAGCCTAGAAGTTGCGTTTTATGCTGCGGTCGCTATCATCAACTGTTTGCTCCTAGAGAGGCTAACCCAAGGATAATAACTCGGCTGTGAGGCGGCTGATACATGTGTGGCACGAATCTGTATTTAAGATTCAAGAGCCGTGATCTGCAAAGGCTTGCGCAATGTCTGCCTCCTCAGCATGCGCACAATTGAGAGCCTGAAAGATGAGCCCGTCAACGTGTGCTCTTTGGTGAACTATGGTTGCAGTGTAAAATCACTGGGCAATGATCCTGCTATGTCTATGTAGTATACCTCTTGAAGCTTAGCTTTTGAGGAAAGTAAATGGCGCAGTAACTTTATCACATATCTCGGTGGACACCCGAACTACACCGTAAGGGAACAGATAAATGGGTAGTGACAGAAGCGAGGAAGAACGAGGTGCCTTAGCAGACGTTTCCGGAATAATTTCGACTACGTGCGGGTTTTTATGCCTCACCCCATCGTCCTTTATGCCTCTTAGTATACCTCTACTTTTTCACCTTATTACTGTTCAATTACCCGAGCGTGCGCCTACCTTCTACATTGTCGCGATTTTGCATCAATGATCTCCCAGAAGCAGAGGTACCTAGAGTCCGTGCTTCCATAACACATAGCACTAAGCACGCTCCTTCGGCGTGTACTCATGTTGAGCAAGTAGACTACTTATTAGGCAGCACCCGTAGGCCATCTGCGAAAGCCGCATGTACTTGGTTCATGATGTGCGCATCGCGCAACTCCGAGTACGAGTTAAGCATACCAACGCCAATAGTTTTCATAACACGTAGCCAACGGTAGGCCCAACGCTCGTTTGCGTCTATCCGGCATTGTCTTTTTTGTAGTGCGAAGGTACGACACGCCATAGGGGATTCGTGAAGTGACAAAGGCATGAGTGACCGGAAGCGGGTTCTGCTGCGCAACCATCCGCGCAGGTTAGAGACGCGGTGAATTAAACGCTCGACCCACCGGAGTCATCGGCGAAGCTCTGTCTGCAGCACTGATCGTCGGAATCCCGGCCGACGGATAGACATAATGCGGAGGAGTATTTCTGGTAGACTTCCCATAATATAACTTGGAACATTTAATGATACCACGATTTGAGCTATCGATGGTTTGTGGAGTCTCTCGATTGGGGTCGGGGAACATGCGAAAACTGACATTGTCACCATAAGCTCCCCCCCACACACGCAAGCATGCATCATTCTGCTCATGTCGACCCCCGCACACTAATAGCTCCCACGCAACAAGGCGACCTATTCACACGCCCCAGGCATTATTATTGGGCTGGGGCACAGCCCTATACCAGTGGCGGAGCAAGCTCGTTGTGGGACCGTTTGGCCGCGTATCCCTAAATCGCCCAAAAATACTCAAATGAACGACACCTTTAACCGGCAGCCAGGAGGGCTCTATACCGCACGGACTACTTCTCAAGGCACCAGCCTAAACGGACTCCTTCCCTTGTTCCCCACATCTCTCCCAAATCTATCGCACCCTCTTCGCTTCCAAGTACAGGTTCTGCTGTTGCCACTCTACCCTGTCCCACACCATGTGGGCCTACCATATCAAACCCTGCGCCTTAATCACTATAGAGGAGCAGTGGCAGACTGCTGTGCAGCTTGGAGCAAAGCCTTACGACTTGGCTTGTCCAACGGGCTTCTTGGTAAACCAAAATAAACCAGGCATTGACCAGATTTAGTGATAAGCGGTCACCGGTCACGGTTTTCCATCCGGCGGGCCTTACCTGATGCCTTATGAGGGGCTGCAGCCCTGGTAGTAAGCTACTAATTTATTACATGTCTGGCCCCCTTCCTACTCTCACTTTTCTCCATTCTTTACAGAAGAGCCAAGAAAATCAGAATCCAACTGCCTAGTGCTATATTCAAGGCATATCCCAGGCAGTCCAAAATGTCGTACCATGCTTGCATTCACACAAACTTTGCCGTCAAATAAAACATGGTGCTGGGCTAGTTGGCGATTCATACTCGCAACGAATGCAGCGCAAACAAGTCAACAACAGAAAAAAAGACGACACGACACAAACAGCGCTCTTTGTTTTGTGTCGTCTTCTCTTTTACGGTTGCCTTTGTTGCGCTGTCTTCGTTAAAAGTTTGCAGTGAAAATGAAGATAACAGGGGTGTGAATCTGCCAGCACGTATCTGTCTAGCGATTCATTGGTCGGAACCTAGTGAAATATAAGGAGAATATTCGCCTTTTGGCACTGAAAAACGCATAGCTGCGTCATTACAGTACTTAGGTACGCCAGGAACAGGAGACAAATGGTTGTGTGCACCACCTGTCGGAAGCAAATACTACTTTTCTCGTCGTTAAAAAGCGTAGGCCATAAGTGTTCGGCCTGGCCAAGAACACCGACTTCTTCTCACGGGCGCAGGAGCGAAAGAAAGACGTTATTTAATGAATATGGGTGTTGGGCGATGCACCGCTTTCATCAAAGAAATTTCCCCTATAGCTCAGGTCTGTTCTGCATACTGACGCGCTTCGCAGTTACAAAGGCCTGGAGTGCGGTCGTCACGGGCATCTCCTGCAATGTGGGAAGACGGCGTCGACTTGAAGTGTCGAGCCCGATAGGACGCCGGAGAAAGAGGTGGGGTAGCGGGGAGGGCACCATAGCACACCTCTTAAAGCCTCTCAGAGTGCGGCAGAGATTGAGTGGCAAAGTGCTCTCTCCCGTGTTCCTGGGAAGTTAGCACCATTTATCTCTCAGAATCTGGTTGTGTCTTGCTATCACCCTAATGACTCAGTATCCTCGTTGTGACTCTCTGCACTCGGTCGAAGTGGGAAGATACTTTCGTTTCGACATGTGAACGCAGAGAAACATTCCCTAATTGGAATTCGCTGAATTGGATTTCGCTATATAAGTAAGGACTTCGATAAAAGGATTGCCATTTTTATATAGATGAATTGTGCTTTCCAGGAGAAAATTGCCCAACGAACTTTTGCTTCTTCTCTAAGCTACTGGATCTGCAATATCCTGGAATTCCGATAAGAAATCAGCAAAATGTGCTGTGTGACTTATGCACAGGTGCTTCCTCTTCCATCTGCTTTGTCCAGGTGCGTCACATTCATTGTGCGCCGTGGTAGCACTTATAGGATACTCCTAGTTCTTTAATGGATCGTCTCTGGATCGCTCAGGCACCCTTGGCTGTGCTGCCATTTTGTCTCACTATTTTGTTGCCTAAAGACTCATCGATCTCGGGATGACCAGCGCCTTTGCTGGTCACTTTTACAACCAGTTCTTGCGGTTGAACACATCCTCAGCCGGCAAAAGACTCCTAAAGCGCTTGAGCATTGCCTACAATGCGCATGTAGCGGGAAATGACAAAGGTTCCAGAGCACGCTACAGGTCCACCCTCTGTCACAGAATATAACAAAAGCGACTCACGAAGGCCTTCGATCCGCGCTCGCGCGAATGCCCTTGACGATTGCAACAGCTCTTGCTGCGTAGTCTTCTACACGGATGCTGCTCACCCACGCCACGGGGGCTGGTATACGGCCGCAGTAATCTATCAAAACACGTACTTTCAGAGACTCATATTGCGTGCTCCAAACATTACACACGCAGAGGAGGTCACCATGGCACTCGAAGCTGCAGAAACAGTCACGGGTTATCATTACCAACTCCCGGGAAGCCTGCCGCAATCTAGATCAAGGACGCATGTATCAACGTGCCGCTAAAATTTTGCACAGAAATAATCTGAAAATTGGTTGTTGGGAAAAGAAAATAGCGCAGTAGCTGTCTCGCAACTTGATGGTCTCCTGAACATCGCCGTAAGCAAAGGGATAAAGCAGGGACTGAAAAATGAAAAGAAGAGGTGCTGCAGTGGAGGGCTCCGAAACAATTTTGACCACCTGGAGATATTTATTGTGCACTGATGCCTTTCTGACCAGTCGGACTATATTCGAATCCTTATCTCCATCCAAAGAAACAAGATGTGGTTGCCCTTGAGGTCATCCTTTGCAAAATTATTAAGCGTGCCCTGGACTTCCCCTTCACTGCTTCAAAGAGCCGTCTTATGGCCCCTGGGGGGGGGGGGGGAGTATCTTTCGTGAGCTCCGGAAGGCGCACTTGAAATATCAGTATACGCGCTTGTCGCAAACGAAGTACAGTCACCGCCTTTTGCTAGACTCCAGAGCCAACACGCGACTCTCATTTAACGCAGGTTTCGTATCCCAGAACTGTGGAGATGTGCCATCCATGTGCGACCTCTTCCAGCCTACATGTCACAAGAAATCATATATACAGTGATCGGCGCCTGGCCCGAGCGGAATTCCTAACCCTAAATTATGGCGGCAGAACAGGAGTTCACTACCTGGACGCATCTGGCCCTCACCAAAGTGGATGGTACACGGCGGCGGTAGTTCGCAGCGGCGATACAGTTAACGGCCTCACCTTCAGAGCCCGCAGTGCAACAACGCAGGAAAAGTAGCGATTATTCTCCCGCCCTCTTATTCCGAATCAGAATACATAATCAGCGACTTACGAGGAGCTTGTCGGAATGTTGGACAAGGCTGCACGCCCTTCCTAGCCAATCTGATCTACCTAAATTGCATAAGAAATACGGATCCGCACAACTTTACCCTATTAGAGCCCCTGCTCAGCAGGGGTTGCCTGGACACGAGACAGCAGATTTAGCCGCCCGTGCGCTCCCTCGCCTGGCTGTTTTATCCTCCCCTCTCGATCAGGTACCCTATTTTATTCCGGTCTATACCTTCAAAGATATTGCAACATACTATCAAAAGGGAGGATAAACGGCTCCCTCTCTGCCTTCTCAGTAATACATTGCTGTGCCCGGCAGCCCTAAAACACTTCGACCCCTCCTTTAGCTGCAGCTGACCGATCTGTAGAGTGATGTATTCGGACACCTATCACATGGTGTGGGCCTGCCCCTCCAACATGGCTATTTTCCTCAGTCGCAATCCATCCCAGCAGGAAAAGAGGCGACCCTGCTCGGTTGCCACGACGTACAGCTCAACAAGACAATCAGGAGTGCCAGTGCCGCGTGCACCGCCACTCGGATCCCAAACTAGGGTTCTGCACCCAGTGTTTATAAGTACTGGTACCTTAGGGGCTGATCCAAGCATACCTCCTCTCCCTTGTATAATCAACAAATGTTTCACCACCACCCCCAGACGGTGGCGGCCTCATTTTTTTTTCTCTCCAACATTATGCATTTTAGTCTTCATCAAACTCTATCTTCGGCGCTAAACATCATATCAGCTTCACCTAGATTAGGGCTTAACCTTAATCCAATATTTTCGCCAGACGAGCTCACGACCCAAAAAGGCAAACCATGAGCGTAACAAACCATACCGGTTTTTGAATGTGCGAGCATTACCCCACTCACGCTTACGGTACCATGGCATGCGTCTGTCTTGGTAGAAAAAGTTAAGTTGGCAAAAAAATCAATAAAATTGCTTACCTCAAGATGGGACAAGTCTGCAGGAAAACGGTGCTCGATCACTTCAGTACCCTGTGGAGTGCGTCCCACAAGCCATGTGTGACCAAGAGACTGAGATCTCAGGTGACCCTTCTACATCGAATTCGCACGGCCTCTGCTCGCACTCCTGCATGGATGCATAAGACCGGCATAGCATCGTATCCGCTCTGCTATTTATGTGGTGTGTGTGGGGCTATCGAACATTATATTATGTACTGCATAGAGTACAACGCGGATAGGCAGGTGATGTTCGCTTCCTTCAAGAAGACAGGAACCCGTCACAGCACAGTGCAGGACATTGTCTACCCGAGTGGAAACCAGACATGCAGAATAAAGGCTGCACGCCTTCTTTTAACATTTCTACAGAACACGGATCTTGCTTTTAAATGGTGACAGCAGGAACGGACTATGGCCTACTGTGATTTAATGTTTGCGTAGATGGTGTCTTCCAGAGTGGACTACTTTATACTGTGATTCAATGTGTGTATGGAGTGTGGCACTACAATGGCCTATGTTCTAGTGTGACTGAATATGTGCATAGATGGTGACTTCTGGAGTGGACTGTGATGTGAACTGTGTGGATTGATTGTGTGCATAGCTGGTGACTGCGGGAGAGAATGTGTGCTATTATAAGAGACTCTGCGCTTAGCGGGGTAGATGCGGCATTGCTAATATCGAAGGAACGCTGCAGTGGAGCAATTGCCGGCAGACAAAGCAAGGCTAACCCCACCTGTAGCATTCAACACCTCAACCTCAACCTCAAGGCTGATAAAAAGGATGCCGCCACTGTCCGGAAGACCTTGAATTAATAAGCAATAGCAGTTTGGTTTATGCAGTGTTGTATGCGTTACCGAAATAAATTAACTAAATACGTTACTCAGTTACGCTAAATAAAGGAACGCGTTAGCACCCCACGCTACCCACACAAAAGGTAACATGTTACCATTACTGTTAGCTCTGCCCCTATCCGCTAATCCTGTCTCTTCACCTCTTTTCGTTTCTCCTTTCTGCCTGCTATCCTTTATTTCCGCTGAGGCGCTTCAGTATCGATGGCAAATGCCACGGCTAGCAAAAATCTTTTCCTTCCATTTTATTATTGCTTTAATAAAAACTACATACTACTACTCCTGCTACCCTTACAGAAAAAAGTACTGCACGTTACATTAAGGCCATTCATTTTAATTAGTGCGTATTCGCTTCAAGAACTAAGGATTATTTTATGAAGCTCATACTTCACATATAACTTCTAGCCCAAACAACGATCTTACACAAAATCTTGATTTAACGAGGATACTTAGCACAAATGCGCAGGAGCTTAGCAATGTTATATTTGCCTACAGTTGCCTGCACAGTTGCATATGATGACTTCTAACTATGCGCACATGAAGAAGCCAATTTCTGATCGTGACATTAAACACAAAATGACACTTCATCGTGAATTCTAACTTCACACATAAAACATCTATGAACTCTAAACAAAATTACGGTATTTCTGAAAAAAATGTGATGTTACAAAATGCTCGGCATGCTTCTACTGTTTAGAGAGGTGTGTGTGTGAGTGGTTTGGAAAGGGGAGGTAGGGGGACCGCACCGCGGTGGCTTAGAGGTTAGGGCGCTCGTCTACTGATCTTGAGTTCCCAGGTTCGATCCCGACCGCGGTGGCTGCGTTTTTATGGAGAGAAAATGCTAAGGCGCAAGGGTGCTGTAGGATGTCAATGCACGGTAAAGATCCCCAGGTGGTCTAAATTATTCCGGAGCCCTTCGCTACGGCTCCTCTTTCTTGCTTTCTCCTTTCACTCCCTCCTTTATCTCTTCGTTTGCAGCGCGTATCAGGTGTCTGCTTGTATATGGCACAGATACTGCGCCATTTCCTTATCCAAAAACCAAATATTAAGGCGTCCGGGTGCTGTTCGATGCCAGTGCACGTTAAAGGTCCCCAAATGGTTAAAATTATTCGGGCGCCATCAATTACGGCACCTCTTTCTTCCTCTGTCACTCCCTCCTTAATACCTTCCCTCCGAAGCAGCACGCCGATAATGGCCCTGAAATGGCCGAATACCGGGGAAAATTGGCCCCAAAATAGGGCTATAATGGCAGATGACTGGAGCGCTACCCGACCCAATGTTCGAGCCAGTGCACCCCACTGGCTTTCTAATCAGAAGCCAGTAATGGCATACAAAGTTCTTGATTGGCTTTAATGGCATTCCTTGGCTATTCGATATTAGTCATCCAAGATTCCTCATTGGCGTATTTATCATAAATAGCCGGCCCAAACGAGCGGCTATCCAATATTTCCCGCCCAAGATTATCCGCTGTTTGTTTATCACAGGCGTCCAGTGACACTCGCTGTCTACCCACTATTGCCCACGCAAGCTAATGGACTGGTTTTCGACGAAGGCATCCAGCCACTCACTGGCTACTGGATGTTTCCCACCCGAGTACATCCACTAGTTGTTCACCGCATTGCATCCAGGTACACTGACTTGCATTCCCATTTTTAGTTTCCCGACACTGCTTACCTAGCATTCTGTGCTTCGCATTGTCAAATTCATCTGTGACAAATGTTTCATTTTCGCAACCATCGTCTATGCAATTAGTTTGTAAATGCCACATTATATTGTTACGTGCACTGAAAATGAGCAAACCGGCAATGACGTTTAGTGTTTGAACATTTGTTAAAAAACATAAGAGCCGCAGGTCTAGGCGGGCAGTGGAGGCTGCGTGGAAGCGATTAATTAGCCCTGTAGGGTGTCATCAGGGCTCAACCGTCTCGTCAAATACTCCGCTGCTGTAGCAGGACCCGGGTTCCAGGGAGCGGCTGCAATGAGGGCAGGCCCAGGTGCAATCTCAGGCAGCTAGCAACTCAGCCATGAGCTTTTTGCCGCCGCCTACCCCAGTGAAGAGCTGTGTACGGCTGCCTGCCGATGTAAGGCGGGACAACCTACACAGCTGTCTTCTTTTAGGTGATGGCAGCTGCACATACAAACAGCAAAAAAAAACGTTATTTGGAAAAACGCATTTTGGACAATAGTAGCTAGGATAGCTAGTGCATGCAGTAAGGATTTGAAATAAAACTATCACCTGTAGCCCCTCTGCAGTGCCTTGTCAAAATAAATGCTTTCTTGATGAACTTGACCTAGTCGGGAGGGCCGATAAAAAGGCTTCCCTACACTAGACGCAACCTCTGGCAGCTTGTGGACCCCTAGCTGGAGGAGCTGCCGGCGCTGAAAACAAGAAGCAAATAATTGTGAATGACAATTTGAATCACAAAAATAGAATAGAACTGCTCGGCTTGTTGGTGATGTATGTTAAGTCTTACAGTACAAAAAGGAAAAGGAACAAGCTTTAGGATATAGGGCGATCCTTCTCATTTTTTGCGAATACTTATCTGCGTGTCTCAAGCGTGTTTCAACGTGCAGCCGCTTTCTACCACCACCTAAGGGACCAGCGAAGCAGCCGGGCATTGGAGGCAGAGGGGAAGCGTCAAAAAAGAAGGAGGGGGCCAAAAAATACCTCCTTGTCAGATTGTGCTGGTGTGGTGTCAGCACACTAGACGCGAAAAAAAGGACGTAAGGGAAAACAGAATAGATGCCCCAAAGGAAGGAGGATAAGAGAAAAAATACAAAGGGGAACAGTAAAAAAAACAACTGACGGCAGCGGGCTGTAGCCCAGGCATTCCATCTCTCGGGGAGGCAGGGACTGAACATACCGGCCGAAGGAATGGTGCCCTCCTCGGTCGCCGGCGGCCGCCGGACGAAAACCAGAAGCTGCGTCGCCGCGAGCAGGCTCGAAGGCGCGACGTGAACGTAGCCGCCGTCACTTAGATAGGGATAGCATCGCCGGTATGATATACTCCGCCATGTATTAACAGAATGAAAGCGAAGTCCTATCCTTGCTGCTACTGGCTCGCATTTGAGTCACCCTTCAAAAGGGGACCGCATTGGTCTCTGAATGTTCGGCTGAAAATAAATTATTTCTTGTGTGAATATTTTTCAAACTTTCGTTTCCTTTCAAAAGTCTACTTCAACCGTACGACTGTTGCACAAAATCTCTGCTTCGAGAGAACTTCGCCGAAGATGTACAGCTCAAAAATTATATGCAACGTTCACCGGTGCACAATGATCCATCAGTTTGCTGTCATTCAGGATGTTAATAGGAAAAGGAGCAAAAGTGAAGCGGCCCATGACAGCTGCATCCCATCTATAAAGAAATGCCACACACGAGGAAGAATTTCTTGAATGATATGTAACGTCCACTGGTGCGCAGAGACCAATCGGTTTCTCCAATTGAATAAAATCATGAGCAGTCACTGATAGAATATAGGCATAAAAAATTCACCTACAGGGGATGTTTCTCCTTACTTAATGCAATTTTTACAGTAGTCTGCATTAGTCAGAAGAGCGCTTTTTCGGCATAATTTTGAGTGGTGTAATGCATTAAATCAATGGTAAAAGCAGCTGATAGGTAGGCCGCTTATTCAATATTGATCAGTGAAGTTTTTAAGTACTACTGTTAAGCTTCGTAATGACTGAGAGGCGTGTAGCTCACCGTAAGTAGCTTCCATATCAGATATTGAATTTCGAAAACGCGGTTGCCCTGGGCGCTCTGGCCCAACATATATTTGTCTACATCGCGCCAAATTACGTGCGCTTTCGAGAAGGTCATAGGCAATGCAACTTCTCCAGCCAAAATAACAAAAAAACAGCCAAAAGTTGTTGGCCGAAGCGCCAAGGGTAAGCACGTTTTGAAACTTTAAAAACTGATTTGAATATTACTGAAGAGGAGTTTACCGCCTCTCAATAACTAAGGAGCCTAGCAGTAATAGGGAAAAAGTTAATTATGCTATATTTTTTAACCAACCTGGCAGTTAGCACATCTTACCTTTGTTCTTATATGCTACATCACTGAGAATGCTGCGCCATAAAAAGTTTTATTGTGGCTCAAGAAGGCAATTTTAAAAATTGCTGAATGTGTTACGTGAGCTAACTTATAACGGTGTGTATTCGGCAGATTGCGGGTCTCGAGTTTATGTACGTGCGAAGCAATACCTACAAAAATTAAAATCAATATACAAGAAACGTACTCACGTATCAACCAGATGTTCCCAAATGGTTGGCGATACCTATTAAAGAAATATCAACTGCAGCAGGGAAAAACCGGGTTCGGAGGGCTATGTGCTCCGGCAGTCAACCGAAGTAGAGGTTGCAGTGGGGCGCGGCAAGCCGTGAGATACGGGCAGAGGGTGGACAGAACACACAGAAGCCTCAAGAAGCGCGCAAGGTCATGAGAAAAGAATTTCGTTCTTTCGGTCGATGGGGTAAAGGTAGTATGCGGCGCGGGCATTAACCTCTCTGTGACGAGGCGCCGCGTTGAGAGGGGGAGGGGGAGGATTGAAAGGATAGTAACGTGAAGGACCCCCCGTGTGCCAGGAAGGAGGGGAAAGGGAAGAGGTAAACACGCGCTCATTTCCTCGCGGGGTGCCGGGAGAAGGAGGTTGCAATGCAAGCTAGGGAGGTCGTCAAGAAAAAAGGGCTGCAAGCTGCGGCAGCCACGGATAGCCGATTGAAAATGTTCGCAGAACAACACGTGTGCGCTTATACTGCAAGTACTGGATTCTCTCTAAGTGCTGTGTTCTGCAGCACGCGGCTTCGCCATGAGGGCTAGGAAATACCTTTGTTTTGTGGGGATATTTCTTAATTTTCAAACTTCACATGCGCATGAAAAAGAGGTTTTGGTACCCGCTAAAGTCGCGGGCTACTTGTTTTCGCAACGGGAGCTGCGACTAGCAATTAACACACAAGACAGAACAAATGGACACGATATAAATGCATACACACAGTGAAATAATAAGAATAACTTGAAATGAGACAAACTAATCACATTAATGAATAAATAGGCTATAAATACAATATATAAATAAATAATAAGCAAGACTGTGCAGTAATAGCCGCCGTGGTGGCTAAGTGGTTATGGCGCTCGGCTGCAGGCCCGAAAGACGCGGGTTCGATCCCGGCCGCGGCGGTCGAATTTCGATGGAGGCGAAATTCTAGAGGCCCGTGTATTGTGCGATGTCAGTGCACGTTAAAGAACCCCAGGTGGTCGAAATTTCCGGAGCCCTTCACTACGGCGTCTCTCATAGCCTGAGTTGCTTTGGGACGTTCAACCGCTATAAACCAAACCTGTTTGCAGTAATTTATGTATGTTACGAACAAGGTTATGCACAACACTGAATGCAATTTAAAAGAAATAACATTAAGGTCATGATCAGAGATCCAGAGGTAAAGCGACAGATCGATTGAGATAGTCAGGAAAAAAGAAATGGATCTGAGCACTCGGAGACAGAACAGAGACCGTGGGCATACGTGAATCGTACAGTTGCGGACATAATAGAATGGACCACGCTTCAGTAGCCAAACTTATATGAGGTGTATGGAAGTGAATATTACCGGATTTTTCCATTTATGGAAGCAAATTCCGTTCTTGCGCTGGTGCGTAAATGAAGGCAGCAGCCTTTCTATTTTTTTTACGATATGCCAGGTAAGATTCATTTGGAACCAGGAGCCTATAACCAAGATATCAGAAAGGAGGGCCCTAGCTAGGTGTGTGAAACCGAATAGTTGTGTGCTGCTATGAGCCGTGCGGCCTAGTCTGCAGCATTTTTACATCCTGAAAAGGTTTTAGGTGTTTAGTGTAATTGGCTATTATTTCAGATATTCTCCTAGGGAAAATTGCGTGATAGCAGTAGCTAGCGCCTCAAGACGCACTCTCTCTGACAACAAAATCCGCTCATTTCCGGAGCGCTGTCTTGACCCGACTCGATCGGCTTTGTGCTTGCAGCGGCCGCAAAATGTGCGCCAGCAATCTGCTGAACCATCCGTTGTCTAGTTCCTTTTAGCAGGGTAAAAAAAGGCTGCGTAAATGCCATCTTAATGAAAACATTTCAAGTCTGCTTGACAATGTACTTCTTTTCCCCGCGCCAGTATCTAACAACTGAGGCTTATCATTCAAAGTAATTTTCCAGAACGAAAAAACTATGGCTCTATGCCCCACGATTCCCAACAGTGCAAAGATGATTTAACTGAGACACTTCCGTAATATTTGGCCACCGCTTTTAAAATTTCTATACGTAATAAATTTCTGGTGGCTGAGGAGTAATGGAATGCATAATGTTCATCCACTTAAAGGCACAGTAAATGTCATGTTGTAATAGGATGGTAAAAAGGCGCCTCGATCATGGACAATGCTCGGTGCACGCGTAGATGGCTTGCGTACTTAAAAGGATGAGCTTTTATGTCAGCGATCACGGAAGAAGAGGAGCAAAAATTGCGCCAGTGGCCATATCCAATTAAATCATGTCTGTATAGCGCATGACAAGGTGAAACAACATGACTTTAGCACCATACAGTAGCGTGAAAAGTTTGCATGGAGTAAAAAAAAGCTTTCAGCCAATCTTCGCGTGTGCAAAGTTATCGAATGTTCTTGTGTTAGATGGAGTGCGAGCAAACAATTTTTCAGGCTTCTTCTATTTTTACAGTTCCAATTTTTTAATGTAGCAATGACAGCCTTGTGATCGCTAAGTGAGTTCTTGAGTGCTGAATATCATGGGTCTTATCATACGTTTTAATCTTATCGCACACACCACCTGAAAGTTGAAGATATATATATATATATATATATATATATATATATATATATATATATATATATATATATATATATATATATATATATATATATATATATATATATGTGTGTGTGTGTGTGTGTGTGTGTATGTGTGTGTGTGTGTGTGTGTGTGTGTGTGTGTGTGTGTGTGTGTGTGTGTGTGTGTGTGTGTGTGTGTCACACTGCCTAAGACGAAAGGTATCGTTCGTGCACTCTGAGCTGAAGCGCATGCTCATAATTCTTCAGCGGGCGAAGAATCACAAACACACTCGAGTCGAAATTCTTGCGAGAAAATTACGTTCGTTGGCTAGGAGACAGCATAGATTACAGAATACTCTGCACTAACTCGTCGCAAGCAGAACGCCGCTTTTGAGGGCAAAAGATGCTGGCCGCCCAAACCACAGAATTTAAGTGGCAACGCATTCGAATGAATCTTCAAGCGAATAGTGCTCTTTCTGAACACGAGCGCCGCTGGATCTGTTCTCTGCCTTCCGCGGTACATGCGTCGAGGGCGTCTCCTTCTTGGGTACTCTCTCCTGGGGATCTCCTCATCCACCAGATAATTCGCCACTCCCGCAGGTGCCTACTTCGCAGAGGTGAGGCAACGGCCCCGCAACGTCCAGGAAACTCGCGGCTATTGCGCCGAGTTCACTCCGCAACCCATCGGGCCGCGTTTCGGCACAGTGGGGCACCAGGGGTCGCACTGCATCCTGTAGAGTGATTGGAAAGCATGCAAGCGCACGCGCGCACTCAGCGCTCGTATTGCCTGAGCTTGGGGGTGGCTCAACCAAACTCAATTAACCAAGCGTACGGCGATCGAGAGAGACAGAATGGAAGATTCTGTCCTGTGGATGGCGGTGCAGCCGCCGCCGACGACAATGACCGAACAGTGAGGGACTCAGGAACAAAGAGCGCACGCTCAAAAAAAGTTCCTCGCCAAACGCCCAAGCACATACGCATAACGCGACCTGCTCATACACACCTGTCAAACGCTCGGACGCGCTCGGCGCTGTCTACTTTGAGTGCTCGAACGTCAGCATGACTCTCACCTCTATTTAGACAAATCTAAAAGGTGCATTCCTAGCTGTTATTTTCTATTTTTTTTTTGGGGGGGGAGCGCACTGCGGCCTAAGCAGAATCTATTTTGCTTGGTATATGAAGTAGAATATTACAATACTTGGCTCTGGCGACATCACACTTAGAGGCCAAGTAGTGCCATGAACATTGTCGACGAGCCATGGAAATTGGTGGCAGAATATTGACCAAGGAATGCGAGGATGTATGCAATTTCGGCGGCGAATCGCAACACGAAAGACGATGTTGAACAACATATGGCAGGATTTGCATACTTCTTATACGCGATGGTAACTGGTGGGACAAGAATGACCATCGAATTCCAAGATGTGTGAATCACTGGCTATCCATCGCAACTGATGGGACAATATTTGGCAGCCAAGCCCAGTTTGTGAACATTGTTGACAGGCCACCCCAACTTCCAAGGCAATATTGACCAGATTATACCGCGATATGTCTGATGCTCACGAGCCATAAAAAATTGGCACAACATTCATTAACGAATGCCATGATGTATGCAAATCTGGCGAGCCACCGCAACTGCCGGAACAATATTCGCCTTTGAATGCCAGGTTGCAAGCGACGTTGGCAGGCCATTGCTTCTAGCTGGCTATCGTAGATCGTTGTTCCCCAGGTTATGCCAATGTTGGGAAATAAAAATCATAGCCGAGCCATTAATGGACGTGTTATCGTATCGAATCGCCATTATTGGTCACGCATAGGCAAGAACGGGCCACCATTGGACCAAGGATCGCCAACGCGTTCACTATATCGAGCCGATGTCATGTGCTGCCTAGGCTTGTGGCGCGGTTGAGGTGTCCAACAATATATGAGACATACGGCGCCATTTCCTTTCCCAAAATCAAATAATAATGTTATTATTAAATATTAAGGTAGGTGAAAGAAAGTGTGTGAATGCGTGTTCGTGCACGTCTTTTGTGCTTGATGGCTATTCTGTCTTTTTTAGTTGCTTGGCATCGTCAAGGGTAGGGGTTTTCTGGCACGCATGCTAACCGCAACAAGGGTTGTCGAGAGCACCGGTAAATTTTGTTTGTTTGCAACATCCATTTGCAAGGAGGGTGCGCGGCCACAGCAAATTTTATTGGCCGCCATCCTGGCTATGACATGACGTCACACCGAGATGCTCCCTCTTGTAATTGAGAAAAAAATTATGTCGTCATTTCGTCCCCTAACGTCATAATGTTGTGCTTCCACTTATTACAGCCACAATGTGCTGTGACGTCATCATTGGCAGCCAAAATGCGCCGGCATCTTTCATTTGAGACTCCAAAACTATGGCGCAGTTTTTGAAGAAAATTTCGATTAACATGGTTTCACCTCTGTCCTCGACACTGTGTTTTGACGTCATCATTGACACCTGAATTTCGACGCTATCTTAGATTATGGTGTCCTAGTCACGTGGGGTCCTAAGTAGGCCGCCATCTTGGTTAAATTAATGACGTCATTTATTATTACTGTTATTGGCCGATATCTTGAATTTTTGAGTGTCGTCACCAATCTATCACCAATGGGGTTGCTATTTATTTCCTGTGCCGACCGCGATTTTGAATTCTTCGGGCTTAGAAAATTTCACTTCGAAGGGAGGTGATAGCAGACCCCAGAAATCGATAAACGAATGATTAACAGTCCGACGGGGAGCAGAACGAGATGCTAACGCCTATACTTTATTCTAGCCTGCTGCCCGTCGACAATGGAATGGTTACCGCAGCTGCCTGGTGACCCTTCTAGGAAAACCAGCACAAAAGCTGCCGGTGTGCGTCACCTGAAGCAAGACAGCGGGCGTCATCTATCTTATCGTCACGTGGTGCCACAGATATCAAGGAGGGCGGCAACGGACAGAAGCTACTTAAACGGCCTCGGATCTTCGACAGATCGCAGTCCGACGGGGAGCGGAACGAGATGCTAACGCCTATACTTTATTCTAGCCTGCTGACCGTCGGCAACGGAATGGCTACCGCAGCTGCCTGGTGACCCTTCTAAGAAAACCAGCACAAAAGCTGCCGGTGTGCGTCACCTGAAGCAAGACAGCGGGCGTCATCTATCTTATCGTCACGTGGTGCCACAGATATCAAGGAGGGCGGCAACGGACAGAAGCTACTTAAACCAAGGCGGATTTAAAGTGGTGGCGAAGGCTGGGCCGAAAAGTGGTTTAGCGCGACTGCAGCACAACCAGAGGATGGGGGGCAAAACACTCATATAAAGAAATGATAAAGCTACAAAATTGGAATGTAATCTGCCAATAGAAAAGAAAAAATATATTAGCACCTTGTTTTATGAAAGAGGTAAGTCATTTTATTAAAACCTGGCAAATTTTGTATTTTTGCAACACTCTTGACCTGCCCCCTATTCATGAGTGTGCGGTGCATTACAGCGCGTCTTTGCAGGCCTTGTTTCGATACCCGGCTAACCCGGCCACAGTGGCGGGAGCTTACGAAGCGATTTCTTATCGCCAGCTGTCTGCGATGGCGCGCCTGGTAAAGCGTATAAATTTAGCTCGCCGGTCTCAAAATGCTCCTTTTGCGAAGTTTTCGTCGTCCTTGCACGTCGCTTCTTTGTCACCGTTCGGTAAGATTTGCACCCCGCTGCACCGCTGCGGCAGTTTTCTCGGTTTTGTCGTTTCCTTCGGCGTGCGGCCAGTGCGAAGTCTTTTTCCGTCTTTGCACGCTTCGCGCTCTTCTTTTGAAGCGCTTAGCGCTTCATTTCAAGATGAGCTTGCGGCATGTGAAGAAACGATGCTCCGTGGTACACTGCGACAGCGTGGATAGTACCATTGGTGCCACGCTACACCGATTCCCGCTGGACTTTCACAGGTGTGTCGTCTGCTCTAGGTATGCGCGACAGCTTCGATATGGTTTCGCCGGGCTGTTCGCTCGTGTTTCATAGCTGTAACCCGTTCGTGCGTACTTGGCTTCATGTTTTCGGGGATATTTATGTACTACACTGCAGGGCACACACTTTCAGTGCTGAGGTGTGCGAAAGAGGCCCACATTTTTCTAATTTATAGTGAGTTTCATGCAGCTGACTATCACCAACGTGAACGTCACACCGGGCTCTCAGGAGCAACCACGTGCAAGCTACTGACTGGGAGGCCCATTTAGAACACAGTTTGCTACCTGACAGCTCTGAGTACGACATTGTTTAGTTTTGCAAAACCATGAAGCCAATTTGAGGATCCCCTCGCAGCTGGGAGTATCGAAACTCAGCCTCGTGTATGTGCGCGGCTTTGAGGAGGCTTTAACTGGATTCTCTCAGCACGAGTTATTGCCTGCCTTGGTATTGCTGTCCTACATATACATGACTGTCAGGGTAATTTTAAACGCACTTCACTCTCGTCACTCGTTGAGCTTAGAAAAGCAGCTAGCCGCGTGGCATGAGGATGAGCGTTACCGCACTCTGGGGCGCAGAGAGCTTGGCGCGAGCATTTACTACCATAGTTCAGATGTAATGCAAGTATAATTTACTGCAGTTAGCAGTGACAGGCATAATGACGCATTGGCGTTTCGAGTATGCGTATTCCTTTTGGCGCAGTTGTATCTAACGTGCATGTTGCATCACGTCCAGGTGCCGAGCGTGGGCGCAGTTCTGCCGCAACGTCAGCCTGGAGAAGAAGGCGCCGTCGCAGCTACGAGAACTCAGGTTTTGCTCGAGGCACTTCGAACCATCTGTGTATCTGCCGTCAGGAAGGCTGCGACACGATGCTTTGCCTACTCGAGCAAGCATTGCCGGTAATTTTTGTTATCAAACATTTAAGGCATTCGCCGCTCTTGAAATGTCAGGTTTTGTGAAAAAAATGAAATTTTTCCTTTTTGTCGTAACCGTAAACAGTCTAGCGTCTTTTGAAAAACGAATTATGTATCTGTCCTGTGGCTTTAAAAATTACAGTAAATTTTTACCTGCACCCTGCTAAGCGAAAACGAAAATGGAAGTATCGCTTTCACGTGAGCACATATAATTATATACATATCGTATATATATAATATTCGTTATGCGTCTCTTGTATGCACTGTGCACTGTATGTTAGGTTCGTGACAAATGTCCAACATAGCATAGAATTAGGTTTGTGCTTGTGGTAAGCTAATGGCACAAGCTTAGTAGGCGCAGGGTGCTCAAGCGAATTTCTAGGCACGGGTGCGGAAAAAGTACACTGACGGTGTGAATACTCTTGCCTGATATTTCCGGTAAAAAAAAGGATAATGGAAGTGGGACATTCGGTAGTCTGGTATGGCAAAGGGCTCCAAAGGATCTTAACGTGAGTCTATCAGTCTTCCGGTTCAGGCTGTTTGATGCCGCTAGCCGCTTCAGCAACGGAAACCAGGCGACTCTACATGTTTTGCAGCAAGTTGGAGTTGAATCTTTCATATTCACCCTGAAACCTTGTCTCATGAACGGTCCCTGTCGTGTCCAGAGGGCATTCTCGTCCTTCCTTTGATAGCTCAAAAGAAGTGAGGGGGGAAAAAAGGGCGAGCCTTCCTAAATGTTTGATGAATTTTAGTACTCCAGAACTTTGCTTTCTTGTATGCAGAGCTTCTTTTTTCATCTTCAGTCTTATCAGGATGCAATCTTATGCCGACTTGGGCAAGGTACGCTTGGTGAAAAGCTTCGAGATATTGTGTGCTCATGTGTTATGTATCAAAGCATGCACTGAACGAATATAGAAATGCACTAATAATTGTTTGTGTTGTTGCCTTTTACCTCAATATTTATGCTAGCGAAAGCCAATGTTTGTACAGGTTTTTATTTTTTGCGATAATTGCTTACGAATTCATTCTTGTTGCATCTCATTGCGTAGGCCATAGGCTGACCTGCATAAATCTGTAAACAATATGGGGAACATTACTTCATTTGCGAGCTATCGTTGTTTGTGTGATAGGCGAATTTCGCACTCTTCAAAGTAAAACATAGCATATGAAAATTGCAAACGATTTACTGGTGCTCCACAGCTGCTGATGACATCAAACTAATGTGCCTAACGATTAAGGGTGGTAAACAAAATTTTATTTCATTGGATAAGCATTTTTCTTTCTAGAGTGATGACAATGTGAACCGCACGCTGTGGAAGCTATAGTTCTTTGGAAATTATTTACTATAAAGGTACTGAATTCTCTTTTCTCTCCGCAATAATGTTGCCATTTCAGACACCTCAAGCGAATGCAGCAGCGACATGGACTGTTGAGAATCTCTGAGCGAAACTTCGGCATCAGTGCGCCGGGCTGGAGAACCAGGTAAGCAGGGTTGTATGCATAACTGACATAAATCTTTTGAAAATGGTGACGACTGAAAGCTCATTGGACTGCTTCCTATGATAGCTGCTGTCTCCGGTGAACCTGTTTCCAAAGGGTACGTCCAGAGTCGGTCGTCCCAGTCGCTGCTACTCTTCCAAGAAGGTGATTGTTATTTCGTATCTGCTCGAACAGCCTGAGGAGGTATGGCTCAGAAATATGCTACAATTCCTTGTCTGTGCGCTGTGCAGATGCAGATGGTGCCAGCCCTACTGGTTCTACGCTGAAGCAAGCTTGTTCCCACGCCAGTGGCTTCATAATGGTTCAGTGTAAGTGTTAATTCCGCCTGTGGCGCTTAGTTATTATTTGTGCATTGTTGGGTTGCTGGCTTCCCTGTCAGAACTGTGCTGTCACTATATTTTGTTCTTTATATTCTGTGGGCGCAGGTGACCACACATATGCAGGACCAAGCACTGAAGCAAGCGCTTCATCTCTGGAACCTGGCACGGCAGGGGTGACCGCAACACTGTCAGCGAGTGCTGATCTGTCACCAGGAGCTCCGTTCAGCAGTTCGCCTCTTTCTTATGAAGGTTAGCAATTTTACAACGCTTTCGCAATATTGCGCACTTTTTGGTGCTACAGGACTACATGCAGCTATGACTAAACCCGAAGTAGCAACTTATTGCTCTTCTGTCGACTCTGTACGTTGCAGGATCTTTCACCAGCCCCATCAATGAAAGGCGGCCACTGCAGAAACTTCGAGCCAAGCTCAGGCAGCTGCGTAACCGCAACAAGAGGCTGCAAGGACTGCTGCTTCAGCGCCGTCGCATGAAGACCACTGCCGAATTGGTAGATAGTCTGCGTGAGCATTTAACACCAGCTGTTGCTGCTTTTGTTGAAGCTCAGGTAAAGATGCACAATGTCAGCAGGTTTGGCCGTCGATGGTGCAGCCAAAACAAAACCTTTGCTTTAGGTTTATACTTCCACAGCCCAAAAGGTTACAGATATTGCAGGGAACTCCTGAAACTTCCATCTGTTAGGTCACTGCAGCTGTGGCTTGCACGCGTACCATTGAGGGTTGGATTTTATCCTGAAGTTTTTGATTTGATCGAGAAACGGGCAGCGTCTTTTCCACGGCAAGACAGGGCTTGCACCATAGTTTTTGATGAAATGCATGTTTCAAAGAAGCTGTCGTACAATCCAGTGTCGGACAGATTTGAAGGCCTTGAAGAGTACGGTGCAGCACAAGGTCCAAATCTTGCAAACAAGGCGCTTGTGTTCATGGCCAAAGGAATATGTACGCCGTGGAAGCAGCCTCTTGGCTACTTCTTTGCAGATAAGGCAGCGCCTGCAACTGTTCTGTATGACCTCCTCTTCAAATGCCACAAAATGTTGGTTGGAGCTGGATTGCAGCCTGTGGCTGTGGTTTGTGATCAGGGGAACCAAAATGTTTCTCTGTTTTCGAAACTTGTGACCCCTGAAAAGCCGTACCTAAGTGTGAATGGTGAACCGCTTTTCTTTATTTTTGATCCACCGCATTTGCTCAAGTGTTTGCGCAATATGCTCTTCAAGTATGACTTCAGGGTAGGCAGTGACACAATTAAAAGCTCGTACATACGACAGGCTTATGAGAAGGATCGAGAAATGCAAATTTGGTCCATCCCAAAGTTGAGTGCCCGGCACTTTAACTTTTGCTTCGAAGATGTCTATGAAACTCGCAGCACAGGTATTCAGCAATCATTGCGCTGCTGCATTGTGCACATTGGTAACATTCCAACAGTTGCCATCAGAGGCTATCCACACAGCCAGATTTGTTGAGAGGATCGATAGACTCTTTGACAGTCTAAATACTTCACAGAAGCGGGGAAAGTCTCCGTATGCATCTGCAATTTGCGCAGGATCTGTGCATGAAGAGTTTTTGGAAGAGTGTATTGCAGATTTCGAAAACATCGAAGTTCTAGGCTGTGCGCGGCAGCCTCTTTGCATCCGTGGCTTCTGCCAAACTATGAGGACTGTGCTGCTGTTATGGAACCACCTGGCCTCTCGCTATGGTTTGACATACCTCCTTACCAGGCACCTGAACCAGGATGCACTTGAAAACACCTTTGCTATTGTTAGGTCGAAATCTGGATCGAACAGCAACTCGTCTTGCCGGCAGTTTCAAGCAGCATTTAGGCATCTTTTAGTTAGTTAGCAACCTTTTCAAACTGTCGGAAAGCAGCAACTGTGCTTAAGACATGTCTAGCCTTCTAGCCACTCTCCCAGTTTGTTTATCTAAGTCTGCTCCTTCTCTCTGTACAGCTTCCACATCTTTGCCAGTTGCAGTAGAAGTTTTGCCATATGATTATCAGTCTCCAATACTAGAGAACAACATTGTCTATTTTGCTGGATGGCTTGCCTACAAGTTTATGAATGATCACAGGTGTGTTACAGGGCCACATACGTGCGAGGTGAGGCTAGAAAATGCCGCCTTTGCCGATCAGAGCCAAGTTCCCTTGTACTTAAGTGTCAAAAATCCTGGAGAAGGTGAATTTGGGAGCCTGTCAGTTCCTACACCCTCGTTTGTAGCTTTCATCAATGCTTGCGAGCAGGTTTTTGTCGCATCTAGTTCCAATATTGTGGGAAAAGAACAAGTAGGGCATGATCTGTGCATGTTGCTTCATGCCAAGGTAGAAAAATCGCTGACTGTGTGTGGGGATGACGTTTATGATGGTTTGTTTGCCCTGTTCGTCAGGGTGAGGCTGCATTGGCTTGCACGCAGAAAAAATCTTGAACTGCACAGTCAAACTACTAAACGGAAAGCCAGGAAGCAAGCACTGAGGCTAAGCAAATGAAAAGGATGCAATACCCGAGCTGTTGGCTGAATATTTTGTGAAGTTGCAGGCTAATATGCAGCCTGTGCAACAAATCAGCTTAGTCTGGTTTAACGGTTGCAAAGGGTTTTTTTCTGGTTCACAGCCTGGTTTTATTCTTTTATTTTTTACTTGTGTATTTTGATTTGCTAGGATGTGACGTGGTTGCTCACAGGGGCAATAATTTAACAATGTAGCATCTTTCATAGTTCATTCCACTATGTCACTCTTTTAGGGTACTTTTATGCCATGTACAGCCTGTTCAAGTGTCACCTATGTACTTGTGCAATATTGTCAGATAAAACGCCATACCGATAAAGCGAATGCCTCTGAAAGGAGACTTTTTAGGCAATGGATTAACCTAGTTCCCGTGGCGCTGGGATTAAATTTTCCACCTGCTCGCCCCCCCTGCAGTTCCGTGCTGGCAGGTATAATGAAATCAACCATTGTCATCATAACTACCACTCGGCACCACTGGCTACCAGGCCACCTTTTAGCAGGCTAGTTGCATCTGAGTTTTTAGTAGGATGTTTGTCAGCGCAACGAACAGAACAGCGCTGGACATTTATCTGGCTATATTGTAGCGTACAGTACACTGATTACATGCTTTACTGCCTCGCGAATGTCCTTGCACTTCACTGTACGCTGTACTTCATGTGTACTTTTGTTGACGTAAAATTACTTCAAATTGATCCGGCTAACGACTAGAAGTACTCTGGAGATGGTACGCCGGCTCAATGTATGGTATTTGCTCCTACGTTGAGCACGTTTGAGGGTGCTAAAGCTGGCTTTAACATTGCCTTGCAGATGTAAACGCACCTGCTATATTCTTTCAGCTGAAGAAATCAAATGTGAAGAATAATCCCAGTGTGCTCTATGGTCTGTGTTGATGCGCCTACTTATGTCATGTTATGTTTGCTTCAATTGAAGCTGTCGTAGCATTGTTTTATATACTTTTCAATTTCCTAACTGACAACTTCGTGGAACTTTAGGGCTTTTTCCTATCTGCACTGTGACTATTGAGATGATTAGCCAACTTAAACAATACTGCTTGTGCTGCCTGTGACACGTATTTTTTGTTTGTGTGCCAAGGGTGTGCTTTGTGACTGTATTTGTTTGGTTGCTGCAATAAACAATGAATATGAAACTATGAAAACCATACTTGCCGTACACTCTATTGCGAACTGTGCACTTGAGCCAGTGCTTTGTGCATCATACCTTGCTGTACTCAAAAGCTCTCAAAAGTACTAGCACCAGTATTTGCACTACGAATCATGCATGCTTCGCCAGTGTCTGGAAGTGTTGCTGCCTTTCTATGCTGCTCCTCCTTTACCAGTCACTTTCATTGCGTTCCTAATTGCACATTAACACGGCCATAACTAGCAGGAACTCGAGCACATTTGACTGGCAAAGGTTGGGGCGCGCTGAAAGGCAGCAACCTTCGAGAGGTACGGGCTCGAAAACGCGGATTCTACAGAAAGACCGCTTTATAATTCGCGCCAAAAGCATACGTAAGCGTGACGTCATTCTACGTCACGTTTGCGTAGTTTGCCCCCCCCCAAAATCCAGGGGGCGCTGGAGTGCCCACGAGCCGCCATTTTTTGGACCAATGGGCGTCTATGGAGCCTTCGCTACCAGTGTACATCTACCTTGCCTAAACGGCCTCGGATCTTCGACAGATCGCAGTCCGACGGGGAGCAGAACGAGATGCTAACGCCTATACTTTATTTTCGCCTGCTGACCGTCGGCAACGGAATGGTTACCGCAGCTGCCTGGTGACCCTTCTAGGAAAACCAGCACAAAAGCTGCCGGTGTGCGTCACCTGAAGCAAGACAGCGGGCGTCATCTATCTTATCGTCACGTGGTGCCACAGATATCAAGGAGGGCGGCAACGGACAGAAGCTACTTAAACGGCCTCGGATCTTTGACAGATCGCCGTCCGACGGGGAGCGGAACGAGATGCTAACGCCTATACTTTATTCTAGGTAAGCAGTATTTTCCAACCACTCAATTGCTTGAATTCTGTTCACCTCGTCGGACTGCGATCAGAGTACTTTGGCGTACTGTTTTTTTTCCTTTCATCATGTCTCCTATTTCCATGGGTTTTTGTGGTGTTTGTTCAAAACTAGTGCCTGATGATAACGGTCTGAACTGCAGAGAATGTAAGAGCTCTTATCACTCTGGAAAATGCTCTGGGATTACAAAGAAATCCTTAAAACACTGAACAGATCAATCTGGGTGTGCCGGACATGCATGTCGTTGAGGTCTGCACATCAGAAGGATACAGAAAATTCTGATACAGACAGTGAAAATGAAAGGAAGCAACCGACTATGAATGAGCTCTTGAAGGCTATCCGTTCGTTAGACGAGAAACTTTCCAAGGTTAGTTCTAGAGTTGACAAGCTAGACAAAGCTATACAGTCACAGAGCTCGAAGAGTGATTCAGTGCTTGAACACATTGAGAAGCAAGGGCAGGTAATTACGGGCATTGAGACTTCGCTGGAACTGCTCGCCTCCAAATATGAAGAAATGAAGGTGTCTGTGGCTTCGTATTCAGGTGAGGTTTCTGCCTTAAAGGAGAAATCAGAGGAGTTGGCGGGATCTCTTGCGGGGCAGGCGGCCACGCTGAGTTATCTTAGCACAGCCTTGAATGACCTGGAAGCCTATACTCAAGGCAAAACAACATAGAAATTCATGGTCTCAAGCTTGAGCAAAATGAGGACCTTGACGTTATACTGAGGTCACTGGCAGGTAGGATGGAGATTCCGGAGACTACGCTTCAGTCCATAGAGGTGGCGCACCGACTACCTGCCCAAAAGGGAAAGATACCAGCTGTGCTAGTAAAATTTCATTCACATACTGCTCAGGAACAGTGGATAAAAAACGCTACGCACTTAAGGAAGAGGATGTGTACATTAATGAGAACCTGCCTGCCCAGACAAAGAAGTTGTGGCAAACTAAACAGGATGCAAAGAAGAAGTCGTACAAGTTTGCATGGTTGAAAAATGGCAAAATCTTTGTGAGGAAGATTGAGGGCTCTGGAGCTATAAGAATTGAGAGCGTATGTGACTTTGATAAGCTTGAGTAACCATGAGTGATGACTTCGGCTCATTTACCGACTGGAATACACAAAGAAGTAGTTTGTTTAACTCCCAAGTCAATTCTGCTCTAGATCTTATCCATATCAACATAAGGAGCATCAAGAAGCACTGGAATTTATTAAATATCTACTTGTCGGATTGGCTGGGTTCCTTGATATTGTACTTTTGACTGAAACAAATGTTAACGAGTATGAGTCTGATACGTTTATCCTTCCAGGATTTCAATCTTTCGCTTGTTGCAGTGACTCTGGTAGGGGTGGTGGCGTATTAAGATTTGTTAAAGAATGCTGGCACATTGAAACAGTAGCTTGTGCTTTTACTGCTGCGGTAGTAGTATCACTTTCACTCAGTTGCAAAGATGAGACATTTATTGTGCTAGCAGTTTATCGCCCTCCGAACTCAATACTAGAAGTATTTTTTTCAGAACTTGCGGAATTTTTAACTCACCATGATCGAATTATTGTAATAATAGCTGGAGACCTTAATATTGACATTTCCGAAATAAGGAAACCCGGTGTTGAGTGCTATTTAGATTTACTAGCTTCATATGGAGTAGAAAATATGATTTCTAGTTTTACCAGGGAAGAGGTCACGGGCACCAGACTTACTCAGTCGAATCGACCATATAGCAGTCAGACTCTCGAATAATGTCGCCAACGCTGCAGTAATACGAAGAAAGGTGGCGGATCATTATTTCACAGTGCTGTGTGTTCTGGCGCAAGAAAGAGAAACGCCGGGTCAAACCGTTAGAACGATAAAAATAATTGATAACATGTGCTTGGATGAGCACGTTCAAACTTTCGATTGGAGGTCTCTGCTAAGTCAAACTCACATTGACGCTTATACCTCGTTAGTAGCCAAGTTTGATAAGATATATGCCAGTTCCACGAAGGAGGTTAATATCAAGTTAAGAAATCCAGAGAAGAAATGGATAACGAATGATGTACTTAAACTTTCTCATGAGAAGGACAAACTATGGAATGACTATAAACAAGACGTCGAGAATCTTGCCTTGAAAGAGCAGTAGAGGGCACATCGTAATAAGCTTACTGCTATGCTGAGGCAAGCAAAGAAGCAATATTTTTCTGATAAGTTTTCTAGGTGTAGCAGCAATACGAGGAAAACTTGGAGTCTATTAAATGAATTATTCGGTACACAGAAGAAATCTAATTTGTTTGAGAAGTTGCTCTGTACTTTTCTGAAAGCAGATCCTTCGACCATTGCAAATTCTTTGAATGATGCGTTTGTATCATCCATTAGGGAACTTAAAAACACTGTTGTTTCTACCATTCAATACCAAGGCAAGAAAACAATTAATTCTGCTGCTTTTCCTCCTGTTGATCAAGATGAGTTGTGGAACCTTATTAGGACGCTACCAGACAGCAAACCACCAGGCTATGATAAGATTAAACTGCGTGATTTGCGAACCAATTCTTCTAAACTTGAAGATGTACTTTATGTACTTAATGGGTGTTTCAAGTCCGGAGAAATACCATCAGGTCTGAAGATCTCAGTACTAAGACCCATCTACAAGTCGGGAAAAAAGACAGATCAAACAAATTACAGACCAATTGCCATACTTCCAGTCATTAGCATCCTGATGGAAAAAATTGTGCACCAATATATGACATGTTTTTGTGAGAAGCATTCGTGTTTGAGTACTACACAGTATGGTTTCCGTCGTAATATTGGTGCGGTTGAGATTCTCGAAGATTGCTGTGATTTTATCAATGGTAACTTGTACTTTAATCAATGTGTTTTTGGATTATTTTTGGATTTATCGAAAGCATTCGATACCGTGGAGCACTCTGTATTGTTACGTAAGTTGGAAAGTATTAGATTCCGTGATCCATACCAACAATTTTTTGCAAGTTACCTTTCGCACCGTAAACAAGTAGTGAAAATTAAAGAATCATTTAGTACTTTTCTCATATTCAGTACGGCGTTCCACAAGGTTCTGTTTTGGGACCCTTTTTTTTAATGTTTATGTAAATGATATGGTTAATCTAGCATTAAATGCAAAATTATTTCAGTATGCTGATAATACAGCTTTAGTGATATCCCATGAATCAAGCCCACTCGCACTGAAATTACTTCAGTACGATATCCATAAAATAGTAGACTGGTTATCTGGAAATCAAATATACATAAACATAAACAAAACTGTGTTAATGCGTTTCAGAAATCCGCACAAGAATGTTGATCTTACCCAGTCGGTTATTCTGCATGGTAGCAACTGTGCCAAATGCGAATGTTCGCCACTACCCTACTCGAGCATTGTTAAATATCTTGGCCTATATCTTGATTCCAACATGTGTTGGTCTTCCCAAATTGACTTTTTATTAAAACGACTCCGTGCTCTTTCTGTGCAGCTTTATCGTATCAAATACACTACACATATAATCTTGCGTCCGACTGTGTATAGATCTTTAGGAGAATCTATCCTTAGATACGGTGTTTCAGTGTATTGTTCTTGTGCACCTTGAAGATTAAGAATGTAGATAGTTTCCTGTGCAGAATCTCTATTGTATGGCACTGCTTACGAGAAGTCCAACCATAACACCAGATTGGTTAAAGCAGGAGTTATTCCTCTGCAAGACTTGTACTTGCAGGTGGTAGTTCAGAGAAACTACTTTTCAGCACAGTTTAAACAGCCAGATAAAAAACCAGAGTCGCTTATTTACATAGCGCGTTATAATGTTCCAAGGGTTTATACACATTATGGTAAAAGGACACGACAGTTCTATATACCCTACCACTTTAACAAACTGCCTGCAAAGGTGTTTGTGATTCATTGACGGCTGTGAAATCTGGGCTGCAAGCGTGGTTTGAAAGTTTTAAAGAAAGGAAATACTGAGTTGCTTTCTAAATTCTATCTTGCTTTTGTTCTATTTAATAACTCCAGATTTTCTTTGCGTTACATAATTATCAATCGCTAAATTTGTTGCCTGAACTATATGTAATATTTCGGTTTTGTGTAATTGCTATTTTTGTTCTTCTTTTTGCATTGTAAATTGTGCAATTTCAGCGTTTTGTATTGACCGCATGCTGTTGTGGCTGCATTGGACCGCCCACAAGCGCTTGCGCTTCTGCGGGCACACGCTACGTACTGTATATACATATCTTGCAATAAAATTCCTGTATTCCTTTAACACAGCTGAAACAAATTTTGGCTCTAATCCACTCTGTGAAGGTGGTTGACAGCGAAGGTGTAAAACGACACCCAATTAGCCATTCGAGGACGACTGAAGATTCGCACACGTGGCTCTAACAAGACTAAAACCAGAAACAAGCAAAAAGTATTTGAGCTGCTTGCTCCATGAGGCAAACTTAATACGTTTGGAATATACTTCGGAATATTTATAATGTATTTGAAACATATCTTATAATAATGAATGCACTAGAAATATGCCGGAGATATGTTGTTCCTGAACTTTCATGTTTGGTATTCGAGATAAGCTATTAAAATTTGCTGAAAATACGTCACCCAAAGCAAGCTTCCGGCACGTTTCAAATACGTGAAAAATATCATTGCCTGTTTTATTATCTTGTCAATATTTGTAAAGTATACTTTCGTAAAGAAGAAATTAATACTTCTGAAGTGTACGACACTTAAAAAATTAGTCGAGCACGTTTCAGACACGTTAGAAAATAGGTATTTGACTTTAGCATCTAGTCGATGTATTAAAAGTGTACTTTTGCAAAAATGAAATCAGTTCGTCTGAAGTACGCTGCAATTTTAATAAACGGGTAGTCCTTTAAAACATATGTGAAGCACACATTTAGGTGTTGCAGAACCACCTAGTGCACGAAATCGCGTTTCAGGAAACAGTCTTTGCATGTTGGCATTGTAATAAAATGTACTTTCGCAAATACGACACTAATTCGTCCAAAGTACGCTTGTATTCTAACGAATATAAGAGCTGTCCGCGTAAACGTATTTGGCGCACACTTAAATCTGCCGTTGAACAGTTCGTGCTCGAAATCGCGTTTTGGAGAATAACATTTTGGCAATGCATTTAAAGCGTACTTTTGTAAAAAGAAATAATTTATGCATAGTATGCGCCGATTTTAACAAATGGGTACTCTGCGTCCGCGTACTTGCAGCAATCCTCAAGATGCCGTTGAAGCACCTAGTGCTCGAGATCACGTTTCTGGGAACAGAGAAAACTCTCCCTTTTCTGTCGTCTATTCGTTTACCTTAACTTCTAGCAGAATGGGAATCACCACTCATTTAAATTACGTGAAGCATGATAGCATAATACCGACAATGATGCCATGCGCGCCTCCAGGCCCCAACATGCAAGCAAAAAGGACCCCGAGTGGCAAGGCCGACAGGCTCCTATAGGCGCCCATAGGCGCCCATCAATTTGTTGGTTGACAGTTCCACTCCCGCCCGATACCTGACGGAAGGTAAATAACAGGTCCGTTCTAGGTAGACCGCAGATTCAAACGAGACTTCCGATGTTTGTGCGACAATTTGGGGGCCCCAAATTTTGCGCAGAAAACGCCTCACCGGGCAAGATATTGTCTCCTCTCGAAGGCTATATGTAAGACAAGTTAAGTATATCTGATGTGATCTGATAGACATCGTTTAATATCTTGTATGGGCTTCATTGAGACCCAAGATGTTAAACCTATTTTTTGAATTGAGGCGTAGTGCTAGAATCACGCTGGCACGGGTCGGCCGGTATTGCAAGGTAGATGTACACTGGTAGCGAAGGCTCCATAGACGCCCATTGGTCCAAAAAATGGCGGCTCGTGGGCACTCCAGCGTCCCCTGGATATTGGGGGGCCAACTACGCAAACGTGACGTAGAATGACGTCACACATACGTATGCTTTTGGCGCGAATTATAAAGCGGTCTTTCTGTAGAATCCGCGTTTTCGAGCCCGTACCTCTCGAAGGTTGCTGCCTTTCAGCGCGCCCCAACCTTTGCCAGTCAAATGTGCTCGAGTTCCTGCTAGTTATGGCCTTGTTAATGTGCAATTGGGAACGCAATGAAAGTGACTGGTAAAGGAGGGGCAGCATAGAAAGGCAGCAACACTTCCAGACACTGGCGAAGCATGCATGATTCGTAGTGCAAATACTGGTGCTAGTACTTTTGAGAGCTTTTGAGTACAGCAAGGTATGATGCAAGGTATGATGCTATGATGCACAAAGCACTGGCTCAAGTGCACAGTTCGCAATAGAGTGTACGGCAAGTATGGTTTTCATAGTTTCATATTCATTGTTTATTGCAGCAACCAAACAAATACAGTCACAAAACACACCCTTGGCACACAAACAAAAAATACGTGTCACAGGCAGCACAAGCAGTATTGTTTAAGTTTTCTAATCATCTCAATAGTCACAGTGCAGATAGGAAAAAGCCCTAAAGTGCCACGAACGTTGTCAGTTAGGAAATTGAAAAGTATAGAAAACAATGCTACGACAGCTTCAATTGAAGCAAACATAACATGACATAAGTAGGCGCATCAACACAGACCATAGAGCACACTGGGATTATTCTTCACATTTAATTTCTTCAGCTGAAAGAATATAGCAGGTGCGTTTACATCTGCAAGGCAATGTTAAAGCCAGCTTTAGCACCCTCAAACGTGCTCAACGTAGGAGCAAATACCATACATTGAGCCGGCGTACCATCTCCAGAGTACTTCTAGTCGTTAGCCGGATCAATCTGAAGTAATTTTACGTCAACAAATGTACACATGAAGTACAGCGTACAGTGAAGTACAAGGACATTCGCGGGGCAGTAATGCATGTAATCAGTGTACTGTACGCTACAATATAGCCAGATAAAAGTCCAGCGCTGTTCTGTTCGTTGCGCTGACAAAGATCCTACTAAAAACTCTGAGATGCAACTAGCCTGCTAAAAGGTGGCCTGGTAGCCAGTGGTGCCGAGTGGTAGTTATGATGACAATGGTTGATTTCATTATACCTGCCAGCACGGAACTGCAGGGGGGGCGAGCAGGTGGAAAAATTATTCTCAGCGCCACGGAAACTAGGTTAATCCATTGCCTAGAAAGTCTCCTTTCAGAGGCATTCGCTCTATCGGTATGGCGTTTTATCTGACAATATTGCACAAGTACATAGGTGACACTTGAACAGGCTGTACATGGCATAAAAGTACCCTAAAAGAGTGACATAGTGGAATGAACGATGAAAGATGCTACATTGTTAAACCATTGCCCCTGTGAGCAACCATGTCACATCCTAGCAAATCAAAATGCACAAGTAAAAATACACATGTAGTCCTGTAGCACCAAAATGTGCACAATATTGCGAAAGCGTTGTAAAATTGCTAACCTTCATAAGAAAGAGGCGAACTGCTGAACGGAGCTCCTGGTGACAGATCAGCACTCGCTGACAGTGTTGCGGCCACCCCTGCCGTGCCAGGTTCCAGAGATGAAGCGCTTGCTTCAGTGCTTGGTCCTGCATATGTGTGGTCAGCTGCGCCCACAGAATATAAAGAACAAAATATAGTGACAGCACAGTTCTGACAGGGAAGCCAGCAACCCAACAATGCACAAATAATAACTAAGCGCCACAGGCGGAATTAACACTTACACTGAACCATTATGAAGCCACTGGCGTGGGAACAAGCTTGGTTCAGCGTAGAACCAGTAGGGCTGGCACCATATGCATCTGCACAGCGCACAGACAAGGAATTGTAGCATATTTCTGAGCCATACCTCCTCAGGCTGTTCGAGCAGATACGAAATAACAATCACCTTTTTGGAAGACTAGCAGCGACTGGGACGACCGACTCTGGACGTACCCCTTGGAAACAGGTTCACCGGACACAGCAGCTATCATAGGAAGCAGTCCAATGAGATTTCAGTCGTCACCATTTTCAAAAGATTTATGTCAGTTATGCATACAACCCTGCTCACCTGGTTCTCCATCCCGGCGCACTGATGCCGAAGTTTCGCTCAGAGATTGTGAACAGTCCATGTCGCTGCTGCATTCGCTTGAGGTGTCTGAAATGGCAACATTATTGCGGAGAGAAAAGAGAATTCAGTACCTCTATAGTAAATAATTTCCAAACAACTATAGCTTCCACAGCATGCGGTTCACATTGTCATCACTCTAGAAAGAAAAATGCTTATCCAATGAAATAAAATTCTGTTTACCACCCTTAATCGTTAGGCACATTAGTTTGATGTCATCAGCAGCTGTGGAGCACCAGTAAATCATTTCCAATTTTCATATGCTATCTTTTACTTTGAAGAGTGCGAAATTCGCCTATCACACAAACAACGATAGCTCGCAAATTAAGTAATGTGCCCCATATTGTTTACAGATTTATGCAGGTCAGCCTATGGCCTACGCAATGAGATGCAACAAGAATGAATTCGTAAGCAATTATCGCAAAAAATAAAAACCTGTACAAACATTGGCTTTCGCTAGCATGAATATTGAGGTAAAAGGCAACAACACAAACAATTATTAGTGCATTTCTATAATCGTTCAGTGCATGCTTTGATACATAACACATGAGCACACAATATCTCGAGAAGCTTTTCACCAAGCGTACCTTGCACAAGTCGGCATAAGATTGCATCCTGATAAGACTGAAGATGAAAAAAGAAGCTCTGCATACAAGAAAGCAAAGTTCTGGAGTACTAAAATTCATCAAACATTTAGGAAGGCTCACCCTTTTTTCCCCCTCACTTCTTTTGAGCTAGCAAAGGAAGGACGAGAATCCCCTCTGGACACGACAGGGACCGCTCATGAGACAAGGTTTCATGGTGAATATGAAAGATTCAACTCCCACTTGCTGCAAAACACGTAGAGTCGCCTGGTTTCCTTTTGCTGAAGTGGCTAGCGGCATCAAACAGCCTGAACCGGAAGACTGACAGACTCACGTTAAGATCCTTTGGAGCCCTTTGCCATACCAGACTACCGGATATCCCACTTCCATTATCCTTTTTTTACCGGAAATATCAGGCAAGAGTATTCACACCGTCAGTATACTTTTTCCGCACCCGTGCCTAGAAATTCGCTTGAGCACCCTTCGCCTACTAAGCTTGTGCCATTAGCTTACCACAAGCACAAACCTGATTCTATGCTATGTTGGACATTTGGCACGAACCTCACATACAGTGCACAGTGCATACAAGAGACGTATAACGAATATTATATATATATATATATATATATATATATATATATATATATATATATATATATATATATATATATACACGATATGTATATAATTATATGTGCTCACGGGAAAGCGATACTTCCATTTTCGTTTTCGCTTAGCAGGGTGCAGGTAAAAATTTACTGTATTTTTAAAGCCACAAGACAGATACATAATTCGTTTTGCAAAAGACGCTAGACTGTTTACGGTTACGACAAAAAGGAAAAATTTCATTTTTTCACAAAACCTGACATTTCAAGAGCGGCGAATGCCTTAAAAGTTTGATAACAAAAATTACCGGCAATGCTTGCTCGAGTAGGCAAAGCATCGTGTCTCAGCCTTCCTGACGGCAGATACACACATGGTTCGAAGTGCCTCGAGCAAATCCTGAGTTCTCGTAGCTGCCACGGCGCCTTCTTCTCCAGGCTGAGGTTGCGGCAGAACTGCGCCCACGCTCGGCACCTGGACGTGATGCAACATGCACGTTAGATACAACTGCGCCAAAAGGAATACGCATACTCGAAACGCCAATGCGTCATTATTCCTGTCACTGCTAACTGCAGTAAATTATACTTGCATTACATCTGAACTATGGTAGTAAATGCTCGCGCCAAGCTCTCTGCGCCCCAGAGTGCGGTAACGCTCATACTCATGCCACGCGGCTAGCTGCTTTTCTAAGCTCAACGAGTGACGAGAGTGAAGTGCGTTTAAAATTACCCTGACAGTCATGTATATGTAGGACAGCAATACCAAGGCAGGCAATAACTCCTGCTGAGCGAATCCAGTTAAAGCCTCCTCAAAGCCGCGCACATACACGAGGCTGAGTTTCGATACTCCCAGCTGCGAGGGGATCCTCAAATTGGCTTCATGGTTTTGCAAAACTAAACAATGTCGTACTCAGAGCTGTCAGGTAGCAAACTTTGTTCTAAATGGGCCTCCCGGTCAGTAGCGTGCACGTGGTTGCTCCTGAGAGCCCGGTGTGAAGTTCACGTTGGTGATAGTCAGCTGCATGAAACTCACTATAAATTAGAAAAATGTGGGCCTCTTTCGCACACCTCAGCACTGAAAGTGTGTGCCCTGCAGTGTAGTACATAAATATCCCCGAAAACATGAAGCCAAGTACGCACGAACGGGTTACAGCTATGAAACACGAGCGAACAGCCCGGCGAAACCATATCGAAGCTATCGCGCATACCTAGAGCAGACGACACTGTCAAGAACTCACCTGTGAAAGTTCAGCGGGAATCGGTGTAGCGTGACACCAATGGTACTATCCACGCTGTCGCAGTGTACCACGGAGCATCGTTTCTTCACATGCCGCAAGCTCATCTTGAAATGAAGCGCTAAGCGCTTCAAAAGAAGAGCGCGAAGCGTGCAAAGACGGAAAAAGACTTCGCACTGGCCGCACGCCGAAGGAAACGACAAAACCGAGAAAACTGCCGCAGCGGTGCAGCGGGGTGCAAATCTTACCGAACGGTGACAAAGAAGCGACGTGCAAGGACGACGAAAACTTCGCAAAAGGAGCATTTTGAGACCGGCGAGCTAAATTGATACGCTTTACCAGGCGCGCCATCGCAGACAGCTGGCGATAAGAAATCGCTTCGTAAGCTCCCGCCACTGTGGCCGGGTTAGCCGGGTATCGAAACAAGGCCTGCTGAGACGCGCTGTAATGCACCGCACACTCATGAATAGGGGGCAGGTCAAGTGTTTTGCAAAAATACAAAATTTGCCAGGTTTTAATAAAATGACTTACCTCTTTCATAAAACAAGGTGCTAAAATATTTTTTTTTCTATTGGCAGATTACATTCCAATTTTGTAGCTTTATCATTTCTTTATATGAGTGTTTTGCCCCCCATCCTCTGGGGTTGCTGCAGTCGCGCTAAACCACTTTTCGGCCCAGCCTTCGCCACCACTTTAAATCCGCCTTGGGTATTGCACTGCCTCCGAGATCTGTCCGGGGCATATTAGCGCGCATCTGCTCTTTCCATCTTTCCCCTCTTATCTTTTACTGTCCTACTTTCGGCACGTGGCGGCGATTATGGCTGGGCTTGAGCAAGTAGGCAGGCCCGTGCTCTTTCCATTTCATTGTTCCTCTCAGCAACAGCGGCTGCGGAAGCGGCCAAGCATCACGCTGTCGGAGCAAATCCGGTTTGCTGTCGTCACATTCCGTCTGCATTTCCTGCATGGCGACATGTTTCCCATTCAGGTCCCGTGATGTGACATTGCATTGGCATAGACCTCTTGACGACAACGGGTTTTCTCTGTGATTGTCCGACTTCTGACTCTTGTAACGACTTCTGTCATTACTTTTGCTGTTCCGAACATTGATCTGTATTATCCGGTGAGTCCGAAAAGCACAACATTTACAAGCCGAGCCGAAGTGAATATATTTTTATTCTATTCTTTGTATATATTTAGCGTATGTTTAATGTAGTGCAATGTATTTCATGAATATCTTTAGTATACTTTTAATGTATTTATTGTACATTTTAGCTCATTTAATGCAATAATTGTATATTTTATGTGCACTTTTAATGTAAATAATGTGTGTTCTTAGTGTATTTTTAATGTGTAATGAATGTACTAAGCGGGCAGAACATGGAACGTTGATGTAATTGTAAGAATGTTCAAAAAAGCACTCCTAGCATACTTAGGAAGCTTTTGTATGGCAATTTAAGCATACGGAAAAAAATAATATAAATACAATGTAATATCAATAGTAAAAATTGGTCTTTAGGGAAAGGAAATGGCGCAGTATCTGTCTCTTATATCCTTGGACACCTCGAACGCGCCCTAAGAAAAGGAGTAAAGGAGGGAGCTAAAGAAGAAAGGAAGAAAGAGGTGCCGCAGTCGAGGGCTCCGGAATAATTTCGATCACCTGGAGATCTTTAACATGCACTGACATCGCACAACACACGGGCGTCTTAGCGTTCTGCCTCAATAAAAACGCAGCCGCCGCGGTCGGGTTCAAACCCGGGAACTCCGGGTCAGAAGCCGAGCAATCTAACCACTGAGCCACCGCGGCGTTTAATGCAGTGTATTAATAATAATTGGTTTTGGGGGAAGGAAATGGTGCATTATCTGTCTCATATATCGTTCAACATCTGAACCGCGCCATAAAGAAAGGAATAAAGGAGGAAGTGAAAGAAGAAAGGAAGAAAAAGGTGCCGTAGTGGAGGGCTCTGGAATAATTTCGACCAACTGGGGATCTTTAACGTGCACTGTATTCAATAATAATAATTATTATTATTATTATTTCACCACAATCTCTTGACCCGCCGCGGTGGCTCAGTGGTTAGGGCGCTGGGCTAGTGATCCGAGTTCCCGGGTTCGAACCCGAACGCGGCGGCTGCGTTTTTATGGAGAAAAACGCTAAGGCGCCCGTGTGCTGTGCGATGTCAGTGCACGTTAAGGATCCCCAGGTGGTCGAAATTATTCCGGAGTCCTCCACTACAGCACCTCCAATTCTTCCTTCTTTCACTCACTCCTCTATCCCTTCCCTTACGGCGCGGTTCAGGTGTCCAATGATATATGAGACAGATACTGCGCCATTTCCTTTCCACAAAAACCAATTGTTATTATTATTTTTATTATTATTATTATTATTCACAACCTTTCTCTCTAAGAGCTGTGTGCTTGATGTCCAAAAAGATAACATGTTCGCTTTGATTTTTAAACCTGGTGTCTATTGCTTACCACAGCGACCCAAAACGCCACCGTAATCTCGAAAACGCAACCGTAATCTTTTCCGGGACCAGCCGCGGTGGATCAGTGGTTAGAGCGCTCGTCTACTGATCCGGAGTTCTCGTATTCGAACCCGACCGCGGTTTTTTGGTTTTTGGTGGAAAGGAAATGGCGCAGTATCTGTCTCATATATCGTTGGACACCTGAACCGCGCTGTAAGGAAGGGGATAAGAGAGGGAGTGAAAGAAGAAAGGAAGAATTAGGTACCGTAGTGGAGGGCTCCGGAATAATTTCGACCACCTGGGGATTTTTAACGTGCACTGACATCGCACAGCACACGGGCGCCTTAGCGTTTTTCCTCCATAAAAACGCAGCCGGTTGCGTTTTTAAAGGAGGCGAAACGCTAAGGCGCACAAGACGCCCGTGTGCTCTGGGATGTCAGTGCACGGTAAAGATTTCCAGGTGGTGAAAATTATTCTGGAGCCGTTCACTACGGCACCTCTTTTCCTTTTTTTCTTTCACTCCCCCTTTTATCTCTTCCTTTACGGCGTGGTTCAGGTGTCCAACGATATATGAGACAGATACTATGTCATTTCACCAAAACACCAATTATTATTAATCTTTACTGAGCTCGAACCCGACTGCGAGGGAGAGAGAAAACATCTTTAATTGTTACTTGAGGGTTGACAGCTAGGGCAGGTGGGCTTAGTGTGGCCCACGAGACGAGTGCGAGTGGTGTTTTCTTGTTTTGTCTTGCGAGAAGTTTGATCCTATCAAGAAAGGAGAGAGCCGGCAGCAAGGTTTGTGAGGGGCGGGTTACCTTCTTATCCCCAGAGGATGCGTACCTGAGTGGCAAACACTTAATGGCCGCAATTAGGACACACGGGGTCATATTCTCCCGACAACGGTCTGCAACGTTTTAGTGCGTTCCGCACTGTGGATAGGCTGCGCGCCCACCCTTTCATCCTGGCAGGTGGCAGTTAATGGTTCACCGTGAGAGGTTGCGTGGTCATCCCATGAACGCTTCGGCCTAGTGCTGCAGTGCCGCCTGTCTGCCCACATCCCTCTCACCACCGCCACATACATTAAAGGGGCCATGACAGCCTCTTTTGACGCATACCCTGCTTATCGTCATTTCCCAACAACTTCAATTACAATTCCCCCAATTTTCAGTAGATTCTGGGCGGTAAATATTTTTAAAATGTATTTTTTGCGTCTCTTTTGCTAACTGCTTGCTGGCCTGGCAACCTCTGATCGCTGACATCACGAGCACCTACACGCAACGCGTCGTCTGCTGCGGGCTGTTGAGGTGCTTGCATGCACACCGTAGACAGCGGTCGCTCGGAATGAATGAATGAATGAATGAATGAATGAATGAATGAATGAAAAACTTTATTGGTTCCTTTAGGAAGTAGTAGCGGTAGAGGACGAAGTCTTCGTCTTGAAGCTTGGGTCCTCCTTGGCCGTGGGTGGGCCCCTAGTCCAGGGCTCCACTGAGTCGGGCCACCTCGCTTGCGTGTGCTATGTGGGCCCTTTGGACCCCTAGCTCGCAGCTGGTGAGCCGGCTCGCCCATTGCTCCGCACTTGGTGTTTTGTTTGTGCAATGCTTGATTTCTTCCGCACTCCCATGTGACATGATATAGTGTCGGTTTTGCTCCGCACCACGGACATTTGGCGCTATACCCTGTGGGGAACATCTTGTTTAATATGTATAAGTTTGCGAAGGAGCCTGTTTGCAGTCTTCGCCATCCTGTGGCTTCCTCGGATAATGCTTTGTGTGGTGGGGGTATTGGAATCTTAGCCCCTTATAAAGGATTAATAAATCCGAATAGCTGTCCCCGCAATTAATATGGGGCCCCTCCGGGGTTAATGACGTTCCTGCACGGCTGGTCATTCCTCGAGCTAGGTTGTCTGCCCCTTCGTTGCCCCTGATCCCTGCGACACTCGATATCCAGATTATGTGGTGTATTGGTCGTCACTCAGGGAGCAGGGCTCTACTGAGGATCTTGAGTGCCGTGCTGCTAATTCTGCCTCTAGTATAGTTCCGGCACACTTCTTGTGAATCCGTTAAGATGTTAAGGCATCTCCCGGTCCTATATCCTTCATTCGCTGCCGGGGCGACAGCAATCTCCTCTGCCTCCGTTATGTCAGATACTTCGGCTGTGAGGCTTGTGATGTGTTCTCCTTGGTAATTTACAACTACTGCTACCGCGCTATTTCTGTGTGTTTGGAGGTATAGGGAGGCATAAGTGTAGACTGTTGTCCCGATGCCCCATGTTCCTCTCATAAAATTATGCCCTAACCTGTCTCTTGATAGCATGGAGGTTTGGATCCATGTTTCGGGGGATAGGTTGTATGCATAGCTTCTTTATTAGCGGGTCTGGTATTGCGGCCCTGCTAATTTGTAGCTTTTCTATTTCCCGACCTAGCTTTGTCAGGAGAGCCCTTCAAGTCGTTGTGTTGCTAAGTCTTCGTATTTGTGCCTTGAGCTGGTATTCTCTTAATTCTTCTAAGGTGTTGCTGATTCCGAGTTGCATGAGCTCCTCGTTGGATGTATTTCTTGGGAGATGAAGAGCTGTTTTGTATGCCTTCCGGAGTATTATCTCCGCTTGTTCCTTCTCGGCTTTGATAGTCACATGGTACGGTAATGAATATGTTACCCGACTGACCACTAGGCTGGTGACTAGCATCAGTGTGTCCTCCTTCCTTCGCTCGGAACGTTTTTTTTCTTTTAGCCCAGAGAAATAAAATACTTTTTCTGTGTTCTCTTTTGGGAAGCCTTCAACTCAGTACGCGAGCTGAGCGATCCTTACAAAACCGGACTTGCTGGTAGCACCCGCTTTCCGATTGTTGAGGAAACAGAAACTGATGGATCCAACTTTGTTATTTACGCCTAGAAGCATGCTTTTCATATGTTATGAGTTTTGTCTCTTCTGCTCAGTCAAGTGCTCCCGTATGTGATAAGCCGCACGTGCCGTGCATGCCTTCGCCGATGTGCGCCGTGAAAGCAGCGGCGTTTTGCAGCTAGCTACCAAGTTCTTGTCCGCTTTTCATCGCTTGATAATTAAACTCAAGTTATCAAAGGGTGCACTACAGTAACCTTGAGGCACGGAAGGAGCAGAGAAAACCGCCGAGTGCGACCACTGCCGCGCTTCATGTACTCATTTTTAGGTCGAACATTCATTTCCTTCGACTCATAGAACCCTTTTGCACGAATAAAGCCGTTTGCAAAACTCTACATGACTCGAATGCTTTCATTCCCGCACCGATGTATAGTCGCCGCCGTCTAAATGACTGCTTCGAAATAACAGTACAGCATTTTGCTATGCGTGCGCATTGCGACCCCGGAGTGCGACTATTACAACTGCAGCCCCGCGCTGATATTGTTTACATGGCTGAGCGCAAACAGTACTGCTCGTTTTCGTGCCCTAAAATGTCAGGTAGGTTATCCTTATCTTAAACGTTACGTACCCTTGCTCCATATTTGCACTTTTACTCATTTACACACCATGAAAACACTGCAATGAGCGCCGATGATGCTATATCGTCTGCTTAAAAAACGCTTCGCGTAGAATACCGGCGATTTCGGCTAATTGTATCTGCTTTCGCGTATGTCACCAAAATTCATTTTTGATCGGTTTTGCTAAAGTTACGCTCAGACATTACTTGAATTAATGAAAACAACCGGATTTGTTCTCCACAGTCGACGCCGACGGCTGCTGCCGGCAGCCTTCTGCACATGCTATGCAGACCGGGTCACATATATCGGGATTTCGCTCTTATAGTGCTCGCATCCTGCGATGAAAGCAGTCGTCGCTTTGAGGGCACTGTAGCGAAAACTACTCTTGACAGCTATTTGCAGGCGCTAAAACCAGCGAATTCGCTCTCCGCAATCGCCGAACTCGCACACAGGAATCCTGCGTACTCCCTAGGCCTCGTCACGAAAGGGGCTGGCGGTGCACCTTCGACCGAAGCTCAAGCGTCTGGCAAGAGTTCCCCGCTGATTAGTAAGCAAGTGTGAATATATGAAATGCAGCCGCTCGTTTCGCTTTTTTCGGTAAGGCTAAGGTACAAAAGCGCGGTTTTTCGGGCCCGCCTATTCGCCGGGCGTGAAGCATTCGCTCGGCCGCACAAGCTCAGGCGACCGCGACGAGCGGAACCATGGTGGGGTTTTCTGCCCGTGTCGCTCAATTGCGTCGCCGATAGGTGCTATATGCGCTGGCACCGAATGAAAGCACATCTTCTCTGGTGCACACACATCGCGTATGTTGCCGTGGCGAGCATGAGGTCCAATAACATTTAAAATTTTTATGTTTATACAATCTCATACCAACTAGTCTCCACCACTCTCTTCTGGTTCCCACTAAGCTGACTCTTTATCATTACTACGATACGAGATCGGTGATCGTGCTGGCGTCGTCGTCGGTCCAGCTTGACAGACTAGTGCATCAGCGATGGCATTTGCGTACCGATCAGCCCACCGACCATTGATCGCCGTCACATCAGACTATAGTGTGTCCGGGCCCTACCTATACCGAAGAGAAACATCGTTACTCCTATTATCGCTTCTGCGTTACCAGTCATTCATATACGGGGGACGACTGCTACTTAGATCGCCAGCGAAAGTACATGGGAGAATGAGACCTCGCTGCGCATATTGGAGCAAGGAGTGCAGACGACGTTGGTCCGTGTGTGTTCTAGTGACGACACGAGAGCTTTTAATATGGCGGTCGCTTCGGGTGGGTGGAGTGTCCCGGTCTCAGTTTCGATCGTATTTTTTAGAAAATACTCCGCGTCCAGAGCAGCCAGCTTTCGGAAATTGAATCATAAGCTCTTACATTAGTTAGTGAAGCAGAAAACTGCAATATGAAGAACGACCAACCCGCCGCGGTGGCTCAGTGGTTAGGGCCCTCGGCTACGTATCCGGAGTTCCCGGGTTGGACCCCGACCACTGCGGCTGCGTTTTTATGGAAGCAAAACGCTAAGGTATCTGTGTTCTGTGCGATATCAGTACACGGTAAAGATCCCCAGGTGGTCGAAATTATTCCGGAGCCCACCACTATGGCACCTCTCTCTTCCTTTCTTCTTTGACTCCCTCCTTTATCCCTTCACATAGGGCGCGATTGGGGTGTCCAACGATATATGAGAGAGCTACTGCGCCATTTACTTTCCCCAAAATTCAATTACTATTATTATTAAGGGATGCAGCGATGGTGCAGAGGTAGATCATCCGCTTCGCGTGCAAGAGTACCGGGGTTCGAATACTGGTGCCGCGCAATTCTCCACCGGGTTTCAAAAAAAAGAAAATCCGCGTGTCGATGGAATTGCATAACCAGGCCTGGAGTGCGGCCTGATCTCGGTGACCAGAACCGACAACGCATTCTCTCACCAGAGCAGGATTTGGCCACCCTGGTGTAGTACTTGGCCACAACCTTCTATGATCAAACCAAATAACCCTCGGCCCTCAGTCCCCAGCGGCTACGAGCAACTGACCACGGCAGCGGTCAGACCTGTGATGGAGCGGAGGGTGCTAAGAATCTCTGGCTCCGGACAGGCCGCCATTAAAGTCTAAACTTGGCAACGTTTAACGCTAGAACTTTATCTATTGAGGCTAGCCTAGCAGTGCTGTTCGAGGGACTAGAGGGAATTAAATGGGATGTGATAGGGCTTAGCGAAGTTTGGAGGACAGGTGAGGCATATACAGTACTAAAGGACGAACACATATTGTGCTATCGCGGATTAGAGGATAGACGAGAACTAGGTGTGGGATTCCTTATTAAGAGAGAGAGAGACTCTTTAATGAAGAAACAGAATTTAGCCGGCGTTTCAATATCGCTGGCATGCTACTCTGCGTAGGGAGGGGAGTTTGGGAGATAAAGACTGAAGGAGAGCAGCGTGGAAGAGGTGGAAAAAAAACGAAGATAAAATGCAGCCATGAAATGGGTACTAAGGATGCAGTGGCGAGTATGGATGTAACCTATGGAATGATGGAGTGCATAGTCCGACGAATGGGCTGACGAAGTTCACTGCAAGAAGAATGCATGAAGGTAACCTGCAAGTGAATTTAGAGCTTATCGAGATGTCCAATGTCTTTTATATATGTAAAAAGAAAGTTCATTGCAAGTCTCTGTTGCCTGAACCAGGCTAAGGGGCCTAAAACTTTGTCCATTGTTAGGGGCACTGGGCAGAGCTTCTGCATGCAATGTTCATAGTACGCACGCTCGTTAGCATACGCAGGGCACTCAAGCAGGATATGTTCCACAGTTTCTATCGAAGCACAGTTGTCACAATGCGGACTGTTCATTTGTCCAAAACGGCATCGCAGGCCATTTGTATATGCAGCATTCAGACGAAGTCGGTGATAAAGTGTTTCGAATTGTCGAGGAATTCTGGGTGAGAGTCTTGATCTAAGATGTGGGTCGATTGAGTGAAGAAATTGGTACTGATGTGTCGGCAAACTCCAAAGCCGATACGTTTCTTCGTACGCAAAACTTTAACCATTTGGTACGCATCAGATTTCGTGAGAAAACTTCGAATGTATCTCTGATGTTGATGGCCCTTACGGGCCGCTTCATCTGCTTTTTCATTAGCCATAATGCCACAGTGAGCAGGTACCCACTGAAATGTTATGCAGTGGCCTGCGGCAATAGCTAAATGATGGATATACCCAATGTCCAGGGAAACTGGCTGGTGATTCGTTTTCTTCAGCAGGTTGGCCAGGATCTGCAGAGATGCTTTTGAATCGGTGAAGATAACCCAACGGCCGGCGGTTCGGCGCAGGATGTAAGAAACAGCTTCCTTAATGCCGTGAAGCTCAGCTGTTGTAGAGGAGGTCCTCCGCTGCAGCCGGTAAGAAAGGGCATTGCCTGTTGAGGGCACATAAAGGCCACAAGAAGAAGTTTCTTTAGTAGTTGAACCATCGGTGAAGATATGGGTGTGCTGCGTAAATTCTTCGATTAAGTAGGCGAGAGTAGCTTGCAGAAGTGCTGCCTGGGGCATGCGGCTCTTTGCATTCACATCTGGAACAGACTTCTTCACCTTTAGATGAGAGAGTGTCCATGGAGGAAAGGCCAGAAGTAGTAGTTTCTGAGGCTGATTAATAGTAGGAAGGGGCAGGAGCTGCACTGCCTGGCCAAAGCTAGAGTTGCTGTGAGTTAGGTGGACACGGTGTAGGAAGTGCTTCTTCCCTTGCAGGACATGGCGGATATGGGTACGCATAGTTTCCTGGGAGGCAATTACCTCTAGTGGGAGACATCCTGCCTCCGCTACTGTTCCTGATGTAGAGGAACCCTTTGGGAGGCCAAGACGTATTCGCAGGCAGTTGCTCCGTGCGGCATTGAGAGTCTTATTGCTTGATGTAGATAATCTTTGAAGCGCTGGTAGACAGTAGCGCAAGGTTCCTTCAACGTAGGCTTTTTCAAGCAGAAGCATTGATCGGCAGTTGCTACCCCACCTTGTTCCCGCCATGAACCTGAACACTTGCGATTCTGCAGTAATCCTCGCATGAAGTTTTTCGATCTGAGGTGACCATGACAGATTATAGTCGATTACAACACCCAGGAATCGCTGAGATCGTACATATGGCAGCGATCGCCCGCCTAGGAGCAGCGGATATCGGGTCATCGTTTTTCTTGTAAACGCCATTGCAACACTCTTTTCTGGCGAGAGACGAAGACCTCTGGAAGCCAGGTACATCGAAATGTGCAATAGTGCTCTCTGAAGACGTTGGTCGGTAATATAGCGCGAACGTGACGCGGTCCAGATGCATATATCATCAGCATAAATTGTTATGCGGACCCCTCGCGGAAGGTGTCTTATGTGAATAAGGACAATATTGAACAGGAGAGGGCTGAGCACCGCTCCCTGTGGTACGCCCCTCTGTGTTGCGTGAAAGCCTAGAGGAGTTCTATAGTATTAACGAGAGGGTAGCAGCTATAGTAATTAGGCTGAATAGTAGGCACAAGCTGAAAGTGGTGCAGGCCTACGCACCCACATCCAGCCATGATGACCAGACCGTTGAAAGTCTACGAGGACGTAGAATCGGCAATGAATAAAGGAAAATCCGAAGACACTACTGATGGGCGACTTTAATGCGAAGGTGGGCAAGAAGCAGGCTGACGACTACGCGGTTGGTGACTATGGGATAGGCTGTAGAAATTACAGGGGAGAGTTATTAGTCGATTTCGCGGACAGAAATAATTTACGGATCATGAATACCTTCTTCCACAAAAGAGAAAACAGGAAGTGGACCTGGAAGAGCCCCAATGATGAAACTAAAAATGAAATCGACTTCATACTATGCGCAAAACCTGGCATCATTCAGGATGTGGCTGTCCTCGGAAAGGTGCGTTGTAGCAACCACAAATTGGTATGGTCTCGAATTAGCTCAGACTTCAAGAAGGAACGGAAGAACCTTGTGAAGAGGAAGACCATTAACGAGTTAGCCGTAAGAGGGAAAGCACAGGAGTTTAGGATAAGACTGAAAAACAGATATTCGGCTTTAACTGAGGAAGACGATATTGGTGTTCATACAATGCACGATAATCTGACATCAATAATTACGGAGTGCGCAATAGAAGTAGGCGGTAGGACAGTTTGACAGGATACCTGAAAGCTATCTCAGGTGACGAAAGATCTGATTAAGAAGTGCCAAAGCATGAGGGCGGCTAACCCTACCGACAGTATAGAACTAACAGAGCTATCAAAGTTAATAAATAAGCGCAAGGTAGCCGACATAAGGAAGTTTATAATAGAGAGAATCGAGCATGCACTAAACAACAGAGGTAGCCTAAAAACTGTGAAGAGGAAACTAGGCATAGGTAAAAACCAGATGTATGCATTAAGAGAAAAGCAGGGCAATGTCATTAGCAATATGGATAAGATAGTTAACATCGCCGAAGAGTTTTACACAGACCAGTACAGTAGCCAATGTAATCAGAGCGTTAATGAGAAAGACAGCAGTGCACAACAATGCGTCATCCCGCCAGTAATGAAAGATGAAGTAAAGAAAGCCTTAGAAGCAACGAAAAGATGGAAAGCAGCTGGGAAGGATCAAATAACAGCAGATCTGTTGAACGATGGAGGGGACATCGTGCTAGAAGAACTAGCCTCCCTGTTTACGCAATGCCTTATGACCTCTACTGTACCAGAAGCTTGGAAGAATGCAAACATTATTTTAATTCATAAGAAGAGAGATGCCTAGGACTTGAAAAATTACAGGCCGATCAGCTTACTATCCGTTGCCTACAAAGTATTTATTAAGGTAATCGCTAATAGAGTCAGGGCAACGTTAGACTTTAATCAACCAAATGATCAGGCAGGCTTTCGTAAAGGATATTCGACAATAGATCATATTCGCACTGTCAATCAGGCGATAGAGAAATGCGCAGAATATAACAAACCTCTATATAGAGCTTTCATTGGTTACGAGGAAGCATTCGACTCAGTGGAAACCTCAGCAGTTATACAGGGATTGCGTAATCAGGGGGTAGAATAGCCTTATGTAAAAAAACTTGAAGATATATATAGCAACTGCGCAACTACTATAGTCCTCCATAAAGTCAGCAATAAAATTCCAATAAGGAAGGGCGTCAGGCAAGGAGACACGATCTCGCGAATGCTGTTCACCGCATGTTTACAGGAGGTATTTCGAGGCCTGAATTGGGAACAGTTGGGAATAAGAATAAATGGAGAATACCTAAATAATCTGCGATTCTCTGATGGCATTGCCTTGCTAAGTCACTCAGGAGGTGAGCAGCAATTTATGATCAATGAGTAAGACAGGCAGAGCAGAACGATGGGTCTAAAAATTAACATGCAGAAAACCAAGGTAATGTTCAACAGCCTAGCAAGGAAACAACAGTTCACAATTGGCAGCGAGAGCCTAGAAGTTCTGACGGAATATGTCTACTTATGGCAGGTAGTTACAGCTGGTCCGTATCATGAGAGGGAAATAACTAGAAGGATAAGAATGGGGTGGAGCGCATATGGCAAGTTCTCGCAGATTATGAGTGGCAGTTTACCAGTTTCCTTCAAGAGAAAAGTGTACAACAGCTTCATCTTACCGGTACTCACCTACGGGGCAGAATCGTGGAGACTAACGAAAAGAATTCAGCTTAAGTTAAGGACAACGCAGCGAGCTATGGAAAGAAAAATGATAGGTGTAACGTTAAGACACCGGAATCGGGCAGAGTGGGTGAGGGAACAAACACGGGTTAAAGACATCCCAGTCGAAATCAAGTGAAAGAAATGGGCTTGGGCAGGGCATGTAATGTGAAGGCAAGATAACCGCTGGTCCATAAGGGTAACGGAGTGGATTCCAAGAGAAAGTAAGCGTAGCAGGGGGCGGCAGAAGGTTAGGTGGGCGGATGAGATTAAGAATTTGGCAGGCAAAGGGTGGATGCAGCTGGCAAAGGACAGGATTAATTGGAGAGACATGGTAGAGGCGTTTGCCCTGCAGTGGGTGTAATAAGGCTGATTGTTATTACTATTATTAGACCGACCATGTCGTGACCCATTGAAAGCTCGACTGATGTGTCCTTGGACCAATGGAGTCAGTTATGCGGCCTTTCTTTTTTTTTCAAAATCATCGCAGTCTAAAACGTCATAAAGCCTAATGCCGATGAACACAATGAACGCCGACGGCCTATAGAAAGAGGCGAACGGTCGGTTAAAGCGGCTGTGGCGGCTCAGTGACGGCATACCATTCACACCGTTCATGGTCGTTTCAAGGTCGAACGCGCGCGCACGGCGCACAAGGAGCACACGGTGGACACGGGGGACGCGGCGAAGAATTTATGGAGGGCAGTAGTCAAGTTATCGCTAAATAACTGCGCGAATACGACGGGACACGGAGGGACACAAAGACGCATCCACGTCGTGCGTGTTTTTGTCACTTCCTCTTCGAACACTTTTTTGGCAATCGCGATGAACAGACTAGCCCAATGTCAAGTCCAACCGCTGAAGACGTCTCTCAAAGTCAAAACAGAGCACTGGACAGGAGGTAATGCTGAGCACATCACACATAGGAAGTGCCAGTACGTTTAGGAGTATTTCTGTTCGCCGACTTTTCTTGGGGGAACAAAAACTTTGCAGAAATGACACTTCTTGAAAGAGCTGATTCACGGAGCCGGTCCATCGTTTTAGACTTTTGTAAGCTGTGTAATCATATCAGAAAAAAACCTCATACCAAGAGGTTCAGCCACATATTGCAATGCGGTGACGTATCGACTGCTAAGGGAAGTCAAATGAACTCATTCTTGCAAACGCCGTTGCAAAGCTTCCCAGAAGATAATTGCATCCTTAAAATGGAAGAATCCACGTTCTATTATTTCAGTAACATCACACTGTCGGCAGTTCACAGATGAAAAAAAAATGGCGTTCTTCTGAATGTTAATTTTCAATGGCCACTGTTTTCGTATATAACTTGTAAAAGTTTGAGAGCACAGTCAGCATGGGAAAACAATTAACTAAATTTGTCTGCAGAATTACTAATAATTGGTTTTGGGGAAAGGAAATGGCGCAGTATCCGTCTCATATATCTTTGGACACCAGAACCGCGCCGTAAGGAAAGGATAAAGGAGGGAGTGAAAGAAGAAAGGAAGAATAGGGGCCGTAGTGGAGGGCTCCGGAATAATTTGGACCACCTGGGGATCTTTAACGTGCACTGACATCGCACAGCACACGGGCGCCTTAGCGTTTTTCCTCCATAAAAACGCAGCCGCCGCGGTCGGGTTCGAACCCGGGAACTCCGGATCAGTAGCCGAGCGCCCTAACCACTGAGCCACCGCGGCGGGGCTGCAGAATTGCTCCAAACGTGATAAAAAGTGTAGCGAAGAAACAAAGCGAGCAATAACATGCATTGCATAAAGATGGACTAAACCTAGCGCGCGCTGGCAGGCCAGAGAAGATGATCTCGTTCCAAGGCTTCCATAGAAGAACTCGGTATAAAACTTTAAAAAACTCCGGGGAATTGATGAGTTGATATACCGGTGCAGTAAATATTTCGCAAACCATAGCAAATTCTTCTTCAAAATAGCATAATGCAGGAGCACTTCACACTTACTGAGAGCATAAGCAGGCAATATGCACCGCAGATCAATTCTGAACAACTATTTGGGGTGAAAACGCTAGAGCAGTGGTCCATAGACGTATAAACCGCTTTAAGAATAATAGGCAGTTTTAGTTTTACGTACGTAGAGGGTTCAGGTACGCAAACGTGACAAGTCTACGTAGCCTGCACGCAGGTCGTTTGAAACCCTTATAGTTACACGTACGCGACGCAGGCCGCGTGTTCTCCTACCGCCATCTACTAAGAAACACAGATACTAGTTGTAGCCTAAATCATCCGAGACAAGTCTTTAGGCCAAGCCACTCGGTTTGTCCTCTCGCGAGATCGTTGCTATGACGACGACCAACGCTACTTTGTGAGGCTTAAGAGCTGAAAAATCGCCGTTCTGTCTGAAAACAAAAGCTATTTGTCGCTTGAAACCTTATGCGAGGGTTATAATTGGCAAATCGAAGGCGAATACGACATTTTAGAACACGATATCGCGTCGAGGGATTAGCGACGAAGCTGTTATCGGTGTGAAGCGGCGAGCAGGGCGCCGCCATGTTTGTCAACGCTACGTACGCAAGCAACGCAAAGACCGCAACCAAAAAATTCGAATCTCACGTTCGTACGTGAGACTCGCGCATACCCTTTGCGTTCTGCGCATGCGCACTGGCCACCCGTAAGAGCTCTACGTACGTGAAGCCTTTACGTACGTGAAATTAAAACTCTCTAATTTGTTGAAATCGTCTAAGATTTCTGTTTAATAGCTTTGAAGCGCATGCAGGTAGTAGGGTGTATTCCTATTTCACGCTGTACAAACCAGCTGAATGTTTCTCTTCGAGAAGTCACAATTCCCCACTTGAGCGCAAAGCGCAGCTCTCCTTTGGCAGCAACGCCTTCGCTCGTACTTGAAGATTTGGTGGTGGTGGTGGTGGTGTAAACTTTATTACACACAGGGGAGTTTAGGACGCACAGGCCCTTGGGCCCCCGCACGGCATCACTGTACTCAAACATTCATGTCCCGGAGGCTCATGGTGCTGGCACCCCGGCCTGGGTCGATGGCTTGCTTGGCCGGGTCCTCGGAGCGCAGTAGGGTCTGCCAAGCCTCCTAAGTGGTAAGGTGCTCCAGGCCCCGCGGGGGAGAATCCGCCTTGCCGAGGAAAAGGATATGATCGAGAGTGGCTTTGGGGTGCTGGCAGAGGGTACAGGAGGGGCTTGTGTGGGCTTGGTGATAGCGCGAGCGTATTTAAGGGAAAGTAAGGCGTGTGTTTGGAGCCGCCTCCAAAGTGTCTGATGATAATTGTCGAGGGGGGGATGGGGTGGGGGGTACAGCCGACGCTCGTCTTTGCAGGCCTGCGTCAGTTCACTGAAGGAATGCATGCGCCCCCGTGAGAACCCCAGATCGGAGGCCGCCGGTGCCCGGTTGAGAGAACCTCGGGCTAAAGTATTGACGGCCTCGTTTCCGGGATTCCCGGAGTGGGAAGGCACAGATATGAGCTCCATGTGGCGGGGCGGGTGGGCAGCGAGGTAGTTCAACATGCGGAATGCAGGGACGTGAACTCTGCCGCGGGCGAAATTTAGTATGGCAGTTTTAGAGTCCGATAGTATATACCGGGCCTCCGTGCGCGTGATGTCAGCCTCCTCCGCAGTGGCAGTGGGGTATATGTGAAAGGTAGCAATCGGTTGTATGGAGGGGTTCGTGATGGCTACAACCGCGTCCTCTGCGCGAGCTCTGCGGCGGGGTTCGTGGTACGTGGAGTGCATGTTTTTAGGGAGATGTTTAATAAGTAGTTCGCGGTGAATGTGGTGGGAGAGCGGCAGCTGTGTGGGATCCGTGGCTGGTATCCTGATGCCGAGGGTGTGTAGGATGTGTCTGCCGGTGGTGGTTCTCGCGAGACCGATGTATTGTGTCTGTCGGTGGGCCTCGATAAGCCCACCTATCGTGTTGTCTAGGTCTAGCTGGAGGAGTTTTTCGGTAGAGGTATTTAGGGATAGGTGTAGTGCTGTCTTAAATGCTGTTCGGATCATGGCATCCAGAGTGGAGATTTGTGTGGCCTGGATTTCAGGTAGGGGAGCGTGAAGAGAAATCGGCTGAGGACGAAGGCATGAATAAGACGACATAGGTCATGCTCCTTCATGCCCCGGTTTTGTCCAGAAACTCGGCGGATTAGGTGGGATATCGACATCGCCGTCTGCTTGAGTTTCTGGATGGTGAGAGTTTGTTTCCCGTTGTTCTGGATGTGGAGGCCCAGTACCCGGAGAGTGTGTACCTCCGGGATGTACCGGTTTTCCAGTTTCACGGTTAAGGGAGCTGTGGGGCAGTTTCGGGTTGTGGGGCGGAGTATGAGCAGCTCCGACTTCTCCGGGGAGCATGAGAGTCCGATGCTCCACGCATGTGTTTGGGTGAGGGTAGCGGCCGACTGCAGAGTATTCTCTATGTCTCCATCACTGCCAAGGGTGGTCCGTAGAGTGATAGCATCATCATATAATTTATGCCGAAGGTGGGGGATAGTTCGTAGTTTGCGAGCAAGGGGGATGAGTGTGACATTGAAGAGGAAAGGGGAGAGGAAAGATCCCTGGAGGGTGCCAACCCCACTAAGGGTGTATTGATGGGATGTGTGGGGACCGAAGTGAATTTCGGCCGTGCGGTTAGTAAGGAATGCTTGAATATAGGTGTGCATACGTTCACCTGTGTACAAGGGAAGAGCGCCGTAATGATCGCTTTATGGTCTAGGCGATCAAAGGCCTTGGAGAGATCCAAGGCGAAGACAGCTTTTGTGGCCCGGTATGAGGAGGTCAAAAATATCCTGTGTGAGCTGGAGCATGGCGTCCTGGGCCGACAGGTGGGGACGGAAGCCCATTTTGCTGTGCGCATAGAAGTCTTGCTCCGTCATGTGTTGGGTGAGTCGGGCGAGTGCGACATGCTCCAAAAGCTTGTCCAGACATGATGTTAGTAAGATGGGACGAAGATTTGCAGGTGTAAGGGGTTTGTGGGGCTTGGGTATGAATAAGATTTTGGAGTGACGCTAGTATTGCGCAAGGGAGCCCTCCTGCCCGCCTGTGTTGAAGCACCCTTTGAGCTGGGCAATCGATTGATCGTCCAAATTGCGGAGCATGCTGTATTAAATACGGTCAACTCCTGTAGTCAGGACGGCCGCTCTGACTTCTTCCGTAATCTCCGCGTCGAGATTGGCATTCGAGGTGCCGACATAGGGGGGCCGGGGGTTTGAGGTACCTGGAGTTGTATGTGTGTTCCTAAGTATGTCGATGAGTGCGTCGGGAGAAAGGTTGGTCCTGTGTATAATGCGGGTGACGTGGTGTTGTATGGCTGTTTTGGATCGCGTGGCGTCAATTAAGTGACGAAGGAGTTGACAACTGCGTTTGGAGGACAGATTACCAACCATACTGTCCCAAATCTGTCCCCAGTAGGATCGGCAGAACTCCTCAGAGTGCTCAGTAAATTGTGCTTGCAGTGCGTCTAGCCGCTTTTAAGAGTCCGATTGAGCTTTTGCCCTTTCCAGCGCTCTAGGATGCTATTGTGGGCCTCCCATAGGTGGGCCAGGCGAGGGTCGAGGGTGGGCATATCTGGTGTGGTGTCAAGCGTTCGAGTATGTGCGGAGACATCGTTCATGAGTGATGCCACCCACTGGTCGATGTATGTAATGGGGGCGTCAGGAAGGGCCGCCCGTGCGGCGCGGACCGTATCCCAGTTGGTGAGTTTGTGTGTTAGGTGAAGGGTCGTTCTATGCTTGTACGGTACTGTAATGGAGAGGATATATTGATCGCTCCCTAATGTGTGATGTGTTGTGTTCCACGTAAAACCCGAAAGGTTGCGGCTCAGTGTCAAGTCCGGGCTGGCGTCCGCGCTGACACTGTTGCCAATTCACGTGGGAGTGTTAAAGCTGTTGTGTATTGTGAGGCGATCTGTTGTACCTAGGACCAGAGTCGCCTTCCTCGTCCCGTGGTGGTGCGGTAGCCCCAGTCAGTATGCTGACTGTTGAAGTCCCCTCCGATAATCAATGGATTGTCCAATGAAGCCATCGGATGAGACGGTGTGTGATATATATTTGCAATAAAAATATATGGAGAAGAGTGTGCATCTGGTACGATTTCTGTGATCACGCAGGGCGTCTCGGAGGTGATCTGATGCCTTTGATGTGTAATGGAGCGATGTATGAGTGTGGAAGCCCTTGGTGTATTCCTTGCGTCCGAGTGAGCAGATATGTAGCTGGGAAGTGTTGCAGGGGCATGTGCGTCTTGAAGGAGGGGGATGTGGGGCGTGGGAAGTGTGGGGAGAAGTTGGAGGGGTTTCGCGTTTGCCCCGGAAGCGGCCGAAGTTCCATTGAAGAATTGATAAGGAATTAGGTGGTCGCACCGCCATGCTGTAGCTTGGGTGGAGTGAGGGTAGCTGGATTGGGTAAGAGTTCTGTGGGGTAGGTGGGTGGGATTGATGGGGGAATTGGGTTGGTGCAGTGAGGGAGGGACCTGCTCTATTATTTGGAGGCGGGTGTCGTACCGTGCTAGGCTCATATCAAGGGTATGCACCATGCGCGTAAATGCCACTTCAAATTGTTGCTCGAAGCGTTGGGACAGGTGGTCGACGAGGTGATTAAATTTTGCCTTAGACGCGCGCTCATTTCGGCGAGTTTAGCGTCTATGCGGGCCTCTAGGAATTCAAGGTCAGTTTGGGTGACGGGTGGTTGCTCTGTTGTGTGTTTTTCTTGGGCGGGGATGCGGTGGGGGTTTTGGGAGTCCGATTGTTTTATGTTTTCAGTGGGTGTTTGAGGTACCAGCGTGGGTTGCATGGGAGGGACTATTGGCGGAAGCGGTAGAGAGGTAGAGGTGGGGGTCTTGATGAGAGAGGTAAGACGACTCACCTCCTCTCGCAGGGCCTGTAGCTCCCGGTCACAGGGGTCCACCAGTGTGGGTGGGGGGGGGGGGGGGGTTGAGGGCTTGCTGGTAGCTTTGAGCCTGTTGCCTGCTACTCTGTCTGCCCAGGTAAGTTGTGGAGGCTGTTGGTCCTGCGGCGACGAGAGGATGAGCGAGACTTGCTAGAGCGACGAACGCTGGCGCGGTCCGCGTCTCGCTAAGGTGTGGGGGAAGTGTGCGGTTGCAGTAAGCGCCGTCCCCTCGCTTTGCAAACTTTAGTGCCCGTCGTGTGGGCGCCTCCACAGAGTATGCAGGCTGGGGTGCATGTCGGAGTGTCCTACGCGTACGCTGCGTACGCTGAAGGGTACACACATTCGCGTGATACCATGGTTTTCTACAGATTGAGTAGCATCCAGGTGTCCTCTATATAAAGTGCAGTTGTGGAATCCGCCACCGTAGGAGATGGTTCGGGGCACCGAACCCGCCCGGAAGGTGATGAGGATTGAACGAGATTTTCCCATGCGGCGTGCAATAATTATGGGGACGCCAGGGTTGCCCGTGATGAGGTCTTAAAGAATCTGTGTTGGGGTTTCTTCCTAGCAGGCGTTAGTGATTACTCCTCTTACTGCACCGTCCGGGGGGGGGGGGGGGGCGATGTAGGCGGTGACGGTGTAGGCTTGGGTCCGAATTGAGATTTCTTTGATGGCGACCAGGCGTAGCACTTCGGCTTGATGCGGGGTACTCATCGTGCAGGTGTTGTTTAGAGGGCGGATACGCAAGTTGTTGGCGTCTGGGACTTGTAGGTCCTTGGCTGCAGTTATCCTGGCCAGGCGAAGTTGGCGTGGTTGAAGGTCGTTTAAGTCCTCCGTTTGACCGAACACTATCTTGAAGGCATCCCCACGCAACCGCGGCTGGCGTTGCGACCTTTGCGCCGCGAGACGCGTCGCCCGCAGCTGGGACTCTTTGTGTACTGAATCTTCAGGTCGTGAGCCGGTGGTGGCGTTCGCCTGGTCCTGGATTTTCGGTGCTCCTTTCAGATGGGCGGGTAAGCTCAGAATATGATTCCAGTCCCTGGGATCATACTCCTTCGGGTTATTGTCTCTCCGATCACGTGGACCTCCATGCTGTCGATGTAGGGGAGGTCGAGCGGCTTAGGCTTAGCCCACAGTGGCGCGAGGCCTAGTGCGGCAGCTGATCGGCAAAGGGCGGTTTTCGGCCCGTGGGCCTACTTAGGGGGACCGACTGCCACCAAATTTGAATAGATGGTTGCACTCACCTTTACGGACGGTGCAGTGAGGCGATGGGCACTGCGTGGGTTGAACTCCGGACGAAATCGCCGTGCTGGTACAGAGCCGATGCGAAGCGCGTTCGCACTAGCCGGCCCCCAGCGGCCCCTTTGGAATATTTGAAACAGATTATGCCCGCCATCAACAAATTTTCACAGATGGTTCTGTGGACAAAGTCAAACAAGCTAGCGCAGCGGCTTTGTTCATTTCTTCTTCGGACTGTAAGTGGTCTGAACGCATTACGCCTTCGTCTCCTCCAGAACCGGCGAAAGTGTTGCTATTGAGGCGGCTCTTACGGATGTTTGGGTCTTGTTCGGCTCAACTTGTTGTCGACCTAACTGATTCAAAATCCGCGCTTCAGAGGTTAAAGCGCGGATTCCCTACTGATGCCTTGTCTATATGCTCTCCGCGCTTGGTGCAGGATCTGCACAGCAGAAGCTTTACTTTATATTTCCAATGGGTGCCCTCTCACATAGGAGTCAGCGGCAATGAGGTGGCAGACAGTTTCGACCGTGAAGCTTTATCAAGGAATATATTAAAAAAGAGTAACTCAAAATGGAAACAGTCTTCCACGAACGAAGATGAAGAAGGAACGCCCGGAAAAACAGAGCGGCGAAAGACTGACTTTGCAATTCGAATGAGTGAGTTCCACTCGGTCAGCTGTAGCTATCGCGCCTCTCCACCTTTAACCAGAGCTAGAACACTGCCATTTTTTTTATATTTTCGTCAGGCACAAGGTTATGTTTTCTCTGCTGCTGTGCCTGAAAAGGCATCTATAGATTCTGAGATAAAAAGTTTCTGCATAGAAGCGTTAGACAAAACTTGGCAGTGCCTTAGCTCGGCTCGGCCATGATATATGTAACGTAAGCAAGTGTGAAACTCTCTTGTTGGCCCAGTTCACATATTCCACAACGTATGAAGCACAGGCATAAATGTCCAGTGTCACTGTTACCACTGTTCTCTACGCTAACGGCACGTTGTTCTTCGGTTTCTTGAGCCCGTCGCTGAAGCCTCTTCGTTGCATTCCATCGTTCATCACGGGCCGTGTTCAGCGAAGCAGAACTCAGGTCTCTCCTTCGGCTGCGGTCTCTGCTGCTAGCGGTCGTCACACCGGACAGTAAACGAGCTGGTCCAGCCGCGGCATATTCACGGCGGCGTTTAACCAGTCCTTCGGCGCGTGGTTCGACTGTTTCCTGGCCGATTCATTTCATCTCTATCTCGCACCGCGGTCGATTCCAGGCCTCTTCCAGGTAATCAAAATTTTCGCCGTCCATACTGTCGCCTGAACTGTGGTTGCGGCGCACGCCAGCTCACCTTTTCAATCCTGTGAGATTTTATCACGCATGCGACGCAGCTGTCTAAGCCAGCGGAGGTGAGCGCAACAACGACAAACGCGGTGTCGCGCCCTACCGAGCGGCGGCGCGGTGTGACTTCGTGCCAGATGGCGCGGCGAGCGCGCGAAGCACAGTAACTTTCCGCGGCGAGGCGCGCGTTGTGACGTCACGAGTCTCAATGGAGTACCGCCTCGGCGAAATCGCAACTTTGCGGCCAATAAAGCTTTCACTTTAAAAACATTTATTGCTGAAATACTGAACACGGTCGTGTCTCTTCAGTCGGCGGCACCCATGCTATAGTACTGTGCGTGAGAATCAATGCGCCACTTACCACACGTCGTGATGCACTAGCTGTTCTCTGCAATAGCGCTGATCAATGATCAGAACATGACTTCAAAATCCTATTCATTCGATGTATTCTCAGGTTTTTCGAAAGAATCCTCCAAGGTAGAATTGATTTGTAAAGAGAAGTATATATTCATTGCTGAATAATTGCCCAATATTACAAATCTGCTCCATCTTTGAGGATTCTCGCAAAAAAAGTTTACCATCACTGTTCCGACATTGAGTGATCAATCATTTCGCTCTGGCCCTACCTCATGCTAGCCGTACTGATTAAGCCTGACTGCGCCGGTGATCCGGTGGCTCGGCGTTCGAAGCGTGGAGAGAGAGAGAGAACTTTATTGGGAATATAAATGGAGGAAGTATGAGAGGGCCCTGAAGGGACCCTCTCTTACAAACACTAGATGGGCTCCTCGTTACAGGAGCCCATTGGCCTCCAGGACTGCTCGGGCTCGGACGACTAGGGCCTTTTGGCTCGCTAGGTCGGAGCAGTTGAGCAGGGCTGCCTCCGAGTCCTCCGAGGTAGGGTTGGGTTTGGGGTCTAGGTTCGGGGTTGACTGGCATGCCCACACCATGTGGCAGATATCCGAGGACTTCTCCTCACAGTGTGGGCATTTTCCCGTGCAAGCGGGATCAAAGAATTTCAGAACTGCCGGGCACAGCAGAGTTTTGGCGAAGAGACGGAGGAGAATGTGTTCCTCCGTCTTAGTGAGGTCCTTGCATGGCTTGAGAAAGATTGATTTTTCAGATTGGTAAAGTTGTGTTATTTCCTTAAAAGTAAAGACGGGCTTGGGATCGGGATCCGCTGCGGTAGGGCTAGAAGGCGTTGTTACCCGGAGAGTGAGCGCGTGCGCGGAGACATCTGCCATTTCATTGCCTTCGAGTCCTAGATGAGCGGGAGCCCATACTATCGTTCGGGGAGCGGGGGCCCCGGGATAGTCACTGTTTTGAAGAATGCGGTAAGCTAGGAAATGAATGTATCCGTGTTCAATATTTCTATAGGCCCCTCTCGAGTCAGTAATGATGACCCGCGAGTCCCGGTCTGCGGCGGCTAGCGCGATAGCGACCTCCTCCACATGAGTTATGTTTTGAGCTCGGAACGTAAATCCGTTCACCGTAGCTTTCTTGTGTACGACTGCGGCCGTGTACCACCCTCCACGGTGGGGGCCGGAGGCTTCCACGTAAAAGACTCCGTGTTTGTCACCGTAGTGGTAGGCTAGAGAATCCGCCCGCGCGAGGCGTCTGCCACTATGGTCTTCCTTTGACATTTTGGCCGGGAGAGGTCGCACGTTCAGGGCGAGTCTCCAAATCTCGGGGACACGTGCGCGCTCATCCACGAGTGTTGTGTGATGGCCAATGTGCAGTCGGGCTAGTAGGCGGCGACCCGATGGCATTTTCGAGAGTCTAGTGTATTGGTTCGTCAAGTGGGCTTCCCGAAGCTCGACGAATGTGTTAACCATCCCCAGGCCCATGAGGCGTTGGTTAGACGCGTTTGCCGGGAGGTTCAGGGCACACTTGTACATTTTTCTGAGGACTACCTCGAGGGCATTTTCGTCAGATTTCCGAAGGTGAAGGTAGGGGGTCGAGTATATGACTCTACTGGTTATGAAGGCATGCGCCAGCCGCAAGGCGTCTTTGCTTCGTAGCCCCCCGATTTTGTTAGAGACCCGGCGGACCATGCGGCCTACCTGAGTTCCTACCTTGCGCAGTCTGTCTAGTGTTGTTTGAACTCGTCTATGTTTGTGGATGAAAAGACCTAGTACTCTGATCTCGTCGTGTTCGGGTATGGGGCCGTTAGGCAGGGATAGTTCCAGTTTGGTATCGCACTTTGGTGATGGGCGAATGTGCACAAATTCACACTTAGCCGGGGAGCACTGAAGGCCGCAATGGCGAGCGTAGGCATCTACGATCGCTCCCGCTTGCTGCAGGTTGGTTTCTATGTCACCGACTGTGCCGTGTTTGGCCAAGATGGTTATGTCGTCAACATACAACGCATGCTGAATGCCTTCGACTTTCGCCAGCTGGGCCGGGAGATTCTTCATGGCGAGATTGAAAAGGAGCGGAGAAAGAACCGCGCCCTGCGGGGTTCCTCGCGTGCCTAGCTGGTAAGGGCCGTGTTCTTCGTCTTGTATCCTGATGATGGATTGTCGCTCAGATAGAAATTGTTTGACGTACTGAAAGGTTCTGCGACCGCAGTTGGTCTGGGAAAGATGTTGTAAGATGCTTTCATGTTTGACATTGTCGATGGCGCCCTTTAAGTCTAAAGGCGACGGGGTTGACGGGGTTGAGAATTTCTCTATCGAGTTGTAGCAGAATGTTTTGCGCGGGTCGGTGCGGGCCAAAACCGTACATGGTGTCAGCGAATGCGTTGTTGTCTTTCAAAAACTCGGACAGTCTATCTCGCACCATCGTTTCCATAAGCTTTCCCGCACAAGACGTAAGGGAGATGGGGCAAAGGTTGTCCGTGTTTATGGCTTTGCCGGGTTTGGGAATGAAAGAGACTAGAGCGGTCTTCCATTCGATTGGGAGGGGTTCCTCGCCTAGCCACATAGAATTGATGTACGCGTGGAGGTCTTCGTAGGCGGGGTCGGGGAGGTTGGCAAGAAGTTTCACGGTAATTTTGTCCCTTCCCGGCGCCGTTTCTCGCTTCATTTTACCCAGTGCCACCTTCAAGTCGTACAGTTGGAACGGTCGATCCAACTCCGCGTTCTCGGAACCTGCATAAGAGTACGCGGGCCCTCGGGGGTCCTGTTGAGTGCAAAGGTATTGGTCTCGTAGTTGTTCTGCCAATTGAAAAGCATCTCCATCGAAGCTGTGGATAGCCCGTTAGAGATGCTTTTGCGTTTCTGCACGAGTCTGTGTTGGGTCGATTAGGGCTCGAAAAAGACGCCACGTACTTCGGTTTTACATTTGCCTAGCTGCCGTGTTACAGCGATCTACCCAGTTCGAGTCGGCGAGTTGGGCCGCGTACTCTGCCGCTCGCTGGGTGAGCTCGGTGATCCGGGCTTTAAATTTCCTGTTGTGTTTCTGTCGGCGCCATCTGCGGACCAGGCTATGCCGCGCCTCCCAGATGTGCAGGAGGTGGTTATCCACCTCCGGCGTGGCCTCCGAGAGTTGAATTTCTTTCTGTGTCGAACGAAGGTGTGTAACCACTTCCTGAGTCCACGCGTGGTATCCTCGTTCGCGAATGGGGGTCGGGTTTATGTAAGATTGCCGGAACTCATTCCAGTCGGGGAGTCGGGCTTGCGCGTGGGGTATTGCCAACGGTTTAGTCCTAACGGTGATTTGGATGCAGCAGTCGTCGCTGCCGAGGGTCTCCTCGGTGTTTGTCCACTCAGCATGTATGATGTTCTTGGTGAAGGTAAGATCCGGACACGTGTCACGGGTCACGGAGTTATCCATTCGCGTTGGTTATGCAGGGTCTGTGTGGAGAGTTAGGCCTAGCGTGGACGCGAGGTCCGCCAGCTTGCGTTCTCGCTTCTCTTATCCCCAAAGCAAGCTGGGGGCGTTAAAGTCGCCCAGGATTACTAGGGGTCCCTGCCTGCTGTTTTTAGGGCACGACTTAAGAGCGTCGCGAAAGTGGCATTTTTGAGCTTTGGGGGCAGTAAACGTTGAGTATGTGGAGTGGTGCCTTTCTTTTCCTGAGCGGAAGGAGGGTCACCATCACACACGAGAAATCGGTTTGGAGGTCGAGGTCGACTAAATTGGCCGTGTAACTATTATGCACGCAGATGCAGGAAGAGGGGCCCTGCTGGAAGGTGATATAATTTGTAATAGTGGCGCCACTCCCTGGCTCCTGGAGGGCAACCACTGCCGGGAGAGAATCGAGGGTTGATAGGAAAAGTCTGAGGTCCGCCCGCTTTGCACGGGAGCGGAACCCGCGGCAGTTCCATTGGGCAATTTGGACAGGGGAGACCGAATTGGGTTCGGGGGTTGTTTAGTCTTAGGGTTGTTGCAAGCCATATATGTTGTTTATGTTAGCGAAAGGACGTAACGGTGCTATCCCGGGGCCAGTGCTGTCGGAGGTTTGAGTGTCCTCCGAGCCGGTGAGCGAACAGCTATCGTCCTCGTCTTCTGAAATAATGGTTTTGGTAGCAGTTTTGCGGCGCTTATTCGAGGCGATTTGTCTAGTAATCATCCCGGGGATCGTCTGGGCAAACTGGGTGATTTGCTGGGCGATCATCTCGGGGATTTGAGCAAATTGTTGGGTAACTTGCTCTTGAAAAGTGGAGCAGGCTTGGACGAGCTTTGAAATTTGGTTCTCGATAGCGGTGAATCGTGCCTCGAAACGTGCTTCGATGGCGGTAAATCGTGCCTCGAAAGGTGCTTCGATACGGGCTTCGAGTGAGGTTTCTGCTTTTTGGGTCGCCTTAGGCGCCGCGGGCTCACTCTTCATAACCTCGACCGCAGGGGGAACTGAGGGAAGAGGAGGGGGAGTCTGATTCATTTTGGACTCTAGTTCGGTGATTTTCTTTAACAGTAGCGCATTTTGGTTCAGCAGCTTCTCATTTTGGGCCCTGAGTGCTGCCATTTCTTGGTTTTTCCCGACACTTTGTGTCTTAAGGAGGGGAGTGGAAGGAGAGAGGGAAAGAGAAGCAGCCTCGCTCGAACCGCTCACCTGGTGTCCGTTTTTGACGACGTTGGCCCAGGCCCTGGAGGCTCCGTCTTGCGTCTGCGTAGTTTGCCGTTTCTTCTCCGGGCCGTTGTGTGGTTTAGGTGGCCCCTCCTGTGGTTGTTTCCCATCGGTGGTGAGTTGCGGCTTTTTCTTGCTATTGGAGGTTCCCTGGCTGGCCTCGTCACCTGCTCCTCCGGGAGGGCCCGAGGTGGCGGCTTTCCTCTTGGGTGGCGTCTTGTTGCTCTTTGCCCCCATGAGGGCAGCCATTTTTGGTGTGCGGTATTTTGCCGCACATTCGCGAGAATTGGTGACGTCGGTGCCACCGCACACGGAGCATCGCGGATTGCATTCATGAGGGGCCCGCCCCCCTCCACTAAAGAGACTGGGGTTCCACAGGTTCCGCAGATGTCCGGTCGCATGTTTGGACACGTGTCCGATCGATGTCCAACGATTCCACACTTGTCGCAGGCAGGGATGATCTTGTAATAGTTTCGCACAGGTGTAAGGACGCTTTCGTAGTGCACGTATCGGGGCTTCTCTTTCTCTTCGAAAGTGATGCGTGCTTTGTTTGGCTTGCCGAATTATCGGATTTCTTTGATGGTACCGGTGCGTCATTGTACCTTATCTTGGAGGGTTTCGGAGGTGTCCTCGTTGAGGACCGTGATTACGCCGTGGCAGATGTCTTCGGAGTCCTGTTTTAGGTACCCGTAAAGTGGGACTGATCCATTGCTGGTTTCTAATACAAACTCCCCGATGAGCCGACTCGCCGCCTTGACATTCGAGGTGTACACGACCATAATGTTTTGGTCTTTCGAGGGTATGATGGTGCTGGCTTGGGCCAGTTCCGGTCCTATGTGTGCCGAAAAAGGAGCGCCGTATCTTTTCTCCAATAAAGCCTCGTGAAGAGAGAAATGCGTTCTTGGTTTGATGATGATGACGAAGTCTTCGGGTGTAGGCTTGCACATTGGTCGTGGTTTCCACTTTGTTAGGATCTTGCCCTTGCTTCCCTTGGTGCGCGTCGTGGGAGCGTCCGTGTTTTTGTTCGGCAGGTTGGCTCCGGTAGTGGCGTCGGGAGCTGCCGACTTCTGCGTTTTAAGCTGAGTGCGACGTGCAATCAATCGGGTTAGGACTGGATGAATGGAATCCGGGGGCGTGTTCGGATTTACGCCATCGGTGAGGGGGTCGAAGTCCACGCCATCGTCTCAGGATCGTAGCCACGCAATTGGGGCATGTGGGTTGTCATATTGATCTCGGAGAGTCGGTTCCGCCCGGCCGAGGGTAGGCTTCGTCGCTAGGCTTAGCGACGGCGCCCACGTGGCCGAGCAAAAAACGGCCGTAAAAGTTTGTGAAATGGACCCACCTGGCTGAGAGTGGTGTCAGGTTCTGCCGCTTGGTATTCCGGATCGATGGATGCCAGAATTGATGGAGTAGGATGCTTTGGGCCGCGGCCCTGGCCGAAAATCGGCGGAGCCGATACCGCACACGTATGCTCAGTCGGGCGACAGCAGCGCCCCCTTCGAAGCGTGGACGAGAAAGAATTTTTCTTTAGCTACGGTTTTCTAAAGAACAGTTCTTTCTCGCCTGGCCTTCAAATGCTGAGAAAGCATGATGTAGGGCAGCTCGACTAGGGCACCTCTCTTCCTTTCTTCTTTCACTCCCTCCTTTATCCCTTTCCTTCCGACGCAATTCAGGTGTCCAGCGATACATAAAACAGATACCGCACCATTCACATTGTTCCAAAGCTAATTATTAATTATTAGTATGTATGTTTCAGTGGAAGCTTTTCTTTGTAGCCCTCTAGCTGCGCTTGGGTCGATGCAACTGAGCAATTAATCTCTTTGAATAAATACATTTTCACTGGTTGTGCTTTGGAAAGAAGACAAGCATTGACTGCGAAGTACACACGAGAATTTTCTGGTAATGTTGTATTGTAAGCATGTAGAAAGCTTTTGCATCATTATATGCAAAACATTTGCGCGCGAGAATTTTGGAATATTCAGAGAAAGCAGGGTTTTTATCGTAACTACCATTTAACGAACAGGAAGACTCAATTGACTTTGCAGCGTCACTGCCGTAGTGGCCCGTCCTTCACCGCGGTACACCTCCATTCTGACATCTCAGCACTTGGCTGAATACAGAAGATAACTTGTGCCCCTAATGGGTGTACCGAATGCCAGCAAAAACATCAACTACCCGCTTTGCAATGAATAAATATTAACGGAGGTTCACATTTCGGCAGAATTTATGTTTGGGACAATATGAGGCTGCCCGATGTGAAGGTTTCGAAAGCATTCAGTTCTCACGCAAGACAATCATGTACTGAAAAATGGAGCCATCAGCCTATTCCTACTGTTGTTTATTCCTCTTCTGGAAACGCTCAAGAGGGCACTGGGATTTTGAGTTATTGTAGTTAATTTCTAACCACTTGAGCGCGTGCTGCATAAAAAATTTCGGGTTCTTGCATTTTCTATTGACGCGAACAAGTGGCCATTATAACTAATGTAGCCAAATATTTCAATCTTCAAGCACACAGTTTGCAAGGGAAATCCGCAGTAGGTCAAGTTTCAGTGCGAATGAAAATTGGTTTTTGAGGAGAGCAAATAGCGCAGTATCTGTCTACCACATCGGTGGACACCCGAACCGCGCCGTTAGAGAAGGAATAATGGAGAGAAAGAAAGATTATATTGGAGGGCTGCGCAGTAATACTGAATATGTGGAGATCTTTAAAGGGACAATGCAAAAATTCAAAGTCGCTTCTAAATGTTTTCTATGTTTAGAAATGATGCTAGTGAGCATTCACGCTAAGTATAAGCCTTCGGAAATGAGCCGGCAATTCATTATAAATTAAAAAACACGTGGTTTTTAAATTTCGCGGGCCGATTGGTGTGCTCGTAGTGACCGATTTTGGAAATAAAATCGTGGAAGAAAGACTTCACACTACTCATGACGTCGCCAGGTCACCACACGCTGTCATTCGCTGGAGCCACGGCAGCCACGACGTCATGGGCACACTTCCGGTAGCCGTGAAAATCGTCTGCTCGTGCCGCCGCGCAACCCTCTCGGCCAAGCTCGAGCCAGGGCATTGCCTTCACGCATATGGTTTCAATTTTCCTCTGCCGCTTCCTTCTGTCGGGAGTTCCGGAGCCACTCACACGGTTCTTCGTGGGCACGCATGGGGCACGATGCCCATCACGGCTGTATGAGCGAGCAGTCGTGCATCGATGTCCGCGTTTATTACTGCTATCTACAAAAGACGACAAGAAAAGAAACCCGATGCGCGCCGCAATCCAGGAAGCGGAGAGAGACCGGAGAGATGCCGCCACGCCGCGGATGCTCTGCTGGGGTGCTAGAAGCGACAACCGGAAGTTGCAAGGCGAACGTCATCTGATGACGTATTCAAAGGCAGGGCCCAGTCCCAGACCCGTGGAGTAAGGAAACAAAAGGAAGAGGCCGTCACGTGACATTTTTTGAAGCCGGAAACGAGCTCGACGCCATATTGTCCAAGCGCGCTTTTGTTTAGGTTTCTCCGCACGCCCGTTTCAAACCACGCGAAGGAGCCAGCCTAAAGAGACTGCATCCAGTGCGAGTGGCGCCTGGTTTCTGGCCGTTTTCATGTACAGCAGATGTCGGAAGCGTTCGTGTGAGACATTCTGCTGATTCCAGTCATTGATCTCTGCCGCGGCGTCTCCGCGCCATCCCCGCTCTCTTTCCAACGAACAGTCCGGCCTTGCATGGCCATAATCAAGTAGCATTCGGCGAAGGCACTTATCGACTGCGGTAAGCGAAGGAACTTACTACGGTGGCCCACCATCGTGCGCAGTGTTTTTTGCCGCTTTTGCCTGCGTCGTTTTGCGACGGCGGAGGTTTGTATCTCTGGGTCCCTTGGAGGCTGCACTTGGCGAAAAATCATGGTATACTTGCACCCATTTCATTCTAGTCCCGTGTTAATCGCAGGGATAGAAGGTAAATTTCACCAGATCAGGTGAAGGGCACAAAATTTTAGTTCATTGAAATTGTGTGTAACTATGCAGCTGCTGCCAAAATAAAGCAGAAAACCTAATCAAGCATACACTTTGAAGAGCATGCTTGTTTGTGTTCTCTCTTTATTTATATAAACTATTACCCATGGTGCCACTGAGTAGAACTTATTACTTTGTGCCGAGTATCATCTTTCGTTACTGCTTTTTATGTTGTGCACATTGGATCGCCTTATGTATTTCATAATGCTTCCGGACCAACTACCCCACCTTAATGCAGCGTAAAGTAGTGTTGTGTTTATAGTACTCAACAAAAGGAAAATTGTTTTTCAGACTTTTAGAAATATTACTTATCGGTGGCGCAGAGGGCGTAAAAAGTTTTGTATTACCTAATGATAAAGAAAGAAAGAAATTTTATGAATGGCTAATATTAAGACCTTCAAAGAGGGTTGGGTAGTCAGCAGGCATCCTTAGCTGGGTAAGGTAGTTGAGCCTCCCAACCAGTAAAAGAAAACTGCAGCCTTCTCAGAAATGACAAGGTGGCTAAGGTGTATAAGAAATGAAGCAAATCAATGGTTAAAAATGTCGTGTCAACAATTGCCTCTTCACTCAAAAGAAACATTGGTTGTAAAGGGATGTGTTCATTACAAAACTGAGTTAAATATTTCTTCCTGAGTTTTCAAGTTCTGTGCATGAGTAAGAAATATGAATAACTGTTACGTCATCTCCACATTTTTCACAAATTGGCTTGTTTTCACTTGTCAATGAAAATTTGTGTGTGATGCACATTTGGCCCATACCGAGACGACATAAAATAACTTCAATGAAATGCTCCCGGTGCAAACATAACTTCCATTTACCTAGAACTAACTTTACCCAGCGCAGTCTCTTGTCCACTTCATAGTTCCAAGCTGTCTGCCATTTTTTGCTTAATTTACTTTGTACTAGTAGCAATCCTTAAAAGACAATAATGATAATAATTGGTATTTGTGGGAAAGGATTAGCCGCAGTATCTGTCTCATATATCGTTGGACACCTGAACCGCGCCGTAAGGGAAGGAATAAAGGAGGAAGTGAAAGAAGAAAGGAAGAAGAGGTGCCGTAGTGGAGGGCTCCGGAATAATTTTGACCACCTGGGGATCTTTAACATGCACTGACATCGCACAGCACACGGGCGCCTTAGCGTTTTTCCTCCATAAAAACGCTAAGGCCGCCGTGGTCGGGTTCGAACCCGCGAACTCCGCATCAGTAGTCGAGCGCCCTAACCACTGAGCCACCGCGGCGGGGCCTAATATGTTCGTTCCGCAGATGAATTTGATGAATACGACAATGAGCAAGGCACCGCGCAAGATGTGTTGCAGTTTAACGCAAGGGGTATTCAGCTGCGGCGACAGCATGGGCCCTCGCGCAGTGTCCTGTGAAGCTTATCAGTTTCTGGCGCCGCGGTTTGAAAGACAGTCGCGGCAATATTTATTTACTTTTTATATACATATTTACTTTTATACATATTCACTTTTTATATTTCCTTGCCACGAGATTGAGCTGCTCACAAATCTGCTCTCTCGTTGCCTTTTATTCCGATATAACACAGGACTCAGCAATAATAATAATTGTTTTTTTCGGCAAAGGAAATGACGCAGTATCTGTCTCCTAATATATCGTTGGACATCTGAACCGCGCAGTAGGGCAAGGTATTAAGGAGGGAGTAAAAGAAGAAAGGAAGAAGACGTGCCGTAGTGGAGGGCTCCGGAATAAATTCGACCACCTGGGGATCTTTAACGTGCACTGACATCGCACAGCACAATGACGCCTTAGCGTTTTTTCTGCATACAAACGCAGCCGCCGCGGTCGGGTTCAAGCCCGGGAACTCCGGATCAGTAGTCGAGAGCCCTAACCATTGAGCAACCGTGGCGGGGCACGGGACTCAGCACAGTTTTATGTTTTGTCCTTGACCTGTGGCTGTTACAATGTTGTGTATGATGTCACCAATCATAGGAGTGATTACATTTCAAGAGTGAAGACCAGTAAGTAAACTAAAAGAGTCTGTGTAAATATACTGTTTGTGAAGTGCTCGTAAACTATTTGTTCAATGGCTACACTGACGGCGTAACATTTCACAGTGAAAATTGGTGCGCCCTGTGGAAGCCTATTTCATTCCAATTCAATTTTATCACTGTGATGCTAAAGTAAATATCTGTTTTTCAGCCATATGTATAAATAAGCGTGAGTACAGTATTTTTCCGCAAGTGCAAGAAATTCGTGTGGTATTTGTTGCTGTGGAGTTTGTTTTTTACAGACCTGTGTAACAGTGAAATCACAGGTTGTAAAAAACGATACCATGGAGGCAGTGAATGTCGTCTTCGAGCAGTGCCAGGTAATCTCAGTGTAAAGTACTGCCTCTAAACTAAAGCTCAACGAATTATTTCAGTACATGGCTCTCCCTGGAAGCTTTCTGTGTCCAGCTTGCTGGCACTGGGCTTATATTTAAATGGCCCTTTGCAACAGTTTGTATTCGAGAGCATAATGATTTTTCAGTGGACAGCTGTCAAATGTGCTCATGAGGTAGTAAAAAATCTGTCTTTGCTAAAATGAATTTAGTGCTTCGTGCATGACATCCCAAAGCAAGGTTTTTCAGCTCAGGTTATTTGCATGCTATGCTCGCATAACAGTGGCCCACATGCAGGCCACACCTTAATCACGCTCTGTGGTGGATAGCACAACCCTCTCAGTTTTATGCTGAATGAGCGTGCACGTGTCGGCTTTTGGCTGAGTCGTGAACAATGCTGTCATGCATGGTCACACCCCAGCTGTCTTCAGCCTGCCTTTTAATGCTGCTCTTGTTTTTGAATGTTGAAACCTGCCTCCATTGCGTATATTTGCACAGCTGTGTCAACAGGGCCTTCTGCTACAGCAGTGAGGACAAGAAAAATCCTTCAGTATTTTGTTTTTGATCTTGAATACTGTATTCATCTTCACAACATGTTTTGTGTGGCTGCCCATGCCAGGAATGCTTTCTCATACAGCAGTCAGGATAGGCAAATATTCTAAATGCATAAGAGTTCTTGATCCTGATTGCAAACTGTAGTATCAGAACATGTTCATAAAGGTGGCCGTTCCAACAATGACTTTTGATTGACAACTCCAAGAGCCACTCATAAAGGTGATAAAAACAGACAGGGCCGTAGTGCCTATAGTAGCACGGCAGGGGGGGGGGTATATGGTTGTGGGGGTGTCACCCCAACCCAAAGCCAGAAATTTTACTTCGGAAAACCATGATGAACCCATCTTTCTCAACAAAATTAGGCCAAGAAATACATGTTTTATATAGGACTGGCCCTCTTTAGGAATGATCCATAAATCAACCCATTGTAGCACTGCAACACAGCAATTCTCACATCCACAAATCTAGTTTGAAGCATAATATATATGACCTCAGCTTTTCAGACTGCTTCTAGAAGTACAGAATTAACCAGTGGCTACAGAATGTTTCAGAGTGTTGTGCATTAGTTCAATGGTAATTGTATTTCATGGTTAACGTGCAGAGCTGCAGTTGTACGCACCAATTTTTAATACTTAGATGAAATACTAGCTTGTAATGTTACTGCACAGTAGCAAACTTGTCATCAACAATATAGGCAATAAAAGGGAATTCAATGTATGTAATGAACTCATGGAATTCTTTTTTTTCAACATAACCACAGGCATCATTGAAATTCAATGCACATGTGGATCCTCATTTCACGAAAAGCATTTTACCACAAATAACACTACCACAGAACATGGGCACAAGAAACACGAGTGAAAAATGGACTCCAAAATTCAGTTAGAGCTTCGACGTTTTCGCACTTCTTGACTATGGCCTTAGCCAGAAAAGCAGTTGTTTTACCTTCTACAGGAAGCTGGCCTCAAAAAAACACGCGCTCAAAAATACAGACGACCTCGATATGAATGAATACACTTTAGCCCGGCACACCACAGAGGCAAACACCTTCCACACGCTTCAGACGTTACACGCTTCAAACGGGCATGCAACAAAGATTCGGAATACTAAGCACAAAGCTAGCACAGCTGCTTCCTTCACAATATAAATCTACGCCCATGTTATGGCCCGCGCCACTAACACAAGCGCAATTGCCGAAAAACAAAATTGGCAGTTGTATTGTAATCAACACCAGTTGCAATCGCTGGAGCGCTGCAAGAACACTTATAAGTAGCAACGAGGTTTCGGTGTCGATGGAAACGGGAGCGCGAATGGCACACGCACACTGCACGCACAAGACACGAAACGTTCGCCAATACGCCGACGAACACTCTGCAGCGCACGCAGTACTGAACCTATGGTAAACGAACAGCGCGAAGGCTCCTCAGCGAACAGCGGCGTTCTCCCGACAGCTCCGAGCAGTGTCGCAGTATACTAAATGTCCGTGCTGCCATTGTCGCCGAGCGCGTTCAAGTCCGGGCGCGCAAAAAATATTGGTCCTCAATTCCGCCATGAGTTATGGGCGAACGCCGTCAACGTCAGCCTGTGAGCACCACCAAAAACAGAAACTCGAGCAGTTACGCCTACTCCGCACCTCCAATAGCACGCCGCGGCCCGCTGCTGCAGCCCGGTTTGTAAACAAGCTTCCCGGAAAAGATGACCAGTCGATCGAGAAAATACGTCACTTCCTTCACTCTTATTTCCTATGTTGTTGCACGGGAAGGGTCTCTCCTGAGTTTTCCTTCCTCCATGCCCAGACCTGTTTTCTTTATTTTTTTCTGGTGGACCGCGTGCACGAGCTGAGGAGGGAGAGGAGGAGCCCAATTTTTAATCGTCTATATCTTCGCTGTTATTGATGCTAGCCTAAAAATACTTGCGTTGGGGTGACGAGTGATGAAATGCCCATCTCTCGTCTGCTTTGCGTAATCTCAATTAATTTATTGCATAGTCCTTTTAAGTGCACTGATAGATCACGGCGCACGAGCGCCTTTTCATCTCCATCGAAACACAGCCGCCACGGATGGGTTCGAACCCGATGACAGTGAAGAAGTAAGAGTTTTCAGAAAATAATAATAAAAAGCAGGGAAAAGATATTGCAAGCCCCGGCATCTGCCATAGATGCTGAAGCACCTGAGCTGGGGCCGCCGACATAAAGGATAGCAGGCAATAATGGAGAAATGAAATAAAAGAGGTAAGGGGACAGGAAGAGAGAATAGGAGAGGTAATATACACAAACTACTTACTCATTCAGACATGTGTCCAGATTAAGCGCGTGATTAGTTCGTGATTAAGGAATAAAATAATTAATGTGGATCAGCTCACCTGTTCCAAAATATGCAAAGCGAAGGATATCGCCGTTTACTGTGTTCATTGGCGTTGGCGTTGACAGTGTTCTAGACGGCGACGGCTTTGAGCAGAGGAAACGCGCATACCTTGCTCCCTGTATATGTAGACTCCTCATTCGTGCTTTGATTCGTGGTGAGAGAGAGATATGGAATGAATGAATTCGTGCTAACAGCGTTGTGTCTGGCATGCGGCACTGCAGCAATACCTAGGCCGCAGCGTTCATTTGGTGATCAATCTCTCGCGATCAACCATCAACTGCATGCGACCTCCCAGCTTGGCAGGGAGGGCCCGCTGCCGCATCCAGTGTGCGCAACGTAATCAAAGAACGCTTTTGACACCACCGCAATGCACATGAAAGCGAGAAGAGGTCTCCACAGACCCACAGAGCCGTTTGTGCGCCTTTCCATTCGTAGAAATGAACTTCCATTCAAAAATTGTCAATGAAAATGAATTCTATAAACGCCTTCGGCTCACTTGTTTAGTTTGGTTTTTAGGAAAGGAAATGGCACAGTAGCCGTCTCACATATCTTCGTGAACACCCGAACCGTGCCGTAAAGGAAGGGATAAAGCAGGGAAGGAAAGAAGAAAGACAAGACTGAAAACTGAAAGTTGCATTTTGACCCGCCGCGGTGGCTCAGTGGTTAGGGCGCTCGACTACTGATCCGGAGTTCCAGGGTTCGAACCTGACCGCGGCGGCTGCGTTTTTATGGAGGAAAAACGCTAAGGTGCCCGTGTGCTGTGCGATGTCAGTGCACGTTAAAGATCCCCAGGTGGTCGAAATTATTCCGGAGCCCGCCACTACGGCACCTCTTCCATCCTTTCTGCTTTCACTCCCTCATTTATCCCTTCCCTTACGGCGCTGTTCAGGTGTCCAACGATATATGAGACAGATACTGCGCCATTTCCTTTCCCCCAAAACTAATTAATAATTATTATTAACCCGCCGCGGTGGATCAGTGGTTAGGGCGCTCGACTACTGTTCCCGAGTTCCCGGGTTCGAACCCGACCGCGGCGGCTGCGTTTTTCTGGAGGAATAACGTTAAGGCGCCCGTGTGCTGTGCGATGCTAGAGCACGTTAAAGATCCCCAGGTGGTCTAAATTATTCCGGAGCCCTCCACTACTGCACCTCTTTCTTCCTTTCATCTTTCACTCCCTCCTTTATCCCTTCCCTTACTGTGCGGTTCAGGTGTCCAACGATATATGAGACAGATACTGCGCCATTTCCTTTCCCCCAGATTTCCACGCTGAACGTCGTACAGAGAGAGCCAAATCATTAGGCAAACGCTTTCTTAATGATACCTCTGTGGTATATATAGATGCGGCAGATTCTTCGGCTGACAAGGTGGTAGCTGTGGTCCCCACGGAACGTGGTACACTCATACCTGGGGGCACTATACGCACTCAGCACACACATGTTGGAGAAGAAACAGCCATTGCTCTAGCCATTGTGGGATCCTCGGCAGAAACCATTGTCAGCGACTCAAAATTGGCTATACGTAACTACACGTTTGGAAGAGTCTCCCTACAAGCAGCACGGATTCTGCTAAATTATCAGCCCACGCGGCGCATTCGCCTAATCTGGACGCCTGCTCATGCTTCCCTTGCTGGTAATGAGGCGGCTCATAACCTAGCTCGACAACTGTCCCGCCGAGCTGGGTCGTGCAGCCCACCCACCCTATACTCTGGCAAGGACAGGTTGTTTTCTTACAGAGAAATCCTGCAGCACTACAGGCTTGCAAGACTCAGATTCCCCCCAGCAGATAAAACGCTCTCCAAGCAACAGGCCAAAGCCTGGCGTAAACTTCAAATTGACACCTATCCAAATCCCCAATTGTGTAGCTTCTATTCGGAAGGACTCTACTCAAACAAATGCAAAAATGGTGATGCGAAAGCCGATCTAAATCATATGATCTGGAACTGCCCGCAGTCCCTACCCGCGAGTCACCTCACTACCGACTCTGCTCATTGGGAGGCTCTATAGCTCAGCCCCTACCCGGGGATACAGATGAAGCTCCTCCAGCTGGCTGAAGACGCCGCCGCTGCCCAAGAGATAGCGGCCGCCGTTTAAGCTGGGGGCGACTTCGTGTCGCTCCTCTATATCCGCTGGAAATAAAGTTTCACAACCAACCAACCCCCAAAACCAATTATTATTATTAAGAAAGTTGCATTTTTAGGGAAGGCGCGGCGCTCCGCAGTGGCGGAACACCTGTAGCTCGGTTTGACTAGGGAGCGATAGAGAGAGAAAGACGAAGTCGGCGGCGGTCACCTGCGCCGCGCGTGACGTAACTCGAGCGCCGACATAAGCCGGCTCGCGCGAAGCGCTCTGTTGACTAGCGTAGTGAATCTTTTCGCTTCAATACACACGCGCACAGCAAAATATTTACAACTGTAGTGGGGCGTCCAGTTGTTAATCGTCCAATGTAGAACGCCATAGGGAATCCGTGAAGTGACAAAGGTATAAGTGAACCGAAGCGGGTTCGGTTGCGCAACCATCCGCGCAGATTATAGACGTGGTGAATTATACGCTCGACCCGCTGAAGTCATCGGCGAAGCTCCGTCTGCTGCCCAGACCGTCGGAATCCCGGCCGAAGAATAGACACAATGGGGAGGAAGCCTTCTGGACGACTTCCCGTAACATAAGTGGGAACTTTTAATGATACCACGATTTGAGCTATCGATGGTTCGTGGAGTCTCTCGATTGGGGTCGGGGAACGTGCGACCACTGGCATTGCCAGCATAACCTTCCCCCACACACACGCAAGCATGCATCATCGTGCTCATGTCGACCCCCGCAATCTAATAGCTTCCACGCAACAAGGCGACCTATTCACACGCCCGAGGTATTGATATCCGGCTGGGGCACAGCCCTACACCATTGGCGGAGCAAACTCGGCGTGGGACCGGTTGGCCGCTTATCCCTAAATCTCCAAAATTACTCAGTTGAACGACGCCTTTACCCACCAGCCGGGAGGGCTCTATCTCGCACGGACTACCTCTCGAGGCACTAGCCGAAACGCACTCCTTCCCATGTTCCGCACATCTCTCCAAAATATACCGCACCCTCTTCTCTGCCAAGTGCAGATTCTGCGGTTGCCATTCTACTCTGCCCCGCACCATATGGGCCTACCATATCAAACCCTGCGCCTTAATCAACACAGAGGAGCAGTGGCAGACTGCTGTGCAGCTTGGAGCAGAGCCTTACGACTTGGCTTGTCCAACGAGCTGCCTGGATCACCAAGCTGAACCAGGTAGTGATAATAATAATAATTGGTTTTTGGGGAAAGGAAATGGCGCAGTATCTGTCTCATATATCTTTGGACACCTGAACCGCGCCGTAAGGGAAGGGGTAAAGGCGGGAGTGAAAGAAGAAAGGAAGAATAGGTGCCGTACTGGAGGGCTCCGGAATAATTTCGACCACCTGGGGATCTTTAACGTGCACTGACATCGCACAGCACACGGGCGCCTTAGCGTTTTTCCTGCATAAAAACGCAGCCGCCGCGGTCGGGTTCGAACCCGAGAACTCCGGATCAGTAGTCGAGCGCTCTAACCACTGAGCCACCGCGGCGGGGAACCAGGTAGTGACAATCCCGATTTAGTGATAAGCGGTCACCGGTTCCGGTTTGCCATTAAGCGGGGCTGACCTGATGCCTTATGAGGGGCTGCAGCCCTCGTTGTAAGTTACTAATTTATTGCATGTCTGGCCCTCTTCCTACTCTCACTTTTCTCCATTCTTTACAGAAGAGCCAAGAAAATCAGAATCCAACTGCATAGTGCTATATTCAAGGCATATTCCAGGCAGTCCAAAATATCGTACCAAGCTTGCATTCACGGAACCTTTGCCGTGAAATAAAGCATGGTGCTGGGCTAGTTGATGATTCATACTCGCAACGAATGCAGCGCTAACAAGCAAACCACAGAAAAAAAAGACGACACGACACAAACAGCGCTCTTTGTTTCGTGTCGTCTTCTCTTCTACGGTTGCCTTTGTTGCGCTGTCTTCGCTAAATGTTTGCAGAGAAAATGAAGAAAACAGGGGTGTGAATCTGCCGGAACATCACTGTCTAGCCATTCATTAGTCGGAACCTAGTCAAATAAAAGGGGAATATACGCCTTTGGGGAGTTAAAAACGCATAGCTCCTTCATTACAGTACATAGGTACGCCAGTAACAGGAGACAAATGGTTGTGTGTGCCACCTGTCGGAAGCAAATACTACTTTTCTCATCGTTAAAAAGCGGGGGACATGAGTGTTCGGCCTGGCCAAGAACACTGACGTCTTCTCACGGGCGCAGGAGCGAAAGAAAGACGTGATTTAATGAATATGGCTGTTGGGCGATGCACCGCTTTCAGCAAAGAAATTTTCCCTATAGCTCAGGTCTGTTCTGCAAACTGACGCGCTTCGCAGTTACAAAGGCCTGGAGTGCGGTTGTCACGGGCATCTCCTGCAATGTGGGAAGACGGCGTCGACTTGAAGTGTCGAGCCCGATAGGACGCCGGAGAGAGAGGTGGGGTAGCGGGGAGGGCACCATAGCACACCTCATAAAGCCGCACAGACTGCGGCAGAGATTGAGTGGCAAAGTGCTCTCTCCCGTGTTCCTGGGAAGTTAGCACCATTTATCTCTCAGAATCTCGTTGTGTCTTGCGATCACCCTAATGACTCAGTCTCCTCGTTGTCACTCTCTGCACTCGGTTGAAGTGGGAAGATACTTTCGTTTCTACATGTGAACGCTGAGAAACACGCCCTAATTGGAATTCGCTGAATTGGATTTCGCTATATAAGTAAGGACTTCGATAAAAGGATTGCCATTTTTATATAGATGAAATGTGCTTTCCAGGAGAAAATTGCCCAACGAACTTTTGCTTCTCCTTTAAGCTACTGGATCTACAATATCCCGGGATTCCGATAATAAATCACCAAAATGTGCTGTGTGACTTAAGCACAGCTGCTTCCTCTTCCATCTGCTTTAAGCAGGTGCGTCACATTCATTGTGCGCAGTGGTAGAACTCATAGGATACTCCTAGTTCTTTCGTGGATCGTCACTGGATCGCCCAGGCACCCTTGGCTGTGCTGCCATTTTCTCTCACTATTTTGTTGCCTAAAGGCTCATCGATCTCGGGATGGCCAGCGCCTTTGCTGGTCACTTTTACAACCAATAGTTACGGTTGAACAAATCCTCAGCCGGCAAAAGACTCTTAACGCGCTTGAGCATTGCCTATAGTGCGCATGCAGAGGAAAGGACAAAAGTTCCAGGGCACGCTACAGGTCCAACCTCTGCCACAGAACATGACAAAAGCGACTCACGAAGGCCGTCGATCCGCGCTCGCGTGACGGCCCTTGACGACTGCAACAGCTCTCGCTGCGTAGTCTTTTACACGGATGCTGCTCACCCACACCACGGGGGCTGGTATACGGCCGCAGTAATCTATCAAAACACGTACATTTAAAGACTTATTTTCCGTGCCCCAAATATTACACATGCAGAGGAGGTCACCATGGCACTCAAAGCTGCAGAAACAGTCACGAGTAATCATTACCAACTCCCGGGAAGCCTGCCGCAATCTATATCAAAGACGCATGTATCAACGTGCCGCCAAAATTTTGCACATAAATAATCTGAAAATTAGTTGTTGAGGAAAGGAACTAGCGCAGTAGGTGTCTCGCATCTTGATAGGCTCCTGAACCTCGCCGTAAGCGAAGCGATAAAGCAGGGACTGAAAAAAGAAAGGAAGAGGTGCCGTAGTGGAGGGCTCTGAAACAATTTTGACCACCTGGAGATCTTTATTGTGCACTGATGCCTTTCTGACCAGTCGGACTATATGCGACTCCTTATCTCCACCCAAAGAAACATGTGGTTGCCCTTCAGGTAATCCTTTGCAAAATTATTAAGCGTGCCCTGGACCTCCCCATCACTGCTTCAAACAGCCGCCTTATGGCCCTTGGGGTAGAGGGGAGTATATTTCGGGAGCTCCGGAAGGCGCACCTTCAGTATACGCGCTTGTCGCAAACGAGGTACGGTCACCGCCTTCTTGCTCAACTCCAGAGCCAACACGCGACTCTCATTTAACGCAGGTTTCGTATCCCAGAACTGTGGAGACGTGTCATCCATGTGCGACCTCTTCCAGCCTACATGTCACAAGAAATCATATATACAGTGATCGGCGCCTGGCCCGAGCGGAATTCCTAACCCTAAATTATGGCGGCAGAACAGGAGTACACTACCTGGAGGAATCTGGCCTTCACCAAAGGGGATGGTACGCGGCGGCGGAAGTTCACAGTGGCGATACAGTTAACGGCTTCACCTTCAGAGCCCGCAGTGCAACCACGCAGGAAAGGTCGCGATGTCTCTCCTGCCCTCATATTCCGATTCAAAATACATAATCAGCGGCTTGCAAGGAGCCTGTCGGAATGTTCAACAAGGCTGCACGCCCTCCCTAGCTAATATTATCTACCTAAATTGCATAAGAAACACGAACCCCGCACAACGTTACCCTTTTAGAGCCCTTGCTCATCAGAGGTTGCCTGGACACGAGACAGCAGATTAAGCCGCCCGTGCGCTCCCTCGCCTTGCTGCTTTATCCTCCCCTCTAATCCGGTGTATACCTTCAAAGATATTGCAACGTACTATCAAAAGGGTGGATAAACGGCTCCTTGTCTGCCTTCTCAGTAATACATTGCCGTGCCCGGCAGCCCTAAAACACTTCGACCCCTCCATTAGCGGCAGCTGTACGATCTGTAGAGTGATGTATTCGGACACCTATCACATGGTGTGGGCCTGCCCCTCCAACCCGGCTATTCTCCTCATTCCCAACCCAACCCAGCAGGACTAGGAGGCGACCCTGCTCGGCTGCCACGACCTACAGCCCAACGAGCCCTCGTCAGGCGCGCCTGGGCAGCGTGCACCACATCTGGAATCCGAAATTACGGCTCTCAACCAAGTGTTTATAAGGACCGGTTCCTTACGGGCTGATGCAGTCCTACCTCCTGTCTCTTGTATAATCAACAAATGTTTCACCACCACCACCAGACTGTAGCGGCCTCATTTTTTTTTCTCTCCAACATTATACATTTTAGTCATCAAACTCTATCTTTGGCGCTAAAACATCATATCAGTTTCACCTCGATTAGGGCTTAACTGGAATCTAATATTTTCGCCAGACGATCTGACGACCCAAAAAGGCAAACCATGAACGTATAAAACCATAGCGGTTTCTGAATGTGCGAGCATTACCCCGCTCAGGTGTACGGTACCATGGCATGCGTCTGTGTTGGTAGAAAAAGTTAAGTGAGAAAAAAATTAAGTAAAATTGCTTAGCCCACTCTATCTGTGTACACCGTGTATAAAAGGCAGATAAAAAAGAAAAAAAGGATGCCGCCACTGTCCGGAAGACCTTGAATTACCAAGCACTAGCAGTTTGGTTTATGCAGTGTAGTATGCGTTACCGAAATAAAGTAACTAAATGCGTTACTCAGTTACGCTAAATAAAGGAACGCGTTAGCACCCCACGCTACCTACAAAAAAGGTAACGAGTTACCATTACTGTTAGCTCTGCCCCTATCCTCTAATCCTGTCTTTTCATCTCTTTTCGTTTCTCCTTTCTGTTTGCTGTCCTTTATTTCCGCTGAGGCGCTTCAGTATCGATGGCAAATGCCACGGCTAGCAAAAATCTTTTCGTTCCATTTTATTATTGTTTTATTAAAAAATGCATACTACTACTCCCGCTACCCTTACAGAAAAAAATACTGCACGTTACATTAAGGCCATTCATTTTAATTAGTGCGTGTTCGCTTCAAGAACTAAGAATAATTTTATGAAGCTCATACTTCACATATAACTTCTAGCCCAAACAACGATCTTACACAAAATCTTGATTTAACGAGGATACTTAGCACAAATGCGCAGGAGCTTAGCAATGTTATATTTGCCTACAGTTGCCTGCACAGTTGCATATGATGACTTCTAACTATGCGCACATGAAGAAGCCAATTTCTGAACGTGAAATTAAACACAAAATGACAATTCATCGTGAATTCTAACTTCACACATAAAACATCGATAAACCCTCAACAAATTTACGGTATTCTTGAAAAAAATGATATGTTACAAAATGCTCGGCATGCTTCTAGTGTCTAGAGAGGTGTGTGTGTGTGTGAGTGGCTTGGAAAGGGGAGGTAGGGGGACCGTACCGCGGTGGCTTAGAGGTTAGGGCGCTCGTCTACTGATCCGGAGTTCCCAGGTTCGATCCCGACTGCGGTGGCTGCGTTTTTATGGAGAGAAAACGCTAAGGCGCCAGGGTGCTGTAGGATGTCAATGCACGCTAAATATTCCCAGGTGGTCTAAATTATTCCGGAGCCCTTCGCTACGGCGCCTCTTTCTTGCTTTCTTTTTTCACTCCCTCCTTTATCTCTTCGTTTGCAGCGCGTATCAGGTGTCTGCTTGTGTATGACACAGATACTGCTCCATTTCCTTATCCAAAAACCAAATATTATGGCGTACGTGTGCTGTTCGATGTCAGTGCACGTTTAAGGTCCCCAAATGGTTAAAATTATTCGGGCACCCTCCACTACGGCACCTCTTTCTTCCTCTGTCACTCCCTCCTTTATCCCTTCCCTCCCAAGCAGCACACCGATATGGCCCTGAACTGGCCGAATACCGGGGAAAATTGGCTCCAAAAAAGGGCTATAATAGCATCTGACTGGGGCACTACCCGACCCAATGTTTGAGCCAGTGCACCCCACTGGCTTTCTAATCACAGGCCAGTAATGGCATACAAAGTTCTTGAATGGCTTTAATGGCATTCTTTGGCTATTTGATATTAGTCATCCAAGATTCCTCATTTGCGTATTTATCATAGGTAGCCGGACCAACCCAGCGGCTATCCACTATTTCCCGCCCAAGCTTATCCGCTGTTTGTTTACCAAAGGCGTCCAGTGACACTCGCTGGCTCCCCACTATTGACCACCCAAGCTAATGCACTTGTTTTCGCCGAAGGCATCTAGCCACTCACTGGCTACTGAATGTTTCGCACCCGAGTACACCCACTGGTTGTTCACCGCATTGCATCCAGTACACTGACTTGCAGTCCCATTGTTTGTTTCCCGACACTGCTTACCTAGCATTCTGTGCTTCGCATTGTAAAATTCATCTGTGACGAATGTTTCATTTTGGCAACCGTCGTGTTAAGTGGAAGCCCACAAGGCCGATGGGACCCCCCCCCCCCCGCACCTGTTACCAGGAGCGGTCATGCCCGAGGGAAAATCGAGGAATGTACGTCGAGGCGTGACGCCCGCGCTTAGGGTGAAAGGCGGCACTAATCCTTTCTGTCCCGACGCGTGGCAACCGGTGCATCGAATGCGCATGCAGCGAGCTGCGCATTCCACTGGGCTCGCGACAGCCCACGGGGACAATGCCCTTCCCCTCACCCCCCCGCACCTGCTACCAGGAGCGATCATGTCCCGCGGAAGACATTCCTTAGCTGTCAATCCGATGCGTCACGCGCCCTGCACGTTCCAGGAGGAGCGGGGTCCACTGGGCTCCGCCCACTTGTACATTGCATGGCTATTGGTTCAGATTGGGCGAGAGCTGGTTTGGTAAAGCTCCGCCCAAGTATCGAAGGGTTTAAAACCCGTGGGAAACAACGATTTTGGACGAGCGCGCCGAGTCTCAAGCTCGGCCGTTTTTAACAGCCTTTTTTAAACAGCCTTTTTTTAAACTGCCTTGTCATCACTGCCTTGTATTTCAATCCCGTCTTCAATAAATCAGTTTTGCTTTGAGAAGTTGGAATTGCTGCCCCAACCGGCAACGTGTCGCCGGACGAAGACCTGAAGTACTCTTCGTACTGCTAAAAGCCGTTCCCATCGGAAGGAGGGCAAGAGCAGGGAAAGATTAACTGGTGCCGTGACCAGGATCGTCTGAGCGGCTTCCTGCAGAGCGGTTGGAGGCAGTACCTTCCTGAAAATTGACGGGGCAACATCTTGGTGAGAAGCCCCGGAGACCAAGGTCCAAGTGAAGCGATACCCTTGTGCGAGGCCTGGGAGTCAAGGCTCCACGTCAGCGCTGACAGCGAGGAAGCGGACCGACGGAGCGCCTGCGGCTGGCGACTTCTGCGGCACCCGCGGCTGGCGACTTTGAAGGCCGGGAGGACGTGAAGGGCCTGCTTCAAGCTACAGATTCCGGCCACACTTCTGCGCCTCAGGACGTGACCTGCTGCTGCCACGAAACAAGTGCCGTGACCGACACCCGACAACGGAGTGAGTTTCCCCATTCTCACTTTACTTGCCTCGAGAGTGCTTGAGCCGTAGAGTTAGAATTACGCAAGGCACAATGGCTACATTCAGTTGGCAAAGTGAATATGGCTGTGGATATGGGTATGAGTATGGCGCTCAGCGCGCAGAAGTGTCAGAGGCTGAGCGAGCCAGAGAAAAGGAGCGGGGCGACGCTATTATTCGAGAACTCAAGCGCCAGTTGGCGGTAGCCGAAGAGAAGCTTCGGCAGGCGAGGAAGAGAATTGAGGAGGAGCAGCGCTCGCGGAGAGCGGCGCGGGTATCGTCGGAGCCGGCACGGACAAAGCCATACTCGATTAGCGCGAATGACGCCGTTGAAGCGCTGGTCGAGGTAGGAAATAACGAGGATAACTGCGGAGGAATTCAGTCGGCTCCTAGTGAAGACAGACAGCAGGAATCCCAGGTTCTTGCGAACGATACAGCTGTCGATAACGCCGAGGAGCCGCGAGTTGTCGAGTCGACCAAGAATGTTGACACAGACCAGCAGTCCTTTATTCCCAACGTGGAGGCGAGTTCCACGGACATGGCTGTTCAAAATTCGAACAGTGATCTGACCGTGAAGGTCGAGTGTTGCGAGGCAGCCGAAACTGCTCGGTCGGCCCGATTGCCCCGAATGACCTTTTGTTGCGAACTGAAGCGCCAGCATGCCAGGCAGAGAGCTGCGAAAGCGGCATGGGCGTTCGCGTTCAAATGGCATGCGCAGCACTTACAACGGCGTCGGAGAAGACAGCAGCACGGCTGGGTAGGCGAGGTTATTCAGAGCCCGTAAACTCGGACTCGTTCAGCGCCGCAATAATATTGGCTCTAGATGAGGGGAATCAAAGCAGTGAGGACGGGGGATTCACCCCATGCCCTGGAAGGAGCGAAGTTACTCTACCGCTGATAGAGGCGAAGCGCGACCCATGCTGCGATCTCCTTGCGGATCTGGGCGACAGGCGGATCGCAAACATAGAGGTCGCTGATGAATTCTTTGAGCTGGCCATGCCACGTTCTAGGAGGCTCTCAAGACACGAGCATTTAAAACCTTTCGCGGAGGCTTGCACCCCATATGCGCAGACGGTCGGCGTCTCCTTCGAGGAAGATGAGAGACACAACCCCAGAGCAGGACGAATGCAAGAATGGTGCATGCTGCTGAGCGCAATGTCCACTTTCATGCGAACAGACGACGTGTTCGATCCTGGTGGATAGCGACAAATGCATGATGACCACAGCCTTAACCCACTTTGCCACTGCCAGGTTGCGATAGCCGTAAATATTCTTTGTGGCTCGAGCACACGATGGGGCAGTGAGTGAGAGTGGGGGAACGTGAAGAGTGACTCTGAAAGTGATCGAGCAGTTTCATTCCAGTGGGCTAATTGTGTCCTCCGTGAACTGTTCCCCTTGTGACATTTAATCAATGTGTGACGAAGAGCACCGTGTCATTAGGTTTGTTTTGCCCTCGTCGGGATCGGGTTGAGGTGTATATGCCACTTCATAAGAACTGGAGATATTGTATGCTTTGTTCATTCGGTATTCAGTTCCATGTTGTTGCGTGTGAAATTGTTCTAATGCTTTTACCAGAGGATTTCATTTCTGCTGGTCGTCCTGTACCTGAAATGGGTTAACTAAGAATTGTGCTTGCGTCCGCATGCCTGAAGGTATCTTCCCTAGCATGTTTTTTTTTCTTCTTCCAATTGTTAGTAGGACGCCGAAGGGTGTTTTTTTTATTGTTGGTACAGCGCCCAGTTGAGGGCCGGGTCCCTTGTGCTTTTGCGTGTTTTGTATGTTGTTGAAGTTTGGATCATTTGTGCTATTGTGGGCTTCGGTATGTTGTGTGTACAGCAAGTGTCCCCCCAACATTCTTGGTGGGGAGGTGTTAAGTGGAAGCCCACAAGGCCGATGGGACCCCCCCCCCCCCCCGCACCTGTTACCAGGAGCGGTCATGCCCGAGGGGGAATCGAGGAATGTACGTCGAGGCGTGACGCCCGCGCTTAGGGTGAAAGGCGGCACTAATCCTTTCTGTCCCGACGCGTGGCAACCGGTGCATCGAATGCGCATGCAGCGAGCTGCGCATTCCACTGGGCTCGCGACAGCCCACGGGGACAATGCCCTTCCCCCCCCCCCCCGCACCTGCTACCAGGAGCGATCATGTCCCGCGGAAGACATTCCTTAGCTGTCAATCCGATGCGTCACGCGCCCTGCACGTTCCAGGAGGAGCGGGGTCCACTGGGCTCCGCCCACTTGTACATTGCATGGCTATTGGTTCAGATTGGGCGAGAGCTGGTTTGGTAAAGCTCCGCCCAAGTATCGAAGGGTTTAAAACCCGTGGGAAACAACGATTTTGGACGAGCGCGCCGAGTCTCAAGCTCGGCCGTTTTTAACAGCCTTTTTTAAACAGCCTTTTTTTAAACTGCCTTGTCATCACTGCCTTGTATTTCAATCCCGTCTTCAATAAATAAGTTTTGCTTTGAGAAGTTGGAATTGCTGCCCCAACCGGCAACGTGTCGCCGGACGAAGACCTGAAGTACTCTTCGTACTGCTAAAAGCCGTTCCCATCGGTAGGAGGGCATGAGGAGGAAGTTTAACTCGTCGTCTATGCAATGAGTTTGTAAATGCCACATTCTGTTGTTACATGCACTGAAAATGAGCAAACCGGCAATGAAGTTTAATGTTTGAACATTTATTAAAAACAAAACAAAGAGCCGCATGTCTAGCCGGGCATGAGAGGCGGCGTGGAAGCGATTAATTAGTCCTGCAGAGTCTCATCAGGGCTCGACCGCCTTGTCAAAGACTCCGCTGCTGTAGCAGGGCCCGGTTTCGAGGTAGCGGCTGCAATGAGGGCAGGCCCAGGTGCAATCCCAGTCATCTAGCACCTCAGCCATGAGCTTTTTGCCGCCGCCTACCCCCGTGAAGTGCTGCGTACAGGCCCGCTCACATTAGCGGGAAAACGCGCAACGCAGGACGTTTTCCGCGTGCCGCTTCCCGCAGAAGCCGGTTTTTCTCCCGCGGACAGCCTGCTGTGCCGTCCCGCAGAGCGATGGGTTCGGTACCTATTTTTCCCGTGCTGCTGACGAGAACAGCCAATGGGCGCCGACCGTGAACAGTGACGTCGGTCCCAGTTCAGTGACCCCGTCGGCGGAGGCGGAAGCTGCGCGCGTCCGGCCGGCCGGGCACTCGGCGGCCGCTTTGCCGACGACGACGACGCGAGAAAAGGGTGCGCTTTCCAGTCTTCTCTGGTGTCACGTGACTATCCCCTTCTCTTTCTTCTCGTTCGGGTCCTCCCTCAGCGCCTCCTCTCTCCACATTACAAGACAACCGCAGCGAGAAAACGCGCGCAGTGTGAGCGTCATTCTGAGGAGCTGCGAGGCAGCGTCGACGTTGACGCTGTGCCGGTCCGGGAAGCTTTCCGCTAGTGTGAGCGCGCCTTACGGCTGCCTGCCGATGTATGCCGGGACAACCTACACAGCTGTCTTCTCCTTTTCTGTGATGGCAGCTGCACATACAAACAGCAAAAGAAAACGTTATTTGGAAAAATGCATTTTGGCCAATAGTATCTAGGATAGTGAGTGCATGCAGTAAGGATTTGAAATAAAACTATCACCTGTAGCGCCTCTGCAGTGCCTTGTCAAAATAAATGCTTTCTTGCTGAACTTGACCTAGTCCGGAGGGCCGATAAAAAGCCTTCCCTACACTAGACGCAACCTCTGGCAGCTTGTGGACCCCTAGCTGGAGGAGCTGCCGGCGCTGAACACAAGAAGCAAATAATTGTGAATGACAATATGAATCACAAAAATAGAATAGAACTGTTTGGCTTGTTGGTGATGTATGTTAAGTCTTACAGTACAAAAAGGAAAAGGAACAAGCTTTAGTAAATGGGCCTCTTGCGCTGGTATGGTGGCGCCACTGCTCCGGTACAATGAGCGCCACCGACGGGTGGATCAGGCGTTACTCGTAAGTCCAGCTCTCCGAGCCAGATACGCGATGGCTGCGAAAGGCGAGGCGCGAGTTTTATACTGCGGGTTTAAAAAAATTGAAAACGTAGACGCATACTTTAAAACAAGCAGTTTGGTGCGTGGTCGCCACCTTTATGACAGCAATCACGTATATGCTGTGAGGGAGGAGATCGTGGCCTCAGCGGCGCCATCCGAGGTAATCGGGAAATGCGCGGCGCAAATGAAGACTGCGGAGTACGAAGTCCGGCTGCAGGTAAATTTAATTTTTGTGTACAGCTGTTATTTTTATTAATATGCAAGTTTGTTCTTCAGTTGTCCGCAAACCCCAGATGTATAGTGGATGCCAGCTGCAGTTGCAAGGCTGGTTGCCGGGGCTGGTGTAAGCACGGAGCCGCGTTAGCTGTGTTCGTCAACAACTACAAGCACGTGTCGTGCACAGACCTGCCTTGTACTTGGCGGAAGCCTACCGCTCGCCCTACGCTAGACACAAAAAAATCTGTGCGCGAGCTATTCACAAGTAAGATTACTTTCAGGCACGACTGCTTGCTTTCGTGAGTCGGTATGTTTTTATTTTCATTATTCCTGTAGGTCGTCCCCTGCCGGTTCCAGTTCTTGGGGCTTTGTGCCCAAATACCACACTCGGGAAATTTCCCCAAGTGAACTGTACTCTTGTGCCTGCCCTGGAGGAAAGAGTGGCGCGCTCAGAGGAAGAGAAGTGTGCTGTTGCGTTCCCTTCTGAGCGTACAGCTGTTGAAGCTGAGCTCATCAGAGAATGTTTGGGCAGTGGCTTGGCCCGTAAAAGGAAGCTTTTTACTGCTATGGAAGTCGTTGCTGTGTGGCCGCTGAGGCTGAAAAGATGCGAGATGCACCTTTCCGAAAAGGATAAAGCCTTTTTTGATAAGGAAGTCAGGAAAAATGCTGACGAGATCACCGAAATCGCTCTAATGACGAGAGGTCAGGCAGCATCGGCAAGGTATGCGAGCGGAAGTTTTCCCACTTTTTTCCCGGCCAGTTTTACCTTTTTTTTTGTTTTTGTCAATGATCGATTCACATTTCGCCGCAGGTGGCATCAAGAACGACGCGTTCGGGTGACAAGTACTAGCGCGCACAGAATTAAAACCCGCACATCGAACTTTGAAAGCCTGGCGAAATCTCTGGCAAGACCAAGGTTCTTCTCAACTGCGGCCACCTCATACGGTAGAATGCTTTGCACTGGGTGCTAACCAGCATGAGCTGCATACAAGAAAATTGTGCATGCATGATGTCCTCTCCCAGTTTTTGTTAAACTATATTTTGTGCTGTTTAAATTGTAATGCTGGAATGATTTCATAAAGCAAATCGTTAGTTTTATTCTAATATATTGCATGGTTTTGTTGTATTCAAGGCAAAATGACAGAAGCTGAAGCCAGAAGAGAATTGTCAATGGCTCTTGGAAGTCCAATCTATGAGGTAATGTATTGGTGTTTTTCATGTAACATTTTTAGGTAATATATATATATATATATATATATATATATATATATATATATATCTTTTACAGGTTGGGCTTATAATACGTCCGGAGCAACCATGGCTATGTTGCAGCCCTGATGGAATCCACGTAGCCAATGGAAACAAATGCCTTGTTGAAATCAAGTGCCCTTTCTCGCTGAAAGAAAACCACCGTTTGATTGACTATGAGCATGAGCTCAGCTTTGTCCCATATATTGAGTACAGCAATGGGCATTTGATGCTTAAGAAAGGACATGCCTACTATACGCAAGTGATGGTGATGCTGTACATTTTGAATCTAGATCATGCCCTTTTTTTTGTTTACTCACCACAGCACAGCATAACAGTCACTGTGAAGAGAGATGATGGCTTCCTAGCCGAGTACATACCGAAGCTGGAAGGCTTTTATTTCAAGCACCTTTTGAGGTTTCTCACACATTGATTGAAAGACCTTCTGACACTGACAAATAACTGAGTCATTTTACAGCCTCATATTGTTGGCTATGGATTATTGAAATAAATGGCTGCAAGTGGAATGAGTGATGTGTAACATTTAGTCTCCCCATGCACAACTACAAAACATAATGATAGTATGCTTTGCAATATGTCTTCACTAAGACCCACAGTGCAGTCTCATAGTGTGGCTGCAGTTTCTGTCGAGGGGAAAAACCCCAGGTGGAGTCAAGCTTGCAGCCTTCACTCAAGGTGTTATTCCCTTTTGCATGTTTACAGGTGCAGCTTACTAGTAGCTGAGGTGCAACCTCCATATTTCAGTAAAACGTGATCAAGAACCCTGGCACACTGCACACTCATCATTTGAACGCAGAAGCATGCTCGAGTCATTTTTCTTAAAATGCTCCATATTTTTATACATGTCTCTTGTAAAAAAAGCATTTCATAAACATCATGCAATTATGTTCCAACTCTTCTGGCAGCACTAACAGCAGGCATCCCTTGTATTTGCAGGAATAAAAAGTGAACACAAGATGGAGTGGTTATTGATGGTGGCAGATTCATCACTTCAACATATGACTGAAGTTTACTTTAAAAAAGAAATGTATAAAGTTTCAATATTGCTTTTTTGGTTCTGCTTTTGACCTTCCTAAACAGCCATGAACTCCCTGAATTTTAAGCCACCTGAAATACCACAATAAGATGATGTGTGCATCAATTTGTTTCAATGTAAGCTAAACATATTCAAGCATACAAGTTTGATTTGCAAGTATGTATTTCATTGGAATAAACTTATGTTTGTGCCAGTGAAATGGAGTGGCTTTGACATATTTTGGTCAAAGATTACAAAACATGAAAGGAGAGGTTGGTGCTTAAAGGTGGCTACAGCTACTGCTTTCCACTTTAGAGAGATAACTACTATAACTGGCAGCACAACAAAACTGAAGTGCCCACACGCAGCAAAAACACGATGGCAGCAGAAAATTAACCTTAACAACAAATGCATTATAGATATTAAGAGAACCTGAGCAATCAATGAGCACAATTCAACAATTCAGTCGGCAGGGACATAAGAACTTGAGAATTGGCAAAAACATAAGAGGGGAACATATGAACACAAGGTTGCAGGCACAGACACATGAAAGCATTACTCAAACTGTTACGAAGACAACAAGCAAAGACTGTCAGATTTTGAATAGACACAGAAAGGTGCAACCCAAAACTGTAACAAGGGCAAAAATGAATGTCGGAAATAACTCGGATGTGCAAGACAGGAGCCCATTCTCGACCTATCGTTGCAGACAAGTACCGCACTGGTCATGCTAGGTCAGCAAAGCCTCTCCAACAAACCCGCTCCTGTGTGGTTTTGCATCAACATAGCTCAAAATTAGCCTACAGCCCTCTTATACCTGTGTCTCTCAATACATATGCACACATCTGCAGCACAACACTCCGTATACCATACGATACTGGTCTTTCACACTGTACTCGAGAGCACCTGCAAAAGAAATAAGTGTATGCTAAAGAACCACTGCGGCATCCCTCATAGCTCGAGGCCGCGTTGGCGCTCCGTGTTGGGAAATTTTGGAAAGGTCTAATCCTTCCAACATCCAGATCTTCTGGACGCCAGGGCACCTCTCAACGACGGGCAATGAGGCGGCCAACACAGCTGCTCGAGCTCTCCTCCTCCGAGCATCTGGCACGCAGCCTCTCTCTGACATAGTTGACAACCCCTCACCCTTACTAAGCTACGCAGAAATTACGGAGTACTATAAGATCACAAGAAGGGAATATCCTCTTCCTCACAAAACCCTAAGTAAATATGAAGAGCACATAATCAGGCGACTACAAACTAATACTCTGCCCAATCCTTACCTAATGAGTAAATGGTACCCAGAAACCTACAATTCGTCCTGCCCCTTCTGTGGAGCAGTTGGCACACTCTTTCACGCGGTTTGGGAATGTCAATCCTGCGTACTCGCTAGGCCTCGTCACGAAAGGGGCCGGCGGTCCACCGTCGACCGAAATTCAAGAATCTGGCAAGAGTTCCCCGCTGATTAGTCCGTTCCTGTTTTGATGAGGCTGTCGCCTCGCTTCGGCCCTGGCCCTACCGGAGCTGAACAAGTTGGTTTAAATCGTCGTCTTTTCTTCGACATCCAGGACACAGCGGCCACCGTCAACGCCTTCCAGCAACCGTGTGCTATTCCCTCCGTCAGCAGTAACCGGCCACGCCCCCCGCTCTCGACAGTTTGGCAGTGGCAGTGGTGAGCGACAGACACGTCTTACAAGTTTTGCGCACTTTTTCCAGGTTGGTGCACTTTTCCCCCTCATTTTAACGTCAGTGTAACTGTCTTACCGCCACTGCTGCTGCCAAAACTGTTGATACGCGAGTTCAGTACTTTGAAAAATGGCCAAAGAACTTCAGAAATTGTTTGAGGACCTTAAGCGTGAGATGAAACAAGAGTTTCGCGAGCTAAAAGAAAGTTTCGAGCGAGAACTCAGGAAGGATGTCAGAGATATTAAGGCCAGCATGACTTTCATAAACCAGTGCTATGAGGAAATGAAAGCTTCCGTGAAAAAAGTTGAAGCAGAGAACGAGGCTCTGAAAGAAAGTATAAGCACGTTGAAGGAAGAACGCGAAGCTCTCTATGCGCAAGTAAAAGAGCAGGAATCCCGACTTATGCAGAACGAGCAACACTCGCGGTGCCTGAACGTCGAAATTAAAGGAGTGCCACGGGTAGACGGTGAAAACCTGCACGAACTGACAAAACAGTTGGGTGAAGTAATCGGGATGCCTCTGAAGGACACTGACATTGAAGTCTGCCATCGGGTCCAGACCGCCGCAAATTCTACCTCCCCTAACATAATTGTGCAGTTTACTCACAGAGCTCCGCGTAACTATTTCTTAGAAAAAGCAAGAAAGCACAGGCTAACGGCTCGTGACCTCGCGATAGAACAAGATGATAAAATTTTTGTCAATGAGCACCTGTGTCCGGCAATGAAACGCCTCTTCGGTGCTGTAAATGCTGCGAAAAAGGAACGAGGATGGAAATACGCCTGGGTCAAGAATGAAAAAATCTACGTTCGCCAAACTGAAACATCAACAGTTATTTCTATCACTAGCAAGGATCAGCTCTCTAGGATTGCTTAAAATGTTCCAGCTTATCTGTACAGCTTGTATGCTCTAAACATGGATTTTCTACCACAGCAAATTCATGAATTGGTCAAAAAGAAAAAACCTGCCCTATCTTTTTTTCATCAGAACGTCCGATCTTTAAGAAACAAAGATAATGAAATGCATGCTTTGCTAGAAGTATTTGAAATGTCTTTCACTGTGCTCATGCTCACTGAAACATGGTATGAACGCGAAACGGCTATATTCTGCCCATCTGGTTATCAATGTTTCTATCGAAATCGTCAGGACAAAAGAGGCGGTGGTGTTTCTATCCTGGTAAAAGATAACCTGCTGTGTGATACCGAAGAGAAATTCTGTGCTGTCACTCCTGATTTTGAAGTGCTTACCTTACGACACCTTGACAATATGTTTTGCGTGGTCTACAGACCGCCATCTGGTACCTTTAGCCGTTTTTGGCCTTCCTTGAAGAACTTTTAGAATATGTGACGGAGCAAAAAGCACAGATCTTCTTAGGTGGAGACATGAATGTGAACATGATTGTACCTACTCCTTACCAGAAAGACTTGAGCCTTACTCTTTCTACTTATGGCCTATCTAATGTAATCACCAACCCAACGCGTATCACAGAACAAAGTTCTACATTACTAGACGTATTTATTACCAACGTTAACACAGACACTACATTTGCTGGCACTCTTTGTACAGGTATAAGTGATCATCTGGGAACCTTTTTATTCGTAGACAAGCAATTTCCCATCAAGTGGAATGAACCAAAGCCCACATATCGTCAAGTTATTACATCTTCGCGTCTTGAATCATTCCGCCAGGATGTTGAAAAACAAACATGGGATGCAGTATATGAATGCCGTGAGAGCAACACAGCGTACCTTATCTTTATAAATATACTTAAGAAAATATACCACCAGCATTTTCCAGTAACACAAGTAAAAAAGCCAAAGAGAGCGCGAAAACCTTGGTTAACGAGAGAACACCTGAGAATGGTCAAGCATAAAAATGCGTTGTATGCCAAATTTGTAAAAACTAAAGATCTAAATATACTTGCAGAATTTAAGAGCTACCGGAATAAACTTACGTCTACGCTGAGGAAAGCTAAGGATTCATACCTAATAGATATGTTCGATGCTGAAACTACACTGCGGCCAGATGCAGCCTGGCGCAAGTTGAACTCTTTGGTGCGTCCCGGTACTCCTACGCTTACACTTGGCACCTTTAGGCATGGGGAAAAAGAGCTCTCCGGTGTTCCATTGGCAGATGCTTTCAATCACTTTTTTATTCAGCAAACGAAAGATAATGAACTCGATGGGAGTACCATTAGAAACTATGCTCAGTACGTGCGAGGAAACAATAGGATAAGTTCGCTGTTCTTGGCCCCGACTGAAACAGCTGAGGTTTTCTCTTCCATCAATAACTTGAAGAATAGTAAAACGCTGGACGTAAATGGCTTCCAGATATTGCCCGTAAAATATGTACTTGACATACTGTGCCCGATTATTACCTATATTTATAATTTGATTCTCTCCACTGGGGTTTTCCCTACAGGAATGCAAATTGCTCGAGTGATACCCATTTTTAAAAAAGGTGATAAGAACCTATTCACAAACTACCGACCGATTTCTATACTGCCTGTGTTTTCCAAAGGCATCGAGAAAATAATACATCACAGAGTGACTTCTTATTTTGACGAAAATCACTTATTTCTAGATTTTCAACATGGATTCAGGAAGAAAAGATCTACAGAGACAGCACTTCTAACTCAATAGGAAATTATAATTAAGGCATTCAGTGAAAACAAGCTCACCATGGGTATTTACATCGATTTTACTAAGGCCTTTGACCTCATAAATCATGATATTCTTCTTTTTAAATTGGAAAGGTATGGTGTGCGGGGCCTAGCGCTAACCCTATTACAATCTTACTTATCTCACAGAACCCAATATGTAGATATAAACACAGCATCCTCTTCTACCCTCCATATAACATGCGGAGTGCCCCAAGGAAGCAATCTTGGGCCTTTGCTATTTTTAGTTTATATAAATGACATCGTCTACGGCGCTAGTAATGTTCAGGTTGTGTCATTTGCAGATGACACAACTTTTTTTGTCACAGGTATTTCCGAGGCCGAGGTTGAAAGCAAAACAAGCGAAGCCCTTAATAAACTTCACTCATGGGCAGATGCAAACTCCTTGCGCATAAATCCGTCAAAAACACTGATTCTGTTATACCTCCCTAAGGGAAAGAAAATATCTAGGCCTCTCAAAATAGCCTTAAACAGCCAACCAATAGAGCTTGTGACTTCTGTAAAAACACTGGGCGTTATCTTTTCTCACAACCTAACTTGGAATGAGCACATAGAACACATTTGTTCGAAAGTTTCCTCAGCTCTAGGTATACTTGGTCGCTTTAGACATATTTTTCCAGTAAGGGTAAAGATGTTGCTCTACAACGCGTTAGTACTAAGTCATATCCAATACTGCAGCTTGGTTTGGGGAACAACAGGGGTAACAAATCTTCATAAATTGCATTTGCTGCAGAAAAAAGCCGTCCGGTCCATAGCAAATGTGCCATTCCTTTTCCCCACAAGAAATATCTTTATAAAGTATGATATCCTTCCAATCTTCGCGTTATACTTTTACAGGCTTCTATTATGCTATAAATACTCTTCACAACAACGTGACAATCCCTTTATTGTACTTGGACAACTGAGAGAAAATAACAGCTGCCGTAACACTAGATACAAAGAAACTTGGATCACTCCAACACCAAGAACTTACTCTATGAACCAGTCCTTAAGTTACAACCTTCCCCTCTTGCTAAACAAACTAATCCATGACAATTTTGATATTACCAGAAATTCAAAACACAATATCCGTGACTACTGCCGAGACAATTTCAATCTGTGAAATTGTGTTTTTGTATATTTTAGTGATGTAAAACATTTGATTTGAGTACATGTGTGTATTGCGACTTTCGTTTTGCATGTGTGTTCGCGCTTCGCGTAAATGTGGATTTGCATCGGATATCCATGACATCACTAATTGATGTAAATGATGTGACCCTCGCCTTCCTTCTGTACTGCCACTGTCTCAAGGAGTCGGGACCTCCAGTCAAGCTGTTACCACAGCTTTTAGTCCCGGCTCCTCCTTTGTAAGAAAGGAAAATAAACTTGAACTTGAACTTGAACTTGAAGAAAACCCAGACTTGGACAGAAATCCCGATCCGACTCATGAGCGCTGGGAAGCAACCCTTCATAGCCACAGCCCACTCGACCAGAAATTGCTGGTTGAGAGGGGCCGGATTATGATGACGACCAATGGGTTCTCGTACTGAACCCACCCAGTTTTTGTGCTCTGAATAATTGTTTTTCCTCCTCCTCCTCTGTGGGATGTAAACACAGTAAAACCAAACCAGCAAAAGAAATGTGATGCAGTCAGGCTTTCAGTCCCCATTTTTGTTAACCTGAGGCCATTTCGTGATGATAACTGGGTTTTGAAGATTAACCAGAATGCAGCACATGCGCATTATTGAACTCATATGAGGAATCATGTCCACGGCGACTCTTGTGTTCAAGACATTAAACAGCTTCAAACGCTGGATCACCCTTTCAACGTGTATCCGTACCTGCGCAACATGGTAGGTTTCCTGCAGTTCGTCACAGGTGAACTGGACATTCCCTTTCGAAAATGGGGGTAGAACAACAATTCCTTCTTTCCCTTCAGCTGGTGCCTTAATTCCGGGAAATCCCTTATCAGCAAGTACTACATCCCCTGGCTCTATTCGGTCCAGAAATCCTGACTCCAGCGTGATGTGGGTGTCAGACGTTCGACCCCCATAGGCATCCGAGACAAATGTAATGCAACCATTTGGCAAAATTCCCACCAGGAACTTTAAGGTGTAGCCACCCTTGTAGTGGGAAAATAGAGCACGTCTCTGTTCTAGTGTTGGTGGTTCTTCTGTTCTAACCTCAGTGCAGTCTATAATAAAACGGCAACGTGGGTAGTGGCGCATGAAGCAAGCAAACATTAATGCATCAACAGTCGCACGTGAAGGGTTTGGAATGAAATTCTGCAGTGCAGCCAACATATTGCTCAGAACAAAGTAGAATATTCTGCTTACAGCTGTACGGTGGAGGCCAAAAAGAACGGCAATGCTGGAAAATGAAGTTCCCAGTTTCAACCTCATCAAAACAATTGCCAGCTTTTGAGCTACGGGCACATCGATTTGCCGGACAGGTATAGGAGAAATGACAGATAAAAGGAGCGCAAATAGATTTGCACTGACGCCACAGAGTTCCCGGAATGCTTCCTCTTTGTGACACATGGACTCATACCCCAAGAAAACACAGCTGCGCTCTTCTGGACCAGCGAACGTTGACTCTGTAGCCACTTGGGCGTGAACACTGGTGTCTACAGTGTCATTGTGGCAGACTTGAGTCGAAGCGCAGCCTTGAGAGGCCACAGGCAAAAAGAGGGTACATTGTCCTTGATGTAGACTCCCTTCAGTCTGCGTAGCCTGGAAAATGGTAAAAGTTTCCATTAGTTTTTGTCATCTGTATTTTGAATAGAGAGTGCAAGCGGCCCTCTTTTTAGCTTTCTTTGGTTGCAAAAGCTTTGTGTTCCTGGTTAATTCATCTGCAGATTAGAGAACTCAACAAATTTGTCTTTTCAGCACTGGTAAAGTAATTAAATAGTACAAAGTATAATTCTCAGAGGAACACTTCAATTATTAACATGTGCTTTATAACTAGCAGCATCAATTGCAAGCAGAGCATGGAACAATGAACGGGGAGTGAAAAAAGTTTTATCAGTAAAGACGATGAAGAAAACAACATACCACAGATAACATGGTAGCGACGCTGTCGGACGAACTTCGTGCACCGCCCGCACCAGAAGCTGCAGCCTTGGGGCTTGAAGCGTCTGCCGTGGTCTCTGGCTCGTCGGGTGCCGTCACTTCAGCGGACAAGCCGTCCGCACCAGAAACTGCAGACTGGGAGCCCACAGCCTCGGCTGCAGTTCGTAGCTTTCCGGAAGTAGACGCTTCGGTAGTCAAGCCTCTGCGCTGAGCTCTTGAAAAGATATGCCCAAGGTTAAATTCTGATGTATAGCTCTACACTGGGCTTCAATATCAGAAATATTACTAACATCGGAATATCTGCTCCGGACCACATATGAGCCGCGCCGACCGTATTTGCAAACCAGCAAAATCTTCCCTGTGAACAGCGCTGCTTACCGCTCGTATCTCCCAATCTTCGTCTCGCTGCAGACGCCGTCGCATCTCCCATAGCTCGCCGGAAACAGCGTAGGAATGTATGTAGGGTGTCCGGCAATCGTGCTTTTCTCGTTCCCCACAAAATGTGCACTGCAGATGCGGGTCGAGCAGCGGTTCGGTTGCCATGGGCTTCCGTCCGGGCTAATGGAAACAATTAAATACAATAAGCCGTTGACAACGCTGACGAGGCGTGTATGCTTACCTTGGACGGCGTACCGCTCAAATCCAGCGCTGCCTTCTTTCCTCTTCATACGGCCTCCAGGGAAAGCTATAAAATTTAATCTTCGGCAACTTTCCGGCGGTGTACTTATAACTGTTGTGGCAGCCGTACACACAACAGTAAATAGAACTCCTGCTTTTAGATCGCGTACACTCTGCGCTGCCGCTTGCCGCCATGGTATTAACTGCGGCGACTGCGGCGGCTGCACGTTTGACTTACACATAATGCACGTCGCGAACGGGAGGTGGCGCCACATGTACGGTCAAAGCTGCAGCGCACCAGGCCTTCTCATTTTTTGCGAAAACATATCTGCGTGTCTCAAGCGTGTTTCAACGTGCAGCCGCTTTCTACCACCACCTAAGGGACCAGTGAAGCAGCCGGGCTTTGGAGGCAGAGGGGAAGCATCAAAAAAGAAGGAGGGGCCAAAAAATACCTCCTTGTCAGATTGTGCTGGTGTGGTGTCCGCACACTAGACGCGAAAAAAAGGACGTAAGGGAAAACAGAATAGATGCCCCAAAGGAAGGAGGATAAGAGAAAAAATACAAAGGGGAACAGTAAAAAAAAACAACTGACGGCAGCGGGCTGTAGCCCAGGCATTCCATCTCTCGGGGAGGCAGGGACTGAACATACCGGCCGAAGGAATGGTGCCCTCCTCGGTCGCCGGCGGCCGCCGGACGAAAACCAGAAGCTGCGTCGCCGCGAGCAGGCTCGAAGGCGCGACGTGAACGTAGCCGCCGTCACTTAGATAGGGATAGCATCGCCGGTATGATATACTCCGCCATGTATTAACAGAATGAAAGCGAAGTCCTATCCTTGCTGCTACTGGCTCGCATTTCAGTCACCCTTCAAAAGGGGACCGCGTTGGTCTCTGAATGTTCGGCTGAAAATAAATTATTTCTTGTGTGAATATTTTTCAAACTTTCGTTTCCTTTCAAAAGTCTACTTCAACCGTACGACTGTTGCACAAAATCTCTGTTTCGGGAGAACTTCGCCCAAGATGTACAGCTCAAAAATTATATGCAACGTCCACCGGTGCACATTGATCCATCAGTTTGCTGTCATTCAGGATGTCAATAGGAAAAGGGGCAAAAGTGAAGCAGCCCATGACAGCTGCATCCCATCTATAAAGAAATGCCACACCCGAGGAAGAATTTCTTGAATGATATGTAACGTCCACATGTGTGCAAAGACCAATCGCTTTCTGCAATTGAAGAAAATCATGAGCAGTCAGCGATAAAATATAGGTATAAAAAATTCACCTACAGGGGGTGTTTCACCTGACTTTATGCAATTTTTAAAGTAGGCTTTATGAGTTAGAAGAGCGCTTTTTCAGCATAAATTTGACAGTGGTGTAATGCATTAAATCAATGTTAAAAGCAGCTAATTCGTAGGCCGCCTAATTAATATTGATCAGTAAAGTTCTTCACTACTACTGTTACGCTTCGTAATTACTGAGAGGCGTGCCGCCCACCGTAAGTAGCTTCCATATCCGATATTGAATTTCGAAAACGCGGTTACCCTGGGTGCTCTGGCCCGACATATATTTGTCTACATCGCGCCAAATTACGTGAGCTTTCGAGAAGGTCATAGGCAAAGCAACTTCTCCAGCCAAAATAACAAGAAAACAGCCAAAAGTTGTTGGCCGAAGCGCCAGGTTAAGCACGTTTTGAAACATTATAAACTGATTTGAATATTACTGAAGGTGAGTTTACCGCCTCTCAATAATTAATCAGCCTAGCAGTAACCTGGCAGTTAGCACATCTTAGCTTTGTTCTGATATGCTACATCACTGAGAATGCTGTGCCATAAAAAGTTTTATTGTGGCTCAAGAAGCCAATTTTAAAAATTGCTGAAAGTGTTACGTGAGCTAACTTATAACGGTGTGTATTCTCCAGATTGAGGGGTCTCGAGTTTATGTACGTGCGAAATAAAAACTTACAAAAATTAATATAAATATACTAGAAACGTACTCACGTATCAACCAGATGTCCCCAAATGGTTGGCGATACCTATTAGGAAATATCAACTGCAGCAGGGAAAAACCGGGTTCGGAGGGCTGTGTGCTCCGGCAGTCAACCGAAGTAGAGGTTGCAGTGGGGCGCGGCAAGCCGTGAGATACGGGCAGAGGGTGGACAGAACACACAGAAGTCTCAAGAAGCTCGCAAGGTCATGAGAAAAGAATTTCGTTCTTTCGAACGATGGGGTAAAGGTAGTATGCGGCGCGGGCATTAACCTCTCTGTGACGAGGCGCCGCATTGAGAAGGGGAGGTGGGAGGATTGAAAGGATAGTAACGTGAAGGACCCCTCGTGTGCCAGGAAGGAGGGGAAAGGGAAAGAGGTAAACACGCGCGCGTCTCCTCGCGGGGTGCCGGGAGAAGGAGGTTGCAATGCAAGCTAGGGAGGTCGTCAAGAAAAAAGGGCTGCAAGCTGCGGCAGCCACGGATAGCCCATTGAAAATGTTCGCAGAACAACACGTGTGCGCTTAAACTGCAAGTACTGGATTCTCTCTAAGTGCTGTGCACTGCAGCACGCGGCTTCGCCATGAGGGCTAGAAAATAACTTTGTTTTGTTGGATATTACTGAATTTTACAACTTCACATGCGCATGAAAAAGAGGTTTTGGTACCCGCTAAAGTCGCGGGCTACTTGTTTTCGCAACGGGAGCTGCGACTAGCAATTAACACACAAGACAGAACAAATGGACGCGCGATAAATGCATACACACAGTGAATGAATAAGAATAACTTGAAATGAGTAAAAAAAATCGCATTAATGAATAAATAAGCTATAAAGACAATATATAAATAAACAATAAGCAAGACTGTTTGCAGTAATAGCCGCCGCGGTGGCTGAGTGGTTATGGCGCTCGGCTGCCGGCCCGAAAGACGCGGGTTCGATCGCGGCCGCAGCGGTAGAATTTCGATGGAGGCGAAATTCTAGAGGCCCGTGTACTGTGCGATGTCAGTGCACGTTAAAGAACCCCAGGTGGTCGAAATTTCCGGAGCCCTTCACTATGGCGTCTCTCATATCCTGAGTTGCTTTGGGACATTCAACCGCTATAAACCAAACCTGTTTGCAGTAATTTATGTATGTTACGAACAAGGTTATGCACTAAACTGAATGCAATTTAAAAGGCATAACATTAAGGTCATGATCAGAGATCCAGAGGTAAAGCGACAGATTGATTGAGATAGTCAGGAAAAAAGAAATGGATCTGAGCACTTGGAGACAGAACAGAGACCGTGGGCATACGTGAATCGTACAGTTGCGGACATAATAGAATGGACCACGCTTCAGTAGCCAAACCTATATGAGGTGTATGGAAGTGAATATTACCGGATTTTTCCATTTATGGAAGCAAATTCAGTACTTGCGCTGGTGCGTAAATGAAGGCAGCAGCCTTTCTATTTTTTTTACGATATGCCAGGTAAGATTCATTTGGAACCAGGAGCCTATAACCAAGATATCAGAAAGGAGGGCCCTAGCTAGGTGTGTGAAACCGAATAGTTGGGTGCTGCTATGAGCCGTGCGGCCTAGTCTGCAGCATTTTTACTTCCTGAAAAGGTTTTAAGTGTTTAGTGTAATTGGCTATTATTTCAGATATTCTCCTAGGGAAAATCGCGTGATAGCAGTAGCTAGCGCCTCAAGACGCACTCTCTATGACAACAAAATCCGCTCATTTCCGGAGCGCTGTCTTGACCCGACTCGATCGGCTTTGTGCTTGCAGCGGCCGCAAAATGTGCGCCAGCAATCTGCTGAACCATCCGTTGGCTAGTTCTTTTTAGCAGGGTAAAAAAAGGCAGCGTAAATGCCATCTTAATGAAAACATTTCAAGTCTGCTTGACAATGTACTTCTTTTCCCCGCGCCAGTATCTAACAACTGAGGCTTATCATTAAAAGTAATTTTCCAGAGCGAACAAACTATGGCTCTATGCCCCACGATTCCCTACAGTGCTAAGATGATGTAGCTGAGACACTTTCGAAATATTTGGCCACGGCTTTTAAAATTTCTATACGTAATAAATTTCTGGTGGGTGAGGAGTAATGGAATGCATATTGTTCATCCACCTAAAGGCGCAGTAAATGTCATGTTGTAGTAAGATGGTAAAAAGGCGCCTCGATCATGGACAATGCTCGGTGCACGCGTAGATGGCTTGCGTACTTAAAAGAATGAGCTTATATGTAAGCGATCACGGAAGAAGAGGAGCAAAAAATGCGCCAGTGGCCGTATCCAATTAAATCATGTCTGTATAGCGCATGACGAGGTGAAGCAACATGACTTTAGCAGCCTACAGTAGCGTGAAAAGTTTGCATGGAGTACATAAAAGCTTTCAGCCAAGCTTCGCTTGTGCAAAGTTATCGAATGTTCTTGTGTTAGCTGCAGTGCAAGCAAACAATTTTTCAGGCTTCTTCAATTTTTACAGCTCCAATTTTCTAATGTAGCGATGACGGCCTTGTGATCGCTAAGTGAGTTGTTGAGTGCTGAATATCATGGATTTTATCGTACGTTTTATTTTAATCTTATCACACACACCACCTGAACGTTGAAGATATATATATATATATATATATATATATATATATATATATGTGTGTGTGTGTGTGTGTGTGTGTGTGTGTGTGTGTGTGTGTGTGTGTGTGTGTGTGTGTGTGTGTGTGTGTGTGTGTGTGTGTGTGTGTGTGTGTGTGTGTGTGTGTGTGTGTGTGTGTGTGTGTGTGTGTGTGTGTGTGTGTGTGTGTGTGTGTGTGTGTGTGTGTGTGTGTGTGTGTGTGTGTGTGTGTGTGTGTGTGTGTGTGTGTGTGTGTGTGTGTGTGTGTGTGTGTGTGTGTGTGTGTGTGTGTGTGTGTGTGTCACACTGCCTAAGACGAAAGATATCGATCGCGCACCCTGAGCTCAAGCGCATGCTCATAATTCTTCAGCGGGCGAAGAATCACGAACACACTCGAGTCGAAATTCTTGCGAGAAAATAAAGGTATGTTGGCTAGGAGACTGCATAGATTACAGAATACTCTGCACCAACTCGTCGCAAGCAGAACGCTGCTTCTGAGGACACAAGATGCTGGCCGCCCAAACCACAGAATTAAAGTGGCAGCGCATTCGAATGAATCTTCAAGCGAATAGTGCTCTTTCTGAACACGAGCGCGGGTGGATCCGTTCTCTGCATTCCGCCGTACATGCGTCGAGGGCGTCTCCTTGTTGGGTACTCTCTCCTGGGGATCTCCTCACCCACCAGATAATTCGCCACTCCCGCAGGTGCCTACTTCGCAGAGGTGAGGCAACGGCCCCGCAACGTCCAGGAAACTCGCGGCTCTTGCGCCGAGTTCACTCCGCAACCCATCGGGCCGCGTTTCAGGACAGTGGGGCACCAGGGGTCGCACTGCGTCCTGTAGAGTGATAGGAAAGCATGCAAGCGCACGCGCGCACACAGCGCTCGTATTGCCTGAGCTTGGGGGTGGCTGAACCAAACTCAATTGACCCAGCGTATGGCGATCGAGACAGAATGGAAGATTCTGTCCTCTGGATGGCGGTGCAGCCACCGCCGACGACAATGACGCAACAGTGAGGGACTCAGGAACAAAGAGCGCACGCTCAAAAAAAGTTCCTCACCAAAGGCCCAAGCACATACGCATAACGCGACCTGCTCATATACACCTGTCAAAGCGCTCGGCCGCGCTCGGCGCTGTTTACTTTGAGTGCTCGCACGTCCGCATGATTCTCACCTCTATTCAGACAAATCTAAAAGGTGCATTCCTAGCTGTTATTTTCTCTCTTTTTTTTTGGGGGGGGGGCCACTGCGGCCTAAGCAGAATCTATTTTGCTTGGTATATGAAGTAGAATATTACAATACTTGGCTCTGGCGACATCACACTTAGAGGCCAAGTAGTGGCATGACCATTGTCGACGAGCCATCGAAATTGCTGGCAGAATATTGACCAAGGAATGCGAGGATGTATGCAATTTCGGCGGCGAATCGCAACACGAAAGACGATGTTGAACAACATATGGCAGGATTTGCATACTTCTTATACGCGATGGTAACTGGTGGGACAAGAATGACCATAACTGGCTACCCATCGCAACTGATGGGGCAATATTTGGCAGCCAAGTCCTGTGTGTGAACATTGTTGGCAGGCCACCCCAACTTCCATGGCAATATTGACCAGATTATACCGAGAGATGTCTGATGATCACGAGCCATAAAAATTGGCATGACAACATGACAACATCCTCCAACGAATGCCATGATGTATGCAACTCTGGCTAGCCACCTCAACTGCCCGAACAAGATTCGCCATTGAATGCCAGGTGGCAAGCGATGTTGGCCGGCCATTGGTTTAGCTGGCTATCGTAGATCGTTGTTCGGCAGGTTATGCCAATGTTGGGAAATAAAGATCATAGCCGGGCCATTAATGGACGTGTTTTCGTATCGCATCGCCATTATTGGTCACGCATTGGCAAGAACGGGCCACCATAGGACCACGGATCGCCAACGCGTTCACTATATCGAGCCGATGTCATGTGCTGCCTAGGCTTGTGGCGCGGTTGAGGTGTCCAACAATATATGAGACATACGGCGCCATTTCCTTTCCCAAAATCAAATATTAATGTTATTATTAAATATTAAGGTAGGTGAAAGAAAGTGTGTGAATGCGTGTTCGTGCACGTCTTTTGTGCTTGATGGCTATTCTGTCTTTTTTAGTTGCTTGGCATCGTCAAGGGTAGGGGTTTTCTGGCACGCATGCTAACCGCAACAAGGGTTGTCGAGAGCACCGGTAAATTTTGTTTGTTTGCAACATCCATTTGCAAGGAGGGTGCGCGGCCACAGCAAATTTTATTGGCCGCCATCCTGGCTATGACATGACGTCACACCGAGATGCTCCCTCTTGTAATTGAGAAAAAAATTATGTCGTCATTTCGTCCCCTAACGTCATAATGTTGTGCTTCCACTTATTACAGCCACAATGTGCTGTGACGTCATCATTGGCAGCCAAAATGCGCCGGCATCTTTCATTTGAGACTCCAAAACTATGGCGCAGTTTTTGAAGAAAATTTCGATTAACATGGTTTCACCTCTGTCCTCGACACTGTGTTTTGACGTCATCATTGACACCTGAATTTCGACGCTATCTTAGATTATGGTGTCCTAGTCACGTGGGGTCCTAAGTAGGCCGCTATCTTGGTTAAATTAATGACGTCATTTATTATTACTGTTATTGGCCGACATCTTGAATTTTTGAGTGTCGTCACCAATCAATCACTAATTGTATATGTCAGGGACTTCACCAATCTATCACCAATGGGGCAGCTATTTATTTCCTATGGCGACCGCGATTTTGAATTCCTCGGGCTTAGAAAATTTCACTTCGAAGGCAGGTGGTAGCAGACCCCAGAAATCGATAAACGAATGATTAACAGCTAACACAGCTGAAAAACTTTTGGCTGCAATCCGCGCTGTGAAGGCGGTTGGACAGCGAAGGTGTAAAACGACACCCAATTAGTCATTCGAGGACGACTGAAGATTCGCACACGTGGCTCTAACAAGACTAAAACAAGAAACAAGCAAAAAGTATTTCAGCTGCTTGCTCCATTACCAAAACTTAATACGCTTGGAATATACTTCGAAATATTTATAATGTATTTGAAACAAATTTTATAATAATGAATGCACTAAAAATATGCCGGAAATATGTTCCTGAACTTTAATGTTTGGTACTCGAGATAAGCTATTAAAATTTGCTGAAAATACGTCACCCAAAGCAAGCTTCGGGCACTTTTCAAATACGTGAAAAATATCATTGTGGTCGTAAAGAAGAAATTATTACTTCTGAAGTGTACGTCACTTAAAACATTATTCGAGCACGTTTCAGACACGTTAGAAAATAGGTATTCGACTTTAGCATCTAGTCGATCTATTAAATGTGTAGTTTTGCAAAAATGAAATTAATTCGTCTGAAGTACGCTGCGATTTTATCAAACAGGAAGTCCTTTAAAGCATATGTGAAGCACACATTTAGGTGTCGCAGAACCACCTAGTGCATGAAATCGCGTTTCAGGAAACGGCCTTTGCAGGTTGGCAATGTATTAAAATGTACTTTTGCAAATACGACACTAATTCGTCAAAAGTACGCTTGCATTCTAACGAATATAAGAGCTGTCCGCGTAAACGTATTTGGCGCACACTTAAATCTTCCGTTGAACAGTTAGTGCTAGAAATCGCGTTTCGGTGAATAACATGTTGGCAATGCATTCAAAGCGTACTTTCGTAAAAAGAAATTAATTTACGCATAGTGTGCGCCGATTCTAACAAATAGGTACTCTGCGTCCGCATACTTGCAGCAATCCTCAAGATGCCGTGGAAGCACCTAGTGCTCGAAATCACGTTTCTGGGAACAGAGAAAACTCTCCCTTTTCTGTCGTCTATTCGTTTACGTTAACTTCTAGCAGAATGGGAAGCACAAAAAATTTAAATTACGTGTAGCATGATAGCATATTACCGGCAATGATGCCATGCGCGCCTCCAGGCCCCAACATGCAAGCAAAAAGGACCCCGAGTGGCAAGGCCGACAGGCTCCTATAGGCGCCCATAGGCGCCCATCAATTTGTTAGTTGACAGTTCCACTCCCGCCCGATACCTGACGGAAGGTAAATAACAGGTCCGTTCTAGGTAGACCGCAGATTCAAACGAGGCTTCCGACGTTTGTGCGACAATTTGGGGGCCCCAAAATTTTGTGCTAAAAACGCCTCACAGGGAAGATATTCTCTCCTCTCGAAGGCTATATGTAAGACAAGTTAAGTATATCTGATGCGATCTGATACGCCTGGTTTAATATCTTGTATGGGCTTCATTGAGACCCAAGATGTTAAACCTATTTTTTGAAATGAGGCGTAGTGCTAGAATCACTCTGGCACGGGTCGCCCTGGTATTGCACTGCCTCCGCGATCGGCCCGGGGCGTACTAGCGCGCATCTGCACTTTCCATCTTTCCCCTCCTATCTTTTACTATCCTACTTTCGGCACGTGGCAGCGATTATGGCTGGGATTGAGCAAGTAGGCAGTCCCGTGCTCTTTCCATTTCATGGTTCCTCCCTGCAACAGCGGCAGCAGAAGCGGCCAAGCATCACGCTGTCGGAGCAGTTTCTGTTTGCTGTCGTCACATTCCGTCTGCATTTCCTGCGTGGCGACATCTTTCCCGTTCAGGTCCCTTGATGTGACATTGCATTGGCATAGACTTCTTGACGACAACGGGTTTTCTCTGGGATTGTCCGACTTCTGACTCTTGTAACGAGTTCTGTCATTACTTTTGCTGTTCCCAACATTGATCGGTATTATCCGGTGAGTCCGAATAGCACAACGTTTTCAAGCCGAGCCGAAATGAATATATTTTTATTCTAGTAATTGTATATTTTTAGCGTATGTTTAATGTAGAGCAATGTATTTAATGAATATCTTTAGTATACTTTTAATGTATTTATTGTACAATTTAGCTTATTTTAATGCAATATTTGTATACTGTAAGTGCACATTTAATGTATTTATTGTCTGTTCTTAGTGTATTTTTAATGTATAATGAATGTACTAAGCGGGCAGAACATAGAAAGTTGATGTAATTGTAAGAATGTTCAGAAAAGCTTTCCTAGCATACTTAGGAAGCTTTCGTATGGCAATTTAGGCATAGGAAAAAAATAATACAATATTGCCACACTGCTCACATTCTGCGAGCGCCGCCATGCGGCCGAGCGGCATTACTGGGCTCGTGTGGGAGCGAAGAAGTGGACGTTCCCGTTCGAACGCGCGCTGCTGGGTTTCAGGCCTTCGGATTAAAAAAGCCCTTTTTTCGTGCCGCCCTACGCTTGTCGGCGACATTTTGGTGGAGCCGCTGGGTATCGTTCCATGAACGCTCACCCCGAGGGCAACTCTGACGCTGATCAGCGACGCTTGGACACAACACCCGTCCACAAAGCGAGCCACCGCCTGCGAGGCATACAACCCGAGTTCGGCCAACTGACAGCGCCGGTAAGGGCCATGACATCCACCGCGGTTAGCCAGACAAGTCAGCACTCCGGGAGTGCCCCGCCATTTGTCCTTCACGCACCTCGATCGCCGCCACCGTTCCACGGGGACAGGTTCGAGGACGTCGAAGACTGGTTGGCCAGCTTTGACCGAGTGGCGGGTTTGAATGAGTGGGACGGCGAGCGTAAGCTGCGCAACGTCTACTTTGCGCTGCAGGACTCGGCCAAAACGTGGTTTGAGAACCACGAAGCTTCCTTTGCCACCTGGGAGGCTTTTCGTCGACAGCTGCTAGCGACATTTACCAGCAGCGAAAGAGAAAGCGGAAATCGCCCTGCGCTCGAGATCACAGCAGCCGAACGAGGGCGTCGCGATGTTCATCGAGGACATGACGCGACTGTTCTACCGGGCCGACCCTGCTATGCCCGAAGCCCAGAAGGTACGACACTTAATGCGTGGCGTAAAAGAGCAGCTGTTTGCCGGACTGGTCCGTGACCCGCCGCGAACAGTGTCCGACTTCACCAAGGAGGCAATGGGTATCGAGCGCTCTTTACAGGAACGGGGCGCCCACTACGGACGTCAGGCTACTGTGGCAGCCTCTTCCCAGTCCCAGTACACGCCTACGTCGCTGCCCGCCGAGGACCTTCGGGAACTTGTAAGAAGCCTGGTGCGCGAGGAACTGGCGAAACTTCGCTTTGAAGCTCCACAGGTCAGCGTCGCTGCCTTTACGGACGTACGTGGTCCGCGAAGAAATCCGACGAGTTGTGCAGCCACCCCCAGCTCCACACCCGGCGCCCTCCGTTATGACGTACAGCGAGGCGCTACGAAGTCCCGGGCCACCGATGCGAGCCTTTTCCCCCATCGCTCCTGTGCAATACCTGCAGGAGCCAATCGCAACAGCACCCTCTATGCCGCAGGAGTTTCGGCCCGCCGTGAGCAAAGCGCACGTTTGGCGTACGCCAAACAATCGGCCGCTCTGTTACCACTGCGGAGAGCCTGGCCATATCCTCCGTCACTGCCCCTACCGCAGTATGGGTTTAAGGGGGTTTTCACCTGACTCACCTCGACCACGCTACGGTGAAAGACCACGGGATATCGAACAGTACCTGGCTGAAAACGTGTAATCTTCGACCTCGCAGCGACGCTAGTCCGGATCGCCATCCCCAAGGCGGTTCTCTTCGCCCGGCCGCCCGTCATCCTCTGGCCAGTTCAGAAGTACGTCCCCACGTCGGGAAAACTGAAGACGGCGTCCTCTGGGGGTAGGACCGCCGCTGCCGCAGACAGTGAACAGCCTTCATACGACGATTTTATGCGACGACCCCACCCGCCGACCTTAAAGACGATCCCACCGCCGACCTCACCGACGACCTCAGCGACGACCCCGTCGACGACGGCACCAAGAACCTCGCCGACAAATTGTCAAACAATTGTTTCCGCCGCCGAAATTCTCGTTGCCGCCGATGGCTATGACGTATCTGCACTCGTCGATACCGGAGCCGACTTTTCTGTCATGAGTAGTAACCTAGCCGCAACCCTCAGAAAGGTTCTAACACCTTGGCAGGGGCCGCAGATACGCACAGCTGGTTGCCATCTGGTAACGCCGGTTGGCGTCTGCACCAGCCGTATAAAGATCCGCGGTGCAACTTTCACTGGCTCCTTCGCCGTGCTACGAGAGTGCTCTAAAGAACTGATTCTCGGCATGGACTTCCTTAAAGAGTATGGGGCGGTCATCAACCTGCACGAGCAATTGGTATCGCTTTCGACACAGCGAGCCGTTGATACCGACCCCGAGCCGCACAGAGCACCATTACGCATCTCTGATGACCACACAACGATACCGCCGAGAGCAAGCAAGTTTGTCACAGTCCAGTGTGATACCAGCTCCGGTTCTCGGGCATTGCCAAAGCGAATATGTCGCTGCTACTGTCTCGGCAAGTTTGCGTTGCTCGCGCACTTGTCGACCTTGTGCACGCGCGTACCACGCTCTTAGTGACCAACTTTAGTTGTGAACCCCAACATCTGACGAAAAACACGGTGATTGCCCATTTTGAAGAACTTGGCGAACATGCCGGCCAATGTGCCTTATCAACAACGGCTCCCGAAATAGCTAAACAGGACACTGCAACAGCCATTAGGACCGACGTGAACCCTGACCTTCTGACCAATCAGAAACGCCGCGTGGAAAGCCTTATTGACTCTTTCCGCGACTGTTTTGCATCAACATCCAAGGTTCGCCAGACGCCAATAACTAAGCACCGTATCATCGTCGACAGTGACCAGAGACCGCTATGTCAGCGTCCTTATCGTGTTTCGTCAAAGGAGCGCGATGCTATCCGCCGCCAAGTTGCCGAAATGCTCCACGACGACGTCATACAACCATCGACGAGCCCCTGGGCGTCACCTGTTGTTCTCGTCGCAAAGAAGGACGGCAGCCTACGGTTCTGTGTAGATTATAGACGCCTCAATAACGTTACCAAAAAAGATGTCTATTCACTGCCGCGCATTGATGACTAATTAGACCGCCTCCGCCATGCTACCTACTTTTCATCACTCGACCTTCGTAGCGGTTATTGGCAAATCGAGGTCGACGAACGTGACCGAGAAAAGACCGCCTTCGTTACTCCTGACGGAGTGTACGAATTTAAGGTGCTTCCTTTCGGCTTGTGTTCAGCCCCTGCGACGTTCCAACGTATGATGGACACCGTACTAACTGACCTGAAGTGGCAGTCCTGCCTTGTCTATCTCGACGACGTCGTGATTTTCTCCGACACGTTCGAGGAGCACCTGAAACGTTTGCATGCCGTCTTCGAAGCAATTCGTTCTGCGGGTCTGTCTCTCAAGCCTGAAAAGTGCCACTTCGCATTTCGGGAGCTCAAGTTTCTTGGCCACATTGTGAGCGCTCAGGGCGTTAGCCCCGACCCAGAAAAGACCGCCGCCGTTGCTGCATTTCCCCAGCCAACAGATAAACGAAGCTTGCGGCGTTTCCTGGGGCTTTGCGCCTATTATCGGAGGTTCGTTCAAAACTTCTCCAAGCTCGCAGAGCCGCTGACTCGCCTGACAAAAGACTCCGAACTCTTTGTCTGGGGCCAAGATCAGGAAAAAGCTTTCAGAGAGCTTAAGGCCCGCCTCCAATCTACGCCTATCCTTGCCCACTTCGACGAGCAGGCCGACACGGAACTGCACACAGATGCCAGCAATGTGGGCCTCGGTGCGGTGATTGTGCAGTGGCCAGACGGTGTGGAACGCGTGATCGCATACGCAAGTCGCACTTTGTCCCGTTTCGAAGTGAATTATTCCACAACGGAAAAGGAGTGTCTCGCTGTTGTGTGGGCAATCACAAAATTTCGTCCATACCTGTACGGCCGCCCGTTTCGAGTCGTCAGCGATCATCACTCCTTGTGCTGCCTTGCGAACATCAAAGATCCATCGGGGCGACTTGCACGGTGGAGCCTTCGGTTGCAAGAGTTCGACGTCACCATCGTGTATAAGTCGGATCGGCAACCTAGCGATGCAGACTGTCTCTCCCGAGCTCCTCTTCTGTGCCCGCCAGATGAGTCCGACGACGATTCTGCTTTCCTCGGCGCTGTCACCACATCCGACCTTGCCCACCACCAGAGGGCCGACTGCGAACTGCTGCCTCTAATCGAGTACCTCGAAGGAACCGCTCCGTCTCCGCCCAGACTCTTCTCGCGCGGACTTTCGTCGTTTTGCTTAATAGATGGAGTCCTCTACAAGAAAAACTAAGGTGCGACCGACACTGCGTGTCTCCTCGTTGTCCCAACCGTGCATCGTATAGAAGTTCTCGCTGCATGCCACGACGACCTTTCTTCTGGCCACCTCGGTTTTTGCAGAACATTGGGACGCCTCCGCCACAAGTACTACTAGCCACGGCTTGCTGCGGTCGTCCAACGCTACGTTCGAACCTGCCGTGAGTGTCAACGACGGAAGGTACCACCGACAAAACCGGCCGGCCTTCTGAAGCCAATTGATCCACCGCAAATCCCATTCCAACAAGTCGGCATGGACTTACTGGGCCCATTCCCGGTGTCCTCCATGGGAAACCGGTATATTGTTGTTGCCACGGACTACCTAAGCCACTATTGTGAAACCAAGGCTCTTCCCCGTGGCACCGCGGCTGAAATTGCACAGTTCTTTGTTCACCACATCGTGCTTCGCCACGGCGCCCCCGTGGTTGTATTAACTGACCGGGGAACCGCGTTTACGTCGGCTCTTACACATGAGGTCCTCCGTCTTAGTGGCACCAGTCATAGAAAAACTACTGCTTACCATCCTCAAACGAATGGACTTACTGAGAGGCTGAACAAGACCATCACAGATATGATGTCTATGTATGTCGACGCTGACCATCGCAACTGGGACGAAATACTTCCCTACATCACGTTTGCGTACAACACCGCCTTCCAAGAAACGACGCGCTTTACCCCCTTCCGTTTGGTGTATGGCCGATATGCCCTGGCCATGCTTGACGCCATGCTGCTCCCGAATTGTACCCCCTCGTCTGTCCCAGGCGCTGACGAATTCGCTCGCGATGCAGAAGCCGCTCGCCACCTTGCTCGACAACGCATTCGCCACCAGCAGAAAACTGACGCCCGGCGTTACAACCTCCGCCACAGGGAGGTGATTTACCAACCCGGCGAGCACGTCTGGGTATGGAGCCCTATACGTGTGCGCGGTCGCTCTGAAAAGCTTCTGCGGCGCTACTTCGGTCCCTACGAGGTGCTACGTCAACTCAGCGATGTGAACTATGAAGTGTACCCGCAAGGAGTTGTCCGGTCTTCTCGCCCGCCCAAGTCTGAAGTCGTCCACGTGTCCCGCATGAAACCGTATTACGCCCGTTAGCCCCCCGGAGTTCACATTCAGTGCTGCCACCACACGCCATCGCACTTTCGGTGTCCCCACACTCTTTATCCCACTTGCCGGAGGCATCGAGGCGATGCCTCTTGAAAGGAGGGGGGCAATGCCACACTGCTCACATTCTGCGAGCGCTGCCATGCTGCCGAGCGGCATTACTGGGCTCGTGTGGGAGCAAAGAAGAGGACGTTCCCGTTCGAACGCGCGCTGCTGGGTTTCTGGCCTTCGGATTAAAAAAACCCTTTTTTCGTGCCGCCCTACGTTTGTCGGAGACAATATTAATACAATGTAATATAATAATAAAAATTGGTTTTTCGGGAAATGAAAGGCACAGTATCTATCTCTTATATCGTTGGACACCTGAAACGCGCCCTAAGAAAAAGGATAAAGGAGGGAGCGAAGTAGTAGAAGTAGTAGAAAACATTTATTCCAAATAGGTAGGATAGAGAGGCGAAAATACAGATTTTGGGTGGAGTCCTTATTTCAGGACCCCAATGTCCACCGCAGTTGCTCTTGCTTGGGATATCAGCTTTAGCTGCGTCGCCAAGTCAGAGCTGAGCAGGGCAGACTCCCACTGTTCCTCGGAGTAATGTTTGTCAAGTTCGGGGGACTTGGGACCGGAGCAGCCCCATGTTACATGAGATGTTGTTGGAATTCCGCCACACCAGAGGCAGATGCTGTCATATCTGTCGGGGAAGATTATGTAGTACTTGTGTAGGTTAGGAAAGGTGTTCGTCTGTAGTTGTCGCCATTCCCTCGCCTCTGCCGCCGTTAGCTTACGGTGTGGTGGCGGATAGACTTGTCTTTGTGTTCGGGGAAGAAGGAGGCGCTCGCAGTACGTAGAGGGGAGAGGGGTGAGGTCGGGGAGGTTAGTCGCTCGGTTAGTATATCCTCGAGCTAGACTGTTCGCGGCCTCGTTTCCTTCGAGCCCCTCGTGCCCAGGAGTCCAAGTGATTTGGTCCTTGCATGTGGAATTTTGAACTTGTGGGGTAGTCAGAATGGGAGCGACGGAGTGTGGAAGTCTGCCAAAGAGGAAGAGGCGACACGCGGACTGGGAGTCGGTAATAATTTTTAACTCATTTTCCGTAGCATCGCCGTGCTGGATTGCGAGGGCAATTGCAGCAGTTTCTTCTACTGTGGGAGAGCAGTTTCGTAGGGAGGCGCTGGCGATTTCCTTGAAATTGGTGTCCAAGACGACCGCCACCGCGTTTGTTGAATCGGGGTACATGGCTGCGTCGACGTATACAGCATTTTGTGCCTGTCGTTGTGTGCGGCGCAGATAGTCCACTCGCGCCTTTCGTCGTCCCTTTTGTGAGTGCGAGTGCATGTTCTTCGGGAGTGGAGCTACATACACGCGAGTTCGCAGAGTTGAGGGTAGGTCTCGGTTGTCCTGGACGGCGCGTATGTCAGCCGGGGAACCCACTGTTTCCAAGACTGCGCGTCCAGCTTTGATGGTGAGGAGGCGTTCCTTTTGCGATGCTAGGACGGCTTCTCAAATTTCTTCTATTGTGTTGGTGAGTCCCAGGTCCTCGAGGTGGCAGTCGGCCGTGTACATCGGGAGGGTTAACGCATGTTTGTAGGCGGTACGGATGATGGCATCTGCTTTGTCTCGCTCATTCCCTAGAAGTGGTAGGAGTGAGAGACCGTATGACAGGCGGCTCATAACTAGAGCCTGTATCAGTCGAATTGTATCCTCCTCTCTCATGCCTTTTCGGTTTCGGGTGATGCGCCGAATCATGCGGGAGATCTGGAGGGCAGTTGTCCGGAGACGCTGTAACGTGTGGTTGGCTTTCCTGTCGCTCTGAAGCCAAAGGCCCAGGATGCGGATAAGAGGGACTTCCTTTATTCTCGTGCCTTCGAGGTAAACCTCGATGTCGCCGGGAGATTTGTAGGCATAGCCCTGAATGCGGATAATTTCGGATTTTTCGGGTGCGCAGCGGAGGCTGCAATTTGCTGCTAGTCTTTCTATGCAATTGACTCCCTCTTTTAGGGTGATTTCTTTGTCAGCAAGGGAACCCCAGGTGGACCAGATGGTAATATCATCAGCGTAGATAATATAGCCGATGCCTTCAATAGCCTCGAGTGCTTTTGCCATGCCGATCATAGCTATATTGAAGAGGAGAGGAGAAATAATAGAGCCTTGGGGAGGGCCTCTGTTGGGTATCTGCTCTGTGCCGGAGCGGACATCTCCCATGCCAATCGTGGCCGTGCGGTTGCTGAGAAAGTTTTTGATGTAGTTGAAGGTCTTGGGTCCGCAATCGAGGGCGTTGAGGTCTTTCAAGATGGCGTCGTGAGAAACGTCGTCAAAAGCGACGTTCAGATCAAGTGCCATAATTAGGTGCTCGCCGCTTCTCGGGATGTTACTGAGTACTTCTTCCTTGAGAAGGAGGAAAGCGTCTTGCGTATAAAAACCTTTCCTGAAGCCGATCATAGTAGGTGGAAAAGGTTTTTGTCCTCTGTGTAGTTTTGGAGGCGGGTCTGGATAACGGCCTCGTATAGTTTGCCCAGGCAAGAGGTGAGGGAGATGGGTCGTAATGCTTCCAGGCTTGGTGGTTTGCCTGGTTTTGTTATAGTCACGATTTCGGAGTGTTTCCACTCTGCAGGGAGTTCTCCCGCCTCCCATAGGATGTCATTTATGTAGGTAGTGAGGACCTCGATCTGCGACTTGCCCAGGTATCTGTCTCATATATCGTTGGACACCTGAACCGCGCCGTAAGGGAAGGGATAAGGAGGGAGTGAAAGAAGAAATAAAGAAAGAGGTGTCGCAGTGGAGGGCACCGGAATAATTTCGATCACCTGGGGATATTTAACATGCACTGACACCGCACAGCACACGGGCGCCTTAGCGTTCTGCCTCAATAAAAACGCAGCCGCCGCTGTCGGGTTCAAACCCGGGAACTCCGGATCAGTAGCCGAGCACCTAACCACTGAGCCACCGCGGCGGGTAAGGCAGTGTAATAATAACAATTGGTTTTGGGGGGAAGGAAATGGCGCATTATCTGTCTCATATATCGTTAGACATCTGAACCGCGCAATATGAAAGGAGTAAAGGAGGAAGTGAAAGAAGAAATGAAGAAAAAGGTGCCGTAGTGGAGGGCTCCGGAATAATTCCGACCACCTGGAGATCTTTAACTTGCACTGTATTCAAAATGCATTTTGACCACAACCTTTTTTCTCTAAGGGCTGTGTGCTTGATGTCCAAAAAGATAAGATGTTCGCTTTGATTTTTAAACCTGGTGTTTATTGCTTACCACAGCGACCCGAAAACGCCACCGTAATCTCTAAAACGCTACCGTAATCTTTTCCGGGACCCGTCGCGGTAAATCAGTGGTTAGAGCGCTCGTCTACTGATCCGGAGTTCCCGTATTCGAACCCGACCGCGGCGGTTGCGTTTTTAAAGGAGGCGAAACGCTAAGGCGCACAAGGCGCCCGTGTGCTCTGCGATGTCAGTGCTCGGTAAAGATTTCGAGGTGGTGAAATTTATTCTGGAGCCCTTCACTACGGCACCTTTTTTCCTTTCTTCTTTCACTCCCTCTTTTATCTCTTCCCTTACGGCGCGGTTAAGGTGCCCAACTATATATTAGACAGGTACTGTGTCATTTCCTTTCACCAAAAAACAATTATTATTAATCTTTACCGAGCTCAAACCCGACTGCGAGGGAGAGAGAAAACATCTTTAATTGTTACTTGAGGGTTGACAGCTAGGGCAGGTGGGCTTAGTGTGGCCCACGAGACGAGTGCGAGTGGCGTCTTCTTGTTCGGTCTTGCGAGAAGTGTGATCCTACCCAGAAAGGAGAGAGCCGGCAGCAAAGTTTGTGAGGGGCGGGTTACCTTCTAATCCCCAGAGGATGCGTACCTGAGTGGCAAACACTTAATGGCCGCAATTAGGACACACGGGGTCATATTCTCCCGACAACGGTCTGCAACGTTTGAGTGCGTTCCGCACTGTGGATTGGCAGCGCGCCCACCCTTTCATTCTGGCAGGTGGCAGTTAATGGTTCATCGTGAGAGGTTGCGTGGTCATCCAATGAACGCTTCGGCCTAGTGCTGCAGTGCCACGAGTCTGCCCACATCCCTCTCACCACCGCCACATACTTTAAGGGGCCATGACAGCCTATTTTCACGCATACCCTGCTTATTGCCTTTAATTCACAAAAGGTTAAATTACTATTCGCCCAATTATCAGTAGATTCTGTGCGGTAAATATATTTCAAATGAATTTTGTGCGTTTCTTTCGCGAACTGCTTGCTGGTCTGGCAACCTCTGATCGCTGATGTCATAAGCACATACACGCCACGCGTCGTCTGCTGCGGGCTGTTGATGTGCTTGAATGCATACCGTAGACAGCGGTCACTCGAAAAGTTTTCTTCTTTTAGCCTAGTGAAATAAATTTCATTTTCTGTGTTCTCTTTTGGGAAGCCTTCAACTCAGTACGCGAGCTGAGTGATCCTTGGGAAAGCGGACTTGCTCGTAGCGCCCACTTTCCGATTGTTGAGGAAATAGAAATCGATGAACCCAACTTTGTTATTTACGCCTACAAGCACGCTCTTCATATGACAGGAGTTTGGTCTCTTCTGCGCAGTCAAGTGCTCCCGTATGGGGCAAGCCGCACGTGCCGTGCATGCCTTCGCCGATGTGCGCCGTGAAAGCCGCGGCTTTTTTCAGCTAGCTACCACATTCTCGTCCGCTATTCATCGCTCGATAATTAAACTCAAGTTATCAAAATGCGCTCTACAGTAACTTTCAGGCACGGAAGGAGCAGAGAAAAGTGTCGAGTGTGATGACTTCCGCACTGCATATACTCGTTTGTAAGTGGAACATACATTTTCTTCGACTCATAGAACCCTTTTGCAGGAATAAAGCCGCTTGCAAAACCCTACATGGCTCGAATGCTTTCACTCCCGCACCGATGAATAGTCGCCGCCGTCTACATGACTGCTTCGAAATAATGGTACAGCATTTTGCTTTGCGTGCGCATTGTGACCCCGGAGTGCAACGATTAGACAACTGCAGCCCCACGCTGAGATTGTTTACATGGCTGCGCGCAAACAGTACTGCTCGTTTACGTGCCCTAAAATGCCAGGTGGGTTATCCTAATCTTAAACGTTACGTACTCTTGCTCAAAACTTGCACTTTTACTCAGTTACACACCATGAAAACACTGCAATGAGCGCCGATGATGCTATATCGTCTGCTCAAAGAACGCTTCGCGTAGAATACCGGCCCTTTCGGCTATCGTATCTGCTTTCTCGTATGTCACCAAAATTTATTTTTGATCGGTTTTGCTAAAGATACGCTCAGACATTACTTGAAATAATGAAAAGAACCGGATTTGTTCTCCACAGTCGACGCCGACGTCTGCTGCCAACAGCCTTCTGCACATGCTATGCAGACCGGGTCACATATATCAGGGTTTCGCTCTTAGAGTACTCGCATCCGGCGATGGAAGCAATCGTCGATTTGAGGGCACTGTAGCCAAAAATACTCTCGACAGCTATTTGCAGGCGCTAAAATCTGCGAATTCGCTCTCCGCAATCGCCAAAATCGCAAGCACGAATCCTGCGTACTCGCTAGGCCTAGTCACGAAAGGCGCTGGCGGTTCACCTTGGGCCGAAATTCAAGCGAAGGCAATGGCTCTCCGCTGATTACTAAGAATATGTGAAGATATGAAATGCAGCCGATCGTTTCGCTTTTTTCGGTAAGGCTAAGACACACAAGCGCGGTTTTCCGGGCCCGTCTATTCACCGGGCGTGAAACATTCGCTCGCCCGCACAAGCTCAGGCGACCGAGACGAGCGGAACCGTCGTGGGGCGTTTTATGCCCGTGTCGCTCAATTGCCTCGCCGATAGGTGCTATATGCGCTGCACTGAACGAAAGCAAATCTTCTCTGGTGCACACACATCGCGTATGTTGCCGTGGCGAGCATGAGGTCCAATAACATTTAAAATTTTTAAGTTTATACAATCTCATACCAACTAGTCCCCAACCACTCTCTTCTGGGTCCCACTAAGCTGACTCTTTATCATTACTACGATACGCGATCGGTGATCGTGCTGGCGTCGTTGTCGGTCCAGCTTGACAGACTAGTGCATCAGCGATGGCATTTGCGTACCGATCAGCCCACCGACCATTGAACGCCATCGCATCAGACTATAGTGTGTCCGGGCCCTACCTATACCGAAGAGAAACATCGTTACTCCTATTATCGCTTCTGCGTTACCAGTATTTCATATATGGGGGACGACTGCTACTTTGATCGCCAGCGAAAGTACATGGGAGAATGAGACCTCGCTGCGCATATTGGAGCAAGGAGTGCAGACGACGTTGGTCCGTGCGTGTTCTAGTGACGACACGAGAGCTTTTAATATGGCGGTCGCTTCGGGTGGGTGGAGTGTCCCGGTCTCAGTTTCGATCGTATTTTTTTTAAATACTCCGCGTCCAGGGCAGCCAGCTTTCGGAAATTGAATCATAAGCTCTTGCATTAGTTAGTGAAGCAGAAAACTGCAATATGAAAAACTACCAACCCGCCGCAGTGGCTCAGTGGTTAGGGCCCTGGGCTACGTATCCAGAGTTCCCGTGTTGAAACCCGATCGCTGCGGCTGCGTTTTTATGGAGGACAAACGCTAAGGCGTCTGTGTTCTGTGCGACGTCAGGGCACGTTAAAAATCCCCAGGTGGTCGAAATTATTCCAGAGCCCTCCAATATGGCACCTGTCTCGCTTTCGTCTTTCACTTCCTCTATCCCTTCACTTAGGGCGCGGTTCGGGTATCCAACGATATATGAGAGAGATACTGCGCCATTTCCTTTCCCCAAAATCCAATTACTATTATTATTAAGGGATGCAGCGATGGTGTAGAGGTAGATCATCCGCCTCGCGTGCAAGAGTACCGGGGTTCGAATCCTGGTGCCGCGCAATTCTACACCGGGTTTCAAAAAAATCCGCGTGTCGATGGAATTGCATAACCAGGCCTGGAGTGCGGCCTGAGTTCAGTGACCAGAACCGACAACGCATTCTCTCACCAGAGCAGGATTTGGCCACCCTGGTTTAGAACTTGGCCAGGACCTTCTATGATCAAACCAATTAACCCTCGGCCCTCAGCCCCCAGCGGCTGCGGAGGAACTGACCACGGCGGCGGTCAGACCTGTGACGCAGCAGAGGGTGCTAAGAATATCTGGCTCCGGACAGGCGGCAATTGAAATCTGAACCTGGCAACGTTTAACGCAAAAACATTATCTAGTGATGGTAGCCTAGTAGTGCTGTTCGAGGAACTAGAGGGAATTAAATGGGATGTGATAGGGCTTAGCGAAGTTAGGACAGGTGAGGCGTATACAGTACTAAAGGACGGACACACATTGTGCTATCGCGGATTAGAGGATAGACGAGAACTAGGAGTGGGATTCCTCATTATTATTAATATAGCTGGAAACATAGAGGAGCTCTATAGTATTAGCGAGAGGGTAGCAGCTATAGTAATTAGGCTGGATAGTAATCACAAGCTGAAAGTGGTGCAGGCCTACGCACCCACATCCAGCCATGATGACCAAACCGTTGAAAGTCTCTATGAGGACGTAGAATCGGCAATGAATAAAGGAAAATCACAGTACACTGTACTGATGGGCGACTGACTTTAATGCGAAGGTGGGCAAGAAGCAGGCTGATGACCATGCGGTTGGTGACTATGGGTTTGGCTCTAGAAATTGCAGGGGAGAGTTATTAGTCGAATTCGCGGACAGAAATAATTTACGGATCATGAATACCTTCTTCCACAAGCTAGAAAACAGGAAGTGGACCTGGAAGAGCCCAATGGTGAAACTAAAAATGAAATTGACTTCATACTATGCGCTAAACCTGGCATCATTCAGGATGTGGCTGTCCTCGGAAAGGTGCGTTGCAGCGACCACAGATTGGTAAGGTCTCGAATTAGCTTAGACTTCAAGAAGGAACGGAAGAAGCTAGTGAAGAGAAAGACCATACACGAGTTAGCCGTAAGAGGGAAAGCAAAGGAGTTTAGGATAGCGCTGCAAAACAGATATTCGGCTTTAACTGAGGAAGACGATCTTGGTGTTCATACAATGCACGATAATCTGACATCAATAATTACGGAGTGCGCAGCAGAAGTAGGCGGTAGGACAGTTCGACAGGATACCGGAAAGCTATCTCAGGTGACGAAAGATCTGATTAAGAAGCGCCAAAGCATGAGAGCGTCTAAACCCACCGACAGAATAGAAATAACAGAGCTATCAAAGTTAATAAATGAACGCAAGGTAGCCGACATAAGAAAGTTTATTATGGAGAGAATCGAGCATGCTCTAAACAACGGAGGTAGCCTAAACACTGTGAAGAGGAAACTAGGCATAAGTAAAAACCAGATGTATGCATAAAGAGACAAGCAGGGCACTGTCATTTGTAATATGGATAAGATAGTTAACGTAGCCGAAGAGTTCTACACAGACCTGTACAGTAGCCAATGTAATCAGAGCGTTAATGAGAAAGACAGCAGTGCACAGCAATGCGTCATCCCGCCAGTAATGAAAGATGAAGTAAAGAAAGCCTTCGAAGCAATGAAATGAGGGAAAGCAGCTGGGGAGGATCAAATAACAGCAGATCTGTTGAACGATGGAGGGGACATCGTGCTAGAAACTAGCCACCCTGTTTACGCAATGCCTTATGACCTCTACTGTACCAGAAGCTTGGAAGAATGCAAACATTATCTTAATTAATAAGAAGAGAGATGCCAAGGACTTGAAAAATTACAGGTCGATCAGCTTACTATCCGTTGCCTACAAAGTATTTATTAAGGTAATCGCTAATAGAGTCAGGACAACGCTAGACATTAATCAACCAAATGATCAGGCAGGCTTTCGTAAAGGGTATTCGACAATAGGTGAGATTCACACTGTCAATCAGGTGATAGAGAAATGCGCAGAATATAACCAACCTCTATATATAGCTTTCATTGATTACGAGAAAGCATTCGACTCAGTGGAAACCTCAGCAGTCATACAGGCATTGCGTAATCAGGGGGTAGAAGAACCTTATGTCAAAAAACTGGAAGATATATATAGCAACTGCACAGATAATATAGTCCTCCATAAAGTCAGCAATAAAATTCCAAAAAGGAAGGGCGTCAGGCAAGGAGACACGATCTCGCCAATGCTGTTCACCGCATGTTTACATTAGGTATTCCGAGGCCTGAATTGGGAACAGTTGGGAATAAGAATAAATGGAGAATACCTAAATAATCTGCGATTCTCTGATGGCATTGCCTTGCTGGGTCACTCAGGAGGTGAGCTGCAATTCATGATCAATGTGTAAGACAGGCAGAGCAGAACGATGGGTCTAAAAATTAGCATGCAGAAAACGAAGGTAATGTTCAACAGCCTAGCAAGGAAACAATAGTTCACAATTGGCAGCGAGAGCCTAGAAGTTTTGACGGAACACGTCTACTTAGGGCATGTAGTGACAGCTGATCCGGATCATGAGAGGGAGATAACTAGAAGGATAAGAATGGGGTGGAGCGCATATGGCAAGTTCTCGCAGATTATGAGTGGCAGTTTACCAGTTTCCCTCAAGAGCAAAGTGTACAACAGCATAATCTTACCGGTACTCACCTACGGGGCAGAAACGTGGAGACTAACGAAAAGAGTTCAGCTTAAGTTAAGGACAACGCACCGAGCTATGGAAAGAAAAATGATAGGTGTAACGTTAAGACACCGGAAGCGGGCAGAGTGGGTGAGGGAACAAACACGGGTTAAAGACTTCCCAGTCGAAATCAAGAGAAAGAAATGGGCTTGGGGAGGGCATGTAATCCGAAGGCAAGATAACCGCTGGTCCATAAGGGTAACGGAGTGGATTACAAGAGAATGTAAGCGTAGCAAGGGGCGGCAGAAGGTTAGGTGGGCGGATGAGATTAAAGAAGTTGGCAGGCAAGGGGTGGATGCAGCTGGCAAACAGGATTATTTGGAGAGACATGGTAGAGGCCTTTGCCCTGCAGTGGGTGTAGTAAGGCTGAATATTATTATTATTATTATTATTATTATTATTATTATTATTATTATTATTATTATTATTATTATTATTATTATTATTATTAAGACCGACCATGTCGTGACCCACTGAAAGCTCGACTCATGCGTCCACGGACCAATGGAGCCAGTTATGCGGCCTTTCTTTTTTTTTTCAAAATCATGGCAGTCTAAAACGTCATAATACCTAATGCCGATGAACACAATGAACGCCGACGGCATATAGAAAGAGGCGAGCGGTCGGTTAAGGCGGCTGTGGCGGCTCAGTGACGTCATAGCAATCACGCCGTTCAAGGTCGTTTCAAGGTCGAACGCGCGCACACGGCGCACACGGAGCACACGGCGGACACGGGGGACGGGGCGAAGAATTTACAGAGGGGAGTAGTAAAGCTATCGCTAAAGAACTGGCCGAATACGACGGGACACGGAGAGACACAAAGACGCATTCACGTCGTGCGTGTTTTTGTCACTTCCTCACAGTTTTTTGGCAATAGCGATGAAGAGACTAGCCCAATGTCGTCTTACCGCTGAAGACGTCTCTGAAAGATAAAACAGAGCACTAGACAGGAGGTAAGGCTGAGGACATCACAAAGAGGAAGTGCCAGTACGTTTAGATGTATTTCTGTTCGCCCACTTTTCTCGGGGGAATAATAACTTTGCAGAAATGACATTTGTTGAAAGAGCTGATTCACGGAGCCTTGGTGTGTTCGTTGCGTCCGAGTGAGCAGATATGTAGCTGGGAAGTGTTGCAGGAGCATGTGTGTCCTGATGGAGGAGGATGTGGGGCGTGGGAAGTGTGGGGAAGAGGAGTTGGAGGGGTGCACGTTTGCCACGGAAGCGACCGAAGTTCCATTGCAGAATTGATAAGGAATCAGGTGTTCGCTCCGCCATGCTGTAGCTTGGTTGGAGTGAAGGTAGGTGGATTGGGTAGGGGGTTCTGTGGGGTAGGTGGGCGGGATTTAAGGGGGGGATGGGGTTGGTGCAGTGAGGAAGGGACCTGCTCTATTGTTTGGAGGCTGGTGTTGTACCGTGCGAGGCTCATATCAAGGGTATGCATCATGTGCGTAAATGCCGCTTCAATTTGTTATTCGAAGCATTGGGACAGGTGGTCGACGAGGACATTAAATTTTGCCTTAGACGCGCGCTCTTTTCGGCGAGTTTAGCGTCTATGCGGGCCTCTAGGAATTCAAGGTCAGTTTGGGTGACGGGTGGTTGCTCTGTTGTGCGTTTTTCTTGGGTGGGGGTCAGGTTTGGGTTTGGGAGTCCGATTGTTCTATGTCTTCAGTGGGTGTTTGAGGTACCAGCGTGGGTTGCGTGGGAGAGACTATTGGCGGAAGCGGTAGAGAAGTAGAGGTGGGGGTCTTGACGAGAGAGGTAAGACGACTCACCTCCTCTCGCAGGGCCTGTAGCTCCCGGTCACGGGGGTCCACCTGTGTGGGCGGGGGGATTGAGGGCTTGCTGGTAGCTTTGAGCCTGTTGCCTGCTGCTCTGTCTGCCCAGGAAAGTTGTGGAGGCTGTTGGTCCTGGCGGCGACGAGACGATGAGCGAGACTTGCTAGAGCGACAAACACTGGCGCGGTCTGCGTCTCGCTCCGGTGTGCTGGAAGTGTGCGGTTGCGGTAAGCGCCGTCCCCTCGCTTTGCAACCTTCAGTACCCGTCCTGTGGGCGCCTCCACAGAGTATGCAGGCTGGGGTGCATGTCGGAGTGTACTCTCGGGAGTGCGGGATACCGCATCTTGAACAGTTGTGCGTACGCTGAAGGGTAGACACATCCGCGCGATGCCCTGGTTTTCTAGAGTTTGTGCAAGCATCCTGATGTCCTCTATATAAAGTGCAGTTGCGGAATCCGCCTCCGTATGAGATGGTTCGGGGCACCGGACCCGCCCGGAAGGTGATGAGGATCGAACGGGTCTTTCCCATGCGGCGTGCATCAATTATGGGGACGCCAGGGTTGCCCGTGATGAGTTCTTCAAGAATCTGTGTTAGGATTTCTTCCTTGTAGGCTTTAGTGATTACTCCTCTTACTGCACCGTCCGGGGGGGGGGGGGGTGCAATGTATGGGGTGACTGTGTAGGCTTGGCTTCGAATTGAGATTTGTTTGATGAAGACCAGGCGTAGCACGTCGGCTTAATGCCGGGTACTCATCGTGCAGGGGTTGTTTAGAGGGTGGATACGCAAGTTGTTGGCGTCTGGGACTTGGAGCTCCTTGGCTGCAGTTATTATGGCCAGGCGAAGTTGGCGTGGTTGAATGTCGTTTAAATTAAGTCCTCCGTTTGACCGAACACTATCTTGAAGGCATCCCCACGCAACCGCGGCTGGCGTTGCGACCTTTGCGCCGCGAGACGCGTCGCCCGCAGCTGGGAGGCTTAGTGTACTGAATCTTCAGGTCGTGAGCGGTGGTGGCGTTCGCCTGGTCCTGGAATTTCGGTGCTCCTTTCTGACGGGCGGGTAAGTCCAGAATATGCTTCCAGTCCCTAGGATCGTAGTCCTTCGGGTTGATTGTCTCTCCGATCACGTGGACCTCCTTGCTGTCGATGTAGGGGAGGTCGAGCGGCTTAGGCTTAGCGCACATTGGCGCGAGGCCTAGTGCGGCTGCTGATCGACAAAGGGCGGTTTTCGGCCCGTAGGCTCACTTAGGGGGGACCGACTGCCACCAAATTTGAATAGATGGGGGCGCTCACCTTTACGGATGGTGCATGAAGAGATGGGCACTGCGTGGGTTTAAATCCGGACGAAATCGCCGTGCTGGTACAGAGCCGATGCGAAGCGCGTTCGCACTAGCCGGCCCCCAGCGGCCTCTTTGGAATATTTGAAACAGATTATGCCCGCCATCAGCAAATTTTCACGGATGGTTCTGTGGACAAAGTCAATCAAGCTAGCGCAGCGGCTTTTTTCATTTCTTCTTCGGACTGTAAGTGGTCTGTACGCATTACGCCTTCGTATCCTCCAGAACCGCCGAAAGTGTTGCTATCGAGGCGGCTCTTACGGAAGTTAGGGTCTTGTCCGGCTCAACTTGTTGTCGTCCTAACTGATTCAAAATCCGCGCTTAAGAGGTTAGAGCGCGGATTCCCTACTGATGCCTTGTCTATATGCTCTCCGCGCTTGGTGCAGAATCTGCACAGCAGAGGCTTTACTCTATATTTCCAATGGGTGCCCTCTCACATAGGAGTCAGCAGCAATGAGGTGGCAGACAGTTTCGCCCGTGAAGCTTTATCAAGGAATCCATCAAAAATATTACCTCAAGATGGAAACAGTCTTCCACGAACGAAGATGAAGAAAGAACGCCCAGCAAAACAGAGCGGCGAAAGACTGACTTTGAAATTCGAATGAGTAAGTTTCACTTGGTCAGCTGTAGCTATCGCGCCTCTCCACCTTTAACCAGAGCTAGAACACTGCCATTTTTTTATATTTTTGTCAGGCACAAGGTTATGTTTTCTCTGCTGCTGTGCCTGAAAAGGCATCTATAGATTCTGAGAAGTTTCTGCGTAGAAGCGTTAGACAAAAATTGGCAGTGTCTTAGCTCGGCTCTGCCAGGATATATGTAACGTAAGCAAGTGTGAAACTCTCTTGTTGGCCCAGTTCACATATTCTACAACGTATGAAGCACAGGCATAAACGTCCAGTATAATCTGCAGTTCCATATTTGTTTTAAGCACAAACGCTATCCAAGGATTGGAGGGTTACTGTCACTGTTACGACTGTTATATAGGCTAACGGCACGTTGTTCTTCGCTTTCCTGAGCCCGTCGCTGAAGCCTCTTGGTTGCATTCCATGGTTCATCACGGGCAGTCTTCAGCGAAGCAGAACTCAGGTCTCTCCTCCCGCTGCGGTCTCTGCCGCTAGCGGTCGACACACCGGACAGTAAACGAGCCTGTCCAGCCGCGGCATATTCACGGCGGCGTTTAACCAGTCCTTCGGCACGTGGCTGGACTGTTTCCAGGCCGATTCATTTCCTCTTCATCTCGTTCCGCGGTCGATTCAAGGCCTCCTCCAGCTAATCAAAATTTTCGCCGTCCGTACTGTCGCTTCAACTGTGGTTGCGGAGCACGCCAGCTCTCCTTTTCAATCCTGTGACATCTTATCCCACATGCGACGCAGCTGTCGAAGCCAGCGGAGTCGAGCGCAACGACGACGAACGCGGTGTCACGCCCTACCAAACGGCGGCGCGGTGTGACTTCGTGCCAGATGGCGTGGCGAGCGCGCGAAGCACAGTAACTTTCCGCGGCGAGGCGCGCGTTGTGACGTCACGAGTCTCAATGGAGTACCGCCTCGGCGAAATCACAACTTTGCGGCCAATAAAGCTTCCGCTTTAAAAACATTTATTGCTGAAAAACTGAACACGGTCGTGTCTCAACAGTCAGCGGCACCCGTGCTATGGCATTGCATTGTGCATGAGCATCAATGCGCCACTTACCACACGTCGTGATGCAATGGCTGTTCTCTGCAATAGCGCTGATAAAGGATCAGAACATGACTTCAAAATCCTATTCATTCGATGTATTCTCAGGTTTTTCGGAAGAATCCTTCAAGGTAGAATTGATTTGTAAATTGAAGTATATATTCATTGCTGAGTAACTGCCCAATATTACAAATCTGCTCCATCTTTGAGGATTCTCGCAAAAAAAGTTTACCATCACTGTTCCCACATTGAGTGATCAATCATTTCGCTCTGGCCCTACCTCATGCTAGCCGTACTGATTAAGCCAGACTGCGCCGGTGATCCGGTGGCTCGGCGTTCGAAGCGTGGAGAGAGAGAGAGAACTTTATTGGGAATATAAATGGAGGAAGTATGAGAGGGCCCTGAAGGGACCCTCCCTTACAAACACTAGATGGGCTCCTCGTTACAGGAGCCCATTGGCCTCCAGGGCTCCTCGGGCTCGGACGACTAGGGCCTTTTGGCTCGCTAGGTCGGAGCAGTTGAGCAGGGCTGCCTCCGAGTCCTCCGAGGTAGGGTTGGGTTTGGGGTCTAGGTTCGGGGTTGACTGGCATGCCCACACCATTTGGCAGATATCCGAGGACTTCTCCTCACAGTGTGGGCATATTCCCGTGCAAGCGGGATCAAAGAATTTTGGAACTGCCGGGCACAGCAGAGTTTTGGTGAAGAGACGGAGGAGAATGTGTTCCTCCGTCTTAGTGAGGTCCTTGCATGGCTTGAGAAAGATTGATTGTTCAGATTGCTAAAGTTGTGTTATTTCCTTAAAAGTAAAGACGGGCTTGGGATCGGGATCCGCTGCGGTAGGGTTAGAAGGCGTTGTTACCCGGAGAGTGAGCGCGTGCGCGGAGACATCTGCCATTTCATTGCCTTCGAGTCCTAGATGAGCGGGAGCCCATACTATCGTTCGGGGAGCGGGGGCCCCGGGATAGTCACTGTTTTGAAGAATGCGGTAAGCTAGGAAATGAATGTATCCGTGTTCAATGTTTCTATAGGCCCCTCTCGAGTCAGTAATGATGACCCGCGAGTCCCGGTCTGCGGCGGCTAACGCGACAGCGACCTCCTCCACATGAGTTATGTTTTGAGCTCGGAACGTAAATCCGTTCACCGTAGCTTTCTTGTGTACGACTGCGGCCGTGTACCACCCTCCACGGTGGGGGCCTGAGGCGTCCACGTAAAAGACTCCGTGTTTGTCACCGTAGTGGTAGGCTAGAGAATCCGCCCGCGCGAGGCGTCTGCCACTATGGTCTTCCTTTGACATTTTGGCCGGGAGAGGTCACACGTTCAGGGCGAGTCTCCAAATCTCGGGGACACGTGCGCGCTCATCCACGAGTGTTGTGTGATGGCCAATGTGCAGTCGGGCTAGTAGGCGGCGACCCGATGGCATTTTCGAGAGTCTAGTGTATTGGTTCGTCAAGTGGGCTTCCCGAAGCTCGACGAATGTGTTAACCATCCCCAGGCCCATGAGGCGTTGGTTAGACGCGTTTGCCGGGAGGTTCAGGGCACACTTGTACATTTTTCTGAGGACTACCTCGAGGGCATTTTCGTCAGATTTCCGAAGGTGAAGGTAGGGGGTCGAGTATATGACTCTACTGGTTACGAAGGCATGCGCCAGCCGCAAGGCGTCTTTGCATCGTAGCCCCCCGATTTTGTTAGAGACCCGGCGGACCATGCGGCCTACCTGAGTTCCTACCTTGCGCAGTCTGGCTAGTGTTGTTTGAACTCGTCTATGTTTGTGGATGAAAAGACCTAGTACTCTGATCTCGTCGTGTTCGGGTATGGGGCCGTTAGGCAGGGATAGTTCCAGTTTGGTATCGCACTTTGGTGATGGGCGAATGTGCACAAATTCAGACTTAGCCGGGGAGCACTGAAGGCCGCAATGGCGAACGTAGGCATCTACGATCGCTCCCGCTTGCTGCAGGTTGGTTTCTATGTCACCGACTGTGCCGTGTTTGGCCAAGATGGTTATGTCGTCAACATACAGCGCATGCTGAATGCCTTCGACTTTCGCCAGCTGGGCCGGGAGATTCTTCATGGCGAGATTGAAAAGGAGCGGAGAAAGAACCGCGCCCTGCGGGGTTCCTCGCGTGCCTAGCTGGTAAGGGCCGTGTTCTTCGTCTTGTATCCTGATGATGGATTGTCGCTCAGATAGAAATTGTTTGACGTACTGAAAGGTTCTGCGACCGCAGTTGGTCTGGGAAAGATGTTGTAAGATGCTTTCGTGTTTGACATTGTCGATGGCGCCCTTTAAGTCTAAAGGCGACGGGGTTGACGGGGTTGAGAATTTCTCTATCGAGTTGTAGCAGAATGTTTTGCGCGGGTCGGTGCGGGCCAAAACCGTACATGGTGTCAGCGAATGCGTTGTTGTCTTTCAAAAACTCGGACAGTCTATCTCGCACCATCGTTTCCATAAGCTTTCCCGCACAAGACGTAAGGGAGATGGGGCAAAGGTTGTCCGTGTTTATGGCTTTGCCGGGTTTGGGAATGAAAGAGACTAGAGCGGTCTTCCATTCGATTGGGAGGGGTTCCTTGCCTAGCCACATAGAATTGATGTACGCGTGGAGGTCTTCGTAGGCGGGGTCGGGGAGGTTGGCAAGAAGTTTCACGGTAATTTTGTCCCTTCCCGGCGCCGTTTCTCGCTTCATTTTACCCAGTGCCACCTTCAAGTCGTACAGTTGGAACAGTCGATCCAACTCCGCGTTCTCGGAACCTGCATAAGAGTACGCGGGCCCTTGGGGGTCCTGTTGAGTGCAAAGGTATTGGTCTCGTAGTTGTTCTGCCAATTGAAAAGCATCTCCATCGAAGCTGTGGATAGCCCGTTAGAGATGCTTTTGCGTCTCTGCACGAGTCTGTGTTGGGTCGATTAGGGCGCGAAAAAGACGCCACGTATTTCGGTTTTACATTTGCCTAGCTGCCGTGTTACAGCGATCTACCCAGTTCGAGTCGGCGAGTTGGGCCGCGTACTCTGCCGCTCGCTGGGTGAGCTCGGTGATCCGGGCTTTAAATTTCCTGTTGTGTTTCTGTCGGCGCCATCTGCGGACCAGGCTATGCCGCGCCTCCCAGAGGTGCAGGAGGTGGTTATCCACCTCCGGCGTGGCCTCCGAGAGTTGAATTTCTTTCTGTGTCGAACGAAGGTGTGTAACCACTTCCTGAGTCCACGCGTGGTATCCTCGTTCGCGAATGGGGGTCGGGTTTATGTAAGATTGCCGGAACTCATTCCAGTCGGAGAGTCGGGCTTGCGCGTGGGGTATTGCCAACGGTTTAGTCCTAACGGTGATTTGGATGCAGCAGTCGTCGCTGCCGAGGGTCTCCTCGGTGTTTGTCCACTCAGCATGTATGATGTTCTTGGTGAAGGTAAGATCCGGACACGTGTCACGGGTCACGGAGTCTGTGTGGAGAGTTAGGCCTAGCGTGGACGCGAGGTCCGCCAGCTTGCGTTCTCGCTTCTCTTATCCCCAAAGCAAGCTGGGGGCGTTAAAGTCGCCCAGGATTACTAGGGGTCCCTGCCTGCTGTTTTTAGGGCACGACTTAAGAGCGTCGCGAAAGTGGCATTTTTGAGCTTTGGGGGCAGTAAACGTTGAGTATGTGGAGTGGTGCCTTTCTTTTCCTGAGCGGAAGGAGGGTCACCATCACGTACGAGAAATCGGTTTGGAGGTCTAGGTCGACTAAATTGGCCGTGTAACTTTTATGCACGCAGATGCAGGAAGAGGGGCCCTGCTGGAAGGTGATATAATTTGTAATAGTGGCGCCACTCCCTGGCTCCTGGAGGGCAACCACTGCCGGGAGAGAATCGAGGGTTGATAGGAAAAGTCTGAGGTTCGCCCGCTTTGCACGGGAGCGGAACCCGCGGCAGTTCCATTGGGCAATTTGGACAGGGGAGACCGAATTGGGTTCGGGGGTTGTTTAGTCTTAGGGTTGTTGCAAGCCATGATTGTTGTTTATGTTAGCGAAAGGACGTAACGGTGCTATCCCGGGGCCAGTGCTGTCGGAGGTTTGAGTGTCCTCCGAGCCGGTGAGCGAACAGCTATCGTCCTCGTCTTCTGAAATAATGGTTTTGGTAGCAGTTTTGCGGCGCTTATTCGAGGCGATTTGTCTAGTAATCATCCCGGGGATCGTCTGGGCAAACTGGGTGATTTGCTGGGCGATCATCTCGGGGATTTGAGCAAATTGTTGGGTAACTTGCTCTTGAAAAGTGGAGCAGGCTTGGACGAGCTTTGAAATTTGGTTCTCGATAGCGGTGAATCGTGCCTCGAAACGTGCTTCGATGGCGGTAAATCGTGCCTCGAAAGGTGCTTCGATACGGGCTTCGAGTGAGGTTTCTGCTTTTTGGGTCGCCTTAGGCGCCGCGGGCTCACTCTTCATAACCTCGACCGCAGGGGGAACTGAGGGAAGAGGAGGGGGAGTCTGATTCATTTTGGACTCTAGTTCGGTGATTTTCTTTAACAGTAGCGCATTTTGGTTCAGCAGCTTCTCATTTTGGGGCCTGAGTGCTGCCATTTCTTGGTTTTTCCCGACACTTTGTGTCTTAAGGAGGGGAGTGGAAGGAGAGGGGGGAAAGAAAAGCAGCCTCGCTCAAACCGCTCCCCTGGTGTCCGTTTTTGACGACGTTGGCCCAGGCCCTGGAGGCTCCGTCTTGCGTCCGCGTTGTTTGCCGTTTCTTCTCCGGGCCGTTGTGTGGTTTAGGTGGCCCCTCCTGTGGTTGTTTCCCATCGGTGGTGAGTTGCGGCTTTTTCTTGCTATTGGAGGTTCCCTGGCTGGCCTCTTCACCTGCTCCTCCGGGAGGGCCCGAGGTGGCGGCTTTCCTCTTGGGTGGCGTCTTGTTGCTCTTTGCTCCCATGAGGGCAGCCATTTTTGGTGTGAGGTATTTTGCCGCACATTCGCGAGAATTGGTGACGTCGGCGCCACCGCATACGGAGCATCGCGGATTGCATTCATGAGGGGCCCGCACCCCCTCCACTAAAGGGACTGGGGTTCCACAGGTTACGCAGATGTCCGGTCGCATGTTTGGACACGTGTCCGATCGATGTCCAACGATTCCACACTTGTCGCAGGCAGGGATGATCTTGTGATGACCCCCATAATGCGCAGGTCCACACGGGACGGAGAGGCAAAGAGACACCGTATGGCTCAGTTTAAACAAACAGGTATATTCAATAATTGCACATGATTAAGGTTATACATCAGAGGCTGGGGCGTCCGAGCTTACGTGCCGACGACTTCATGGGGGCGATGGAGTGGCTCCGGAGTTGGGCTCGAGCGGTTGCTGGCAGAAGCTGAACGCCGTCGGGCTTCGGCGCTGAAGGCCCTCTTCGCTAACGATGTCGTCCTGAGCGTGTATGCAGTAGAATTTCAATAGTCGTCCGTTTCTTCGAGGATGGTTCACAAACCCTTCCTCTAGTGTCGTTCGGCTTGGAAGATGAACAGGAGGCGAGCTTGTAGATGATGACAGCAGAGCATAATTTTACAACAGAACAAACTTTGCACTACTTTACTCATCGACCGGGCAGGTTAGTGCCTAAGTAGCATCACATTACATGCTAAGCATGGAGCCCCAGCTCAGACTGGACTGCATCCGTTTACATGTGCTTTTAAGCACTTGATTAACAAAGGACTAAGGGCGGTCATTTCCAGTGGCCCGCCCAAAGCATCAATTCTCCAATCCAAAATAACATGCGAGATGGGGACCACCCCTTGGGTTGGGCTTAGCCTCGAACCCAGAGTCTGTTAACAATACAAACTAAATAAACAACAAAAACGCCACCACTCTCTCTCAAGTGAGAGTATACACAGGCTCTCTCTTCGGAGCTAATTCACTAGCGCCTGTCTTTCCACATTCTTGGCGAGTACTGCCTGTCCGCCATTACAGGTGTCCGTCACGGCCCTTCTGGGAAGCTGTGGGTGCCTTCCCGGCGATAGCCCACGACAAAGGGGGGGGGAGGGAAAGAATGTTGTCTTCGCGGTAGCGCATAGCGTCGGCTGTGGTACGGCGCGCTCTGGCCCGCTGACAGCTCCCTTGTCCTGGAATGTGCCCGGAAATTGGGGAGGATAAAGCCTGTTTCCCCGGGGCGGCGGCGGGTCCGGTTGTTCTGGTCGTCACTCAAAGAGCATGGCTGGGTAATTGATGATGCCGCTGTCACGGGTCTCCGTCTACGCCGCGCCGTCGAACGTGGATCCTCGTAGCACACACGGAATGTCACACTCGCTCACCCTCCAGAAGAATGTTCTCCGAACATTTGAGTCCACGCAGCTCCCCTTGTCTTTCTGAATCGCCTCGCACAGTGCGTCCGACAAAACACTTTTCGCTGCACTCAACGCCACTGCACAACACCATATGCCTCCGCTGTCAATACTGGCGTCTCCAGGGGCAGCACTGATCTTCTTTTACAGATAAACATGAAACTCAGCACCCAAGCCTCTCCTTTCTAGTCCAAACTGGACGAAATAAATTTACCACAGTTACAAAGGAGCTCCCACTTCTAGCACGATCACGGCACAGACAAAAATATAGATAACGAAAGGAAGTAGGCCAGGTTCTGCATGCGCTCCGCATGCTCTCCTGTGAAGGTGTTACTTAATGACAGAAAGGTTTAACTACCAACTCCGATAACTTAACACATAAGCACATAGCAATGTTATGAGCTGCGGCATTACACAATTCTAACCAGTTCAAAACTCCGCTCTGTTTACGCCATTAGTCCGACTTAGCTTTCCGATTTCGCAGAGGATATCGGCCTTCATGAGTCATACTAAGTAAGTCTGTGCCCCTTTGTCTGCTTTGGGACTCGCGAGGGCTCGTGGCAGGAGCCTCTCCTGGCGTTATCTGCGCGGCAACCTCGCGCGCTTCTTCTTCTAGCAATGCATGAAATAAATCCGGTGGCATTCCGGCCGTCACCTCGGGCGCCTGCCGAACAAATGCAGGAGAGGGCGTTTCTTGCGAACTATCTGCGCGCTCCGCTTCACTTCTGTCCCCATCAAAATCCGCGCTTTTCCTTTCCTCATTTCGTGAATACTGAACCGGTGCCGACTTGAGGCGATTTGCGTGTATCCTTATCAAACGCCGGTTCACGTCTCGGACTCTGAAGTTTACCGGAGAAAGCTTCTCGACAACCTCGCACGGTCCTCTCCACTTCGTCTGGAACTTACGAGCTAGCCCAATCTGCCTTTGGCAGTTTTCAATGTACACGCTGTCCCCCACATCAAACGGCGCGTCTCTAGCACTGCGATCGTGCACCTCCTTCCTGCGCTTCGCCGCTTTCTTTAAGGACTCCTTTGCGATGTCCCTCGCCACTTGCAAGCGCGATTCTAGCTCAACCTTATAGTCGTCCAGTGAAGCGTATGGGACACGACGGGGGCCCTCTGGCACTTCACTAGGCTGGTCCGGGTCTCGGCCGTAGAGAAGAAAGAATGGCGATTCGCCCGTGCTCTCGTGTGCTGCGGAATTGTAGGCAAACATTGCATACGGGAGCCACAAGTCCCAGTCCCGCTGGTCGCGCGAAACAAAATGCGACAGGAACCCGGCCACGGTTTGGTTCAGTCGCTCCACCGCGCCGTTGCAAGCCGGATGGTACGGTGTTGTCTGCTTCTTAGCGATCTTAAGCAGCTCGCAAACTCTCCTCATTAGCTGCTACACGAAGTTCGTTCCCCGATCTGTCAAGAGTTGCCTCGGGGGTCCATGTCGGAGCACGATCTGTTCGACAAATGCTCTTGCAACCGTGTCTGCCTTCTGATCTGGGAGTGCTACCGCTTCAGCGTATTTTGAAAGGTGATCGACAAATACTAAAATGTACTTGTTTCCGGAAGTGGTCGTGGGCAATGGGCCCATTATGTCCATACCTGTCCGCTCGAAGGGAGCCGAAACCTCAGAGAACGGCTGAATTGGAGCTGGTCTTCGTCCCTTGGGTGTTTTTCTTTCGAGACAGGAATGACACTTCGCACAGTAGTCTCTAACATCCCGTCGCATGCCACTCCAAAAGTACAAACGCTCCACACGCCTGCGTGTCTTCGCTACGCCAAAATGACCGGCGCATGGCGCATCGTGAAACGCGCGAAGAACCCTTTCTGTCCACGACCGAGGTATGACGACTCTCTCCCAAGCGGTTTTCTCTGGTCTCCCTTTCCTGGTTGGCCTCGTGCGCCGACACAGGGTGCCGTCTTTGCCAATAAAATAACCTAGCTGTTCGGGGTGAGACGGTGCGCCCTCAAAGCTTTCGATTATTCGCTTCAGGTCAGGATCTTTGCACTGCTCTGTGCGTAATTCGGCGGGGTCGACTACGGGGACAAACTCATCTATAGCTGCCACGGCAGCTGTGCAGCTGAGTGCATCAGCATTCAGATGTGTCTTTCCTTACTTGTGCTCAACTTCAAAGCAGTATTCCTGCAGGTGTAGATTCCATCTAGCGAGTCGCGAGCTAGGGTCCCTGACACTCATCACCCATTTCAGAGGATGGCAGTCTGTGACTAGCTTGAATTTGCGGCCGTAAAGGTAGCATCTGAAGTGCTTTACTGCCCAGACAACGGCGAGGCACTCCCTTTCCGTAGCTCCGTACTTTTGCTCTGTGGGGCTCAGCTGTCGGCTAGCAAAAGCAACGGGATATTCTTTGCCCTCGATAACCTGAGATAGCACGGCACCAACTGCGAACTTTGACGCATCTGTGGCCATAACGAAAGGCAAACTAAAATCCGGGTGGCGCAACAGCGGTGCACTCATTAGCTTCCTTTTCAGGGCCCCAAAAGCATTCTCCGCGTTTTCGTCCCAGCGAAAGGCGACATTTTTGGCTGTTAAGGCGGTGAGCGGCTTAGCGAGCTTGGCGAACTCCTCTATGTGCCTTCGGTAGTAACCGATCAGGCCGAGAAACTGCCGGACCTGGCGGACGCTAGTCGGGGATGGAAAATCCGAGACACACCTTAGTTTCTCAGGGTCCGGTCGCACGCCGTCAGCTGAAACAACGTGCCCGAGGTACTTCACCTCGTTTTTGAGGAATTGGCACTTAGAGGGCTTCAGCTTGAGACCCGCTGCTCTTAGTCGCACCAAAACCTGCTCAATATCGCGCAAATGGTTCTCAAAACTGTCACTGTATATGATAATGTCATCCATATACACGAAGCACAGCCTCCCCAGAAGACCTGCCAGGATAACATCAGCGGTTCTCTGCCAGACAGCAGGGCTGTTGGCCAGACCCATCGGCATTCTTTTCCATTCATAGTGCCCTGAGGGCGTGTTGAATGCCGTTTTCTCGGCATCTGCCGGATCCATTGCTATCTGCCAGAATCCCGCCGCCATGTCCACTACCGTGAAGTACCTGGCAGAGCCCAGCTGAGAAAGCGTCTCCTGTATATTGGGGATGGGGTATGGATCGATGCGAGTTACGGCATTTAGTTTGCGGTAGTCCACTACCAATCGATACGAGCCATCTGGCTTTTCCACCAATAGTGCTGGTGCTCCCCAGGGTGACTTTGAGTGTTCGACAATGCCGCGATCAATCAGGTCCTGCACCTGCCGCTCCATCTCCTCACGTTGGGAGTAAGGAATCCTGTACGCAAGCTGGTAAACGGGCGATGAAGTGCCGGTTTCTATCCTGTGCTTTATAACGCCACAGCAGCCCAAATCCAGGTTGGACGCGGCGAATACCTCCGAGTAGTCGTTCAGCAAACCAGCCAGAGCCTCCCTCTCCCTGGATTTTACGTGAGAAAGATCGAACGACACCTTTGGAGCAGCCGAAGGACTAGCATGCTCTACAGTTGCGAGTACCGTATCGGTGGGCTCACGTTGCTCTATCGCAGAGGTGAAGAAAGCCAATGTTTTGTTCTTGGGAAGGCTCAGTGGCTGCTGGCTACAGTTAACCACCCGTAGGGGCACTCTGTGGGCGTCATTAACTGTCACGAGGCACGCGGCTGCCTTCAGGCCATTGCTGAGAGAGTCGACCGGCTCAAGCACTCCCACGGCGCCGCTCTCTACATCTGAAGGCACAAACGCGTACAAAATGTGCTCCGACCAAGGAAGGACGACCGCCTCCTCGACCAGCCGGACGGCAACCCGCGAATATACCTTCTCCAATGATCCCACTGTTTGACGGGTGTCAATATCGGTAATGCGAATCTCAGCCCCTCTCCTGTTCAAAAACGGAACTTTTGAGCCGCCCGCATTAACCTCTTCCTCAGAGAATGAGACTACTACCTTCCCTTTTCTCAAAAAATCCTGCCCTAATATACCTGACACTCCGTTTGGCAGAGACACCGTGTCCGGGCATACGTAGCAGGGGTGCTCCAATGCAATTCCGCCGAGAGAGAAGTGTAACCGGTAGAGTCCACTTATGCCAAGAGGATCCCCCGTTATGCCTACAAATTTGGTTGCCATACCACCAGACGCTTCCAACACCTCGCGGTCCCCCTTCCTTCGAAGCGTGTTAAAACTGCTCTCCTTAAGCAATGTCACCTTTGACCCTGTATCTATCAACAATTCCATACAACAACCATTTAACTTGCAACGCACAACAGGGCATGCCTCGTCGGCCACACAAACTACCACCACCTCATCATCTACTGCTTCTCCCCACGCTCCTCAGGCTGGGGAGGACTAACTAGTTTTTTGACTCGGTATCTGGAGCCCCGCTGTAGGCTTGCTTAGGGCGTGTCTCGCCTGCTTCTCTTTGTGGCTCCCCACGGCGCACGTTTTGGCAGAACCTGGCGATGTGTCTGCGACCCTGGCAAGCGAAGCATATGATTTCTTCAAAATCTCGCATACCGCGCCTGTAGCTTTGTGGCGGTCTCCGGTTTCCAGCGAATGGGCGCTGTTGAGCGCGAGCTTCAACCTGGCATTCTACCTGCTGAGATAGCAGCTGTTCTAAGCGATCTAACCGCTCTGTCAAGAGAGCAACCTCAGGGTTGAGCACCGCTCTCTCTATGACGCGTACTCTCGCTGCGGCTGTCGTTAACGCCTCATTTCGTTCCTCATCCAATGCGGCCTCCACGGCTTGGTCGAAATTGCTCGGCTTGCGCGAGAGCACGAACCGGCGCACAGGGTCTTGCAGACCAGCCACGAACAAAGCGGTCATTTCCTCTTTAAGTATATCCTCCGCGTATTTCTTCCTTAGCTGGTCTCCTTCCTCCTCCCTGCTTAACGTATCGCGTGCTAGGCGCTGAAGCCGCGACGCAAATGTTCGCACGTCCTCCCCTACCATCTGTCCGGCGTCACGGAACCTCTGTACCCGCACGTGACGTGGTTCAGTGTCGAAATGCTCAAACGCGAGCTTCTTAAATTCCGCAAATGATTTTGTGGATTTTACTTTTTCGTCTCGCCAGGCAAAATCATGAGCAGCTCCTGCCATCTTACACCTCGCCATTCCCAGCATTTGAGCATCGGACCATCCCCCCATTTTCCCAATCTCTTCTAGCATGGAAAAGAAATCGCAGATTGGAACCCCTGTCTTATCTCCCGTAAACGTCGGAATGACGCTTCCTAATGCCAGCATGCTTGCTCCGAGCGACGGCTGTGGAGTGGGAGCTCCCTCAGATACAGTCATTTTTTTTTCAAGCCCCCCAGTGCCTCAAGCCTCTCAAATGGGGGTAAAAGTCCCACAATCAGTCCCGTGATTCCCTTTTGATTACAATTTTGAAGTCATGAATGTCACAGCATTCAGAGGACATTTGCTTTTGAGACCCCACTTCTGACACCAGTGTGATGACCCCCATAATGCGCAGGTCCACACGGGACGGAGAGGCAAAGAGACACCGTATGGCTCAGTTTAAACAAACAGGTATATTCAATAATTGCACATGATTAAGGTTATACATCAGAGGCTGGGGCGTCCGAGCTTACGTGCCGACGACTTCATGGGGGCGATGGAGTGGCTCCGGAGTTGGGCTCGAGCGGTTGCTGGCAGAAGCTGCACGCCGTCGGGCTTCGGCGCTGAAGGCCCTCTTCGCTAACGATGTCGTCCTGAGCGTGTATGCAGTAGAATTTCAATAGTCGTCCGTTTCTTCGAGGATGGTTCACAAACCCTTCCTCTAGTGTCGTTCGGCTTGGAAGATGAACAGGAGGCGAGCTTGTAGATGATGACAGCAGAGCATAATTTTACAACAGAACAAACTTTGCACTACTTTACTCATCGACCGGGCAGGTTAGTGCCTAAGTAGCATCACATTACATGCTAAGCATGGAGCCCCAGCTCAGACTGGACTGCATCCGTTTACATGTGCTTTTAAGCACTTGATTAACAAAGGACTAAGGGCGGTCATTTCCAGTGGCCCGCCCAAAGCATCAATTCTCCAATCCAAAATAACATGCGAGATGGGGACCACCCCTTGGGTTGGGCTTAGCCTCGAACCCAGAGTCTGTTAACAATACAAACTAAATAAACAACAAAAACGCCACCACTCTCTCTTCGGTGAGAGTATACACAGGCTCTCTCTTCGGAGCTAATTCACTAGCGCCTGTCTTTCCACATTCTTGGCGAGTACTGCCTGTCCGCCATGACAGGTGTCCGTCACGGCCCTTCTGGGAAGCTGTGGGTGCCTTCCCGGCGATAGCCCACGACAAAGGGGGGGGGAGGGAAAGAATGTTGTCTTCGCGGTAGCGCATAGCGTCGGCTGTGGTACGGCGCGCTCTGGCCCGCTGACAGCTCCCTTGTCCTGGAATGTGCCCGGAAATTGGGGAGGATAAAGCCTGTTTCCCCGGGGCGGCGGCGGGTCCGGTTGTTCTGGTCGTCACTCAAAGAGCATGGCTGGGTAATTGATGATGCCGCTGTCACGGGTCTCCGTCTACGCCGCGCCGTCGAACGTGGATCCTCGTAGCACACACGGAATGTCACAATCTTGTAATAGTTTCGCACAGGTGTAAGGACGCTTTCGTAGTGCACGTATCGGGGCTTCTCTTTCTCTTCGAAAGTGATGCGTGCTTTGTTTGACTTGCCGAATTATCGGATTTCTTTGATGGTACCGGTGCGCCATTGTACCTTTTCTTGGAGGGTTTCGGAGGTGTCCTCGTTGAGGACCGTGATTACTCCGTGGCAGATGTCTTCGGAGTCCTGTTTTAGGTACCCGTAAAGTGGGACTGATCCATTGCTGGTTTCTAATACAAACTCCCCGATGAGTCGACTCGCCGCCTTGACATTCGAGGTGTACACGACCATAATGTTTTGGTCTTTCGAGGGTATGATTGTGCTGGCTTGGGCCAGTTCCGGTCCTATGTGTGCCGAAAAAGGAGCGCCGTATCTTTTCTCCATTAAAGCCTGGTGAAGAGAGAAATGCGTTCTTGGTTTGATGATAATGACGAAGTCTTCGGGTGTAGGCTTGCACATTGGTCGTGGTTTCCACTTTGTTAGGATCTTGCCCTTGCTTCCCTTGGTGCGCGTCGTGGGAGCGTCCGTGTTTTTGCTCGGCAGGTTGGCTCCGGTAGTGGCGTCGGGAGCTGCCGACTTCTGCGTTTTAAGCTGAGTGCGACGTGCAATCAATCGGGTTAGGACTGGATGAATGGAATCCGGGGGCGTGTTCGGATTTACGCCATCGGTGAGGGGGTCGAAGTCCACGCCATCGTCTCAGGATCGTAGCCACGCAATTGGGGCATGTGGGTTGTCATATTGATCTCGGAGAGTCGGTTCCGCCCGGCCGAGGGTAGGCTTCGTCGCTAGGCTTAGCGACGGCGCCCACGTGGCCGAGCAAAAAACGGCCGTAAAAGTTTGTGAAATGGACCCACCTGGCTGAGAGTGGTGTCAGGTTCTGCCGCTTGGTATTCCGGATCGATGGATGCCAGAATTGATGGAGTAGGATGCTTTGGGCCGCGGCCCTGGCCGAAAATCGGCGGAGCCGATACCGCACACGTATGCTCAGTCGCGCGACAGCAGCGCCCCCTGCGAAGCGTGGACGAGAAAGAATTTTTCTTTAGCTACGGTTTCCTAAAGAACAGTTCTTTCTCGCCTAGCCTTCAAACGCTGAGCCACCTGCTCACAGGCGCAGTCACTCTACCAGCTCAGCTAACTGGTATGGCAAGCATGATGTAGGGCAGCTCGACTAGGGCGCCTCTCTTCCTTTCTTCTTTCACTCCCTCCTTTATCCCTTTCCTTACGACGCAATTCAGGTGTCCAGCGATACATAAAACAGATACCGCACCATTCACATTCTTCCAGAGCTAATTATTAATTATTAGTATGTATGTTTCAGTCGAAGCTTTTCTTTGTAGCCCTCTAGCTGCGCTTGGGTCGATGCCACTGAGCAATTAATCTCTTTGAATAAATACATTTTCACTGGTTGTGCTTTGGAAAGAAGACAAGCATTGACTGCGAAGTACACACGAGAATTTTCTGGTAAGGTTGTATTGTAAGCATGTAGAAAGCTTTTGCATCATTATATGCGAAACATTTGCGCGCGAGAATTTTGGAATATTCAGAGAAAGCAGGGTTTTTATCGTAACTACCATTTAACGAACAGGAAGACTCAATTGACATTGCAGCGTCACTGCCGTAGTGGCCCGTCCTTCACCGCGGTACGCCTCCATTCTGACATCTCAGCACTTGGCTGAATACAGAAGATAACTTGTGCCCCTAATGGGTGTACCGAATGCCAGCAAAGACATCAACTACCCGCTTTGCAATGAATAAATATTAACGGAGGTTCACATTTCGGCAGAATTTATGTTTGGGACAATATGAGGCAGCCCGATGTGAAGGTTTCGAAAGCATTCAGTTCTCACGCAAGACAATCATGTACTGAAAATGGAGCCATCAGCCTATTCCTACTGTTGTCTATTCCTCTTCTGGAAACACTCAAGAGGGCACTGGGATTTTGAGTTATTGTAGTTAATTTCTAACCACTTGAGCGCGTGCTGCATAAAAAGTTTCGGGTTCTTGCATTTTCTATTGACGCGAACAAGTGGCCATTATAACAAACGTAGCCAAATATTTCAATCTTCAAGCACACAGTTTGCAAGGGAAACCCGCAGTAGGCCAAATTTCAGTGGTGGTGATAGTGGTTTTATTAAAAATAATAGTAAAAAGGAAGGAAAATATTTTTGCTAGCCCCGGCATCTGCCATCGATACTGAAGCACCTGAGCTGGGGCAGCGGAAATTAAGGACAGCAGGCAGAATGGAGAAATGAAATCAAAGAGGTGAGGGCAGGGAAACCCGCAGTAGGTCAAATTTCAGTGCGAATGAAAATTGGTTTTTGAGGAGAGCAAATAGCGCAGTACCTGTCTACCACATCAGTGGACACCCGAACCGCGCCGTTAGGAAAGGAATAATGGAGAGAATGAAAGATTATATTGGAGGGTTGCGGAGTAATTCTGACTATTTGGAGATCTTTAAAGGGACTATGCAAAGAATTCAAAGCCGCTTGTAAATGTTTTTTATGTTTAGGAATGATGCTAGTAAGCATTCACCCTAGGTTTAAGTCTTCGGAAATGAGCCGGCAATTCGTTATAAATTAAATAAAACGTGGATTTTAAAATTCGCGGGCCGATTGGTGTGCTCGTAGTGACCGATTTTGGAAATAAAATCGTGGAAGAAAGACTTCACACTACCCATGACGTCGCCCGGTCACCACACACTGTCATTCGCTGGAGCCACGGAAGCCACGACGTCACGGGCACACTTCCGGTAGCCGTGAAAATCGTCTGCTCGTGCCGCCGCGCGACCCTCCCCGGCAAGCCAGAGCCAGGCCTTTGCTTTCGCGCATATGGTATCAATTTGGCTCTTCCGCCTCCTTCTGACCGGAGTTCCGGAGCCATTCACACGGTTCTTCGTGGGCACGCATAGGGCTCGATGCCCATCGCGGCTGTAAGAGCGAGCAGTCGCGCCTCGAAGTCCGGGTTTATTACTGCTAACTACAACAGACGACAAGCAAAGAAACCCGCCTCAATCCAGGAAGCGAAGAGAGACCGGAGAGATGCCGCCACGCCGCCGACGCTGTGCTGGGGTGCTAGGAGCGACAACCGAAAGTTGCAAGGCGAACGTCATCTGAAGACGTATTCAAAGGCGGCGCCCAGTACCAGACCCATGGAGGAAGGAAGCAAAAGGAAGAGGCCGTCATGTGACATTTTTTGAAGCCGGAAACGAGCTCGACGCCATATTGTTCGAGCGCGCTTTTGTTTACGTTTCTCCGCGCGCGCGTTTCAAACCAAGCAAAGGAGCCAGCCTAATGAGTCTCCAGTGCGAGTGGCGCTTGGTTTCTGGCCGTTGTTGATGTACGGGAGATGTCGGAAGCATTCGTGCGAGACATTCTGCTGCTTCAAGTTATTGCTGTCTGCCGCGGCGTCTCCGCGCCATCCCCGCTCTCTTTCGAACGAACAGTCCGGCCTTGCATGGCCATAATCAAGTAGCATTCGGCGAAGGCACTTATCGACTGCGGTAAGCGAAGGAACTTACTACGGTGGCCCACCATCGTACGCAGTTTTTTTGCCGCTTTTGCCTGCGTCGTTTTGCGACGGCGGAGGTATGTATCTCTGGGTCGGTTGGAGGCTGCACTTGGCGAAAAATACTGGTATACTTGCACCCGTCTCATTCTAGTCCCGTGTTAATCGCAGGGATAGAAGGTAAATTTCACCAGATCAGGTGAAGGACACAAAATTCTAGCTTATTGAAATTGTGTGTAACTATGCAGCTGCTGCCAAAATAAAGCAGAAGAAAACCTAATCTAGCATACACTTTGAAGAGCATGCTTGTTTGTGTTCTCTCTTTTTTCTGATATAAACTGTTACCCATGGTGCCACTGAGTAGAACTTATTACTTTGTGCCGTGTATCATCTTTCGTTACTTTTTTTATGCTGTGCACCTTAGATCGCGTTATGTATTTCATAATGCTTCCCGACCAACTACCCCACCTAAATGCAGCGTAAATTAGTGTTGTGTTATATAGTACATGGGCAACTCAGGCCATCATGCGCCAAACTCAAGGCAAGGAAAATTGTTTTTGCAGACTTTTTAGAAATTCTATTTATCGGTAGTGTAGAGGGCGTAAAACTTTTTGTATTACCTAATGATAACGAAAGAAAGAAATTTTATGAATGGCTAATATTAAGACCTCCAAGGAAGGTCGGGTAGTCAGCAGGCATCCTTGGCTGGGTCAGGTATTTGAGCCTCCCAACCAGTAAAACAAAACCGCAGCCTTCTCAGAAATGAGAAGGTGGCTGAGGTGTATAAAAAAATGAAGCGAATCAGTGGTTAAAAATTTAGAATTTTCTGACAAAACCTGCTTCTCTTCAAAAGCTAAAAACACATGTGTCCACAATTGCCTCTAAACTCAAAAGAAACATTGGCTGTAAAGGAATGTGTTTATTACAAAACTGAGTAAAATATTTCTTCCTAAGTTTTTCAAGTTTTGTTCATGAGTATGAAACATGGTTAACTGTTACGTCATCTCCCCTTTTTTCACAAATTGGCTTGCTTTCACTTGTCAATGGAAATTTGTGTGTGATGCGCATTTGGCCCATACCGATACGATATAAAATAAATTCAATGAAATGCTCCCGGTTCCAACATAACTTCCATTCACCTAGGACTAACTTTACCCAGTGCAGTCTGTTGTTTACTTCATTGTTCCAAGTTGTCTGCCATTTTTTGCTTAATTTACTTTGTTCTAATAGCAATCCTTAAAAGACAATAATAAGAATTGGTTTTTGGTGCAAAGGAAATGGCGCAGTATCTGTCTAATATATCGTTGGACATCTGAACCGCGCCGTAAGGCAAGGGATAAAGCAGGGAGTGAAAGAATAAAGGAAGAAAAGGTGCCGTAGTGGAGGGCTCCGGAATAATTTTGACCACATCGGGATTTTTAACGTGCACTGACATCGCACAGCACGCGGGCGCCTTAGCATTTTTCCTCCATAAAAACGCAGCCGCCGCGGTCGGGTTCGAACCCGGGAACTCTGGATCAGTAGTCGAGCTCCCTATCCACTGAGCCACCGCGGCGGGGCCTAATCTATTCGTTCCGCAGTTGAATTTGATGAATACGCCAATGAGCAAGGCACCGCGCAAGATGCGTTGAAGTTTAACGCAAGGCGTATTCAGCTGCGGCGACAGCATGGGGCCCTCGCGCAGTGTCCTCTGAAGCTTATCAGTTTCTGGCGCCGCGGGTTTGAAAGACAGTCGCGGCATTATTTATTTACTTTTTATATACAAATTTACTTTAAGACATATTTACACTTTATATTTCCTTGCCACGAGATTGAGCTGCTCACAAATCTGCTCTCTCGTTGCCTTTTATTCCGATATAACACGGGACTCAGCAATAATAATAATTGGTTTTTTGGGGAAAGGAAATGACGCAGTATCTGTCGCATATATCGTTGGACACCTGAACCGCGCCGTAAGGGAAGGTATAAAGGAGGGAGTGAAAGAAGAAAGGAAGAAGACGTGCCGTAGTGGACGGCTCCGGAATAATTTTTACCACCTGGGGATCTTTAACGTGCACTGACATCGCACAGCACAGGGGCGCCTTAGCGTTTTTCCTCTATAAAAACGCAGCCGCCGCAGTCGGGTTCGAGCCCGGGAACTCCTGATCAGTAGTCGAGCGCCCTAACCACAGAGCCACCGCGGTGGGGCACAGGACTCAGCACAGTTTTATGTTTGGTCCTAGAGCTGTGGCTGTTGCAGTGCTGCGTATGATGTCACCAATCACAGGAGTGATTGCATTTCAAGAGTGGAGAGCAGTAGTAAACTAAAGGAGTCTCTACATAATACTGTTTGTGAAGTTCTCGTAAACTATTTGTTCAATGGCTACACAGACGGCGTAACATTTGGCAATGAAAATTGGTGCGCACTGTGGAAGCCTATTTCATTCCAATTCCCTTTTATCACTGTGATTCTAAAGTAAATATCTGTTTTTCAGCCATATGTATAAATAAGTGTGAGTACAGTATTTTTCCGCAAGTGCAAGAAATTCGTGTGGTATTTGTTGCTGTGGAGTTTGTTTTTTACAGAACTGTGTAACAGTGAAATCACACGTTGTACAAAACGATACCATGGAAGCAGAGAATCTTGTTTTCGAGCAGTGCCAGGTAACCTCAGTGTAAAGTACTGCCTCTAAACTAAAGCTCTACGAATTTTTTTAGTACATGGCTCTCCCTGGAAGCTTTCTGTGTCCAGCTTGCTGGCACTGGGCTTATATTTAAATAGCACTTTGCAACAGTTGGTATTCGAGAGCATAATAATTTTTCAGTGGACAGCTGTCAAATGTGCTCATGAGGTAGTAGAAAACTCTTTCTTTGCTAGAATGAATTTAGAGCTTCGTGCATAACATTTCAAAGCAATCTTTTTGATGTCAGGCTATTTGCATGCTATGCTCGCACAACAGTGGCCTACATACTGGCCACACTTTAATCAGGCTCTGTGGTGGATAGCACAACCCTCTCAGTTTTATGCTGAATGAGCGTGCACGTGTCTGCTTTTGGCTGAGTCGTGAACAATGCTGTCATGCATGGTCACACCCCAGCTGTCTTCAGCCTGCCTTTTAATGCTGCTCTTGTTTTTGAATGTTGAAACCTGTCTCCATTGCGTACATTTGCACAGCTGTGTCAACAGGGCATTCTGCTACAGCAGTGAGGACAAGAAAAATCCTTCAGTATTTTGTTTTTGATCTTGAATACTGTATTCATCTTCACAACATGTTTTGTGTGGCTGCCCATGCCAGGAATGCTTTTTCATACAGCAGTCAGGATAGATAAATATCCTAAACGCTTAAGAGTTCTTGATCCTGAATGCAAAATGTAGTATCAGAACATGCTCATAAAGGTGGCCGTTCTAACAATGACTTTTGATTGAAACCTCCAAGAGCCACTCATATAGGTGATAGAAACAGACAGGGCCGAAGTGCCTATAGTAGCACGGCAGAGGGGGGGGGATATATAGCGGTGGAGGTGTCACCTCCATCCCAAAGCCAGAAATTTTACTTCCGAAAACCATGCTGAACCTCTCTTTCTCAACAAAAATAGTCCAAGAAATACATGTTTTATATAGGACTGGCCCTCTTTAAGAATGATCCATAAATCAACCCATTGTATCACTGCAACACAGCAAATTTCACATCCACAAATCTAGTTTGAAGCATAATATATATGACCGCAGCTTTTGAGAGTGCGTCTAGAAGTTTAGAAGTACCCAGTGGCTGCAGTATGTTTCAGTGTTGTGCATTATTTCAATGTTAATTGCATTTCATGTTTAACGGGCAGAGCTGCAGCTGTACGCATCAATTTTCGATACTTGATGAAATACTAGCTTGTAATGTTACTGCACAGTAGCACACTTGTCATCAACAATACAGGCAATGAAAGTGAATTCAATGTACGTAATGAACTCATGGAATTCTTTTTTTTTCAACATAACCACAGGCATCATTGAAATTCAATGCACACGTGGATCCTCATTTCACTAAGTGCTTTTTACCACAAATAACACTACCACAGAACATGGGAACAATAAACACGAGTGAGAAAATAACTCCAAAATTCAGTTAGAGATTCGACGTTCTCGCACTTCTTGACTATGGCCTGAGCGAGAAAAGCAGTTTTAATACCTTCTACAGCAAGCTGGCCTCAAAATAGCACGCGCTCAAAAATACTGACGACCTCGATATGAATGAATACGCTTCAGCCCGGCACACCTCAGAGGCAAATACCTTTCACACGCTTCAGACGTTATACGCTTCAAACAGGCATAGAACAAAGATTCGGAATACTAAGCACAAAGCTAACACAGCTGCTTCCTTCAAAATAGAAATCTGCGCCCATGTTATGGCCCGCGCCGCTAACACAAGCGCAATTGCCGAAAAACAAAATTGGCAGTTGTATTGTAATCAACACCATTTGCAATCGCTGGAACGCTGCAAAAACACTTATAAGTAGCAACGAGGTTTCACTGCCGATGAAAACGGGAGCGCGAATGGCACACGCACACTGCACGCACAAGACACGAAACGTTCGCCAATACGCCGACGAACACTCTGCAGCGCACGCCGTACTGAACCTATGGTAAACGAACAGCGCGAAGGCTCCTCAGCGAACAGCGGCGGTCTCCCGACCGCTCCGAGCAGTGTCGCAGTAGACGAAATGTCCGTGCTACCATTGTCGCCGAGCGCGTTCAAGTCCGGGCGCGCAAACAATATTGGTCCACAATTCCGCCATTAGATATGGGCGAACGCCGTCAACATCAGCCTGTGAGCACCACCAAAAACAGAAACTCGAGCAGTTACGCCTACGCCACACCTCCAATGGCACGCCACGGCCCGCTGGTGCAGCCCGGTTTGTAAACAAGCTGCCCGGACAAGATGACCTCTCGATCTAGAAAATACGTCACTTCCTCCACTCTTATTTCCAATGTTGTTGCACGGGAAGGGCCTCTTTTGAGTTTTCCTTCTTCCATGGCCAGGCCTGTTTCTTTATATTTCTCTGGTGCCCCGCGTGTACGAGCTGAGGGGGGAGAGGAGGAGCCCAATTTTTAATCGTCTATATCTTCGCTGTTATTGATGCTAGCCTAAAAATACTTGCGTTGGGGTGACGAGTGATGAAATGCCCATCTCTCGTCTGCTTTGCGTAATCTCAATTAATTTATTGCATAGTCCTTTTAAGTGCACTGATAGATCACGGCGCACGAGCGCCTTTTCATCTCCATCGAAACACAGCCGCCACGGATGGGTTCGAACCCGATGACAGTGAAGAAGTAAGGGGTTTTCAAAAAATAATAATAAAAAGGAGGGAAAAGATTTGGAAGCCCCGGCATCTGCCATCGATGCTGAAGCACCTGAGTTGGGGCAGCCGACGTAAAGGATAGCAGGAAATAATGGAGAAATGAAATAAAAGAGGTGAGGGGACTGGAAGAGAGAATAGGAGAGGTAATATACACAAGCTATTTACTGAATCAGAAATGTGTCCAGGTTAAGCGCGTGATTAGTTCGTGAAGGAGAAATAAAAAAAAATTAATGTGGATCAGCTCACCTATCCCAAATTATACAAAGCGAAGGATATCGCGTTTAGTGTGTTCATTGGCGTTGGCGTTCACAATGTTCTAGACGGCGATGGCTTTGAGCAGAGGAAAGGCGCATAACTTGCTCCCTGTAAATGTGGACTCCTCATTCGTGCTTTGATTCGTGGTGAGAGAGGGATATGGAATGAATTAATTAGCGCTTACAGCGTTGTGTCTGGCATGCGGCACTACAGCAACACCTAGGCCGCAGCGTTTATTTGGTGATCAATCTCTCGCGATCAACCATCAACTGCATGCGACCTCCCAACTTGGCATGGAGGGCTCGCTGCCTATCCGGTGGGCGGAACGCAATCAAAGCAGGCTTTTTACACCAACGCCATGTACATGAAAGCCAGAAGAGGTCTCCACAGACCCACTGAGGCGGTAGTGCGCCTTTCCTTTCGTGAAAATGAACTGCCTTTGAAAAGTTGTCAATGAAAATTATTCATAAGAACGCCTTCCGCTCACTCGTTTAGTTTGGTTTTTAGGAAAGGAAATGGCACAGTAACCGTTTCACATATCTCCGCGGACACCCGAACCGTGGCGTAAAGGAAGAGATAAAGGAGGGAGGGAAAGTAGAAAGAGAAAACTGAAAATAAAAGTTGCATTTTGACCCTTCCCCACCGCGATGGCTCAGTGGTTAGTGCGCTCGACTACTGATTCGGAGTTCCCGGGTTCGAACCCGACCGCGGCGGCTGCGTTTTATGGAGGAAAAACGTTAAGGCGCCCGTGTGCTGTGCGATGTCAGTGCACGTTAAAGATCCCCAGGTGGTCGAAATTATTCCGGAGCCCTTCACTACGGCACCTCTTTCTTCCTTTCGTCTTTCACTCTCTCCTTTATCCCTTCCAATACGGCGCGGTTCAGGTGTCCAACGATATAGAGACAGATACTGCGCCATTTCCTTTACCCCCAAACTAATTATTATTATTATTAAGAAAGTTGCATTTTGAGGGAAGGCGCGGCGCTCCGCAGTGGCCTAAGACCTGTAGCTCGGTGTGACTAGGGAGCGATAGAGAGAGAAAAGGCGAAGGAGTCGGCGGCGGCCACCTGCGCCGCGCGTGACGTAACTCGTGCTCCGATATAAGCCGGGACTCCTCCGCCGGCTGTCGAGGTGGTCGGACGTGTGTCCGACGAGCTCCGACGACAACGGGGGCGACGCTGCACCCAGGACTCTGGATGTGTAGAAACTGTCTGGAATCACCGACCAAGGAAGCTCCATCATCGGACGCACTGATATTCACAAGGTGGGACCGAGTTATCTTGATTTTCGAGGCTTGCGGAACCCCACGTGTAGCAAGCGGAGTTAAGCCTAACGAGGCTTATGTCGGCGAAGGAAGAAACCGAGGCCTAAGGACCTCCAGCAGGCGACTCTAAGAAAAATGGAGGTCGTAGAAGGTACAGATATAGATACGGAAGGGCTTCTGATACCGGGTCATTGGTTCAAAGCGAAGAAAAACAGGAAAATAGCCCCGGCGGAGATAGAAGATAGCGGCCACGTGGCCGGGAACCGAGATGCACGAGAGCGTGCAGTGGAGCGACGCGAAGGAAGAAGAAAGCAGAGAAGTCGGTGGAAAGGCAATATACGAGAATTCCGCCAGACTACGAGAAGATAATTATGAGACCTCAAGGGGGACTGGAACAATTACTGAAACTCGGAGGAGCCTTCCTGGCTGACGCAATCAGCGCAGCGGCTGGGGCAAGCGGCAAAGGCTTGAACGACAACATCACGTTCAACACAAAGCAGCAATCGATCATCATCGCTACGATGGACAAAATTACGAGGAATAAATACGCAGCGACCAGAGAGCTGACGATAGGCAAGGAAAAGGTGAGCGTCAACGCATACGTGGCGGCGCCGGAGAACAGCGGAAAAGGCGTCATATACGACGCCCCTCTATTCTGGACTGAAGACGAAATCAAGGAGAAACTTGAGTACTTCAGAGCGAAGAACCCCCAATGCTAGGTGTGAGAAGACTGGGAAATCCAACGAAGGCCGTGCTTATCCTCTTCGAAGAGAGCACGGTTCCAAGGCAAGTGTACCTTTCACCCACGCCGACGAGATGTGTCCTGTACAAGAAAACGTACGAGGTATGCTATGCGTGTGGCCGAATGGGGCACAGATCGGACGTGTGCCCGAACCCAGACAACAAAAAGTGCCGAGGATGCGGAGAAGAAAACCGGCAGGAAGATCACCAATGCGAAGCCAAGTGCCAGCTCTGCGGAAAAGAGCACCCACTCGGCGACAAAAAGTGCAAAAAGCTATACCGAACACCGTACGAAATCAAGAAATGAATCTGGGAGATGAAAAAGAACAAACAAGAAGAGCTGGCGACCCAGCAACAGAAACCCCCGGCGGACGGAGACAAGAAACTCCGCAAGGAGGACTTCCTCAAGCTGGGAGGAAAGAGCAAAGGAAACCCGCCGACCCCGAGAGCCAGGAGACCAGGGATGTAGGAGATCGAGATCAAGGAACCCAAAGGACCCCTGGGGCAAGAGAAGGAGCAGAAGCAGGGATCCAAGCAGAGCACCCAAACAAGTAAGCTTTGTAGAAGGGCTTTCCCAGGCTAAACATGATAAGGACAGAAAAATAGAGCAGTTAAAGAAAAAAGTAGATGAGCTTCAAGGGTTCATAAATAACCTCATGAAAGCACAAAAAGAAAGAGAAAAGGCAACATCCCCCCCTCCCCACACACAACTCGCACAACCCATACAGGCAGCTCAACAAACTACCCCTCCCCCCCAACACTCAAGCGGCACGAAATGGTAGGAGAGAAAATAGAGGAGGCAGAAACAGTCAGAAGACCCCCACCTAAACGAAAAGGAGATAATGAAACAGACATATGGGTAGAGCTAAAGAATGAATGTGAAGCAAATAGGAACGCGATAAAAGCGATGCAGACAGAACAAAGAGAATTCATGGCGCAGGTCATGGCTGCACTCAGCCAGATACAAGAGGATATAAATCAAAGATTTGAAAGCATAACAGCAGAACTGCAGGCGCAGAGAACCGAACTACAAACACAAAGAACCGAGCTGATTGCCCTTGGAAGGCGACAGAAAAACTTAAGAGGACACTGTTACTCAAATTCAATATGGCCAGAAACGCCCAAAATAAGTCTATCATTTGGCAGTGAAACTGCCGAGGATTCCAACGCAAGCGAGCGTTACTGCAAAACTACATAGACAAATTTGTAGAGAAGCCGCTAGCAATAGCGCTGCAAGAGACCGGGAAATTAGCATCCCTCCCAGGATATCAGGCGTTTCACAGTGATAAAGGGGAAACATCGCGGGTAACAACCCTAGTGAAAAGAAACATAGCAACAATTGAACATGATACTCAATCCATGGACATAGAAGGAGTCTTAGTGGAGATGCTTACGGGTAGGAAAGAAGAGCCCAGTCTCTTTCTACTTAACATCTACTCAAGCCCTAAACAGAAAAAGACCAAGTTCAGGGCCATATTCTGAAAAGCTCTAAAAGCAGAGGGAAAGAACCCCCTCTTCATTGTAGGAGACCTAAATGCGCTGCATGAGGAGTGGGGATACAACAGGAAAGACGGCAAGGGACGGCAGCTGTGGGAGGATATACAAGAACTGAGCCTCTCACTACACACCGACCCAGGAAACCCAACAAGAAAAGGAAACAGTGTTACCGCGGACACCACACCCGATCTAACACTCTCCAAAAACACCAGAACAGTAACGTGGGAAAATACAGGACAAGACCTAGGCAGCGACCACTATATAATTGCCACTACGCTAATGCAGGGAGTCAAAGAAAAATGGTTAAACCAGCCAAAAGTCACAGAATGGGACAAATTTAGAAAGCGGAGGGAGGAATCCTCAGCCGCAAGCATCACGGACGTAGGACAGTGGACAGACACACTCAAAAGACATGCCGCCGAAGCAACGGTAACTCTAGAAGGCCAAAACGCCCCACTCATAGCAGACAACAAACTACTGCACATGTGGGAGGCAAAAGGTAGTCTAGAAAACATGGTAAAAGACAGAAATGGGACCGGAATCTAAAAAGAAGAATAGCCAGATTTAAATCGAGAAATCGAAAAATACTCACTACAAATATGCGAACAAAATTGGTGCAGCAAATGCGACGACATGGAAAGAGTCATGAGTCTAGCAAAAACATAAAACATTCTAAGGCACTTACTAGACCCAACCTAATCTAGGTCGCAGACAAACATAAGACTAGCCAAGAGGCGACATAAATACGACAGAACAGACGAGAACTTCATGGAAGAAATCAAGGAAACATACATAAGAAACGTGACTCGCACCAGCCTACCAGAATATGGGGGACCCCCAAATGCGGAGATAGACGCACCCATAACGGAGGCTGAAGTTAGAGCGGAAATAATCAGGCTTAAAACGAAATCAGCCCCAGGACCAGATGGAATAACAAACAAAATGATGCGAAATCTAGACGATGAGTCGATCACAGCTATAACAAAATATGTACAGCAGGTATGGGAGAAGGATGAACTTTGGAAAGCTAGCATCATACTAATCCCCAAACCGGGCAAGCCTCTTAAACTTGAGAACCTCAGGCCGATTTCCCTCACATCGTGTGTAGGGAGACAAATGAAACATGTAATACAAACGAGGCTATCCCGATTCATGGAAGATAATGAACTATGGCCGAATGAGATGGTCGGATTCCGGCCGGGCCTAAGCACCAAGGATGTGATGTTGAGACTCCAGCAAGACATCATTTACTCGCGATCGAGAGATATAAAAGCAATTCTAGGTCTAGACCTCAAGAAAGCTTTTGACAATGTCAAACACGAGGCAATCCTGACAGAATTTCAGGAAATAGGCGTAGGAGGCAGAACCTACAATTATATAAAGAACTTCCTGACAGACAGGACGGCAAAGATAAGATACCAAAATTTGGAATCGGAAGAAATAGAGCTGGGAAACAAAGGTACCCCACAAGGATCGGTACTCTCCTCACTCCTCTTCAATCTGGCAAAGAGGGGTCTCCCAGCTAAACTTGGGAGAATAAAAAACCTAAATTTCAGCATGTATGCTGCCGACATAAACGTCTGGATAAACAAAGGTAGCGACGCAGAAATAGAGAACAAGCTGCAAACGACTGCAGATACAGTGGTAGAGTACATAGCAGCTCGGGGCTTGCCTGCTCACCAGAAAAATAAGAACTCTTAATGTACAACCCCAAATCATTAAGGCTGAAAAAAGACAGCGATCTCAACATCATGGTCGGAAACAAACCAGTACCCAAAGAAGACAAAAGAAGAATGTTAGGTCTTTTCATTCAAAGTAACGGATACAACGACGAAACCATAAAGAAGTTGGAAGGCTACGCAGCACAGATGACTGGGACATTCAGAATAGCCCTCAAGGGAAGAGGGCTAAAGGAAAGGAACCTAGTTAAGCTGGTACAAGCGTACGTCATCACCCGACTCAACTACGCTGCACCATATCTAAACATCCGGGCCTCAGAAAGAGATAAATTGGCCTCAATAATCAGGAGATGCTAAAAACGAGCACTCGGAATACCCATAAGCACCTCCACCGAAAGACTCCTAGCAATGGGAATCCATAATACATGGAAAGAAATAGCCGAAGCAGTAAGGACCGCCCAGCAGGAAAGACAGCCGAACATACACATTCAGGGTCATTCTAAGGATGGTGGGACTACAGACGGATAGAGGCATGCAAAACAAACAGGATATTCCAAGAAAAATCAGGGAACAGCTGAGAATTTACCCGCTTCCCAAGAACATGCATCCCACCTTCAATAAGGAAAGGAGGGAAAAAAGAGCTGAAGCACTAGTGAAACGCTTCAGCGAAGTAAACAGCGTGACAGTGGCATACACAGATGCGGCGAGCGGCAAACTGGGAGCAGCAGTAGCCTCGGTAGTAGATGGCCAAGGTAAAGCAATCTCTGCAGCAACAATACGCAGGCGCAAATCCAGAGGTAGCGGAAGAAGTAGCAATAGCGCTTGCTTGCGTAGGCACCAAGGCAAGTTACATAATAAGCGACCGCAAAACAGCCATCTACAATTACGGAAGGGGCAGAGTAGCACCAGAAGCGGTGCTAATACTAGTTGGAAGGAAAATTGTTTGGAAAATTAGCCTCATATAGGCACCAGCTCACACGTCCGTTCCAGGCAACGAGGCGGCGCACCTCTTAGCCCGAGATCTCTACCTCCGGGCGATAGTAGAGCCCCCCGATTGCAAGGAGCTTGATGAGAGACTACAGACATACACGGAGATAATGGAAAACTACAGATTGCAGCCAAGAACTATCCCTCCACCGGACAAAGAGCTCGGAAACAGAGAGGCAACAACTTCGCGCAGATTACAAGCAGGAAACTAACTACATAAATCCGGTATGGGCATCACACGTCCTGAAAGACGGAGACATATACGATAAATGTAAGGAATGCGGGGAGAAGGGGACCCTCGACCACATAATTTGGCAATGCACGCACTCCCCAGGGGTCAATGAAGGAATAAATAGTAGCGAAGCCTGGGAGACCCTTCTGCAAAGCGCGGACCCCGCCATGAAGAGAAAAGCCATCCATCTGGCGGTAGAGGCCACGAAGAGCCAGCAACTCTTTGCCTGCATCTAGTCGCGGAGGCCCCGGCCCCTGCCCCTTGGCCTGCGCGCCAGGGGTAGGGAGAAGGGGTCTCCATTTCTAATGGAACTAAAAGTTTTTGGAATGGAATGGAATGGACATAAGCCGGCTCGCGCGAAGCGCGGTGTTGACTAGCGTAGTGAATCTTTTCGCTTAAAAACACGCGCGCACAGCAAAATATTTACAACTGTAGCGGGGCGTCCAGTTGTTAATCGTCCAATGTAGAACGCCATAGGGAATCCGTGAAGTGACAAAGGTATAAGTGACCCAAAGCGGGTTCTGCTGCGCAACCATCCGCGGAGGTTAGAGACGTGGTGAATTATACGCTCGACCCGCTGAAGTCATCCGCGAAGCTCCGTCTGCTGCTCAGACCCTCGGAATCCCGGCCGAAGAATAGACATACTGCGGAGGAAGACTTCTGGACGACTTCCCATAATATAAGTTGGAACTTTTAATGATACCACGATTTCAGCTATCGATGCTTCGTGGATTCTCTCGATTCAGCTCGGGGAACGTGCGACCACTGGCATTGTCAGCATAACCCCCCCACGCACAAGCAAGCATGCATCATCATGCTCATGTCGACCCCGCACACTAATAGCATCCACGCAACAAGGCGACCTATTCACACGCCCGAGGCATTGATATCCGGCTGGAGCACAGCCCTACACCAGTGGCGGAGCAAACTCGGCGTGGGACCGGTTGGCCGCTTATCCCTAAATTGCCCAAAATTACTCATTTTAACGACGCCTTTCCCCACCAGCCGGGAGTGCTCTATCTCGTACGGACTACCTCTCGAGGCACTAAACGCACAATTTCCCATGTTCCGCACATCTTTTCAAAATCTACCGCACCCTCTTCTCTGCCAAGTGCAGATTTTGCGGTTGCCATTCTACTCTGTCCCACACCATATGGGCCTACCATATCAAACCCTGCGCCTTAATCAACACAGAGGAGCAGTGGCAGACTGCTGTGCAGCTTGGAGCAGAGCCTTACGACTTGGCTTGTCCAAAGGGCTGCCTTTATCACCAAGCTGAACCAGGTAGTGACAATCCCGATTTAGTGATAAGCGGTCACCGGTCTCGGCTTGCCATTAGGCGGGGCTGACCTGATGCCTTATGAGGGGCTGCAGCCCTCGTTGTAAGTTACTAATTTATTGCATGGCTGGCACTCTTCCTACTCTCACTTTTCTCCGTTCTTTACAGAAGAGCCAAGAAAATCAGACTCCAACTGCATAGTGCTATATTCAAGAGATTTCCCGGGCAGTCCATAAAAGTCGTACCATGCTTGCTTTTACACAAACTTTGCCGTCAAATAAAACTTGGTGCTGGGCGAGTTGGTGATTCAGACTCGCAACGAATACAGCGCAAACAAGCCAACCACAGAAAAAAAGATTACACGACAAAAACAGAGCTCTTTGTTTCGTGTCGTATTCTCTTCTATGCTTGCCTTTGTTGCGCTGTCTTTGTTAAAAGTTTGCAGTGAAAATGAAGGAAACAGGGCTGTGAATCTGCCGGCACCTCTCCGTCTAGAAGTTCATTTGTTGGAACCTATCCAAATTAAGAAGAATATACGCCTTTGGGCATTGAAAAACGCATAGCTGCGTTAATATAGTACACAGGTGCGCCATTAATAGGAGACAAAGGGTTGCGTGTGCCACCTGTCGGAAGCAAATACTACTTTTCTCGATGTTACAAAGTGCAGGCCATGAGTGTTCGGCCTGGCCAAGGACACTGACGTCTTCTCACGGGCGCCGGAGCGAAAGAAAGACGGGATTTAATGAATATGGGTGTTGGGCGATGCACCGCTTTCATCAAAAAATTTTCCCTGATAGCTCAGGTCTGTTGTGCATACAGACGCGCTTCGCAGAGGCAAATGATCTGGAGGGCGGTCGTCACGGGTGTCTCCTGCAATGTGGAAGACGGCGCCGCCTTAAGATGTCGAGACCGATAGGACGCCAGAGAAAGGGGGGAGGGCATCATAGCAGACCTCTGAAAGCCTCAGAGAATGCGGCGGAGATTATGGGCGGCAGAGTGCTATATCGCGTGTTCCTGGGAAGTTGGCACCATTTATCTCTCAGAAGCTGGTTGTGTCTTGCGATCGCGCTAATATTACAGTCTCCTTGTTGTGACTCTCTGCACTCGGTCGAAGTGCGAAGATACTTTCGGTTCGACATGTGAACGCTGAGAGGCCTGCAATAATTGGAATTCGCTGACTTGGAATTCGCTATATAAGTAAGGACTTCGATAAAAGGATTGCCTTTTTTATATAGATGAAATGTGCTTTTCAGGAGGAAATTGCCCAACGAACTCTTGCTTCTCCTATAAGCTACTGGATCTACAATATGTTGGGATTCCTATAATAAATTAGCAGAATGTGTTTTGTGACTCAAACACAGGTACTTCCCCTTCCATCTGCTCTGTGCAGGTGCGACCCATTCATGGTGCGCCGTGTTAGCACTCATAGGATACTCCTAGTTCTTTCCTAGATCTTCACTGGATCTCTCAGGCACCCTTGGTTGTGCTGCCCTTTTGACTCGCTATTTTGTCGCCTAAAGGCTCATCGATCTCGGGATGACCGGCGCCTTTGCTGGTCAATTTTAGAACCAATACTTGCGGTTGGACAAATCATCAGCCGGGAAAATCCTCCTGAACCGCCTGAACATTGGCTACAAACCGCAATCAGACGGAAGTACAAAGGTTCCAGAGGACTGGCTCCACGCGCTACAGTTCCACCCTCTGCCACAGAACTTGACAAAGGCGACTCACGAAGGCCGTCGAACCGCGCGCGCGCAACGGCCCTTGACGACTACTATAGCTTTCGCTAAGTAGTCTTCTACACGGATGCTGCTGACCCACACCAAGGGGGATGGTATACGACCGCGGTAATCTATCAAAACACGTACGTTCAGAGACTAACTTTCCGTGCCCCAAACATTGCACACGCGGAGGAGGTCGCCATAGCACTCGCCGCTGCAGACCCATGCGTTATCATTACCGACTCCCGGAAGGCCGGTCGGAATCTAGAACAAGGATGCATGTCTCAACGTGCCGCCAAAATTTTACACAGAAAAAATCTGAAAATTGGTTGTTGAGGAAAGGATATGGCGCAGTAGCTGTCTCACATATTGATGGGCTCCTGAACCGCTCCATAAGCGAAGGGATAAAGCAGGGACTGCAAAAAGAAAGGATGAGGTGCCGTAGTGGAGGACTCCGAAACAATTTTGACCACCTGAAGATCTTTAATGTGCACTGATGCCTTTCTGACCAGTCGGAGTCTTTATTTGACTCCTTATTTCCACCCAAAGAAACAAGGTGTTGATGCATATCTCAACGTGCCGCCAAAATTTTACACAAAAAATTTGAAAATTGGTTGTTGGGGACAGAAAATGGTGCAGTAGCTGTCTCGCATCTTGATGGGCTCCTGAACCGCTCCGTAAGCGAAGGGATAAAGCAGGGACTGCAAAAAGAAAAGATGAGGTGCCGTAGTGGAGGGCTCCGAGACAATTTTGACCACCTGAAGATCTTTAATGTGCACTGATGCCTTTCTGACCAGTCGGAGTCTTTATTCGACTCCTTATTTCCACCCTTTATTAGACTCCTTATTAACGCCCAAAACCTCCGTCCCATTTAGCTGACTTCGTGCTTGGGCAAACTGTTTGAGCATGTCATCCTCACCCGGCTCACGCAACACATGGAATCCCATGGACTATATCCCCATACTATGGCAGTATTTCGAGCCCACCTCTCGGCACAGGACGCCCTACTGCAGATTTCACACGCTATCTTCAATGACATGTTATATCACACCAGAGCAATCCTGGCAGTCGATCTCACCAAAGCATTCGACAAAGTTACGCACAGCGCCATCCTGCAGGGCATCCAAGAGCTGCAGTTGGGGCCTAAGACCTACAACTATATTCGGGCCTTTTTAAACGGTCGCACAGCCTCACTGCATATAGATGATATACAGACCCCCCCCCTTCACACTTGGTAATGTTGGTACCCCGCAAGGAGCGGTGTTATCTCCCTTCATCTTCAACCTCACCATCATCCCCCTGGCCAAGGCTCTCAGCCGCATTCCGCACTTAGGACACACACTCTACGCGGATGATATAACGGTTTGGACCACATACGGCTCGGATGGCGACATAGAATCGACCCTTCAGGAAGCCGCCACAACTATAGCTACTCACGCGGGAAACACTGTGCTTGAATGCTCCCCCACAAAGTCAGCACTCCTCATAATCCGCCCGCGGCGCGTCCCTACCTCCTCCATCACGATCTACCTGCATGACACTCCCATACCGCAAACACCTACCTTCCGCATTCTTGGCCTGCATTTACAGGACACGGGGGAAAACAACCTTACCCTGAAAGCACTAAAACAGTTCACTTACTCCGTCATCCATCTTCTTAGAAGGGTTTCACATTCACGAGCCGGTCTAGACGAAGCAGACAATCTCAAGGTGCTGCATGCCTTCGTGCTTAGCCGCATTCTTTACGCCGCTCCTTACGTGAACCTCTCCTGTGCGGATAAAGACAAGATCAATGCTCTAATCCGCATGGCTACCAAAGCAGCGCTAAACCTACCAAAGAGCACTAGCACGGACAGTCTCTTCAAATTAGGAATGCACAACACTATACAAGAACTTATAGATGTACATCGCTACACACAGTACCTTCGTCTGGCTGGCACGGAAACCGGGCGATATATACTGGATTCTCTGGAAAATCGCATACCGGCACACACGACAGACTTCATCTCCCTCCCTCGCGCCATACACACCGCGCTTATCCTGAAACCCCTTCCTAAGAATGTCCACCCTGAATACCATCAATCCCGCCGCGTAGCGCGAGCCAAAGCTCCCCACAAAAAATATGGCACTTCAGAGGATGTGTGCTGGGTGGACGCCGCGTGTGGTCCAGACCGTTCAGTAACTGTGGCTTACCGTCCAGCAGCCCCCCCCCCATTTACCCATTTCATAGACCCCCCTTGTACCCCGGAGGAAGCAGCTATAGCAATAGCCATTGCCCAAACCAATGCGGCTTATATACTTAACGATTCCAAAACAGCCGTTCGCCCGTGGACGCGTCCATCCCCCCACGTGGCAGATATTTAGAATGTGCAACCTAAATCCCGATAGGCGTATTGAGCTCGTGTGGGTGCCGGCTCACTCTGGCAATCCCGGAAATGAGGCCGCCGATAACATAGTCCGAGGATTTTTTTTCCGGGCAAATGGCGACCCCAGCCGGGATTTCTCGAGGGAGCGGGCACACACATTTCAGAACTAACTCAACAAGCACGCCTTGCCCGTCGACTCTATCCCCCTCCCCTCCCCCGCCTATCACACTCCCAGCAAATCCTCTGGAGGCGACTCCAGAGCCGAACTCTTCCTACCCCTCAGCGTCTCTCCTACTTCCGCCATGCTTCCCCAGAGTGCACTCTCTGCGGAGCTCCGCACGCCACCCTGGACCACATCCTCTTCGGCTGCCCTGCCGATCCTCCCCCGCAGGGACAGCCCACCATCGATACATGGGAGGAATGGGAGGCCCTCCTTGCGTCGCAGGACCCGAACACGCAACTTCGCTGTGTGAACCGGGGTGCCAGTGCCGTGGCCCTACGTGGCCTGGACACATGCGCGTAATGTGAGGGCTGTGCGGTGGCCCTGAGACCTTGCACGGTCCAAACTCGCTTGCTTAACAAAGTTTTCCATCCACCCATCCATCCTTATTTCCACCCAAAGAAACAAGGTGTGGATGCCCTTGAGGTCATACTTTGCAAAATTATTAAACGTACCCGAGACCTCCCCATCACTGCTTCAAACAGTCATCTTATGGCTGTTGGGGGGGAGGGTAGTATATTTCGGAAGCTCCGGAAGGCGCACCTTACAAGTCAGTATACACGCTTGTCGGAAACGAAGTACAGTCACCGCCTCCTTGCTCGACTCCAGATCCAACACACCACTCTCAGCTATGGAGACGCGCCCTCCATGTGCGACCTCTTCCAGCCTTTATGTCACACAAAATTGTGTATAGTGGTTGGTGCCTGGCACGAGCAGAATTCCTAGCCCGACATTATGCTAGCAGAACAACAGTACACTACCTGGACGCAACTGGCCCTCACCAAAGAGGATGGTACGCAGCGGCGGTAGTTCACAGCGGTGATACAGGTAACGGCCTCAGAGCCGGCAGTGCAACCGCGCAGGAAAGGTCGCGATTGCTCTCCCGCCCTCATATTCTGATTCAGAATGCATAATCAGCGACTTGCGAGGAGCCTGTCAGAATGTTGAACAAGGCTTCACGCCCTTCCCAGCCAATCTGATTTTCCTAAATTGCATAAGGAATACGGACCCTGCACAACGTTACCTTTTTAGAGCCCCTTCTCATCAGGGGTTGCCTGGACACGTGGCAGCAGATTCAGCCGCCCGTGCGCTCTCTCGCCTGGCTGTTTTATCCTCCCCTCTCGAGCAGATACCCGATTTTAATCCGGTCTATACCTTCAGAGATATTGCAACATACTATCAAAAGGGCGGATATGCGGCTCCTTCCACGCCTTCTCAGCAATACATTGGTGTGCCCGGCAGCCCTAAAACACTTCGACCCCTCCTTTAGCGGCAGCTGTCCGACCTGTAGTGATGTACTCGGACATCTGTCACATGGTGTGGGCCTGCCCCTCCAACCGAGCTATTCCCCCCATCCAGCAGGAATAGTAGGCTACTCTGCTCGGCTGCCTCGACCTAAAGCCTAACAAGCCATAGTCAGGCGCGCCCGGGCGACGTGTACCGCCACTGGGATCGCAAACTAGAATTCTCCACCTAGCGTTTATAAGGACCGGTTCCTTACGTGCTGATCCAAGAACCTCTTGTCCGTTGTATAACCAAGAAACCTCTTGTCTGTTGTATAACCTAAAAAGGTAACGAGTTACCATTACCGTTAGCTCTCCCCCTATCCTCTATTCCTGTCTCTTCACCTCTTTCATTTCGTTTCTTCTCTCTGCCTGCTATCATTTATTTACGCTCCCCAGCTTAGGTGCTTCAGTATCGATGGCATATGCCGCGGCTAGCAAAAATCTTTTCCTTGCGTTTTATTACTATTTTAAATAAAACTACATAGTGCTACTCCCGTTACAGTTACGGAAAAAAAATACCGCACGTTAAATCAAGACCATTCATTTTAATTAGTGCGTCTTCTCTTTAAGAGCGAACGATAATTTTATAAAGCTCATATTTCGCATAGAACTTCTACCCGAAACAACAATCCTACAAGAAATCTTGATTTAACGAGGATGCTTAGCACAAAGCGCAGGAGCTTAGCAGTATTTGCCTACAGTTGCCTGCAGGGTTGCATGTGATAACTTCTATGTGGCACATGATGAAGCCTATTTCTGAACGTGACATCAAACACAAAAAGACACTTCATCGTCAATTCTAACTTCAGAAAGAAAACATCGAAGAACTCCAAACAAATTTACGGTACTTCTGAAAAATGTGTTGTTTCAAAATGCTCGGCTTCATTCCACACTTTAGAGAGTTGTGTGCGTGAGTGGTTTGGAAAGGGGAGGTAGGTGGACCCCACCCCGGTGGCTCAGTGTTTAGGGCGCTCGTCTACTGATCCGGAGTTCCCAGGCTCGATCCCCACCGCGGTGGCTGCGTTTTTATGGAGAAAACGCTCAGGCACCCCTGTACTGTGCCTTGTCAACGCACATTAAAGATCTCCAAGTGGTCTAAATTCTTCCAGAGCACTCCACTACGGCGCCTCTTTCTTCCTTTCTTCTTTCACTCTCTCCTTTATTCCTTCCTTTACAGAGCGGATCAGTTGTCTGCCGATAGATGACACAGATACTGCGCCATTTCCTTTTCCCAAAAACCAAATATTAAGGCGCCCGTGTGCTGTGTAATGTAAGTGTACGTTAGATCCTCAGGTGGTCTAAATTATTCGGGAGCCCTTAACTACGGCACCTCTTTCTTTTCTTCCTCTTTCATTCCCTCCTTAATCCCTTTCCTTATGGCGCGGTTCAGGTGTCCAACGAGATATCAGACAGATGCTGCGCCATTTCCTTTCCCCAAAACGAAATACTATTATTATTATTAATTATTAAGGTAGGTAAAAGAAAGTGTGTGGATGCTTGTTCGCGCACGTGTTTTGTGCTTGATGGCTATTCTGTATTCTTTAATTGCATGAATCGTCAAGGGTAGGTAAACACCTACCCTGTTTTCTGGCACGCATGCTAACCGCAACAAGGGTTGTCGAGAGCACCTGTAAATATTGTTTATTTGCCACATCCTTTTGCAAGGAGGGTGCGCGGACACAACAAATTTTATTGTCCGCAATCCTGGCTATGACATGACGTCACACCGAGATGCTTGAATTTGTAATTGAGAAACAGAAACTATGTCGCCATTTCGTCCCCCAACGTCATAATCGCGTGCTTCCATTCTTACAGCACAATGTGCCCTGACGCCATCATTGGCAGCCAAAATGCTCCGCCATCTTTCATTTGAGACTCCAAAACTATGCCGCGATTTTTGAATAAAAGACAGATTAACATGGCTTCACCTATGTCCTCGACACTGGGTTTTGACGTTATCATTGACACCCGAATTTCGTCGCTATATTAGATAATGGTGTCTTAGTGACGTGGTGACCTAAATCAGCCGCCAATAGGGCTGCTATTGATTTTCTACGGCGACAGCGATTTTGAATTCCTCGGACTTAGAAAATTTCACGCCGAAGGGAGGTGGTAGCAGACCTCAGAAATCGATGAACAAATGAGTAACAACTAGCACGGCTGAAAAAAATTTGGGATCGAATCCGCGCTGTAAGGTGGTTGGACAGCGAAGGTGTAAAACGACACCCTATTAGCCATTCGACGTCACTTGAAAATTCACACATGTGGCTCTAACAAAACTGGAACCAGAAACAAGTGAAAAGTAGTAGAGTTGCTTGCTCCATTAGCCAAACCTAATACGCTAGGAATTACTTCGAATTATTAATAATCTATTTGACACATAATTCCTCATATTGAATAAACTAAAAATATGCCGGAATTATGTTTCTGAAATTTCATGCTTGGTCCTCGAAATATGTTATTAAAATTTGTCAAAAATATGTTACTTAATGCATGCTTCGAGCACGTTTCAAATACGCGAAAACTATTATTTGGGTTTAAGCATCTTGTCAATATATTAAAAGTGTACTTTCGTAAAGATGAAATTAGTAATTCTGAAGTATACGTGACTTAAAGCATGTTTTGAGTGCGTTTCAAACACGTTAGCATATAAGGATACGACTGAAGCATCTTGTCTATGTATTAAAGCTGTACTTTTGCAAATATGGAATTAATTCGTCTGAGGTATACTGCGATTTTAATAAACGGGCAGTCCTTTAAAACATATGTTAAGCACACTTTTAGGTACCGCAGAGCAATCTACTGCATGAAATGGCGTTTCGGGAAACGGCCTTTGCAGGTTGGCAATGTATTGAAGTGCAGTTTCGCAAATACGCCATTAAATCGTCCAAAATACACTTTCATTCAATCGAATATAAGAGCTGTCCGCGTAAACTTAATTGGCGCACAATTTAAGCTGCCGTTGAACAGTGAGTGCTCGAAATCGCGTTTCGGTGAATAATATGTTTGCAATGCATTTAAAGCGTACTTTCGTAAATAAGAAATTAATTTATGCGTAGTATACGTCGATTCTATCAAATGGGCACTCTGCGTCCGCATACCTGCAGCACTCCTCAAGCTTCCGTGGAACAACATATTGCTCGAAATCCCGTTTCCGGGAGCAGAGAAAACTCACTTTTTGCCGTCCATTCGTTTATGTTAACTTCTTGCAGAAAGGCAATAACCACTTATTTAAATTACGTGTAGCATGGTAGCATAATACCGGTAATGACGCCATGCGCGCCTCCAGGCCCAAACATGCAAACGAAAGGACCCCGACTGGCAAGGCCGACCGGCTTCCATTGGATGCCCATGTATTTGTTTGTTGACAGTTCCACTCCCGCCCGATGCCAGACGCAAGTTAAATAGCAGTTCGGTTCTAGGTAGACCGCAGATTCGAACGCGACTTCCGATGCATGTGCGACTTTTGCGGGCGCACAATCTTTGCGCAAAAACGCCTCACCGGGCAAGATATTGTGTCTGTTCTCCAAGGCTGTATGTAAGACAAGTTAAGTAGATCTGATACGATCTCACACGCCTTGTTTAATATCTGGTACGGGTTTCATTGAGACTCAAGGTGTTGAACCTATTTTTTTAAATGCGGGATTTTGCTAGAATCACTCTGGCACAGGTCGATCCGTTATTGCATTGCAGTGCCTCCTGGATCGGCCGGGGCATACTAGCGCGCGTTTGCTCTTTCCATATTTCCTCTCCTATCTTTTACTGTCCTACATTCGGCACGTGGCAGTAGGCAGGCCCGTGTTCTTTCCATTTCATGCTTCCTGCCAGCAACAGCGGCAGCTGCCAAGTATCACGCTGCCGCATAGTTCCTGTTTGCTGGCGTCGCATTCCGTCGGCATTTCCTGCGTGGCGACATGTTTCCCGTTCAGGTCCCGTGATGTGACATTCCATTGCCATAGACTTATTGACGGCGACGGGTTTTTTCTGGGATTGTCCGACTGCTGACTCTTATAACCAGTTCAGGCACTACATTTGCTGTTCCCAACATTGATCGGTATTATCCGATGAATCCGACTAGCACACCTTTTTCAAGCCGAGCCGAAATCAAAATACTTTTAATCAATTAATTGTATATTTTTAGTGTATGTTTAATGTAGTGCAGTGTATTTATTGTTTATCTTTAGAATACCTTTATAGTATTTATAGCACATTTTAGATAATTTTAACGCATTAATTGTATACTGTTAGAATGCTTTTAATGTAGTTAATATGTGTTTTCAGTATATTTTTAATGTGTAATGAACGTAGTATGCTGGCATGAAATGCAAATTTCATGCATTGGTAAGAATGTTCAAAATAGCACTCCTAGCATGCTTAGGAAGCGTTCGTATGGCAACTTAGGCCTACGGAAGAAAATAGTGCGAAAAATACAATGTAATAATAATAATAGGTTTTTGGGGAAAGGAAATGGCTGTGGTGGTGGTGAAAGCATTTATTTGAATATTGCAGAGAGGTTGCGCGGGGAACAATCCCTAGTGGGCCGCTCCCCTTACAGTACTAGGTGGAGTCCCTCATTCAGGGGCGCATTGGTCTGGGCCGCTACTCGAGCTCGCTGAACTAGGGCTTGTTGGGCCGGCAGGTTCAGACAGCTGAGCAAGGCCGCACATGCCCAGACCATGTGGAACGTGTCAGCCACCTCCCCACAGAAAGAGCAGAGGCCAGAGAAAGAAGTGTCGAAAGGTTTGAGCACTGCCGGGCACAGTAGAGTGTTAGTAAAAAGTCTAAGCAGTATTCCCTCGTTCGTTTTCCCTAGCCCCTTGAGAGGAGCCGGGTACTGACGGTGAGAGTCCCTGTAATAAGCTAACATATCTTTGAAAGTTAACAGAGGATAGGAGTCCTGGTCCAGATCGGTAGGGTCTACGTCGGGGGCCCGGTTACTGAGTGCGCGGGCGACCGAGTTGACGGCCCCATTCCCTGGTAGGCCCTGGTGGCCTGGAGTGCAAATGAGAAATCGGGTCATGGGGTCCTGATCCCGAGCTGCTCTTCAAAGTATTCGTTGCGCTGTTGACGTTATCCAGCCCAGTTCTTAATTCTGGCAAGCACCTCGCGAGTCAGATATGATGAATTTAGATTAAGCGTCGGAGACGGCTAGGGCGATTGCTACCTCGTCCGCGTGGGTTGTGCTAAGTGCCTTAAAAGCGTCACCGTTCACTTGTCTTCCCTCGTGAACGACTGCGGCCGTGTACTATCCTCCCCTTGAATGATGTGGGCCCGCAACGTCTACATAGAAAACGCTGTGTTTGGAGCCATAATGACGGTGCAGGGCATTCGCCCGTGCCTGACGCCGTCCATTGTGGTTCTCTCTGTTCATTTTGGTAGGAAGGGGTCGAACATGGAGGGCGCCTCTCCATAGTTCTGGCGCTCGTACCCTTTCCTCAATGTGATGGTAATGCTGTATATGTAGCCGGCCCAGTAGGCGACGACCGGACACGGTCTGGCCAAGACGCGTGTATTGAGTACTGAGGTGCGCCTCGCGCAGCTCCCGATATGTGATCACCACCCCCAGTGCAAAGAGCCTCGCATTGGAGGTAGAGATCGGGAGGTCGAGCGCACTTTCGATCATCTTGCGGAGAGTAACCTCCAAGATGTCTTCGTCATGCTTGCGCAAGTGCAGGTATGGAGTCGAATATAGAATTCGACTCGTCACAAAAACGTGGGCGAGTCGCATCGCATCCCTACTTCTGAGGCCCCCACGCTTGTTGGAGACGCGGCGGATCATGCGGCCCACTTGATCGCCAACCTTGCGAATCTTGGCCATGGTTGTGTCAGCGCGACGGTTCTGGTGAATAAATAGTCCGAGGACTCTAATCTCAGTGACTTCGTGTATGGGTCCACTAGCCAGAGAGAAGTATTGGGGTCTTGCATGTCTGCGAGGGGCGGAGATTTAATATTAATAATAATTGGTTTTTTTGGGGAAAGGAAATGGCGCAGTATCTGTCTCATATATCGCTGGACACCTGAACCGCGTCGTAAGGGAAGGGATAAAGGAGGGAGTGAAAGAAAGAAGGAAGAAGCGGTGCCGTAGTGGAGGGCTCCGGAATAATTTCGACCACCTGGGGATCTTTAACGTGCACTGATATCGCACAGCACACGGGCGCCTTAGCGTTTTTCCTCCATAAAAACGCAGCCGCCGCGGTCGGGTTCGAACCCGGGAACTCCGGATCAGTAGTCGAGCGCCCTAACTACTGAGTCACCGCGGCGGGGCTGTACAAATTCTGATTTTTGAGGAGAGCACTGGAGACCACAGTACGTAGCATAGCGTTTCACTACGCTCGCCGCTGTTTGCAGGCGGTCTTCCAGTTGACCAATGTTGCCCTCTGTTGTACAAATGGTGATGTCGGCATATAGCGCATGATGTACACCTTCAACCTCAGCCAGTTGGGCAGGGAGATGGAGCAGTGCGAGATTAAAAAGTAGTGGAGACAGCACTGCGCCTTGTGGTGTTCCCCGTGTACCCATAGTGTAAGGACCGTGCTTCTTGTCCTGAAAGCGGATAATGGCTTCGCGGTCCGTTAGGGAATGTTTAATGTAATTAAAGGTGTTGTGTCCAGAGTGTGTCTCCCTGAGGTGGGAGAGAATGACGCTGTGTTTCACGTTGTCGAAGGCACCCTTCAAATCCAAGGCAAGAACCACCTTGTCATTATGAGGGTGCTCGACAGGCGTGAGTACCTCGTGGCTGAGTTGGAGCAAAATGTCCTGTGCCGACTTGTGAGGCCGGAATCCAAACATCGTGGGTGCGAAAGTGTTACGGGCCTCCAGACATTGGGAGAGGCGATCTCGAACCATGGCCTCCATAAGCCTGCCCACACAAGATGTTAAAGAGATAGGTCGGAGATGATCGGTATTGATGGGCTTGCCTGCCTTTGGAATGAAGGTGACAAGAGCCGTTTTCCATTCTAGGCGGAGGGGTGTATCGTTTTTCCAGATTGCGTTAATGTATTCTAGCAGGGCCTCATACGGCGGCTCAGGAAGGTTGGCCAAAAGCTTGACCTTAACCTTGTCCCTGCCCGGCGCGGTACCCCGTCTCATTTTAGTAAGAGCCGCCCGCAGATCGTGGAGCTGGAACGGACAATCTAGATCCGAATTATCTCTGCCTGCATAGAGATGTTCCTGTCCACAGGGGTCTTGGACTTGACACAGATACTTATCCCGTAATGTCTGGGCAAGTTGGTCTGTATTACCTTTGAAATTGTGAATCGCTCGTTGCAGATGTTTCAGTGGTTCTGTGCGGGTTTGAGTTTGATCTATCAGGCTGCGGAAAAGCTTCCAAGTGTGGCGACTAGACATTTGTCTAGCAACAGAGTTACAGCGATCCACCGAGTTTGAATCGGCGAGCTAGGCAGCATACTCAGCCGCCTTCTGGGTGAAGTCGGGAATCCACAAGCAGTTTCCTGTTATGGGAACCCTCCACTAGGGCTCCACTTTCTTCCTTTCTTCTTTCAATCCCTCCTTTATCCCTTCCCTTACGGCTCGGTTCAGGTGTCCAACGATATATGAGACAGATACTGCGCCATTTCCTTTCCCCAAAACCAATTATTATTATATTATTTTTATTATTATTTCCTGTTATAATTCTGACGGCGCGACCTCTTAGTGAGGCGGCGCCGCGCTTCCCAAAGATGAAGGATATCGTTGTCCACTTCCGTCACCTTATCTGTGAGTTGCATTTGCTTCTCGTGTTTGGGTAGCGTTCGGAGGAGGGTGTGGGCCCAGGAAAAATAGTGGTTTGGAGCAGACTGTAAGAGGGCAGCGATTGCCGGAAAGCCGTCCAGTCTGGCAGGTGGGCCTGCGCTATGGAGCGGTGTAAGGGGCGAGTGTAAATGATAGGGTTGATAATGCAGTGGTCACTGCCAAGAGTGTCCTCGGTGTTGACCCAGTCTACATGTCTTATGTTGCGGGTGAGGGTGAGATCGGGAGAGGTGTCTCGAGTTACAGAGTTACCCACACGTGTTGCATAGACAGGGTCAGTATGGAGAGTAATGCCCAGCGTGGAGATTAGTTCCGTAAGCTTTCTGCCACGCGACTCTTCCTTGCGATATCCCCACAAGCGACTGGGCGTTAAAATCACCCAAAATCACAAGGGGGTCGCGGCCTGCTATCTTTAGTGCTTTACAAAAGATGTCCGAGAACTTAATGTCAAGTTTAGGGGGGCAGTATATATTTAAGATGTGGACGGCGGGGTCAGTGCGACGCAGGGGGATTACTGTCACCATCACGTACGAATAGGATAGATTTAGTTGGAGATCGACCTCCTGCGCGGTAAAGCCTTCGTGGACAAGAAGACAGGTGGACGGGTCCCGTTGGAAAGTGTTGTAACCTGATAGCTTCACCAGCGCCCCAGGTTCCTGGAGTGCGAATAATTCTGACGTATGCTCAGAAGTGTCGCGATATAATCTCAAGTAGGCTCGTTTCTTACGGTTTTTGAAACCGCGGCAGATCCATTGCACAACGGAGAAAGCCTGATGTTTGGGGGTGGGGGGGGGGGGCGGGAGGGCCTAGTTCCCACTGCCTTATTGAATTTGGGATTGAGATGGGCTAGACGCCGCAGCTGCGGCTCCCAGGCTCTGAACTACGAGGGTCTGCACGGAATCTTCGGCAATTTCGCCAAGGTCAATACTCCTGGCAAGTTTTGGTGGACGGCTAACGTCCTTTAGTGTAGCGAAAGCTACACTATGGGGACATTTCGAGCATTCAGCATTTCGTCGCCGTGGCCACCGTGGCGGCGCCGCCACACTGCTTGGTAACCTGGTTGGCCACGTGGTGCGGAGCAGCTGCCGGCTGCGCGGCGCGCCGGCAAATCCGAGTGAGAGTCAGTAGGCACATGGAGACAGTGAATCCGCTTCAAGGAACGAAGATGAAGGAACGCCCAGCGAGACAGAGCGGCGAAAGACTGACTTTGCAATTCGACTGAGTGAGTTCCACTCGGAAAGCTGTATCTATCGCGCCACTCCAGCTTTAACCAGAGCTAAAACACTGCTATTTTTTTTTAATTTTCGTTAGGCACAATGTTATTTTTTTCCTGCTGCTGTGCCTGAAAAGGCAGATATAGATTCTGAGATAAAAGGCTTCGGCGTAGAAGCACAACAAAATAAATGATAGTGGCTTAGCTCGGCTATGCGAGGATATAAGTAGCGAAAGCAAGTGTGAAACTCCCTTGTTGGCCCAGTTCACATATTCCACAACGTATGAAGCACAGGCATAAACGTCCAGTATGTTCTGTAGGTCCATGTTTGATTTCAACACCGAGGCTATCCGAGGATTGAAGGGGTCACGTCATTCTTACGCCTATTCTCTTGGCTAACGGCACGTTGTTCTTCGGCTTCTTGAACCCGTTGCTGAAGCCTCTCGGTCGCATTTCATCGTTCTTCACGGGCCATCTTAAGCGAAGCAGAACTCAGGTCTCTCCTCCGGCTGCGGTCGCTGTTGCTAGTGGTCGAGACACCAGACATTAAACGTCTCTGTCCAGCCGCGGAGAATTCACGGCGGCGTTTTACCAGTCGTTCGGCGCGCTGTTCGTCTGTTTCCTGGCCGTTTCGTTTCCTCTTCATCTCGTTCCGCTGTCGATTTCAGGCCTCCTCCAGCTTATCAGAATTTTCGCCATCTATACTGTCGCCTCAACTGTGGCTGCGGCGCTCGCCAGCTCTTCTTATCAATCCTGTGACATCTTATTGAGCATGCGACGCAGTTGTCGAAGCCAGCGGAGGCGAGCGCAACGACAACGAACGCGGTGTAACGCCCTACCAAACGGCGGCGGCGGCGGCAAGCGGCGCAGTGACTTCATGCCCTATGGCACGGCGAGCGCGCGAAGCACAGTAACCTTAAGCGGCGAGGCGCGCGTTGTGACGTCAAGTGTCTCAATGAAGTACCACCACGGTGAAATCGCAACTTTGCGGCAATAAAGCTTTCGCTTTAAAAACATTTATCGCTGAAAAACTGAACACAGTCCTGTCTTTTCAGTCATCGGCACCCAGTGATATGGTGTTGTGCATGAGCATCAATGCGCCACAAACCTCCCGTCGTGAAGGAATAGTGAGATTAGTGAGAGATAAGGATCTCACTGGAGCGAAGAGCCTTGTGCGGCTATAGTGGACGGCTCGTTTCAGCGCTTGCCGGAAGCTGTAGTACATGTGCGGGCTCCCTACTACTGCCGGAAACTAACTGCACTGTTCATGGAGCACCCCATGTACGACCTCATATTGGAAAATATAAAAGGGGAAAAATTTCCAAAGCACCCAGAATGTAGCCACGAGACAAAGAAGTCCGAATCCCGCTCTTCGGAACGACGCAGTGATCGCCAAACGAAAACGAGTTGCGAAGGAAGCGCGAGTGGGCTAGCTCAAACAAAAGAGCAGTCAAGCATAAAGAACATAAGAGTCCCGCGGATGAACTTTCCGAGGAAGAAAAGCGTCTCCGCTGCAAAGGACGGGCACTGCAGTAGAAATCCGAGCGGAACTGAAAAACGGCCACAGAATGGTCACAAGGAAGCAGCGAAACGCGAAGGAAAGACCGCTCAATAGGACAGGATGTCTGAAACTCCGGCTAGGCTAAGCTTAGCGCAGGTTGCGGACATGTTCATTGTGCTGTTGTGCACATTAGTTCAGCTGCCTTTCAGTCACACAGGAAAATTCGGAAAGGTGACCAAGAGGGTATTCGCACCGGTAAATATTCTGTGCCTGTGTGTTTTGATGCAGGTGCCCTTGAATCCACAGATTGCCTTGGTTGTGTGTGAATTCCTAAGCGCACCATTTATTTTCGAGTCGGCAAGTTTATCTGCAGGGTTCAGGTGGGGCGAAACAGAAGCCCACGTTGAAAGAGAAAAAGACCCGCTAGTCGAAGAGACTCTTGTCGCGACAAAAGGCAAATGTGAAGGTCCTCACGCGCGCATTATGGAAGCGCAAGTAGGAAATGTAGGTGGAAGTATCGGTTAAAGTATGCATCATACTTGTGAGTTCCCATGGTAATGTTATGCTAATGTGTTGCTGAGTTGCGGCACGTATTGAAGTGAATCTTGACGGTTGTCAAGTGTTATGTGCGTGCACACATACTTGCATTGATGTGTGTATTCTGGCATTCGCATATAGATTCTGACCGCAAGCATGTGCGCACGGATTTTGTGTTTTGTGAATATTGTTGCACAATATTCTTAAATGAAGGGGCAGTATCTTAAAATTCGGCACATTTTCAAAACAAACGACGCTGCGCCTAAGCAATTGTGCCTACGCGCGGTAAAGTAAAAAAATACAGCGGGGAAGAACCCCCGGAGAGCGCTTAAACTGTGCATGGGGTTTTCACTCAGCTCGCCGGCAAGGCGCCAAAGTAAACATAGACGCGCGCGGCGTCGATTTTTCTCGAACGTCAGAGGAGTTTTTGCTCGTTGTCGACGGAAAGGGGCAACTTGACCGCGCAAAAGTGATACCCTCTCCCCTTGGCTCCAGCGCCGATGACTAAGCGTGCCGCGAATGACCTATGGTGAATTCCAATCGCAGGCCAGGAGCGGTCTGCACGCTCTGTGACAGAGCGCATGAATCCGGCGCAGAGCGCGCGGCCTGAAATTGCGATTGGAGTACACTTGCTCGGGCCAGAGCATGCAGGCCAGAGCATGTAGGGCGCCGCTATCGCCGCTGAAATAGAACGTTACGCAAACTTCCGGTCGGATCCGCCGATTTCGGCGGAGCAGTCCCGACTGCTCCACGGAGCAATCTCGGCTCGGCAACCGCTCCCTGTCTACAAATGGAAGACGTGATCCGTGCCTCAGACCTGCGTTTGGAATACAGTTGCTCCGAAAAGAGCAGGAAATGTTGCTCCAGAAGTGCTCCAACTCTGCGATTGGAAGTCACCATTAGATTGTTCTAGAAGGGGGTTTCAGTGCTCGATCAATGCGGTCGCGCACCCGGCGCAAGAAGGAGAAGGAGTTTGTGCAGTTGAAACTGCGTGTATGTGCGCGCCTGCCCTGGCGCGAAGAACAGACAGACGTGGACTGCGCCTATAAATGAGGGGTTTCCACCGCTGTCTGTTAGCTCGAGCCGCCGTTCAAGCTTCCGAGAAGCGCGCCCGCTCGACTCGCGGGAGAACACCACTCGCCCAGACCGGACCACCGAGGCAACGTGCGCCAACCTGCGCGACGGCTCCGTCGAGCTCCTCAGGTCGTCGGACTGTCCTAGTGCCCGGTGAAAAAATTGCGTTTTTTTGTTTGTCTCTCTCTGTGTTAGTGCAATTTAGGTGCAAAGTTTTTGTTGAATTGTTATCTCTCTCTATTGTTACTTGGCGCGAGTGCATTGTATTGGTAAATCACTGTATCTCCTCGTACGAGTGATAGTGAAATCTTTTATATCGTCTCTTCGCTGTAAAAACTGTTTGTTTTGTGAACCTTTGGCTCCGACCCATTCTCTGGCTGCCGACCGCGAAAGCTGGGCACCAAACGACCAACCCCCTTGTCACTTGGTAGCTGGTCTCCGGCTGAGTTTGCCATGCTGAGCCGAGGGCATCTCCCTTGTGACAGAGACTGCTGCCCTCAAACACTCTGAGGCTGTCTGGGAGCGCACGCAAAAGTGCGCGAAGTGGTGACACGAGGCGATTCCCAGTAGTTGAGCGCGCGGGCTGAAAGTCTGCAGCCTCGTTTACCTCACAACAATAGGCTTGCGGGAAGCCGCTGTCGTTATCACTTACACGAGCGTGATTTTTCGAGTTTCTTATAACGGTAAGCACCCTGTCAGTAATGAAGAAGGAGAGTAAGGTACATGCTGTCCTGGCCCATACACATTTGTGAAGTGAGTGCCTGAGAAAGCTCATACTGTCCTCCTGTCTTCGAAATCTTTGGGATTAGTGTTAAACGGAGTAATTGATAGCGCTTGCCTGCGTCGTTCTTTCTGTCCTTGTTTCTTTTGCGCTATTTTTACATCATGAAGGATTGTAATTTATGTTGCAGGGAGTTCAAGTTGCATTTTGTTCGAGAAAAACGAGGCTGTAATATTAGTGCTGTGAGAGCGTCGCCAAAAATCTCGAAGCGGATGACCGGTGCGTTTAGATATATTGATTTATTTTATTTTATTTTATTTGCAAATACTGTTGGCCATGGGGCCGTTACAGTGGTCGGGTGGGATACTCGAGGGGTAACATGTTTCCTTTTCATTATACATAAATTCGAAATGCAAAGTCTTCGTCATCTACGCAGTCACATTTCTTGAAGTGTAATGTTTTTCGTTTTTTTTACAGCAGTGTATATAAACATTCACTTTAAAAACATTTAGTTCAGACAGAAAAAAAGGGAAACCTTTTTACATTCCCGGCCTTCATCTTGGGCGAGATGTGTGTGCGAAAGAGATTGTAAGGTGCTTGGCGCAAATATAATAGAACACTTGTGAGAAAGTAGATATAACAACGCATCGCCTATAAAAAAAAGTGGTAACTCGCTTTCTCTTTTCAAAGACGACACATTGACGCTGTATGAAAATGCGGAGTGAATGATTGCAGCTGTGCGATTTTCAAGTCGAGGTTAGATTTCAGGTTACTCTTGATGAGGATCTGAAATGGGGGATGCATATTTTAGTTCAGGTTTAATTATGGCACTTCTTTGCACTTCAATTGTTTTTGCCAGTGCGTATGTGGCGTTTAAGGAATCTGGGATTTTTTTCACCGATGCAACAATGATGACAATTCGTGCATTACAGGACCGATAATTCGATAGTGTAAGGCTCAGGCACTCAAATGACTGCCCATATGTTGGCACATTGTCTTTTCAATAACTAGATGTAAAAGATCCCGAACTACTGGTGAACGACATGACCTTACATTTCAAGAGGCTATGGGTGACTAACCACTAAGGGCACCATTCTTGCAGAGATTTAAGATCATTCTACAGAATATTTTGGTGAGATGTTTTAGTCACTACCGGATAAATGACGCAGTGGTCGCCAAAAAAGCGTGTTTAGGCAGGCACATCACAAAAAAAAGGTAATGTACATAAGTAAAACAGGGGGACCCTAGATGTACTCTTCTGACGCAATGGAGGCTGTGGGCACGGGGATAGACGGCTGACTGTAATGAGTGCAGGTTGAGTTCGATTCGTAACAAACTGTTATAACCGTGTGGTTTTATGAAGATGTGAAAAAAACAGGGAGATTTTTTGCAGCTCCTGCTGCTATGATACCTTATAGAGAGATTTGCGTAATATGATTAAGCTGCCTCGGTCCGAAAGTTACAATCATGATTTGCACACAGGCTATGTAGAACAAGAGTGAACTGTGAGCTGTGAACAAGCAAATCCTCTCCGAAAGCAAAGCTGTGAATGACGAAAAAGTTCGCCGTATCTAAAAAGTTAATGATCTGTCAGTATATGATGTGTATCATGTGTAGAACAGGTATAGCGTTAAGAGACACAAAGAGGCGACAGTGGTTTGGCGAATGAATGCCGGTTATTGATATTCTAGTCCAAATCAAGAAGTAATATCCTCGGGCACAGCATGTTCTCTGAATGCAGGATAACCAATGTTCCTTAAGGGTAAGAGAGCGGACTACACTAGAATGAAAGCATAGCAGGAGGCGGCAGAAAGTTAGGTTGCCGGTTTAGAGTAAGAAATTTTTGCGGATAGGGTTGCCGCAGTGGCCGGGTGTAGTCAGGCTGATGATGATGACGACGTATTCCGTGATCTTTTTTTTAGCGTAGCTCCTCGCGGACGATTTCGCGGATAACTTCTTGCAAGCCGTCACTGGTGGTGGTCATCTCTCCGGAAGAATCGCAGAAACATAAGCAAGGTGGTTGTACTGTCGAGTTCGGTAGCCGAGGGTCTTCTCGGTGATGCAGGCTTCTTGCATGAATTCATCGACGGTTTTTGGCGGCTGGCGGATGAGCCTGTCAAAGAGTTGTCCATGACGCCACGCTATAAAAATTGAACTTTCTTTTCTTCGATCCGCATGGTGTCGCGGTGGTAAAAGAGGCGCTTCGCCCCTTCGACGTAACAGTGGACGGGATGAAGTTTGGACTCGAGGAGTCGTTCGGCTCCTCCTCTTCTCACGACACTGATGAATACCTTTCAAAAGTTCCTTCTCGAATAGCCCGCCTGTCTTTACGGCGAGTCGTGGTTGTCGTACCACGTACATGCTCAGCCCTATAGAGAGAAAAATACGTGTCGAATTGTAGTCGCATCATGCAAATTGTTGAATGATTCCACGCGTTCACATTGGTCCAACCGTTTTCTGGGGTCTTCGGCTTGGGATTCATTGAAACTTTGCGGCACCCGGGGCTGCAGCCGTATGATGGCAATCGACATCTATGGCAAGGTTGGAATGCTCGTAGCAGCGTCTTTTCTCTGTCGGGTGCGGTCCGGCAGGCTCCCGAACTCAGGCTGCTCTCTCTTGAAGCGTGCCCTCCGGTGCAAAGCGCAGAGGGCTGGCGTCGCTACTTGAAGGGGGTGTCAAGTGCATGGACGGACAACCCGTGCCTCCACCAGAGAACATGAAGTAGTCACTGTAACCTGAAAAAGAGAAAGGCAGCGAAAATGGCTTCTAAACAGTCTTTTTATTCTGCTAACTTGCGCCTACAGTGGACTGAATCACTCGGTGGCGGCGTAGCAACAAGCGTGCTCGGCGGTCGTCGAACAGAATGCCCGCCGCTCTCAGTCGTGCTCAATTTAAAGCTGGTAGTGAACATTCGAGATAAAGCGTGCAACGTTACTACAACTTTTTGGAACAACGTACTGTCGTGCGCCCTTAGTATGGAAACTACAGTTCGTGAGAAAAACTGTCCATAAAGCGAGTCGTCCGTATCAAGAGAAAGCGCAGAAAAAACGATACACAGAAGGAGCACTTACAGTGATTCCGGTTGGTGAAAGGCGCCTTTCAGAGGCGCACAAACTGATGTATAGCCCGTCTAGTTCGCCTGAGCGAAATGTCTCCCCGAGTTCCCCTTCAGTCCTCTCGACCCTCTTGCGGACCTTTAAATATGTTTACGCACTCTTCTGAGTACCATTCCTTACATCCCTAGAAAAAGAGCTTCTCCGCGGCAATCATAGGGATTTATATAAAATTGAGCTGTCTAATGAAAATGCGACGTTAATGAGGTTGTTGAAAAAGACGTCGCTACAAGTACACGCACAAAGAGACGAGGAGGCGAAGGACTGGCGCCAACTTCCAACTGTTTATTCCGAAAGTGAACCAAATGTATGTAGAGCATCGAGCTAGGCCCGCTTGCACACTTTCTTTGCGTTGCTAACGCTTACCGCAAATCATTCTCGTGCCTGCCCAAAAAGAACAAACACTGCCGCGTACAGGTTGGCCGAAGCATCGTTAACGCACAGGGCTGTTTTTTTCCTTATGTGAAAGACTTCTAAAACAACCCTCGCTTACATGCTCTTGCTTCTGTCTAGAGTCTTCATTTCTAGCTGAGGCTCGCACTTACGCGTTCTAACATGCACGGCCAAATTGGCATACTTATCTTGATTAATTTTCCCTTTTTGCCGCCCTGCTTAAGGTGGTCATTGATGCATCGCCCCGTTTGTTCTATATATGACATTCCACAGGACAGAGGCATATCTTATACCACTCCTTCTATGAAGCGGAGGTACCCATATCTCTTTGAATGTTTTTTTCATGCAAAAAAACAATATACCGGCAGCATACTATAATGGGGTTGTTCATCCGCGAAAGCCGCGTCCATTCCCTGAAGCCGTTTGCATTCTGTCGCAATGCAAGCAGAAACAGCGAATGACAACCGAACGTAGAGGAAACAAATGCGCAGTCTGGACCATGCGGCCAGCCCTGGTTAATTTCCCGCTTTGGACGGCCGTCTTAAGGACGGCTGGTGCCCGACACGCGGTAGACTGCATTAGTATTTTACACATCCCTCTCCGAAATCAAGGCTTTGAGTTTCGGCTCTCCATTGAAAAAAGACCCGACATTCCAAGAGCACAAGTCTTTTCTGTCGTCCTCTTTTTTTTCCTTGTTTATTTAAAAAACCCAGTACCAATAATGTCGTGGAGGGGGTAGCAGGATAAAGCCTAGCAAAATACCCTAAATAAGGAATGACATCGGGTTGCTATATACTGATGGCCCTCTACTCAACGGGCCACCCACCAAACTTCACTCAAGCACTTGACCTATCATACTGCATTCTGCCGGTTTCCTGCTCCCACAACACAGGAAACGTCCCAAAGATGTGTTATTTGTTTTTCGGGTCAATGAAATACCTTAATAAACTGGAACGGCGGATTTATTTGAAAGAGCTGTGAAAGGGGCTGTAATAAAGTTGTCGTATACCTGGTATGTTATGGCATGCTGTTTCACGAATACTGTCCAGGAAGAATTTTTTTAGTGCGCTTTGACGAAGTTGAGTTATCTGCAGTCCAAATTGGTATTTTAGCGCCTTCGCCCTTTTCCTCTCCGCTCGTCAGCTTTTGCACGCTGGAAGGTCGCCGCTCCTCCGTCGACGCCATCTCCGGAAGCGGAGCTCCTTGACCGTCCGGAACTACGCGGCTTATTGGCCAAAGCGAAGTTAGCGGCGTGATGTTCGAAATAATCTAACCAACAAGCACCTCTCAACTTGTATACGCAGGTGCGAGCGACACAGGAGGGTGCGAGCAAAAAAAAAAGGCGCCAGAAAGGGCTCACAAAATTTCGCGCTTGATTGTGGTTTCTCTTCTGCGAGTAGAAGTGTATTATTTGGCCCAAGTGCTCATAACAGCCCAATGCAGTGACTGAGCGAGCTGATGTGCTCTCCTCGGAAAGTTTTTAGAGGCTTTTTAACCGACTTCAAAGAAGAAAACTGTGCAGAGAAATAGTAAACATACATTTTCATTACGATGGCTCGTCTGTGGAGGAGATGAGAGAAATTCGTGTGATCTGCGTCTTGTGGAGGATCTGCTCAACCAGACAGTTGCAGCAGCCACTACTTCTGATGCTTTCTACTGTGCTGGCATTAGAAGACCTACAGTGACGAAAAAGCACCGTCCAGAACAGTGGTGTGAACTCTTTCCACCTGCTAAGGTTGGCCGTTGGTAAAGTGCAGGGGAAGAAAGTTCTTTCTTACCTTGTAATCAAGAGGAGGAAAATGCCGGAAGATGGCTGCGAGGGGAAGAACCCCCACGACCCCCAAAATTGTGCCTTCGTAAAATTGTGAATGGCTAGTAATAACGAAGAACGATCACCAAAAACAAAAACGACCAAATATAGCTCAGCAAAAATAAAGGCGACAAAGAATAACTCAGTTTTAAAGTACATGGCTAGGAATGATGTAGCAAAATTGGAAATGACTAAGACGCAATGAAAGTCTAGAAGGCCTCGTGCTAACGCATGATCATGGCTTAATTCTCCCTCCGCAATTCTTTAACTTTTTTGTATTTCATTAATGAGCACCATCTTCTGAATTTCTGTGGCCAACTGTCCCTTGTTTTCCTTCTCTTCAGAAAAGAAAGATCTGATTGAGATATGCGGGGTTTTGGTCTCGTCGTGGTACACCTTAACGCGGCAGAAGCACGCGGACCCTATAAAGGCTCTAATGTAATTTAACTCAGTCCATTTTCTCGCTAACGAGTTCACATCAAAGAGGAACAAATGCACTTCAAAAAGTTTGTTCCCATAGAAACTTCTAGAATTGAGTCGCTCATATTTACGGCGCTCGTGTTAAGGAGGCGCGACTATAGTGAAGAACCACATAAATGCAGCAATAGCGAAATTAATGAAGGAAAGTATTACTTGCACTGAAAGAGAACCGACACGAAGTTATTGGGCGTCCTTTTATTATTTTCTTCTTTTTGCTTTGCGAGAAGCCTACGGAGGAAGCAGTTAAAAAAATGAGCTCGGCAAACCAGTCCGAAGCGTTAATCATTAATTGCAAATGGTTTTGAACCCGCAGTTTCGGTCACAGCTGGCGCCAGGGCTGAAATGCACCTTTGACGTCACGCTCGACAGTCGGACCTCGACCACCGCTCTCCTGCTGAGGCGAGTGTCGACGGCCGGCTCTGGTTGTCGCTGTGAACAACCAGTGGGCTCGGTGACGTCACTGTGATTAGGACAATTGCAGCTTGGCGTCCCATGATGCGGGAGGAAATACCGAGCGGCTCCTAAAAACAAATTCGAAACTATATTAAATTATTTTTCACTGAAAGCCTGCTAACTGCACTTTGTAGAAAAGATTTCCTCATGCCCATGTAACAAATCACGTCATTTGTTCGAGTTCGCCATATCGTGTTTCGCTCCTTTAAGCTTCATTAGCCATGCGTCACATCACTCTGGTTAACGTCCTCTTGCAGGGAATAAGCATAAAAGGAAATATTTATTGGATGATATAAAAAATTCGTTGGAGGCACTTAAATCTCTTGTAACTGCGGGAAGGCGAAAACCTTTTGCGACTCACCGCACTGGATTGAAGTTGCCGCGCTTGAATTCATTTCACGAAAGAGAAGAGCAGCTGGCGCGAGCGTGGCGAGAGGAAGCGGTGACGTCACGCTGCGCATGCACAGCGCGTCGATGACCTTAAGGTCACGAGACTTTAAGATCACGTGACATCACAAGGTCACGTGACCTAGGTGGCGATGTAACGGACGGACGGTCACCTCGAGTATGACCTATTAAGTGCGGTCGCCTTAATGAGCAAAGATGAGGGAAGGTCAAAGTTCAGTGCAGATATAATGAGGTACATTGATATACAGATTACGAAGAGCACCAAGGACAGTTCCTTAGGGTACACTAAAAAGGACGGGAGACATTTAGGAGAAATATAAATTTACGTGAGCAAACTGTTGGCGTCCGGTTAGGACCCCTCTTACACACCCTAGTACTGAAGTTTGTAAACTGAATCTGAAAAATCTGGAAGGAAGGGTATCTATGGAACTTTACCGAATAGCTTTTGGAAGTAAAATAACACCGTGTCAGCAGCAATGTCTTGCTCAATGATAGGATGCAAAAATAAAAGAAAGATGCGGTCTGCGTGGGACATGATCGTATTTTGCGAAAGCTATGCTAGCTGGAATAAAGGATATGAACATATGAAAACAAAAGGGCGACGCTCCAGTATATAACGTGTTCCTTTATTCTTAACCAATTCAAGTGATGATAATGGGCCGATAATGATTCACAGGGGACTTGTTGCCTTTTTACAGAAAAGCGGTGTAAATTGAAAATCTCCAAGTCTGATGTGGTCCCAGTCTAAGTCGTTAATTACTGTTGAAATATGTATGAGAATAGTAAACTGAATAATTGTTTAGTACTCCTGAAAACCTTAGTGCTAGTGACATTTATAGGAATCGATGTACTTTTAATGAGTTAGTGATTGTCATATCCAGCAATTTCGGAGAAAAGTGTTGAAAAAACTTGTGTGATACTGTGACAGTTATATTGAAGGTAATTGTCCATTCTTGTGATAAGTAGCGAAATTTTTTATTTTTTTGAAGAATTTCCATTGGTCGCATAGAACAGTTAGGACTCGCACAGAAAAACAATAGGTAAAGCTTTTGGCGATTGGAAAAATGGTAACAGGAAAAAATATTCAGGACTACCGTCGTGTGATCTGTTGATATGTTGATTGCTGTTAAATCTTACATTATACGAAAAAAAATTGTGTTCATAAATTGTTTGCCGTTCAAAAATGCGTTTGTCCAAAATTTCTGGGTATGAGCAAGAGCGCCGGAATAGAAAATTGTGCCCTTCATCGGAGGACACCGGTAATAGGTCCATCAGGAATACTTTTAACTCTGATGGGATAATATGAAACAGAATGCACAGTATAATACAATAGCAAGCTCAGAATAAAGAGGAGGGGAACCACTGTGACCAGAGTTGGAAACGGTGTTAGGCGCACTGGGGCAAACACGCTTCCAAATATCGTTAGGTTTGTTGGACAACTTTGAAGGTGAAGTACCAGAGCATACTCTTTGCTTTCGATTCACCACTTATACATCATATTTGCTAGCAGCTGAGCACTATTCATCCCAATAGAATTTAGAACTAGTATGCTTAACAAGGCGAAGGAACGATGTTCGTAGAATTTACACTAATTCTTCATTGAAGCAGAGAAAAGCAAGCGCCGTAACTGCAAACTTTTGTTGTGCAGACGGCTGAACACTAGGTAAATGAAAACTGAATACTTCCATGTGGCTGTTTCGAAAACAGCACTTGGCGTTGCCTCTTTTTTTCAACGCTGGTAACTGATCGTTTTTGATCAAAATGTCAAAGCCGCGATCCCGTACACAGCCACAGGTACACTGCTCGTCCGATTTTCTCGTGACAGTTCAATTTCCCACAGCCCGGAGGGAAAGCAGCCAGAGGGACTGAAAAGTGCCGGAAATAAATTGTACAAATAGAAATAGCTTTCCGGGCACCCACGAAAATGATTGCTGCATTCTCGCAAATCGCACTTTGACGTTCTATTTACCGCAGAGTTGTTTCCTTTCTGTGTATTCTTCGAGGGCGAATCACTTGACAATTACGGGAGAAATGTTTGTTATGCCTGTGAGTGGTTGGGCGACATTCTGCCACATATTATTATTTTCGTTCAAGGCCAAACCATACTAATCTAATATCCATAAAATAATTTTGTAAAAGCACCCGAGTGCCGGAAGGCGCAAGAAGTATAACCAAAATGAAATCTAAACTTGAGACGTGACCAATTTGTGTTGTCTGCTTTCTTTCCTCTTCTGGAATGCTATTAATAAATCACAAGAGTGGTCCTCTAATAGTGACTCAACGTTGTTGCCGCCAAACACATGAGCCTAAAGCCTATAGCTCAGTTGAAATGGCTAGAGTAAGGCACCATTTTCATGAACGCAGATTAAGATTACCCATAGCAAAAACAAAACGATTTGGATGGACTGGCTAGTGCCACCCATATTTGCGTGTTTTGTAGACACAAGCATTAAATGTAATAGCGTATCGTCAGGCTAATCTTGGCTTAGTAGCCACGTTGGCAACAGATAAAAAGAGCGGTTTGCAGGCCCGGGTTGGTTCATATCTATACGGGTTGGTTCAACTATAATTGCGTACATTGGTTCACCTGATATAGTAAGACCACTGCTCTTACGGATGGCACACTGGCCGTGAAAGGAAAAGACGCGGCTTAAAGGATATTCTTTTAAGCTTGGTTTAACCATTAAGCGAGCATAATATTTATGTGGTAAGAGGAGACCTTTGCTGTAATGATTGTCACTCTCTAAGAGTGCTTATCTACTCGTACACCCTAACATCTTTAGCAAGCATTGTATTATCAGTACATTAACGCAGTTATGTTCCTCCTTTATACAAAAGCGTCCCGCGCTACATCATGCTTATTCTCGAAAGGCAATAGCTGCTTAGGCGCTCCAACACGTCAGGGCTCCAAGATTATGGTGAAATTTGCCGCGTTCCTAAAGAATACGCCGGAAAGGATGACAATCACATGGAACAGTATCTAATATGCAGCAATCCTCCGGGGTTGTGAACAGAGAAGTGTGAGAATAACGCCTTTAATAAAGTATTACGGAAAATAACATTAGCATAGCCCTACAGAAGGGCAGTGCGAACGGTTGCATGTGGCCGGTCCCATTAAGCTCTTCACGCCCTTTCTTATGCTAGAATCTTCTTCAGGCTGTTATTCTGGCTGTGACTGCGCTTTCTTTCAGACACTCTTGAGGAAGAGCTATTCGTGTTTTGAGGCGAAGGCTTCACTGTGACAGGTTTTCATGAGAGTACCGTCAGTGTATCCTTGAACAACTTAGGTGGCACAAACCCTAAGGGTAGTCGTAATAAGAGCAGCCACCTGCCAGTGCAGAGCCTCATCACATAACTGCGGCCACGCAGCGCTGGCAGTTGTATAAATACTCGCCGCAATTTATCAATTTTAAGTAGAGAATGAGCAATTCTGCATTAATGGACATTAAACCACAAAATAAAATGTGCCATGCCCGTAAGGGGGAGCTCAAGTGCCTCCTGCAATTGAAGAATCAGGACCTGCTTTCGCACGTCTGCTCGGTTTAACTAAGTTAAACCCCTAAACAATTTTTACTGTCAGTCTCTCCATCAAGTGGTGCTGAGAGAAGAAGGCCAGGTGAGGAAGGCTACCTCCCTGTCGGAGACCCCGCACCTCTCAAACTGCTCCGTCGCTCACATTCTCTTGCTTTGGGAAAGCGATACGGAAAGAACGCGGGGGGGTGGCATTGGTTGTAAGCGAACACCAATCCACAATCCCCGGCTCCAGGGGACACTGCAGGGCCGGCTAGCCGTCTCAACGCTCGCACAGTGTTGGATTTTAAGGTCATGCCACAGTGCCTTCCGGACAAGTTCACTGATATCTCCTCATCTGAGACACAAAAAAGGAAAGCTCGCGAAAAGCACTTCAAGAAACACAATCATATTTCGGTGTGCTTGGCGTCCATAACCATTGGGCTTGTGTAGTGACGGCACGTGCTTTTTAGGGCCAGGTCAGGGCTTTGTTGGGATAGTAGACGACATGGGTGACGCCTCTAAAAGCACTCTAAAATGTTCTCTCGCCGCCTCGTCTTTCGGCACGAGCTGAGTGGCTGCCTTTGCTGCGATTCGCGTACTATTCTGGATGTTCTTTTTCGGTTAAAACCAGATGTGTACCAAACAAGAACCAATTTTACCACAACTGCAGGTAATCGTCGCCGTTAAAAACATATTGAATCACAGGTGGCTCTAACTGGTAGTGTACGTAGCATTTTTTTACGATCACCAGTACTTTTCCTTGACACAGCGTCTTAGGCACTCTACACTAGAGGACACACTAAAGCCGACAATTCTCACGACACTATTTTTGCAAGGACGCAGATAGTTGTGAAGCACGAATGTGCAGCAGTGTAATGGTCTCCACCCCCCTGCCTCTTATTGGATCGACCGGCTCGGCCTAGCGCTGAGCTTGGCCAAGGGGACACAGAAAGCAGGCGGCCAGCGCTGCGTGTCACTTTTGCTGTGAAACGTAGATCTGACTCTGGCAGGTCACGCTAGCCTTGCCACGACATTTTCAAGCGAACAGCTTTGCCAAAAAGATTTCTAGCGCATTTCACACCCATGAGATTTCAAAGTAGAAAATAGGCACCGCTTCTGGCCAGCTGTTATATCATTCACGTAGAAATTTTAAAAAGAGAACGACACGTCAGGTCGAAACCATCAAAGTGGTACATCAAACTAATGGTCAAGATTAGAAATATGCGTGCAAAGAAGCTACCAAAGATGACAAAGTGTCTCTTGAATGTAGCTTCCGCAGAACCATTTGACTGCTCTTTCGTGAGACCGCTTCAATATCCTTATATTACTGGCAGCGCTGCTGTGATGAGCTTATCAACTTGATTACTAGGATTTTCTGGTGAAGAGCTAAACTTTCCTACTTTTGGTTGTGCGAATTCTGAGCAACCCATCCTCATTTCTGTGCAACCGGCGTCAAAAACACCCTTGTCCTACTGCTGAGAAAGCAACGTCGATGTTACTCGGCCTGGCCCGTGCTACGGAGCCGCACGTGTACGTCCTGCTCCGCCTGATGTTTACTGCTCCCCATGAGCAGGTGCCAAGCACCCAACCGATCAGCCGCCAGCTGCTGATGAGCGCCAGCAAACGGCACTTGAAGAGGCCTTTCACTTCTTTCCTCCAGACACAAGGGGGAAGCTGTGAGATTTTCCAAAGTCACTCGTCTTAGTGGCCCGACGTTGTAACTGACAGCAGCCGGGGTGAATGCAATAAGAAATGGTCATTATATGTTCAAAATCGATCGAAAACTTTTCCATCTTTCGAAAGACAATACAAAACTCAGAAACGTTGCATGCACCCTTATCATTTCGTTGGAAAGGCTGCAAATGGATAAGCTATCGAGTGACACTAGTCAATCTGTTAGAATTCCAAGGGCTCCTATTGCTGCTTAATGTGAAAACTGTTTTCGATTCCGAGTAACCCGAGTGCATTCGCCACACACGACTTTTCTGACTGAGTAAGAGATGCAAAGGTTTGCGCACATAAAAACAGTGCCGAGCACCAGAGCTGCGCGGCAGCATAGAGAGCCTGCTCCAACCCGAGCAGCTCAATTGACAAGAAGCTGGTTAAACGTGCTTTCACTCAGATCACTTACTGGACAGAGGGGCTGAAGCACGTAGTCGTAGTAGTTAAGCTTCCAGCTGAGCGCAGCCTAGCGTTAAGGCCCAGTAAGGAGATTCCAGGTTCTACAAAAAATGGGAGTTATATGGAAGTGCTTCAGGCTATTCCGCATATTGATTTCTTTCCGGAGGAGCAGGTCAAATGCGGTGCGATCAAGGGCAAAGGTCATCATGTAGCATTATACCGGTAAAAAACCATTTGTGATGAATTTATCGACTTTATGCCAATGACTATCATGGCTTGTCTGGTGGACGGAGTGAAATGGGCAAAAATACTTCTCCTTAAATTTTTCATTGAACTCCAGATCTTACAATCGTTGATCAGCCAGCTGTCAGTTCTTTTACCTTACAGACTAAATGAGAAATTGCGTTAAAGCATTCTTGTATTTCCTAAGAAGTAAATGCACACCTGTTTTTTTCCTTTTAAAGACCCTGATGTCCGTCGTGACGACCATTGGGGACGAAATTCATGATTTCAGAGTCGAAACTTCAGGTAACGCGAGTAATCTTCCAGGAAAATTCAATGGACTGCAAGCGCAAATTAGACACCTGAATAAACTGTCAGTCTACATCCCGTACAACGGTCGTTCAGCCAACTTCGCTGGGGCCTGTAAACTGACCGCTGACCATTATGTTTTGCGTGTGTGTAACTCAGTGACTGTAAATGTTCTTAATTGCCTCACCTAAGCAATGACAATATATTTCGGGCAGCATAGACAGTACTGGTGAGCACTTTGTTTTCTAAAGCACCATTCGTGTTTGGTCCTCTGGACGCACTGAGAGCGAACCATGGCGAACTCGGCGTGATGTAAAAGGCTCCTTCCTTGACGAGCCCCGCCGTGTCCCACGCTGTGATAGCGAAACCTTAAATTTTCCGTTTGTTTAGGCCCTGAGTAAGAAAAAGCCAAAAGTAAACATTTCATACTAACGGCCTCCGGTATTCGTCGACTGTTTCCAGTGTGCTCCGGCTTTTTTTCGTGGCATGTCGCGAGTGCTTCTCGGTAATATAAACACAGTTTAGCCCTAGCGACTCAAAAACTGCCCATAGGCGTAAAGCGTATGAGTGCCTTTAGCAATGTACGCATAGTGGCTTAGCGCAAGCTTTGCTGTTCCTTGCTAGAATATACATGGCATCAAAGACGCGTAAGCCTGGATCTGCTGCTCACTTCTGCTGTCATTACCAGTGCATGCGTTCAACACCGGAAGCCCCTCACAGGTGGCTTACTTCGCGGCTTTCCATCGTTTTCGCCCACTTCGGATCCTCTGTCTTCCACTGGACGTTCACGCACTGAGACCTTCCTCCACTTCGTACCGATCTAAATGTTGCCGCCGAAGCTGGGTATCGAATTATGAACGCCACAAATTTTCTCTCGTTCTGCGTCATCTTGGTGTTTAGTTATTGCTGGTGGCGCGGTGTCGAAAGTTTAAGGTGAACACCCCATTTATTCGTGTTCCTCAATTCCTTTCCTCAACGCAGCAGAGTTATTTGCCGCGACTCCTGAATAATGTAGCATACCGGCATAATCTTACTGCTCCTAACGTCCAAGCGTCTGCCATTGGTCTTCATAAGAAATTTAGGCTTGGACAACAGTGGCAAGAACTATTTTTTTTTGCTACTGCATCAATGTTTCCCTGCGAGGCACACACGTCACTCTGCCTCGCATGGAATAAAAAATGCTGCATTGGCACATGGCATCAGGCCATCTTGCTCGTTGTACTGTACGGCATGGAAGTAGCGATGTCGGCGACGATGGCCACCAGCCCGGATTTGTAAAAAATGTTACTATGCTTTATACAGCTGGATATGTTGATACGGTACCTGTGACCACATGCACTCCTGAAGCAGTATCCTGCATTTTCAACCCTTTAGGCACGCGTTACGCAAGCCCATTGGCACCATTACTTGCGCAACATATGGCATGAGGAACCCAACTTAATGAATTATGAAAGCAGTCTAGTACACTCACTCTATTTATGTAGATGAAGTGCACTCCTTAGGATTACGCATTTATGCGTGCTGTATATCCTTTGGGGCAGAAGATCTAATAAGAAATCGCTGCTGGTTGCTTTTGCTAATTTATATTTAAGAATAGTTGCAATAATTGTCACTTCAAGTTTGTTCGAGCCTGCTCTTCTTCCTGATAATTAAATGGCTCTACACTGAATCCATTCTTATTCTTCTAGTTACCTCTGTCTTGTGGTCCGGATTTTCGGTCACTACCTGCACTAGGCAGACGTACTGCTTTACTACCTGCCCTTCGCCGTCATTCGTAAACTGATGTTTCCTTCCAAGAGAGTTGAACGACAGTTTAGTTTTCTGCATACTGATTTTTAGACGCACAGTGGTGTCTTGCACGATTAAATCATTTAATAACGCCTTGCAATAAAAACTGCATGCAGTGTATTTGACATATACTGTAAGGTCATGAATAGCAGTTAACCAATATCCCTCAAGGAAAAAGTCTACAGAGCAGAGTGCCTCAAGGGAACAAACACGCGTTATTGACATCCTAGTGGGAATCAAGTCGGCTTGGCCAAGGCATGTAATGCGAAGGCGAAATAACTGATGGTCATTAAAGGTGATATATATAAGCGGTGCCAATGCCAAAAATAGAGGACAAAACTCCAGTGAGCGCTCGCTATGTCATTAAGAATGAAAAAAGAAGCATCCCAAGATGCACAGGTAATCGGTCCCTTAATGGAAACATTTTTGCAAAAGCTTTTCCTACAAAGGAACACAGTGAAACGCTTGACTTGTAATATTGGGCCGATTACCTGTGCTGCTTGGGCTACAGAAATTATACAGGGACTTACGTTTCTATCTGCCCAATTTAAAAAAAAACCCTGTGCGCAAAATACTGACCTAATCAAGAGCAAATACCACTCACAAGGTAGAATATTATTGCCTAAGTTGATCTAAATAAGCAACGGTACTTGCCTGCATTAGTGCAATAGGGGAGAAAGTGTTATCGGCTACGAGTACAGATCTTGCAGACTCGAGCCCAGCAGCCGATCGCACAGGCTGCGCCAACTGTCGGACGAAGAGACAAACGACTTCTCGGCTCGGTGGATGCGAGAAGCGCGCCGTATGCCTGCCCGTCCGGCAGATGGCGAAGCCTGTGGGATTGGCTGCTTGGCTCGAGTCTCCAAGAACTTTACTAGTAGCTGATAACAGTTTCTCCCCAATTCCACCAAATACAGGCAAGTGCCAATGTTTGTTTAGATTACCTTAGGGAAGAGTATTCTACCTTGTGAGCGGTGTTTGCTCTCGATTAGGCTAGTATTTTGCGCACAAGAATTTTTTAACCTCCCGCACATAAAAACGTAAGTGCAAGGACATGAAAGCACAATGCCTTTCATTCGCGTAAACAAAATTTCATATTAACGACTGAAAAATTCGTTTTTGAGAAAATTTTGTTATCTCGGTTTTCGTATCACTTGCGAACAAGACAACGGCCTAGGTAGGAGAAGAATGTTTTGCTCAAAACCCAATTGGGAGAACGTTTACCATAGTAACATCCCGAAGATTTTTGTTTTTAGAGCAACCAGCGAATCTCAAGTGAGAGGTCCAGGTCTTTTGGCGTGGAATTACGCTGAAGTTAAAGAATGCTGAAAAACGTTTCTGAACCTGGCAAGAAATTTTGTACTCAATGCACGTACCCCATGGGTGTTAGGGTGTCAGCACTGCTAAAATGCCCATATACTCGCAGGTAATAGCATGGGATACGCCCTAAAACAGATATTTCTTGCGTTGTTATTTTCATATTTACCATTCTGTGTATGATAGCACTGAATACATTTCAGGGAAGGTGCAAGAATACGAGTCATAGACCCCCTTAAATCCAGTAAAGGGGTTTTAAATCTCTGCAGTCGACTTAATCGAAGCATGCGTGCTTTGGTCCACGCCTTAACAGCAAGCAAAGCCTATAATAGTCTTGTGTGCACTTGTTTTGTTAGATATGTAGCAAGCAGCTTTGTGACAATAATGGTAACGTAGCGTTTTTGTCAAATATACTTCGAATCCTCGCAAGACCTCAGCTCCTCAGCGTTTCATTTTCTTCACAGTCGTATCAAGGGTTGCAGGTAAGACCAGTAAGGCAGGTACAGTGATCCAAGACGCTATCGTTGGCACAAGCACTCCATGTAATACACGCGAGGAGAACCGCAGGCTCACAAAGAATGACTAATACAGAAGAAGAAATCAAACGCGGACACAACAAACACTTGCGAGAATCAGCAAGATCATGTGCCCATGGACAGATTTCCCGCATCAATCACCTTCACTTCGACCCGGTTGGCTTAAGACGGAGCCATCACCGTCACCGTAATAAAATCCGGATCGCGCCCGCCTAATGACAAGATCACAATAGACGTCGGCGCCGGCCCCCTGGCTGCTTGCCTGGCGTATGCATCCGGAAAGCTCACGCTGCCCATGCTCAAAATGTCCCGAAGAATCTCCTTAATCCCGAGCACACTCCCCATGGTACGCATCGTATCGACTTCAGACCACGCCTTCCTTCCTGGCAACCAGCGTGCACACGCCTTCGGCCGAGAACTTTCAGGCACAAAGGGACAGGAGTCCGCACCTCAAAGATGCACTACCAACCGAGCCACTCACACACTTGCACATCCTCGAATAGTACTGACATCAACGAAGAACAGTTACATTACTCCACCCATAGCTATTCGGACGCCAGTGCGTGGCGCCAGCTCCAAGAGAATCCTGGCCAACCCTTCATCACAAACATCAATTCTTCCTCTCTCAATATCGCTCGCACTGCCCGTCATGCTATAGCGCCCAACCCACTCTATACCACCTCACGTAAGAGTGTCAAATCCACCCCACCTCTGGCAATCACTTATACTCCACCCCACCAACTCATCAGAAGCTGGTCGGTCCACTTCTAGGCAGAGAGATAAGCAACAGGTCATCACGCCTGTTTACTGGATTTAAGAAACTATTAGAATCATGAAATGAACGTCGCGCCCACGAAAACCTATCCAACAGTCCATATAGTCGACCTAACTAAAAATAAAAACATTAGCCGGCGTTTAACTCCGCTTAAACCGATGTGAAACCTGCGAAAGCGCGGTGATATAAATGGTGACGCCACAAGCGACACCATAGCAACGAGATGGAACAAAACCTCAAAGCTGTGGACTAGTTTTTGGGGATTGCGCAGGCCTAATTTTAGAAAGGAGGCGGGCCAAATTTGGAGGCCGCTGCCAACTTGGGCATTCTCAAATAAGGTTGGACATCCATTTTGCTCCAAATCGGCCAAGTTCCAATTTCGGAGGTCGCCCAGGCCACATTTCCTAAATGACCCGTGCCAAATTTGGAGACCGCCATCGTGCGGGGTGAGCTGAATTATGATTTGACATAGATTTTGGTCCAGATTGACCAAGGTCAAATTTCGGAGGCAGCTCCGTCCTAATTATCGCCTTTTGGCGTCCCAGTTGCTATGGCAAGCAGTGATGAAACAGCAAGATGCAGGATGCCAAACTAAGATTTTTGCTCGACACTGACGATCCTAGTGCTTTCGCCCCAAAAGTTTTTCTCTACCAACCCCTCCTAAAGCACGTTCTAGAACGCTCCAGAGAACGTACCACAAAGAAGAGTACACTGCACGTTCCGAATGATAAAGTGGGTGTTTCATATAAGGTTTTACACAATTTTTTTAAATTTAGCCTTTTTGAGTTACAAGAGCGCTTATTTCATCGAAGCACAGTTAGCGTTGTAGTACATCAGAATATGGCTAAGACGGGCTAACTAGTAGAAGAGCGCTTTTTTTGGCATATCATAGTTGGCGGTATAGTTCATCGGAATACAGTTAAGACGTCGTAACTAGCAGGATGGTTAACTAATATTTTGGATAACCTAACTAGATAACTTCTGTTGTTGCAGGCAAATAGTCTGACCTTAAACCTGAAGAAAACTGCCTACATTATATCCAGGCCCATGAACGTTGTTGAACGCTACGCAGTCAATATTCATTATGGGAACACAAAAAATGATGGAATCAGCAGTCTCAAATTCCTCGGCGTCTGGTTTTCCGAAACTTTTTTTTTGAATATTCATGTTACTAATCTTTTACTTCTTCGCACTTTGGCGGCAGCGGCAGCGCAGCGCACACGCAACTCAGGCCACGGTTCTACTGTTTTTCAGCATTTTCGTTTACACATCGTCCCGTGCCATCGCAAAAAGTAAGCGCTGCAGGCGTGCCGGTCTGCGAGCTACTGTTGGCGCCACCTGGACAACTGTTTCCCTGTGACTACGCAAAGTTCGCAATTTGGCGGTGGCGGCAGCGCAGCGCACACGCAACTCAGGCCACGGTTCTACTGTTTTTCAGCATTTTCTTTTACACATCGTCCCGTGCCATCGCAAAAAGTAAGCGCTGCAGGCGTGCCGGTCTGCGAGCTACTGTTAGCGCCACCTGGACAACTGTTTCCCTGTGACTACGCAAAGTTCGCACCTTGGCGGTGGCGGCAGCGCTGCGCATACGCAACTCAGGCCATGATTTCACTGTTTTTCAGGTAACTGACGCGGCTGTTCTATCCTTGCTTGGTGCCCCACCCCTTGGATTAACTGCCTTGCGGTGGCTGCCCACGCCGTTCTCATGTTTCAAGCCTTTATCGCTATACGCCTGCACTTTCAACTTTCCGCAGCATTTTCGTCTACACATCGGCCCGTGCCATCGCCAAAAAGATAAGCGCGGCAGGCGTGCCTGTATGCGAGCTTCTGTGAGCGCCACTTGGACAACTGTGTCGCTGTGACTACACAAAGTGTAGTTCTTCGCACTTTGGCGGCAGCGGCAGCGCAGCGCGAACGCAATTCAGGCCACGGTATAACTGTTTTTCAGGTTGGTGCCTTTTCTGTTTTGCTTCGCATGTCTGCTGCTGCCGCCAGCTGTCACTGATATAGAAACGGGTTCAGAGACCTTCTTGGTGTGTCAGTCTGGTTTTCCAAAAATAGCTTGTTCATGACCTGCTCTGATTGTGACAACAGCTACCACGTTGGTAACTGGTCGGGGTTAACGACAATGGCGCACAGGGTCAAAACAGGTGATGGTAGCATAAGTAATTGGAAATGCCAAATATGCTCAGTTGGAAATGAACGCAGTGGCCACATAGCCACTCGTCGAACTACAGCGCGTGAACAGGACTTAACCACTGAAGTAAAGGCCATGCATGAAAAATTTCGTACCATAATGTCTTTGGCAGGAAAAATTGACTCACTACTCTAAATAAAAGAAATAGCGCTTTGTCTCCAAGCTTCTGTGCAGCATATGTCAGACAGATATGATGAAGTCCTTGACAGACTGACGAAGCAAGACCATGCTATTTCCAACATATTGGTTCGCATTGAACGCGTGGAAAAATCAACCCAAGAAAAATAAGTTTCACGCCTCAAAGAACAATTCAATATCCTTGAACAATACGGTCGAAGAAATAACCTAGAGATTCATGGTGTTTAATTTCAAGAAAATGAGAACCTGTTAGCTAAAAAGAATGAGTTGGCAACAACCATCGGTGTTCCTCCGTTGAAAGAAGAACTGGATGGCCTGCATCGATTTCCATCAAAGAGTGAGCGGGGGCGGCCCGTTTTGATTCGTTTTATCTCGCGAAAAACTGAGGAAAACTGGAAAAAAAAGCAATGCAGAAGCGGCGAACCGGCTCAGGTGTAACCTTGTTTGATAATGTAACCAATAAAATGTCAGAGGTGAGCTTGTATGATAACCTGACACCGCAGGAGAAGCGCAGCATGCTTTGGTTGGCACCACGCGCTCAAGAGATGGGTTATCAGTTCACATGCCAAAACGACGGCAGATTTTTTGTTCGAAGGGCTCCCGGTGAACTGGCATTGGGGATCGCTAGTGAAGCTGACTTATCTAAGATACGTCCACTATCTGTAGCCACAGACGCCGCCCAGAACGATGGAGTTGCGTAGGACACTTGTTTAAAGTAAATCGCAGTTCCTGTACTCATGGAAATGCTCCACGATAGCTCGCCTTTCAAGGATATATATTATAATGTGGATGATTTTCTCAAGCTCTCATAAAACCAGTTGCTTCAAAAAATAAACTTATTTCTATGTTTTCCTTAAATTTCTCGGAGCTTAAGGAACAAAGTGGATGATGTCACTACCTACATAAATCTTCTCGAACACAAATTTGATGTTTTAGTGATTACTGAAACTTGATTCACGGACAACATAGACATTGCTAACATAGATGGTTACTCAGAAGTTTCCCTTTACAGAGGGAGTAAGAAAGGTGGCGGCGTGTCATTGTGTTTTTTTATGGAATGCCTCATGCTTTGTCGTCAAAGTATTCAGTTGTCCACGACGATTATGAAATAATGGTTGTGGACTCGTGTGGCATTACTCTATTTTGGTGTATCGGGCGCAATGAGGCAATGTAAAAAACTTCTTGACATATATTAAAAATACACCAGACGATCTGGTGTTACTGAGCAAGTTCTTTGTTGTCCTAGGAGATTGTAACATTGATGTAGAAAGGGACAGCACTACGACTAGAAACTTGGCTGATCTGATGCTTAGTTACTGTTGTAGAAATGTTATTAATGTGCCCACGCGAGTAACGCAAAGCACTCAGACAACTACTGACTTGTAGTTCACACATTTTCCGCGTCATAACATGCGTTCAGGCGTCGTTGCTTGTGATATAAGTTATCTTCCGTTTTCATCCTGTTACCCCACCCTGAAAAAACTACTGGGGCAAATCATACTCACAAGAATAAAAAATCAATACTGAAACGATCAATACAATTCACAGTCTTGTACTTGAGGCCGGCTGGTCAGAAGTACATAGCGAAAACGACGTGAACGAATCCTACAATATTTTTATCGTGAAAGTGAAGAACTAGCGCAACACGGCATTTCCTCTTGTCAACCACATTAAATTTAAGCCAAAAAAACCTAGGATAAACAAAGAACTGTACAAACAAATATTGCACAAATATAAGCAATTTGCCCGCTTTTTAGAAAATAATCACATACCCGTTCTACACACGTTTAAAAAAATATGAAACAAACGTAGCTCTGAACTTAAGAAACCAAAACAAGAATAATACGAACGAGCCTTTTACAACAAACACAACTCAGAACAAATCTGGAGAACATTCAACAATTTACTGAGTAGTAAAACAGCAATGGTGCCCCGTGAGATTGTAGTCGACGGCCAAAGCTACAAAGGTCTTTCACTTTCGAACAAATTCAACCAGTACTTTCTGGCAGCAGGCGAGAGCGCGAATTCACAATACACCACTCCCGACCTGTTAACATTCCTCACCAGCTATCAAGAGCGGGCAATTTTTTTGAACCCCACAACAGTATCCGAAATCGCACATTAAATAATGCATTTGAAATATAATTTTGCTGCTGGAGTAGACAACATTAAAGCCTAAACTGTAAAGGCAGTTTGTCCAATCATAGCTTTCGTTTTTTCAAATATTTGTGATTTAATGCTCAAAGAAGGTAATTTTCTACAACAGTTGAAGTTTGCAAGGATATCAGTTATAAATAAAGGAAGTTGTCAGAATGATCTTACCAACTATCGTCCAATATCTGTCCTGTCTGTATTTGCGAAAATTGCTGAAGAAGTTAACACCCGCTTGGTAAATTTTTAAAACAAATTTTCAGTCATAATAAGTGCACAACACCGCTTTAAAAGAAGAAAAATCAGCAGAGACTGTTTATTAAGTATAAAAGACACACTACTCAATATTATTGAAAATAAATTGGTAACACTAGGCTTGTTCCTAGACTTTAGGAAAGCGTTTGATTCCGTTTATCACAAACTACTTTTTAGCAAACTTCAGTTTTACGGAGTACATGCACTGCACTCCAACTAATTTCTAGCTATCTAGAATCGAGAAATCAGTGCTCTATTGTTAACGGTATTCATTCGGAATATGGCTTTATACGTACTGGCGTGCCACCGGGCTCCATTTTCGGGCCACTTCTCTTCCTCATACATATAAATGATATTGTGAATATATCAAACACTCCTGGAACAATGCTATATGCGGACAACTCAAATGTGTTTTTTAGTGGAGAACATATTGAAACTATAGTTAAGAAATGCAATCTTTGGATGGACGAGCTCGCTGATTGGTTAATGCTAATAGGTTAGAATTAAACGTCAATAAAACACAGTTTGCATTCTTTAAACCTAAAACAAAGTTATAGGTATGGATCAAAGTATTATTTTTAGAAATAATGTCATCCAACGTGCTGAGTCTGCGCGGTTCCACGTAGTCATATTTAATTAAGGGTTGCTGTGGAATGACCACATAAACTGTACTATTGAAAGTAGCATGCTCCATTGGCATCATCAATAAATTTAGGTCTATTCTCCAATGTGGTTGAAAAACAACTTTGCTTTGCGCTTGTGCAATCTAATCTTCACTACTGCCTTCTAGTTTGGGGCAGCACAACAGGCACAAATTTGAAATCACTCTTTTTGCGACTAAAAAGAGCGATCAGAGCCATTGCAGGTATTTCTTATCCAGAGACCACAGTTCCAAATTGGGGCAGCTTAAAGATAATAAATATTTATAAACTAAATACACTGTGGCTTGCGAGTCATGCTCACCACTTCTTTTACAAAGGTACACTTTCACACATCATGCACAATGACCAACACCAAAAATACCAGCTAAGAGATTATTGTACCAGGCCGCCCAGAATAAGAACAAATTGTGGCTCTCAAACTAAGATATACCAGATAACAGTTCTTCTATACTCTAACAAACACATAAAAGTTCTCATCGATAAAAACAGAAATGAGCGCTTATTTAGAAAAAAATTAACAGAAATGATCTTAGTAGAACCATCACAAACTTACACTCGTGAAAATGTTTGTAATCAATGATGTGAATGACTACTTGTTTGTTTCATTTTTTTACCTGTCTGTGGTAATCTTCTATTGTAATTCGTTTGTGCTAATTTATATGTTACACGTTACGCTTATATGTTATATGTTACGCTGTGTTGCTGTGCCACGTGCACCAGGGGCGACGGGCCTCGTCAGGCTTAATAAGCCTTTTGCCCTCCCCCTCAAGTATCTACACATGCTTGGAATAAAGAACTTGCTTACTACATCTGATCTATGTAAAACAGTTGGTTGCCTTTTTGTAATGTAATCTCCCATCTCTTACCTAAATGGTGGAAATTATCTATGTACTGTGCACTTTTTTATTGCAAATTGACTTATTGTTGTCTCGTCTGGGGCACTAGGACTAAAACATATACAGTACGTTGGCACTTGCTAAAAAGAAGGCGTTAGGAGCAATTGAAGGATATCATGGTCATGCCCAATATTTGGCTACAGCACTTCTCTTTCTCAAACACAGTTTGCTTAAAACAGATAAGGTATATTTTTATCGTTTGTTCCAACACATCTACAAAAACCAGCTGTGTAATACCAGCCCCGACAATTCCTCATCACAGTATTGCCTCCGAGTCTATAGAAAGCTAGCTCCTAGGACGCGTACCAACTACGGCCGACAGAAAATGATATTGTGACGATGAAGACGACGAACTGTGCAGTGGCGCCGTCAGGAGCGCTCGTGCTTGACCAGCAGCCATTAAGTCGCCTCATTGCCATCAGTCAACGCGTCTCTTTGTTCATCTGACAGCCATGTAACACTATATCAAGAACCTACAGCCTTAAATAATTTTGCAGGTGATCTTGATTTTAGGGCCTTTCTAAAATATCTTAAAGCAATAACCAAGCTCTACTTAATCCAAAATAACATGTTAAACCATTAAACATTTGTGCACTGACGTTCTGACACAACCTTAGCTTACCTAATAAATAGGGCCGCTTTTTGTGTCTGAACAGTATTATTATATTTGAAAAGTCTTGTGTATTTCACCTATTCGTTTCTATACGCAAGCGAAGTCGGGTTTTATGTCATGTTTTTGCTCTGCTGGGATCACGTTTCATGCAATGTGCGAATCCCATTCTCTTCGCTTTGCTCTGTAATACGTTGAATATTTGTTTGATTTGTAACACGTTCCATTTTTTTACCGCTACACTGTATTGCAAAGTGTACAAGGAAGTTGAGGCCTCGTCAGGCGGTACGGGCACTTTGCCTCAGCTTCCTCTTCCTTCGTAAGGAAGAAATAAAGTCTTTGAAGAAAAGTTAAATTTTAACTATTAATCTCGGGCTTCTTTATTATTGACAGGCATACAGCACATCGTAAGTAATATACATATGAATTTATAATTTTGAGAACGTGATAACCATCGCTGCTGTGCGTCAACAAATTTTGCCTATTACAACGAGTTGCGTGCACTAGAGAGGTTGCGTTGCTTTCGAGCTTCTCGAAAGCGTGTGCATTTTGCCGCGAAGCAGTGAATCTTTCTTGGCCCATAACACTAAGGGTAGTAGCGTTTTTGGTGTTCGAAACAGTGATTGGATGTTACCTACGGCCGGCTGCACGCCACTCAATTAAGTAGCCGAAGAGCAGTAGTTAAAAAATTAGCTTTTCAATATTAGTTAAACATCCTCCTAATTAGCAAGTGATAGCTGTATTGATATGTACTACTCGACGGACAATGCTATGTAGAAAATGCTATGTAGAATGCTATGTAGAAAAAGCGCTCGTCGAACTCAAAGACCCTATTTTTAAAATTTCTGCAGTGTTTTAGGTGAAACACCTTGTATACCTTGTTCTTCGCTGCTTATAAACAGGTGAACGTCCAGGTCAAAGGCATCAGTACGAATTCATTTTAATGCGTGATGAATTTGTGAGTTTATTTCGTAACAAACTAACCGGTGATTGAGGCCGCACTGAGAGCGTAGATCCGCATTCAAATTGAGAGGAGAAAACAGCAAGCGAAAGTGAACTCACGTCCCATCTTGGACCTCCTAAACCTGTGGTGGTGGGGAAAAATTTTTGTAATTATTGAGAGGGGTGTTGAGGGTTGTGACCTGAAGGGTCACGCCCTTAAAATCACTGGTTGGGATGCCTGAACAGGCACGCCACTGCCGGCTGCCACAGCCTGGACGCACTGCGTAAAGGCCCTTTGAGCGTGGGGGGTGCCGCAGCCGGACAGGGTCGCCTCCCGGCCATCTCGGGTGGGGTTTGGGATAGGGAGTAGGGATGAGTTCTGCTGGCAGGCCCACACCATGTGATAGGTGTCAGACACCTCCTCACAGTGCGAGCACTGCCCGTCCAATTGGGGATCGAAGGCCTCTCGTATTGCCGAGCACAGCATCGTCTTAGGAAGCGGAAGCGGTCATTAAGAAGCTGCCGAGAAATATGCACTCATCACGCCATGAGCAGCGTCGCCGATCCGGTCCAAAGGCACTCCACCGAGATTACGGCTCTTAACCTGACGCCGTATGGGTGGACGCTGCCATCCCGGGGGATGAAGCGACCGCGGCCGTGGTGGACTGCTACTTGCCCACCTTCATGAAACTACCTCTCCTCACAGACTCCTCCCAAAGCCTGCAGAGGAAGCCGCATATTGTAATCTCCGTCACCTGAAAGGAAGCCTGAAACATTTGAACAGAATCTAAAACTGCGATTCTAAATTTTACGCGAGGGCGAGTCCATGGCTCTGCTTTTGGCATACTCGGCTCGCTTGTTGCACTCCCATGCCACCAAGTGGAGATGATAAGTTTTCCCGCGCACTTCGCGAATAACGAAAACGAGGCCGGCAAAATTTTATACCGATGTTTTTTATTCAAGGGTCATGAGACCTCCAATAATTATTCACGAACGAGCGCATGCGCCTTTTAGCGAGCTGACGCAGGCCTATAGAGCCTCACCCCCAAGCCAGCGCTTCCTAGATAACAAATGCTAAACACTGCGGCGCACCCTAGTGCTTGATCTCACCAATTACACTAGGCCATTATCTCCCCTCCCTTCCTCCTCCTGCCTCAACACTATGCCGAGAACACTTCGCCTCGTTCCCTCACATCCTCTCTGTGTTCTCGGCGGGTCCTCCCCCGCGCCGCCTAGAGTACTTCAAGGCTTAGGAGGACTGGCAGACCTTGGATCTCCGGAGGTTGATCCCTCGGCTTTGGCGGCTACAAATCAAATGAGCGGACACGACCCAGAGACGTTACGGATCGTTAAGATGGGTACGGTAAAATTCAGGACGTGGCTGGATCTGAGGCTCCTCTACCAACCGAAGAAGAATACCACAGAGATAGACCCCACCTCTGGCAAGGAAGGAAGAACGCGGCAGCGGCACCGAGAGACGCCGATGTGGGTGCCGCCGAGAAGCAGGTGGCGGCTCCCCCAGCGCATGCAAAGCGCGGAAGTGCCCCAAGCGCGGCCTCGAATCGCGCCAAGAAACTCCGGCGGCGGCCGCAGAACATGCCGTACATCGAAAAAGACATCATCGCTGTGCTCAAACCGCAAGAGACCCAAGACCTGAAGGCAACTTTTGACCTTGACAAGCCGGCGCGGCAACCCGAAGCACCCTCGGGTACGACGCCCAAGCGGGACTTGCGGTGTGGCTCGCCTGGGACCAAAACGTGCTAATCTGCGCGCTCAGATCAGTGGACTCCGCGGGGAAGCCACTTCGGGATCTTACGCTTCCGGTCGGGAGCCAAGAGCTATCATTCCCAGGATACCCCAAACTCCCCGGTGAGATTTCTCGGGGTGTTGTGACTGTCACACCAGACGAAATGTCCGAAAATGCGAAACGCAAACTCTGTGTGGAACCCATCGTGTCTGTGCGCGAGATGAAGGAGCCTCGGTTGCGGTGATCACCTTCGCGGGAAACAAGGTGCCACGGACGGTAGATATCACCGCTGTTGCACAGTGGTCCATCGGGCCGTTGTCTGCCCACGACCGCCGCCCTGCGACTACCAACGATGCGAGATTTAGTTCCTGCTGCCACTACTTACGGCCCAGCAGAACAGAGTGCATTCCGAGCTGCCTCATCTGCGGGGCATCTACATAACCGAAGGTCCCGGCTTTGACGGAAGGTTCCGGAAAGCCATCAAGCCTTTCTTCTCACCCGGATCTAAGACGCAGGCAAAGGCGGGACCCAAGGAGGCTCGTGCGCCTGAGGCCTGCCAAAGGAAAGCACCAGCCGCAATGCCGGAACAAAAGAAGGCCCAAACTGGCCTACCTAAAACTGAAGTCCGTGACCAAGGCGAGTCCCGCGGTCTTCTAGGCCAAGGACTTCCCACCCTTGCCTCTTGTCCAACCACTGTGAGCAGTTGGAGTGGGCAGACTCCGGGCCCCGCCTCCTTCTCTCTCCTACCGGAAAGGAGCTCAGACGCCGGAGCCAAATTCTAGTGCGCAATATTCAAGAAATATAGGCCAATCTGCCCGGGTCATCTGAGCCAAAGCAGGAAGCGAAGCCATGGGACGGGTATGATGGATCATTCGTAACAACCTGGCTCACAAGCATTGCGCGGACGGCCGCCGACATGGTAGATGGACCACTTTCCACAGCCGGTCACATCAGCGGCCTCGAGTCCCTGGAGCGCCGGACCGAGCAACTGGAGGAGGAAGTGGCGTCGCTCCCGAATCAAATCAAATAGGCAGTCCGCGATGTGTTACAGGATATGTTCAAGGCGGCGTTAACACAAGCACTTCCTGAAATTATGGCCCAGGTCACTGACTTGGCCCTTAACCCTTTCCGGCCCAAATATAAACTGTACAATACAAGACATCGATAGCCAGTAACTACCATGTGTAGGGGCAGGATAATTCTACAGCATCAGAAAATAGAAGTTCTTGGTTCTTTGTGAGTGCTTTTGTGTTAATTCAAATAGAGTCATGTGGTTTATAGGGTGCGAAATGTTTAGCTTTTCTGATTTATTTGTAATTTTCAATAAACGTCAGCTGTTTTGAAGTAATGCTAGTCTCTGCCGGACTCGAGGAAGCCACTGCTCTTACCAAGAACGAGGGAGAATGTCAGCACACACGGCTTGTGCCTCTGCTCTTATTTTGTGAATATTTGCGGCCCTATGTAAACGGAATTCTTGAGTTCAGTGATGACGATCACTGGTCCGTTTTAGACATTTCGTTTACCAGGCAGGTCCTCCACGCGGCCGGTATCCAGATTTCAAGCATAGAACTTACAGCACCTAATTACTGCACAAACTAAATTTGGCAGTGCGAATATCATAAAGATTTAATCGATGCAGAAGCATTTCAGGTATTCATAAGGTGAAGCTGCTCCTTTGAATGGGGGTTACTATTCATGAATTCTGCCTTTTTCTACAGTTTCTTGCTACGTCCACATTGAGCATTTTGTTTTATGATGACTTTTCGATCGCGCAACACGAAATGCTGGGCGAGTTTGCATGGCTTTTAATCTTCGGAGTACTTGGCTACTACTCAGTTCTGCATCGTCCTCCAGATACAACTTCGTAGCATGGCCGATATTTCGAAGGGTTTCAATTCTTTTGACTTATGCTTTGTCTTTCGGTTTCCCTCAACACATCTGGCAGGCCATTCTTGAAGCGGCTTCATTCACTTATGAAAAATGGCAGCGCGGAATGTATGCAACCTCTCAGAAAAATCTTTTGTTCTCACGTATGGATTGCAAATGAGGCGACATTTTTAAGGCACAAGCAGTCACAGGCATTTCGAACACAATCGCCTTGATTATTCTGCAACAGGCTCTCGAGGTTCCAGTGATTTCATTTGGAACCATTATTGTTTGCTCGTAAATGTGCTTAGCGGAAAAATTTTATTTTCAAGAACAACCGTCAGGCTTACTTCTACACCTTCCCATGCGATTAGGGAAACAAAAATTGGATTTCTTTCTTCTACACGCCGCACTGGAGGACGTGGCACAAGGCGATGGAGAGAGAGAACCGTACGCAGTTTCTGTGTGCCACTCCTACCTATTAGCATCACTCAGTTAGGAAAAACGCCGCTAACCTAAGTTCTTGAATTGCTAAATGTCGTAACTACTGCAAAATCAGCGGGACTTTCGCATCTAATTCAAGACTGGTGGCGTCAGAATTTGGCGATTCCAATTGGAATCACTGGGCCTAAAACATTCAAGGCGATGCAGCCCTGGGTCAGCCCCAAAATTAAGAGCACCATTTGCTGCGACTCCACGCACCTAAAACGCAAGAAAGCCTCCCGCCAGGCAGCGGAGGAAAACGCTTCAGTGCCGGTTTGCTAAAAAAATGGTTTTAGAGGGTAGTAAATGGTGCACTACCTGTCTCACACCTCCGCTGACACTTGAACCGCGCTTCAAGGGAATTGTTAAAAGAGGGACTGAAAGAAGAAATTAAAAAAGAGGTGCCGAAGTGGAGGGCTCCAGAATAATTTCAACCAGTTGGGGATCTTTAACGTGCACCGACATCACACAGCACACGGGCGGTGTTTGCGCTTCTTCGCTATCGAAACACAGCCGCCGTGCTTGTGTTCGAGCCCGGGTACTCCGCATCAGTAGTCGAGCGCCGTAACCACTGAGCCACCGAGGCGGGTCAGGGCCGGCTCCCGTTGGGCCAGCGCAGCCCCTCCCTGTGGCTGCGAAGGCTCCCGGAGATAGCTACTCTCCCGCCCTGTAAAAGAAATACAAGATGGACTAGACGTTACATTCTAAGGCTACGTACAGAACATTCCAGGAGGGGCCCCCGCGTGCATCGTGGTGAATAAGTTAACACTCTGCTTCGAGGCGACTTAGTCTTGGGCACGGATCAAGACTACACAATGGTCCGGGTACTGGATCTCTCATATCACCATCCGAAAATACATATCCTGAACATATATTCCCACGGGATAAGCCGCTTTTAACTTTCAGTGAATAATTCCTTCTCGTAATAAAACTGGCAGGAAAATAGCATCTAGTGATCGTTGGAGACTTGAATGCTCGCAGTCTTCAGTTCGGCTCACAATTCGAAAAGGCCAAAGGGCGTAAGCTGGCAGAGCTCATCTCCACCCTTAGCGTCACGTTACTCACGGACCAGGCGTACCCCACCTGGGGGAGGAGACTCGGTAACCTATGACACGTGTCCTAAGCTTTCTTCCGTTAATAATGCTAGAGACGCTGCCTGGGAGAACTTGTGTGATTCTCGAAGCAGCGATCACTGCCTTCTCTGGGTTACACTCCTGCCAAAGAGAAAGCGAAAAAAATTGGATGAAGCCAAGCTGTATCGATTGGCACCAATTCCGATATCACACTATCCCTCCTGTACTCTTTTCCGGCGGCTACATTGAGAGGGTTAACCATGTACACTACATTTAGAAACAACACGTCAATACACTACAAACCCCAAGAAATCTCCGCAGTGGACACTCACCTGCTACAATTGTGAGAGGTGCGCCCTCATAGCCCAACTCACAGACAGGCTCCAGCTTATGCTGCCCAGCTGTCAGATTCAAACTGGATGACACGCTGCGACGTCGCCGCTCTTCACATGAGCTCGAAAGGGACTTGGAGTCTCTTTCGCAGCCTCATCGACTCCTCTCAAATGACAGGGTGGAGGGGGGCACGAACGCAGCTGCGACGGTCTCAGCATGGGTACGAACGCACGACGGCGAACTTGCGGAAATTCTGTGCGACAGATATCTCTGTCGTACAGAGGACCCGACTGAGCCGAGTACACGAACCCTGTCAAGTATAAAAAAAGAACTCGATGCCCCTTTTGTGTCGCATGATCTTAATGCGGCCTTAGCTAAAACGCGCCGGGGTACGGCTCCATGACGGTACCGCATAACAATGAACCTGTGGTGAACGTACCGGACTCAGCCTACCTGCATTTCTTAGAATACATAAATCAAATTGGGGGAGCTCGTCCACTCCCTCCCGAATAGAAAATGTCACCTGTGACGTTCATTACAAGAAGAGGTAAGGCCGTAAATACAAACTTTACCTATATCACTAACCTCGCGTGCGGGCAAGCTTATGGATATGACGATACGGGATCACCTATCTCCATGCCTCCACGCCTCTCTCTCTCTCCGGCGCTTCTTTACACTCACATTGTTCGGTTTTCGCAAGCACATGTCTGCACAGGACGTCATCCTCCAGCTGCGCCGGGACGCAATACTACCCACACTATGCAACAAAATCACAAAGAAATCCTCGCCCTGGATTTGAAAGGGACTTTCGACAATCTTAAACACGGTAGCATCCAGGCGCACTTCATTTTCATCTACGCGCATGTAAGAGATTTACTCTCGAAGTACCAGGCCTTTCTTCAGTTTGAAAACGATGAATATGGCCCTTATATGATGGGAACACGAGGTGCCCCTCAGGGAGTGGTTTTACCATCGCTCCTGTTCCACATACCTAGGATGCGTCTCCCAAGCCAACTGGCTCGGGTGGAAGGTATCTAACACGTGTTATATAGAGATGACATTAAAATTTGGACCACAGAGAGAAGCCTTGGGGAAACGGAGCCGCGCCTCGCAAGGCAACTAAGTGAGCCATGGATCACCCGGTGCTTACCTCTAACGCTAAAATCAAGGCGTTGAGGGTACTCAACTCCTACCAGGACTCGCGGAATGCCCATCTAGTGATCCACTATACGTGGCTTATGGCGACGGCCCCCTGGAACCGCCTGATGACCAGCTGTGCATTCAGTACAATTGCATTCAAGAGGTGGAGGAGCGTATCCAAGAACTGTGGCGCCATACGCTCTTGGCTGCTCCGCTCCCCCGTAACCTGAACACCGACACGCACGACACGAGACGACAAGCGCCGGCTCGGGTGCTTGAGAGATAACACGGCTCCCGACCCGGTGTGTAAAATTGCCCATGGGACCTTACATGGCCGCTGTCATTAACCAGGAAGAGCGCGTTATTATACTGTCCTTCCGAGCGCAGAATTCAGTACAAGCCAAAGAAGTAGCATAGCGCTTGTTGCCGCGGACGTCAATTACAAAATCATCACGGACTTCCGAAAAGTATGTGATCATTACTTAACAATGGAGATCTCCACTTTAGCCACTGAATTTCTAAGACAGACTGACACTGGTCCAAGATAGAAAATAATCATTTAGGCTCCTGGCTACCGGAGCTTACGAAGTAGTGAGGCCGCTGACTCGGCTGCCTGAACACTTGCTCACCGGGCTCCTCTTCCCTGCTTTTCTGGCTTGGGGAGAAATCAGCCGCTGCCGCTGTTCAGAGGAACCATAACCCATTATCGCGACAACAATCACCTTTTTCCCACTTCCTGCGAAGAGGCTCAGTAAGACATAGGAGCGAACTTTAAGATGCCTGCAAACAGATACTCTACTCTGTCATGAAATCATCAAATATTACGATCCTAACACGGATGGACAACACCCGCCCTATAGGGAGAGCTGTCAGATCTTCCACATAGTTTGGCATCTAGTCAAGAACCCCAAATCCCTCCTTCAACTAACTCTTCCTGAAAGGCATGAAAGACTGCCCTCCTAAACTGTTCCTGGCAGGAGTCCTAACGGGCTGTGGTGAAACGAGCTCTGGGCATGCGGTGTCCTTGACTAGGGATGCCAACCATGAAGCGGGCCACTCACGGCAGCCACTCTGTGGCTCCCAAACTCTCTCTATTGTACCTAATGAAAGTTTTCAACACCACCACGACCATGTACCTCAAAGCACGGTTTAGGTGTCCACTGAACCAGGGAATTCAGTTATTTGCCTTTCCTTTCTTTTCGCCACTCTCTCAAAGGCTTCACGCAGACTGGCGGACTTTGCGCGGTAGGACGCGAATAGTGCTGTCGCTCTAAAAACTCGCCTCGCTTTGCAGGTAAGCGTGTTTGTACAATCTCCGCCGTGGCATTGCTTCTAAGGTGAGCTTGGATACTAGCTCGGTGCCGTCGAAGTAAGAATTTTGCTGTGACATCAGAACGTCGATGCCGCAAGATGTATAAACAGCGCGTTCAGTGTGAATAAGTCATCATTCTTTCTGCCACCGCACTCCTGTTCAGACACGCGTTTCGGCGGCGCTCGAAACATAGGCCGGCTCGTAAGCATGAGCGGGGACCTTCCGGATTGTCTTAAGAACTTCGCCGTGCGTGAAGAGTAGCGAACTCGAGTGCAACTGCACAAAATTCGGCGTTTAGCAATGCTACTACTCCCTTCCGTAGCTTGTTGGGCGCGTGTTTCATAGGGTCTTGAACCATGGAGCGAATGAGGTGGTATTATTCCCGAACATATTCTCCAAAAGTTTGAGCAACCCTTCGTCGTGCTGCATTCTGGGTGTGTCATAGCATTTCTCATAGACTCGGCATGGCATCGAAGATTGAGCGCGTTTAGCAGAGAGAGAAAAACTTTATTGCCATAGAACGTCGGGTTTAGAGCCAGTGGGCTTGGTGTGGCCCCCACAATGGGGGCCGACTTCTGAGCTTAAGAAACGAGATCCATTTATCTTTGGTTACCGGCGCGGAAACAGACGCAACGCAAGGCAGAACTACGGGATGCAGCGCCACTTACAACTGATTTATTTGAAGGCAACACGGACAAATATATACTATATTACACGCAAGGAATACTATAATATTTAAAGTTGATATGGTAGCAAACGAGTGAAAAAAATGTTCTCAACCTTATACAAAGATATGGATGTGTCGCTGATGCACATGATTCCTTTCTTTGCAATAAAAAACGCTTCGATGAATTCCCTGGCTTTTGTGCATTGGTTTTTGAATGAATTCGCGCACCGGAAAAACATGCCTCACAAGAGCGTGACGGGCAGGACCTTATATGCTTAGGCATATTTGGGCCTTCTTTAACTTGCTCAATGTTTCTTCCATGCTCATATTTTCTCTCACGTGCACAAGTTAGCCCACAACTTGAAAAAGGTCGCGATAAGACATGGTGTGCCGCCTGATTTTCAGCGCCAGGAAAGCTCGGAGGCTTTTGCTCCCGTATTGAAAGAGAACGAAAAGAAGAGAGAGGGTGTGGCAGCAAACATGGGCGATCGTTCATGAAGTGCGCTGAAGGCGTTGTCTATGAAATTCTCCTCTCGTGCGGCCCCTCTTATAGAGGGCAAACTGGGCGCTGCGTTAACGAGAAAATCAGGGAATATGAGATAAACATTGAGCGAGATAAAAAAAGGCCAAATATGCCTAAGCAGATAAGGTCCTACCCGTCACGCTCTTGTGAGCCATGTTTTTCCGCTGCGCGAATTCTTTAAAAGAACAAAAATACAAAGCCAGGGAATTCATCAAAGCTTTTTTATTGCAAAGAAAGGAAGCATGTGCATCAGCGACACGTCCATATCTTTTTGTAAGGCTGAAAACAATTTTTCCACTCTTTTTGAGGGCCTTGAGCTGCGGTGCAGTGCGGACGTGCGTTCCATGGGCTCCGCAGATTTTTACTTCCCCGGATCTTCTCAACCCACAAGGCCTCCAGATTTTTGCAGGAGCTTAGAGGAAACACAAGCTGGACTACTGGAATACCAAATTCAAGACGTTGGGACCAAGTTTTGGTTTTTTACCGGACTTAGAATTTTCTAGGTCGCCGAGAGCGTGCTAGGCCTAACGAGGCTTACCTCGACTACGGGCGCTCGCGGGCACTCCGGCTCGCCCCGAGGCGACGATGCAGCCCGGAACGGATCCCCGCCCCACGAATTACCCTATTTTTGAATCGACAACGAGCAGACCAGCCCAGATTTTATTGGAAGCCCAGGAAATGGACGAGGACTACATCGACGCGACCGACTCTTAGAACTCGGCAGACGGGGAAATCGATGCGAGAACAGCAACAAGACGCCCCAAGGCAAGACGAACCAAATTGGGAATTGGCCCTGTCCAAACGCAAAAAGAAACGCGAACGGATAAACGAATGAAACACTCGGGAATTTTCCACCAACTGCTCAAGGTGACCTTGGCGGAAAAACCCCGGCCAATGCTCCGTCGGCAGCTGGTGCGACAGCTGACGCTACTTCGAACAGCGACGGGAAGGGAGCGCCACGGCGGCCTAGGCCGAGGCTGCCACCACTCCCCAAAGACAATTTCAAGATCATTCTGCGACCGAAGGGACTTGCAGTCAAGTCGCTCCAGACTCATCAAGTAGCCCGCGCCGTAGCGGTAGCATGCAACCACGAATGTAAAGGAGATCTGATCATCAGGCTTCGCACCGGTTCCAACATCATAATAGTGAGCACGGCAAGCGAGATGGCCGCCCAACACATGAGACGCATTTCCAGTCTCACTTCGGGGGAAAGCTCATACGAAGTAAATGCTTACGTGGCAGCCCCGGAAGAAACTCGCCACGGTGTGATACACGGAGTGGACCCCGGGACATCGCCTGAAGAATTGAAAGCCAACCTACGAGCGTGCACTCAACGAGTTAAAATCCACAGCGCTCGAATGCTAGGACAATTTAAGTCGGCCGTCATCACCTTCGACGGTCCCATAGTCTCGAAGCAAGTCATCTATTATGGAGGCGAGATGTGGTGCTACTCTTATCGCCCCACGCGGCAGGTATGCTGCATCTGCTGTCAACAAGGCCATCGGTCAGACTTGTGTCCGAATCCGGAAGCCAAGGCGTGCAAGCAATGCGGCACGCAACATCCGGCGGAGGGCCACCAATGCACACCCAAATGCTTGATCTACGGCGGCAGCCACGTCACCAGAGCCAAGGAGTGCAAGGACAAATTGAAGAAGACTAGACAACTGCGCAACAACCACAGCAGCAGCGGAGGCGGCGGCGACAGCCACGACGGCAGACGACGCAGGCGGGACGACCGCGGAAAGAATCTGCGTTGGTTCAGCTCTGCGGGGGAGACCTCGCGGAGCCGTTCGAGATCCCGGTCGTCACGGAGCCGGTCGAGGAGCCGTTCACGGTCCTTCCCGCCCTTGGTGCCTCTGGTTGGCCAGCAACAACAGCAGCAACAGCAGAAGAAACCCGCAAGGAACACAGGAGTCAAGGTGAGCTGGGGAGCAGGAAATCTTTGGTTTGCTTCGCACTCGGGTGGGGAAGCTAAACAGAACACAATTACAAACAACAATAAGGCGCCCAAGGAGAAGGAGGACCCGAACAAAGTTGTCACAGCCCTAAGACGCGAACTAGAGCTCGCCCGTGTCAGACAGAGCGAGCTAGAACGCCAGGTAGCTGAGCTCACGAAGGCAGTTAGGGAACCGAGACCAAACAGCCCTCGGCAGCCGCAACCCGAACAAATCCAACTGCCACCCTCGCCGCAAGCAGGCAATGAGGATTTCAAAAACTTCAAAGCTGAAATGCAGGAGATGATGCAGCAGATGATGCAACAGATACAGCTGCAAATTATAGAGATACGGAGCTCAATCCGCAAGCAAAAATTCATTGAGAATATTAGAGAGAAGGCATATCACGGTCCCGCGCTGGCGGCCCTCGCCAACACGACAACCAACACGGAAGCTTAAACATGGCTAACAAAACCTTAAGCAAACAAGAAAACCTAGAAATTTGGCAATGGATCTGCAGAGGCTATAGGAGGAAGCACGGCCTACTTCAACAGTACATTCACACACAGCAAACGCCACCCGACATTATAGTGCTTCAGGAAACGGGCATCACCCCAACCCTAGGAGGATACACGTGCTACGAAACCCAGGAAAAAGGAAGAACGGCAATCCTAGTCAACAAAGCGATCATAGCCATAAGACACGCCAGGATAGCTGAAACGGACATAGAGCATGTGATCATAGAAATTATTCCACAGAAACAGAGGAAAAGGGGCAGCATTTTCATCGTTAATACCTACCGCCCGCCGAAACAGAGGAAAGCCAAATTCCAGGAGCTTTTTCAACGCGCCAGCAAACCGGCAAAGGGCAACACGCTAGTCGTCTTAGGCGATTTTAATGCCCGGGATAAAAGCTGGGGATACAATATTTTCAATGTTAAATGAAATACATTAGCGGAAGCGGCAGAAACTGCAGGCTGCACTTTACTCACAGACAGAGACTCCGACCAGAATAGGCAACAGTGTCAGTACCGACACCTGCCCGGACCTCACCTTCATTAAGGGTCCGGGACAGGAGCAATGGGAAAACCTGATGGAAAATCTGGGGAGTGACCACTACATAATCAAAACACAAGTGTCTCCGACCGAATAAAGCGGCAACTAGGCACAGCTAAAATCACATACTGGAACGCCTTTAGAGACGCATGCGACGAACACCTCATCAAAGGAGGGATTCAGTCGATAGAAGAATGGGGAAACATACTCAAGCAAAGGCAAAATGAGCACGCCAAAGAGATCAAGAGAACAACACAGACACCCGAAGTAGACGCCAGGCTTCTTAGGCTATGGGAAGCTAGACGTGGTCTAATCAACAGGAGGAAAAAACAGAAACACAGCAGGAAGCTCAAACTTAAAATACCAGAAATTACAACGAAAGCAAAGGAGTACGCAGTACAGTTGGCGAAAACGAACTGGCAGCAATTCAGTGACTCCCTCAACAGAACTCTGAGCACAGCTAGGACATGGCATATAATGTAGGCGCTCATCGATCCAACCAAAACCAAAGCAGAAAACAATAAAGCAATATACCGATTAATCCACCGGTTCGAAGGAACCTATGAGGAACTCCTGGACAAGGTGCGCATCAAGTGCTTCGGGGACACAAACCCGAGAACATATGCAAGAGATTATCTGGGGAAAGAAAATCCAAACCTAGATAGACCCATTACACGAGACTAGGAATACGGCAGCAGGTGCGGACCAAATCAACAACGCACTCAACCGCAACCTCAGTGACGAGCTAGTCGCAGAATTAACCGATTTCCTCAACAAGCACTGTGCAGCGGAGACCGTTCCCGAGGATTGGAAGCATGCAGAGGTGGTTATGATTCCAAAACCGGGTAAAAAGCTACAAATCGAAAACCTAAGACCCATCTCCCTCACATCGTGCCTCGGCAAGCTGTACGAGAGAGTGCTAACATTAAGGCTACAACAATACATGGAGGATCATGAACTCTATCCCCACAGTATGTTCGGATTCAGGGCGAAGCTGTCGACCCAAGACGTACTTCTACAAATCAAAGGAGTTCTAAGTAACGTCCCTTGGGACGGAGAGAACGTAATAATGGCACTGGATGTCAAAGGAGCTTTTGACAACGTAAGCCACGAAGCCATCCTGACAGGCCTGGACGATCTGAACTGCGGCAGGAGGGTCTTCGGTTATGTCAAAGCTTTCCTCTCAGATAGAACAGCGACGATAGGGCTGGTAGAACTCCACTCGTAGAAGTTCCACACCCCTAACAAGAGAACTCCCCAGGGCTCGGTCATCTCACCTACGCTTTTTAACGTTGCAATGATCAGCCTTGCAAAACAACTTAAGGAAGTCGAAGGAATACACCATGCCATGTATGCCGACGACATCACCATCTGGACAAATACGGACTCACTAAAAGAAAAGGAAGAAAGAATACAGGAGGCCGCGACCTGCGTAGAGAACTACGTAAAAGCAAGAGGGCTAGCATGCTCCACCGAAAAATCAAAACTGCTCAGAGTCTGGAGAGGGAAACAAAACCGCACAGTCCCGAACAGCGACGAGCTTAGGCTCAACGTCTACCTAGAGGGAAAACCTATACCAGAGAAAAAACTCATAAGAATCGTGGGCATGCGGATACAATCAAACCAACGGTGTACACATACACTTGCTCTACTCAAAGCTTCCACCCTACAAGTTGCCTGCATGATCACGCGCGTCTCCCATAAACGCTCGGCCATGCGAGAAGACACGCTAAAGCTGGTCAGGAGCCTGGTGATCAGCCGAGTCACCTATAGTCTTCCATGCTACAACCCAATCAAAAGCGAAATCCAACACATTGATGCGATTATACGCAAAGCATACAAAACAGCACTTCATCTACCAAAATGCACATCCACAGAAAAGCTTTTAGCACTAGGACTTCAAAGCAACTTTGAAGAACTGAGAGAGGCACAACACGTCGCCCAGTTGCAGAAACTACAGCAGACTCCGTCTGGCAGGGAGCTTCTGCAGAAGTTGGGATGCAACGAACAAATACAAGAAATCCAGCGAACCGCGACTATCCCGGACGGCATACGAGGCACAATTAGAGTGACCCCCATCCCCAAGAACATGGACCCCAACCAACACGAAGAACGCAGAAAGGCGAGAGCCGAGTACATCCAAAAATCACTAGCCCGCCAGACAACAACGGTGTATGTGGACGCAGCCACATACCCCAGAAGGACGGGACAAAACAACCCCAACGCGGTAGCGGCTGTGATAAACTCCGACATGCGGGAAATCATCAGCGCGTCGCTACGGGACTGCACTGTAGTCGAGGCTGAAGAAGTGGCCGTCGCTCAAGCGGCAGCGGAGGGCTACCGGACTAAGCGATCCTTAACAATACTAACCGACTCTCAAACGGCATGCCGAAACTTCATGTTAGGCAGAATAGGTCACAAAGCGCTCCGCATACTCCGCTCTGGGGACCGACCCAAACAAAGCACAGAAGAAGAACCAATAAAACATACGATTGTATGGACGCCGGGACAAGCGGGAGTAGAAGGCAACCAAGCGGTCGACAGGGTAGCTCGAGGGTACACTTTCTACCGAGCTCCCTCCACAAGCGACCTCGAGGAAGCCGAACCTGTCCCTAGAGATTACACAGCAATCTTAAACCACTGCAAGGGCTGCAGGAAACGGTACCCCCACCATATAAATCTCTCTCCAGGGAAGACGCCGTCGCCTGGAGGCTGCTACAGACGGGCTCATACCCGAATCTAAATACACTCAACAAAATACAGCCCACGCAATGCACAGACAAATTCCCATGGTGCCATGCAACACCCACGCTCTATCACATAACGTGGGCCTGCCAGAAAATAGAGGTGGAACCGAAAATACCAAACCCGATTGCGGAAAATGGGAAAGAATGCTCTCCAGCGACTGTCAGGACGTCCACCTTGGGCTAATCCGGCGAGCACAGCTGGCAGCGGCATCCAGCGGAGCCCTGTACTAGGGGCAGACGACCATTGCTAAGAAGACGGACGACCCACCTGACTCCGCCAAATAGCCCACCGACTCTCTAGAGCTCAATAAACGTTTTACTTTCTTCCTTCTACCAACTCAGCTAACCGGCATCGCTAGCATGAGGTAAGGCAGCTCGACTACGGCAACTCTCTCTTCTTTTCTTCTTTTATTCCCTCCTTTAACCCTTCTCTTACGACGCGGTTCATATGTCCAACGATATATGAAACAGATACCGCACCATTTACTTTCTCCCAAAAGCAATTAATAATTATTACGATGTTTCTGAGCAAGCTTTTCTTTGTAGCCATCTAGCCGCGCTTGGTTCGATGCCACTGAGCAATTGCTCTCTTAAAATAAATACATTTTCACTTGTTGTGCTTTCGAAAGAAAACGAGCATTGACTGCGAAGTACACACGAGGAGATTTTTCTGGTAAGGATAAATACATGTGAGCATGTAGAAAACTTTTGCATCCATATATGCAGAAAATTTGCGCTCGAAAATTATAGCATATTGAGAGAAAGCACTGTTTTCATGGTAAATACGATTTAATAAACAGGAAGATCGAACTGACTGGCGCTGATTCACTGCCGTAGTAACGACCACTTCTACCCGCGGTACGCCTCCATTCTGTTAGAGCTCAGGACATGGATGTATACAGAGGATAACTTGTGCACCTAATGCGTGTACCGAACGCCAGCAATGATGCCAACTGGGCGATTCGCAATGAATATAAATTAACAGAGGTTCAGTTTCCGCAGAATTTGCTATAATATGAGGGAGCCCAATGACAAGGTTTCGAAGGCTTTAAGTTTTCCGAATGTGGAGTATTAGCGCAATGTCAAAACGGTGACAGCTACCAATGTTGAAATCGCATTGAAATGCGCCGCTCACAATTATATATGTAGATTCGTGCGCGGACACATAAATCCCTGTTAATAGAGATTGAAGAGAAGTTTATTGACCACGGGCCTGGAAGGGACTGGTATCCCTCGCAAAAACATAGGCACAGAACGGCGAGTAATGTCGCCCAACATAAACTAATGACATGCTTTAGCGGCAACCTACTTATGCAAAAATGCACGTTGGCATGAAATGCACAAATACAAAAGCCATAAAAGTCCAAAAGAGTTCAAAAGAGGGTCCATACGTGCGGGGGGGGGGGGAAGCACGCGGGGCATGCACGCACAACACACCGCGCACAATCGCCGCACACAAGCAGCGCACAGCACACTCAGTATGGCAGGAGCTGCATGGTGACGCAGCCCCTGCTTGTGTTGATGAACCGGGTGCTCCACCGGCGTAGGAATTCTTCCTCGTCGAGGGTGACCCAGTCTAAGCACGCCTGTTTGAAGAGGCGCGTTCTCACCCTTAGCAACAATGGGAACATGGCCCGCTGAGGTCGACCCTGCAAGGAAGCCACGCCACTCTGCCGCCACAAAACAAACGCACCCACACAGAGCAGAAGCCGCACAAATGACTCACGTGGCCGGGTGCGGGAGTTCAGGGAAACAAAAAACATACGCGACATGAGCCGCCAAAACGTTCTAGCCACCGCGCAGTCATACATGGCATGCTGCAGGGTTTCAGTGTCGCCACACTGAGGACACCGCGAAGAATGGGCGATGCCGCACGCTGCAACACGGACTCCCGTGGGCAAGACCCTCCAGCCTCGCAGCCAGCCAAAGTCACGAACGTCTGGTGGGAGAGTGCCAGGCGTCAAATCTCGCCACCGCACCCGCCTGCTCCGTGCGAGCTGTTCTGGAGTAGCCTCCTGGATAGCAAGGAGCTCGCAAACACGGGAGGCCTGTGTCTTAGTGACGTCGACCTCGGGCAGAGCGGCTGTGAGAGACTCGACCGCCCGACAGACATACCTTAAAAACCTCGGCGGCTGTTCGGCTGAAGGACCTGTTACAGGACCAAAAAAGAGGCGCCGCGACGTCCCAAGAAGGTAGGCGAGAAGTCCCCTCCCCGGGTAGTCGGTGACGCTGACCAGGTCACGGACGCCTCGTACAGCTAGAACACTGCACATGGTGCGTAAATCGGGCAAGCTGAACCCGCCCATGCGCGTGGGAAGGCGGAGGAGCGCGCGAGGGACGGTCTCCGTCTTTCTCGCCCAGAAAAAAGCGTCACAAAGTGTGGCCAAACGACGCATGAATGTGCGCGGCGGACAGGCGACGCGAGCTGCGTAGAAGAGTGGCGCGCACACAGATGATCTGATTACAAAAGCGCGCTCAGATAGCGACAAGCGAAAACGCGCTGCCACTGAGAGACGTCGCTCTGCGGTCGTTCTTAACTGCGACCACGACTCGCGAGCTACCTCTCCTGAGGAGAGGAACACGACGCCAAGGACCTTGACCGCCGAGACCCACTCAACGTCGCCCAGCAGGTCTGACGTAAAAGCGCCAAAGCGCAGAGCTTTGCTCTTGCCCCTGTTAAGCAGGGCGCCGGACAGCTCGCTGTAACGCGCAAAAAGCCGTAAGAACGCTGCGTAGCTGTCCTCGTCTCGCAAAAACAGTGACACGTCGTCAGCGTACGCGGACACCTTCACCTGACCTTGGAGAGGCAAAGGGAACCCGCGCACTAATGGACACTCAGTTACGCGCCGCAGGAGTGGGTCTAAACACAACACGAATAGCAAAGGCGACATGGGACAACCCTGTCGTATGCCGCGCTCGATGTTGAAGTGGTCGCTCAACGAACCGTTAAAAAACAACCGAGCTTTAAGGCCGGAGTACAACTGTGCTAACCGCGCCACGAACTCGGACGGAAAGCCGAAAGCCCCGAGAACTCCAGTAAGGTAGCGGTGCTCAACTCGGTCGAAGGCTTTAGCGTGATCAAGTGAGACGAAACAACCCGGTATTCCCGTTCTCGAGGTGAACGTGAACAAGTCACGCGTTAGTGCGAGAGACGAGAACACCGATCGTCCGGGCACACTGCATGTCTGTGCAGGGCTTATGAGCTCCGCTTAAACCGTACTCAACCTTTTAGTCAGCAGTGACGCCACAATCTTGTAATCTGCATTAAGCAGTGTGATCGGGCGCCACGCCTGCGGGTCAGATGGGTTCCCGCCAGGCTTAAGGATGAGCACAATACGGCTCTCTCTGAAAGACTCCGGCCTCTCGCCGTCCCTGACGAAGGCGTTCACTATCTGGAGAAGGTGTTTCTCCAGAACGGTGTAAAACCGCGCATAAAAGCTAATGGGAATGCCGCCAGGGCCTGGAGCTGAGGCAGCGTTCATGCCTTTAACTGTGGCAAAGAGTTCCTCTGAGCTCACCGGAGCGCCGAGCAGTGTGCAGACATCGCTCGGCACCTGCGGCAGATGGACGAGAAAACTGCTTAAAGCGACCGTGAAGGAGGCGGCGTCCCACCGTCCGGCCTCAGAAACAAACAGCTGTGAGAAGTGATGCTGAAAAACGGCAGAGATGACAGCCGCGCTGCTGCTCCTGGAACCGTCCGGCAAAACAACCTCCTCCACGCTAACCTGTCGTGTCTCATCAAGACTACCTGTGCGCACCTGCCGCAGCACTGTTGGATCAGACACAGGTCTACCCTGCACTAGTGCCTGACTTGCGGCTCGCGAGGACTGGCGTAGAAGCATTTGATAGCGCGCTTTTAAAAGGGCGAGGTAATCGTGCATGGCAAAGGTAAGTGGCGCGCCGCGCTGCACAATGCGAATACGGGCAAGGGTTGTGTTTATCTCCTCCGAGATACGCCTCCTGCGCTGGCGCCCTTAGCTAACTAAGAGCGCCCGCCATGTCGATTTGAGGTCATCCCAGGTGTAGGCACTTGCAATGTCTCCAACCGGGCCTTCCAACGCCTGTTCAATAGAAGTCAAGCTCGACCAATCTGTCAGCAGACATGGATCCATACGCCACGCGTCGACACGGGGGGCGCCACCGCCCATGAGCAGTACTGCTGACAGAGGTCGATGGTCACTAATACGTGGGGTGCCCGGGGGAAACGCGAGCACGTCACACGATACCACCCAACAATCCAACTCGCGAGGAAACAGGAATTTGTCGACACGACTAGCTGACATGCCCCTCTCCCAGGTAGCACCAAAACTGTCACCATGTAGTTGTACCCACGCGTCAGTCAAAGAAAATTGAATACAAATATCCCGCAGTGACCGTGCCCCGGAGTAGGGTCGCCCCTGGCTTGGACCGCGAACATCACGAACGGGATCTAAAACACAATTGAAATCGCCGATTAGAAAACAAGGATAACAGTCCAACAAAAAAGAATGTAACAAATTAAAGAAACTAGACGAATCAGAACGGCGGGCTGATGCATAGACCACTACCGCCCTGACACGCCAGCTACCCAAATAAAAATCCACCGCAAGTGTGCGACCGTCAATGCCGTAAATGCAGTGCGCGCCAGAGCGAAAAGAGCTGTTAACAAAAACCACACCAACACCGCACGAAACAGAAGTAGTTAACGAAAAAAAAGCATGAACACAAAACCTGGACTTAAAATCGGAGACCTCGCGTGGGTAACGTAGGTTAGTTTCCTGTAAAAACAGGATGTCGACGCCCTGCGCTCGGGCGAAGTGCATCACCTCTCTCTGCTTGTCCGGCGACCTAAATCCCTGAACATTCAGGGAGAGAAGGTGCACAAACGCCATGATGGTGGTACAGAGCGTCGACGGTGACAGTACTCCTTTAGGGAGCCCCGCCAAGAGCGGAGATTGGGGCAGACTTTTTTGCCTGGGGCGAGACAGCGCCATCAGAATTATCATCCGCGTCCCTCGCGTGCTTCCCCGCTAGCTTTCCTGTGTCCATTTCGGCCACTGCTCGTAGATCGAGCGGTTGGCTGACCGTCACGTGGTGACTCAGTGTTCCACTCGACGCCGCCGAAGTAACGACCGGTGTTGGCGACAAGCCACCACCGGCTGGTTGCGTCTCCTCTCCCTTGGGCTGGGGGCGAGTCGCATGACACGGCAGGGCTTGGTGTACCGAGGTGGAGAGGGTTTGGCGCTGCTCGCAGGTCGGGTCCCCCGTCAGGCGCAACACTGCACCGCTCACGGACGGCCCGTCCTGATCCGTCTGGGACGAGGTGGACTCAGAGTCCTGGCTCGAGTCGTCCTCTGAGCCGAAAGATGCGAGCGGCTCCGACGAGAAGGCGCCCGTTGCATCAGAGATGGAGGCCGGGGACGAAGGGGAGTGAAAAGAGAAAAGCTCCGAGAAGCTCTCTGGCGGCGCGTCAACGGTGGGGTCCACGCTGGGGTGGCTCATGGGGGTGGCAGCCGGGGGGTTCGCACTCTACTCCTCTCGGTGAGAGGCATCCGGGGGGTTCTCAGTCTGATCCTCCCCGGGGGTGGCGAGCGGAGGGTACGCGGCCTGGTCCTCCCCGGGGGTGTCGACGGGGGAGCCTGCGGCCTGGCCCTCCCGAGGGGTGTCAGCCAGCCGTTGCTCGGCGGGGCGTTGCAAGGTATCATCTCCAGGTGCCTTGGGCGGCCCAGGTCGGGGAGCCCCGGGACCACTGGCGGCGGCCGCATCCGCGTACGAACGCGGCCGCAAGCAATCCGCCGCCGCGTGCGGCCCGCCGCACCGTCTGCACATCGCCCGACACCCGACCGTGTCGTGGCCGATGGCCTCGCAACGCGAGCACCGCGGCGTGCGACATGCTGCGCCGACGTGGCCCTCCTGCGCACAGCGAGAACAAACTTTGCGGACGCCTCTATAATCGCACATGGCGCGGTGCCCTAGGACAGAGATGAAATTGGGTACGGGCTTTTGCATTTCCATCCGGACCAGCCGCTGACCGTTGTCGACATGCCTCCGGCCCTTCAGGGTAGGGTGGGTGATCTCAAGCACTTTCCCGTAGGGGCTGAGTGCCGAGGCGAGCGAGGCGTCACCTACGAAGAGCGGCAGCCTGAACACCATGACGTTCACGACCGCAGGACCCACGCAAGAGACCGCGACTGAGGTGCCGTTCACAAGGAAGGCACCCGCTGCGAGAAGCTTGTGAGCCGCCGCAGCAGAGACTACGGCGACGCAGAACTTGTAACCGCCCTGGTGCTGGAGCGACTCCAGCCCCTTCGGGCCGACAACAGCTTCGATGCCGTCGACTACGTCGTCGGCCGAGGCCTCGGTCGTTAACGAGAAGTTGAAGCAGTGCGCCTTCGGGGGAGGCGCGCGGAAAGTTATTCCGCCAGCGGGACCGGTAGAAACCATGTTTGAGCCAGGCCGGGGACCTGGATCAGCAGATGGGCAGCGCGTAGAGGGTGGGGGGCCACGGTCAGCACCACCACCAAGCTCCGGGGTAGACTGGGCGGCCAGGATTCCCGGGCGACCGGCCAAAAGCCCGGCGCCGGGACGACGCTCCTCGAGGGGGATGGGGGCCGCCTTCGGGAGCGGGGCTACAGACCGCTACGCACCAGGCGCGTGGATTTTCCTCTCCGAAAACCAGCAGCCTGACGGCTCTGATCTTAGCTATTGACGCGCCTAAAACATAGAGCATACAGAAAGACACACGCGACGGACGCACTGCGAGTGAAACCATCAGCCTATTTCTACCGTCGTCTATGCCATTTCAAGAAACGCTGTAAGGAGCACTGGCATTTTGAGTGATTGTAGTGAATTTCTAAGCACTTGAGCGCGTGCAGCATCAAAAGTTTTGGCATCTTGCATTTTCTATTGACTCGCAAAAGTGGCCATTATAACTGAATTAGCCAAATATTTCAATTTTCAAGCACAAAGTTTGGAAGGAATACCCGCACTAGGTCAAATTTTAGTGCGAATTAAAATTGGTTTTTGAACAAAGCAAATAGCGCAGTACCTGTCTGCCATATCGGTAGACACCCGAAACGCGCCGTTAAGGAAGGATTAAAGGAGGGAGTGAAAGAAGATAGTGGATGGCTCCGGAGTAATTCTGACTATGTCGCGATCTTTATGTGCACTGATATAAGACGGCGTACGAGCGATTTTCCGTTTCCTCTCCATCGAAACACAGCCGCCGCGGCCGAGTTCGATCCTGATGACGGTGTAGTAGTAAGTGGATTTCAATACAATACTAATAAAAAAGGGAAAAGATTTTTGCAAGCCCCTGCATCTGCCGTCGATACTGAAGCACCTGAGCTGGGGCCGCGAAAATAAAGGATAGCACGCAGAATGGAGAAAATGGAGAAATGAAATGAAAGAGTTGAGGGGACTGGAAGAGAGAATAGGAGAGGTAATATACACAAACTATTTACTCAATAAGAAATGCGTCCAGGTTGAGCCCGTGATTAGATCGCTATGTAAAAATAAAAATAACTAATTTGGTTTAGCTCCGCTAACTCAGGACAAACAAAGCGAAGGATATCGCCGTTCGCTGTGTTCATTGGCGGCGGCGTTGACAATGTACTAGACGGCGATGGCTTTGAGCAAAGGGCGCATAACTAGCTCCCTTTATATGTGGACGCCTCATTCGTGCTTTGATTATGATGAGAGAGAGTTGTGGAATGAATGAATTAACGCTGACGGCGTTGTGTCTGACATTCGGCACTGCAGCAATACATAGGCCGCAGCGTTCAGTTGGTCATCGATCTCTCGCGATCAACCATCAACTGCATGCGACTTGCCAGGGTGGCAGGGTGGGCGCGCTGCCTATCCAGTGTGCGGAACGCAATCAAAGCAGGCTTTTGACACCAACGCCATGTACACGAAAGCGAGATTGAGGCCTCCACAGAACGACGGAGCCGGTTGTGCCCATTTCCTTTCGTGAAAATGAACGGCTTTTGCAAAGTTGTCAACGAAAATGAATTCTATGAATGCCGTCGGCTCACTTGTTTTGTTTGGTTTTTGAGGAAAGGAAATGACACAGTAACCGTCTCACATTTCTTCGTAGACGCCCGAACTGTGGCGTACAGGAAAAGATAAAGAAGGGGGGAAAGAAGAAAGAAAAAACTGAAAACTGAAACTTGGATTTTGATGGAGGAAAAACGCTAAGGCGCCCGTGTGCTTTGCGATGTCAGTGCACGTTAAAGATCTTCAGGTGGTCGAAATTATTCCGGAACCCTTCACTACGGCACCTCCTTCTTCCTTTCTTCTTTCATTCCCTTCCTTACCCCTTCCCTTATGGCGCGGTTCAGGTGTCCAACGATATATGAGACAGATACCACGCCATTTCCTTTCCCTGAAAACCAATTAATATTATTATTATTATTATTTGAAGGAGGGGTCCTTGCCGCGGTGGCTCAGTGGTTAGGGCACTCTGCTACTGATCCGGTGTTCCCGGCTTAACCCGACCGAGCCGGCTGCGTTTTTATGGAGGCAAAACGCTAAGGCGCCCGTGTTCTGTGCGATGTCTGTGCACGTTAAAGATCCCCAGGTGGTCGAAATTATTCTGTAGCCCTCCACTCCGGCGCCTCTTTCTTCCTTTCCTCTTTCACTCCCCCTTTATCTCTTCCCTTAAGGCGCGGTTCAGGTTTCCAACCATATATGAGACAAATACTGCACAATTTCCTTTCGCCCAAAACCAGTTAATATTATAATAATAATTTGAGAGAAGGAGCGGCGTTGCGCAGTGGCGGAACACCTGTGGCTCGGTGTGACTAGGGAGCGAGCGAGAGAAAAGGCCACGGAGTAGGCGGCGGCCACCCTGCGCCGCGCGTGACGTAACGTATGCTCCGACATAAGCCGGCTCGCGCGAAGCGCGCTGTTGACTAGCGTAGTGAAGCTTTTCGCTTAACAACACACGCGCAGAGCACAATATTGACTACTACTGCAGTGGGGCGTCCAGTTAATCGTCCAAGGTAGAACACTCAAATCGTTAGGTCACTGCGCGTAACCACCTGGCGGAGAACCGATGGGACGTCAAGCCCATCTTTTGGAGGAACGCACAGAGGCTCACCAAGGTTCGCTTACGGGTGCGCGCACTGCCCTGCAGCCACAATAGCTTCTTTAGGGAGTCTGGCAGCAAGCCCAGCACCCTATATAGGCTGCAAGCATATCGCAACGAGGAGAGGCATGGGCGGAAAAGTGAAGGAGCAGGTGGTCTAGTGTTTCCACTACAACGCATTCGTCACATATTTACTCGTCGCTATTCTTTCAAATAGCATATTTCCAGGAGAACTTCACACTAATAGATTTCACACTAATAGAACTTCACACTTCATATTTGGCAATATGGCTGCAGCAGATCAATTCTGAACAAAAATTTGGGGTGAAAACACTAGAGGAGTGGCCCATAGACGTATAAATAGCTTTAGGAATCATCGCTCTCAAGTAGGCAAACACTGACAAATTGTGACAGCGTTGTGCGTGTGTGCGTTATGCCATTTCCTCCTTCTGTCTTCCTCCTATTAGTCCCCTAATTCTTCTTCCCCAGTGCAGGGTAGCCAACCGGATCCCTTTCTGGTTAACATCCTGCCTTTCCCTCCTCCTCTTTATCTATCTTTCTATTAAGAATCATATGTTGAAATCGTCTAATATTTATTTTAGTAGCTTTGCAGCGCTTGTAGTAAGCAAAAGTGTGTTGCTATTTCACGTTGTATAAAGCAGCTAGATGTTTCTTTTTGAGCATTAAGGCGCTTGAGTGAGATTCTTCTTTCGCTTCGCACAGTGGCAAAGATGACAGGTCGTCGGAACCATGCGAAGGAGTGTCGTCACGAGTGTCACTGTGAAAGGCACAGTGACAAGGCGATCTGAAGTTCCGCTTTTGCCAAGTGCAGGGGAAGAGGATACCTTTAAAACTTCTACTTGAAGATCAGAAAGCATCGACTTTATATGTAGGTGCGAGCTCGCGAAGCATAAGCTGCTGAGCACACGCGCAAACAACGACGGAATGCTTGAACTCCGTCGTTTGGACATTGAGCGTAAATTTTTGCAGCAGCTTTCGGCTTGTTTTCTATTGTCAGCTACAGATCCTAAAGAGATGCAGGCAACATCAGTGCTACAGCTCTCAGTTTAACCATCTCAAGTTAGTGCCAAAGAGTTACTTGCCAAGATCTAACCGGCTCACCGAGAGTGTGAAGCTTGAACTTGAACATGACCTTTATGGAATTACCATAGCAACAGCCCATGCAGAAATAAAATAAATATTGCTGAGACTGGCTTTCCAACCCTCTGCGGCACACAGAGACGAGCTGCGTAGGCCACTGCACGAGAGCACCATGCAATCAGAGCTAACGCTCAGTCTAATATGGTTGCTGGACGTGCCGGCGACCCATCAAACATACCAGATTAACCCATTCGAACTGATTGCGCTTGTGTTAAATTGCAACACACTCTTGCGCTGTGCATTGCACGTCGTCGTCTTGTGGAGCGAAGAGATCAGGTCAGCTTAACCGCAGTCAGACCTCACGCTGAGTCTAATACGGTTGCTGGACGGGCCGGCGACCCACCAAACAAACGAGATTAAATCCAAGCTTTCGCCGGTCTACTCTGTTTACCAATATTAAACACTTTTTTATTCGACAAGTGTGCCATGGGGCATAAGTTGAGAAAAAGGAAGGAGGGGAAGAGATGCACGAGATTGAAAGTTAAAAGAAGGAGTGAAGAACCGTTGCGCTGAGGTAGTCAAAGAGGTTGTTGATGAAACGGTTGTTCATAGTCCACTTCACGTAGTCACTTTCGCGGGTTCACCGCTGGCTCACCTCCCTGAAGAGCCGTTTTCTTATAGCAGACGTCGCTGGGCACGTCCAAAAGTGCCGCACATCACAAATGTGCAGCGCTACAGTGAGGGCACCTGTCTGGTGCTGGCAGATCTATGGCACGCCACCGACGACGGACTGATGGTGTCAGCGCCACCCCTGCCCGAATCAGGCGCACGGATACCTCCTCCTTCCGAGTAAGACTACGGGAGAGAGGGTCCGAACACGGAGGAATTAGAGCGCGTGTTCGCTGGCGCAGAACTTCGGAATCGAAACCACGGGAACGAAACGGATCTGGGGGAAGAGGAGAAGGTGGCGGATCATTTGATGTATGAAGATGAGTCATAGCATCCGCTTGAATGTTAAGTGGATCCTGAGCATGGCCGCGAATCCAGCGCATGCTCACAGGATATGGATACTTTGCGCAGAGCACGTGAATTGATTGTGAAGTCTGGAATGTCCGTCGAACAGTCTTTGGCCGTTTAAGAGCGGCGCGGGAGTCAGTGTAAATATGAACTGTATATAATGTTGGAACGAGTGGAAGGGAAGAAATGGCATTATAAATGGCTTGAAGTTCTAATGCCAGGGGAGTGCACGTATCCGCAGTGTACGTCGCGCGAGAGTTTAAATGCGGATGAGATGGACTATACACAGCAGTAACTCCCCTCTCTGCAGAATATGATGCATCCGTGTATAATATGCACCCTGCAGGCAGATACGCTGCTGATAGCGACGGGAAAAGAGTGGGGCAATTGTCAGTGAGCTCGCAGTATGACCACGGACGAAGTGTCTTTAAACGATGAAGTTGGAGAGACTGTTTTCGAGCTCTATAGCTCTATTTGCCACCTGTTGGTCGATGAGTTCACTGTGTGTATTAATTTGGGCGAACTCCTGTAGCACAGGTATGGGTGTTAAACGAGGCAAGAGAAGAAAGGGAATTTTAATGAAAGAAAGGCGGAGAGGTCGGCCGGTGGTAATAGGGCCCAAACGAGGCAGATATGTTATGACACGCATAGCCTCACGATTGATAGATTCCAGGGAATACCTCTGTCTGCGGGTGAGACGTTGAAATTGTGCCTGATATACTATCCGTGGCTGAAGGATAGAACGCACAAGCTGGCGGGCCGTATGAGCACGTGCGCCACCAGAGCGCATAGCTATGCGATGAAAGATTTAGAGTAGCGTGAGCCTATTTACGGGTGGCTGTCAGCCACGGAGTGCCAGTCCCAGATGTATGGAGAAGACCAAGAATACGAACAATTTCTACCTGAGGAATCGAAGAATTATGTACCGTAAAAATTAAAGGGGGAGCTTTCCGTAAGCCGGCTTTATTTCCAATGCGAATAAAACATGATTTATTAGGAGAGAGTGTTAGACCCAGTGGTGGGAGGCGACATGTCAATACATCCAGCGCGTGCTGAAGGGCCCACTGATGAATAGACGCATCTAAATGACAGCCCCACAAGGTTATACCATCGGCATACGCAAGCACGCAGATAGAAGGGATGGTCTCTAGGGTTGAAACAAGAGGAATTAAAGCCACTATAAATAATGTGGGGGCGAGATAGGAGCCCTGCGGCACTACTCTATTGGAAGTGAAGTTACCAAAGGGCTTTCCATGGACACGCATGCTGAAGGTTCGATTTAGTAGAAATGCGTGAATGGAGTGGAGGAACCGGTGAGGGAGACCCACAGTTTGAAGGGAGGCAGAATGGCAGAGTGAAGGATGTTATCATATGCATTTGTTATGTCTGTAGCGATTACGGCTCGCACAAGGTGACTCGGCGGACAGTGGTCCAGCACGTCAGCAGACAAAGTAGCAAGGCCGTCCTCCGTTCTTATTTGTGGCCGGGAACCAATTTGGGAGTCTGGGTAACAATCATGGGATTCCAGCCACCACGACAAGCGTGCTTCTAGTATGTTTTCATAAAGCTTTCAGATGGTAGGCGTAAGTGAAATTGGACTAAATGCCGAGAGAGATACTGGAGGCTGACCTGACTTGAGGATTGGACCCACAATAGAATGCTTCGAGTCTCCCGGCATGACGCCAGAAAGCCGCACTTTGTTAAAAGTATCAAGTGGGGTTTGCAAAGCCCTTCCTTCAAGCTAAGGAATAATGAGTTAGGTATGCCGTCGTGCCCGGGAGCAGTAATAGTTTTTATACTTTCAATTGAGGCCAGCAGCTCTGGCATGGTGAAGTCACAAGTAATCCCATCGGAGGGCTCTGTAACCGATAAGTCAGGTGGAGACGTAGTGTTGCAGTCACGGTCCTCATCCACATTTACCGCGAGGTGAATGGTCTCTGTGTAATCTGCAACCTTTGAAGGACGCTCTATTTCTTGAAACATTCTCCAAAGATGTCGATTGCCCTCCGTAGAGGACAAGTGGGCAATCCATGCAGCCCAGCGTTGCCTGTCTAGCCGCTTTGCACAGCGCCGTGCCCGTGCGGCAGCTCGGTGAAGAGTAGGAAGAGCCTAGGGTCATAGGGGTGATGAGTCGCGTAAAGATCCGCCTGGCGACGAAGAGCCCATAGATTCAGGAGATGCGTGTCCAGGTTTGGGTCCTCTTCATTTACAGTAGTGGTAATAGTGTGAGTAGCGAGAACAGCAGAGAGAGTAGACTGCTGCAGATGGGTTGAATGTAGATAAATGATCGTCTGCGCGTACAGAGTCCCATTATGCTATTCGTACAGTGCGCCGTATTTTCTGTAAATGCATAGGCGTGAGAGAGATTAAAATTGGTTGTGATCGCAACCCCAAGTATAAGAATCAACAGCCCTACGAGGGTTACCTAGGCCTAACCACCAAGTCACATCATGTGAATACGGGCCACCTCGTGGGCGGGTAGAAGTATTCGGTTGGTTTAAAAGTTGAAAGGAATGATCCGAAAAGCCACCTTCGATGTGTGCGCCCCTTGAGGAATTCGATGAGTAACCCCACGCAGTGTGTGCGCCGTTGAAATCACCACCAACTAGAATAGAGATACCCGAGTTGGTAGAAGATAGAAAACGAACCCGTCCCGAATTGGGAGATGCGGAGCCAGGGTGACTATAAAAAGAAACGAGGACAAGCATGTGCGTGCAGGTTTTACGAGAAGGGCGACAACCTCTTGACGTGTGTTGCACCACCGTGAAAGGTCAAGCGGTGTGTGCGGAACGGAACTGTGAATATAAATTGCAGATTTACCTGGGCTGAGGGAGTAGGCGATGCAACGGCGATCAGGGATAGAGGGTGAATGGTATGCGCAGAAACCTGAAAGGCGTGGAAGTGAATTATGCTCTTGTAGTAGCAACGCCCATGCCTTCAGCTTTCCGTCGCGAACGCAGATGTTCACTTCAGAGGACTTAGCGAATCCCCGACAGTTCTACTGCACCACAATAGATGATGATGCGCTATCATGACGACGCCGAAGAACTTCCACGATGAGGAATGTCACCTGCTTCATCAGCGCTAATATCTTATCCACTGTCGGGGTAGTCACGGCTAACAGGTGGTCGGCACCTGATTGTGGCCCAGTGCTTACTCGACGTGATTCCGCTGATGGTTGCTCCCGAGTTATTAGAATTCTTCGAGAGGATTGAGAACGACGCTGTCCATGGCGCTGGGTGACTTCTAGTCAGCGGCGAGGCTCCGGGATTGCATGGTCTAAAACTGTGTCTTCATCAGTGGTATCCACATGTGATGGATGCACTGGACGTTTTGGCGTACTATTTGATCTGGGAATGTGAGCCGCTTGTGCATACGTACGCCGGTGAGGAGACGTATGGTGAGCAGCGGGCACAGATAAAGGAAGTTCAGGGAAGTCGTCGTCACATGCGAGAGCTGCAAAGCGAATACTTGCAGGAACATTGATTTTTGAGGCGACTTGTGAAACTTCCTCGCTTGCTTCTTCTTTGGACATGAGGGGGAGCGAATGTCATGGTCTGGCGATTTGCACAGGGCACAAGGAACTGTTGGTTCATTCAGGTCAGCCACAGCTGCTGGATTAGGGCAGGCTTTTTGCATATGTCCTTCTTTGTGGCAGTGATAACTAAAAATACGACGAGGTCGAAAGGGCTGTGGTTTGACGCTTCTTACCGTTTAAGCTAACCTCACAGTGAGGCTAGACTGGGAGAGAAGTAGGCGTTGAAATCTCCACCATTTTGTAGCGATAGCTACATTACGCTAGTATATCTAGGCCTCAGCGTGGCGGCGCCGTGGCCACCACGGCGGCGCTGCCATGGTGGTCGGTCATGTGGTGCGGAGCAGCTGCCGGCGGCACGGCGCGCCGGCGAAACCGAGTTGGAGGGGGCATGGAGAGGGAGAGATGAGGAGAGAGAGTGAATACACGTCCAGGGACAACTCTGAAAAATGAAACACCCAGCGAAACGGAGCGGCGAAAGACTGACATTATAATTCAGTTGAACGAGTTCCACTAGGCCAGCTGTAGCTATCGCGTTACTCGAGGTTTATCCAGAGCTGAACATAAATTTTTTTTATTTTCACCAGGTAGAAGGTTATGCTTTTTCTGGTGCTGTGCCTGAAAATGCAGATCTAGCTTATGAGATAAAAAGGTCGTGGCGTAGAAGCATTAGACAAAAACATTTATCGCTGAAATGCGGAACACAGTCGTGCCTCTTCAGTCAGCAGCACCCAGTACTATGGTATGAAGCATCACTATCAATGAGCAATTGACAAGACGGCCTGATGCAGTAGTTTGTTCTATACAAAAGCACTTATCGTTTATCAGAACAGCATTTCATAAACATATTTATTTTATCTATTTTTAGGTTTTTCACAAGAATCCTCCAAAGTGCAATTGATATGCAAAAAGGTAGTAGATATTCATTGCTGAGTAATTGCGCGATATTACAATCTCTTCAACCTCAGATGATTCTCGTAAAAAAATTAATCTGGATTAGCTCAGCTAATTCAGGTCATACAAAGCGAAATATGTCCGCGACAACTATGTTCGTTGGCGTTGACAATGTTCTAGACAGCGATGGCTTTGAGCAAAGGAAGGGCGCATAACTGCACTCTCGATATGCGGACGCCTAATTCGTGCTTTGATACATGTGACGGTGGTGAGAGAGAGATCTGGCCTGAATGCATTAGCGCTAACAGCATTGTGTGTGACATGCGGCACTGCAGCAATGGCTGTCCCGCAGCGTTCATTTGCTGATTAATCAATCACGATAAACCATTAACTGCATGCAACCTCCCAGGGTGGGAGGGAGGACGCACTGCCTATCCAGTGTGTGAAAAACAAAGCAGGATTTTCAGTCGGACACCAACGCCATATACATGAAAGCGAGATTGAGGTCCCCACTGATTGCCCACCCCGGTGGATCAGTGGTTAGGGCGCTCGACTACTGATCCGGAGTTCCGGGGTTCGAACCCTACCACGGCGGCTGCGTTTTTATGGAGGAAAAACTCTAAGGTGCCCGTGTGCTGTGTGATGTCAGCGCACGTTAAATATCAGCAGTTGATCGAAATTATTCCTGAGGCCTCCGCTACGCACCTCTTTGTTCGTTTGTTCTTTCAATCCCTCGTTTATCCATTCTCTTACGGCGCGGTTCAGGTGTCCGCCGATTATTGAAATAGATATTGCGTCAATTCCTTCCCCAAAAAACTTATTATCATTATAATTATTACTAAACTGATTCAGGGAGCCGATTGTGCGCCTTTCATTCGTGGAAATGAACGCCTTTCATTTCAATGCCAATTCAATGCCAAAAAATTCTATGAATGCTGTTGGCTCCATGTTGTTTTGTTTCGTTTTTGAGGAAAGGAAATGGCACAGTAAACGTATCACATATATCGGTGGACACCCGAACAGCGCTGTAAAGTAAGGGATAAAAGAGGGAGGGAAAGAAGGAAGGAAAAATTGAATATGGTTGGACTTTGAGGAAGGCGTGGCGCTGCGCAGCAGTGGAATACCTGTAGCTCGAAGGCGCAGTAGTTACTATGGAGCGAGAAAGAGAGAAAAAAATTAATGTGTATTATCTTAGCTAATCTAGGATATAAAAAGCGAAAGATTTCGGCGTTCACGGTGTTCATTAGCATTGGCGTTGACGACGCTCTAGACGGCGATGGCTATGAGGAAAGGAAGGGTGCGTAACTGGCTCTCTGGATATGCGGATGCATCATTCGTGCTTTGATAATTATGGCGGGGGTGAGAGAGAGAGAGATGTGGCCTGAATGCATTAGCGTTAACAGCGTTGTGGCTAACATGCGGCACTGCAGCAATAGCTAGGCCGCAGCGTTCATTTGGTGACCAATCTCTCGTGATTAACCATTAACTGCATGCCACCAACCCGGGTGGCAGAGAGGGCGCGTTGCCTATCCAATGTGCGGAATGCAATCAAAACAGATTTTTGCAGTTGGACACCAACGCCACGAGCATGAAAGCGAGATTGAGGTTTCCACTAACTCACGGAGTCGGCGGTGCGCGTTTCCTTTCAAGAAAATGAACGGCTTTTGCAAAGTTGTCAATCCCAAAAAACTGTACAAACGCTGTCGACTAGTTTTGTTTGGTTTTTGAGGAATGGAAATGGCACAGTAACCGTCTCACATATATCAGGGGACACCCGAACCGCGCTGCAAAGGAAAAGATAAAGGAGGGAGGGAAAGAAGAAAGACAAAACTGGAAATTGATAGTTGGATTTTGAGAAAAGGCGCAGCTCTGCGCAGTGGTGGAACACCTGTGGCTCTGTGCTGCTAAGTGTGCGAGAGAGAGAAATATCCGTGGTGGGGCAAGTGCTGTTACGTCATGTGCCTCCTCGGAGCACCGCCACGGCGAAATCGAAAGTTCGCGGCCACTAAAGCTTTCAGTTTAAAAATTTTACCATCACTGTTCTAATATTAAGTGATTAGTCACTTAGCTCTCGCCCTATTTCCTGCTAGTCGTACCGGTTAGCTGAGTTGGTGCTGACTGCGCCTGTGAGACAGCGGCTCAGCGTTCTAAGGCCGGTCGAGAAAGAATTTTTCTTTACAATGTTTGTGTGCAAGCTTTTCGTTGTAGCCGTGTTGCTGCGCTTGGGCGGCCGATGAAACTGAGCAGCAATTACTCTCTTATTATAATAACATTTCCGCGGGTTGTGCTTTGAAAAGAATACAAATATTGACTGCGAAATACACACGAGAATAATTTTCTGGTAAGGTTAAATACATGGAAGCATGTAGAAAGCTTATGTATCAATATATGCAGAAAATATGTGCCCTAAAATTATAGTATATTGAGAGAAAACAGTGTTTTCATCGTAACTACCGTTAAATAAACAGGAAGACTGAACTGGTTTGCGCAGCTTCACTGTCGTAGTGTCCACTTCTACTCGTGGTACGCCTCCATTCTGTTAAAGCTCAGCACATGCTATACACAGAAAAAAACTTGTGCCCTAAGCAGTGTTCAGAACGCCAGCGATGACATCAACTACCCGCTTCGCAATAAAGACATATTAACGGAGGTTCACTTCTAGGCTGAATTTAAGTTTAGGACAATATGTGCGAACACTATTACAAGGTTTCGGAAAAGACCTGCAGTTTTCCGAATTTGCAGCGCTACGTCTAAACAGTGAAAGCTAAGAAGCTACCAATGTTGAAACCGTTTTGCAAAGAACTCAAGGAAATGCGCCGCTCAACGAGGTAATTTATTTTCCAGCAGAATTTTATAAGCAGATTCGTGTCTGCACAAACATATCCGCGTTAAGGGCGCAGACGACTAAAGTGCTGAAACCTTAGAACAGCTAATGCAACCATCCTGTTACTCTACTGTACTGCTGCTGCAAGGAAGAAAGAAAGGAAAGTTCACGGGTCTGCCTACTGCCTCAAGCCGAACCACGCTTGCAGCCGCGTACTTAAAGTAGGAGAGTTAAAAGATAGGAAATGAAAGATAGGAAGAAAAGGCGCCGCGCGCTAAAAGGCTCTCACGCCGCGGGCGGATCCTAGAGGCAGTGCAATAGCGAGCGACCCATGCCAGAGTGCGTGTAGCACTCCGCCATATTCTAAAAATAAATTTAATATCTTGGGTTCAAGGACGAGCAGCAGATATTAAATCAAGGATCAGGTTGGCAGAGCGATTTGCTGATAGAATGGCGCCGCCCAGCCCCTCAAACGCCGCTATCATAGCTGCTCCTGAGAGCCCCAGAAGCGACGCCAGTCCCTCGCCCGTCGCCTCGGAAGGTCCATGTGATGCGCTGTTCACTGCGGCGGAACTGAACAATGCGCTGTAGCGCTGCCGCCGCCGCTCGGCGCCCGGACCGGACGGGGTGACGTACCAAATGCTGCTAAACCTGGATGCGCAGCAACGACAGACCCACCTGCAGCAGATCAACCTGGTGTGGGGACGCGGGGAGCTACCGGAGGAATGGCGAACCGCGGTCGTTTTGTCCTATGCGAAAGGCAGGGCGCCCACCTACGGAGCTGTGCGGATACCGGCCAGTGGCATTAAAGGGACACTGAGGAGAACCCTATCAAAATTTTTTTTGTTAGCAATATCTGATAGTTCGGCATTTCATGGCTTTGATGACGCTTGTCCGGGAACGAAAGATGCATTTATTTCAAAGAAATTTGGATTTGAAGTTGAAAAATTTTTTGCCGCCACTCCGATTCAAACTCGAGAACTCTTATGACGACACGGAGAACTCTTATGACGACACAGAACGGAGTGACGTGAAACGCGACGTAAACGGAGACTCCGTGATTTCTGACGGGTAGCGGTGCGGTGCGCAACCTTCCTTTGCAAGCCTCAGAGATTCGTGACGTCCATGAAGTAAGGAAAATTCCTCCATGGTGGCGCCTCTTGTCCTAGGAAGTCATCACGATTGTACTTGCGAGATTGGCCTGTGGCGGCGATACCTGTATTTTGGTTCTTGCTATTTCCTACATTACAAGAGCTTTGTTTTCAGGAAGAGTGGCGTTTTTGTGATCAGAAGCTGGTATTCTATGGATACAAGCCAACTTCAATTTCTCCTCAGTGTCCCTTTAACATCGGCGGCAGGTAAGCTCATGGAGCATATGGCGTTGCAGCGTCTGAACGAGCGGGCTGCGGAGGCTGATTTGTTTGACGAGCGGCAGACGGGTTTCCGTGGGATGCGGCGCACGGCTGATTCTATATCGGACGTTGTTACAGCGCTGGAACATGCCAGGGCGGCAGGCCAGGTTGAGCTGCTTCTACTACTGGACGTCTCGGGCGTTTTTGAAAACGTTCAGCGTGCACCAATTCTCGCGGTGCTTAAGGGGGCCGCTGTGAGCGGGCACCTTTTGCAATACGTTCATGGCTTCCTGAGTGGGCGCAAAATGCGCGTACAAGTAGGCGGTAAGCTCTCCAAGCCTCGCCCGGTGGACATGGGCGTGCCGCAGGGCTCTGTCTTATCACCATTTCTCTTTAATGTGGCCATGTCGGTGGTACCGGCCTCCCTCCCCACGAGCGGCCGACACCATGTGTAAATGTCCGTATATGACGACGACATAGCTCTGTGGTCCCGGGGACCACCGGGCGAGGCGTTCCGCGTGCGGGGGTGCCTTCAGAGAGCCCTGCCCGCAATCGATGCCAGCATGCGCGGCCTTGGTCTGTCGCTTAGCGCGGACAAATCGGTGGTCATGGCCTGCGTTTCGCGCTGGCGCGCGCACCTTGCGCCATTGTCACTGGACGGGACTCCGATTCCTTGGCGTAAATCGGTGCGGTATCTTGGCCTGGACATCGATTGGCGCCTTTCCTTCCGCCCCGCGGCGACCAAGGCCTGTCTGCAGATGAAGACGATCACCGCCGCTATGCACAAGCTCACCGCTCGAGGCCAGGGCATCTCCCAGCAAGTCGCGCAGCAACTATACAATGCCACAGCTTTGGGGGCGGTGCTCTATGCGCTGCCGGTCGTCACGGTGCGCAAGCCGTGCTAGAAAAAACTCGAGCTCCAGCACAGCAAGTCCCTGCGCGTGTGCCTAGGCCTGCCCAAAAACTCGCAGTGCGCCGTAACGTTGGCCGAGGCAGGAGCCTGGCCACTTGACCTCCAAGTAGCGCGGAGGTCACTGAATCACATCAACCGGCTTCACCGCGCTACGGACGGCGGCTCGCTGCTGCAGCTTATGCGCTCGCAACTGCGCTCACGAATGGGCGCAGCGCTGCTCGAGTATGAGTAATTGACACAAGGTCCACCCCCCTACGGCTCCCGCGCGCCCTGGCCTGCTGTCTCGGAGGTACAGCGAGAGATCGTCGGCATTGCTGGAAAGTGGAGCGCACCCCTCTGTGCTGTGCAGCAGCTGGTCAGAGCTGTCATACACGAGGAGCTGCAGGTCCATTTCCTCGTGTACACCAACGGCTCAGGGGCCCGCGACAGCTGCTCCCTTGCTGCGGTGGCTACCATCCCCTCCCTGCAACTGCACAGCCAGCAACACGCAACCTTCCTGGGCTCCTCCAGGACGGCGGAGTTGATGGGGATCCGGCTCGGGCTGGAACTGCTCCTCACCCTCGGCCTTCCGCCGCCCAGGAGTGCTCTGCTGCGCGACTCCCGCACTGCCCTCAGCCGCCTGCAATCTAACGGCCGCTGTATCCCACTAGTGCGGGAAATTAGCTCAAGCATCGAGCGTCTCGCGCAGAGAGGTTGTGCCGTGCGTGCACAGTGGGTGCCCGATCACTGCGGCATCGCCAGCAACGAAGAAGTTGACGACCTCGCGACCGCTGCACACCAACTACCATCCAGCGATCTGCCCCTTGCGCTGGAGGACGTGCGTGAAGCTATCCACGACCATCTCTGAAAGCAGCACCCCGACCCACGCACCGCGGGAGGTGAGCGCATCGACAGTGTCGGCATCGACATCGGCTGTCGCGGACTTACACGGTCACAACGTACAATGATCCTCCGCGCGCGCATTGGCTTCGTGTGGCCCGGGGAACGACGGGTGCGTCACGGAATCGCGACGAGTGATGTGAGTAACGAATGCGGTGCAGTGGAAACACTAGATCACCTGCTCCTTCACTGAGCCGCGTTCGCCGATGCTCGTCGCGATATGCTCGCGGCCTATAGGGCGCAAGGCGTACTACTATACCCCATCAAGACGCTATTGTGGCGCACTTGTATTGTGCACTCCTCGAACACACGGGCTTGACGTCCCGTCTGTTCTCCGTCAGGTAGTTTTACGCAGTGACCGAACGCTCTGCGAGCTCTACCTTGAACAATAAATAACTGGACGCCCCACTCCATTTTTAGCCAAACACAGTACTGTGTGCGTGTGTGATTAAATTTTTCAAAATTAACTAATCACGCGCACAACCTGGACACATTTCTTATTGTGTAAATAGTTTGTACATATTATTTCTCCCCCTATCCACTCTTCCTGTCCCGTCACCTCTTTCATTTCATTTCTCCATTCTGCCTGCTATCCTTTATTTTTTCGCTGCTCCAGCTCAGGTGCTTCAGTATCGATGGCAGATGCCAGGGCTAGCAAAATATTTTCGCCACTACCACCTATTAGATAATCTTTGAGGAGCCCAAGGATTTCTAGATCAAAACGTGCAGTAGGACAAATCTTGTGGAAACAAAAACTGGTTTGTGAGGAAAGTAGCGCAGTAGCTATCTCACAACTCGGTGGACATCGGAACTGCGCCGTTAGTCAAGGAATAAATTAGGGAGTGAATGAAGATAGGAAGAAAGAGGTGCCGTAGTGGAGGGCTCCGGAGTAATTTTGACCATATGCAGGTCTTTAAGTGCACTGACATCAATGGCAGCACGAGCGTTTTTTCGTTTCGTCCCCATCGAAACACAGCCGCCGCCTTCGGGATCGAACCCGACGTAAGTTTACAGAAGTGTTCTAATAATAATTGGTTTTTGGAAAAAGGAAATGGCGCAGTATCTGTCTCATATATCTTTGGACACCTGAACCGCGCCGTAAGGGAAGGGATAAAGGAGGGAGTGAAAGAAGAAAGGAAGAATAGGTGCCGTAGTGGAGGGCTCCGGAATAATTTCGACCCCCTGGGGATCTTTGACGTGCACTGACATCGGACAGCACACGGGCGCCTTAGCGTTTTTCCTCCATAAAAACGCAGCCGCCGCGGTCGGGTTCGAGCCCGGGAACTCCGGATCAGTAGTCGAGCGCCCTAACCACTGAGCCACCGCGGCGGGGAGAAGTGTTCTCTGAAAATCATTTCAAGGGAAGGAAAGACGCAGTAACAGTCTCACTTCCTCGGCGCTGGCATAGTGGTCTGAACATCCGCCTCGCCTGAAGGAGGTGCGGGGTTCGATCCTCACTGCCGACGGGTACCCGCTGGTGATCGAATGGGTACAAGCTTTCATGCGGTATGGTGCTCGGCTAATTTAGAATGAAATTCTTGGCAAATGAGTCTTTGACCCCACCTTGAGAAGAAGGAAGATACCTTGTGCCATCTCACTTCTCTACGTACACCTAAACCGTTTCGGAGTGGTGGTGGGGATGGAAACATTTATTAATCATAGAGAGAGGTGTTGGGGATCGTGACCTGACGGGTCACTTTAAAACAGAACAGCGCGCCCTTTGACAAGGACTGCGAGGATGACACGACACAGACGACCGCTGACTTTGAACTTTCAACTGACTTTCAGCGTTGAAAGTCAGCGCTCGTCTGTGTCGTGTCTTCCTCGTAATGCCTGTCAACGTGCGCGTTGTTCTGTTTTAAAACGACTTACCAACTCGCCCAAGCATCTGTTTAAACGAATTACTGAGGGGTCACGCCCTTACAACCACTGGGTGGGATGCCTAGTCTGGAACCCCATTGCCGGTTGCCGCAGCCCGGGAGTGCTGCGTTAACGCCCTTGGGGCCTCGAGGGTGCAACAGCCGGACTGTGTCGCCTCCCAGTCCTCTCGGGTGGTGTTTGGGATACGGGGTAGGGATGGGTTCTGCTGGCAGGCCCACACGATGAGGTAGGTGCAGACACCTCACCCCAGTGCGAGAACCGCCCGTAGAATTGAGGATTGAAATGCTTTAGAGTTGCCGGACACAGCATCGTGTTAGTGAGTAGGCGCAGGAGTACCTGCTCGTTGGCCTTCCCCAGCCCTTTGCACGTGTTGGGAACAGTTTGGTACGTGGATTTGTAATGATCACGTTTTTACTTAAAAGTGTAAACCGGATTGAAATCGTAGTCTTGGTCAGCGTCGGGTCCAGTAGGAAATCCGCGAAGAGAGAGTGCGCGGGTGATGGCGTCAGCTGCTTCGTTTCCGCGGAGGCCTTGGGGACCTGGAGCCAAATAGTGAGATCGGTGCGCAGGACCGGAGTCTCGGCAACAATGTTGGCAGATGCAATAACCCATGGAAGTTTCCCAACCTTGCTCGAAGTTTCGAGAAACCTCTCGCGAGTCGGCGATTATATATTTAGGAGGAGGAGTCGGAGGCTGCCAGGGCGATGTCAACCTCTTCTGCGTGAATTGCTGACTGTGCCTTGAATGTAAGGGTGTGTACTGATTTGGCCTCGTGGACGACTGCGGCGTATGCCATCCCCTGGCCTTCGGGCTGCGTAGAAGACTCTTAGTTTGCTCTCAGATGGGCGGTGCAAGCCTTTCGCCCGTGCCAGGCGCCTGCCATTATGGTAAACTTTGAACATGTTGCCGGGGAGAGGCCGCACGTGGAGGGCGCGTCTCCAGTGTACGGGAAGGCGACATCTCCCCTCTATCAATTGGGTGTGCTGGATGTGAAAACGAGCTAGAAGGCGGTGACCCAACCCTGTCTTTGTGAGACGAGTGTATTAGTTGTTGGGGTAGGCCTGCTGAAGCTCCCTGAAAGTGTTCACAATCCCCAGTGCAATGAGGTGGCTGGTAGAGGTAGAGACAAGGAGTTCCAGCGCTCGTTTCATGATTATGCAGAGGATGACCTCTAAGAGAGCCTCTTCCTGTTAACGCAGGTGGAGGCACGAAGTCGAATACAAACTTCGACTGGTCACGAAAACTTTCACCAGCCGCAAGGCCTCTGCACCGTAACCCGCCGCACTTGTTGAAAACCCGGCCGACAATGCGGCCCACCTGGTCCCCCACCTGGTGAAGCCTGACGAGTGTTGCCTCGCAGCGTCGCTGGTTGTGTATGAAGAGTCCGAGGACTCTGGTTTCCTTGGATTCGGGAATGGGACCGTTTTGAAACGAAAGATTGATTTGTGCGGAGCATTTGCGCGAGGGGCACATATGCACGAATTCCGATTTCTGTGGGGAGCATCGTAGACCACAGTCTCGGGAATAGCGGTCTGCTATGCTGGCGGCCGTTTGCAGGTTGGCCTCCATGTCGCCTACACGTCCTTGCGTAACCCAGAGGGTAATGTCCGCGTACAGCTCGTGCTGGCCCCGTCCGGCCGCACCCAGCAGGGCATGTAAACGCATTATGAATATGTTGAATAGCAGAGGGGACAGGACCGCGCCTTTGGGGTCCCCCTCGTGACTATCAGGAAAGATTCATGCCCTTGGTCCTGTATGCGGATGTAGGACACTGTCCGTGAGAAAATCTTTCACGTAATTGAAGGTATTGGTGCCGCAGTGAGCTTGACTCAAGTGTGAGCGCATGACCTCGTAAGTGAGCGCATGACCTCGCATGACCTCGTAAGCGCGAGGACAATTTTGTCGTTTTGGGGGTGTGTGTTGGGGTTCAAGATTTAACGGTCGAGTTGGAGCAGGCCACCTTGCGCGGATCTGTGTGGGCGAAACCCGAACATGATGTCCGCGAAGGTGTTGTGTTGTTCGAGGTAATATTACAGCCGATCCCGCACCATCGTCTCCATTAATTTACCAAAACAACAGGTGACACATGTTTGGCGGAGGTTGTCCGTGTCGATCGGTTTGCCGTCCTTCGAGATAAGGTGACAAGGGCCGTCTTCCAATAAATGGTGACGGGGGTTTCCTCCGTCGAGATCACATTGATGTATTCTCGAAGGCACTGGTACACTGAATCAGGAAGGTTCACCAAAAGTTTGACGGTGACATTGTCCGAGCCAGGCGTGGTGCCCCTCTTTATTATGGCTTGACTGGCCCGCAGATCGTGAAGCTGGAAAGGCTTGTCCAACTCCGTGCTTTCTCTGCCACCGTATGAGCAGGCCGATCTGCGGGCGCCCTGAGTTGTGCAGAGGTAGCGATCCCGGAGCGCCGGTCCCAACTGCGTTGTATTTCCTTGGAATGAGTGCATGGCATTGTGTTGTTGCTTCTGCGTTTTTGTGTGGGTTTGTGTTAAGTTAATGAGGGCTCGGAATAGCCGCCACGTGTTGCGACTCGACATATTCCTCGCCGAAGTGTTACAGCGGTCCACACAGTAGGAGGCAGCGAGTTGGGCCGCTTAATCTGCTGCGTGCCGGGTTAGGTCAGCAATGCGCGCTTTGAGCTTCATGTTTTCTTTCTGGCGCTTCCAGCGGCGCGTAAGGCTGCAGCGCGCTTCCCAGAGGGGGAGAAGGTTCTTGTGCACGTCCTTGACCACCTCTGTGAGATGTATCTGATTCTCGTGGAAGCGAAGGTGCGATATGACAGACCGAGACCAGTTTGTGTAGCCCTGCTCGGTGATGTTTGTGTTGGCGTCGGATGAGAAATTTTGGAGAAAGGTGGTCCGACTGTAGATTCCTGCTTGTGTGGTGGGGAGCTTTAGAGGGCGTGTATTAACAGCGGGGTTGAGGATGCAGTGGTCGCTGCCGGGGGTATCCTCGGAGTTGACCCAGTCTGTGTCCCTAATGTTGCGAGTGAAGGTGAGGTCCTGGCATGCGGCTCGGATCACCGAGTTGCCTGCGCGGGCAGGAAATGCCGGGTCGGCGTGGAGGGAGAGCCCCAGTGTGGATGCAAACTCCGCCAGCATGCGTCTGCGCGATTCTTCTTTACGATAGCCCCATAGCTGGCTAGGACGCTGAACTCGCCCATAATCAGCAGGAGATTGCGACCCGCCTCTTTAAGTGCAGGGCTAAGAAGGTTCGCGAAGATCACTCGCCTCAGTTTGTGCGAGCAGTGTACATCAGGTACGTGCAGGGGAGGATCCGGTTGGTGAAGGGGAGGGCCCTAACCATGTCGTACGAGTACGGTATATTGAGATCGAGGTCAATTAAGGTGGCTGTGTACGACTTGTATATGAGAAGACATGACTGTCTTCCTGGAACGTCGCGTTGGTACTCAACTTGGCCGCCGCAACTGGCTCCTGGAGGGCGACCACGGCGGCATAACCTCGAAAGGTTCTAGGTAGAGGCGCAGGTTCGCGCGATTCTGTGAACATTGAAGCCTATAAAATTTCATGGCATTACGGTTACCAGTTTGTGTGTTTTCGGAAGAGGGGAACGCTTGTTAGGCTGTCCTGCCATGAATACGGTTGGAAGTGAGAGGTGGGGGCTGATGGGAATCCGGCCCACAGCCAGCACCGGGTGGGCAGACGATATTCTGTCTTTGAGTGTGCGAGCCGAAACTAGCCTTTATATCGCAGAAATACCTAGGCCGGGACGCCACGGGACGAAGGCGCCAAACACGCGCGTTTGTCTTAGTCGTTTGAGACTCCAGCTCTGAACAGTTTGGAAGAGCTCCCATCTATTTCCCTTTAGCGAGGGAAGGAGGAGAAAATGAGTGTTCTGAATACCCACATGGGAGAGATATCGTAAGCTTCCTCACGTTGTAGACACCGCCCGTAAAATTCAGATCAGTTTTACTGCCGGACACATTAAGATACTAGTCTGCATTCTGCTTAGTATGCGCTCGTCAACCTTGCTGAGCCGCTTTGCGGGAATTCGGAGCAAACGGTGACGTTAGCAGTAGTCGTTAAAAATTTCGCAGAACGGCAGAAGCTTTTGCCTAACATTCTCTCAACAAGATCTAATATGGGGTGCCTTGATGGTAAGCGCTCGGATGGCCACGTGAGCGGTCCCATTAACTTTCGGAGTCTCGAGGCCAGGTGCCCACAAGATACGTTTGAGGCTGCGGTCGCTATCATCGCCTGTTTGCTTCTAGAGAGGGTAGGCCAAGCATAATAACTCGGCAGTGAGGCGGCTGATAAAGGTGTGGTGGTGGTGGTGGTAGTGGTTTTATTAAAAATAATAGTAAAAAGGAAGGAAAAGATTTTTGCTAGCCCCGGAATCTGCCATAGATACTGAAGCACCTGAGCTGGGGCAGCGGAAATAAAGGGCAGCAGGCAGAATAGAGAAATGAAATGAAAGAGGTGAGGGGACAGGAATAGAGGATAGGGGGACAAGTAATATGTACAAACTATTTACACAATAAGAAATGTGTCCAGGCTGTGCGCGTGATTAGTTCATTTTAGAGGAATTAATTCACACACGCACAGCACTGTTTTGGTTACAACTGGAGTGGGGCGTCAAGTTATTAATCGTTGAAGGTAGAACTCGCGGAGCATTCGGTCACTGCGTGTAACTACCTGACGGAGAACAGACGGGACGTCAAGCCCGTGTGTTCGAGGAATGCACAGAGGCTCACCAAAGTTCGCTCACGAGTGCGCGCACTGCCCTGCAGCCACAATAGCGTTTTGATGGAGTCTGGTAGTATGCCCTGCGCCCTATAGGCCGCGAGCATATCGTGACGAGCATCGGCGAACGCGGAACAGCGAAGGAGCAGGTGTTCTAGTGTTTCCACTGCACCGCATCCGTCACACACATCACTCGTCGCGATTCCGTGACGCACCCGTCGTTCCCCGGGCCACACGCAGCCAATGCGCGCGCGGAGGATCCTTACACGTTGTGACCGTGTTAGTGTGCGACGGCCGGTGACACTGTCGATGCGCTCACCTCCCGCGATGCGTGGGTCGGGGTGCTGCTTTCGGAGATAGTCGTGGATGGCCGCACGCACGTCCTCCGGCGTAAGGGGCAGATCGCTGGCAGGTAGTTGGTGTGCAGCGGTCGCGAGGTCGTCAGCTTCTTCGTTACCGGCGATGCCGCAGTGACCAAGCACCCACTGTGCACGCACGGCACAACCTCTCTGCGCGAGGCGCTCGATGCGCGAGAGAATTTTCCGCACTAGTGGGGTACCGCGGCTGTTAGATTGCAGGCGGCTGCGGGCGGCGCGGGAGTCGCACAGCAGAATCTGCGTATATGATTCTATAGCCGGGATCTCCAAAGCCTTGAGCAATGTCTGCCTCCTGGACGTGCGCGAAATTGAGAGCCTGAAAGAAGAGCCCGTCAACCTGTGTTCTCTAGTGAACTATGGTTGCAGTGTAAAATCACTGGGGCAATGGTCCTTCTGTGTCTATCTAGTATACCTCTTGAAACTTATTTTTTGACGAAAGAAAATGGCGCAGTAACTTTATCACACATCTTGGTGGACACCCGAACTACACCGTAAGGAAAGAGCTAAAGGGGCAGTAATAGATGACAGGAAGAAAGAGGTGCCGTAGCAGACGTCTCCGGAATAATTTCAACCACGTCGGGATTTTTACCTCACCCCATCGTCCATTATACCTCTTAGTATACCTCTTCTTTTTCTCCGTATTACTGTTCAATCACCCTAGCGTGCGCCTGTCTTCTGCATTGACGCGATTTTGCATCAATGATCTCCCAGAAGCAGAGGTACCTAGAGTCTGTTTCCACAACTCACCGCACCAAGCACGCTCTTTCGGCGTGCACTCATGTTGAACAAGTAGACTGCTTATTAGGCAGCACCCGGTAGTCAGCTGGGAAAGCCGCATGTATTTGATTTATGAGGTGCGCATCCCGCTACTCCGAGTACGTGTTAAGCGTCCCGACGCCAATAGTTTTCATCAGACGTAGCCCCCGGTAGGCCCAACGCTCGTTTGCGTCTATTCGGCATTTGTATTTTTTGATAGTTTGAAGGTACGACACGCTATAGAGGATCCGTGAAGTCGCAAATGCATGAGTGAGCCGAAGCAGGTTCTGCTGCGCAACCATCCCCGCAGGTTAGAGACGCGGTGGATTATACTCTCGACCTGCTGAAGTCATGGGCCAAGCTCTGTCTGCAGCACTCACCAACGGAATCCCGGCCGACGGATAGACATACTGCGGAGGAAGACTTCTGCAAGACTTCCCATAATATAACTTGGAACGTTTAATGATACCACCAGTTCAGCTAGCGATGGTTTGTGGAGTCTCTCGATTGAGGTCGGGGAACATGCAACCACTGGCATTGTCAGCATAACATCCCCCCCCCACACACACACACACAAACATGCATCATCCAGCTCATGTCGACCCCCGCACACTAATAGCTCCACGCAACAAAGCGACCTATTCACACGCCCGACGCATTACTATCTGGCTGAGGCACAGCCCTATACCAGTGGCGGAGCAAGCTCGGCGTGAGACTGGTTGGCCGCTTATCCCTAAATCGCCCCAAAATTACTCAATTGAACGAAGCCTTTACTCGCCGGCCGGTAGGGCTCTATTCCGCACGGACTACCTCTCAAGGCACCAGCCTAAACGCAGTCCTTCCCATGTTCCGCAAATCTCCCAGATCTACCACACCCTGTTCTCTTCCACGTGCAGATTCTGCGGTTGCCATTCCAGTCTGTCCCACACCATGTGGGCCTACCATATGAAACCCTGCGCTTTAATCATTACAGAGGAGCAGTGGCAGACAGCTGTGCAGCTTCGAACAGAACCTTACCACATGGCTTGTCCAACGAGCTGCCTCGTTCACTAAAATGAACCAGGCAGTGACAATCCCGATTTAGTGATAAGTGGTCAGTGGTCCCTATTTGCCATCCGGTGGGACTGACCTGCTGCCTTATGAGGGGCTGCACCCTTCATAGTAAGTTACTAGTTTATTTCACCTCTGGCCCCCTTCCTATTTTAAATTTTCGCCATTCATTGCACAAGAGCCAAGAAAATCAGAATCCAACTGAATAGTGCTATACTCAAGGCATATTACGGGCAGTCCGAAATGTCGTGCCAAGCGTGCTTTTACACAGACATTGTGTCAAATAAAACATGCCGCTGGGCTAGTTGGTGATTCGTACTCGCAGGAATTCAGCGCAAAAAATCAACCACTGAAAAAAAGACGACACGACACCAAGAGCGCTCTTTGCTTCGTGTCGTCTTCTCTTATATGGGTGCACTTGTTGCGCTGTCCTCGTTAAAAGTTTGCAGTTAAAATGAAGAAAACATGGGGGTGAATCTGCAGGCTCGTCTCCATATAGCCATTCATTAGTCGGAACCTAGTCAAACATGAGGAGAATAGACGCCTTAGTGCAGTGAAAGACGCATAGCTGCGTCACTACAGTACACAGGTGCTCCAGTAATATGAAACAAAGGTTGTGTGTGCCACTTGTCGGAAGCAAATACTACTTTTCTTGATGTTACAAAGCGGAGGCCATGAGTGTTCGGCCTGGCCAAGGACACTCACGTCTTTTCACGGGTGCAGGAGCGAACGAAAGACGTGGTTTAATGAATATGGGTGTTGGGCGATGCACCGCTTTCATCAAAAAAATTTCCCTGATAGCTCAGGTCTGTTCCGCATACTGACGCGCGTCGCAGAGGCAAAGATCTGGCGTACGGTCGTCACAGGTGTCTCCTGCAATGTGGGAGAACGGCGCTGACTGGAAGTAGTCGAGTACGATAGGACGCCGGGGGGATGGGGGAGGGGGAGCGGGCAGCGCACCATAGCACACCTCTGAAAAACTCAGAGAATGCGGCGGAGATTATTGGTGCAAAGTGCTGTATCCCGTGCTCCTGGGAAGGTAGCGTCATTTATCTCTCAGAAGCTGGTTGTGTCTTGCGATCACGCGAATGACTCAGTCTCCTTGTTGTGACTCTCTGCACTCGGTCGAAGTGGGAAGATACTTTCGTTTCGACTTGTGAACGCTGAGAGGCCTGCCCTAATTGGAATTCGCTGACTTGGAATTCGCTGTATAAGTCAGGACATCGATAAAAGGATTGCCATTTTTATATAGATGAAATATGCTTTCCAGGAGAAAATTGCCCAACGAACTTTTGCTTCTCCTATAAGCTACTGGATCTACAATATGCTGAGATTCCGAAAATAAATCAGCAGAATGTGCTGTGTGACTCAAGCACAGGTGCATCCCCTTCCATCTGCTTTGTGCAGGTGCGTCCCATTCATTGCGCGCCGTGGTAGCACTCATAGGACACTACTATAGTTCTTTCGTGGATCGTCACTGTATCGCTCAGGCTCCGTTGGCTATGCTGCCATTTTGTCTCACTATTTTGTCGCCTAAAGGCTAATTGATCTCGGGATGACCAGCGGCTTTGCTGGTCACTTTTACAACCAATACCTGCGGTTTAACAAAGGCCCCTAAAGCGCTTGAACATTGCCTACATTGCGCATGCAGAGGAAAGGACGAAGGTTCCAGAGCACGCTACAGGTCCAAATTCCGTCACAGAACATGACAAAAGCGACTCACGAAGGCAGTCGAACCGCGCTCGCCAGACGGCCCTTGACGGCTGCAACAGCTCTCGCTGCGTAGTCCTTTACACGAATGCTGCTTGACCACACCACGGGGATGGCATACGGCAGCAGTAATCTATCAAAACACGCACTTTCAGACACACACTTTCCGTGCCCCAAGCATTAGACACGCGGAGGAGGTCGCCATAGGACTCGCCGCTACGACTCATGGGTTATCATTACCGAATCCCGGGAAGCAAGCCGCAATCTAGAACAAAGATGCATGTCTCAACGTGCCGCCGTAATTTTGAGCAAAAAAAAAATCCGAGAATTGGTTGTTCGGCAAAGGAAACAACACAGTAGCTGTCTCGCATTTTGATGGGCTCCTGAACCTCGCTGTAAGCGAAGGGTTAAAGCAGGGACTGAAAAATGAAAGGAAGAGGTGCCGTAGTGGAGGGCTCCGACACAATTTTGACCACCTGGAGATCTTTAATGTGCACTGACGCCTTTTTGACCAATCGGAGTCTTTATTCGACTCCTTATCACCACCCAAAGAAACAAGATGTGGTTGCCTTTGAGGTCATCATTTGAAAAATTATTAAGCGTGCCCTGGAGCTCCTCATCACTGCTTCAAACAGCAGTCTTATGTCCTTCGGGGAGGGGGGGTGAGTATTTTTTGGGAGCTCCGGAAGGCGTACCTTACAAATCAGTATACGCGCTTGTCGCAAACAAAGTACACTCATCGCCTACTTGCTCGACTCCAGAGCCAACACAGCAGTCTCATTTAGCGCAGGTTTCTTATCCCAGAACTGTAGAGACGCGCCCTCCATGTGCGACCTCTTCCAGCCTACATGTCACACGAAATCATATATAGTGGTCGGCGCCTGGCACAAGCGGAATTCCTAGCCCGATATTATGGCAGCAGAACAACAGTACACTACCTGGACGCATCTGGCTCTTACCAAAAGGGATGGTACACGGCGGTGGTAGTTCACAGCGGGCGATGCAGTTACCAACCTCACCTTCAGAGCCCGCAGTGCAACCACGCAGGAAAGGTCGCGATTGCTCTCCCGCCCTCATATTCCAATTCACAATACATGAGCAGCGACTTGCGAGGAGCCTGTCGGAGTGTTGAACAAGGCTGCACGCTCTTCCTAGCCAATCTGATCTACCTAAATTGCACAAGGAATAGGGAGCCCGCACAACATTATCTTATTACAGCGTCTGCTCATCAAGGGCGGCTGAATCTGCTGCCTGGACACGAGGCAGCAGATTCAGCCGCCCGTCCGGTCTCTCGCCTGACTGTTTTCTCCTCCCCTCTCAATAATTTACCTGATTTTAATCCAGTTTATACCTTCAAAGACATACTATCAAATGGGCGGATAAGCTGCTACTTCTCCGCCTTCTCAGCAATACATTGCTGTGCCTGGCAGCCCTAAAACACTGCGAACCCTTCTTTAGCGGCAGCTAACCGATCTGTAGTGTGATGTATACGGACACCTATCACATGGTGTGGGCCTGCCCTCCAACCCGGCTATTCCCCCATCCCCTCCCCAAGCCAGCAGGACTAGGAGGCGACTCTGCTCGGATCAACAGCAAAGCAAGTCATAGTCAGGCGCGCCCGGGCGGCGTGCGCCGCAGCTGGGATCCCAAACTAGGGTTCTTCACCAAGTGCTTATAAGAACCGGTCATTTACGGGCTCATCCAAGCATACTTCCTGTCCCTTGTATAACCAAGAAATGTTTCACCACCACCACCAGACTCATTTTTTTTCTCTCAAACATTATGCATTTTAGATAGGTTCAATCAAACTCTATCTTCGGCGCTAAAACATCATATCAGCTTCATCTCGATTAGAGCTTAACCTGAATCTAATGTTATCGCCAGACGATCTGACGACCCAAAAAGGCAAAACCATGAGCGTTAAAACCACACCGGTTTTTGAATGTGCGAGCATTACACCGCTCACGCGTACGGTACCATGGCATACGTCTGTCTTGGTAGAAAAAGTTAAATGGGCAAACAGATAAATAAAATTGCTTGCCTGCTCTATCTGTTTACACCGAGTAGATAAAGCAGATAAAAATGAACCAAAGGTGCCGCCACTGTCTGGAAGACATTGAAGTAACAAGCATTAGCAGTTTGATTTATGCACTTTCGTATGCATTACCGAAAAAAGTTATTAAATATGTTACTCGTTACTTCAAAAAAAAGGAACGCGTTAGGACCCCACGCTACCTACAAAAAAGGCGATGAGTTACCATTACCATTAGCTCTGCCCCTATCCTCTATTCCTGTCTCTTCACCCCTTTCAGTTCGTTTCTCCTCTCGGCCTCCTATAATTTATTTCCGCTGAGGTGTTTCAGCATCGATGGCAAATGCCGCGGCTAGCAAAAATCTTTTCCTTCCATTTTGTTTTTTTTAAATAAAACTACATACTACTAATCCCGTTACTGTTACGGAAGAAAAGTAGCTCACGTTACATCAAGGCCATCCTTTTTAATTAGTGCGTCTACGTTTTAGCACTCACTATATACTTATAACGCCATATTTCACATAAAACTTCTAGCCCAAGCAACGATCTTACATAAATCTTGATTTAACGAGGATACTTAGCAAAATGCGCAGGAGCATAGAACTGTTATATTTGCCTACAGTTGCCTACGCTGTTCCATGTGATGAGTTCTTACTATGTGGCACATGATGAAGCCAATTTCTGAACGTGACATTAAACACAAAATGACACTTCATCGTGAATTCCAACTCCAAAAGAAAACATCGGTGAACTCTCAACAAATTTACGGTATTTCTGAAAAATTTGATGTTCCAAAATGCTCGGCTTCATTCCACTCTTTAGAGAGTTGTGTGTGTGAGTGGTTTTGAGAGGGAAGGTAGCTGGACGCCACCGCGGTGGCTCAGTGGTTAGGGCGCTCGTCTTCTGCTGCGGAGTTCCCAGTCTCGATCCTTACCGCGGTGGCTGCGTTTTCAAGGAGAGAAAACGCTAAGGCGCCCGTGTGCTGTGCCATGTCAACGCACAATAAAGATCCCCAAGTGGTCTAAATTATTCCGGAGCCCTCCACTACGGCGCCTCTTTCTTCCTTTCTTCTTTCACTCTCTCATTTATCCTTTCCCTTACAGAACGGATCAGTTGTCTGCCAAAGGCGCCCGTGTGCTGTGCGATGTCAGTGCACGTTAAAGATCCCCAGGTGGTCGGAATTATTCCGGAGCCCTCCACTACGGCGCCTATTACTTCCTTTCTTCTTTCACTCCCTCCTTTATCCCTTACCTTACGGCTCGGTTCAGGTGTCCAACGATATATGAGACAGATACTGCGCCATTTCCTTTTCCCCAAAACCAAATATTAGGGCGCCCTTGTGCTGTGCAATGTAAGTGCACGTTAAAGATCCCTAGGTGGTCTAAATTATTCGGGAGCCCTCCACTACGGCACCTCTTTCTTCCTCTTTCACTCCCTCCTTAATCCCTTTCCTTATGGCGCGGTTCAGGTGTCCAACGACATATGAGACAGATATTGTGCCATTTCCTTTCTTCAAAACTAGATATTAATATTACTAATTATTAAGGTAGGTGAAAGAAAGTGTGTGAGTGCGTGTTCGTGCACGTGTTTTGTGCTTGATGGCTATTCTGTCTTTTTTAATTGCATGAGTCGTCAAGAGTTGGTAAACACCTACCCTGTTTTCTGGCACGCATGCTAACCGCAACAAGGGTTGTCGAGAGCACCAGTAAATATTGTTAAGTTGCAACATCCCTTTGCAAGGAGGGTGCGCGGCCAAAACAAATTTTATTGTCCGCTATCCTGGCTATGACATGACGTCACACCGAGATGCTTGAATTTGTAATTGAGAAACAGAAACTACGTCGCCATTTCATCCCCTAACGTCAGATTCACGTGCTTCCAATTATTACAGCCACAGTGTGCTCTGATGTCATCATTTACAGCCAAAATGCTCCGCCATCTTTCATTTGAGACTCCAAAACTATGCCGCGATTTTTGAATAAATGTCAGATTAACATGGCTTCACCTCTGTCGCGACATTGGGCTTTGACATCATCATTGACACCCGAATTTCGTCGCTATATTAGATTATGGTGTCCTTGTCACGTGGGGGCCTAAATCGGCCGCCATATTGAATGAATTAATGACGTCATCTAAAAAATATTGTTGTTGGCCGACATCATGAATTTATGAGGGTCGTCACCAATCAATCACCAATTCGATATGCCAGTGACGCCTCCAATCAATCACCAATTGGATATGTCACTGACGCCCCCAATCAATCACAAATGTGGTTGCTAATAATTTCCTATGGCGGCCGTGATTTTGAATTCCTCGGACTTAGAAAATTTCAAGCAGAAGAGAGATGGTTGCAGACCCCAGAAATCGATAAAGGAATGAGTAACATTTAACACGGCTGAAAAAAACTTGGGCTAAAATCCGCGCTGTGAAGGTGGTTGGACAGCGAAGGTGTAAAACGACACCCTATTAGCCATTTGACGTCACTTGAAAATTCACACACGTGGCTCTAACAAAACTGGAACCAGAAACCAACCCAGATCCAAACCTAATATACTTGGAATTACTTCGAAATATTTAAAATATATTTGAAACATGTTTTCTCATAATGAATGCACTAAACATATACCGGAAATAAGTTTCTAAAATTTCATGCTTGGTACTCGAAATATGTTATTAAAATTTCCTGAAAATATGTCACTTATTGCATGCTTCGAGCACGTTTCAAATACGTGAAAAATATCATTGCTGTTTTAGCATCTTGTCAATATATTAAAAGTGTACTTTCGTAAAGATGAAATTATACTTCTGAAGTATACGTCACTTAAAGCAGGTTTCGAGCGCGTTTAAAACACATTAGAATATAGGTATACGACTGTAGCATCTTGTCGATGTATTAAGGTGTACTTTTGCAAATATGAAATAAATTCGTCTGAAGTATACTGCGATTTTAATAAACGGGCAGTCCTTTAAAATATATGTGAAGCACACTTTTAGGTACCGCAGAGAATTCTAGTGCACGAAATCGCGTTTCGGGAAACGACCTTTGCAGGTTGGCAATGTAATAAAGTGTAGTTTCACAAATACGCCATAATTTGTCCAAAGTACACTTTCACTCATTCGAATATAAGAGCTGTCCGCGTAAACATATTTGGCGCACAATTTAAGTTGCCGTTGAACAGTTAGTGCTCGAAATCGCGTTTCAGTGAATAATATGTTGGGAATGCAATTAAAGCGTGCTTTCGTAAATAAGAAATTAACAACCTAGTGCTCGAAATCACTTTTCCGGGAACAGAGAAAACTCTCCCTTTTCTGCCGTCCATTCGTTTATGTTAACTTATAGCATTAAGGGAATCACCACTTATTTAAATTACGTGTAGAATGACAGCATAATGCCGGCAATGACACCATGCGCGCTTCCAGGCCCGAACATGCAAGCGAATGGACCCCGACTGGCAAGGCTGTCCGGCTTCTTAGGCGGCCACGTATTTGTTGGTTGACCGTTCCACTCCCGCCCGATGCCAGACGCAAGTTAAATAACAGTTCGGTTCTAGGTAGACCGCAGATTCGAACGCTACTTCCGATGCATGTACGACAGTTTGGGGGCGCACAATCTTTGCGCAAAAACGCCTCACCGGGCAAGATATTGTGTCTATTCTCCAAGGCTATATGCAAGACAAGTTAAGTATAACTGATACAATCAGATACGCCTGGTTTAATATCTGGTACCGGTTTCATTGAGACCCAAGATGTTAAAACCATTTTTTGAAGTGCGGCATTGTGCTAGGATCACTCTGGCACAGGTCGGCGCGGTTTTGCATTGCACTGCCTCCGGGATAGGTCCTGGGCATACTAGCGCGCGTTTGGTCTTTCCATCTATCCTCTCCTATTTTTTACTGTCCTAATTTCGGCACGTGGAAGAGATTATGGCTGGGCTAGAGCCAGTAGGCAGCCCCGTGTTCTTTCCATTTCATGCTTCCTGCAAGCAATAGCGGCAGCGGCCATGTATCACGCTATTGCAGCAGTTCCTGTTTGCTGGCGTCGCATTCTGTCGGCATTTCCTGCGTGGCGACATCTTTCCCGTTCAGGTCCCGTGATGTGAGATTCCATTGCCGTAGACTTCTTGACGACAACGGGTTTTCTCTTGGATTGTCCGACTTCTGACTCTAATAACCAGTTCAGTCATTACTTTTGCTGTTCCCAACATTGATCGGTATTATCCGATGAATCCGACCAGCACACCTTTTTCAAGCCGAGCCGGAATGAAAATATTTTTAATCTATTTTTTGTATCTTTTTAGTGCATGTTTAATATAGTGCAATGTATTTAATGTATATATTTATAATACTTTTAGGATATTTAAAGTACATTTTAGATTCTTTATTAAAATAATTGTATACTGTTAGTATACATTTAATGTATTTAATGTTTGTTTTAGTATATTTTTAATGTGTAAAGAAAGTATTATGCTGGCAGAAAATGCAAATTGGTGATCCTCTTCATCTGCATACAGGCCTTGGTCGCCGCGAGGTGGAAGGAAAGGCGCCAGTCGATGTCCAGGCGGTACCTTGGCCAGGACATCGACTGGCGTCTTTCCTTCCGCCCCGCGGCGACCAAGGGCTGTCTGCAGATGAAGAGGATCATCGCCGCCGTGCACAAGCTCACCGCTCGAGGCTAGGGCATCTCCCAGCAAGCCGCGCTGCGGCTATAAGATGTCGCAGCTTTGGGGGCGGTGCTCTATGCGCTGCCGCTCGTCATGGTGAGCAAGCCGTGCTGGAAGAAACTCGAGCTTCGGCACCGCAAGTCCCTGCCCGTGTGCCTAGGCCTGCCCAAAAACTCGCATTGCGCCGCAACGTTGGCCGAGGCAGGAGCGTGGCACTTGAGCTCAAAGCAGCGCTCAGGGCATTGAATCACATCGACCGGCTTCACCGCGCACCGGACGGCGGCTCGCTGCTGCAGCGTATGCGCTCGCACCCACGCTCACGAATGGGCGCGGCGCTGCTCGAGTATGAGCAATTGACAGAAAGCCCACCCCCTACGGCTCCCGCGCGCCCTGGCCTGCTGCCTCGGAGGTACAGCGAGAGATCGTCGGCATTGCGGGAAAGCGGAGCACACCCCTGTGTGCTGTGCAGCAGCTGGCCAGAGCCGTCATACACGAGGAGCTCCAGGACCATCTCCTCGTGTACACCGACGGCTCAGTGGTCGCGAGAGCTGCTCCCTTGCTGCGGCACCACCTTCCTTGTCTTGCGACTGCACAGCCAGCAACACACAGCCTTCCTGAGCTCCACCACCATGGCGGAGTTGATGGGGATCCGGCTCGGGCATGAACTGCTGCAGGTGCTCTGCCGTGCGACTCCCGCGCCGTCCTCAGCCGCCTGCAATCGAATGGCCGCGGTGCCCCTCTAGTGCGGGAAATTCGCTCGCGCATCGAGCGCCTCGCGCAGAGAGGTTGTGTCGTGCGTGCACAGTGGGTGCCCGGTCACTGCGGCATCGCCGGCAACGAAGAACCTGACGACCTCGCGACCGCTGCGCACCAACTACCTGCCGGCGATCTGCCCCTTGCGCTGGAGGACGTGCGTGAGGCCATCCACGACCATCTCCGAAAGCAGCACCCCGACCCACGCATCGCGGGAAATGAGCGCATTGACAGTGTCACTGGCTGTCGCGCACTTACACGGTCACAACGTGCAATGATTATTCGCGCGCGCATTGGCTGCGTGAGGCCTACAAGTCACCAAAGAACACCGCTGCCTGTAAGCGGGACCAATCGTTCTCGAGCCGCAACTTCTCTGAATATATACATGTTCTCCAACTTTGGACATGCGGATCGGCCTCACTGAACGTTGCCGATGAATTATTTCAGGCTATACGCTGAGTCTCTTATGCCACCGGAAGTGCCGCGGGCACCCTTGTGCCCTGACCGGAAGCGCGTTGGAGTTTATTGAACCATTCCTCGAAGCACCGAGGAGAGACGGGCTGGATGTGGCGGCCTGCAGATCCGGCTCTCGAACCATCGCCGAGATTAGCCATCGCCTTCGAAATAGTTTCCTCTATTTCATCTGACTCCGTTTCTCAATCACGTCGTCGTTGCATCAATGATCCCTCCAACGGCTGTCCTCTGCAGCACTGCCGATTCGTCGAGCGTATCCGGCTTGAAGCAGCGACGTCTGCCGATATCTTCGGCTGTGCCACTGCCAGTGTCCCGCTACAGCACGACTGGGCCGGTCTGCGGTGAGAGGAATGCTCAGTTCGGGAGGAAATGGCGACATTCTTTTGCCGTAACCAAAAAATAATGATTAAAAGAAACCTCGATTGTTTCGGGCACTGGGTGTCATTCGGGAAAGCAACGTTCTTATACTGTAGTCTGCGGCTGCCATCTTTGTAGATATTAAAAAAAAGTACAAAAACCGTCGGGAGTGAAGGTATTGCCCTGTAGCAGCAATTACAATGAATGAAAGGGAGCTTCGTGGGAGTGTAACGGAAGGAAGAAAGGAGCCGGCGCCCTGAGGGAGAAATTGCAGGAGCCGTTGCGAGTGAAAAGAATGAACTCAGCGATGTGACGTCACGAGTCACGTGGGGCAGGATGCGCAGAAAAGATACACTGTTTCACGTTCGTAACGCCGAGTAGACAGAGGAGCAGTCAGCGGAGGACAAGGGTAAAAAGAAGGGACGTCTCAATTCGAGGGCGGCGAAAGGGCTAAAAGAACGGGCAACCCCCGATACCTCAACCTATGGGGCAGGTTGGCCACCTAGGTCATTTGTCCTTGCGGCGTCATCACAAACTGCCAACTAACTGGGTAGTAAGCAAACTGCCATCCGTGGCAGGTGACAGTTAAATTAATGATTGGTCGCTCGCGGGAAGAGAAACCTGGACAGGACAATAAGGCCCACTCCTGGAAGCACCTGCCATCGCAGGTCAGTAGCGAATCGCTTAACCGCTGCACCCCTGCGCCAGGAGGGGTATGAGGACTCCCAGAGATCTATTAATGGAAAGTGTAAAGAATAACCTTCTGCATATGTGGGAATTAACCCACTACACTATCGCGTCGTACCCTCAAGGCGGAGCTTAAGTGTATGCTCAAGTTTTTTCGTTCCACTCTTGCGTGGGCTTCTATGGGAGGAGGATTGTGGAGGTTGGAGTAGGTGGGTTGATGGTGGATGGCGCTTCTGGAGGTTCGAATTGGGTGGATGATGGATGACGTTTCTGGAGCGTGGGGCGGGCAGGGTTAGCGTGGGACGTTTGATCAAGCGTGGTGGTTGCTGGATGGGCAGCGCCCTCACTAGGGGGTGCGATGGGAAGTGCCTGGTAGGTGGTGTTTCTGGAGGGGGTTGGTGCAGGCTGGATGCTCCTAGCTTGGGCTTCACTTCAGCACAGACCAGATTTCTACAGCGGATGCATTAGCACGGCTTTCACAGTAAAAAAAAGTTTGAAAGAAGTGTAGGTGATACTGCGCGCAACCTAAGGCGCCCGTGCATCCTGTCCACTTTTCGAGACCCTGTTGTCGCAATTCACCAAGCGTGCTTGCCCATTGTCCCGGCGGGCCTGCCGTTATGTACGCACTGAAAGCATCAACAGCAGCATGGACAAGTATGGACAGCCAGTTAGGTTTAGCGGAATCGGGCGAAAGAACGCCCCTTACCTTTGCAAGATGTGCACCGCTAACAATACCTGGACAGAAAGACACTCAAGCAGACTGCACGACAGCACCAGTCCTGTCCGTGTACACCGATTGCCCTGCGTTTTTACTGCACCTGTCTGAACTTTCTTTTTCCTATTACAAATAGAGAGTCTGTCCTGCGAAACGGTCCCTCACTTTCTCTGCAATACCTCCGCCACTGACGCGTTTCCACGAGTATACGCCGGTGGCAGTTTCCTTTTGTAGATCGTAAGTAGAAAAAAAATGCATATCACGCTCATATACTGTTATAGGAAGTCCTTTTACGAGCCGTAAACAAGTGCAAGCGTTTCGACGCGCTAAGCCGGCCCGGCGGGCGCAAACGGCCTCAACAGCAATTTGTACAGAACCTAGCAGGCTATCCAAATTCTTCAGCAATAAAGCGAAACTTTAAAGGCTCGCTTGCGTCCTCTTCAAAGCACCATCACCGCAGTAATCCAGTTAGGTTCTAAAAAGAAGAAGAAAGTAGAACTGACGAAAACACGTGGTTTCGACGAAAGTTTCCGAAAGGTGAAGCCCAGACATCTAGACTTCCGCGACTCAGACGGTGGCGCACCGCCTGCCTGGCTCGGCTCTCTTCAGAGTGGACCAGACGGGCCACCTGCAATGTCCGCCTTCTTTGAAGGCCCGATCGGAAGACAGAGGGCGAGGCTTGGAGATTGTGAACGTGCCCGGCCGCTCGTGAAGAATCTTGCACGGTCATTGGCCCCCGCATGTTCAGATGGGGATTCCCCAGCTCCACAACAGTCGGAGAGTTAACAGCGCCCTAACTGCATGCCACGGGGTGGACGCCGGAGCACACGCCGTGCGTGCAGGTAATCTCGGAGCTGTGGCCGCTATTATGGTAAGGGGAGGGCTGTAGGCTGCGGATGGCTGGAAGGGCTCGCGCGACTGCCCGCCATGCTTGCGGGGTACGGCTACTATGGCCTGTTAGGTGTTCACTACAGGGAATGCGAAGAACAAATAATGTGCGTATGACCGCAAAGCTATATATGCGTTTGAGCAGCAAGACAGAAATGCACCGTATTATCCCTGTTCAATGTCTCTCTGTCATGCGTGCCCATTTTCCTTTGAAGTTCATTTAAGCATCTCATCGCGGTTAAATAATATCTCAGCTTTTGACGCATTTCTGGCAAGGCACTGGGATTCAATTCACCAGTACATCCGCGCGCCATTTCACGAGCTGCATGGCCAGCTTTCTCGAGAAAAAATTTTGAAAGTTAGAAAGTTTTAGACACTTTTATGAAGATATTGAAGGTAATGGCCCATTATTCTGATATGTAGCCAAAATATTCATTTTAGAGTGTTTCCATCGATCGCATCCAACAGTTGAGACTTCTCAGAAAACCAGTGGGGAACGCTTTTGGCGATAACTAAAACGTGAATAGAAAAAAATACAACACTGTAGTTCGGTGATCTGCGCATATATTGATTGCTATAGTGAAATCTTACATTATATGAAAAAAAATTGCGTTCATAAGCTGTTTCCCGCTCAAAAATACTTTTTGTCCACATTTGCTGGGTATGAAGTTGTATGCACTGTGTCATGTTGACGTTATTTATGTTTTTTCTCTCGTGCTTGAATTCAGGGCTAATCTTTAGTTTTTGTATTTTTCAATACTTTTTCTGTCTCGTTTTTATTGAGCTTGCTTTATTTTGCTGTTCTATTACGTTGTATTTCGTCATAGGCTGCATTTATTTTAGCGTTTTAACTGTTCATGTTCCCTCTTACTCGATGCCCCGCCTTGCACTAAATAAATAAATAAATAAATAAACGTGAACAAGCACTGCAGTAGATTAATACTTTGGTCGCCCATGGCTGACGCCTTGCCTAAACGTAGTTGTGCTTTCTCGGCTTGCCATTAGTTTGAGGCATGGCTGACAGAAAGGGCGGAAGGACCGCCTTGTCAACACTGAGGGGCAGAAACGTGCGCTTAAACTTAATTAAGTTAACTTAGTTCACTTTAATTCAACAGATGGCGTGACAATCGGCTAACCATAAAATTTGGCAACCACCGGCGTCCCGGCTTTTTATGCGTCGTGCCGCGCAGGGAAGTTCTAAAATCCTTACATTTAAAGGGCTCTGACTGTATTCAAGGGAAAGGAGATTATTGCACAGTGTAGCCGAAATACTTCGTCTCTTTCGATTGACACGTAAGTGATGTCTTTCATCTAATTGCAGGCTCTTTCACTGTCGCCACACAGGCCTTACTGACGTCCTACCAATTTCACATTCATTCAATTATTCGTTCATTACCTGCTCTCGCACTTTTGGAAAAAAAAACAGATACGCTCCACAATACATCCACAGCCAACACCGTCTGCTATGCATTGTTTTTCTTAACTGACCTGAGCCCGAACGAAAAGAAATGATATGCTTTATTATTCTTGCCCCAGTGCGGACGGGGATACTGACGACGCGGTGCGAGTAAAAATTTCTAATCTGGCTTCAGTTCCGGTTTATGGCACGGAAATATGCATTAGGAGGTGACAAATAGAGCATTGAGATAAAACGAGAAGGATGTGGAGTAAAGAACAAGGAAAAATTCTTGGTGTTCTAATTGAATGAAGGGACGATGAAGTAAGCTCGGCCAAACAACAAAGACAACCCAAGCAGCAAAACAACAGCAGCAGCAGCAGAAGAAGAAGAACGGCGCAACTCGCAGGTGAGCTGGCGGGACGGCCCTCCAAAATCGCTATATGCTCCGCACTCTAACACAAACGGAACTCTAAACACACAAATCCAAAAACTATCAGAGGAAAACTCCAGTCTTAAGCGCGAATTGGAACAGTGCCGCGAAGAGATGAGGCAACTAAGAATACAGCTATGAGAGATAATTAGGGAGAAACTTTGAAATCAGGGCAGGTTTTGTGCCAATAAGGACAGCAACACCACCAACACAGATTGAGGAAGAATTACAACAGGATATAAGGCCGGACAGCCCAATAATGAAACTCATACAGGAGATGCGCAACGAGATACGCAACGAAATGCAGGGGATGCGTAGTGAAATGCGCAGCGAAATGCAGCAGACACAGCAGAAGGCAGCTATGCAAGAGCAGAGCTTCAGGAACTACGTTAAGAGTCAAACCACGCAGAGAACAACCAACGATGCGAGGGATAGGCTCTTTAACGAGCGCAGGTTCAGCACTGAAACCCCCAGCACGAGTAGCGCTAACCAAACATGGCTCAGCGAAATCAACAATTAGAGCTATGGCAATGGAACTGCAGAGGCTACGCACGCAAGCAAGGCCTCTTGCAGCAGTACATATATTCCAGGGGAAACACACCAGATATTATTTTACTACAGGAAACAAACAACACGACACCAAAACTCAGAGGGTACACATGTCAAGAGGGCAGCCGCATTGCCACCTTAATTAGTAACAAGGTGGTGGCCATAGAACACAAACAGATAGAGGACACAAACATAGATCACATAATCACAGAGATAATTCTCAAGAAGAAAGCGAAAGCCAAAAGCACCCTAATAGTTAACCTATATAGTCCGCTGAGGCAAACAAATGGCGACTTCCTCAGGCTCTTTGCAGAGGCGAAGAGACTAGCAGGGCAAAACACCGTTCTCATAGCACGCGATTTCAACGCCAAAAGCCCAAGATGGGGCTACCCAAGAGATGACAAGAAGGGGCGTGACATCTGCTTAGCGGCAGAGAGCACAGGGTGTGACCTCCTAACCGACGAGAGCCAGCCAACCAGACAAGGCAACAGCGTGAGCCCAGATACGAGCCCGGACCTCACATTCGTAAGAGGCAACAAGCAGGTAGAATGGGAAAACCTTCTCGAGCACCTGGGTAGCGACCACTACATAGTCAGAACCTGAATGGTGGCCGAGGGGGTCAAAGGAAGATTGGCACGGCACGAATCACGGATTGGGACGCTTTCAGGGTGCAATGCACGCAGATAGAGGGCGAAATCGAATCCGTAGAGGAGTGGAGTCAAAAGCTTCGGCAAATCCTGGAGGGATACACGAAAGCTGTGGATAGAACAGAGCAAACACCGGAAGTAGATAAAAGGCTCATCGGGCTATGGGAAGCAAGACGAGGGCTTACCAAGCGCTGGAAAAGGCAGAAGCTAAACCGAAAGCTTAAAAGGAAAATCGCTGAGATAACTGAAAAAGCAGAGCAATATGCAATACAACTGGCAAGGCAGGGCTGGCAGCAGTTCAGTAATTCGCTGAATGGCACGCTAGGCACGGCTAGGGCGTGGCAGATTCTCCGAGCCCTCACGGATCCAACCCAAAGCAAAACCGAAGGCTGCAAGTCGCTACAGAGACTGGTACATCAATGTGATGGAACCGAGGAGCAGCTGCTAGAGGAAGTTAAAATAAGATGCTACGGGAAAGATCAGATAGAAAGCTACAAGGAAGAGTATAAAGGCGTAGAGAATCTAAACATGGACTGGCCTATCACCAAGGAATAGGTAATCGAGGCGGTAAGAGCGGCCACAAAGAACACGGCAACGGGAGCAGACAAAATCAGCAACTCACTAATCAGGAATCTCAGCGACAACGCCATAGATCAGCTAGTGGTGTACCTCAATGAGCTTTGGCAATCCGGCATGGTTCCGGCAGAGTGGAAGCACGCAATGGTGGTTATGATACCAAAGCCAGGCAAAAAGCTATCGATCGAAAACCTCAGACCCATTTCCTTAACATCATGTCTAGGTAAGCTCTACGAGAGGACAATCACCAAAAGGATTCAAACTCATCTGGAAGGACGAAGGTTATACCCGGATAGCATGTACGGTTTTAGAGCGAACCTGTCCACCCAAGACATCCTAATACAGCTTAAGGAGGAGGTTCTAGCCACGATGCCAAAAGCAGGGGAAAACGTGGTCATGGCCCTCGATATAAAGGGGGCCTTCGACAACGTCAGCCACAACGCCATCATGGAGGGAATCAATAACACCAACTGCGGAAGAAGAGTCCATAATTATGTCAGGGCCTTCTTTAGCGATATAACTGCAACAGTCGGGCTTGGAGACCTTAGAAGCGACCCTTTCGGCACACCATGCAAGGGCACTCCACAGGGATCGGTCATCTCACCGATATTATTCAACGTTGCGATGATCAGGCTTGCGCGGCAACTCGAGAGGATACCAGGGATAAAACACGCGATGTATGCCGACGATGTCAGGGTATGGGTCACCCAGGGCTCTCTGGGGGAGAAGGAGGACAGACTACAGGAAGCAGCCACGTGCGTGGAGAAGTAAACCAGAGAAAGAGGCCTCAGATGCTCGACCGAGAAATCGGAGCTGCTGAGAGTCGGAAGACATCCCACTAAAGCGGAGCTGGAAGTCTACCTGGAAGGGCAGAGGATCCCAGAGAAAGACATGAAAAGGGTGCTAGGTATGTGGCTGCAAAGAAGCAGGAAATGCAGCCACACCATCAGCCTAATAAGTAAAGCAGCAGAGCAGGTAGCAAGAATGATCAGCAGAGTCTCGCATAGGCGGTACGGCATGAAAGAGGAAGACACGCCCAGTCTCGTGAGCAGCCTGATAGTCAGCCGAGTCACCTATTCACTGCCCTACCAGATACCAACCAAAGCCGACATGGAACAGATAGATGTAATATTAAGGAAGGCATATAAGACCGCCCTGCATCTACCTAGGAACACAAAGAACGAGAAACTACTCCAGCTAGGGATTAGTAACACCTTCCAAGAGCTGAGGGAGGCCCAAATCAGGGCACAGTATACGAGACTCCGAGGCACGCCAACAGGCCGGGAACTGCTGAAAAGAATAGGGGTGGAAACACAAGAGCGCCTTGAAAGGTACAGGGACGTCCCGGATGAAATTAGAAAAGCCATTCGGGTCGCACCCGTGCCCAGGAACATGGATCCGAACCTGCACGAAGGAAGACGAAAAGCAAGAGCCGAGTATACCGAGCGAGGCTTAGCCAATCTGGAAAACACGGTCTTCACGGACGCGGCGCTGTACCTGATGGATAGGAAGCGCACGGCCGCGGCTGTAGTAGTCGACCACCAGGCAGAACTGATCACCTGTGCAGCGGCAGAGGCTGCGGACGCAACAGAAGCCGAGGAGGTTGCCATAGCTCTAGCGGTCGCTTGCGGCTCCCAGGGAAACAAATCTCTAAACATACTTACAGACTCGAAAGAGGCATGTAGGAACTACACTAGGGGAAGGATAGGTGCCGCAGCCATGAACATACTCAGAAAAGCACGTGTCTCAGACACAAAACACATACACAGCTTGGTTTGGATACCCGGACATGCAGGTATTAAGGGAAATGAAAGAGCGGACGGCCATGCTCGAGCGATGAGTTTCCGAGCGTGATTACCGGACGACGTTTGCACCCGAGCCTGCGACGGGGGTATGCAGAGCACCTGGCCCTATACAGGGGCTTAAGGTATAAATATCCTCCGCCACACAAGGCACTAAGAAAGGAAGAGGCTACCGGGTGGCGCAGACTGCAGACGGGTATTTTTCCAAATTACACATACTAAACAAGACGTTTCCGACACAATACAGAGCCACATGCCCGTGGTGCGGGGCGGTACCAACGCTGTACCACATCACATGGGAGTGTGAGCGAAACATAAAATTCCACCACCACAAACACACAAGTGCGGAGCAATGTGAGAGCCGGCTCGTCAGCAGCGAGCTCACGGTCCAAAGGACCCTGGTGCAGCACGCTTACGAGGCAGCGCGGCTCAGCGGAGCCCTGGAATGAGGGCCCGACCTTGCGAAGACGGGATCCGAGATCGCCTGATATGAGGACGACGCGGATCCTGCTGCCGCCGAACTACGCAAATGTTCAATAAAAGTTTTTCACTCACTCACTTGCCGCGTGTGGCCCGGGGAACGATGGGTGCGTCACGGAATCGCGACCAGTGATGTGTGTGACGGATGCGGTGCAGTGGAAACACTAGAACACCTGCTCCTTCACTGTGCCGCGTTTGCCGATGCTCGTCGAGATATGCTCGCGGCCTATAGCGCGCAGAGCATACTACCAGACTCCATCAAGACGCCCTTGTGGCCGCAGGGCAGTGTGCGCACTCGTGAGCGAACTTTGGTGAGCCTCTGTGCATTCCTCGAACACACGGACTTGACGTCCCGTCCTTTCTCCGTCAGGTAGTTACACGCAGTGACCGAACGCTCCGCGAGTGCTACCTTGAACGATTAATAACTGGATGCCCCACTCCAGTTGTAACCAACACAGTGCTGTGCGCGTGTGTGATTTAATTCCTCTAAAATGAACTAATCACACGCGCAACCTGGACACATTTCTTATTGTGTAAATAGTTTCTACATATTGCTTCTCCCCCTATCCTCTCTTCCTGTACCTCACCTCTTTCATTTCATTTCTCCATTCTGTCTGCTATCCTTTATTTCCGCGGCCCCAGCTCAGGTGCTTCAGTATCGATGGCAGATGCCGGGACTATCAAAAATCTTTTCCTTCGTTTTTAATATTATTTTTATTAAAACCACTACAACCACCACCATTTGTAAGAATGTTAAAAATAGCACTCCTAGCATACTTAGGAAGCGTTCGCATGGCAATATAAGCATACAGAAGAAAACAATACAAAAAAATACAATGTAATAATAATAATTAGTTTTCTGTGAAAACAAATGGCGCAGTATCTGTCTCAAATATCGCTGGACACCTGAAACGCGCCCTAAGGGGAGGGATAAAGGAGAGAGTGAAAGGAAGAAATGGGTACCACAGTGGAGGGCTCCGGAATATTTTGATCCCACAAAAACGCTGGCGCCGTGGTCGGGTTCGAACCCGGAAACTGCGGATCAGTAGCCGAGCACGCTAACCACTGAGCCACCGCGGCGGGTAATGCAGTGTATTGAAAATGCATTTTTAGCTCAACCTTTTTTCCTTAAGGGTTGTGTGCTTGATGTCCAAAAAGATAAACTGTTTGCATTGATTTTTAAACCTCGTGTTTATTGCTTACCACAACGACCCAAAAACGCCACCGTAATCTCGAAAACGCAACCGTAATCTTTACCGGGACCCGCCGCGGTGGCTCAGTGGTTAGAGCGCTCGGCTATTGATCCGTACTTCCCGTGTTCGAAATCAATCGCGGCCGCTGTGTTTTTATGGAGGCAAAACGCTAAGGCGCACAAGGCGCCCGTGCTCTCTGTGTTGCCATTGCATGTTAAAGATTCCCAGGTGGTCGAAATTATTCCGGAGCCCTCCACTACGGAACCTCTTTTTTCCTTTCTTCTTTCACTTCCTCCTTTATCCCATCCCTTAGGACGCGGTTCAGGTGTCCAACAATATATCATACAGATACTGTCTCATCAGCTTTCCCCCAAAATTGAAATATTATTAATCTTTACCGTGCTCAAACCCGACTGCGAGAGAGTGAGATAGAGAACAAATTTATTTGCCACTTGTGGGTTGGCTTTGTGTGGCACTAAGTGGGGCGACGTCTTGAGCCCACGAGACGAGTGCGAGTGGTGTCTTCTTGTCTGGTCTTGCGAGAAGTTTGATCCTACCCAGAAAGGAGAGAGCTGGCAGTAATGTTTGAGGGGGCGGGTTATCTTCTTATCCCCAGAGGATGTGTTCCTAAGTGAGAAACACTCCGTGGACGCAGTTAGTACACACTGGGTCATATTCTCTCGACAACGATCTGTAACGTCTAGTGCGTTCCGCACAGTGGATTGGCAGCGCACCCGCCCTTTCATCTTGGCAGGTGGTAGAAAATGCTTCATCGCGAGAGGTTGGTCATCCAATGAACGTTTCGTCCTAGTGCTGCAGTGCCGCGTATCTGCCACAACGTTGACAGCGATAATTAATGCAGCCCACATCTTTCTCACCACCTTCTCACCATCGCCGCATACCTGAAAGGGGCCATCGCAGCCTATTTTCACGCATACCTTGCTTATCGCCTTTAATTCCCAACTGGTTAAATTTAAATTCTCCAATTTTCAGTAGATTCTGGCGGTAAATATTTTTCAAATGAATTTATTCGTTTCTTTTGAGAACTGTTTCCTGGTCTCGCAACCTCTGATTGCTGACGTCACGAGTACGTACACGCCACGCATCGTCTACTGCGATCTGTTGAGGTGATTGCATGCACACAATAGACAGCGGTCGCTCGAAAATTTTTTTTCCTTTCAGCCTAGCGAAATAAAATTCATTTTCTGTGTTCTCTTTTGGGAAGCCTTTAACTCAGTACGCGAGCTGAGTGATCCTTGGGAAAGCGGACTTGCTTGTAGCGCTCACTTTCCGATTGTTGAGGACACAGAAATCGATGGACCCCAGCTTTATTATTTACGCTCAGAAGCATGCTTTTCGTATGTTATGAGTGTGGTCTCTTTTGCGCAGTCAATTGATCCCGAATGTGAAAACCCGCACTTGCCTTCGCCTAAGTGCGCCGTGAAAGCCGCGGCGTTTTGTAGCTAGCTACCTAGTTCTTCTCCGCTATTCATCGCTCGACAATTAAACTCAGATTATCAAAGGGTGCACTACAGTAATTTTGAGGCACGGAAGGAGCAGAGAAAAGTGCCGAGTGGGACGACTCCCGCTTTGCATATACTCGTTTGTAAGTCGAACATATATTTTCTTCGACTCATAGAACCTTTCTTGCAGGTACCAAGCCGCTTGCAAAACCCTAGATGTCTCGAATGCTTTCACTGTCCACTCCAATGAATAGTCGCCGTCGTCTAAATGACTGCTTTCAAATTATAGTACAGCATTTTGCTGTGCGTACGCATTGTGACCACAGAGTGCGACGATTACGACAACTGCAGCCCCGCGCTGAGATTGTTTACATGGCTGTGCGCAAACATTACTGCTCGTTTGCGTGGCAGAAAACGCCGGGAGGGTTATCCTTATCTTAAACATTACGTACTCTTGCTCGCTAGTTGCACTTGTACTCATTTACACACCATGATAACACTGCAATAGCGCCAATGATGCTATATCGCCTGCTTAAAAAACGCTTCGCGTAGAATACCGGCGCATTCCGCTAATTGTATCTGCTTTTTCTTATGTCACCAAAATTTAAGTTTAGATCGGTTTAGCTAAAAATGCGCTCACACATTCTTTGAAATAATGAAAACAACCAGATTCGTTGTTCCAAGTCGACGCTGACGGCTGCTGCCGGCAGCCTTCTGCACATGCTATGGAGACCGGGTCACATATATCGGGGTTTCCCTCTTATAGTACTCGCATCCTGCGATGAAAGCAGTCGTCGCTTTGAGGGCACTGTGACCAAAACATCGCTCGACAGCTATTTACAGGCGCTAAAACCTGCGAATTCGCTCTCTGCAATCGCCGAAATCGCACACACGAATCCTGCGTACTTTGTCGTCCTGGTCACGACAGAGGCTGGCGGTCCACCTTCGGCCGTAATTCAAGCGTCTGGCAAGAGTTCCCAGCTGATTAGTAAGAAAGTGTGATGATATGAAATGCAGCCGCTCGTTTCTTTTTTTTCTATAAGGATAAGGTACATAAGCGCCGTTTTTTGGGCCGTCTATTCACCGGGCGTGAAGCTTTCGCTCGACCGCACAAGCCCAAGCGACGGCGACGAGCGGAACCGCCGTGCGGCGTTTTCTGCCCGTGTCGTTCAGTTGCCTCGCCGATAGGTGCTCTATACGCTGGCACCGAATGAAAGCACATCTTCTCTGCTGCACTCACAGCGCGCATGTCACCGTGGCTAGCATCAGGTCCAAAAAGACTTAAATTTCTTAAGTTTATAGAATGTCATACCAACTAGTCCCCAACCACTCTCTTCTGGTTCCCACTAAGCTGACTCTAACATTACTGCGATACGCGATCGTTGATCGTGCTGGCGACGTCGTCGGTCTAGCGTGGCAGACCAGTGCGTCAGTGACGGCATTTGCGTACCGATCAGCCCACCGACCATCGATCGCCGTCGCATCGGCCTATAGTGTGACCGGACCCTACCTATTACCTAAGAAAAACTGCGTTACTGTTGTTATCGCTTCTGCGGTACCAGTCATTCATATATGGGGCACGACTGCTACTTCGATCGCCCGCGAAAGTATAGGGGAAAATGAGACCTCGCTGCGCATATTGCAGCTACAAGAGCAGACGACGTAGCTCCGTGCGTGTTCTAGTGACGACATGAGAGCTTTCAATATGGCGGTCGCTGCCGGAGGGTGGCGTTATCCGGTCTCAAATTCGATCGTATTTTTTGGAAAATACTGCGCGTCCAGAGCAGCCAATATTCGAAAATTAAATCATAAGCTCTTGCATTATTTACTGAAGCAGAAAACTGCAGTATGAAGAACGACCAACCCGCCGCAGTGGCTCAGTGGTTAGGGCGCTCGGCTACTGATCCGGAGTTCCCGGGTTGGAACCCGACCGCGGCGGCTGCGTTTTTATGGAGGCAAAACGCTTAGGCTTCAGTGTTCTGTGCGGTTTCACTGCGCGTTAAAGATTCCCAGTTAGTCGAAATTATTCCGGAGCCCTCTACTACGGCACCTCTCTCTTCCTTTCTTCTTACACTCCCTTTTTTATTCCTTCTCTTACGGCACGGTGCGGGTGTCCAACGATATATGAGACAAATACTTCGCCATTTTCTTTGCCTCAAAAGCAATTAGTATTATTATTATGAACCAACATGTCATGACCCCTATACAGCTCGACTGATGCGTCCACGGACCCATGGATCTAGTTCAGCGCCCTTAATTTTTTAAAATCATTGCAGTCTAAAACGTTATAAAACCTAATGCCGATGAACACAATCAATGCAGATGGCCTATAGAAACAGAGGCGAGCGCTCAGTTAAGGCGGCGGTGGTGGCTCAGTGACGTCAGAGCATTCACGCCGTACAATGTCGGTTCAAGGTCGAAAGCGCGCACATGGCGCACACGGAGCACACGGCGAAGAATTTACAGAGGGGAGTAGTGAAGCTATCGCTTTAAAAACCGCACGAATACGACGGGACAAGAAGAGGCACAAAGACGCATCCACGACGTGCCTGGTTTGTCACTTCCTATTCGATCAGTTTTATGGCACATGCATTGAACCGACTAGCCCAAAGTCATGTCTTACCACTGAAGACTTCTCTCAACGACAAATCAGAGCACTAGACAGGAGGTAAGGCTGAGCACATCAAAAAGAGGAAGTGCCACTACGTTTTGAAGTATTTCTGTTCGGACACTTTTCTCAGGGGAACAATAACTTTGCAGAAATGACATTGACATTTGTACAAAGAGCTGATTCACGGTGCCGGTCCATCGTTTTAGACTTCCATGCGCTGTGTAATCATATTATAAAACAAACATTATACCAAGAGGTTCAGCCACATATTGCACTGCAGTGAGGTATCGACTGGCATTGTCAAATTAACATATTCTTGCAAAGGCCGTTGCAAGACTTCCCAGAATATAATTGCGTCTTTAAAATGGAAGAAGCAACGTTCTATTAATTCAGCAACACCACACTGTCGGCAGTTCACTGACGACACAAAAATGGCGTTTTTCTGAATGTATGTTTTCAATGGGCGCTGCTTTCGTGTATAACTTGTAAAAATTTGAGGGCACAGTCGGCAGGGGCAAAGAATTAACTAAATTTGTCTGCAGAATTACTCGAAACATGTGATGATAAGTTTCGCGAAAAACAAAGCAAGTAATAATATGCCTTGCATAAAGATGAAGTAAACCTGGTCCGCGCTAGCAGGCCGTAGAAGATGATCACGTTGCATGGCTTCCAAGGAGGAACTCCGTATAAAACTGCGAAGAACTCCAGGGAATTGATTTATATAAATCCCGGCACAGTAAATATTCCGCAAATCAAAGCCAATTCTTCTTCAGCATAGAATAATTTTGGAGCACTTCACACTACCTGAGAGCATAAGCTGGCAATAGGACTACCACAGATCAATTCTGAACACACATTTGGGGTGAAAACACTAGAGCAGTGGTCAATAAACGAATAAACCGCTTTAAGAATCATCTGTTGAAATCGTCTAATATTTCTGTTTAATAGCATTTAAGCGCATGCAGGTAGTAGGGTGTGATCCTATTTCACGCTGTACAAAGCACCTGAATGTTTATCTTCGAGAAGTCACAATTCCCTACGTGAGCGCAAAGCGCAGCTCTCCTTCGGCAGCAACGCGTTCGCTCGTACTTGAAAATTTAGAAACAGGGAATGCCCGCCATCTCAAAATTTTCACGGAAGGTTCTGTAGACAGGGTCAAACAAGCTAGCGCATTGGATCTTTAGATTTCTTAATCGGACTGTAAGTGGTCTGTTCGTTTTAATGCTGCCGCATCTTCCACAACCGCCGAAAGTATTGCTATTGAGGCGGCTCTACGGAAGTCAGGGTCTTTTCCGGCTCAACCTGTTGTCATTCTAACTGACTCAAGATCCGCCCTTCAGAGGTTAGAGCGCGGATTCCCAACTGATGCCTTGTCTATAAGCTATCGGCGCTTAGTGCGGAACCTGCAGAGCACAGGCTTCATATTTCCAATGGGTGCCCTCTCACATAGGAGTCAGCGGCAATGAGGTGGCAGACAGTCTCGCCCATGAAGCTCTGTCAAGGAGTCCATCAAAAAGAGTACCTCAAGATGGAAAGAGTTTTCACAGGAAAACGGTTCTCGATCATTTCAGTATCCTGTGGAATGGGCCCCATAAACCATGTGTGACCAAGGGACTGAGAAGATCCCAGGCGACTCTACTTCATCGAATTCGCACTGCCTCTGTTCGCACTCCTGCCGGGATGAAAAAGACCGTCATGGCATCATTTCCGCTATATCTTTTATGTGGTGTGTGCGGTGATATCGATAATTATATTGTATACTGCCCAGATTACAACGCGGAAAAGAATGTGATGTTCGCTTCCTTCAAGAAGACAGGAACCCTTCACAGTACAGTTCAGGACATTGTCTACCCGAGTGGAAACGACACATGCAGAAGGGAGACTGCACGCCTTCTTTTAAATTTTATGTAGGGCACTTATCTTGTCTCTAAATGGTGACAGCAGGAACGGACTACGGTCTACTGTGATTGAATGTGTTCGTGGATGGTGTTTTCTGGAGTGGACTGTGTTATACTGTGAGTGAATGTGTGTATGAATTGCGACACTGCAATGGAATATGTTCTACCGTGAATGAATATGTGCATAGATTGTGACTTCTGGAGTGGACTGTGACGAGGACTGTGCGGAGTGATTGTGTACAGCAGAATAAGCAAGGCTAATCCCACCTGTATCATTGAACATTTCAACTCAAGTTCAGGCACGTGGAGCACTACACTTCAGAGAGCTTCTTCTATCGCTTCGCATATTGGCAAAGATGACAGATCTACGGAACCAGGGCAAGGAGTGCCATCACTAGTGTAACCGTGAAAGGCAAAGGGACAAGGCGACGCGGAGCTCCGCTACCGCGAAGTGCAGCGGACGAGCCAATCTTTACAACTTCTACTTGAAGAAAAGCAAACGTCGACACTGTCTGGAGTGCGGGCTCGCGAAACCAATGCATTTGAACACACGCGCGAACCACGATGGCGGCATGCCGTCGTTTGAGCTTATGGCATAAAATTTAACGGCAGTCCATTCGTCTTGTTCGTTCAGTAAGCGAAAGATCCTACAGAGATGTTGAGAACTTCAGAGTTGTAGTTGCGGGTTTGACCATCTCCTTTTAGTGCGAAAGCGCTACTTGACGATGTGTTAGCGACGCACAAACTGTGTGTGTGTGAAGCTCGACCTTGAAGATAACCTTTGGGAGCTTACCATAGTAGCAGCAGGCCATGCAGAACTATAATAAATATTGCCGAGACTGGCTTTCGAACCCTCTGCGGCACACAGAGATGCGCTGCGCAGGCCACTGCATGAGAGGCTCCATGAAGTCAGAGCTAACGCTGAGTCTAAAACGGTTGCTAGAAGCGTCAACGCTAGCGTCTTCGCTTCATCTTCGTACCTGGAAGCGTCTTCGCTTCCAGGTACGAAGATGAAGAAGGAACGCCCAGCGAAACCGAGCGGCGAAAGACTGACTTTGCAATTCGACTGAGTGAGTTTCATTCCGTCAGCTGTAGCTATCGCGCTTGTCAAGCTTTAACAAGAACTAAAACACTGCCAATTTTTTAATTTTCGTTAGGCACAAGGTTATGTCTTCTCTGCTGCTGTGCCTGAAAACGCAGATATAGATTTTGAGATAAAAGGTTTTGGCGTAGAAGCATTAGACAAAAAATGGCAGTGGCTTAACTCGTCTATGCCAGGATATATGTAACGTTCGCAGTGTGAAACTCCCTTGTTGGCCTTGTTCACATATTCCACAACGTATGAAGCACAGGCATAAACGTCCAGTATGATCTTTAGGTCCATGTCTGATTTCAGCACCGAGGCTATCCAAGGATTGAAGGAATCGCGTCACTGTTACGCCTATTCTCTAGACTAACGGCACGTTGTTCTTCGGTTTCTTGAGCCTGACGCTGAAGCCTCTTGGTTGCATTCCATCGTTCATCACGGGCCGTCTTCAGCGAAGCAGAACAAAGGTCTCTCCTCCGGCTGCAGACGCTGCTGCTAGCGGTCGAGATACCGGACATTAAACGTGCCTTTCCCGCGGCGGCATATTCACGGCGGCGTTTGACCAGTCGTTCGTCGCGCTGTTCGACTGTTTCCTGACCGATTAATTTCCCCTTCATCTCGTTCCGCTGTCGATTTCAGGCCTCTTCCAGCTGAACAGAATTTTCTCCGTCCATACTGTCGTCTCAACTGTGGTTGCGGCGCACACCAGCTCTCCTTTTCAATCCTGTGGCATCTAATCACGCATGCGACTCAGCTGTCGAAGCCAGCGCAGGCAAGCACAACGACGACGAACGCGGTGTCACGCCCTACAAAACGGCGGCGGCTGCAAGCGGCGCGGAATGACCGTGCCAGATGGCGCGGCGAGCCCGCTAAGCACAGTAACTTTCCGCGGTGAGGCGCGCGTTGTCAGGTGACGTGTCTCAATGGAGTACCACCACGGCGACATCGCAAGTTTGTGGCCAATAAAGGTTTCGCTTTAAAAAGATTTGTTTCTTAAAAACTGAACACAGTCGTGTCTCTTTAGACAGCGGAACCCAGTGCTATGGTATTGTGCATGTGCATCAATGCAGCACTAGCCTCACGGCGTGATGCAATTCCTTGTTATCTGCAATAGCGCTGATCAATCATCAGAACATCATTTCATAAACCAATTCATTCGTTGCATTCTCAGGTTTTTCAGAAGAATCCTGGAAAGTAAATTTGATTTGTAAAGTGAAATACATATTCATTGCTGAGTAATTGCACAATATTACAAGTGTACTTCATCTTTTAGGATTCTCGCAAAAAAAATTGCTATCACTGTTCCTACATTGAGTGATTAATCATTTCTCTCTGGCCATACCTCATGCTAGCCGTACTGTTTAGCTGAGCTGGTAGACTGACGGCGCCGGGGATCCAGTGGCTCAGCGTTCGAAGCCTGCAAGAGAATTAGACTTCTTATTTAGCTACGGTTTTCTAAAGAACAATTCTTTCTCGTCTGGCCTTCGAACGCTGAGCCATCTGCTCACTGGCGCAGTCACTCTACCAGCTCAGCTAACCGGTGTGGCTAGCATGAGGTATGTCAGCTCCACTAGAGCACTTCTCTTCCTTTCTTCTTTCAATCCCTCCATTATCCCTTCCCTAACGCCGAAATTCAGGTGTCCAACGATACATGAAACAGATACCGCACCATGTACTTTCTCCCAAAACCAATTATTAATTATTATTACGATGTTTCTGTGCAAGCTTTTCTTTGTAGCCGTCTAGCTGCGCTTGGGTCCATGCCACTGAGCAATTACTCTCTTAGAATAAATACATTTTCACTGGTTGTGCTTTGGAAAGAAGACAAGCATTGACTGCGAACTACACACGAGATGGATTGGAGCAAACTTTATTTGTGCCTGCAGTTGGGCGCGCGTGCGCCCCGACGAGGGCCTACGTCGTCTACGAGGTTGCCGTTACTCGGCGCGGGTCTCCGCTCGCCGTTGCCGGCTCGCAGGGTGCCTGCCTTTTGAGCGCCCCGAGGACCTGGTGGACGGCCCATAGCTGTTGGTCTTGGTCGTTGCTCTTCGCGGCTGCCTCCAGCCGAGGCGGGATTGTTCTTGATCTTGCTTCCTTTGGTTGTTTGATACAGTCACACAAGATGTGCGTGTGATCTGCCGTCTCCCTCCGGCAGACTCTACACTTTTCGGTCGGGTAGGTCTCGGGGTACATGCGATGCATCAGTACCGGGCTCGGTAGCGATCCGGTCTGGAGCTGTCTCAGTAGTACCGCCTCCGCTCGACTCTGCCTCTGGTGCGGGTGTGGGAGAATCCTGCGAGCCAGGCGGTAGGCCTTCGTGATTTCGCTGTAGTCCGTCATGCGGTCCTTGGCTCCGAACCACGTCGGACGGTGTGTTGCCGGGGCGCGGTTGGTTAGCGCTCGCGGCGCTGCGTGTGCCGTCTCATTGTGGTTCTCACTGCGTTCCAATGCGTCGCCCGCGTTCGCCGGAAACCACTTGAATCTTACTCTTCTGTCTTGCAGTTTGGTCGCTCGTAGTACGCGCTCGGCCTCCCTGCAGACTTGGCCTTTGGCGAAGTTTAGCACCGCCTGTCTCGAGTCACTCAGCACCGTGTAGCAGTCTGCGTCGGCGATGGCCAGGGCGATGGTCACCTCCTCCGTTTGTTCCACTCCGGCGCTTCTCACGCTCGCTGCCATCCTCGTGGCGCCGGTCGAAGCCTCTATGACAACCGTAGCGTAGGCGATCCGTTGGTATTCGGCCGCGTCCACGTACCGCGCGCGCTCGTCGTTGGCGTGCAGGTCGATGAGAGCCTTGACCCTCGCCGCTCTTCTTCCCTTGTTAAATTCGCGGTTCATGTTCTTGGGTATGGGGTCAATTCTCGTCTGGCGTCGGACCTCTTCCGGGACGGGGAGCTTCATCTTCGGGGACGGGGCGATTCAGGTGTCCAAGGATACATGAAACAGATACCGCACTATTTACTTTCTCCCAAAACCAATTATTAATTATTATTAAGGTGTTTCTGTCCAAGCTTTTCTTTGTAGCCGTCTAGCTCTGCTTGGGTCGATGCAACAGAGCAATGGCTCTCTTAGAATAAATACATTTCCCCTGGTTGAACTTTGGAGAGAAGACAAGCAGTGACGGCGAAGCACACACGAGAAAAGTTATCTGGCAAGGTTAAATACATGTAAGCATGTAGAAAGCTTTCGCATCAGTATATGCAGAACATTTGCTCTCCAAAAATATGGAACATTCAGATAGAACATAGTTTTCATCGTACCTACCATTTAACAAACAGGAAGACCGAACTGACTTGCGCAGCTTTTCTGCCGTAGTCTCCCCTCCTACCGCGGTACGCCTCCATTCTTTTACAGCTCAGCAGATGGCTGTATACGGAAGATAACTTGTTCCCCTAATGAGTGTACCGAACGCCAGCAATGACATTAACTACCCGCGTCGCAATGAATAAATATTAACGGAGGTTCACTTTTCAGCAGAATTTATATTTAGCGCAATATGAGGGAGCCAGATGAGAAAGTTCTCCAAATGTGCAGTAGAAGCTCCATGTCCAAACGGTAGCAGTTACCAATGTAATAAGTGCATTGAAATGTAGTGAAATGCGCCGCTCACAATTATGTATGTAGATTTGTGCCTGCACACAAAGATCCGTGTAAAAAACGCTCAGAGCAAGACGAAAGACATCGCCGTACTGCGAATAGAACCATCATCCTATTCCTACTGTTTCTATGCCACTTCAACAAACGCTCGAAGGTGCACTGAGATTTTGAGTGATTATAGTTAATTTTCAACCACTTGAGCGCGTGCTGCACAACAAGTTTGGCATCTTGCATTTTCTATTGACTCGCACAAGTGGCCATTATAACTAATATAGCTAAATATTTCAATATTCAAGCACACAGTTTGGAAGGGAAACGCGCAGTAGCTCAAATTTCAGTGCGAATGAAAAGTGGTTTTTGAGGAAACCAAACAGCGAAGTACCTGTCTGCTACATCGGTGGACACCCGACACGCGCCGTTAGGGAAGGAATAAGGGAGGGAGTGAAAAAAGATAGTGGAGGGCTGCGGAGTAATTCTGACGAAGTGGCGATATTTAAGTGCACTGGTAGAACACGGCGCACGATTGCCTTTTCATCTCCATCGAAACACCGCCACCGCGGTCGGGTTCGAAGCCGATGACCGTAAAGTAGTAAGGGATTTTCAAAAAATAACAATAAAAGGAGGGAAAAGATTTTGCAATCACCGGCATCTGCCATCGATACTGAAGCACGTGAGCTGGGGAAGCGGACATAAAGTATAGCAGGAAGAATGGAGAAATGAAATAAAAGATGTGAGAGGACAGGAAGAGACAATAGGAGAGGTAATATACACAAACTATTTACTCAATAAGAAATGCGTCCAGGGGCCCTAATCTCGACACGCATGGCCGCCGTTCGGCGCCATATTGTCTCTCTGATTGGCTCATAGGGCGATCACGTGCAAGTCACGAGTTTTAAATTTGTGGCGCGAAACCATCAGGCTTCGAACTATCTGCCGTGACGTCAAAATGACGTGTCCTTGAAAACTGATTTTAGCACAGTTATATTTTGTGCCGGGTTGGTAAATTTAAATGTCTGTGGAGGGGAAACGAAGCTACAGCTGGCATGGAAGAAAAGACTTGGCTCGATTTAGCAATTTTGAGGAAAAAAAATCGTGCTTTGAGGGTTGCTTTCTAGAATGTGATTGGCTGGAGGAATGTCACGTGATTCACGTGATACGCAAGCATAATTCAGTGAAGTCAAAATGACGTTTAGTGACGCAAAGGAAATGCTGCCATTGCTGAAAAATGCCCCATTTGGCCGCCGTAATTTGAGACGGCGGCAAGATGGTCGAATTATGGTGGACATAGTCGAATTATGACCACACTGATTTATACGGCTGTTAGCTCATCGTAGTTTGGTAGGTGCTTATTCCAAGTAATAAACTGTTGAGAAACATGGTTGTTTTGAATGTAGAAGCATTGAAACGGCGTTATAATGGTATCTCTTAAATAGGCAGCCTTTTAGAGCCTTAATTATTATAGCGTAATTTTACACCCGCGTAAGGACTCTAGCTACGCTCCCGTTTCAAACGCTTCTCTCATGCTAATAAATTATCGGTCCGCGCGGTCGCGATTGCTACAGCGCGGATATGGCGGCGTCCGTAGCTGCCGTTTGTTGTCACGGGCTGCGAGAGTGCGAGGCATTCGTGAGTGCGCCTCAGTGTTTTCGAAGGACTGCACGGTTCGAGAGTTTGACGGCCTGGAGAGTGATATATTGTGTGGTGGCTGTGCAAGAAGCTTTGCGGCAAGAGGCACCGCGTGAGCACCTTGGTTTGCCTTAAACATGGGATTGTAGGTGCGGCGGCCGTTACTCTGATCCTGTGTTTCAAGGCGCGATCGGTAGCTGTGAACGTCTGGACACCAATTAGTTCAGTGTTTGCCTCTATTTACACGCTGTCGCTGACCTGATATTCAAATGCGTGAGTGATGAGAGGGTGGCACAAAAGGTTGTCTGCTGGCTGAGCAACATGCTTCCAGAATGTGTTTGGCTTGTCGGCGGGACTGTGCTCATCAGTGCATCATCTGTGTGCTTAACGAAGAAAACCTAAATAATCAGCGATTCGCTGATGACACTGCCCTGCTGAGTCACTCAGGAGATGAACTGCAAATTGTGATGAATGAGTTAGACAGAGCAGAACAGTGGGTCTCACAATCAACATGCAGAAAAGCAAAGTAATGTTCAACAGTCTGGCTATTGAGCAATAGTTCACAATTGGCAGCCATGTGCTAGAAGTGGTAAAGGAATATCTCTAATTTGGGCAGGTAGATACTGCTGATCCGAATACTGGGAGCGAAATAACTAGAAGTATAAGAATAGGGTGTAGAGCTTAAGGCAGGTTGTCTAAGGTCTTGAATAGCAGTTTACAAATATCGCACCTCAAGCGAAGAGCGTATAAAAGCTGTATCTTCCCGTTACGCACCTACGGGGAAGAAACGTAGGGGCTATGATCTGTTTCCTCCAAGGGTCAAAGGCTGCTATTGAAGCATATATCGATAAGCTCCCATCTACAGCCGACGCCGAGGAAATTGCAAGCCCATATTGATTGCACGAGTTGCTTGCAGCAATAGACGAGGCCCTTGGGAAGGCTGCGCCCTGTCCGCCCTCCATTCCCTACGAGGTTTACAAGAACTTAAGTTCCGCTGTACAGCCTCAACTCTTCGCCACCATTAACAAGGTATGGATAGAAGGCGTCGTACCAGAAACCTGAAAATCGGCTATTGTGGTCCCCATGAAAAAGTCAGGAAACCGCCGACAGACCTCGGAAATTTCCGGCTTATATCACTTACTCCAACATTATGCAAGCTTACCGAAAAACTGCTTGCCGCACGACTGTCGTGGTGACTTCAGCACCATGGTTTCTGCCGTCCCACTCAAATTTTCTTTCGTACGTTCATAGGTACCGAAGATGGACTGGCTGTCATGGCGTCAGTAGTTCAGGCCTCAACTCGTACGTACTGTACTGGCCATGGACGTTGAAAAGGCGTGCGATAATATCAGTCATGCCATCCTGCAATCGCTTGACATGCTGCATTTCCCCGTTAGAGTGCGCAATTTTGTTAAATCCTTCCTTGAAGGCCAATACTGCCATACGCCTCAGTGGTGAGGCTGTCGGGTCATTTGTGCTTCTTAGCGGAATCCCCAGGGATCGACGTTATCGCCAATATTATTTATTATTCTTTCACCCTTCTTGCTTGGCGCTTACATGATGTCTCTGAGATGAAGTTCTTATTGTATGCTGAAGACCTAACGGTCTGGAGCACTCACAACGACCTGATGACTCAAGCAGCAGGCCTCCAATCAGCCTTAAATATTACGTAGACTTTTGCTTCTTCAATTGGTTTGCAGCTTTCAGTGAGCAAAACTACGTTCGTGTCAGTCGTCAACCGCTGGGGGCGCTGTAAACTGGCTGCAACATCGATTCGTCTCCATCTATCCGGAACTCTAATTCAAGAAAGTTCTACCGTAAAAACCTTAGGCTTGACAAGACAATACACGAGTCAGGAACAGGTACTGCTTGGCTTTCTCGGGATAAAAAGCAAGCAATTCAGGCGTTGGGTCTGATTAGACGCATTGCTCATAAAACAGGCGGAGCGTGTTGTCATGTTGCACGACAGTTGGTGCGGGCGGTTGTGCAATCGTACCTTGTTTACCAAGCCCGATTCCGGCATTTGACGAGGGCTCCATGGGATCGTCTAGAAGCTGTTAAACGAGAGGCAATGAGGGTCATCAACTACCTTCCCCGCATTACCTTCATAGTGGCGCTCCAAGAACATGCGCAGTTGAATACAATAGATAGGCTGGTGCAGCAACGACGCGATTCTCGCCGCCTAAAGTCAAGCCTTACACACAAAACGTTCGCAATCAGGGCATATGCTTCATCGAACTCAATTCTAAAGCCGCCCCCGCGAGTTCTTCCTCCCTGGCATTTCGTGCGGTTAAGCGATACCAAGACAACTGATCTACGTCGGCCGTCATCTACCCGCGCGGTATCGTCGTTTCGCGACCGAATTACAGAGCAAGACGCTAATCTGCCGCATGGCTCCATCGTTATGTACATTGACGCAAGCATCCATGCCTGCGAGAAAACAACGGCAGTTGACTGCCCTTCAAAGCCTGCTCCGCAAAAACGTCAAGGTTTCGCCTTTGAGAACTTCCTTCCTCCTTCTGTGCGTAGATCCTTGCGGTTAAAGAGGCACTTTCTCTGTGGCCGCCGTTCCCATTCTACCCACGGCCGCATTGTCATTCGCACCGACGCCCTTCACGTCACACGCCTACTGCGACGAGTCAGTCGCACCCCAGAAATCCGCCAAGACATCCATCGTCTAGGGGTACGCATTCCGCAGCAAATCCGTATTCAGTGGGTCCCGCGTGACCTCCTGAGCCCACAAAGCCGCTCAGATTCTGCGACCCGCCTTTCGAACCCAACCTCGTCTTTGCCTCGAGTCCTCACTCTGGATGACAACACCCTCCTTTTGACAAGAAAAGAACACCTCGGGCGGCGCACACGTGCTCTAATCCCTCCGTGTGCCGTAACCCTCCCCCGACGTCTTACCCGTGCAGAGGAAGTTGCGCTTCGGAGGATACGGGTCGGGCTTGCCCTAACTCCAGCTTTGACACGCATGTGGCCGCATTTCAAAGATTTATATCCCCGCCCCGGGTGTCCAGTCTGCAAGAACAGAGACTGTGAGGCGGATATCCATCATCTGTCGTGGAACTGCCCGGCGCTGAAGCCGACGAGAATTCGGCACCTGGTGGCAGTGGGACTCTCACCGGACAATGTGGATTCCTATATTGCCTGTACACAGGGCCCATCTCATGGTTCACTTCTTGATTTCATCAATTCAGCCAACCTTTTTGCATTTATTTAAGCATCTCTCACTTCATAATGCCCTGAGGCAATAAACATCGCTTTTTAAAAAAACTTAGAGGCTAACGAAATGGGTTCAGCCTAAGTTAAGGACAGCGCACCGAGCCATGAAAATAAAATTGTTAGGTGTAACGTTAAGTGGCCGGAAGCGGGCAGAGTGGGTAAGGGCACAAAGGCGTGTTCATTACATCCCAGAGGAAATCGAGAGGAAGAAATAGGCTTGGGCAGGGCATCCCTGCCGAAAATTTCCGTAAGAAGCCTTATGGAAAACTTATGGATTCCACATATTTCCACAAAAGTTTGTATGGATGCTGTATGGACTTATGGAGTCCACATATTTTTCCACAGAACTGTTTGTGGAAAGTTATGGATTTTGCGGAGTACGTGGGGTGGTTGCGGACACATGTGGACAATGACTTTACGGGTGATGGAGTTTTATGGATGGGTGTTATGGATAGACTTTACGGACCACAGGAATCCATAAAATCTACTCGACGCGGAGTCCGTCAATTATGTATGGAAACTCGCGGACAGTGTGGAAGTGGGTTGAGAACACAATTAAAGCTTGCAATTCCTGCAAAAGGCATACGACCAGGTATGCACAATGACCACAGCCTGCAATGGCAGTATATTAGTACCAGATATAATCAATTTATTTTATAGCCGCCGCGGTGGTGCAGTGGTTAAGGCGCTTGGCTTCTGACCCGAAAAACGCGGGATTGATCTCAGCTGCGGCGGTGGCATTTCGATGGAGGCAAAATGCTAGAGGCTTGTGCACTGTGCTATATGTCAGTGCATGTTAAAGTATCCCAGGTGGTCGAAGTTTCCAGAGGCCTTCACTATGGCATCCCTCATATATGGCCCATTAAACACCCCATAAACCATAATTTAAGTAACACAAATGAAGCATATACTTGCAATGTATACTCATACACATAATGATCGGTTTATTGAATACAACTGATATATTCACTTCAAAACCAATATTTTTCATGTTTACAATGCGGTTTAGGAGCTGCAAATAAAACTGCTGAAAATCATAAGTAGCCGAGCCGACCATGCAGTGCTCAAGGAAATGAGCGCCAAAGAAACTAAATACATATATTTACAATAGATACATATAATCGTCATCACATATATGTTATGGTACATATATATTACATGTATAGATATATACATATATTTACAAAACAGTCATTCATCTCTGATCCGGCAGAACGCATAGGTCAATTCTTGTTACTGAGTGAAATTGAGGTAACATTTTAAATGCTTGATAATAAGAATAAGGGAAGAAAAGGTAATCACATGTATTTTTTAAATACATATATATCACACTTCTGCAACAAATTATTTACTGGATAACACAAAAAGTGAGGAAACTTTGATTCAATGTAGCTGCTATGAAAAGTAACCACGAAATGAAAACAGAACTACAATACAGGACTGCAGCACAGATGTAGGCCATTTCAAGTCTTCGGTAAATTGTGCATCACCTTCTTCTGCAACACGTGTAATAGAAATGGCTTGGAAGTGATCACTATTTCGCGAGTCATTCTCTGAGCAGCAAGCCTTATAGTAACATTTCTGCCGCTGCCTACAGCCTTTCTTGATGCAGTAGGATACAAACTAGCTATCTCGAAAGTTGCTGCATCTAAATTTAGCACAGCTGAGAGCTCAAGGAATTCTGATCATCAATGACTGCACAGCGCACTTGCTGGTATGAGTTCAGTTCTTCAAAGCGTATGTATGGGCTTGCCCCTTAGCTCACAGACAATTTTTTTCTTTGACCGCCCACTGTCACCACCAAACAAGAACGTTGCAATGTACTGACCATTAAATGAAGCATGAAACAAATACTGGCACGTCACCTAAAAACATGTACCCAAGGAAAGGTTAAATTCAGGTCACAATATCAATACAGTAAAATTGCTCTTGAAAAATGCAAAACAGTTCACAAGGTTCGTACAGACTCAAAATGGGCAAATTCAAGGATATTGACGAAATTTCAAGGCCTAGTTTGAGTATTTTGAAGGACTCAACACAATGCTACATGCGGTAGTTTGCAATACCAGGTACCAATTTTACTGAACAAAGTCGAGAAAAAAAAACATTTCAAGGAACAGCTTGTATTGCACTAAACCTACATACATAATAATATATGTTCCGTCCTTGAAAAACACCCTGCAGTGCATTGCACCAATATGTCGAACAGCAATCCATTCTGCAAAACTGCAAATAGCAACTTCAGGGGAGCACCTGCCGCTTTTCCTGAATCTTCTGGCTGATGCTACACAGTTCCTCAGTCTTGCTTCGTGCAGCCTTCCTCAGACTATTTGATCTGACCACGTATTTCAGATCATTAGCTGCTTAATTCTGCCTTTTCAGCATACGTATCCACTGAAGCCTGGAGGTCAGCTATTGTTGCCTGGAGTTTCTTTTTGTTAATGCATCGATCTCTTCGTCGATGCAGCGCCTCTTTGATTCCCTGACATCATCACATTGCTTCTTTTTTACTGCTTCCAGATATGCAGCATACTGCTGCCAGGCAGATGATACAGCAGTCCTCAGCTCTTTTTTAACAGGGACGTTAAGAACGCCCCCTGCCTTGTCCACAGCGTCGCATACAATACGTTGCGTAATGTACCACAGGTCCTTCAGGTTTTCTACAGCAATGAACTCTCAAATTTAGGCACACTTGCAAGGCTTCCAGAGCTCTTGTAGTGGAAATGTGGACCTGTGTAACATTTCAAATAATTCATTTGAAAACTTTACACATTTCAACACCAACTCTAATGTCTGTGCATAGTGCACCCCCCCCCCCCTGCAATTTCTCACACTTTGTACTCTCTCCTGGGATGAAGTGAGAAAGATAGCCATGCTATACTTCCTCCACACTCAAACTGGCACAGATTGAGATCAAAATGAAACCAAGAGTGTCCCCTCCCCAGCTGTGCACTAGGGTCCATTTTGCATTACACGTTGCACAGCCTCGGTGGGAGCGATATTCTGCTACTCAGCATGAGGCTGAATGTTCAGTCTAAGCGGCAGGAAAATGAACAACTTTGCATATATTTCAGGACACCAGAGCTGCGAAATTATTGCCGCACCTTCATAATAGCACACCCACATAAGCAGTATACTTGCTGCGCAGTTCACTTAGAAAATTCCCTAGTGATAGAAGCATCTCGAATATGTTTAGTCATTCCTAAATAATAAAATCTTTATCTTTTGGCAAGTCCTCTCCATTGTCATAGTCAATCTACCACAGTGGTTCAGTGTTGCATTCAGCTACTGATCCCCTGGTCATCTGATAGCAGCAGCCGTATTCCAATGAAGGTGGAGTGCAAAAAACGGTGTGCTGTGCGTTGTCAGCACGTGTTAATGAAAAATATGCTGTCTGAATAATTCTGGCGCCCTTTACTTCATACTTCAATGCAATTCACATATAACGACATTGAGAAAACCAGAAAATGTGATGGTTATAACCGATTAACGTTATATCTGGACTGGCAAAAAAACACATCCATGTATTCCCCCATGCATGTAGGCATTACCCCATAAATGTAAAGGCGCACAGCGTCTTGGCACTCTGCCAAGTTAGCCGAGCGAGCCACCCCACCCCCTCCGGAGCTCCTGTCAAAAGATAAACAGGCAGCAATGTTATCGGCATAATCGGCATAGAGCATCTTGGTGCACTGCCAAGGACTGTGATGCAGACAGCGCAAAACGGGGAACGTGCAAGAAAAGGGAGCACTTAAAAAAAGTAAATTCTCAACCCCATTGGACGAAAGCTAATTTTTTAGTCAATGTTGCACGGCAGCGGCCAAGCAAGCTCTCCTCCCTCCAGCTATTGTGTCAATGATAGTGCTTGGTTCTCAAGGCCGTAGGCAACGCTCCCCGATGGATTTCGCCATGCCGGTCCGCTCGGAGAGTTTTTACCTCGTTCACTTCAAAGAATTTTGTTTTTATCAAGCTTTCAGACAAAGTTTGACTGTAAATACCATCTGGGTGGCTAGAATCCTATCATTCTATCTGTTATTTCACCAATAATTCTATCGTTATATACGGTTTATTTTCAAATAGTAGCAATTGGAGAATTTAGAAATCTAAAAGATTTGATCGTTATAAGCGATATATCGTTATATCTGGTATCATTATAAGTGGATTACACTGTACAGCACCTCTCATAGCCCAGGTATTGCTTTGGAACGTTCGACCATGCTGTACAGTTTACTTTAAATTTTCACCGTGCGCTGTTAATGGTGCACTAAAGAGGAATCTGAGCTTCTATTTTTACTGTGGGAACTCAATCTACACAATCCGGGCATTCTTGGAAACTCCGAATTATTGTCCTGTGTGGCTGATGGCCCTAATTGTACCGGATTAAACATCCCGGCTCCCACCTTTTGCTTGCACTCAACGCAGTAGGTAAGCGCAGTGAACCGACGTGTGGAGTGCCTTTAGCCAGTCCAGTGCCGGCTTCACTTTCGCTTATTTTTAAGTTTCTGTGAATAAACAGCTTCAGTCACAGACAATACAGGCACAGATTATGCCCATCGAAATAAAAATGCATGTGGACTCTTCGATTTACGTGTCACTCCGCCAATGGCAGAGCGGCAAGCCGCCATGGAACTGCCCGACTCTTTGGTTGACTCCTCCTACCTGCCGTGTTGAGTTAAGAAAAAAAGAAGGTGGGAGCCAGGACGTTTAATCCGATCTAATTAGGGCAATCGGCCGCACAGGACAATAATTCGAAGTTTTTAACAATGCCCGGAATGTGTACATAGTGTTCCCGTGGTAAAAAGACGAGTTCAGATTCCTCTTTACTGTGCCTTTAATCACGCTCAATGAAGTTTGGTAGCTTGAAAATGTACAGTCCATCTTCTTCCGCAAATTCAATCAACACACATGGTGCATGGATATCTATCAGTTTCAATACAGCAATAACATTTTAAAGAGATCGAAAGCATTCCATGATGTGCGGAGGTAGCTTGTGTAGGCTTTCCATGCAAACAACCCCAGTGCACAGCAAAATGCATTCTCTGTTTTCATTTTCAGTAACCTGAAAAATGCGGTTTATAACAAAAAATCATTCTCTGTTGTGCAAATAGCTGTGCTGTTGCTCTTCTTTGGTCTCTCGTACCTTGTGCTATGCAGCACAGTGGAGCGGAAACTCATCCGAAAATCCTCCTCAAGAGAAGGAACGTATTCAAAGTTCAACATAAGGCTGTTTTTCTTCTGTTGAAAGCACGGGAAGTGGGTCACAAGCTCCAAATATATAAGAGTTACCCACACGTGTGGCATTCAGAGTGAGTGGGTGCCCCAGCATAGCGCATATGAAATTTCTGGCTTGCTCCTGAACAGTGCAAAGTGCCATAGCCAAATCCACTTGCTGCAGCAAAATCATTCTTTCAATGACCTGGTCAGGTGCCTCAATTGCTGATGTTATTGCTCTAAGCACCCTACCATTCCCGGTTTCAAAAACAAATGCCGAATGTGCCCACAGTGGCCCGAAGTTCTTAGCAGCCTTCGCCAGGTGGAGTAGCTGGTGGACGTTGAATGTCATCAGCCGCGCTCCATACAGTGCTGGCATCCATGAAACGGAGTCCTCTAGTAGGCGGCCTGCACCAAGATAGTACCAACATCTCGCTGTAAAAATATATACACTGATACCAAAAATGTAACGCACAATTCAGGTGTATTCCATTAGTAATATCAGATAAAGAAAGAAATTACGTGAATCACAAGAGGAAAACTGATAAGTACTTTCCGTAATAAGCTGATAACCAGAGAACGGATCCTGAACACTGTGGGAACATACTACAGCAAATGCAAGCTCATACGGCCGAGTCAGGCTTGAATCAGAAACACGGTATTTAATAATAGTGAGAAACATGAGCTAACTTTGGAAAAAAATGGCTTGAGCACATTACTATGTGATGCTCATGAAACCATGAGCTTCTAAGCGTCTTTATAAGCGTAGCATTACTTGGCTCAAGCTTGGCGTGAGCAGAATGTGTGTACAGGACGTGTCTGCAGAATGTGAACGAATGATGGGTGACCATAGAACAATGAACAGAGAGAAAGAGAAGACAGAGAGAGGGGGGAACCTCTCATGGTGAACAACACGCTGTCTGAATGGCATTCTTTAGCGAATATGCAACTTCAGCTGGAAACTACTAATCCTGATTGTCAGAAAAGTAATTGAACTGTAGAGTATTGTGGTCAATAGACTACACTGGAATATGCAGCGCACGTCGTGAGAATGTAACGATTGTTCACAAGGCTCCAAGTTTCTCGGCCTATTAGCTGCAAAAATAATATACTTAGGCGTAACTAATTCCGATTCAGTACTTAAACAGTCTCTGCTACCACCCTGCTTTGGCAGAACACCAAGTTTGCGGAATTTCACACGGCAGCGCCAGTTTTCTCTTCGAAACAGCTTGCCGTCGCATTGCGCTCAATGCAACGAGAGAGTGAGACCCAATATGCCGCTGTTGAGAGCGCTGTCCTCACCCTGAAAGCAACGCTAGTAATTGAGGCACCCTAAGATAGACAATCCTGAAATCTGGTAAAAAAACTGAGCAGCTGCACAGTGCTGTCATATCAACTCTTAGAGAAAGACCACCACTAAGCTCAGCACACACATGGCTAGAGGGTGCGGCTCACAATGGCTAACAAAATGCACTTTTTTCATTAAAAATACTATTTAATTACCCTTTCAGTACGATTCAAGCGGGCAACAACATACAAACACTCAACTTTTAAAAGGACACTGAGAGGCAAATTAAGTAGGCCTGTATAGACTAAAGCATCCTAATAAAAATGCAATGGGAAATCTTATGAACTAGAAAACATCACAAAATTAAATATAGATATCACAGCCCCCAGTCGTTATCAGATGACAACTGCAATGATATGTAGGCAGTTTTTCTCTCGCATATCCCTAGGTGACATCGCCATGTGCTTCATGCAGTGACCGCAGAGTCCTTTCCAGTCAAGTCGTCATGAATCTGAATCAAGTCGTGGGAAAAAAAGATCTTATCTGCAGGTTCGTCCTTTAGCTATATCAGACTACATTAGTACATCCTGCACTGGCACCACTTTGGTTAAATTTCCAAGAATGATACATTCTATATAGCAAAGAATAAAAGAATCAGAAGCAGCACAAATACTACAAACCACAATAAACGGTTCATGACAAACCCCTGCAGATTATAAGCACAAGGCCCTCCTCGCTTTCTGAGCTGCCACATTTTATCCCTGAACAAGCAATAAGTACTTCTGACGCCTAGCTTCTAATCTTGCATTATTCAGCTGGGTCTCACCTGCATGATTTATTTGCTGCAATGTCAGCTCTTCCAGCAGTAGGGTGAATATGGCTTCAACCAGCAATGCAAAGTGGTTCAGGTAGCGCGGAGGTAGTATGCCCAAGCAGCAGGGCAGGGCATAAAAAACCAAACAATGCCGCCATTCGCTGGCTTACCAGTGGCACTTGTCCTTGAGCGAACGTGGCAGACGAGTGAATGAATGAGGTGGCTTTATTGCCAGCAGCCTTCTGTCCACTTTGGTGATTGTTACGGGCGCCCTGCACGAATAAAAATCTGCACTTGGCGCTGGTGTGCAAGTAACAAGAGCATTGCTTATCACTGTTTACTGTTCTATTCTAAAAAGCAGCTTTAACAAATTAGTTCAGGTAGCGCTGGGGTAGTATGCACAAGCAGCAGGGCAGGGCACAAGCATGCTGCATGCCCAAATTTTGTGGGACCTTTTAAGCGTTAAATCTCAACATAGCAGCAGGACATCATGTAAAATAAAGAGCACTGAAATAGTGTCAGGCGCTTAGGTTGCATGGAAAACATCGAGAAGGGTAACAGAAAAAAAACTCTGCCTTTATCTTCTTCACATGCAGCAGACAAATTCACACAAACTGGCTGAGAAGATGGCACTGGTTGCTTTGAGGCGGAATTAGAACATAAGTGAACCAACGTGAAAGGCGTTAGATTAGGTTACATTCCAGCATGGCACAACATACCAAGATGTTATGTCGCACAGCTCACAATTCAAAGGTCAAAAATACGACACCACTTTGTTTTGACTCATAATTCATGCTCTATAATTTTTTCTGGATCCACTGCCATATGTTTATGGAGACCCGCCGCGGTGTCTCAGTGGTTACGGTGTTCGGCTACTGAGCCGGAGTTCCCAGGTCCGAATCCGACCATGGCGGCCACGTGGCCACGTTTCATTTCGATGGAGGTGAAATGCAAAAACGCGCCCCTGAGCTGTGCGACATCAGATCCCCAGGTGGTCGAAATTAATCCCCAGCCCTCCACAGGAGCCCTCTTTCTTCATAGTTACTGCGTCATTTCCTTTCTTCATAAGCCAATTTTGATGTTCTTGCAATGCAATATCAGACACAGAAATTAATTGTACTGCTGTTCTTGCATGCAGCCTAAAATGTTTAAATTACAAGGTGCAGCACTAACCCCAGTAGCACAAGGTGGCAGGCCCATGCGGGTCCGACATGGGCAATGAGGGCTGGTGGCTGCCCGCAATAAACCTACATGGGTCCTTCGTGGGCGCAGTGCTGGCAAAACGGGTTTGGGCTGCCCATTTTATGCCTGAGTGGGCCCCTCGTCAGCTACGCATGGGCTTAAAAAGAGCGGCCAGCCCACCTGGGTCCCACCACAGATACATGCGGGCAACAGTGCCGGCTCTATCATGGCGAAGTGTGGGCAGCCCCCCTTGGGGCTGCCCCTGCAGCGCCTTGACGGAGCCACGGTGGTTTTGTGTGGGCAGAGAGATAGTATTCCCGCCTTCGGCCTACATGGGTCCTGTGTGGAAAATACAGGGGCTAAACTTTGGGCTGCACAGCGGCGAAGTGTTGTAGGCATGCAGTTTGGGCTGCCTGAGCAACGCCTACATTGGTCCCGCATGGGCTAGGCGTCGGCACATTTGTCATTTCCGCATCTTCCCCGCCTTTATCCTAACCAGGGTATGAAAGGGCTAAGCATGGGCTGCATGCAGTTCGTGTGCATAAAATATGGAGTTACATGATGGTGAAGTGCGGGCAAACCCAATAGAGGCGGCCCCTGCAGCACCCTCAAGGATCCAAGGAGGCTAGCTGCGTGTGGGCAAACATACAATATTCCCGCCTACAGCCTACAAAGGCACTGCGTAGAAAATACGTGGGTGGAGCATGGGCATATATCAGCCATTCCCACACTTTCCCCGCCTACATAGCTGGTAGAAAAGGGCTATGTGTGGACTATGCAGCGGCAAAATGTGGGTGCGTGAACCTGGGCTATACGACAGTGAATTGCGGGCAACCGCGATGGGGGCTTGCCGTGCATCACTCTGACGACACTGTGTGTGGAAACGGGAGTATATTTAAGCCTGTAGCCTTCGTAAGTCCTGCGTCGATTATTCTGGAGTTTGCAGTGCAGAAACATCACGCGTAATGTTACCGATCGTTGTCCGGCGACACCTATGGACATGTTGTTCCACTTACATTAGCCTGGCTGCATATCCTACATTACATGTAAAAGGGCTGCATGGGTACCACAGCGATAGAGCATGGGCGCATGGGTGAAGTATATATATATATATATATATCCGCAGTATATGGGCTGCCACTCAGCACGTTGATGAAGCCAGACGAATGTGGGCAAATAGCTTGTATTCCCGCGTTCAAGCTAAATATATTCTGCATAGAATATGGAATTAAGCATGCAATTTAAGTTATATGCGCTTCAAAATCGCAAAGCATATAGGTAGACGAATTCCGGCTGCCAGCAATAACTGAGGCGGTCCCCTCTTCCGACCTGGTACAAACGGTTCTTGTCACTTTTGTTGGGGGTCATTTGATAATTTTAATTTTTTATGGTCCCTTGATGTTCTATTTATTGAGATTTTGCAGTAATACACATTTCGTTGAAATCTACAATAGCACCTTCGAGATAACTTTTTTTTTGAAGTTGAGTAAAACAGACTTGTTCTGCAGATCATATCTTTGTAGCATAAGGCCAAATGTGGCTTACGAGAAACTTGGTGCTGTGCTAAAAAATATGCCGTGAAAGCTCGTTAATCCGGTCGGCAAAAGACCAGAAAGAAAAGAGAAAAGCTAAGAAAACAATTTGTAAAGTTGTTCTGCAAGGAGCTGAAACATTGTCGGCTGCTTTTGACATGAAAACTGGCTAGAAATGATGCACAGAGTCGCGGAGCGCCTTAGTCTAACTGCAATTTTGTAACAGTTCGCAGTATATATTTACCATGACGCTAATAGCCACGCTAATAGCCACGCGCCAGCGCCTAGCGTGCTTCCCAACGCCGTTCAAATCCAGCGCGCTGCTGCCAGGTCACGTGGCAGGACGCAGCACACCATCCTCCCCTCCTCTTCCTCGGTGCATTCCGGAGTGATATCCGGCTAGGCCTTACGCCGCGCCATGCCGTGCTCCGTGCTGCTGCGGTTCGTGTGCTGTTTGTGTCTGGTTTCAAAATCGTTCCTTCAAACTTCGGTTTGGATTTCCTGCTTATCGTAGCTTGAGCCGCGTGTCAGCAATGTAGCCGTTCGCGTACTTTGTGAAGTCACCACGCCGAAAAGCATGGAGCCGTTTCATATTGACAACACGTTCGGCTTCAACCGTAGCCTCCGCGAAGCAAGAGAAGAAAGCGGTTACTGGAATGCGTAGAGTCTTCGTTTCCAGGTGAGACCCATAGTGTAGCGTAAGAGTGCGTGCAGTTTGCGACCGCGTAAATAAACGAGCGAGCGCAAAGGCGAGAAGAAGCGGAAGGGACGAGGCTCTGTCAGCTCTGTCCTGTTCGTTTCCCTTCGGCATTGCGCGTGGGTCACTGGTTGTTTCCGCGGTAGCAAAGTGCATTCCACATCGAATCATCAAACTGCTGGTCTGTCAGTGTTCACAGTGTATGCGTTGCGACGTGAGCGCCGAGGTGTATGCATTGATGCGTTTGCTGAATGGCAGGCACGCGTAGGAGTTCTAAATGTAAATGTGGCAATTGTAGACCGCCCAGCAAGGCGCGTCACTATGTTTTGGGCTTTCGTTAAAGTGGTTGCCCGACTTCTTGTTCATTATTCGACGTGGGACGTGATCGTGCACTGCCTGCACGCGTGTTTTTGACGCCAGTATCGGCCCGTTGCGGACTGCCGATAGCGGGCGCCGCGCGGTCTGTTTAGCGTTCTGTTATTCGCTACGCGTATGTGCGTCTTTAGAGTGATCTGATGTGGCGTCTTAAGGTTAGAAGACACCTCTAAGAGCCGATTACACCAGCTGTCAAGCTCAGAGTGGGAGGGGTGTGACGCGTCAAGGCATGCAAGCGACTGAGTGAATTGAAGCGACGCGTCACTGCGGTACCACAACAGGTAGCTGCCTGCTCAATCACTTTTGTAACATTGGTAACGTTGCCTGCAGCTGTAAAGTTCTTTTAGTTGCTGGCGGCCGTGAATAAAAATCATTGCTAAATGATGACGAAGAAGTAGCCCTAGAAAAAGAGCGCTTTGTAGACCATTGAAATTAAGTGGTTTTGAATAACCTAAGTAGTAGAGATCTTATCATAAAAACTAGTGTGAGCAAGTGGCGTTATGTATTTGAAGTTTGGCTGTTTAAACATTTTCTTGTGGTTGTGTGAAATGCCAGCAATACAAATAATTATCAGGAGGTGCCAGTTATTGTGGGTGCAAAATACACAGCTGGAAATTATGATGTTATGCAGGTGAAGTGCCTTCTCTTCAGTAGTGAAGAGGTCTGAAAAGAGCTTCCTCGGAGAAGATGTCTCAACTGTCCAGATTGGGGCTGTTCTTGTCTGTGCCCGTTCAGCGTACATTCCAGAGCACAAGTATGTGTCGAGTTTTCTCAGATCTGTTTTTTTTCAGCTCTGCATTGAGATCAGTGTGTTGCAATGTCTGCTTTGGACCAGAACGTTGATGGCATGTATTGGCATTCCCCTATTCAAAATAACGTGTATGTCTCTTCTCAATAGGTCATCTTTAGATAGTGCCAGTTTCATGCTCAGAAAGAAGCAGTCCTTAAATACAGGGGGGTCTCGGCTGGCCTCATAACCCTTAAAAACTAGCGAGGAATCTGAGACTCCCTGTACTAGAATGTAGGGAGCGTATGAATCCGAAGCAAGCAACCAATTTTCTTTTTCTTGTTAGTGGTTTTTGGAACATTTCTCCTGTCATTTTTAAAATTTCGTGGTGATTTTTAGCAAGAATCATTAACATGCTTTCTTATAGCCAAGACGCAAAAATTGCAACGTTGACAGCACAACACACAGGGTGCAAGAAAAAGGGAAACTCGCACCCTCATACCACGATTGAGTCCAGAGCTGGCCGCTCAGCTCCAAGGCTACACAGCAACAACGAGCACAATGGCATAGCCTCAGCTCAGCCGCTTTCTCTCTCTCCCTCTCTAGTTCACTCCCCACCCGTTCTCGAGTCACTAGAGACCCCCTTCAATGCAGCCAGGCTTTAAAAAATGCCAATATGAAGTAATGGGCTACAGGGCAGCATTCTAAGCTGATATTACAGCATGAGAACAATGCTTTTATTCTTTTTTCCTCTAGTATCCATCTCCCATGGCACTCCTCATAGCCAATCATAGTAGAAGGATAACCATGTCAAGCTTCTGCAGTAATGCCGGTGTCACATGGCACTCCTCAGAGACTGGTCCAGCAAATACGTCTTATTTCACTTGATGAAAAGAATATGAATGGTGTTATATAGTGCAGCTATGAATGCACATCAAAGATGAAACATTAATTGGACTTGACATTTCCTCTTCTGTGGCCGCTCACTCTATAACGAGAGTAGAAACAGCGCTAATTTTACACAAACCACACAGAAAGAACAGACAGGACAGAGCCCGTCCTGTCTGTTCTTTCTATGTTGTTTATGTAAAAATTAGCGCTGTTTTTACTTTTGTTACACAATGTTACACCAACTAGTCCAGCAAGAGGTACTGTTAAAAGAACTTTTCACTGTAGTTGCACTATCTTTACTGCCTCTAGATCTGAGCGGAAAATAAGCACTGTCTACTGCAAACTACTTCAAGGTCTGTTGAAATATAGCCTGTGCACAAAAAAAGCTAAAAGTGCTAAATGAAAAAGGTGAATGTTCACCATAAATTGTTACCTTTGTGATTATCTTGGTCAGTTTTGATTTTTTTTCCCATTTCACTTGCTTGGTGATGACACTGTGCAAGTTCAGTGAATATACTTGCTCTAATACACTTACAGGAAATTAGGAGCTTGTAGTTACCTGTGTGACTCAGCCTTTCGGCATGCTACCTGATATCATAGTTCAACAAAGCGTGAAAGAAACGGCATATACTATGGACACCAGATGTTTGCTTGCGTCTTTTTTCAAATGCCTTAGACATTAATGTGCAGGCGTGGACCGAAGTAAACGGAGCGTGCCGCACAAGAAAGAACTGCTTTCCAGCACCGCCTACCGAAACCACACGTAAGCTCAAAATCGCGACACGCATATGCAGGCCCCCTACCGGCGCAACCCTCTCATTGCTCCTCTTGCCTCGCATTCGGCCGTAGTCAGGGTCACGCTGATGATGATTATGGTCGGATGGTTGTGCCCTTAGTAGCGAGTGGGCATTTCGGAGCGCACAGACCGCTGCCCTTGATGCCACAAATCCCGCGGGGGCGATGCTATCATTATGTCGTTTCATCTGTGGCAGCTGTAGGCGCGTTTCCATCGCAAATAGCACGCGTCCTTCAATCTTTAGTTGCCTCTGGGATTCATTTCCATCTCGCTATAGACCAAATAAACTCAAAAACACTCGATCCATTACCGCCGTTTCGGGTTCTTTTAACACAGTTACCGTTCATTTTCGGCTTGCACCTACGAGGAACCGACGGAGCGGCGAAGCATGCGCCCTGTGTGTCTGTACTGCACCACAGTGCTCCTGCATTGGAGCCTCGCCTAGGAAATCAGCTTAAAATGAGATGAAACCGCCGCTCTTGGCGCTTTTTGCAGCGCGATCCAGCGTCTCAAGGATAGTGACTGCTTCCAAATGTGCTGGATGCAGCTGTTGGGTTTCCACACCTATATTCTCAAACAGACCAATGTCTATATGTAACCGGTAGCTGTGAAGTAATACAGCTCGTACAGAGGAGTTTGGATAACTTGCTGGGTTCTGTCGTGGCTCACACTCTGATTAGTGGGCGATCACGGGCACTTATATACCGAATTTCGCATGCGGGGCACGCAACAGTGACGCACTGCTGCCGCGGCATTCGTGTGGGTGAGACAGAGGGTGCTTGTAGTCATCCCAAGATCCGAAGGTGCATGCAAAGTGATTACCATGACCTCTGCTCTGCACATGACAGCGCGATACGCAGCGCACTGTCTCAGTGGTGATAAGAGCAGGATCCAGTATAGGGGCAGTTTGTTTCGCGGGAGACAGGCAGGGTGCATGCACTAGTGCTGCGTCAGTGCCTGGTAGGGACAAGGCGAATCATCAGTGATAACTGTAGAAAATTAACACAAAACTGCGGCAGTATGCCGAGTGTTTCGAGCGCGTTTGCTTGCGAGTTAGACGCAGCAGAGTCTCAGCGGCAGCAAAAGTTCGAAACATGCGGGTTGTTTGCGGCGCAAACACGCCTCCAGCTGTCTCAAACGAAGCGGCTTAATGGTAGAGGCGTCCCCGCGCAATGTGCCTTATCAAGACAGCGGTCTTTGTTTTCCGAAATGTTCGCTAGCTACACAGAGCACGACCATCCGATCATGATCATCATCAGCACGACACAGACGCCGGACGAATGCGAGGCAAGCGGAGCATTGAGAGGGTCACGCCGGAAGTGGGCCTGCACATGCACGTGGCGATTTCGAGCTTTCGTCTGGTTTGGCTAGGCGGCGCTGACACGCAGTTCTTGTGCGGCGCGCTCCGTTTACTTCTGTCCGCACCTGTTTATGGACCACACCGTGATATTTGCTCTATGACTGGTAAATAATTTATAATTGTCTTTCTCCTTGTTGTTTCAGTATTATCAACCGAACGATGGCTGCGACGTGTAGTTGGTATTCAGGTCATGGCAAAAGCAAGAAAACTGGTAATATAACTGCTGCTATGGCATTTGTTGTCATTCCAGCTTTTGAAACAGGCTGTTTTATGTGTTTTAGTGAATTAAAACTGCATATCGACATTTATATTGTAGCCTTTTCTATGCCTCAGCAGACCTAAAGGCCAACTGGGCATCACAGCCATCATTCGGCTGATCAAGCCTAAACAACATCAGAGAAGGAAATGGAATTATAAATTATTTAATGGTAGACAAATACCACTTGGGGATTCATGTATTCTAATGTCTAATGCAGCGTTTAAAAAAATATGTGACCAAAGTTACGTTTTTATAGTCCTTGAAACTTATTTTTTAGGTGTTGTCTATTTCACTGATCTCAATTTGCAGTGGTAGCAGTGTTCAGTACTGCTTACCTTCTTTTTGTTGTCCTCTTTTCATTCATTGGTTGGGCCCTGTTTTCCTGTGTTATTCTGTGTTCTGTAATCGCATAGTGCATCCCTTCTTTTTTGTTTGTGCACCACTTCTGTTCAGTGTTTTTTTTTTGTGGCAGGCCTCATGACAGCTGGCAGCTTTCCTTTCATTTTTGCCTTCTCCTCTGACGGTGCTCATGGTACTAGACAAAATATAGTTTACTGAAAGGCTGAATTCTAAATTGTACAGCATCATTAAGGTGCCCTCTTTCTTTTTAGCACATGCCAATAATGGTGATACCTACTGTCGCCAAGAATCTTACATTGACACAAATTTGTTTCACAAGTGCAGGGCATGCTTTGCTCTCATGTAGAGTTTGTGAATTTACAGTGTATAGTTTGTACATGGTCTCTTAGTTGGTAACTGACACAGTGGCCTCATTGGCTGAACTTTATATTATTATGAAGGTAAGAATTTGTTTTTCTCACTGCTGATGAGCTTTACAGGAGCTTATGATGCCTTCAACAGTCATGTCTTTTATTGCTTTAGTTAGGATACTGAGGCTCAAATGAGCGAGCATCTGAGGCCAAACTACCAGTATAACTTCGTGCCGTTTGTCAGCTTTCTTTATGATGTGCATAACTGTTCAAGTAGGAAATAATTTCAGGTCTTAGTGGTCCTTCATTTTCTTTTGCTTTTCAGCCTTTATGCCAGATGTCAGATTTCCAGGGTAGTTTGTCACATCCTTCATCATTGAAGTAGGTAGCACAATGTACCAGCGTGACAATTGGTCATTATAACTAAGCACCCCACCCTCCCTTTATGAGCACACCAAAGCTGAGATCTGATGGAAACTTTGATGAGTATTGACACCTGAAGTTGTCTTGTTACAAGCATAATGTTACGGACCACTTTAAAATTTCCTTATGCTATTGGGTTCAAATCATGTTTTTGCTTGCTGTCAAACTCGCTCAATGGCACTTTAATTGTGAAAATTAGTATAACACTTGGAAAAGGCAGCCAGGTCCTTCATTGAATGTGAGTGGTGCACACTGGAATCCTGCTCCTGCAGCAAATCATGTGGGTCATATTGGAGGTTGTGTTAAAAAGTAATGAAGCATAGATATGAAAATGGTGATACACAGTTATTACCATTTTGTGGCCCTTGACCAATTTCTGTCTTTTAAAGGCACTGCACTAAAAAGAAACTGAAGTGAACTGGAGCCGCTGGAAACCTTTTGTGTGAAAAAAGGCATACTGACTGTGCTCATGACAATTTGATGATTGTGCAAAATTTCAAAATGACCATTTTACTACTTTTTATGAACATGTACTCTCTAGTGTCACATAAGGCGTAATGACAGGGCTTGTCTTTAATTTTTCTTTGCACTTCAGTTTTGTTTCTATATATATTTTGTATTTCTTAGCATGAACACCACAGGCCATGCACTCCTGTATTAGTTTGTATAAGGAAACAGTGGCAAGTCAAGTGTCTCTACGTGTGGGCCCCTCGTTGAACACTATTCTAAGGCACTAAGTTGTTTGCCTTGGACTATGTCAATAGCTCATGCGCTTCTAGCTGAAAAAATAATGTTTCGTTCAATTTTGACTACAAGAACTTTGCTAACTAGGCAGCATGTTGAGGACACGTTAGATTTACTACAGGTCAACCGGCATTAGTGCCTTGCTTGAGAAGGGCATGGGCAAGAACTGCAATTATAAAATTGCTCTTGCCAGTCACTGCGAAGCCGCCACGGTGGCTGAGAGGTTATGGCACTCGGCTGCTGGCCTGAAAGACGCGAATTCAATCCCGGCCGCGGCGGTCAAATATCGATGAAGGCGAAATTTTTGAGGCCCGTGTACTGTGCGTTGTCAGAGCACTCTAAAGAACCCCAGGAGGTCGAAATTTCTGGAGCCCTTCACTACGGCATCTCTCATAGCCTCTTCGCTTTGGGACGTTAAACCCATTTAAGCCAAACCATAAACCGAACCAGTCACTGCGTGTTGATTTAAACACTGGCAGTGCTCCTACCAATTTTATTTTTAGTATTTGCTACCACACACTAATCTGCGATTTTGAAGGATGAAGTCATTTGTTTAACAATTGTGCAGATAAAGTTGCATATTCTAAAAGACAAAGCAAGCAGTTGCCTTTTGTACCTCACACTGCTATCATAACTCGCTACTATTGAATGGCCTCGTCAACGTCTAGGCGTAAGTCCTGTGTTGGTAATAAATGAAATGATTTCTTTCTTTCTTCAAGACGTGTTAATGCATACTGCCGCTGTGAAGTGTACAAATACAATTATTATTATAGTTCTGGCAGCGAGTATAGCTTATAATTTTTATACGCGTGTTCTTTTTCCTGTAGTTGTATCTGAATTAAACGTAGAGAAGGCAATGTATGACACTATGAAGGAAATCCAAAAGGATGCAGTAATTCACAAGAGGACTGCCACTACCATCTGGTCAATAGAAGGAGTTGTACAATATAGTTCCAGTGGCAAGTGCTCAGGATGTGACAGTGGAAGGCAAGGAAAAAGTTCTCCACAAGGCTAAGCATAGAAGCCTGGGATAGTCGTTTCTGGGCAGAATAATGAGACATCATTCCAGCGCACAAAAAATATATCTGGTGTCCGGGGTGTCTATACTCTTCGTTCGTGCGTTTTTGTGCGCTGGAGTTCTGTTTCATAATTCACTGAAGTGAAAAATGGATGCACTGAGAAGCAACTGCTTTAGCTGGGTTTATTTCTGAGGCATACAGTCACTCCATCAGTGTATGTGAGAATTACGACTAGGTTTGTTGGTGGTTTATAATATGAAAGTGCCAAACAAAGGATAATGACAAACATACAAGACGTCACCAAATATTTTTAGATGTTGTCTTCTTGTGAAAGTTTATTTATAGGAGGTTAAATGATGGGTGCAGTTAGCTCGTGTGAGGATAAAAGCAGCTTAAAGGCCTTAGCTCTATGAACAGTGAGGCAATGCATGATCAGTGAAATTACACATAATGAACAACTTTTAGTGAATACTCAGGAAATGGAAACAGAAGACTGACGGTACTTAGCAGTCATTTGCCCTGAAGCTTGGAATTTAGGTACTGAGGCCTAAGTGATGCTGATTCAGTATAGGCATTCGTGGGTGCCGCCATATTTGCCATCGTCCATGAATCCTCTGGTTGCCTCTATTTAACAACGAAAATTTGTATGTTATAACTTGTCGCCATCACTGAAAGCATTTTGCATGAAAAATCTTGAATTGAATGCAAGCTGGCCTATCCTTTAGCTGACAGATGCCACGATGGAATTGACTGTTAGAGTACATCATGTAGCCCATAATGAGCCCCTGTGTTCCCTTACCTTCTCGGCTCTCTTGTCTAGCTGTTATGCATACAGTTTTGCAAGTCACGGTCTAACTTCGGCTACTTCAGTTTTCAGGTAAAAAAATTTTGGCCACTTTTTACTCAAGCATAGGTGTCCTTGAGCTCTGTTTTGCTAGTTTTGCAGCATGCTTTGTAAAATAGTTTGTGGCATTGGATATGACAAAGCATATCTTAGCCACTTTTTCACACTTAGCAGGGATGGCCCAGTGAGGCCTGTAGAGATTGCTCGAAGCGTTTTCAATAATTTGTAGCGTTCATGTTGGGAAGGATCATGCGACTTGTGTGTTAGGTATATGTGTGGCAGTAAACATTGCTACTTTAGAAAAGGCGCCGGTCTGCCATACAATGCTAGCGAAGCCTAAAGAACTTCACTTAATCTAAATTAATTTGGAGCCCTGCACTACAGTGTATTGAAGCCGTTATTATTAACTGCCTTGGTGTGAGAAGCGGCTCTTGCAAGTGATCTACCTGCTTAGAAACAGTAAACTGGTTAAGCTTTTTCACTTAACCCGTAATGAACTCGGATATTTTTTATAACTTGAACCCTACGCGTGGATGCACCAAAAAGTGCATCTCATTGCAACACAGGCAGTGCTAGGCACCATAATGGACAGTGCACAGTACGCATCTACTGTGGGTTTTGTGTGTGTGCAAGTGTCTGCAAGTACTGTGCAGTGAACTGCACCAGAGGCTCAGGATGTGTATAGCAAGCTCTACCTAAACAAAACTGATGTGTGCTCAGGGAGCTTTGGTTTCAATACATTAGGGAGGACAAATATACTGGCAGCTTTTTTTGCAAATCTGTTGGGGTTTTACTAGTGCCAGGGTTCAGAGCATCTTGTTTAAGGTTTGCTTTAGAATCATTACCATTCAGCTTAAAATAAATTTCAGCAGTCGACTTTTTATGCTTTGCTGCCAAAATAGGAAGAAATGAAGTGGATTCGTCTTCTAAATAGATGCAGCCAGCCAGTGCTTTACAGTTCTGCACCCTGTGCGCATAAAAATTCTCAATACATGGATTTTGTCACCCTGAAATATACTTGCATCAAATATACTTTTTAATGGCACTACATCTCATCTCCTTTTTATGCTCATCTTTATGGGCATCTAATCATAACTCTAATTCCTAAATTCCTCTTAATTTTTTTGTTTTCTGCAGCAGTAGAATTTACATACCAATTTATTTTTCTAGGTTACGAAGTATTAGAATCTCTGAGCCTGGTAAGGAATGAAATTACCCGAGATGCTAGAGTGCTGTTGATTGTCTCAGGAAGCCTGACTTTGTGTTAGAAGGACTGTCATGCTCAATATTAGTTGCAACGCCAAAATATTATAGGAATTCAGATTAAGTTGCAGGCATTTCAGCTGTGGTGTAAATATATGCAGTTAGCTATGAATACAAAAGAAATGCACTTAACGCAATAATTCACACTTTCTTTCACATAGCATGATGACGAACAGGGGCAAGGGAGGAGGCACCTCAAAGCGTTGTTGGTGTCTTCCCCCTCGACCGTGTTCATCGTTGCACTGTGTGAATGATATTGTGAAATACTAGCTCATCCAGACACTGATTTCAAGCAAATAATGCAAGTGGGGCGCTCTATGTGAGTGGCATTGCTTTACTATTAAAGCAGAAGACAGTTGATTTACTGCAGAGACATTGCAAGTCCTATTGAATGCGTAGTATATGTTTGTATTACTGAGCTAAATTTAATAGCACTATTTGCTAGTTGTCTTTGCACTGTGATTATTATAGTGTATTTCACACAAATTCGTGATTTCGTTCTGTTGTACTTGAAGCATTGTGGCTACATAGCTGGAGTCAAGCTGCTATCAGGGAAATGCAACATATTCTACTTTTCTAGAAAAGATGCACGCTATGATGCTAAGGGCCACCATATTGACTATACTGCCAATTTTGTCTACCAAAAAAGCTAAGGATGCTTTTGAGCAAATGTGAACATTTTTTTCTTTCTTTACGATACGAGCTTGCGCGTCATCTTCGGCAAGAACAGAAATGATGTGGTTATGTGCATGCTCCAGTGTACAATCATGTGAAAAATTATGACACTGCGAGTGTGTGCCACACTATGCCTAACTGCATGCAGGTGCCACCCAATGAAATGCTCATGCCATCAAAACTGACGCAGCGAAATTGGTGGATGTTAGTGCACTTGTCTCGGCATCAGGAGTGCTTGTCGTTTTACACCATTTGGCATGCGTTCGCAGGGATCTGTAAATTTTTCACAGGATAGTATGTCCAAACTCACAGAATCTCTATAAAGACATTCTATGGTACACCAACCACACCAAATGAAATGGGACACCGACCACACCAGGAAACACTAATCCAAAGCACACCAGAGCAGGTATCAGGCAACCGGATCACAGCACAGAACACCAGACCAGGACACTACAGGGTCACACCAGAACCCGTGTCTGAAAAGGCCAGTTTGATGCAAACACCGAAATTGGGCAGGTGTTTTTTTCGACTTGGTATATTGCATTTCTTTCAATTGTGCCTATGAACTACTGGCAAGATATTGATTCCTTTTAATATAATTTTGAAGTCTGGTGTTTTGTTCAGCTGTAGTTTAATTTGAGCCCTCTATATATGGTGAGTCCACTTCAAATTATGTTGCGACTTCGAAATTGCCTCGTGTTGCGTTTTGAATTGTAGACCTGAAAACTTCATTTTGTACAAGTGTAGTTGAATCAGTGTGTACTGTAGATTTGCTGTTCTCTCACCCACCTTGCCCGTTTCCTGTCTCTTACCGTTAGACCTATCATTTTTCTTTCCATGGCTCGCGGCGTTGTACTTAACTTCAGCTGGACTCTTTTCGCTGGCCTCCATCTTTCTGCCCGTAGGTGAGTACCGGTAATATACAGCTGTTGTACACTTTTTTCTTGAGGGATATTGGTAAACTGCCAATCATGATCTCAGAGTACCTGCCATGTGCGTTCCAACCTATTCTTATCCTTCTAAGTATTTCGCTCTCGTGATCCAGATGAGCTCTCAGTATACCTACCCTCAGTACACGTATTCTTTTACCACTTCCATCCCCTCACTACCGATTGCGAACAGCTGTACCCTTGCCAGACTGTTGAACATTACATTGGCTTTCGGCGTATTACATTTTAGACCAAAATTGCTTCTCTGCATGTCTAAATCAATGGCCATTATTTGCAGCTCGCCTTCTGAGTGACTCAGCAGGACAATTTCGTTAGCGAGTCGCAGATTATTTATACAATAACTAATAATTTCTATATCAATATATAAAGTGGCAGCTCAGGGACCTCATTTGACCAGTGGATTGTGTTGCCTGTTTGCATTCAACACTGTCTTAATTTCTTTTCATCATGCACACTCAAGGGCATTACATCATCTTAACAATCAGTAAAATGGAATTTCCTATCATTTCGGCTGTTAACTCTGAGGAATGCAACGATTGGAGAAACCGCTCAAAAATATGGACTACAGTTTTCCAGACGGGGTGTCGACCTCTGCCTGGAGAAAAAGTACTTATTTTCGGAGCATGGTAAGAGCGATCGAGGACATACTTTTTGTGATTCAGTGGGCGTTCTCTCTTCTAGCTTTGTCGTGAACATTTGAAAGGCAATCATCAAATAGAACTATAAGAATTTAGAAATGAAAAATTACGAGGCAGTAAGTCTCAGAGCTGAGGTCAAATACCTTTTTCTGTTTCCCAATTGTCTAGAGAGCTCGGGTGCTGCGTTGCGGAACAAATGAAGTGAACTTTACGACATCTGCTTTTCAGAGCAAGGAACTTGTTGCTTTGCAGTTCGCATGGCAGTTATGCTGCGATCGAGGGCATTCATATTCAGTGAAGGTCAGTAGCTGCTGTGGTATTTCGATTTATTTCCTTCGCTTACTAATAGAGCGAGCGCTTAGATTGATGTGACCGGGTATCATCATATAAGCAGCAGGCATATCATGAACTTATCAAAGACCAGTTGCTGACAGCTTTGAGAAAATTTTCAATATTAAAACGACGTGCATTTCAGGGGATAATTAGTTTCTGAGGAAAGGAAATGACGCAGTAACTGTCTAACATGTCAGTGGACTCCCAAACTGCGCCGTAAGGGAAGGGATAAAGGAAGGAGTGAAAAAAAATGAGGAAAGAGGTGGCACAGTAGAGGTCTCCGGAATTATTTCGGCCACGCGGGGACCTTTAACGTGCACTTACACCGCACAGCACACGGGTGCCTTTTGCGTTTCGCTTCCATTGAAACGCGGCTGCCACGGCGTTGTTCGAACCCGGAGGGATGAATATCATTTTTTCGCTGCGAAGGATAAGAGCAACAACAATATTACCGCTACTACCTTAGCTTGAAAGAAACTAGTAGATTTTGGTGTATAAATATTTCTATGAAAAAAATCAAGCCCCTCCGTTTTCTAATACCTTTACTTATGAACACTGCTGATGCGAACAATGACTGCGGCCGATGGAAACCGGATATTCCAGCCACTCCTCATCTTTCACTTCGGCACAGGCTGAAGACGCTCCCAAAGCCGACCCTTTTCGTCATGATAAGTAACGGTAGAAAGAAAATGGGGATAGCTATGAGAAACCTTACACCTATATTAGAGAGTGAGAAAAATAAACAGAAAGGCAAGGGCTTTAATTAGGCGATAACTATTATGGTACCCTACACATGGGAAGGACCGCAAAGAAAAAATCAGAAAGGGGAGAGAAGAAAGGGAGTTATCACTTTTTCAGGTGTCATTAGGCCGTTACTAACAGGGCACACAGGGCACAAAGTGAAAGTTTACAACTCTGACCTCGAACCGTACACCTTCAAGAACTTCAAAAATTTCTTTCACAGCTGTCCTCTGGGATGATGGTTTAGTCAAAGAGCCTAAAATCTTGGCTGCTCTAAGGGGACGAGAATCTAAGTAGCGAAGCGTTGCCGCCAGGAGGACATGCTAACGCTAAACCGAGGGCAGTCACAAAGGCTGTGCTCAACTTCCTCATCGTACGCGCAGTTCTAACATGCAGGAGAGTCTGCTATTGCGATTAAGTTGGAGCAGGCATTTGAAAACGCCACTTCCAGTCGCAGGCGACACAACACCATAGCATCGCAGCGGGAGAGGCCTGACGGTGTTTTAAGCTGAAATAAGGAGTAAATGCAGTGGAAACGGTATGCCGAGTTTGCAGCGGTTGACCGTGACGCTAGTGCCTTGTTTTTGACCAAGCACTCGTAGATGTCGATGTCTTGCTGCGTCGGCTCATGTCAGTGGTATCCGGACTATGATGGCATCGCTGTGTACTTACTGAGTTGCGGACTCAGCTGCGTCGTTTCTGACAATGCCACTGTGTCGTAGTAGCCAGTGGAGGATGTCACTGCCCTCTTCCAGTGCCTGTTTTTCTCCGCTGTGAACTGGTTGTGGTCACCATCGCGTCAAGCATACGTGAGACACTATAGGGCAGCTTTAGAATCGCGGAACACAGCCCATTTATGGAGTGTTTTTGCACCAATGTACTGCACAGCGGCACTGTGAGCATCCAATTTTGACCCGGTGCAGGTTGTTCGTAGCAAAACTTGTCATTTAATACTGGCCTGAAAAGCAGGAATCACCACGGCGGAAGCTGAACCTATGAATGACACTGAGCTGTCTGTATATACATGAGTGCGGTCACTATTCTCGGCGTGGAGAAGAGAAAGCGTCAAACTTTTAAGGGCTGACGCCGATAAGTCCGATTTTTTCGCTATTCCCGGAATTGTAAGGCGCACACATTCCGCACACACCACAGTGCAGAGGAAATCCATGCCGCCGGTGTGATGTGCGACGGGATGGAGAACTGGTGGGCTGCCATAACCTTTGAAAACGCAGCGTGTGGTCTGTACTCGCCACTGTAGGTGCGTCACAAAGGAGCCACAAATTAAGATATCGGTATGGTATATGGGTGTTTGAAGTCCCAAAGCGGCTCAGCCTATGAGGGACGACAAATTCGGATATCGTCGGTATGCACAGAGACGTGGACAGTACTAAGTAGGTGCTCTGAGATTGTTATGAGTGTCAGATTAAGCAACGTAGGAGCGAGATTTCCGCCTTTGGGCACGCCTTGGTTGGTGTAATGCACAGGTTTGTGGCACCTACACCTATGATAAAAAATTACGAGGTTTAATTAAGTCTAATCACGTGTGGAAATGCGAATGCTATGCGTGGTCCGCCATCAGGATTTGCGGCTGGTGTCATGGCTAAGTGGCCGAGCGGGCGTCCGCTCCTTAACTATACGCGCGCCATCTGCTGCGCCAACGTCTTTCGTTGCGAGGAGGGGGCGGGTTAGTGTTTGCCTCATGATTGCACTACTACACTACAAGCAAGAAGTATTTTTGCCTTAAACGTACTTTTTGATATGGCTTATTGCGACTTTTGTAATTTATCTCCTTAAAATATCTCGAAGATACGTTTCTTAACAACTCTGTATTCACTGAGAGAGGTACTACTGGTACTTCATCGGCGTTCTCCAAAGTTTACTGCTTGCGCATGGTGAGCTGCCGACTACTCGTGAGAGTTCTACATTACAGTCGCCAACTTTGAAGGCTTGTTTTTCTCTGAATAAAGCTGTACGCTGCTCTTCTTGCGGGGCAGGAATACCGGAAATGCGGACCGCCACCACACGTTAAATGCTTTCAAGACGCGTTTTGTGTAACGGTTTGGGGCGGACCCGGATGACGGCAGTTTAGTTGCAGCTCTCTGCGCACTGCGTGAACCTCCGCATTCACCTCTATTCTATTTTCGGGTCATTGCTCAGACCGAAATCGATTGTCAACCACCTTTTACTGCTCTATGTTTTCGTCGTGCTTTTTCAAGAGCACGAGCCACTATCAGATAAGGCTTCATTTTAACGCCTGTTCATTACCTAGCAACATGCAGGTACATCAGGAAGCGGTTACGAACCATAAGCTCTTTCCAATACTGGTATTTTAGTAGTCTGACAATGTATACAGTGCTGAACAAGCGTAGCTTGTTGGGCCATGTGGTGCATGGCTGCGGAAAAACTCAGCAGAGAAGGACGCGTTCACATGAAGGAGAGGACAGGAGGACCCTACTACTCCTTCTTGTGGTTCTCTGCTGATTTTTATCTTAACTATGCAGTGTTGCAGCAAATAGATCTCCTGAATTTCATGTCTCCTTGTAACGGCAATGAAATCGGAGCCTTCAAAAATAATGTTTCAAGCAGCGATAAAATTGGAATTTAACCTCTACATGGCTACTGTCACAAAAAACGGCGCATATTCGAAAAAAGAAGGCCGCCACCGTCTGGAAGACGGTGAAGCAATGAGCGTTAGCAAAGCGATCGACGCCTGGCGCCATCTACCAGAGAAATTACGATGCAGGTCCACCCACTGTCTACACACACTCATGATACGTCCCAAAGGAATTTTGCTTCGTTTAGGGGGACAAGGTGGGCCTAAAATTCGGCTTGCGGTGTGATATCGTAATGCTTCATTTAGTAAATGCATGTATGCAGTGCTTAGCTATTATTTAATTGTGGTTTTATTTCTATACCACAACCCATAGGGTTTTATTTGCCTACCAAATTCAGTACACCACTGTCCCCGGAGAGATGCCCCTTGTTGTCGGATTATATACAGGTTGTGCCAGCTAAGTTTAGCCCGAGTTTAAATATATACCGAGGCTCTCTAAGGTTACGTAACCATATGCACGATTCTGGCTATTGTATGGAGCAAGTCGCACTATTTTTGTATTGTGCTCAATTGGGCAATTAGTAGAAGTTAATTAACCAACTTCGCTAGCACAAGCGACAGACGAAAAAGGTCAATGAGAAAGTTTTATAACGGTCCAGAAAACTTCCTTTTGAACAGTTTTTAACTCCCCATCTATTACGTATATGCTTTTTTTCGCGCACTGCAGAAGCCCGCGAAATAAAAAATATTGATGACGGCTGAGCTCTGTTAGTCCAAGACATACGTAGCGTAAGCGCGGCGACATCTAGTTCGGAAGAGTTAATATATGAAAGGCGCGCATTCACTACACGCGCTTTTATTCAAAATTAAACCTTGAGCCGTCGTGGCGGAGTGTTAGCGTCTGCGCCTCAAACTCCAAAGGGCCTGATTTGATTCCCAGCCTCGACACCGGTTTTTTTTATTCAGTCAGTGTGCGGGTGCTGGCCACGTGGTGCGGAGCCGCTAGCGACGCAGCGCCGTGGCTTGTCACGTGGTTCGCCGCGCGGTTGGTCACGTGACCAGTTACGTGTCGGTCGCGTGGTGCAGTTTCCAGAGAATGGGCAGACCGGCGAGGCGCGCGAGGTGGTGGCGGCTCTGGCGCGCCAGCTGTGCGACGAGTGACGTCACCGCATCTCGCGCTTGCGCAGCACTGCTCTTCCGGAGCCGCGCAAAACTGCTTAAACTAGGCCAGTGGAGCTTACGGTACAAAAATACCACATGACATGCCCGCTTTTGCGTCGCGATTTGCTGTGCTCTCAAACGTTCCGGATAGGAGCTAATAGATCATTTAGCCCGGTCTGTTGCCCCTTAAAAGGCAACAGGGCAGGGACGCACTAGCTGGCTGTGCAATTTACGCTAGCCGTATGCTTCCCTCGAGGCGCTTGATGACAGCGACAAGCAGACAGTCCTTATCGCTTGCGCTCCCGTAATTTCACAGCGGCCCTATCACCGTTTAAGCAGCAGCACACCTGGCTAAATGAGCTGTTTGTTGGGCGGAACGTATGAGAGCACTGAAATCGCGGCGCGAAAACGGACATGTCACGTGGTATTTGTATTTCACGGGCACCGGCAGTGTGCGAAGAAAGGCTAATAGGTAATAGATGGAAAGTTCAAAACTATTCAGTTGGACGTTTTCGGGCCGTTCTACAAATTTATCATTGGACTTTTTCGCCTATCTTCGTTGCTTGCGAAGTTGATTATTTAATCTAGACCAATTTTGCAGTTATGTACAATACAAAAATAGTGTGAGTTGCTTATGCAATAGCCAGTCATATGCTAGTTGCTGCCACAGATGGCACTGTGATCTCAAGGTGGTAGCAGACCCCACAAAATCATGAAACGTGATGAGTAGGAGCTAACGCTCTTAAAAACGGCAGACTCCACGAAATCACGAAACGTGATGATTAGGAGTTAACGTTCTAAAAAACGGCGCAGCGTGGAAGCAATCGCGACCGCGCGTACCGTAAATAAATCTAAACAACCGAGAAGCAACCACGGAGAGCGCGTAACCTGGCGTGTGCTGCTACCCTTTCCACTGTGCTCGGCGGCGCTGTGCCAAAGGGAACATGGCCGCGCGCGCCGTCAATTGTTCGAGAACCTCCAAGTTAGTTCTAATCGTTGTCAATAGAGAGGGCGTAGCCTTGGCCCCGCTAAGTGATCTCCTCTTTTTCTCTAGCACCGAGGGCGGGGCAAAACGAAAAGTCCCTGGAAACTTCTGGAACCAGTTTTCGCGCTTGACCAATGGGTGCGCGCTCCCGGCGCAAGAAGGAGAAGGAAATTGTGCAGTTGATAATGTGCGTATGTGTGCACCTGCCTTGGCGCAAAGAACGAACAGAAGCGGACCGCGCCTATAAATGAGGGGCGTTAACCGTTCTCTGTCAGCCCAAGCCACCGTTCAAGCTTCAAAGAGGCGCGACCGCTGGACCCCTAGGCAAACACCACTAGCCAAGCCACAGACCAGCGAGGCAGCGAGCGGCAACCTGTAGGACGGCACCGTTGAGTTCCTCAGGTCGTCGAACTGCCGCAGCACCCGATGAACAAATTGTGTTTAGTTTGCTGTCTCTCTCTGGGTTAGTGCACTTTGGGTGCAAAGCTTTTGTAGAATTGTAATCTCTCTAGAGTGTTAATTTGCAGGAGATGCATTGTTTTGTAAATCACTTTGTATGTGCTCGCACGAATGATTGTGAAATCCCCTCTATCGTCTCTCCTGTATCAACATTGTTCCCTTCCTGAACTTTTGGCTCCCACCAATTTTGTGGCCTGCGACCGGCGAAACCTGGGCACCAAGCGACCACCCCTTTTGTAACTTGTTAGCTGTTCGCCGGCTGAGCTTGCCACGCTGAGTCCAGGTTATCTCCTTTCTGACCGAGAAAGCTACCCCTACACGCTCTAAGCGTGCCTGGTACTGCAGGCTAAAGTGCGCAAAAAGGTGACATATTCTGGCGCCCGAGAGAGGACGTTTGGTGGTTTTCAAACGCAGACGACGGAGGAAGGGCCGTAAGAGGTTTACGAAGAGCTCGTAGGCGAGTGTTTAGCAGCATAGCGATACTGTGAGGTGCCGCGCTGAAGCGGTTCGAGATGCTCACCGAGTGTAGGTACCCTTTGCCTTGAATATAGATTTCGGTATTCAAATATGAGCTTGAAAGAACTAGTTGAGGTTGCAATCCAGATGGGGATGACCAGAGCATAACTGCGAAAATGGGTGAATCAGGAGAAGGACAGGACAGAAAAAGAAACACCAAAGGCTCGAGAAGTAGCTGAAAAGAAAGGCAGAAGGCTCGAGAAGAATGAGAAAAGTAAAGACAATGGCTCAACAAGAAGCCGAAAAGGAGAGACCGAAGGCTCGGCAAGCAGCCGAGAAAGAAAGCGATAGGGAATTTGAACGTGAAAAGCAACTGTATGCCATGAAGCTTGAACTCCAACCCGCTGCGAACCACTCAGCGGGAGTTTAAAGCACTAGAGAAGAAGGTAGCAGCTTGCGAACAGATGCCAGCAGGTTATTTCCCAGGTTTGATTAAAAAAGGGACGACCTCGACGCGTTCCTCAGGTGATTCGAAGAGATCGCATGAGGCCACAAAAAGTCATACAGTGAATGCGCTACTGTTCTTAGCACGTTTCTTAGAGGTGAAGCTCTAAGTGTATTCGGGCGACTGTCGCCTGAAGATGCAGCAAGCTACAGAAAGGTAAAGGCCGCCTGGCTTAAGGAATTCCGACTCACCATCGAGAGATTTCGAGATAAATTCAGAACAAGGAAGCCCACAGATGGCGAAACAGCAACCCAGTATGTGGCGAGATGAAGTCACTACTTTGATCGGTGAACGGAACTTTCGGAAAGCGCACAGGAGTACAGTGCACTTTGCGAGCTGCTCATCAAGGAGCAATTGCTGAGTAGCTGTCCCCCGAGCTTGTCGCTGTACCAGAGAGAAAGGCCAAGATCCTTTCAGAAGTCCTGGAACTGGCAGACCAATTTCTGGAAGCTCAAGGAGGAACGAATGCGAGCAAAATTAAGAATACGAATTCGGAAAACGGCAGAAAGTCCGAAAGGCGCGAAAACCGACTCGGTACAAAGCAACCGCCGCAATGCTTTCTCTGCAACAAGTCAGACCACTACGCATCTAATTGCCGCAATAATGCAACGAACAGTAGCCAAACAGCGTGTTTTAACTGCAGGTAGAAGGGACACAAAGCCGCGGCTTGACAGAACGCACGCAAGCCTGTTCCCCATTTATCATGCCTTCGGGTGTCCTCAGGTGACCGCCTGAAGGAAGAAGTTTAAAATGGGTTCATAGAACTGAAGAATGCAAGAAGGTTTCAGTCGTGTAAGGCCTAGTAAACGTGTGGCCCGAAGCCGAAATGAACACAATTCCTGTCCTGAAATGGAAGGTTAGAAAAAGAACAAATGTAGTGTTGCGAGACACCGGAAGCATCTCTGCAGTCATAAAATGAAACCTAGTTATCGATAAGGATCTCACTGGAACGAAGAGCCTTGTGCGGCTAGTAGGTGGCTGGTTTCAGCGGTTGCCGGAAGCTGAAGTACATGTGCAGACTCCGTACGACAGGGAAAAACTCACTGCTCTAGGCATGTCGCACCGTATATACACGACCTAATATTGTGCAACATACAGGGAGCAAAATTTCCAAACGGCCCAGAAAGTACCCACGAGACAAAGAAATCCGAATTCTGCTCGTCGGAATAGCGCAGTGACCGCCAGAGAAAAAAGAAACCGCGAAGGAAACGCGAGCGTGCTAGCTCAAGCAAAGAAGCAGTGAAGCAGTCATCTAAGAACGAAGAACGGATGAGTCCCGCGGATGAACGCTCCTCGGAAGAGAAAACCTTTTTCGAGTAAGGTCGGGCACTGCAGTGCAAAGCTGTGCGAAGCCGAAAGAAAGGCCACGGAGTGCTCAGAGCAAAACGCGAAAGAAAGACTGCGCAAGCGAACAAGGTGTCTTGATTTGCTGCCACGCTCAGCTTAGGGCAGGTATTAAACATGTTCGTTGTGCTGCTGCCCACATTGCTTCAGCTGTTTTTCGATCGTACTGACAAATTCTGGAACGTGATCAAGAGTATGAACACACCGCTCATTATTCTGAGCCTGTGTGCTTTAACGTAGGTGGCCTGTAAGCGGTCGATGCCATTGTTAGTTTGTGCATGCCGGCTCGAATTAGTGTTTATTGTGTGGGGTGGTCCGGAATTTTCAAAAGGCGAAAGGGCGGAAGTCTAAGCTGACCGAGGAAAAGAGTCGTGATTCGAAAAGACTCTTGTTGCGACAAAAATAAAGTGTGAAGAGCCTCACGCGCCTATTACGGAAGCAAAAGTAGGAAATACAGGTGCAGATATGCCCCGAATGTGGTGCTCCCTGTTCACCATTGCATCCATGTGTTCCCGAGTGGCGGCTTCTATTGAAGTGAATTTTGACAGCTGTGAAGTGTTATGTATACGTGGTGACATCATTGTATTGATGTATGTATGTTGGCATTCGCCATTGTGTTTGTGAGCGCAAGCTTGTGCGCGCGAATTTTGAGTTTTGTGAATATCGTTGCACAATATTCTAAAAGGAGGGGGCAATGTCACAAAATTCGGCGCATATTCGAAAAAACAAAAAGGCGCAGCACGGCAGCAATCGTAACCGCGAGCAAACCGCAAATTAAACTAAAACCGCGGAGAAGGAACCACGGAGAGCCTGCAACCTTGCGTGTGCTGCTGCCCTTTCTCCTCTGCTCGCCAGTGCGGCTCCAAATGCAACATGGCCGCGCGCGCCGTCGACTGTTCGAGAACGTCCTATTGATTTCTACTCATTGTCGATGCAGAGGGCATACCCTTGACCCCGCTATGTGATGCCCTCTCCCATTTTTACCTCGCGTCGACGACGGCGCAAGACGAGGAGGCCCTGGAAGCCTCTGGAACATGATTTCGCGTTTGACCAATGGGGCCGCGAGCCCGGTTCGAGAAGGAGAAGGAATTTCTGCACTTCATCCTGCTCGAACAGACGCTGACCACGCCTATAAATGGGGGCGTTTACCGTGGCCTGTGAGCCCGAGCCACGTTTAAGCTGCAGAGAAGTGCGCCCGCTTGACAGCCGGGACAGTACCAGTAGCCAAGCTACGGACCAGCGAAGCAGCGAGCGCCGACCTGCGGGACGGCGCTCACCCCAAGCGCACACCCCAAAAGAAAACCGGGCGCGAGGCGGGGTTACGCTTGCACCCATTTTTTACCAGTGGGATCCGGCGGTGGGTTTTGAACCATACGCCTGCCAAAGCCAAGACGGGCGACCAAACCACTGGGCCAGGGCTAATTTCGGAAAATTGGATTTTGAGGGAAAGAAGTAACGAAGTAACTGTCTCACATATCTCGGCTGACATACGAACCGCGCCGTACGGGAAGGAATAAAGGAGGAAGTGAAAAAAGAAAGGTGTGGCAATCACGTTAACAATTCCAAATAGCCATGTGGTCGCAAACAGAGATTGAAAGCCGGTCGTTAGTAATAGCCATGTCATTTTATTTAGGATCTCGAAATAGAGATTTCCTTGGGGGCAGTGGCTGGGCACACTTTCGCTATTTCGGCTAGTAATGTGCATTGCAGAGATTCGTTTGTCTGAATGCTTTCCAAAAGTGCCTGTAGCTTGGCACAATTCACACAAAATTTGTCGAGCCACAGCGGGATAACCGTGGTTTGGAAATTCTAAAAACTGATATGGCTACAGCTAATGACCAGCTGGAAATCCTTATTTGCAATGAGTTGCCCGACTCTGATAGTTAAAAGAGGTAATTATGAGAAATTTTTAACAGGATGACTACATAACTTTATTACATTTGTTTTTTATTGCATTTATTTATTACATGACTACATGACCGCCCACGCTGGTATTGTTCTCGCAGAGGGGTTGTCCTCACAGTTTAACAAGCATATTTGTAAAAATGAATGGTGGGCTAAAAAAGACCAGGGTCGTGACAATGGGCGACAAAACCAGGAAGCCGCATTCAATAGTACGCGTCCAATACTTGGAAAGTGCCAGAGGCGTCTGACAGACTCCCTACAGCCGTACTTAAAATACTATGAAAGGCAATGTTAGGGGAAAAAATTACTTAATAGCTGTCTTTCCGTGCGTCCAGGATTAGACATATGCGCCCTACTTCTGGCTCATTCGGCTCTAGCCCAATAACAATGAAGTATGTTGACGCCACGCTTTAACCCACAGACAGTGCGATCCTCACGATAACATCAAACTATTTACTGCAGAGAAACTGCTGAACACGGCAAGCACTCCAAAATTATAATAATTCTGAATTACAATATATTGAATTTGTGAACAACTATGAAATAAATCAGAAATGGAGGCATGCACACATCAATCCCTAAAAAGGAAGAAACTGAAGGAGAACTGCTGAAGCGCCACTCATGCAAAACTGTTAGAATGTTACAAAAATAGAACAAACAATTCACAGCACGATCACTACGGTGCATAGTAGGTGGAATGCAGAAAGAAAACGCTGTAAGTACAAAAATGCCTCCTATTTTTATGCGACCTCTTTTCAACGATCTTAGCACTGAATCTCTAAATTTCAGTGCCCCGTCAAGTGAAGGCACAAAAGATTGACCTGATGTCACAGCTGCCGTTGGTCTGATACATGATTTAGAAGCGTGGGTGTTGCATGCCTCTGCACGCCGGCGGAGAAAGCGTATTTTGTTTGGCGGCAGCGCACTTACGCTACGCGCCACATGATAGGGCGGGAGCAACGCAAGCGGTAGGGTTACCGCAAGACTGGTCATTTATATAAAGGAAGGTTGCGCATATATTGCTCCTACTTCGTTCTTCATACTATACTCACAGGGTGCCCTCATGGCGCCTCCTTTTTTTTTGCGCTGAAGGGACACCAGACTTCCGGGGAATAAATACTGGTTCTGATCGCCCTGGGGTGAAGGTATGCAACAGGGAAGAAGGATAGAGATCGGGCTGAACTTCTCGTCGACACCAATAAAGAACGCTTATAACAGCTGCTAAATAATATTCAGCAGCTCGGCTTGTTAAACAACAACTAGAAGTTTGCTACAAACTTTGACCCATATCAGCAGAAATTTTTTCCCAACAATTCCAGAACTGCCTAGTGTACATTCGCAGCTGTTCGGGCCAAAAGCCCAAGGAACTAATTGCGTTCTTTCATGTGCCGAAGTGTGGAACGCATTAGGTTGTGAAGTATAAGGAGGGACAAAACTGTACTGTAGATGGCAGTAATTCATTTTTTTTGCTGACATAGATCACGTACATGTTAGCGCAAATTTACATCTCCAGGAAAAAAGAAAAGCCCGTGATCGCCATTACAGGAGCTTGTACAGATTAGTGCAAAAAATTTCGGAATGAAGTATATGGCAATAACGCTCGACAAACGAGTTTAAAAAGCAGGAGCAAAAACATTTTCTGTCTTATAGGTGGGATAGAACTTCTGGTACTCGTACCAGTGTATAATTACTTTCATGTGCCCTAAGAATCTGGCTAACTCCAGTGACGCTTTTGTCACGCCTTTAACACACGTTCCAAATTATCACCAAAATTTTTTTCACACCCCCGTCATTGCGAAAGCTATGTGGCATGCATACGGCGTGTAAGATATAAGGAATTTAATATCCAAATGAACCAACTTGCCCAGCAGAAAGTATTACTGAAGTGCACTGAGAAGCAAAGTAAACGTTTTAGTGATAAATAGATTTTATGGCTTAAAGGAATTGAACGTATCAAAGTGACCCAGGCTATGAGGAACGCAGTAGTGAAGAGCTCAAGAAATTCCGACCACCTAGGTTTCTTTCACGTGCAGTGATATCGCACAGTACGCTGGCCTCTATTAGTGTTAAGTAGAGATTTCTCTTTGGTGGGACCTCTCCAAGAAGTTATCTCTTGTTGAACGGCTGACAGCTGGTGTCACACACATCTCCCCGTGAATAAGGGCCCCGTAGCTTGATGACATTCAGTGTTGCTTTTTGACAGCGTCAACAGCGCCTGTCTGTAGTGGATTCGGAACAATTATTGCTAGCAAGTCAGTGCTCTAGTAGAGGACGAAAGTTTGGGCGCCTTTTTACAGTGAAACTTGCGCAGAGGAATTAATCCTGCGGTGTTTGCGGTTATACACGCATTTATTCATGAAGAAATAGAGGAAGCCGGCAGCGAAAGATTAGCAGTGTGAGGAATTAACAACAAAAATAATGGAACATTTCTTGATTATAACACGGCGGACATTGTTTCTGTAATTTTCTCAGGAAGCTGAAGGCTGCTGAAAAGCTGCGATATAGCTCCCTTGTGAGCAATAAACTGACCCAGGCGTGTCTGGGCCAAAGGCCACATATGGGGCTTGAACCGAGTGCCCCCAAGATAAGCCATATCTGGTCGCATGCTCCAGGAGGGCTTAAAACGGTCCCCTTTCTAGTAGACCAGAACGTTGGGCTAGTTGGTGTAGCGACATATTAAGGAAAATTTTGCGCAGATTAACACAAGACGTGCGGGCTCGTGTGTGTGTGCGTGTTTCTCCTTCCCGTCTTTAGTTAATCTGCGCAGTTTTCCTTAATTGGTCCCATTCCTAACTAAGGGAACTTTCTTCGTATATATACACGTCGCTTCGACATAACGAAGTACGAGAAGTCAGAAAGATTTTTGTTTACAGAGTCTATATTTGCTTTTTACTCTGGAATTCATACATTTCGCAGTCATTGTGTTGCTCGGTGTGCCCGGAGTTGTAAACTTCCTCTATCACAAACGAAGTAAAAAAAGTAACTTTGTATAAATGTTGGCAAGCAGACTGAAAATCACCCTCAATCGTTGTTTTCCTTGTTTTGTGTTTGTCGCAAGATGTTAAACTTTCAAGGTTAAAAAAAAGGTATTTTTTTCTTTTTCGGCGTTTCAATTTGCATTGCCATGAACTCAGCCTAAGGGAAAGAGTAACCACAATCGGTGTTCTAATCAGTGCTGCGCCTACACTACGCCACTGCAGGAATTAATACGTATAGTGCTCCGTGTTTTGTTGCCATGCATGGGAAACGAGCGTTGTGAGCAAACACACTTTACACACTCGAGTATTTTCGCGTCTCTCGTGCAGCCGCCAAGGACGCAACGAACTAGCGATAGATTACAGCTAAGCCTGACATGTTGTACATGCTAATCACACTTACGTGTCGTGCGCAGATGTTGTGACTAGCTGCCACTTTTTAAGTTCAGTCAGGGCTTATTGTTGGCCGCTGAGATGCCGAGAAGATCATCCATTCACGCTCATTACCGTAGCGTTTCCTGAACATCTATGCTGAAGCCCGCAGAAATGACGACGGGTATGTCCAGTTTTTCCGTGCGTGTTTTCAGGTTCCTTCAATGTAGGATTACGCGGGAATAAAATCTTATTTAACCGGCCTGGTGACCGGAATTCACTGCGCCAGCGGCTCGTTGATCTTGTGCCCTTGATTAATGGTAAATACGTTGGCATATTGTCGACACATACCCCGGATTACGTCTGCATTTTGCAATTGATGGTAGTCACGTGACATTTATCACGCAACCCTTGGATGACGTTCGAAACTGTTTTTGCAGTAATTGTTGTCTAACATCAGTGCACATCCAATGCCCGCTTTACCGTCGCACACACCCCAACGCGTTCACTTCGTGCTTCTCTAACGCTCTAGAACCAATCTTCCTTTTTGGTGCGAATTCAAAACGCTACCTAATATTCACGCAATATGAGCACAAACCTTTTGACATGATTTTCCTGCTCGGACTACACAGCCGGTAGAAAACACGGATGTTGGACCGGAATGCTTAGCCTGTGACCTCCTCCAACACGCATTTCGGCCACATGCTACGGCAGCTGAAAGGCACGAAGACAGTGACTATCAACCGGCCTGGTTCCAGTTATTGATGTCTTTTCTTTCCACCTCTTAATTTCAGTTGTGTTAAGACGTGTGTTTCAAGTTGTGTTTTGTTGTGTTCCCAGTTACCTTCCTCGGCTACATGGCTGATTGCTTTGTAAATAATGCACATAGCTCTTTCTTGTAAATAAGCGCGTGCATTAAATACCATGCTAAAAAAAACTCTTTCGTTGCGTGCCGGCGTGGCACACAGAGTGCCGCGGTTGAAACCGCCATGCCGGAGAGTTTTTTTTTTAATCGTAATTTTCGTTCCGACGTGCTGTGATGACACGTTCTGCCGACACGCTCTGCTGAGAGGTCCTGCACACGCCACGCATGACAGAACAAATGCTTTCGCATTCCAAACTGCCTAATTTCCATAAAAAGAGAGATGAGATAATCAGACGACTTGAGGTGATGAGCGTATCGTCACAGGCACGTCACCTGGCAGGTTCTTGCTGCCGCGGAGAAGGTTCTTCTTTGGTGCAATGAGTCAGGCGAAATTTCGGGCAGAACGCCGGAACACAGAGCACTGGCCGATCAATGTGCAAATTTCTCGCATAGCTAACGCCTTGGGGGTACCGAGCGACGGCATGGAGTGGGATGGAAGGCAGGCTTCAAGTGCCCGGCTTCATGCATCGGCGAATCAAAAAACCTCCATTAAAGACTAAGGCAACAGAAAAATGACATTCGGCTAATCAGTTAAGAATCCAACCTTCTTGCTTAACACTGCGAGCGCGGCGTCCACCGAATATCCTTGGAGAAGGTAAGTGTCTTGGCCGTGCAGCAAAACCTGTTCAAGAGGCGACATATGCATTCATGGCACATCCTGCTCCAAAGGTGGCGATGAACAGCACACCAGGAACACTCTCCTCCGCGTACGTTAGTGGACTGCGCCTCGCAATAGCGGAGGGAGAGCGAAGGCAGCACCTCGCTGCTGCCGGCACACTTTAGTCACCCCTGAGGAAGGGACTGAGTTGGTCCCGAAACGCTGGGTAAAGTTGAAAATATTGCTTGGTGTCAGTTTTCTCTCAGCAGCACAATATATTTCGTGGTCTCAAACCGCGTCCCGCACGCCCTATACAGAGTGCAATCAACTGCAGGGTCGAGCCATTGCTGTACGTAAGCTTTGGCATACCACCAGCGCGCACGTCGAACAATAAGCGTCTGCTAACGCTGTTATCGTAGAGGCTCTCGACGCAGATGTCTCTCTTGCCTGTCCGGTGCAGCTCCAGCGTCAGTTCCGCCTCCATGGCAGCTCTCTACGACTCAGATCCCTGCGCTCACCTTTGGCCGTCTACCGCGTGGCCCATTTCATCAAGCTCTCGGACTGTACATGATTGCTGAAGAAACGGAACTTGCGACAAAGGCAGGAGTGCAATCTACCTAATGAATTTTGTACTAATATTGCGATTTAAAGCCACATTCGTTAGGTCCGGCTTTTTTCTTGGTTCTATCAGTTAACAAATTTAACAAACTTGTGTGCCACAACACGACGAATTGTTTGACATCATCCGGAACCCCATGTGACCAACGGTTCTGCCGTAATGGCCATCTGAAGGTCCCCGGAATGCGCCGTTTGAAGCCGGAAAGTTCGTCAGTGCGAATACCACACACACTTTTGGCATCATTTCAATTAGTAATTTTATCTTCAAGAACATGCCAAGTTAGCTGACACCACTTCGAACATTCTGCGTTGAACGGGTGGCCCCCAGATTTTATGCGAATGGTGGCCCTGGGAAGGGGCCCCACTTTGATGGCCGCTATACCACCACACATATAACGAATCAAAAGTACAGGTATCACTTTAGACGCTATCTACCCACTGTTGCTAAGTGGCATATCATGATGGCGAGGTAATTGCTTTGGTGAATTTGGCCTTCACTGCAGACAGACGCGTCCTTGACAAACGTAAGCAGTAAGAGCTGACGCTCTGGAAATCATGCTCTGTAATTAAAGTGGCTTTCTTGCGGAAGCAACGCCCTCTCTATCGAGTGCAATCTGCATTTAGCAGTATTATCTGGTGATGTGTAATAGAAATGATTTACAAGTATATTGCCGTGCGCACCAGTCTGGCAAGAACAGTTAATTTGACCACCGCAACTAATGATGTGCCCAGATATGGCATTCGGCAAAAACGTGTCCTGGGCAGCAGAACAGTGCCCATATATTTATAGAAATACAGGTACGCGAAATCTGGTACTGAACACCAACCGGAGACATTTAGCAAATTGTAGCATTCTGAAAGCTACGACCGAATGGTTCTACAAGACTGATCTTTGATATTACCACTTATAACTCAACTTTACTATGACGTTAAACGCCACAAGAAACTGCTCCGATTCACCGAGGAAATCTCATGGGTTGGCCAAAATCTTCAACATCTCTTGCAACGTGGCAAAGCGCCGTTCAAAGCATGTGAATAGAGGCTTTAAACGAAAATAAAAAAAAGTCTGGCCACAATAAGGAAGAAAGAACGGAATAGTTTGCGCAGACTTTGTCTACAGGACTGAATAGCCCCAATATGACGGCCTTCAAGGCGCACTCAGTACAACCAGGATATGGCACCTGCTCAGATACCCTCTTGATCTGACGGAGAATGTGGGGAATACAAATATATCTCTTCAGAGATCTCTCCATAAATTGCCAAGCAAAGCCAGAGACGTATTAAGCACTTTTCAGGATGTATACGCCCCCGAAATGCCGTGTAGCCCCCGTATAATATACACGTGTCAGTCTAAGTCTGTCCTAGACGAATAAATAACTAAACAATGATATCAACAGGTATACCAAAAGCATGAAAAAATGCTCCTCGCATGGATCAGATCACTTATACCATACTGATCAACCTCGACCATGACTCCACAGCTTTGCTTACATTCGAACAATTGCTGAAACTACAGAAAAATGCTGCAAGCTTTGAGTTTAGCTTTCATTTACCTGCCCCCAAAACAACAAAAGATTCCTGGTCTGGACAGTAGAAGAGAAATATGTCTGACATCGTGCGAGGGTAAATATCCTGTACAGGTATAGTACTCCACCGCTTGCACCACTAACTGGAAGACAAGCACCGTATACCAGATTCCATGTGCCGTTTTCGAGCGCCACAACCACGAACAAGTACTAAAAAAACGCACAAGAAAATGTCGCGCATGACTCATTTATACGCCACTTCAGGCAACTTAACTGCCTAGAAAATATTTTCCCGACGTCTAAATTTTTCTTGTGTGCAGAAAGACGGTAATAAACGTTGACGATCTTCTCTCCCCTCTTACTAGTATGGGAGGAAGAGGGAGTCCTAAAGTTTGCACTTTACGATTTGCTGTTCAATATTGCAATCTTTAAGCTACCCTCAGAACTTAATCAAATACAGGGAATAATTTACGACCTTTAGCGGACGACATCGTGGTATGGACTGGCACAGGGTTAGAAAAGGAATTCGAAGAGATTCTGCAACTTGCCACTGATGTAGTCAAAGCAAACTAGTCTACATCTGCCCTTTAATGTGCTTCCCGAAAACAGAACATAAAGCGGTACGAAAGTGCTCCCACATCAAACGCCAAAGTCTTCCCTCCTTCAGAAATCATCTCAACGAAGTAAAAACAGTTAAAAAAATAGAACTCCAGAATGCCAAAGTGCAGACCTAAACATAATGAACTGCGTAGGAATTCCCCGGAACACGCCGCTGCCCGAGATTTCGCAAACTGCTCCTGGCAATATTCAGACGCAGGAGGTTTTATCCCACACTTATCACGACATCGCTCAGCCCCACAGGCTAACTCGCAGGTTAAACCAGGCTAGTCACGTATCTCGGACTAAAAATAGGGAAATATTTGACTACAACTGCTGAGAGGAATTTTCCGCACCCAACACATCCTCCTGCTATATTTCCCACTCACTGCACACTTGTCCAACCGGGAAAGCCACTACCGCATGGTTCGGGCCTGTCAAGGCAATTTATATAATTAATATCTATTGCACAACCTAAGCAAGAGCACTGCGAGGGCGAACTGAAGAGCTCGGACCTGGATTAGCAGCAATGACTTGTCCCACAGGACCAGCGTTTGGCGGAGAAAAATGGGTCCTGAACTGGACACTCCACCTACCGGTCTTCTCTTTTTTTTTTGCCGAAAAGAGTGTTTTCCACCATGCCCACACGCAACCAGGGGCTTCGGCAGGAGGCGAAAAATATTTCAAGGCATGCTTTTAAATTCGAGAAGACCAGGAAAACACTACGAGGGCGTGACAGCAGGCCCATTAATTTCCTCTTTCCCAAATACATGTGGCACGTCGACTTCCTCCTCGTGTTTATAAACTCGAAAAAACACGAATGCATTGTGACTCGCTAAGTCAAATTCTTCATGAGCAGTCTACTTCGGAATGCGCGCGTTACTTCATGCAACGAGCTTTATAGGAAGGTAGAGGCTGCAGCGTTGTATATTATGACAAAGACCGCAACAGACGCAGGGCAGAGGGAGAAGACAACACTGCTTCTGCGTCTGTTAACTGCGTCTGTAGTTTGGGTTGGGGAGAGCCTTCGTCTATAGTTGTCTACACATGACGTACTGTTGCCTCGTCAGTGGTTTATGGGGTGGTGAGAGTGTTCTCAATGCTTTGTAACGTGCTGTGAGCTCGTGGTATGATATGAGTGGCTCACCGAAGGCTTCCGGTTCTTGACTTTGCGCCACCACTCTCGAGCGTGTTGATGGGCAGGCTCATGTCCCGGATTTTCCGCGTGAGCTGGGGTCCATATGAGTTCAATATCCCTCAAGAGACGAGAGTCTCTAAATTCGGTGAGTGTTTGTGCGGCGAAACCAGATACCCTACATCTATAGAAGTTGCTGATCGCCAATTTCGAGTCGCTTACTATGGTAGTAGCGTCTGTAAATGCAATGGCCGCGGCGATGGTGGCCTCCTCCACGAATAGCGGTCTTGAGGTGAAAACCGTCTCTGCCATAGCCAGTCTTGCTGGTTGATTGCCGTGTTTTGTTACTCCTCTTACAGAGTACTTGTGCTGGTTCTCTGCGTCTTCTGCGGCGTCGACGTAGACGACATCCTTCAACTGGCTCGGGGTCTTGTGCAGGCGTTTCGCTCTTGCTTCTCTTCGGTCTTGGTGCGCGTGAGGGTTTATATTTAGGGTCAGAGGTTTGAAAGTGAACATCCTTCGCTTATTGCCTGGGATAACTTGGGGGAGATCCTGTAAGGGTTAATCGTCAATCCTGAGCCTGTCGATTGTCCTCCTTCCGGCGGGAGTGCTAGGCAGGCGCCTAATTTGATGAGTTTGTTGTGCTTTCTTGTGCTCCTCGTAAGTATTGTAGACCCCTAATTTTACTAGCTCCTCGTTTCAGGTCGAGGAAGCTAGGCCCATGGCTGTTTTATAAACCATTCTGATGATGGCGTCGACTTGTTCCCACCTAGTCTCTTCTGAGTCTTGGGTACGGAAGCGAGTATGTAATCTTGCTTGTGATAAAGGCGTCTATTAGCTTTAAGAGGACGTGTTCTTTCATGCCTCTTTTTCTATTAGTAATTGTGTATATTAGCTTAGAAATTTACTTTACTGTCTTTTTAAATTTATTGATCGCGGAAGCGTTGCCCGAGTTCGTTTGAAGGCTGATCCCTAGGATCCTACTTTCCTGGACCTAAGTGATTTCCACGCATTGTATAATTACTTCCGTTCTTGGCTGAATGTTGTCGCCTGGTAAACACTTGCGCAGAACGAAAGCACGAAGTGGCTTGACTAACGTTAGGCTATCACCAAGACGCACCCGCTAAAACGGTTTTTTTAAGCCTTACCAGATTCGAATGCTGTCAAACCAACTTTGAACTACCTGTCATGGCAGTGGCGGCATCTTTTATTCACTCATGTTTATATAAAACTTATGTGTCCGCGGTAATTTAAACATAGTATGACCATGTAGCCTCTATATGTATATGGAAGAGCAAGGGTAGTGCACGCATTTTCAGTTGTAGCTTCTTTTAGTAGTGCAACTCCGTCTCACTGCACGTGCTGCGCGAGGACATACGCGCTACTTGCTCTATCTCTTAGTTTTTGCCAGCTCTATGTCTCCCCTCCCTACTACTGCCAAGGTCTTGGTCTTCTCTTGTGTATTCGTAAGTTTTTGCCTACTTCAAGAAGGCGGCCATGCAGTGTTAAAGTGTGGGTGCCTACGTGATACGTATTTTGTGTGTGAACTATTTGTAGCGCTTTTCGGTTTTTTTTGGTACACTGACTTCGCGCGTTCGCGGGTGCTTCGTCTGCTAACGACCGAAGCCTGAAAAAAAGGGCCGGGATAGGCACGAGCTTCAGTGCGCTTTGCGGAGAGAAAGCCGCCTCCGCACCGCATCCTTGAATTCGCCAGCTCCCTTGGAGGGACCATTGCCTTCGGGGGCTGCCAAGCCTGCGTCTTTGTGAATGGACTGCCGCCCCACTCCCCGGTCAGCTGTATTTTCACGCCCATTCTGAAATTTCTTGTCGACTGTCGCTAACTGGACACCCTCCTTCGACATAATCTTTGTAGGCGATTTCTTATTCTAATGTATAACTTAATTCAGTGTATATAATGTACTGTTTTCCCGCAATGCGGGGTAATTGTCTTGCAAATTGTCCGTTCCATTCCCGTTAAAGCAGTCTTATTCCTCGTATCGAATATATGAAGGTTATGTTGTTACTTCTTAACACGCCTCTGTCTCATTCACTACGTTTCCTTGCCGGCTGCACCGGGCATCGAACGGCCACCCCCCTTTTTGTAATTACTCGGTAATGACTTCGCGTGATTGCCGAACCAGTGACACTACCGCATGTATATCGAACACTCGGTTATTACGAACGAGTAAGGTGCTGCCGTCAGATTATACGTCAGAGTAATACCAATTCGTCTCAGATGCAACGAGCGGATTCGCTGCATCAATCGGCTATAGCGGACGTGGAGGCGCCGTAATCAACAGAGGAAATTCAAGAAGTCGTGCTTCCAGCAAGCGCGGAGATCGAAGAGCGTCTCCGAGCCGTCGCGGCACCGTCCTGGAAAGGACATGTTGACCCCAAAATGCAACAAAAGTGGTAACGTATGAAAGAATGGTTTTTCAGGTGGCCATCACCGCCCCCTACTTCAAAGAGCGATTGAGGTGTCCACTACAGGGCCTCCAGTGCGAACTGAGATCGGACGGCTGCGCTAGCTCCGACCACAGCTGTGGCCGCGAAGAACAAGGTACCAAGGAATAGCCAGCAGGCAAAGGTATTTATTGGAAACACCCCAAACCAAAGCCTCTTCGGTAGCACGAGCGGCAGGCGGGCGAGCACGTCGAACGGAATGGGGTAACCTTGACAGCTGCGGCTCCCTAATGGCCCAGAACCGTGCGGCTGCATCGCAACCGCTGAGTAATCGTTCTCTCCAACTCCCCGCGCTGCCGGCACTGCCGCTCGGAGGGAAGTTGGAAGGGGGGGGGGGGGGGGGCAGGTGCAGTTGTGATGGGCCACGCGAAAGTCACCTCCGGTGAACGAAGTTAACACGGATTCACGCACCTATTACCCGGTGAGCCGAGTATACGCCTTTCCTCTCTCAAAATCAACGGAGTCTTCAACATTTTCAAAGCCAACGCCAATGGACCGGATGAATACCAGCGGCCTATTGAAGAATATTGAAGAATTGGAAATTTGGTTTTTGAAAGAACAAAATAGCGCAGTAATTGTCTCTCATCTTTGTGGACACACTAACCGCGCCGTAATGTCCTCGTAAGGGGGGGGGGGATTCTAGATGGTGTCAGTATTTAAAAATGTGGCATAATTTTTAGCAATTCAAATAAAAGAGGTCGCCTAAACATTATTTCATCAACGTCATGAGCACGAGTATGCGCACAACAAGGAAAAGGTCTCTCCCATGTCTCTGCATTAACCCTGTCCTTTTCCAGCTGCACCCACCATATGCCTGCAAACTTCTTAATCTCATCCGCCCACCTAACCTTCTCCCGCCCCTTGCTACTCTTGCCTTCTCTTGGAATCCACTTCGTTACCCTTAAGAACCACCTGTTATCTTGCACTGGCATTACATGCTCTGCTCAAGCCCATTTCTCCCTCTATATTTCGTCTAGGATGTCATGAACCCAAGTTTGTTCCCTCACCCGCCTTGCCTGTTTCCGGTCTGTTAACGTTACACCTATCATCTTTATTTCATTGGCTCGCTGCATTGTCCTTAAGCTGAACTCTTTTTCTGTCCGGTACGTGAGCAACGGTAGGACACAGCTGTTGTACACTTTTCTCTTGAGGGACATCGGTAAACTGCCAATCATGAGCTCAGAAAACCTGCCATATATGCTCCAACCCATCTTAATTCTAGATTTTTTCACTCTCATGCTCTAGATAAGCTCTTAGTAAACCTAATCTAAGCAACGTATTATTTAGCACTTCCAGCCCCTCGCTACAAATTGCGAACTGCTGCTCCCTTGGTAGACTGTTGAAAATTACTTGTGTTTCTGCGTGTTAATTTTTGGGCCCACCGCTCTGCTCTGCATGTCGAAATCATTGGTCATTATTTGCAGCTCACGTTCTGAGTGACTCACCAAGACAATGTCATTAGCGAATTGGAGATTATTTATGAAGTAAGTACTAATTCCTACACTATATTTAAAGTGGACGCTGAGGGGATATTTTGACGAATGGATTGTGTTGCCTCTCTGCATTCAACACTGTCGAAATTTCCTTTAAACATGCACACTCAAGGGCATCGCACCGTCTTAACAACCAGTAAAATGGTACTTGCCATCATTTCGGCTGTTAACAATGAGGAATGCAACGATTGGAGAAAGCGCTCAAAAATATGGACTGCAGTTTTGCAAGCGGGTTATTGACCTCTGCCTGGAGAAAAAATACTTATTTTCGGAACATGGAAAGAGCGATCGAGCACATATTTTTTTTGTGATTCAGTGAGCGTTCTCTCTTCTAGCTTTTTCGTGAACATTAGAAAAGCAATCATAAAATAGAACCATAAGAATTTAGAAATGACAAATTACGAAGCAGTAATTCTGACAGCTGAGGTCAAATACCTTTTTCTGTTTCCCAATTGTCTAGAGAGCTCGGGTGCTGCTCTGCGGAACAAATGAAGTGAACTTTACGACAGCTGCTTTTCAGAGCAAGGAACTTGTTGCTTTGCAGTTCGCATGCCATTTATACGGCGATGGAGGCCATCCATTTTCAGTGAAGGTCAGTAGCTGCTGTGGTATTTCGATTTATTACCTTCGCTTACTGTTAGAGCGAGCGCTTATATCGATGTGATCGGGTCTCAGCACATAGGCTGCAGACATATCATGAAATCATCAAATACCAGCTGACGACAGCTTGGAGAAAATTTGTAATGATAGAACTACACAGTATTTCGGAGGATAATTGGTTACTGAGGAGAGGAAATGACGCAGTAAATGTCTGAAATATGTCAGTGTACGCCCGAACTGCGCTTTAAGGGAATGGATAAAGGAGGGAGTGAAAGAAAAAATGAAGAAAGAAATGCTGTAGTAGAGGTCTCCGGAATAATTTCGACCACTCGGGGATCTTTAACGTGTACTGACACCGCAAATCACACGGGCACCTTTTGCGTTTCGCCTTCATCGAAACGCGGCCGCCACGCTCGGGTTTGAACCCAGTACGGATGAATATTTTTTTTGCGCTGCAAAAGATAAGCGCAAAAACAATATTACCGCTATTTCCTTTATTTAAAAGAAACTAGGAGATTTAAGTGTATAAAGATTTCGATGAAAAAAATCAAGGTGGTGCGTTTTCTAACACGTTTACTAAAAAACACTGATGGCGCGAACGATTGTGTGAGGTCAACAACAACAACAACAACGACTGCCGCCGATGAAAACCGGATATTCCAGCCACTCCTCATCTTTCACTTCGACACATGCTGAAGAACCTCCCAAAGCCGACCCTTTTCGTCATGATAAGTAACGGTAGAAAGAAAAACGGGGATAGCTGTGAGAAACCTTACATCTATATTAGAGAGAGAGAAAGATAAACAGAAAGGCAAGGGCTTTAACTAGGCGATGCTCAATATGCTACCCTACACATGGAAAGGACAACGAAGAAAGAAACAGAAAGGGGAGAGAGGAATGGAGATCACTTTTTCACGTGTCCATAGGCCGTCACTAATAGAGTACATAGGGCAAAAAGTGAAATTTTGCAACTTTGAACTCGATCCGGAGATCTTCAAGAACTTCAATATTTCCTTCACAGCTGTCCTCTGAGATGAAGGTTTAGTCCAATAGGTCACAATCTTGGCTTCTCTAAGGGGATGAGAATCTAAATTAACGAAGCGTTCCGGCAAGGAGGACAAGCTTACTCTAAAACTTATTGCAGTCACAAAGTCGGTGTTCAATTGTCTCATCGTATGCGCAGTCCTCACTTGCAGGAGAGTCTGCTATTGGAATTAAGTTGGAGCAAACATTTCTAAACGCCACTCCCAGTCGCAGGTGACACAACAGCATAGCATCGCAGCGGGGAGGCCTGGCGGTGTTTTAAGCTGAAATAAGGAGAGAATGCGGTGGAAATGGCATGCCTTGTTTACAGGGGTAGACCGTGACGCTAGTGTCTTGTTTTTGACCAAGCACTCGTAGATGTCGATGTCTTGCTGCGTCGACTCATGTCAGTGGTATCCGGACGATGATGGCATCGCTGTGTACTGATTGAGTTGCGGTGTCTGCTTTGTCGTTTCCGATAATGCCACTGTGTCTGGTAGCTAGTGGTTGATGACGTCATTACATTCTTCCAGTGCCGGTTTTCCTCCGCTGTGAGCTGCTCGTAGTCACCATCGCGTCAAGCAGACTTTAGACACTATAGGGCAGCTTTATAATCGCGGAACAAAGCCTATTTATGGAGTGTTTGCGCCTCGATGTACTGCATAGCGGCACGGCGAGCGTCTAATTCAGACCCGGTGCAGGTTGTCCGACGCAAAATTTGTTATTTAATACTGGCCTGTACAGTATGAATCACCACGGCGGAAGCTGAACCTATGAATGACACTGAGCCCTCTGTATATACATGAGTGCGGTCACTATTCTCGGCGTGGAGGAGAAAGCGTCAAGCGTTTAAGCGCTGACATCGATAAGTCCGATTTCTTCGCTATTCTCGGAATTGTAAGGCGCACACATTCAGCAGACACTACAGAGCAGAGGAAGGCCATGCCGCCGGTGTGATGTGCGACGGGATGGAGAACTGGTGGGCTGCCATAACCTTTGAAAACGCAGCGTGTGGTCTCTGCACCGGCAACGACACAAGTTCATATTGGGGAATGGTTGTTAGATGACGTATGTCAGTGCGCATTGCGCCAAGGGCTATGTACCTCTAAGCAGGGTAGTCCTTTGCGACAGAAATAGTTGCAACTGCCGACGCGCAATGAGGGAGACCCAAACATTTGCGAAGAGACTGAAGTTTTCGAGTCCGAAGTGCACGCAAATTCATCTTGCATGTATTCGAAATCACCCCTGTACTGCAGCGAAAAATCCTATGTGCTCTCTACAGCTGCATTATTGACCTAACCGACGTGCCCCATAATTTTATTTCCAAAAATTTGAGTAGGTGACCAATAGGGAGGCTAGCTTTGTCGTTAAAATGGTGCAATGTGGGCTACATGATAGGCTCCGGTCTATAAAAATTCCTAAAAAACGATGAGAGCTACGATAGGAAATGGTATGGCTGTCGATATATAGCCAGTAATGCGCATTTGTCAGCTCAAATGCTCCGACCTTGCTGTCGCAGATAGGAAGTTATGGCTGCTGCCCGCTGAAGCCTTGCTCGTCACTGGAGGCGCGTCAGAGAGGAGGCACAAATTCAGACATCGGTACGGTATATGGGTGTTTAACGGCCGAAGGTAACTCATGCTATCGGGGACGCCAAATTCAGATATCGTCGGTATACATAGAGATGTGGACAGTATTAGGTAGGTTCTCTGAAATTGCTATAAGTGTCAATTTAAGCAACGCAGCAGCGAGAATTCTGCCTCAGGGCACGCCTCGGCGGGTGTAATGCACAGGTTTCGGGCCAGCTACACACATGAAAAAAATTATAAGGAAATGCGTGTGGAAATGCGAATGCTCTGCGTGGTCCGGCTTCTTAATTTTCATCTGGGGTCATGGCTAAGTGGCCGAGCGGGCGTCCGCTACATTATACTATACGCGCGCCATCTGCTGCTCCAATGTCTTTCGTTGCGAGGGGGGGGGGGGGGGGGGTTAATGGTTGCCGCATGATGGGGCTGCGACGCTACAAGAAAGAAGTTTGCCAGAAACGTACTTCTGTATATGGCTAATTGCGACATTTGTGACTTATCTGCTTAAAATATCTCGAAGATACGTTTCTAAGACAACACTGCGTTCACTAGACGCGCCTTTATTCAGCTGCAAACGTCGAACAGTCGTAGCGCGGAGAAGTGGAAAAAGAAGACGTTCTGAATGGCTTTATCTTGACATTTTATGAGGCAAACAACAACTTTGTCTTGAAATGCTAGGAACGCATCGTTGTGGCATCGCTGTGTGAGCATCTGAGCCTTGCGGACGTTCCACGGATCCTGCTTCGTTTCCGGGTGCTGCCTGGAGTTTTTGTAGCGAGAGCTACACTGGGCTACTAGTAGAGCATTTCGCGGAGGCGGGGAGAGGCCAGTTGCTCGCATCCGCCGTTACGATGGCAATCGGAGAGGAGCAGCAGATGCGGCGTTCGCTTCGCCGTCACCGCGGCCGCGCGCCCGCTCCACCGTCGGAATGAAGAGCGCCGCGCGCATTGTCGCAGTCTCGCCGCACGCAGCTCTATCACCCGAACCGCGTGTGGCATGCGCAGCATTGCGTATAAAAGGCGGTGTGTAATGGGCGGCTTTATCACAACGTTTGACATGCATGCAGAGGAGAGTCCAGCCGCTGCTAAACGGCGGTATAGACAAGAGAACATTAACATCCGATCCTGAGGTTGTCGCCTGTCATTTGGCTAGTCAACAAAGAGAGAATGAGCGAAAGAAGGCGAAGAGAGCAGCGTAGACGCCCGCACACAAAGAGGAACAGCTTGCCAAACGGAGCTGTAAGACTGCCGTGCGTAATAGACGGTGCTTAGCAACCAAGATCGAGCCTATGGAAGACGTTGCATAGCAACCGAGATGAAGCCTTTAAGTCTCTAATTGGTAAACATACAGAGACCACAAGAAACTCAGCCAGGGAAAAGCACCTCTCTCTACGTGTATCGTGGCATAGCCGAGATAAGCCAGTGCCAATTTTTTTAGTAAGGCCGTTGCACGTTCGCATGTTTTTGTCCACGTTTCAGGGTAGCTTTGCTGACCTGGATAATGTGAGGTTGCAGTCGCACTGGTTGTAGGCTAGTCTTTCACTTCCCCGGGAGGGTTCTCGGCAGCTTGGTTTGGAAGCCTGCCAGTCGAAAGCTTGCCTTTGAATTCGTTTGGAAAGAATGGTGTCAGTGTTATTCCGGTGGCGAGAGGACCGATCGGCGATGGAATGCTGAAAATGAATCTTAAAAAACGATCCAGCAGCAACTCAAGAGCCTCACGAATCACTTGACATCTCTGAGGTGCTACCTTTCAGGAGGCATGGAATTGTTAGGAAATCAGGAAACATTGAGAGTGTGTCGGATCTGCTCCATTGTAATACATTCACTTCAATTCCGGTTAAAGCGTTCATTCCTGAACAGCTAGCGTGCACTGAAAGCATTAAATGTGGTTTGGACCCGGTATGTACCACTCAGAAAAGTTCGGACAAATTCCATGGTGCAGGAGCGGGGGTTATTTCTGCGTACCTCTGCTCTTGCGAGGTGGGTGGCGTGCGTTTTGCTACTGAGTCAGTTAAAACAACTTCTTCTGGTCGCACATGCCCCTCGGAGATGAAAATTTGGCCAATTGTCTATCGCGCGGAGCCGCTGCATCTTCGTCCCCTGCAAAGTACCAAATGGCGTTTCGGTCACAGTGGTTGAGCTTGTAAGTCGGCGACTATAAACGAGTGTGCGATGACGAATACTCTTCCGACAGCTGCATTGCTGGATAGCCAAGCTCTCGCTTATACAATACCGTCCACAGCGTCGATGATGCCACTTGTGAAAAGCGGGCACATGAGCAAACTTTATTGGAACTAAGTGAACAGAATCGCTGCTCTCGAGCTGACGCTCGTAAACTCTTAACCGCTAATAAATATATACTTACGCGCAGCCTTGTGCGTTCCTCTGTTCTTGACCTCGAGGCCACATTATCTGGCTCAATTGTGTCAGCTGCCCAAAACGCTCTTACAGTTGTGGTCGAGCGTATGCTCAGCAACTTGACTCAGGCTTTAACGAATAGTGGCTGTGAGTCAGGCAGTATGGATGGGTGGATAGATGGAAGGTAGGAGCGCCCTCTTTGAAACGGTTGGCGGCAGTTGCCACCATGCAGTTGCCACCATGCTCAGCCTTTTTCTTTATTTTCGTTTACTCTGTTGTAAGTTACTAAATTCGTCATTTTCGTTAAATACATTTTCCTACACTTCTAACTTTTTGTCAACTTTCGACTTTTGAGGCACCAATCTTCCTATCGTTTTTTGCTAATTTCAACTGAAGATTTATTTACACGAGTATTGTTACCTCTATACCATAGGGCCTCATGGAACAGCGACTGTGCCTTAATCGACATCACTATGGATACCATCACAATTCAGTATGAGGCGTTCAATTGTTTCTACGCATTTCCCACACACAGCACATGTGTCATCTTCTTTGTTAAATTTATTTTTGTAGCTTGGCGTTCTGAGACACCCTGCCCTAGCTTCAAATAGTAGGGCACTGCCTCTTGAGTTATCATAGACCGCTTTCTTCCTGATCTCTCTTTTCTAGTATTGATATAGCATTACACTGTGCTTCTTTTAAATTGAATTAATCGAATTTTTACCTTCCGCGTTTTTAACCCATCGTTTAATGCCCTTTCTTTCTCCGTCTTCGTGTCCGACATAAATACTCGTTAGCTTCCTAGTTGTTTTCCGCAATTCTGATTCAACGCTCTTCCTGTATAGGTATTTAAATAACTTAGCTGCCCACCTTTTATCGTCCAGTTTTTTCAGGCGTTCTTCACACAGCATTTTACTGTGAGCTTCCGGTGCTTCAAACGATTCCCTGCCCATATCCCCTGTACTGCCTTGTTTGTGGTTTTGCTGTGAAAACCTAGTGCTAATCTTCCAACAGCTCTCTGATTTACTTCTAATCTTGACTTAACTTCTCACATTAAGCACAGAACCACATTCCCGAAAGTAAGCCGTGGCACCATTATTCCTCTACAAATGCCTCTCAGTACTTCAAATTTGTTGTACTGCCATAATGCCCTATGTTTCCTTATCCCGGCATCTCTTCGCCCTTTTGCCATGTGAGACTGTTCTTGCTTTTCCGTGTACATCTACCCTTCGTTTAGCCATACCCCGAGATATTTGTATTCGGCCACTTCGGGTATTTCATTGCCTTGTATTGGAAGCACCTGATCAGTGGTATCGTTGAACATCATCACAAATGTTTTAGTTGCGCTAAAACTGTAACATTGAGTGCCTCCTTCGTCTCTGCAGCAATCAACCAGTTTGCAAATCTTCCTGGCTGTCTACTAACAGTGAAATATCGTCCGCATGCATTATACCCGGTAGTCGTCGCTGAACGATCATTCTGCCTAATCTGTACGACACATTATAACCTAGATTGTTTCCTTATAGCCTTCATTCCATATTACTCACTTGAAGCATGAACAGCAGTGGTGACAGAGGGCAACCATGCCTCAAATATTTATGCACCGCGACAGTTGTACTTTTATTCCCTTCCCATGTAATTTCAACTTTTTTTCTTGGTATATTCCCTGCTAAAATCAATTACCTCTAGACCGATACCTTCTTCTTTTAATAACTGGAGTTCTCTGTTCACGTTGTCGTATGCATCGCTTATGTCAGGGAAGGCTAAATACTGAGTTAGGTTTTCCGCCTTAGCTATTTCTATGCATTGGGTAAGCACGATCAGACTATCATCTAACCGTCTACCCCTTCTGAACCCGTTTGAAGTTCTCCGCGTATTCTATTACCTTCTACCTCTGACTTTATTTTTAATTTCACCGCCTGCATCGCCAGCCTGTATATAGCTGATGTTACCATAATCAGTCGGAAGGATCTGATGTTTATCTTATCTCCTTTACCTTAATAAATCAAACTGATTTTACACTGTTTCCAGCTGTGCGAAATTTGCTTATTCGTTATGACTGTCTCCAATGCTTTTATCAGCGTTTCCTTTCCTCTCGGGCCAAGTTAATTAAGCGTCTTGATTGGAATTTCTTCTATGTCTGCGGTTGTGCACGTAGGAATATTTGCTTCCGCCTTCTTCTAGTTAAAACTGTGAAGTTCTAAGCTGTTTTCTATTCAATTGTGCTGTCCTCTGTTGCTCTCTTGTATGGGGAGGTTAGCCTATCGTCATTCCTAAAGCTTATTCAGCTATAACTGATGCAATGCACTTCACAGCATCGTCTCCCTCTAAGCATTTTTCCTCGGCATCTTGAATCTGTTCCAGCTTTCATTGATTTGTTTTACCCAGCCAGCTTATATGGATCCAGAACTTTCTTGGCTCCCCTTTAGCTGCATCGCGAACTTCAGCCAGCCAGAGACCAGAGGACTGCTTTATTTAAGCCTGCACAAGGTCCTGCACTTCCTCTTTCTTTTGTTCGATAATATTCTCATTTTTGTCCACTTTTCGAATAAGATAACCGCACCCTCTTGGCTCCTCTGTGTTGCCTTGAAGCCACCCGTTGTTGTTCGTGGCCTCCCTAATTTCCTTATTCCACCATCTTCGTGGCTTCCTTTTTCCTCTGCAGTGGTTTACTTCTTTTGCTTGTTTTATGTTTGTACTAATGACCACTTATAACTGATTATATCTTACTTTTCCAAGGAGCGTTTCTCTAATGCTTCCTCTCTGCCTGCGGCAAGTAGCGCTGTTTGTTCGTCATTTAATTTTTTGTTCCCTTTATGACCTCTGCATTTCTCTTTTGATCAGGGCTCCCAACTGCAGACTAATACCCTTATGATCACATCACAGCCTGTACTTCCCCTCTTCATCTATTGCCATTATTGCGAGCTTGCTATAGATCCGGTGCGACATAAGGAAGCAGTCAATCGTCGTCTGCCTGTTACGGGATTCCAACGTGATCTGTCCCTGACATTAAGTTTCTCTATTTACAATAAATAGATTGTGTCGCTCACAGAAGTCCAGCATTAACTTTCTGTTATAGTCTGTGTATCCACCCAGATCCATGATGTGGCCATTCATGTCACCCAGGAGAATAATATCGGCACGATCTCCAAACTGCATTCTATCGTCATTGAGAAACTTAACTAGATTCTTGTTTTCTCTCCTGCATTTTTTATCTTAGCCTAAATAACCTACTTCTAGCCAAGTTCTTTTATCGGAAATTGTACCAGATACCTAGAAATGTTCTTTAGAAGTTAAGTTTACTCTGCCAATTTTTTTCCTTTATGTATCAGCATACGTACACCTCCTCCCTTCTTCTACTTCGTTGTTCTGTTGCTCCCTTCCCCAGAAGTACCGACGAAGAAACGGTGAATCTTCTAGATCCCTGAGATGTGTTGTTGTTGTCCTCATATTATGGCACATGCCCACACGGGGGATTGGCCAAGAACTGGGGGCACAGAAAGTTTTTCATGTAAATAATTCCCGGAAGAAATTAAAATGAAAGGTAAGGACTGAAGAAGTAAACAAAAAGGAACAACGAAATGAAACGGGAAATGCAGAACGCACGCAGGAGATCGAGACTGATATTTATAGCCGAGAAGTTAAATGATAATGATAATTGTAAGAACAAAAATAAAATTCAAAACATTTAAAAAAAATAACATGATAGCCGTCCTGATTCGATTAACAAATTTTTCTCCTCGGTAAAAACAGACTTGTGGCTGTACCCAAGTATGGTGGCTCCAAACGACAATATGACTGGGCCGCTCAAACAAAGGCCAAGCTGTTGTAGTGGTTTATCTAAAAACCGTATTCGCATCATGGTGTACCGGCAACGAAATAACAAAATATGGTCTATGGTTTCGTGCTCACCACAAAATACGCAGACTGGGATTAAGCGCTAGCCCAGATCTGTTCCCATAAAAATGTAAGGGTGGGATCCGGCAGCGGAGCCTTGAGAGAGATACCTCAACCTGCCGTGAATGGCATGATTGCCGGCTACACGAATACCTCAGGTGCAGGTAATCATCAGATCTTAAAAGAGATCCAGTCTTCATTCTTAACCAGTTATGTCGCCGGAACCTCGCTGCTGTTATGTACACTGTAGTCGGAACGATAGGTAGGGCGGGGCCATTGAGGGACGCCTTTGCCAGGCAGTCCGCAACTTAATTGGCTGTCACACCGCTATGACCTGGCACCCATATCATGTGTACCAGGCTCAAATGCGGAGGGAGTAATGAATGGAAGGTGTTTAAGGTTGGCGAATCTACATCCGAAGAAAGGGATGAACACAAAGAGAGACTGTAATGACAGCCACTGAAGAGAAAGATGGCTTTAGTTTGCGAAGCGCAAGAACGACCGCCAGAAACTCCGCTTGGAAAATTGGGGCGTAGTCGGGAAGCCGCAAAGAAAAAGACCAATCCAGAAGTAGGCAATACATTCCCGCCCCTGCCTTTTCATCACATTGGGAGGCGTCAATAGCTATCGTTAAGCTAATAGGAAAGCTTTGTAAATGGTCTTCTAGTAATACATTTAAAATGCAGGTGGGAAATGCTTTGCGTTTTTCGGGAAAATATCATCATAGACAATTGCTACAGGGTACCCCCTGTTTTTTGTCGGAAGGACGTTATACAAAAACATTTAAAGGTTCAAGCAAATTTTGTACCATAACTATCTGCAGGGTATGAAATCTAGGCCAGTGGACTCCAAAACATGAAGTCGGCTGGCAACAAAAAACAGACAAGCAGCTGTGTAAATCTGATTCATATATGCTTAGGTACGTCTTAACTGTTAGGAATTAAAATCTAGATGATAAAGGAGGAATGCGGGCTTCAAGATAAAACACGTTATTAGCCACACATTTCCGGAGGCCAAGGCACAACTGAATGGCTTCCTGCTTTAAAGAACGAGCGGGCGAATTTTTTAAGCGGCCTTACAAGAAAACAGCACAGATACAAATTCTAAAATTGGTCGGACATACAAAACATATATCAGCAAAAGTGCATCTCTCTGCATTCCAGACCGGGGAGTACTTAATCTAGGCAACATGCCCACGGCACGAGCCTCTTTCGCTGCGACAAGGTCAATGTGAGAGTGCCATGTGAGGCTGCCATCATAAAATACACAACGATATTTTAAAGACTTAACTTGAGGAATATTTTGTCGCTGGTAACTGAGAGACAGATGAACAGGATCTTTCATTCGAAAAACGAGTACAGCGCACTTGTTTACATTTAAGTTGAGACGTTAGTCGCACAACCAACTTTCAAGCAAATTCAGGTACGATTCAAGGCGCACATAGAGAGATTGAATGTCATTGACAGCACTGAAAAATTCAATGTCGGCCGCATAGACGAACGTGCGAATGTTTTGATGGCTGGGAATAGAGCTCATTGGAATATTAAAGAGCACAGGCGACAAGACTGCCCCCTTGTGGAACACCTCTGGGTTGTTTATATCTTCCAGAATTCACACCAATTAGTATACAAAAAACTGTCTGTTTTCAAGAAACTCAGATATCCATGCAAGTAAGTAATTCGGAAACTGCAGAGTATATAATCTTTGCAATAATATGTAGAGTTATACGCTGTTATAAGCTTTGGCTATATCTAATGTCACGAACGCAGCATGCATTTTTTGGTGCCGAGCTAGACGAATGCGACTATCAAGATCGGGGTGAGCATTCCATATGGAATATTTTTGACGGAAAATAATTTGACAGGGACCGAGGATAATATTACGGTTCACAAACTCCGAAACACGTTGGAGTATGACCCTTTCAATTACCTTACCTACGTTTGATGTCAATGAAATGGGACTAATATTATCCAGAGAATAGCCACCACCATTGTCTTTAGGTAAAGCGATCACTTTTGTGATTTTCCACTCAGGAGGAATCCATGCACGTTTATTTGAAAAACTAACCAGCTGGAAAAAGGATGTAGGGACTCTCAAAGATGATCCTTAACATTTTTGATGTTACCCTATCAGGGCCAGGAGCAGCTGTTGGTAACCTCAACACTATCGGGGAAAGCTCGGGAAGGGTAATACGGGAGACATGCTGAAACTGGTCCACTAACGCCACAAGCGCCGAACGCAAAGGAAGTACAGTAGCGAAACGCTGCTCTAATCCTTTTTCAATTGTCTCAACTATTTCTACTGCTTCTTGCGGGGTCAAAATACATGAGGGTAAATTTTCTGATACCGGAATCTTTTTTCCGCGATCTTCAGAAACCGAAAGGTGTGCGACAATTTCCTGGTTTTGATCGGAAATCAAAATGCTCGGATTCATAAGTTTATTTCGCTTGTGAGACGGTGTGTTTAAAAGTAGCCGCAATGAACTTATAATCATGCCAATTTTTTGGGCACTGATTGTGTAGGAGCCTCTTCCATACAGCCCTTTTGCGTTGTAATCCTGCGAGCGATCTGCATTCCACTATCTAGCTGAAGTATTCCCTCTTGATGTACGTACCAAAAATTCAGACTTCTTTCGGCATTCCTCAATAGCAAAGCATATGCCTTTTGCTGTGTGTTCTTCAGCAGAATTAACCACTGAAGCAAGAGTGGAGCGCAAAGAGGACTGAAACTGGTCATAGTTTATATATGAGCTGAGCTTAGAGCACGCCGGAGTTAAGCGGAAATTAACATCATAAATGATAGGTATGTGATCACTAGATGTTCCACAATCCACAGTCGACCAATTGAGTACAGGAACACTAGGGCTGGTGAAAGTTAAATCTAACACTGGTTGAATTTGTGTGCGGAGAAATGTGGCCGAACCTGGATTCAATTCATACACGAAAGGTTGTTATTAGTAACCCTATCCCTTGGCGCTTACCACAGAAATCTGTCTTAAAGCCCCACGACACATGATGAGAATTAAGGTCACCGGCCAAAAGAATGAACGTCTGACAATTAAGGGGCAGGAGATCTAGCCCCCTGGTATCCTTCACACCACAAGGAAAATAAACATTTACTAATGAAAACGGATAGCACCCTCGAATTTCAGTCTCAAGCAACTAACTCACAGTCCATAGTAGAGGACTGGAAAGTAATCTTAGCCGTAAGACAAAATTTAGGACAAACTAATGTAAGGTAAGCCTCCTCCTCTTGACTGACGATCTTGTCGAAATGAATAATTTTGCAGCTGAAAGTGTTTCTCAGATGTAAGCCAAGTTTCTTGTAAAATAGTTATGTCTGGATTATGTTGAGATATAAGGTACAGTAAGTCTGTTGAAGCTGAAAAATGTTACCAACAGTTCCACTGGAGAACTCTTAACACCCCTATGGTTGAGAAATCCGTGAAGCAGCAACTGACTGCCCTAAAAGAGTTCCTTTTGCCTTAAAACTAATCTGTTGCTTCTTTGACTTCGGCTGAGGATGTGTAGAAGGATTAGACATGGGGGATCCGCTGCGTTTGAAGATTCGCGTATCCGAATCCACCATCTAGCATGGTGAATAATTTCAGCATTATCTGAATTAGTGGACCGAGGAAGTGGAGAAACAGCAGTAACTCTCTCTTGGGACTGAGACTGCTCAGGCAAAGAATGCAGGGTCATTAACGAAGGCATGGCTCACATGGAAGAAGTCATTCCAATTTGCATGGCCTGGGTAATCTGCGTTGCCAGAGCATTAGATATGCTCTCTGTGATAGTGGACACTATCCTGTCAACCATCTTAGCCATAGCAGCTTCCACAGCAGTCAATATTTCCTGAGAGATAGACAAATCTAGTGTCACTCCTAAACGGGCTGGCACACCTAAATAGCCGTGAGCTCTCTCTTTAATTTATGATATTGCCTCGCGTCGCGAGCAGCATTTGCGGTCGGTTATGTCTATAATTTGCAATTCATGATCCCGAGAACGACAATCAATGGAATTTTCAGCGTGAGATCCACCACAAAGGCAACACTTCTCGTTTTGATCGAAGCACAGATTTGCTGCATCGCCATTGCTGCATTTGCAACAGCGCAAGGTGGACTTGCAGCCATGAGCACTATGGCCATATCGCCAGCAATTGCTGCACTGCAGTGGCTTAGACGGAAGGGGATCTGCATGGATGATTAGGGACCATGCTTTTATATCTGAGGGGCAGAAAGTACCCGCAAAAATGGCAAAAACCGTTTCCGTTGGCACCCGCTTATTGTTCACCTCCTGGCTACAGCGATACACGGCAACAACACCCGCTGCAGAGAGAAGGTCGAGGGTCTCAACTGGAGACAAGCAAGAGTCCACACCGCGAACCAAACCTTTTGTACAGGCCAGAGGAGACGGAATAAAGCTGTTTGCTGAAAGAGACCCAAAAGATGGGCAGTTTAGACGATCCTTTACGCACGAGAGGAGGTCTGGTGAGCGGCCCAGAATCCCGCTACGTCCAAACTGCCTTACCTCAGTGATTGCCTCATAAAGGGAAGTGGCTGCCTAGAGAGCAGCTCAAACAGGCCCTGGATTGTTAATTTTGATAGAACCACCATCCTTTGGCACCAGCGCCACAGGAATGCTGCGGACGCCGGAGCGCTTAAAAGCTTCAAGAGACATCTCATGAGGTGGTATGGAAGCCGACTAGGGGGAACTCTCCCGGCCGGGAGACTGCATAGGCTGGGAGACTGCGTAGACATTACCTGAGATTTACAAACTCACCGCGTGCGTTATCCACACAAGAAAAAAGGTGCAAAGGCACAGGGGGAAAAGGAAAACAGGACCAGCCGCTCAATACTTAGCCAATCCCTCCCTTCTACACACCTATTTCTTCGTCCTTTATCTGCTGTTCTATTTTAACCACTTGGCTCTAGCTCTACCGCCTTGCTCGTTTATGTACCGCACCCTGGTGTTAATTTTTTTTCTGCAGTTATCTTCCTGGACCTCCTAGTGGACATTTTATTCACGTCAGCCTCCATAGTAATACTTTCTGCTTTGCTTCTACCTACCCCTGGGCCATTAGCAGCCGTGTACCACTTAGAGAAGGTACTACGCGGCACGCTAGGTGCCAGCCGATATCGGCTCTTAGCCTTCCATTAAAATGGATACCATCTCGTGTAGAGCCTCTGTCAAAACGTGTTCTATGAACTGCCCTGTTTATGTCTGCCACTTCAAAGCCTTGCTTCTCGCTTAGCTTCCTTATCTCTCTATCAACAGCCATAACGGCCTTGGCATCCTCTCCAATCTGTCCTTGCACCTCCGGAACTGTGCACACTACGACCTGAACTTGCTGTGCTATCGCCATTATATCAACTCCCTCGGCTAATCTTTCCTATACTTGTGCGGCTTCACAATTCAGGGCATCATTTAACCCCGCCCCTACCAATTGCAAATAGCACCCTGCAACCTTCTCAGAAAGTTCGCGTTTTGTCTCTCTCATTACCGCGTTCATTGTCCTCCCTGGCAATACCCCGACTGCTATCCGCTTGTCACCCTTTATACGCTCCTTTATAGTTCCTTTGCACCTCCTGATATTTGAGTCACCAACGTTAAGCACTAGGGTAATCTCTTCTTCCCTCCTAACTTCTGAATTTTCTTGCCTCTTATCAGTGACTGTGAGCTTATTCCTTGTGGTTAGCTTGGTCCGCTTCTCTCCATGGCCTTCAGATTTCCTAGCTGCCACCGGTGTGTAGCTGTTCCTGTCCAAACCTGCCTTACATACCCTCGTATTGCTGAACATGCTAGTTCAGGCCACGTCCACAAGGCTGGCGCTGAAATGCCCGCCAAATTCTCTTCACATGCCGGTGCTAGCCATTTTCGCGTCCAACAATTGATTAAGCTGTTTTTGGAGTTTGCGCTTCTCTGCCATCTCTATCTGCAGCTCTCTTTCTAGAGCATCCGTACGTAACGCTAGGTTGGTGTTCGCTTGGACAGCCCTGTCCAGGCGTGAACCTAATACGTAGCATTTGCTCACAAAATCCGCGCCTTCGGCCACCTCTACGAATTCGAACCGCGTTTCCTTCAAATTCAGCGATACCTCATGCTCCTTGCATTTACCTTCATTTGCTTGACCGCCTTAGCAGCACTTGAATATTGCTACCACAAAACTTTAGAATATTTACAGGCAAAAAAACCACTTGCAAAGGCGTGCGCAAATAAAATTCTGCCTACCGCAAAAGCTGATCACCTAGAAAAGGAATAACCTCCATTCTAAACTGGATAACTCACAGGTGAGCACTGAAAATCTGTTCCTGCCGGCCAGGATAGACCCGACTGTAAGGCCACTGACCTGCTCTTTCGCCTGCACTTCACCTAACTAGCCTAGACATAAAAACTAGCGTAACAAAAACTAGCCTAAATCTGCACTCCCAAAATATTAACGGAAAGAACTCACCTATTTGACGCAGGCACGGCGCTCTCACCGTCGTGAGTTCGTCCGGTCGTGGTTACCACGCGTAAACCCAAGGGCACCAAACATGCGTCCGCACCGTTCGGCTGTCAATACCAAGCCACCTCAGCTTGCAGTGCCACCAGTATCAGCTTCACTTGAAACCTTCCCAAAAAGTTTAATTGGCACATCATCCCCCAAAAGTGCCTGCTCATGTGCTGCTTCTGGATAGCGTCCTTGTCAGCCTTTCGCGCAACAGTGTGTGCATTAATGATGTGGAAATGGCTTTCCTTACGCAGAACTGTCGTGCTTCCACCTCTCCCTCTACGTTTGCTGTTCCCCAAGTCAAAACAAAAAGGGCCCTGCAAGTATGATATGGACAATTAGCTGTTATAGCCTCTATTGTCGAATAGTAATCATGGCTCGTGTAAAGGTTGTGCAATGGAATTGCCACTCTATTGCATCTTTTCTTTCGGGAATAAAACTTATTTTATCTGCACGTAACCAAAGCATAGTGCTCTTAAAATAAACTTTGCTCTCCCCTTTAACTGCATTTTCATCAAACAGGTTTCGTGTTTTTCGAGCGTACCGCATAAATCATAGAGGCCGTGAGTAAGTGACACTGATTCCTTAAAAACTGTGTCACCGGCCATTAGTAACAAAAAAGTAATGCTTCCTAACTGCGAGCCTTTCGCAGCAATCTTACTTCCCCGCAATGTACCAATGTCACAGTAGCTACTCTCTATTTTCCTGCAGGAGAATGCAGAATATACTATCTGGACCGCTCACTCGCAAACTCTAATAGGGTCATCATTTCAAGGCACTTCAACTCATATCACGTTGTCTAGGGCAACCTTTTTGACTCATATGGACAGGTGCTATGGGCATGGATGTCGGCTAATGATGTGCGCTGCTTCAGTTCCTGGGCCTTAACCTTCGTCTTTAGAATTCGCGTTCAGTAATTGATTTCTCTTTGGCAGTATGAGGCGTAGGTATAGGGGCATGGTCCCGGGGCTAAAGCCTCCAATATAGACAAGGGATCTTAGAACCCTTCGCCTTCATTGACTTTGGTTATTTACAATATGTTTTACATTAGATACCATCGAGCACACTGGCAGAGCGTGAGGATTGCTTGTTTAACGTCTGTCTCATAAACTGACTATTTCTCCATGCACTTTGTGTAAAACTATGCTATAAATAGAGAAAAAAAACTACCTTTAAGATTATTTCTTCCTTTTTGTATAAAACTATGCATAAAACAGGCTGCAGCCGCTATTTCTCTCTATTAATCTGTTACCCTCTCCATCTGTGCTCGAATCACTAGAGACCCCCTTCGTTGGAGCCAGACTTTAAGCCCTGCATGGTCCACAGTTGCTTGTGGTACATCTAGTGACCGCTTTCCAATTAGTTTCAACATCTTGGTGAGCCCACTCTATGGTCATGGTTCTGCCCGAAAACTAGTTATTTTTGCAGCCTGCAAGTCTGCTTTGCGTGCCTCCCTTACATCTGAACCTTCTTCATGGTAGTCCGACAGTGCTCAGCTACTTTTTTCTTCTGTTCTAAACGCTAGGGAGAGCTCCCAGTTCACTGTGCGGTCTGCTGCTTGTAATCTATCACCATCCCCATGGTGGAACGATGCGTGTGATACAGCCTTTCGCCGCTGGAAAGCAGCATTGAGGAGCCTTTCGCATAAACAGAGGCCGGCAAATTGGATCAAGTACAAATTTTTTCCCGGCTCGTTTAATAGAGCTATAGCAAATGCAAAGGATGACTACAATCAAAATTTGAATGCATATTTGTCAAACCCAAAGAATAAGAATGCTTTGCATTGTTTTATGGAACGGAATATTGTGACGAAGAAGACGACATACTGTGCAGTGGCATAGTCTGTGGCAACTGCAATCCATTTGTTGCCGGAGGTGGACTCGGGAAACGAACACTTAAGACCCAAGCCAACAGGATAGAAAGGCTTGGGGGGCACATCAACAGGTTGGAGCATACCTTCTGAGAGAGTGGCAGGACGTTTTCGGCCCTGGCACTGGTCGCAGGCACGAACATAGCGGCGTACGGACTGGTAGAGGCGGGGCCAAGAGAAGCGACGACGCACGCGGGCGTAAGGACGCGAGACAACCAGATGTCCAGCAGTGGGGTCATGGAGTTCGTGGATCGGCGCGCAGGTGCTTCGGCACAACCAGCAGGAGGCCGGGACCGGCGGGGTTCAGGCTTCTGCGGTATAGAGTGTGATGATGCAGCATAAAGCAGCGCAGAGCAGGGTCAGATGAGGAGGAGTTGAGGCGGTGAATAAGAGATGGGAGCTGGAGATCCCGGCGCTGCTCATCGCCAACGTGAGCAATAGCAGAGAACACGTCAGCGGCGCAGTCACTGCCAGAATGGTCAGAAGAGTCAACAGGATATCTGAAGAGGCAATCAGCATCGGTGTGTAGCCGGCCGGACTTATAGACTACGGTCTAGTTGTGGTCCCAACACAAGGACCTGACCTATCGACACCACTGACCCAACACTCCGTTCCCCTGCCCAGACCGTTCGGCGAGTAGTGGGGCCTCGACCGTCGGCTCATGGTGACCTGCGGCCCGCAAGCCTCGTGGGACAGGAATTATTCAGCCATCTCATTCATCGCGGCAGCCAGCACATCACCACTTTCTCGTTCCGGTCCAACCATCCTCTTAAGCCCGTAACCACTTCGCGTGTCTCTTTGTCACCGATCGGGACGATCGCTCGGAGGCCCCGGGTAGTGTGACGAACAAAACGGCGTACTGTGCAGTGGCGCGGGCAGGAGCGCTCACGCTAGGCCAGCAGCCATTAAATCATCTCGTAGCCATCGATCATAGCGTCTCTTTCTTCGGCTGGCCGCCACGTAACAATATGAACTCCTCTACCATGCAGTTAACAAGGTCGGTTGTGCTGTGTCCTCAGAGGCAAAAGATGAGTTAGACCGAATCGCGCAAGGGCCCGCGTTACGCTTTCAGGAGCAGTGCAGAGTCCCCCTGTTCGCTCCTTGCCCATGCTCACACCATGCTGCTGGTGACAAGTCGGAGATGCTGACTAGTTTCTAGATCTGGTCAATGAATAACTGGAAACTGCATCGCTGCCGCACTCCTGGAAAGAGGTGAAAATAAAATTACTCGTAAAAGATTCAAAGAAATCCTTTGATATTGATAATATTCGGCCGATAGATCTGACAACCAACTTGCTAAAGCTGTCAGAAAGAGTTGTGCATAGCCGCCTGCCAAAGCATGTTTCAGAAATCAACGCACTGAGCACTGCACGCCATGAATGCTCAATATAGTCTGCCCATGTTCATTTAGAGAGCAGACTTCGCCTTGCTATGCGCAACCACGAAGTATGAGCGTTAGTGACGCTTGACATTGCTAAAACATTCGACCGTATTGAACATTCGATCCTCCTCACCAAGTTGTCATTACAACACCCGCCGTTCTACATTTATGCGTGGATCCGTGAATTTTTGGCAGGAGAGTAATTATTTTGCGCTGACAGCTCCTTCAGCTAAGACACCTATGCCCAGACCACAGGTGTACCACAAGGTTCTGTGCTTTTGCCACTTCTTTTCATTGTGGCGATGCGCGACATTTCCTTACATCTTGACGTTTCAGTTTATGTTTACGCAGGCTACATAGCCTTCTTTGCCTCTGAAACAGACATTCGTGTCTTGTATCTTCCTCTCCTTGCTTACCTCAATGCACTCGAGGTTTGGTTGGATGACATTAAATTGGTATTAAATGTGCACAAACGTATCGTGCTTGTTTTTCAATCCAACCTGCCTTTATATATCTCGTTGCACTAAAGCTACAACATACCGCAAATAGAATCTATGAGGTGCCTTGGCTTTATTTGTGGTGCTAGTAGGGATTGGCATCCTCTCATCATAGCTAACGTTGAGGAAAGTGAACGTGCACTTGGTGGACTACTACGAATAAGTAATAGGAAATTTCGGATGCGCCGCGACATGCTTCTAATTCTTTACAAAGTCTATGACAGACCCTTTTCGCAATTTGGCTGCATTCTCTTTTCTCGCTCCCTTAAATATAAGCTTCGTCCGTTGCTGCAGTTAGAAAGACACGCAATGCGCCTCTGTTTAGGTCCCCTTAAAAGTGTTTTAAACGCAGTTAAGTACCTGGAGGCTCAACTTCCGGGCATTAACTCCCGTTTCCAACTTTTCACCGTCAGGACTTTCTTGCAGGCATTTGAGTCTGTTCCTGATGTGGCTACAACTATTTTTGTGTCTCCCACCCGGCCCTTTTTCTGACTCATCATTAGCCAAGGTTTCGCCTTCCTCAAGTTTTTTTTTACTCCGAACCTTTTTTCGAACATTGGTGTGGATGTTAATTTTGTACGTAGATTTGGTTACCGAACTAAACCAACGAAGCAACGAACGAACGCGAAGCATCTCTGTGCCATAGCACTAGTTGGTCTCCTCTCTGACAACCTTGGCAATTTCTCGCACCAAACTTTGATTGCTGCAGATGAGTTTCGGGCAGGCCAGAAAGCAGCGGTTGGTATTTTTTCAGAGCCTCTCTCTTGGAGCTTTTCGGTTGGAGTCCCTGATAACACACTCGTATTTCTAGCGAAGTTTATCGCTCTTAAGCTTGCTGTTTTGAAATTCCCTCCAACGTTGTTCAGCAGACATCCATGTAAGATTGTCTCGCAGTTTTCTTGGCGCTGGAGTCCACAAGGGATGCACCTTTGACTCACTGACTGAAGTCTTTTATTCCTGGATGGGTGAAAGAGGTGCTCTTTGTTTGTGGTCCAGCTCACACAGTATTTTTCAAAATGATGCAGCAGGCTTCTTGGCAAAATCAGCTCTCAATGCGCCCTGTCGCCTGTAGCATATTAAATCACATTCCTTTAATGCCTTATTTTCAGTATTATCAGTATATAACCGCCATAAGCAACGGTCCCTTGCTCTCTACCGCTGACTACAAACATCTTATGTACAAATGGAAAGCTCGTGCGTGTAAGCCCTGCCAGTGTGAGGTAGATTTGAATCTCATGCGGTGCAGGGTCCCCCGCTTAAATCTTTACTCATGTAGATGCGGGTTCAGTCCCACAAACATTTGCGCAGCTTGTGGCTAAGTAGAAACATAGGAGCATATGCAAGTGTCTTGCCGGAGGTTCGCGCATCAGAGAACGACCCATCTAGAAATTCCCAATACAAAGTTGGGAGTCACTTTATCGGTCTCGCGTCTTCACTCCTTGGGTGCCAGCGCCAGAGTTTGCATGCAGGCGATAGTATAGTGAAGTGCGGGCAATCCCTAAAAATGGCTGCCCACAAGAGAGCCACAGAGTTTTTGGGTGGGCAAAGAGCTAGTATTCCAACCTTCAGCGTACAAAGGGTCCTTCGTAGAAAATACGGGGGCTAAAAATTGGGCATCGCAGCAGCCAAACGTAATAGGACTGCTCAAGCAAGGCATCAATGTGGGCTAGTTCATTGTAGTTGGTTATTCACGCCAAGTAGGACTGCTATTTAGGGCTGTCTGAGCAACGCCTGCGACAGTCCCACATGGCTTGGGCAAGGGCACATCCGACATTCTCGCGTCTTCCTTGCCTGCATGTTAAATCGGGTATGAAAGGGCTAAGTATCAGCTGCATGTAGTATGTGTGATGAAAGGTGGGTCTGCATCTTGGGGAAGTGCAGGCAACGCCAGTAGGGCTGCACCCTGATGGAGCCAAGGAGGCTGTGTATGGGCCAACTATTGAATTCCCTGCAGCCTACATTGGCATTGTGTAGAAAATACATGAGATGGGCATGGGCACATTTCCCTGTCCCCAATCTTCCCTGCCTGCATATATCCTACATATCGGATTTAAAAGGGCTAAGCGTTGGCTGCGCTGTGACAAAACATGCAGAGTGTACATGAAAGACGCAGCTATAAGACGGCTAATTTCGGATACCAGCAATACGGGCTTCTCGTGCAGCACCCTTACACAATCAACGAATGTGTATATGAACAAACAGCTTTTATATTTTCACCTACAGCCTTCATAAGTCCTGCGCAGATTACTCTGGGCTCCACAATGCAGAACCGTCATGCACCATTAGTGAGTTGCCGGGCGACATCTATCGACCGTTTCACCAACATTAGCTCTGCACTACAGGAGTTGACAATCTCACATTCCGCCTGCATGCATATCCTAAATCGGATGCAAAAGTGCTACATTTGGCTAATTAGCAAGGTCTTGCATGTCTACATCTTCTGGAAAACTGCTGTTTCAACGGAGAGATAACAAAAAACTCGGTCCGTTAGGTGGGTTTTTTTCGAGATTCTTTTGCGCGTACCGCTTTGCAATTTACTTGGTGTGCTACGGTCGCCGCGTAGAAGAAGGCTGCCAGTATAAGGTCTCTTGTTTGTATAAATGTACTTTACTTACGCCAGCACTACAAGCACTTTCGTCGTCTACAGGCGAGAAGTGGCACTGTCATTCATGACTCCCTGATGAACACAGCTAGCCTCTAGCAAATTCTTTGCTTTCCGACAGGCATTCCTTCGGAATCTTCGGCGTGTGATTGCAAATTGGGTAGATTCAAAAACACTTACACGTGAATATTGATAACGCAACTTGTCCAGGTGCATATAGCACGCGCCGTCGGAAACAACCCCGCCATTCACTCTACAAAGCAGAGATACTAATCGGAAATCTCAGAGAAGCTTTCTATGGACGAGCGAGAGCAGGCTAACTCAACGGAGCCGCCACCTTGAGGTGTTCCCTGAGGGCGACGCTTCGGTCTCACGAAAAGATACAGTGCGCGAGAGAACAAAATAAAAAAACTAGGAGAAACTCCACACGAGTGGCACATTTTCAGGCAAGTTGTGTTCTTTTCTGCTTTTCCTGGGTAGCTTCGCAAAAAAAACCCTGTCTTATCAGTGCTTTTTCTCTCCGCCCTAGTTCCTTCTCCGAGGGCGCCTCCGTCTCTTGGTCCTTTCTTTTCCAGCCCCTTTTTCCTAAATGGCGAGGAGGTTCTCACATTACAACCCTCTACCAAAAACTTGATGCCACTCACACGCCTCCCCTATACGCGACGCTTCCATGAAGTGGCGAAAAGGCTGTCAGTCTACTACTTGTACAATTTGTCCGGTCACTGCGCGTTGACGCGCAGAAGTACTCCCCCGCCTTTCCCGCGTTGCTCTACAAGGTTTTCTTCTTTCCGGCGATTTCGTTGAATGCGAGGCGACGAAAGGAGCAGCAAAAATGCGCGCTGACATTCGCTCGTCCTCGTTTACTTTTGTCATGCAGTGTTTTGCGCATTTCCTCTTTTTCCTTCAACAATTCACGATCGAATATAACAACGCCATCCAACACGGACGTCGAGTACAAGGACAGTGGATCGCTATAGTCTCTGTCTCAATGATCAAAGACTTCTCTTCCAGAGACGTGAGTGGTGAAAAATAAGTTACAGATGGTTGGACGGCGGAGCCCATAAGGATGAAGGATTTTATGACGGCGACGCCTTGGTGCTAGAACGTAAGTACAGATTTGAAATCACCATGTTTTTTAAGTACTTGCTCCGCTTCGGTTATATGTGCGGCGTCAACGCAAACTTTGGAACAGTTAAGCGTTTTTCTTTAACCAGCCATTTGTAGTTTCGACCGCAGAGAAGGTGTCTCAACATCAAAGATGGACAAAATATTTAAAATATTATTTCTGTTGCATACCGAAATTTCTTGCCCTTTACACTAACCTAACGAAATTAGATTTAATGCCTGTATTCTTTTTTTTACACAGGAATACGTACAGTGTGTACGTGTGAGTGCATCATAGAGAAAAGCGTCCTGGGGAGGAGCAGCTCAAGGCCCTCAACAAGCATCTCGCATCAATGCTGCTGAATTTGCAGTAAATAAAGAAGAATGATGCAACAAGCATTGGAATCACCTGAGCTAAAAATCATACAACTTCTTCATACACCAGTGTTGGGAGAATGTTGCGATGCAGGTTTGCCAAAAATTGTTGATTCAAATGCTAATACCTTGAGGTACACTCAATATACTAAGCATTGCCCATGCACGAGGCCAGGCTCCACGTGACATTACACTTCCGCTCCGTGATATTCGCCCCTGAACCGTTCGCCTGCTTAATAAGATTATTGTATCCTGCGAACGGGAAAGTCTAAATAAGCAGCAATAAGCAGAGTATTACATTATATATGCGCGCGGCCTTTCTCAAAGCGAAAGCAGGCCTCACAAATAGAGAACAAGTGGGGCTCCACATGATACCTGGCACATATGGGCCAACTGCAGGTCTTGAGTAACACCTTTAGCAGCCATTCTTGCAGTACATCATAGGCAAACAAGTCTACAACAGCTCATAACACATAGCTGTGAAACATTACCTGACCTAGTTTTGTGACCTGGGATTGCGAAATTATGCACATCTCGTGTAGGTCTCTGATCACGTATGTGTGCGATTATCTGCGATAATATACGATCTTCGATAATATACGATCCTGTAGGTCCTCGGTAACTTACGTGTACTATCGCGTTCGTGTATGATTCCGTAAGTGTATGATCACATACGTGCACGCTGCAATAATTGCGTACAGAAGTCTCCGACATATAACGGTGGTAAAAAAACAAAACGGCGCTCAAACTTTCGAGGTTCATTGCAAATGAAAAGCTAACAGCACAAGGAGAATTGAACAGCTTCGACGAACTACAAGAAACGCAACGTATCGCGCAAGTATGCGTAATCATGCAAAAAGAACGGAAAGATGCTTAACGAAGAAAATAGGGCTAGCAATGGGCAAACAAAAAGACAAAGAACAGATAAAAGATGAAGAGAGAAACATCGGGGTAATAACGATACCCAGAGAGGCAGATCCAAATATACGCCATGAAAGAAGACAAACTAGTGTCCTTGCACTCAGCAGGGACTTTAGCAACGATCCCAACGTAGTCTACACGCACGCAGCGATACCAATGCAAAACGATCGCCGTGACAGCGAACGAAGGAGGGAAAGGAATAACCTGAGGAATGCTTTCATCATAAACATGTACACACAGCCAAAACAACTGAAAACGCAGAATGGAACATCTGTTCAAAGAAGCCAACGATATAGCAGGGCAAAAACCCAACCCAAGTATAGAGACAGCTGAAGAAGCCGCCATCGCTTTGGTAATACCGTATGGCAACGCAGCAGGACAAAACCTCACTATAGTGACGGACTCCAAGCAACCGTGGAGAAACTACACAAGAGGCAAAGATGACAGGATCGCCAATAGTAATCTACAAACGACGAGAAGACACAACAAACATTAAACTTAGTATAGTATGAGTTCCGGAACATGAGGGGATGAGGGCCAAAAAGGCAGCATACGAGTTTGCTCGAGGGTATGTTAACCGAACTGCCTCAACATTCTGCACCACGGGCACCTTTGACACTGTTACCCCCACGCACTCAGACATACCCGGCTGTAACAGTGGCGAGCTTAAAAGCTGCCCTAGCCTCTTACAAAGGCCTAATCAAAAAGAGGCGGTAGTATGGTGCAGACTACAAATCGGTACTTAACCACATATACACAAACAAGACGACATTATTCCTGCACAGTACGTCGACAAATGTCCGTGGTGTTAGGATAAACGAACCTAGAGCATTTCACATGAACCTACCGTCAGGCAGACTTGACTAAAGCAAAGACAACCCAAGTGTGACAGAGTAGGAGCACATGCTGGCCAGCTAGTACGCCGAGCCACGATCGCAGCAGTCAAGTGCGGCATCCTGAACCATGGATCGACCACGGCACCCAGTGACCGTAAGTACCAAGTAAAGTTTTCGCCATTCATCTATACGTCCGTTCGTCCGTCATCAATCCGTCCATCCTAAGTGACGTCTTACCTCGGATAAATGGCCGAACACTCTTTTTCTAAACCACAGAGAAGCCGGCAAAGAAGTGACATAAATTTTTGTTTAAAACCACGATGGCTTTTTTGACCTGAGCACTGTGCTTTGGCTGTCAAGAACAAGAGTTTTGTATCTCTGCAGTTATATTCATCGAATGGATTTGAAAATCGTACATTATTTGTTAGATATGGTTTTTAAATCACATTTACCTCCCTTAGGTTTATGAAAATTTCGGCTTTTAGTGGCGGTGCTACGTGAGTACAGAATGCAAACGTTCTTGTTGAATGTGCCTTAGAGCTGGCCTCAAAAAATGTATTTAGCTCCGGCTCGTTCTCAGTTGCGTTTCATTTCTTTAAAAACCAGTACCACGCTAAAAAATTGCGCGTAAAACACTCTTTCTCAGGTTTGCATTACCAAACGGTGCGGTGAAGAGTGTTGACTACTTTGTAAACCTTGCCGCAGAGAAAGAATTACGTTTATCAGTTATTGAAAGGAGAATGCCAAGTCGAACAAAAACTTTTTTGTCATTACAGCGAAGCAGCAGTGAGCGTTTAGGCATTGGAATAACGCGAAACAAAAATTAAACATGCTGCAGTAGCTTATTGGATGGCACGCAGAACATAATCTGCGGCGATAGAGAGAACTTCAGAATACTAGGTTTGCGCCTCCAAGAGTGATCCTTTGAACACCCTAATGCTGGCCATGAGCCTCCGGACTAAGCGACAGCAGAAGCATGTGACCTGGCAAGACGAGCAACAGTTACTGGCCCGGATAGGCTATTGGGGGGAGGGGGGGGGGGCCTGTATTGCCTTTTTATGCTCCTACATTTCAAGGTCGTGTTATCGAGGGCTGGGAGGCGTGTGCAAAGACAATGTTGGATCAGTCGCTGAGATTATACGCAAGTCGATATTGGAGCGAAAGGAAAGTACCTGTCTGTAGCTTTTGACAGAGGGCAGCATTATTTTTTTCAGCGACATATAGTAAGGCATGGATAGAACATACGACGACACGCAATCGCTTGTGTCTCGTCGTGTATTTTAAGGCGAAAGTCTTTAGTGGCTCATACTCGCGGTGTCCGTCCATTTGTCCGTGACACTCTTAAACTCGATAAGAAAAAAAAATTTGCGCACAATGGGATTTCAAATTAACACCCTTCCGTTCTGCAGCCGAGCGTGCTAACGACTACGCTACTTCCTGCCAACGCGTATGCAGTTCTACTTGTCTCGAACGCTGGAGGGCGTTTCCAAAAAGGCGTCGAATCAAATGGATGCCTCCCAAATGCCCTCCAGTGTTTCCAGCATTAAGATTAACAAACCATTGTGTACTTAATTAACATCTTAACCACAGACCAGTGACAAATCAGCAACACCACGTGAAAGGCTTTCGCCTCACCACACTTTTTCATTCCTTGCTGTTGCGTGCTGTGGTAAAAAAAATGGCGTTGGTTTAGCTCTGGTTAAACCTGAAGTTACGCGATAGCTACAGTTGGCTGAGTGGAACTTGGTCACTTGACCAACCACGTGACGAACCACGTGATCAGCTACGGCGCCGCTCCGCCGGCAGCTGCTCCGCACCTCGTGACCAACCACGCGACAGAGTGGCGACACAGCCAGAGGATGGCGGCTCCGCCACGCTGAAGGCTCGAAATGCAACCGAAATGTAGCTATCGCTAACAAAATGATGCAATGCCAACAAGCACGACACCTTGTCTCATTTAAGAGGAAGAGTTGCTCCCAGATGAGTATGCGGCCGCTAAAGGGAACATGTTACGGCCGTCGCGGTGCCTGCGTAAATATTCTGTTTAGAAGAGGACCGCGCTAAGCTCCAGCCCCGCCTTATACGCCGAGCACCCAACAGTCCCTGAGGAACCTGGTTCCGTTGCTTGGAGCCAAGTGCATGTGCACGGTGATTGCCTGGGATAGCTGATTGCCCTGGTGCCCGGACGATACAGTGCAGCGTTAGTCGTATTGCGGTGCCTTTCATTGCGTAAGAGATATTACCAGCTGAGAAATATTATCGGTCCACGTGAACTGTGTGACGCTGTTTAAATGTCTAGCTCTGACGAGCACCATAAGGTCCGGGGACGTGCTAGCGCGAAGTTCATGGAAGTGAGTTGCCTGCAGCCATCGCTCTTCTCCTGCTGTGCAGTGATATTGCAGAAATGGTCTGTGCGTAGTAAGTAATTGGGCCTGTCTCGTCGGCTGCAATACTTCTTTATTGAGAAGGCGTAAAATGGCTTCTGTGTTGAAGTCGGCCTGGGTGAGTGCTGTGTAGTACATGAGCAACACTGATTTGGGCGTGCTCGTCGTGGGAGACCTATACGCTGTACCTGGGTGTAAATTCAGGAACCACGTTGCCTAAGTGCCAGAACACAGCCGCTTCGCGGCACAAAGCGCTTGCGGTAGGAGGAATTGAGGAGGCCAAACATAAGGCATGGCGACTGCCAATGTGTGCTGTACGCGACCTAGCAGCCAGCCGCTCGTGAATGATGGCACGATTTTAAAGTATGGGTTGTAAGTGTTTGCAGCGCACACGAAACACGGACGGACAGAAAAGGGAACGAAACACAGCCTTTTCTGTCCGTCCGTGTTTCGTGTGCGCTGCAAACACCTACAGCATGAAAAACCAACTAGCCCAAGAAAAGACGATTCTAAAGTATGGGCTCGCCAAGAAGGAGCCTTCAGTGGATGACGCCAGAATTGCCGTAAAACCGCGATACATTCTATTATAGTACCGTGCTTTCTAGATAATTTTGCCTGCATAAGTGCTCTTTATAGAGGGAATATTTAAAACACGGCAAAGTTGTCGCTGCGGTCCACAAATTTATAGGAAACGAAAGTAAACAAAACTAGTACCGTGTAAACAGTGCCAATGACAGACAACACAACCAATCAGAAGACCAATCCCGTTGTAAGGCTCCTATCATCATCGATGTAGTTCTGCTGGCGCGTCATTTTACTAAAATATGTCTCAGGTGAAAGGGCAGGCGTAGCATTCAGGAGAAGTATGAGTGCTTACCACAGGCTGCGCATTCCAGTTAGTACGCATGCGTCATAGGCCTCTGATCGCCTTCAGTGGCTGTAATGTGTTGCAGACATTGAGCATATAGAGCGACGGCTTTAGTGTCCGCTGTGGCACTTCCCAGAACAAGAATACATATTTCCAGTTAATAATGAAGCGTTGGACCTTTCCAGGACCACAAAGACATCAGTTCCCAGCAGAGGCAAATTACAAAGTGTTTCTTTTTCATTGAATCCGTAAACGACACCTCACCACAGCTGAGAGCTGAGTCTTAATCACCATCGATAGGTACTGTTCTTATTTTAAACCGATCTAAATGTTTTAGTTAGCGACTTGCGGCTTGTTCCTTCACAAAACTTGTGATCTATAGAGATTGAACTTGACAGTCATTCCGTGATCGCTGTTTTAAACTTCGACGAACACCCCGGGAAACCATCCTAAATGCAATTCGTTTGGAGTATGGTTCGTGCACTGCGGCGAAAGAACACCGACGTATAAAAGTATATCACTTGCAACAGAATTGCGACTGAAGACGTTTGGAGAGCAGAAAGAAAAGTCATCGAGCAATTGCAGTTGAAGCGCACTTTGAGTGCTGCGCTTTGTCACAGTGACCTCTTGAATGATTGGTTGCTCGCGACCAGCAACCTAGGTTACACAACGCCCACCGCTAGAAGCACCTACCATTCCAGGACAGTGGCGCATCGCTTAACCTCTGCACCAGCGCGCGAGGAGCCGTGTAGTGCTTTATCCTAGGGTGGAGCTTGAGTGTGGCCTCCAATTTTTTTCGCTCTTCTGTTAGCGACGGGCAGTACGCCACATATAAAAATTTTGCAATTGCTCTCCGCGACCACACGCAGCATTGAGTCTGTGACCCACCAAATGATTGCAGAAATCAAAAGTCAATCCAAACGTTATGCCAGCGCCTCACACATCGCCACTGGCGATAGCCTTTCGTGCCGTGTGCCCCACTTTCACTATGCCGCAGTGATCCCTTGAAGGAAAAAGGCTGTGTCGTGGCATTACGGGGAACTGCCTAGACTATGTAAACGTATAAAAGGGCTTTTACAGCCCTCAAGATAAAAAAAAACTCGCAAAATTTGATGCAAAGGGCGCTAAAAAGTCGATTTTGCCGCTGAACTTACAGGTGGGCGCCGGGGTTTTTTTGAAGCTGCTATATTGCAAATGAACATTTCGTTTTATTTTTCAGTTTTTGAAATACTTTTTTGAGCCACATTAGGTTCAGTTTGAGAAGAAATGTATTTTAAATTGTGCCTGCACCCTGGCCTCAGATAAGACGAGTTGTACGAGCAACTCTGCAATTGAGGCGCTAGCATTCCGCGATCGTTGGCTTCAGTAACCAAATACTGAGGATTGTATTAGGTGCTACATGTTCTTTATAAAAATTCCGATCATTTTACTTGCTACTTTATCAGTTGCACACGTCTAAGAGTGTTTACGTTGTGTTTGACGACATTGCTCCATTGTGCAAAGCTTCGTCCTCGGTAAAGCGCTAACTTTTTATTTCTGCGGTTGCTGTTTCCAAATTGTCCTACGCGGTATATTTAAAAACTGTTTGTACAGAATTTGAGAGGAGACTACACTTAACTAAATACACTGAACTGGAGAAATGAGAGAATACACTGAACTAAAGAATGGGGACATGAATTCTGGAGTTGCCCTTTAAGCAATATTACTAGTCATCAAAACACATACTAGTGTCTTTCTATATTATCCGCAGATTTGCTGAAGTTTATGAGCGCAGAATTATAAACATACCGGCATTATAATGGATCCTGCATTGTTTTTTCCTTTTCGCGTATTTGAGAATATACATTTCGTTCGTACGGAAGAAAATTTTTGTCAACATGATTCTTTGATATCATTTTCCTGTGCATGGCTCGTGCAGTTCTGCCCTCAAGCTATTGACAACTGCGTTAGAAACATCGTTGGCATGAACGTGGCCGTAGGAATTTTAAAGCTAGGATAAGCAAAACACCGTGTATCGATCAGGGCCAAATCTTGCAATTCTTGCCTTTTACCGACGTGTAAGTCTGAAAATAAGCTGCAGCAAGGCTTTGATTTCAGCCAGTTGGTTGTAGCATGACATGGTTTACGCAAAAAGGGTACAGGCGCTCAAAGACGTAGACAACACACACACACAAGACAGGACTGGCGCCAATCCTGTTTGCGCCAGTGTGTTGTGTGTGTGTCGTCTCTGCCTTTTGGCGCATGCACGCTTTTTGCGTAAACCATGTCTGAAAATAATATTTTTTTCCTAGGTTCACATTCTGTGCTTGTCGCGAGATCAAGGGCGTTTACATAGGTTCATCTACTGCATATCAAAAGGGTGAAAAAATATGCCGTAAAATAAACAGAAAACAATCTGCGAGATGCCAAGCGACCGTGTCAGGTTATTACCACAGGAGTGAATGCATTTGAATCCATTGTTATCTATGTTTCAGCTGACATGTTCAAGCAGCGTTTCAGTTCGCGACCTTTAACCTCGGTTGACAAAGAATTGGCATTTTTGTCGTGTTTCTTGTTTTTTCTCGTTAATAATCGCTCCTTATGCCACTCTGGCATGGCAGTAAAAAAAAAGAATGTTTATTCCACAGAACGCTCTCTTTGGAACAAAAAAACTGCAAAGAGAATCGCTTTCCGTCATGCGGCATGCGCGATAGAAACCAAAGACAGTCGAGCTAAAACCGGTTAACCTCTCTGCTCTCAAAATAGTTGTCAATCATGTTAACATGAATGTTCATTGACGTCTCATGACGTTATCTGTACTAGCCATTTAGCTATATAACACGCTTGCGGGTTGAAAGAAGAGAAGCTGCGGCAAGTGTTGTCTCCGAAGGGAACGACATGGCTGTTTTCGGCAAACTAATGTTCTGTGCGTGTATTCTGGCGACATTCGCAGAACAAGATGGTGCTACTTCAGATGGAAGCACGGCTACTTCAATTGTAGATGGCTTTAATGTAAGTGAATTTTTTAGTACATGTCTACATTTCAGGTCATGTTTTAAGAGTTCGCCGCCTTAATCATACTGAACTTATGAAATTATAGAAACAGACAGATTTGCACGTGAAACACTGCTGACGTTTCCGCCGCTCCACACTTTCTTCCGAGTCCAACAATGGGAAGTTTCAGAGCAAACAAGTTCCCTAGAAAAGTGTTCTGTTGTAAATTCGTTACAAGGTACGTATACAAGCTGTAGTTGGGACTTTATTCCTCTCACGAAACGCCTTTACAGCACCGAAAGCTCTCGAGGATTATTCTCGCATGGCATAACCAAAACCCAATTCTTTTTATCTGCCGCAGGAAACGAGCTGTATCTCAGTCGCGGTGCACGCTTAGCCAACCTATCATATTCCGTTCAAATTCCCGGAGAGTAGAATATAGAGCTGAAATGTATCCACTAGATACAGAAGTGGCATCAAAGTTAGTTTTGGGTGATCAAAAATCTCGTGTTAAAGAAGCTCAGATTTTAAAAATAGCTGACGGCGTGCTGAAAAAAAAATTGTGCATTTCTCACATTCAGAGTTAATCATATCCTTTGTGTGTTTCGACGCTTGAGGAAACATTCAACGTTGAGAAAACTGCGCTGAGGGCAACTGAATGATGATGTACGCACACTCGCGGAGTATAAATTTGTGACTAGATGTTTATTCGGTGGCTGTTTGCTAATAAATGTGCGCTTATTATTAGCAAAAAAGTGATAATGTTATACAAAAGGCAAACACACCCAAGGAAGGGGAAACAGAAAAATAACATTCTAAAAACACTGTTCTCGACGCACGTGCCGGAACTTGCTCTCCAAAGCAATGCTTCAAAACTTGAATTTTTATTTCCATTGAGAGCCAAGAGTTTCAACAGTTCTTTTCTGTTCTCACTTGCTTGGGTTTTCTCGGTTTTCTGCTTAAAGCACTAGCACTTTGAGCCAAATTTCCCAGCAACTGTGCAGTGGTCGGCGCAGTGAAACTCAGGCCCAATAAACCTCTTTTTTGTGCAAAAAAAAATTCCGCATTTCTCCTCGGACACCTTGGATGCTCTCACAGGTGTTAATTCTTCGACCATTGTAAAAAAGAGCCCTCGGCGCGAAGCCAGGCCTTCACTGTTAAGGCAGAGGTCTCGAGTTCTGAAACAGTTTTTCCTGCAAACTATATATGCTAGGTCCACATAATTCGTTCTTTTACAACATGTCATTAAACCCCATGTGAGGCTGCCGATCGATGCGCACAGGAAACAAATACTCGATCTGCCCTTTAAAAGAAGGAAAACAGAAGTTTTTCACCATATTCATGGTGGAAAACGCAGAAACTAGACTGAACACTGATGAGAGCGAAGGCACTACACGCGCTGACTCACAAATGAACTTTAAATGAAGAGGCGAAGGAATATGTACACAAAACTAGCGAAACTGCGCACATCACGACTGCAAGGGCACAAACTGAAGGCAGGAAAAAAGAGGGTAAGCACAAAAAGTTACGCGCCAGCAGTAAAGGATAGACTATTATCTATGGAGCGGAGTTCTTTTGTTACCAGGCAACTGAAAGTTGAGTGACACACCAGTTATCTTTTTTCTAATAAAAAACGTTTCCATCACCTCACGAGTCACATGGTCCTGATGACGAAACAGGATAGGCGTGCTCGAAAAGTGTGGCGTGCGTCTGCATTTTGTAGCGTGAGCTACACTGGCCGAGGCTGAGCTGTTTCGCGTGGCTCCTGGAGAGCCATGCTGCGCATGTACGAGGAGCAGTGACATCATAGGACGCACAGCTGGAGCGCCGGAGGAGCCGCCGACGCGCGCGCCTCGCCTGTCATAGCCGCGGTATAGCCGCGGCACATGTATAGGCCCCGGCGCGTGCCCAGCTGTGCGCCTCCGTTGCGCAGTAGCCAAGTCTGACACTGTGCCGGAGGCGCTTGATAGCGCCGCTGATTTTCTGCGCATGCGCCGAGGAATCAGTGGGGAGTATACGTATAGCAGGGCGTTTTCCAGTGTGGTATAGTCATGGAGGAGAAGAGCGAAATTGCTGCTCAGCGGCAATAAATGCTCAGCAGCTCAGCGTAGCTCACGCTACGTATATCCTGGCATAGGCGAGCTAAGCCATTGCTAATTTCTTGACAGTGTGCAGGCACCGAACAAACATTTTAATAAAAAGCGAAGCGTTATCAAATGAGCTTTATAAGCAACCCCCGGAAGAAAGACAATCAAAACTCCGTCAGAGCGATGCTATCGCAAACAGATAAGAACTATCAAAACTTAGTGGCCTTTTAAACACAACCAGGAAAAAAGAGTGCGTTTTTAAAAGAAAAAATCCATCTGTTCATTATTGAGAGCTGATAGGGACCTGTTCAATGCATTAAAATAAGGCGTAGCACATTCTGCGACGACACACAGATGGTGATAACCAGGCTGCAGTCTTGGGTCCTCTGTTATCAGAAAATTTTCTGTGCTTAGATTATGATAACCTTCAGCGCACGCAGCTACCTTGGCCGCTTTCGGAGTGGGGCCATACGCTCGACCACCCCCTGATAAGATGAAGTTGTGGTTGCGTCAGCACGCGCTACAGAATGGAACCGACTACACAACGGCGACCGCATTTATTGTAACTGCGTCAACGCAGCGGTCGGCGAAGCAACGGCGTCGGTGTCCACCGCGAGGAAGGCCGTAGTGTCTTGTGTAGCACGTCTCTGTGCGATCTCCTATTCGGCACCTGCCGGGCATTGGTCACACGGGTTACCACAGTTGCTTTAAGTACCCCTGTGCTCAGCCCTTATGTTTTCGCATTAGCCAGCTTGTTCCACGTCTCTTGCGGCACTCAAGTTCTCTGTCGCTGACTAAACCGCTGCTATTATCGCAATGAGTGCTTCTTCTAAACAGGCACTCGTAGCAGTGGCTTAGTTGAGAAATTAAAGGTTTTTATGTTCAATTCAAGAAATAAAGTTTTTGTGCTACAGCCGAAAACAACTCAAGAACGCAGCGGCTTTTGTCCGTCAAATAATCACCTTGCAGCCAGTGGTGCCGGCCGATTCTCGTGACCCTGCTAGCGTAAAAATAGAAAGAGCGGCAGATGAAAGGGGATAATCCCCTCCCTCCAAAGACGGAATAGTGCTCTCCCTGTATTGTCGCGCCACTCTCTGCATTGTTACGTTAGCGGGCTCGTGAGCATCAACTGACGCCTTTGGCTGGAAGGCTGTCCTTTGATGAGGAAAACCCTCTTCGTTCTTGGGTTGTATCCGGCTATATCAACAACTGTAATTAACCAAATATAGATAGAGGATGTGGAAAGTTTGAACTCGCCTGGGTTATTTTTTTATGTATGCTAGGACGTCGACATAAGTAACTTTTCGGAAACCTTTCAAAAACTGTCGCTCACAAGATGTATCACTGCTTCATATTCGCGAGAGCACTGAACATTATGCTTTACAATTGGTTATTCTCATTCACACTCATGAACAACGTATTGTTTTGGCTAATCACATGGAAAGATAATATTTATGGTCTTCACTTCCTACAGAAACGCGCCATTCATATAATGAGCAATACCGCCTATTTCAGGCGTACAAATGACATATACAAGCAGCTAAATACCGTCAGCTAAGAACCTATGCGCGAAAATATAGGTTCTAGACGATACTGAGCAGAGGAAACTAAAAGTAAAATGCGCTTAAATTGTTAATCATTCTCTCAAAACTGTCAAGTTATCGTGGGCGGCTGTGGTGTTGGTTGGCGCCGAAGTTACAATTAATCGGGCCAACCTGCCCACCACTGCACTCTCCGTAAGTTCGGAGGGGGAGGAGCGACAAACTTCTCCGCCCCGCGTGCGAAAGATTGTGATTCGACTGCTGACCGGCGATAGGGGCCACGCCTGATTAGTCGTTGACCGGAGGCATGAGGCGTAGGCAAGTTCCGTAGCGAATTAATTTAATTTGGCAAACAACAACCAAGTATTACAATATGCCCGACAAGGTAGCGCCGTACCCTGACGTGACGCAAATAACACAAGCACCAATTGAACACGTTAACACAACAACTAACAAAAAGAAAGAAACATCAGGGCGATTGCTATACAAAAATGTTATGAGACGGAAATAATGTACAAAGGATTACACCGAGAAACACAGAACGCAAAAATACAAAGATAAAAGAGTTGAAGTGAGTGGTAAGAATCGATGGCTTAGCTGCGGAGTGGCAAGGTCCGGTCGCAGGGAGCGTCGGGCTGCGGTTGCTCGTCGCGGGGCCGATGGGGGCTCGCGGATATGGGCGAACTTGGGCCTCGCGTCTTCGGGACCACCGTCGCCACGCTCTATGCGTCAGATCTCCGCCTAGGCTCCTTGCCGACCACTTCCTTGGCTGACCTCACTCACGACCGCACGCACCGAAATCTCCAGACCAACTGCCAGCGCGCGGCGTTCCCGTCGCCCCCTTCGCATGGAAAAGAATGAAAAAAAAACAGAGGAAAAAAAAGACTCTCCAGGAGCCACGCACAGAGGAATGCAGCTCCCAAAAAGAGAAAAAATAACACATGAAGGAATGTCGAAAGAATTCGGCACAATGCCTTAATACCACGAGGAGTCATTGGGGGCCGCGAACAGTGCCGGGGCATTCAATCCGCTTCTGCTGTTACCAACACGTGCAAGCGCTTGCCACTTGTATGGCAACAATGCTAGGAGGAGGGGGGAGTAGTTTTTAGTGACCCCTCCAGTGCTATGGTGAGAATGCCGTTCCCCCGCGGGGAAGAGGGAAAAGTCGTCGACGCCGCTCCGCGACATGTTTCTGGGAATCAAAGGTCAAAGCTGGACAGGGCAGGCATGAACTTTGTGACAAAAACACACTGCTATATACAGAGTCGATCACTCTAGTCTGGCCCATTAAGGGCCAATTAAATAAAAAAATTATATTCCTAAACTGCCAATTTTATTCTTGACGTGAAATAGTTCAGCACCAAGATTAACGCATAAAAGTATTTACTGAAACAATTTACGGCAGATAATAATGTTCTATTGCAAATTACTTCCCCTCTCGTGTAATTGTCATACCTTAGCCCTTTCAGGTGCACTCTGAAATTACAAGAAATTCTTGAAATTATACAATGTAAGAGTTGGCTAAGAACTGCCGTTTAAAAAATTAGTATTGCTTCACAGCTGCCTTCAAACTAGAGAAGACCGCAATTCGTGTGGTAGCGTTAAAAGCATGGTCCATTCAACAAGTGGTATTTGTTAAGGAGCTCCTGATATAATGGCCAGGTTTTTCGGAGATGAGGTTCAGGGTGTCCTTCCAAGTTTTCATTGTGGCGTTGTGAACCAAGTGTAACATTCTCATAATGAGTTGAAACCGGCTTCTAGGCGTTACCTCACCAAAGACAGAAGTCTCAATGAGCTAATTCCTTGACCAGTACCTCCTTTCATCTGGTTTCTGCACAATGACTTGCAGCAACAAGAGGCTAAGAGAAACACGCAATTCTTGTTTAAATGGAGGCCATTTTTGGAGGCAAGAGTGCTTGCTCAGCTTACTCGAATTCAAAAGCTGAGAGACGCACTGCGGTTTGTGTTCACAACAATAGCATCAAGCAGCTCATCATCGAAGTAAGCCTCAAAGAGATCCAGTGGTTGCGGAGGAGAATGTACTTGAGCTTCAGTCCCGAAGAACACTTGACTTCAAACTGTGGGGTCGAACAAGGATATTGTTCAGGTTTATCCGGCGCCATTCGCGGCAGCTGGCCATCGTGTCATCGCCGCTGTGGCGCCGTCACCTGCGTGACGCCGCCAAAGCGGAGTGCGGCACCTCTAAGAGCGTGGTAGTTGAGCGCCGCAGCTGGAGGAAGGTCCAGGCGAGGGAAAACTCCGGGCGGTAAGGCATCACGGATGAGGAGAGCCTGTGCCGCCGGTGATGCGACGCCGTCAAGGTAGAAAGTCGCTTCCGCCTGGTAGAACCAGATGGCTGGATGGGGTTCGTAGAACGGCCGAAGAACGACGATGGGCTGGCGAGTTCCACCATTCGGGTCCAATGCCATGGCCTGATGTATGTGGCGAAAGGCAGGAAGTCGGGTACGCGCGGCGCCTCGGCCGCATGCGAGGGCTCGGTAGTTGTCCACGGTCACGAGAAATGCGGGCGTGGCGGCGGCCACATTTATTTCGCTAGACGACGGGCATCGGTGCGGCGAGGCCTAGCCAGCTGAGGAACGAAGCGTCCGAGCTACTTGCCGACATTGAGAGCTCTCCTGCGTTCTATCTCGCGTTCGCCAGAGCCAAGCGTTCCCAGCACGCGGTCGACATAGCGGAAGGCCCGAGGCCGCGATGATATTCTCTACAATCTCCGTTACATTTCCGTGTGGTGCCTCTAACGAGAGTTTCGAACACATCATAAAGATGGGCGGAGAAATCTGGGCAATGCTCATGTGTCGACGCAGCGTTAGGAAGCTTACAGAGGGGGGTTCTACGAAAAATCTGCGGAATGCTGATAATAGGGATTATGGCGCTGCAGTAACCGTACACACTTTGAGGCTCAATCAAACTAAATGATGCGAAAATACATTTGAAGGACTGGTGGAATCACATCTTACCATTATACTTAAGCAATGGCTAGTATTGTTGGCCAGGACAAAAAAAGCAACATTACGGTGATTACAAGGGTGACGTTGCAGCAGGTAGCGAGAGATAAATGCTTAGGAATCCACTATGCAAGAAGAAATAGGTCGGCAGTGGTGGATATGCCAAGTGTTTCAGAGAAGCCCGCCCTAATTTTTAAAATAAAACTCTTTCGGGTATAAGATGGCTTGTGCGGCTGTATAATGTTAGCGTTGGCGGACATAAAAAAGGTGAATTGTTTTACTTAGAGCACTGACTGACTCATTTTTAATAGTTGACATTTCAAATACTAGGAGTTCAGCTACAAAGACTTATACATAGGATAATTCGAGAAATAGCTATATGAGCCTTCAAATTTCTAAAGCGCATTTATCCGGGGCATTGTGACTGCAACAAATTTGATCAGTAAAGCACCAAAGGACACCCACTTTGAAAAATGGTAGGTCTTCTCGAGCGCTAAGCAACTTCCAACAGCGTTTTTTACACTAATATAGGCGCCATGTCACGATCTTTGTCTCGTCCATTCTCGAGCAGTCACCAATTCGTGCTCTTGCAGCGCACACGGGAGAGAGCAGGTTACGTTAAACGTGCTCCATGACGGGAATTACGCTAGGTGGGGAGGGCCGGGTTAATTTTTTCACGCACGAGCGCCCATTATTACGTACAACATTGCCAAAATTTGTCGGGGCACACAGGATAACTGGTAGTACATTGAAGTTTCTATCCCCACAAGCCAGCTGTAAAATTGAAAGGGCGAGTTACACTTTTTCGAAGCCGCTTCTCAGGACTCACCCGCCGTGCCTGCCCCGAGAGGCGACGGTCTGTTGAGCTTCAGGCCTTCGAAAAGGTCATCCCCTCTCAGCCGTCATCGAACTTGCTGACCGGTGGTCTGTTGGGGTGTGCTTACCGGGAATCTTGAAAGACTGCCAGGACGCTCGACCAAAGTTTTTACTCGATTGCTGCATCTAGATCACTCCTCCCAAATTCCCCAAGACAAGGGATTAAATGGCCTCGACAGAAAATGAAGATCTAATTTCACCATTAAGGCGTGTGGTTCATGTCCCTGGGCGGAACCAACCATTTCGTCACGGTTTCTCCTCGCACCCGCACGCACAGAACCAGTCACGACTCCCCTCGCACTCTCTCGAGGTCGTCACGCACTACGCAGCGTTTGGAGTCCGCGCCTTGATTCACGTGCCCCACTGCCAGAGGCGGAGTCTTTCATTGCAAGAAACGGGGTACTTGTTATACGCCGCTCATCTCACGTGGAAAGTCCTGCCGCCGCAAGCTGCTGTGGAGCGCCCTCTCTCCTACGCGGAGAACGCGGCGTCGCCTTACGTCTGGGCTATGCCTATGCCTATTTTGTTCTTCACTGCTTTGAGGCTTCCTCTATTCTTTAAAGCAAGCTCAATTTTCTCGACATTAAACATCCTTATGGCGGTTACTTTGCGCTTATAGATTAGCTTTGAAAGCTCTGTCAGTTCTATTCTTTCTGTGGGGTTAGATGCTTTCATGTTTTGGCTTTTCTTGATGAGATTATTGTCCTGGCATAGCTTGCCGGTATCCTGTCGAACCAGTCTTCCACCTAATAATACTGCGTATTGCGTAATGACAGATTTGAGATTATCATTAATCGCTTGAAGATGTTGACGTTGTCCTCAGAGTAAGCGGAATATCTGTTCTGTAGATTGATTCTGAAATCCTCTACTCTCCCTCTTACCGCTAACTTGTCAATGGGCGTCCGCCTTACTAGCGTCTTCCACTCCTTCGTCAAGTCTTACCAAATTCGAGACCTTAGCACCCTGTGGTCGCTAAAACGCACTTTTCTGAGGACATCTACATCTTGCACGATGCCAGGGTGAGCGCATAGGATGATGTAAATTTTATTTATAGAATAACCATTCCGGCACTTCCATGTCGGCTTCCTGCTCTCTCATTTGCGGAAGAGGATATTCATGATGAACGTCAAGCAGCGCAACAGTACTCGGCCTAAGGAGAGAGCAGAGGGAAGAGTAGAAGCGGACCAAACAGAGCGCTAAACTAACAACTGGCATTTATTTGCCGAGGTCTGCAAATAAATACTCGTAAGCAACAAAAATATGAATTACAACCACCGCAAAGTCGTACACCAGTAGCCCAGCAAGACAACGACTAAGCCATGCCGTTCAAGAAAGAAATTCTTTTCCCACTAAAGATATTGACAGCACACTTAATCAGAAATCACCCTGCTTCTTGATATCTGTGCCCTCAGTTACTTCTCCGTACAATTATTTTTGTTTCTTGCAACAACTCGGCGCTTTTTTAACTTCGGGATGGACTTCCAATCACTGCCATGGATACTTAGGTTACGAAAATCTGCATTATCAACATTGTGGCGGCGCTGCCTGAGCCTATCATTTAGGTGCCGCTACGTCTCGTCAATATAAAACTGCTACGGGCGAGAGGAGTCGAATACACAAGGTTTTTTTCTTTTTTGGCACGTCACAAATATCTGTTCATGTATTTCCGTCAACTCGGGGACTGTTTTCCCAGTCTTGTTGACGCGCATACACAAGCTTGATAGCTTCACCGGAATCGAAAATACGACGTCCATCCAACTCGTTTTGTAATTTTTTTCGAATTTTGCGAGATGTTATGAATTTAAGGAATGGCCATTACTCGCTTTCTTGTTTGACATTCAGGTCTCGGAGAGATAGGTGGGAAGCATTTCATTCTTTTCACGAACACATCGGCCACATAGGAAAGGACGTAAAGTGGAAATCTAGAACAAATGACTCTACTTACCAGGTAGCTAGAACTTCAAGTTTCATGCACACTCAATATAGTGATGGCGCACTTGAAGTACGGCATAACAATTCGTCTTTTGCGAGCTTCGAGTGCGAGCAACTGTAAGGGAGTAACTGTTTATTGCCCCTAGACTCGCAAGGTATTCAGGATGGGTATTTTTTTTTCCCTGCGGACTCTACTAATAACTGAACCCTGCTTCTCGTGCGCCCTATGCCATAGTCGCCTGCCGCCTGGTATCCAGCCTGCTTGTTGCCCGTTACTACAGTGTACTGCGTTTTTATATTGCTAATTGCGGATTCCACACATTCGTAGAAGCTTTCTCCGATGGCAGGATGTAGGCGCGTTTGCGAATACAACCGTCAGTTTTTATCTCTTACAGAGCTAAATATGATAAGTGCCTAACTATTGTTAATACTAGAGCATTCCTTTATGTTACCAGCTATATCCTGACTTATGCGGAACCCCACACCGCAGAGCACAATACGTAACTGCGCTTTAGCACTGTATACGCCTCACCTGCCCATCTATGCTCACTAAGCCCTAAGGCATCCCATTTATTACCCTTAATTCTTCCAGCAGCAGTGCTAGATTAGCCTCACTGGATGACGTTCTAGCGTAAAACGTTGCCAGGTTGACTTTCCAGTGGCCACCTGTCCGGAGATAGACATTCTTTGCACCCTCCGCTACCTGAAACGTCTGTCCGCCGCCTTGGTCGGTTGCTCCGAAGCCGCTGGGGACTCAGGGCCGAGGATTAAATGGTTTACTCTTATAGAGGAATGTGGTCAAGTTTGTTGTGACCGAGTGTGTTGCCGGTTCCGGTGCGAGTGCATTGTCTTTCGCACTCGAGGCCTGGGTCCGTATTAAAGGAGCTGTCCATTTTAAATCCGCCATTTTGCGGCCGTCTGGTCCTCTGTCATTGGTCACTCAGATATAACCGCGGCTTCAAGCTCGTGTGGAAAGCAACCCGGTGATTGGTGGTTGGTGACCGGATATCAGCATTGGCTGGCATTGACTGCAATATGCAACCACTGCTGGGGTGCATCGCAGCGCTCTGTGAACAGCAGGCGACCAGACCTGACGACTGGCTGCATATACCAGAGCTTTAGCGGTGGAATTTGTCTCCGCGTTCCATGGAGGAAGAGGACAGGGGTTTATAACAATTTACGGTTTAAGTATTTTGAAGATAAAGACACCGCTTGCGCTTCACGCCAAATGTCGTGATTATCTAGTTTGTTCTATTCGCCTGTTCCAATAATTTCTTTGTTGTTAAATATTACAAAAATAACTCTTCTGCTCTTCCTTCGACTGGAGTGACCAAATCACGCACTCATGCGATGGAAATCAAACTTTTTAGCAATAGCAAGGCAGAGAAGTGAACGTTTTGGCAATGTGTGTAATGTCCGCGTGAGATAAAGCAGTTCACGTTGTTGTAGGAGAAAGCAAGGCAGCAAACTAAAAGACGAAAAAAAAATTGACGAAGCATCGGTCCTAGAATTTCTAGATTACGTAACACGAGTAGCTCGTGATACGGGATTAGGTGTTTTTTCGCCTGGAGTACCCGGCTTTATACTGAGAAATTTTTGGTTTGGGTGGCTGGTCCCAAGAACGAAGGATCGTTTTCCGATCGCGACGGCCACATTTAGATGAAGGCAAAATGTAGAAACGCCCGTGTTCTACGAGATGTAATTGCGCTTTTTAGAACCCCAGGTTGTCTAGAAGAATGCGAAGTCCTACGTAGCGCCGTTCCTCACGGGTCATATTTCGCCTAGGTGCGATAAATAAAACAAGTTGCAATTTTATTTCCGGCTTGACACGTGCTATTCCGCTCTATACGGCTACATAGATTTTCAGTGAACGCAATTAAAAAAAAGGCCGCAACAATACAAGGTCTAAGAAGCGCCAGTATTTGTAATCTCAGTGAGAAAACTTTTTGTACAACATCCTGCCCTTACACATTCGGAGGCAGCCAGGAGCTTCTATGCTATGTACAAAATTTCTTTTTGTGTATTGATTTCTGTAGCTGTGTATAGAAATTAAATATGCTGTCCACAGCCGAATATTCAACTGGAAGGCATTTGCAGTTACGACGCGATAGAGTAGTGTTCGCCAGCATTGAGTTAAGTAAGCTTTTTCTTTAATGTGGTCTATGTTTCTTCTTAGACATTCACTTTGAAGGCAGCAGAACGCGTGTCATCTCTTTTATCTCCCTGCCCAAAGAGTACCCTGCTAGCAGATGTTATGAGTAGCGCAGTTTACTACAATCTGACCTTTAGATTTAAGCTGAAGAGTCTGAGATCATCAATTCCTTAGAAAGAAATTTTTCAATGCCTCTAAATGATGACTGCAGGTCACACTGGAGCACTGCTGTGTTATATTAGCGTATTACCGAAATATTTATGAAACATCATTCTGTTCGTAGAAAAAATAACCAAAATAATAAATTGAATTTATATAATAATTTATTCACAAGTATAATACTGATCTGTAAAATAGAAAAGACAGAGGTATATGATGAATCATATGGTGTCTTACCAACTCTTCAATTCTCGTTTTAGCTTTTAGTCCTCGGGAATACATATCGTCTGGTACAAACAAGTTTCTACTTTCAAGACAATGAGACTCGACGCTGCTTCACTGCAAATGTAAAAGCGAAAAAACCCGATAGCCATGAAGTTACGCTGGAGGTGGACTACAATTCTGTGACTGCAGACGCATGGTAATTGATTTCTAAATTTGATATCTTCCGTGCATGAAGTTTGTGCCTCAACTGCTTATAATTTAGGCAGCATCACCGCACCAAGAACTTCTCCGTACATTTTGCATCTCCTAGGGTGATATGAGATCTGATTTCACAGAATGCGTCTATAATCAGATACAGAGGATTTAGAAGCCGCAACACAAGTGACGCAAGAAAATACTAAAGTCGTCAACACGAATTGCACCCAATCAGGCTGGAAGTTACCAAGCAGCACAGACAATCGGCCGAATGTTGGAAATGTAATGGCAAAGAATGGTCCTACAAAGGACCAGTTTAAACCAACCATTTCCAATACTGGGCCAATTACCTGTGCTGCTTGGGTATAGAGGCCCACCAATTTTTTATCGAAATATATATTTTTGTATCGTTCTTTGTCACTCGTTAATTTATTTTCTTTGTCTTAGGATCTGTGATAGCTGTGCTGGGGCAGGAGTTTATCTGTTATTTTATTAATCTCTTTCGCTTTCTGCCTCCCGGAGGGGTTCCAAAACGAGGACTAAGGTTGTTTTCGCAATTACTCCAAAAGAACTACTCATGACGTCAAAACTTTCTCGGTTCTCGCGCAAGAAATGAATATGTTCAACAGCTTAAATCTTAGCCCGCTTACCGTCCCTCCCCTCACCTTCCCTCCACCTACTATGGTGCGGGTGCCTGTACAATATTTCGGGCAGGGAACACAGTGACATGAAGCCGGGGCTATTAGCCGCTGCTCAGTATTACTGCCGGGTGTTCCCATGATTCGACGAGTACTGGTTCATGAAAGTATCCTGAAGATCCATGCTTGGCTCGCTCGGGGTTTGGATCTCGGGTTTCATGCGGCTTATTAGTTTTATACTTTTGAATTTTTGCCGCCTGCTGAGGCATGGTTACATGCACCTAGTCTGGCTCCTCCTGCCCTGCGCGCGTATCTGGCAACCGGCAAAGTAAAATGCACCACGCTCACAGTGCCGCGGAGTGTACGCTGGCAACTATCCAGGGGATTCACAAGCCCTGCAGGGCGGGCTTCGGAAGTGGCCCTCCTACCACATACTTTGCTCCTGGACGCAGGAAATCATTCGTAACTACACTCAGTTCCTCCTCCAGGCACGGTGGCCAACTGGCATGTGCCAAGTCACATTTCTGCCCCCTAACGGAAGCCCACAGGCCACACTAAGCTTAGGGATAAACGAACATGCTCTGTGTCGGATACTCAGAATGCGTCTTCGACGCTTCTAGAAAATGCACTGCTCTAAGGTATCCGGATGTCTATACCCACATCTATTTTTTGTTTCATAAATAAAAATTCTCAATGCTACACCATTGCGCACGATACGGAAAAGATAGCGACAGCAGCATCACACGCTTGCTCTAGTGTCGCTTTCCACTTGATTGTAGTGGCATAAGCGTAAAAGATGCCCTACGCAATTGCCAAAAGTTACTGCAAGTTCCGACGCCGCGTAGCATCCGCCCCACTCCTGCTGTGGCTGAACCTTGCATTGCAAAAATGTTAAACATCCGCTATTTTTTGTAGAAGGTCACCTGCAGTGTTCGTCGCGACACTTGATACACCAACTTGTTGGCTGTACAGACACGGGAGGTAGTTTATCGAAGGGTCCAGCATAGGCACACTGTCCTTTCCTAGCATGCAGTATTCGAAACAAGTTTTGGTAACAATGTTTGCTTAAGAAACGGTATATTTGAATAAGCTCAACTGTGGTTGCCGATAAAAGCGCTTGGACTGATGACGCTGCCATCGGTTTTAAAAACTCATCACTACAGAAGGGGTAAGAGAAGAGCAGCGGCGTTCATCTCTATATAGCGGCACTTGGTTAGTAGTGAGCGCTAAAGTTTGAACAGGACACTGTGCTCTTCGTGAAAGCTTTGTCTAAGGCCACAGTGTGAGTAGGTAGGTTGCCACGAACTTAGAAGATGTGCTTAAGCACCTAGATTGTTGACAGAACATTCCGAACAGAGCGAACTTATAATACTGAAAATACAGCATACAGGGTTCTTTAGTGTAAGTGTGACCGAGAAACTCGGCACCAGCACGGTATATTTAGGAACGAGCGAGATACCGCCCTTTCGTACTGAAAAGATGAGCGCTGTAAGCTTGTGAACGCCGTAGTGGCGTTTTTGGGTTAAGGAGGAGAACGGAATTGGGTGCTTAGGTACGATAGGTTGTGGTACCTTGTGAGCTGGACCTTGAAATTAGCACGGAACAAGGAGACAATATTTGTATAGCACAGCAAATGTTATAATATATAAAAGAGAAAAGTTGTAAACGTCGCCAGGACTACTAAAATCAATATCAAAATATAAGGTAACCCTTAAAAATTTTCATGCAGTGGGAACGAAAACCCACCGAAGAGAAGAATTCGATGCTAAGCACACATTTCAGAGCGTTGACAATATCCGCACGCGGATGTGTATGCTTGCAATGTAATGGTACGAAAACTGAAAAATCATTTTTATGTCTGCCTTTTTGGCAAGGAAAAAAGCAGGTGCCCATTACTTAGAGTGCAGCAGAATAATGACGCGCAGTGAAGGTGGCCATGTCTTAGAATATAGCAGAATAATGTCATGCAGTGAAGCCACTCGGTGACTGCGCAGAACTCAGCGGCCCATGCTGCTTACAAGCTTTGGCGAGACGAGCATCACTGCCAAACTTAATACGTTAGACGACAGCTGTAGTAGACTCCAATGAAGCTTTCAATCTGCGTAAAAAAGCGAAATCTTGTTAACAGGGAACAGCTCACCCGTCGCTTAGCCGGCTGGAAGAATCAGGCCATACACCAGTGAAATATATAGAGGGGCAGTGGGCCCGATAACAAAATAATCTGAATGGGGCCAGAGAAATCGGCACTGGGCATCGAAACGTCAAACATCCAAACCGAAAATAATGTACTTTGGATAAAGACGGCCGAGACGCTCTAGGCTATGCAACACGGAAGCAGGGGTAAAAAAAGAATTCATAAGGGTTTTGGCCACACCATAGCAGAGATATACAGCAACAAATGGAAATGACGGATTTACACGACTGCATTTTACAAAGCAAATGACGTAACAGATCTAATGCGAATCATTTCACTTCAGAGGCTTTTATCTACATTAAATTGACTGTAGATCTGCGTAGTTGGGACAAATACAAATTCTGTGTCAGCACTGCGTTTTTACTTCGGTTACGCTGTTCGGATCCATTGTTTACAGATCAAAGTTGTTCGGATAGCGCATGCTACTATATATATATATATATATATATATATATATATATATATATATATATATATATATATATATATATATATATATATATATATATAAACTTATTTGTTTGCTAGAGGCAAAATACGAAGTTGAAAACGCTTCATTTAGCTATAGATTTATTTTGAATCGACGTTTCGGACAGAGTCTGTCCTTTCTCAAGACTCAAGAAAGGGCAGGCTCTGTCCGAAATGTCGACTCAAAATAAATCTATGGCTAAATGAAGCGTTTTCAACGTTGGATATATATATATATATATATATATATATATATATATATATATATATATATATATATATATATATATATATATATATATATATATATATATATATATGCAACGTTGAAAACGATTCATTTAGCCATAAATATATAAGCGTGTGTGTGTGTGTGTGTGTGTGTGAAGGAAGCCTACAGTCACCGAAACCACGGTGCATAGGGGAAGGTTTCTATATTTTTCTATTTTCTTTTTATTTTGTAGTGCCAATTATTTGTACAATAATCCTTCGATTAATATGTCGCTAAAAGAAAATTACTTATTAAGCAGCAGAAAAACAACCATGCCGCCGGTGGGATCTGAACCCACGACCTCCGTGATATTGGGAGGTCGTGGCTGAATCGTGCAAAAATTCATGCGCTTTTTAAACTATGTAAGCAGAGCAACCCCTCCAGAGCACGTAACTTGTCGAAAAAGCCAAATTTTATCGATGCACAGCGGCGAGGGTAATCCTGTTATCGAAATTCTAAAAACTGATATGGCTGTTACTAATGTCTGGAGTTGAGGAGTTGAGTTGAGTTGAGGTGTTGAATGCTACAGGTGGGGTTAGCCTTCCTTTCTCTGCCGGCAATTGCTCCACCGCAGCGTCCCTTCGATATTAACAATGCCGCATCTACCCCGCTAAGCGCACAGTCTCTTATAATAGCACACATTCTCTCCCGCAGTCACCAGCATACTACTTAAGACGATTCAGCGCTTTCCTGGTGTCCGCCAATAGTGGTACTACTATGCCGCAAATGTTTGGTTTGGTTTATGGAGATTTAACGTCCCAAAGCCAGTGAGAGACGCCGTAGTGAAGGGCGGCGGAAATTTTGACCACCTGGTGTTCCTTAACGTGCACTGACATCGCACAGTACACAGCCCTCTAGAATTTCGCCTCCATCGAAATTCTACCGCCGCGGCCGAGATCGAACCCGCGTCTTTCAGGCCAGCAGTCGAGCGCCATAACCACTTATCTACCACGGCGGCTCTCTATGACGCAAAGGCATTTCTTTAGCCCGAAAAGCGTATTTTTAAAAATATTTGAAAGTGTTCGCTGGAACACCCGGTATATTGTACTGTGTGTTTCAGGGAACACTAGGTATATTCAAAATTAGGATTTTCAGAGTGTAATATGGTTTTTGTGGCAGAGTGTACCACTTCTGGGGGACGCCGAAAGGCCGGCGAATTTAATTAGGCAGTAAGCTCGTTTACTCACTTCTGATAATTAACCTTTTAAATAACATTGCTGGGCAACTGACTGCAATTAGAGATTTGTAGCTGGTGGTTAGTAATAACCATATTAATTTTTAGAATATCGGAAACGAAATTTTCCTTGGCATTGCAGCTGGATAAAATCTGGCTACATCGTGCCAAAATACGTTTGGAAAAACATGCAGCAATGCAACCTTTCCAGTGCATGCAACTAGTCAAAAAGTCCAAATTTTGTCGACCCAGAGAGCCAGAGGTAATTGCATTTTGAAAATTCTTTAAACTGGTAGGGCTATTACTAACGACTGGCTAGAAATCTCTGATTGCAGCTATGCCCTAAGTGTAATAGTTAAAAGTTGATTACTAAAAAATTGTTGCATTATAACTTAAAAAGATTCAGCGCCGTTTTGCGGTGTCCGCCAACGCTGGTAAAACACTGCTGTACCGGACACTTTCTTCGAGGCTTAGGAGATCCCTGGTGCAAATACAATCTGCCAAGCTTGCGGCTGTATACAACAAGGAATGCGCATCGACAAAGGTGTCTTGCCTGGTAGGAGGACGTATTTCGCGATGTAAAATCTGCCTCTGCGGCACTAGTCCGGACGTTCGACTAATGCAAGCAGCATGTTGCCCCGCACAGAAATTTGGACGTCGTGAAACTGCGGCGTATTGCCGCATTCACACAAAACGTCATCCCCATTATATTGCCGCTAATTTTTGTACTTATTGTTCATTCTTCAAACGTGCCGACACACGGCTTTATCACTTTGTCTGTAGTGCAAGACTCGAGCAAATTTATCTCGATTGATCGCATCAAGGCGGAGCCGATTCTTGGTTGTTCCAGACTGTTGTAGTAACTTTGCATGCCGTATCTCGAAAGTTCGCCATGAGCTTTAAAATGAGCACGGCTGAATGACGCGGGCATTTTGTTTGACGACTGCCGGGCACGTCTGTTTTCGCCAGCGCCGTGTCATTCAGCTTACTGTGGGCGCATGTCAGCCCACTAAACAGTTTCCTTTGGAAGCCTTTTTTCATTGTCTTCCTCAATGCCTGGACAGCCGTCAACACTACGTGACAATATCGTCATGCATGGCGCGTGCAAAGAGAGAATTCTGTCCTTAAGCAATATACACCGAGTGTGACAGCGGTAGAGGAAATGAGGAACAGGATTAAAGTTTCGTTACATACTTCGGAAAAAGCGCAGTATTGGTCCCACGTAAACATCATTTCCTCTACATGACGATTCCTAAACGCGAGACTGATCGCAGACACAGCGTCACCAGTGTGCACGAGTGGTCGCTCACACCCGCAAGCAGAGTTACGCTGATGAGATACGCTGTGTGAAAATCTTAGAAGCAGATCAAGGAGTGGGAGCGCCTGTCTCAGGCTGAAGTTTACTGTTGGGCCGAAAACTTTCTGCCGTTGCTTGTGTGCCCAGCCTTACCGGGCATTTACGGTGCCTTAAAGAAAGGAATTATTCTGAGCTTAAGTTTAGGATAGCCAGATAGGACCATTGTGCGCGATAATAGTGATTATCATGGTTGACTCTGCTGGCCGACATTTCCTCATCACTGCGAAATTCGCACTATAAAATACTTCCTGCGCGTCCAGAAAATATTTCCGGTGGCCATTAAAATGGATGGGATGCACACAGCTTTCAAAAATCGCAATGTGGTTTTGAGTGTCCACAACCACGTGGCATGTCGCACAAGCCCTGCAAAGTAAAAGTGTTTGTCCAGATCTTCTGTGCTTGAAAGTTAATGAAGAGAAACTGATAACGGGGATCTTATTTTATGCACGACAGTTAGTTTCCAGTCACACAAACAGACAGAATAAAATAGAAAATTTCACTTCTCTCAGCGTGTCATACAGATATTCATAACTTGAGAGGTCGCAGTGAGGTGGTTTGTAGCAAATGCGTAAATTTAATTTTCAACTCACAATTGTCCATGCCCATCCATCTTAGTTTCACTGGTAGTCACGAAAAATTAGCGAAGGTAACAGCATCTTTAAAATGACGCTGAGCACTGCGTCTGACCCCTCTGCTTGCCAAGCATGGTGGTAGAGGACGCATTTCAGGATGACAAAGATTTAACTTTTTTTTACGCCTTCATGTAGCAAAGTTTATTTTACCAGAATAATGTCAGCCCCAATGCTTGCGATAAGTGAGTGCAGCCGGTTTTTATTTAGAATTAAGCTTGCATATATGTAGGTGAAAACGATTTCAGAACACTAGCGACAAAGAACGTGAGTGGTTTATTGGGTCAATATGTTTCCTGCGATGTCATCTGCTGCTGTTTGATGAGCTACTGGGAAGCCTACCATTCTCATTTCGAGCCACTAGCGCTTTTAGTGAGTAGAAGTGATGGTGCTATTTGAAGCATATTTATGCCTGAAGCATAGTCCTAGATGAAAAACGGAGAACCGAATTTTGCATCCACAATATTAGCGCCGAATAATATTTACCAACTCTCAAAGATCTCTACAGGGTGGGAGACGGTGTAGCTTGTGTACGGTGTAGCTAGCGTCTTTCAATTTTTTAAGTTTGTGGACACAGGCTAGGATCCTTTTTTTTCTGAAGTGTGCATGTTTAAAACCTATAGGCTGTTTGTTTCCATTCAAATTCTCTAAGCGATAGACACGTTCAATACACTTTAAATCAAATAGGTTTGCTGATCAAGCAGGCTCGAAAAGAATGCCATTCCTCTTGCTTTTTGTTCTACTTGCTTCCAATGTCTGAGTTTTCAAGGCATCAGAAGAGCAGGCAATTTTCGCATTCAACTGGCGCCGTCAACACCTCTAGCTTCCAGGACTGCTATTTGCTGCCATAATCGCCTTTTTTGCTTCATTTTGTTTTGGATACTCCATACATGCTGCTATATTTCCAGTTCCACGCTACTGAACGCCACGCTACTCAACTATATTTCCAGATCGGCGGCAAGGTTTCTCAGTGAAATTTTTCATTAGTAAGTTGGGCAGTAAGGACCTAAGGGTGAGCGGCCATCCTGACGACGTTTCAGAGCGTGCTCAATGGTTGTTTTCATTCAGTTTGAGAGATCTTTGAATCAGCTGTAAATTCTCAAGCACGTCACAACTGCTCACCACTTAAAAGCACAGAGACACGACGCTGTGAGTAGGCAGCAGTTGCTACTTTTATATGCTGAACCGGTGTCTTAACATCGTATGGAAGCGTTTCTGGGCACACCTTAGTGTTTCTCGTCCTTTTTCTCCATTCCTGACATTGACTGAAGCAGGGCTCAAAGGTTCGCATGTTGGTAATCGTTCATGATGGGTACCTTAGCTCAAAAAAGCACAAGAAACGCAAGAAATCATAAAAGAAGATATTAACAGCTATGATTCGATGTTTTTCTTGTTCTTTTCATTTTGCTTATTTTGCCTCATATTTACACCGCACGTTGATATACGCCTTTGGTTTCTAGAACGCGCTTGTGCAGTGTATATTAAAGGTTTCTCGCCCTAAATCACGATACACTACCTATTACTAACCACGTCCACTCATCGCTTAGCAGTACCCACAAATGTTAATTTAGGCATTCCTAGACAAACAAATTCAAACAAATGTTTCGCTGTGGGAAAAAGCACTCTCTCTACTTTAAGGAACATATCAGCACCTCGTACTTGGAATGTACGTGGTCCGAGTTGTGCTGGCGTCCAACATTTGATCGGCGCTGCTGCGCACTGTAATACAGTGTGTTTTTGATCTGAATTGAGGGTGACGATTATTCTGTCTGCTGCCTACGGAAGAAGTGTACTCGTGCTGACTTTGCTTTCGTGGAAACACTAACCGTTTTATAGACGGAGAGAGTACCAGTGTTCGTGTACAGGTAGAGTGAAGATGGCAGTTCACTCTTCGTTGCGAGAGTAGGGCACGCACCGTAGGGTAGCTAGCATTTCAGAAGGCAGAAAAGCGGCCTGGGCATAAGCATGATGCGGCGGCTGGCGTCTTCCGTGAAATGGTCGGAGAAGCTGCTTGTATTAGGTGTCGAGCGCTCAAGTGTTGTGAGTGGTCACGTTGGTGATGGTGGTGGTGTATACTTGCTGTAAATATGGATTGGTGTAATCTATTTTTGTTCCGGCTGATCTAGTCAGAGTGAATGTGGTATTTCACGGTTAATGATCTGGGCGATAAATTTGTGTTTGTGGCAGCTCTTTTTGTTTCGGCTGCGCTACAGGCTTAGTGAATGCGGAATCGCGATTGATGGTATGGGCAAGAGCACGCTCTACACTAAAGAGAGCATGTCAGCACCTGGAACTTGAAAATTTACGCTGTCAGGGTAGTGACTGCACCCCCCAAGTTGTTGGCGCGGTAGTGTAACGTGAGCACTGCGTGTTTTGATCTCGTACCGGGTGACGTTGATCAAGCTGTGTGTTGCCTCTCGGAAAGCCTAATCGTGGTGAATTTGATATATCAGCAACTGGAGGAGTTTTTAGCTGTGGAGTCTTGCACTGTTTGCGGATACAGGCATAAAAAGACGTTACATGGCGGTTGATTGCCTGGGGAGGAGCACGCAGTGGATTGGTAGGCGCCATTCCAGAATTTGGAAAATGAACCTGTCCATATACATGGTGCGTCGAATGGTCTCGCAGCTCCAAGATTAGGCGGGTCTGCTCATATTAAGTACCTCGTGCTCTGGTTTAATTGCTGACTGGTCTCGTCTGCTCGGTATGTGCTTCAGTTGGCGGCAAGTGAGTTCGTTTTGGCTGAGTTAGATAGAGTGAATCTGGTAGTTCACGACTAGGGATCTGGGAAACGGCACGCTCCGCCCTTCAGGTAGCATGTCAGCACCTGGAACCTTAAAGTCTGCCTCGTCCCGCCAGTGGTGGCACCCAGTATTTGGTCGGCGCAGCTGCGTATGGTAAATGCTGCGTTTTTTGTTGTGGTGACGGGTGACGTTGGTCAAGCTGTGCGTTGCAAAATGAACTGCTGCTTAATTTGATGTCACGGCAACTGGAACATTTTTATCTCTGGAGAGTATCAATGTTTGGCTACAGGCAGCGTTTATACGGCAGATAAAAACTGGTTGTCTGGGGAACGGCACACACTGTGCGGTAGCCAGCATTTAAAAATCTGGAAAATGAAGCTATGCATTTACATGGTGCTTCTAATAGTGTCGTGCCTCAAATGTTAGGCGCAGCTTCTCGTATTAAGTGTCCTGCGCTCTGGTTTTTCTGCCAGGCCACGACGTCTACTCGTCGCTGAACTTCCGTTCCCGGCTACTGAGTTCGTTTCGTCTGGGCTTGATACAGTACAGGTGCTAGTCCGCGGCTGGTGTTCTGACAACAGTACGCTCTAAACATTTAATAGCAGGTCAGCTCCTGGAAGTTGAAAAAGTACGTAGTCCTCCGATTATTGCCGGCCCTTAGCTGGTTGGCGCATCGGTGTAAAATACATATTGCGTGTTTTGATGTGGTGAGGGGTGACATTGATCAAGCTGTGTATGCCTTCTGGAGAAGCCTACTGGAGCTAAAGTGGCGTACGTGGAAAGTGGAGCCGTTTTTAGCCACATGGTTGTTGACTGCTAGTGGTGCGGCCAAGAGTACAGATTGGTGCTAGCAAACAGCTCAGTGTTTTGTAAGACCACGGTTATATTTTACCGCAGAAGCGGAAAACCTTTTTTTCCATGCATATTACTGCAAAAAAAAACCAGCAGGAGTCCTATAGAAACAGTATTACTCTTGAAAACCTAAGCAGATAAAAGCGGCGCTGGGATCTAATACAGCGCATCCCGCTTGAGGCGGAAGCTAAAGCCACCAGGCCACTGCAGCGTTCCACTACAAACAGACGTGCTCTAAGCACAGGCAACTGTGTTGGTTCACGTTGTAAAGAAGTTTCTATTCGCTATTTTTTGCTGTACTGAGCCATGTAATGTATCGATGCATTTAAAGCCTCAGCAGAAGCAACATAACTGAAGGCGCTAGTGTGCTGGGGCAGCTATCACATGCTGCAGATGTTTCAACGATGGCTTTCGTGCGTTTCCGTCTTATATGCTTCTTCCTTTAAAACGTATTCCTGACAGACACTTAACTGCCGCTTATCTTACGAGGATGGCACCAAGGTTCTGCATATCTTTTCATGAGCCATGAAAAGAGCTCGTTCACCCGTACTTTCTGGAATGAAATTTACTGTGCGCTGTAGCATACAGCGCCCTTCTACTAATTAGTTTGTGAGATTATTTTACCACATCATGCGCGCTGCATTCGTAAATGCTGACTTGATGTTATCCTGTAGCGGCGCTGGCATCGCCAGCGGCGCTGATGAAGAAGAAGAGATCTCGCTCGAGCAACACAGAACGATTTCGGCAACCGGCCTCGCCAGCAACGTCGTAGCCCGCTCCGCCGGCTCACCAGCCGCGGCTACCGCGACATCCAATTAATGTGGTTCGCCCCTCTACAATCCTACGCACATTCTCCTGTGGTGTGCAGATCAAATCATTTCCTGAAGCAAAACAGTCCTCGCCCCATATCGACAACTGTGTTCACTGGTGGTTTGCAGCTACTGAATGTTTGTTGTTCAGGAATGTCGAGCTTCGGACACAAGAACGAGTGAAGCAGTTCATTCCCCTGCTCTAAATCGCTAACATGCTAAAAGCATGACCACCATGAGGTGAATTTACCCTTGGCGTCCGTGTCGTGCTAAGCGCTCATTTGCACCCGAGGTCCTACACAGAGGAGGGCTCACGTTCTAATATGCTATTCACTGCCCTTCTTTTTTTTGTATACTGCGGTGCTTATAGTAATTATGCATGTTACAGTTATCATTGCGAATACCGCAGCCTTCTTACATGGAGCCCAAAAGCATTGTATGACTGCTAGCGGACAATTTTTTTTTGGGTGGGGGGGAGTAATAGCGTAACAGATGCTGCATATCACGTCTATTAACCTTTGTGCCGCCTGTAGGAACAGTAGGTGAAAGCATTTTCAATTTTGAACGGAGGAACCCTTTGCGCAAGGAATGGTAACGACGCGTAAGGGCGTTAGCAACATTTACTTTTTTTAAGCAAGAACGGCGTGAGCGGTGACATTGCGAAAGCCGTCTTAAAGCTAAAAAACTACTGCCCAATATTATTCGCTATAATGACACCGTATGCCATGTAGTGTAACATTAAACAGCCTGAAAAATGACAAGCGTATCCAAATTAGGCTGATTAATATTTTGATTCCAACGCATGAGCGAAAAGGCCTGATTTTAGAGCCAAACCAATGCTGCACATCTACCTATCACGTAAAATATTGAAGTGGCGACGCTATATGTAATTTCAAGTGGATGAGTAGGTGCCATGAAGTTGTAAACCCAATCCTCACAAGCACTAAAAAAGCCGGAAAGCTTTCTCCTGGAAACTGCGCTGCGTGCTAGTAACGTAGCTTCGCAAAGCGTACAGCCCATTCATACTGTGAACCCGCAATTTTCTTGCTCATGTAAAGCTTTTTTATACGCCATATAAAAATATCTGTCAACACATTTTGACGATGTTTTCGCAAAAATTGTACTGGTTGCTTGTTACTGAATAATTAAAAAAAAGGCACACAGGTTTGAATGGAAGCATTCTCCGTTTTTTTTTCCTTCAGGCCAAGCCACAACCTTAACTTCAAGTTCGAGCAGCATCAATCTGGTAGATACAACAAAATGACTACTAAGTCAGGTGGTAAGAAAATTTGTGCATTTTTGTTGTCTGTTGCACCACCTACACAAAGGCAGGCACGGGTAACCGATGCGAAAATGGATGTTGAATTTCTGATAACATTGAGATACAATCATGGTGAGTCGTCAGAAATTAATCACAAAAGCCAAGTATGTTGTTCTTTTGCATCAGCCCGGCATCATAAATTCTTAACGAGTTTTTGCGAATATAAATTTTTGCGTTTTTGCAAGAACGTTCCGGATGAAAAAACAAGTTTTTCTGATGCGTGAAGCAATAAGACCAGTATCTTTATCAATCACCGTCTCAGATATTTCTTTTTTTGCGTGCAGCAATGATGCACATCAACTAAAAAACTTTGCAGTTCAACCTCCTCATTTTTACCTGCTGGAGGTTGCGTATATGAACGAAAATTGCGTTAGAAAACTTTACTTGTTAACTTAACAGCTCCTTACTAGCACTTGTTAGGGGGCTTCTTTTTGTAGGTATGCAATCATGAGGCCGCGCTAGGAAGTATTGCAGATCACATGAGTGTACAGGTGTGACATGTATGTCAAAAACTTTTATGCCCTATTCAAGATCTTGTTACTTAATTCTTTGGAACATTTTTGCAGCCAAGACTGGCAGGTTATTGTCCTGGATAGGTCTACGTTTCAGCAAATGTACCACGTAGAATAGTTTTTGTAGATGTTTACATTGCTTGTAAAAGAGCTTCGTCGCAGCGGCTTCTGTGCGACGTTAGAGCCGTTAAGAAAAAAGAAATTAGCGACATTTATTTTTTTTTGGCCATAACACTAGTCGGACTACATCATAAAATATTCACGAATGCGTTAAGAATTCAGCACGTATGCAAAAGTAATAATGAGAACCTAAACACGGAAAAAACACACCCCGTCTTAATCAGAACCTCGGTGACCATTATTACTCACCAGTGCATCAGAAACTGAACTCACAATTCTTGAGAAATACGTCATGAGTGTGATATCTGAAATCAATGCCTTTTTATCAGAAACTCATCACAAATATTTTTAAGAGAAGAAACTATACAGTAAAGAGCCTGGCAGCTCTCGTGCATTTACGCATGCAATTTCATGGGGTTTCGCAGCGTCTCTTAATGGCGGAGAATCATAGCACCTTACGTCGTCTTAATGCAGCAAACCGTTGGTCTGCTGAGCTGCCTCCTTCAAATGACAAGAGAACGTACATCGTAGATAAGCAGAGGAATGATCAAAATGTTGTGTTGACGAAAACTTCCTTGTACAGAGAAAAAATGGCTGGTTTGCTTTCGATGTTGAAAATAAAGCGGACAGTTCGCGAATCGCTGCTTTGTGGTAAAACTATTTTGCGTTCTCCTTGTAAGTGTGTTGCTGCAGAGCACTGAAGCGCAATTATTGCACAAAAGCTTACCACTGTAATAAAAGAGATTTTAAGGATATAGCTAACCGCAATGAAAGCGCAGCTCACCATAATGCGTGCTATAGTTCAGTGTTTTAGAAACATATTGAACAAAGGATCTTTGCTGAAACTCATATTTTGTTTCGGCGATGTTTTTAAAATTGCCTTAAACCTTTTTTAACCGGACTTCTGTGGAAACCTCTCCGCTTTTTATGTTGAGCCGGAACAGCGAAAACAATTTTATGAAACACTGCGTGAGATATTCTGTAAACACCCCATACAGAGAAAGGCTTCACTTTAGTCTGTTAGCCTGTATCGTCCATTACAGTGTGTAAAAAAATTTGTGAACCGTTTCACACAGGAAAACCACTTTACGCGCATTTGGGGCGTTGTGCGCGGGCTTCGAGTATCTCCTCAAGAGCTCGACCCTGTCAAGCCACTCTCAGTTTGCACAAAACGTGGGGAACTGGGCACTGGCGACAGGTGTTCCACTCGCCTGTAGTAGGCCACACGACCCGTTCCGCGATTCGGACTTTTCGCCAATCTCTCGGCTGTCAAGATCTGCATATGAGTCGTCTTATTCCGTGCTGTAATGAGACGGCATATTTTACAGTTGCAGACGATCATTACCACCTGGACATAGAGGTGTGATATTTTTTGCGATTACAAAAGTTATCCATCATGCTCGAAGTCCACTTTTGGGGCATTAAAATGTATTATGTATAGTATTAAAATTTTGGCGAAACGGTTATTAAGCAGTAAAACATTCGTGGCTAAAGATTAGTTCTAAAGTCTATGAAACTTCCTCTCATACTGACATCATGCCGTCCGCTTGTACTAGTTAGTGGTTCCGAAAAGTCCTCCAATGTGTGATGCTGGCAGATCTGAAATTTACCTCTTGTGTAACCTATTTTATCGAGAGTGATGTCCGTATTTTCATACGGCCTCTCGCCAGTAGAAAATGAAGCTGACGTCGTAACCTCCATTCAGCATGAAGAAAGTTACGCAAAGAGCTTTTAGATGCCCTCTGCTACAATGCTGGCCGTCGCAGTAGTTCCGAGGTATATGCACAGTGGCAGCGTAGCTTCCAGAGAAGCTGATGCGTTCAAAACATTCTAAAATAGAGGACAAATAAACTCGACGCCGTAATTAAAAGCAAAAACGTGGCGTCATAGCCACGAGATTTAATGCAGACAAAAAACTATTGGGCGAATGGATGTTCATCACGACACACAAGACAAGGACGAAGAAGACGCAATGCGCACAACTACCGGCGCCATTTTTAAGGTGGTCGGCTCTAGCGTTCTCTTCCTTCTTGTGTCTTTCTGTGACACTTTCTGTGTCTGCACAAAGAACTATGTGCCGTCTTACAAGAGATCAACTGTTCAGGCAACTCTTATCAATAATGACGAGTTAGATTTAAATACCATTCCTTATTTTGTCAGAAAATGCGACTTAATAATCGTTCATTACCCAGGTTTTTTAATTGATCAGACGCCCATTTTTTATTAAAAGCTACTTTTTATAAAGCCATTTGCTTTTAAAAGACCCAGTAGACGGGGTGTTCAGCTCACTCTTTTCAGCTATCTTGTCGGTGTGTTCGACGATCTTCTTCACTGTGTACAGATCATCTACGCAAACGACACTTCTTTTAGGGCACCACGCGCCGACGAGCCCACAACTTCCTGCAAGCTTCATTAAGTTTTATAGGAATTTACCCTTATCATCACTTTCAAGACGTCTGCGTTCCTTCTGAAAAGTGTGTTGTTGCGTTCACAGGCAGGACAGTTTTAACACAAGCTATATTTTAAAAATGGCAAATTATCAACTAAGAAGGAAGCCATCGCAGTGTTTTAGTTATTTTGGACACCCCCAGCCTGTGGTCCGGAACATATATGGCCTATATCAAGTAGACTGATCGCAAATTACGTTGTCCTTTCGGTTTCAGAGACAACCTGCGGTGTGTGGACCCATGGCGCTATTTTAGAATTTTAAAGCCTTTCAATTTTTCACCACTATTACGCGATCGTAAAGTGCTGCCTTTATCAGATCCTGTGGTGACGAAAACCTGCATCCTGAGCGGCAGTTCGCAAATCCGCACGAAGGCCACATCCGGGCGGAGTGCTTATACTCGGTTGCCCTCGACGCTGGGGGCAGTCCACGATTCTTTTCTTTGTACAGTGCCCGCCAACGATGTTCAAGATAAACAACGTGGAATCAACCGCTAATGGCATGCTCAGCTTTTCAGGGACGAATCATGCATTACCGTTTGTTGTCTTCTCTCATAGGCTTACAGGAACAGGTCTTGCTCGCGTTTTTATAGCTGGGGATGAAAAGGAAAAGGCAACCATCTTGATATGAACATTATGAAAACTCAGTGGTCCACATTACGTTTATTCTACAATTTTTGAGGATACGTCTGGTTTCCTACCAACCTACAGCGAAGCTGGTCTGAAAAAGTGGCTCGGGGTTGGTTTTCTTGAACAGGGTCGGCAGGGTTGATGGGGATGTTTTGGAGGCCTTCAATATCGCCCTTCGGCCGGGGTCTCAGTGCAGCATATGAAAGACACTTCTTTAACGCCGTAAAGCTCGGCTGTCGTGGAGGTTGTCTCCCGCTGCATGCGCTAATCAAATATTTGACTTGCTGGGGGCACCTAAATACCCCAGGAGGAGGTGCGTGTCCGAGAAGAAAGGGGGGGAGCCAGTAATTTCTGTGGTTGAGTAATACTAGCGAGGAGTAGGAGTTGCACCGTTTGTTGAAACATAGAGTTACTGTGGGTTGTGTGGAGGCCGGAGATAGATACCCGCAGTTCCCATAACATCTAGCGAGAAACATCACCCTTTCGCTACAGTTCCAGGGCAGAAGGGCTCTCTGGCAGGCTATCGCAGATTCGCAGGCAGTTTCTTCGCGCAGTTTCTAAGGTGTTCTTACCGGGTAGATATACTGAGCGAAGAACCGGTGAACAGTATTGCATTATTCCTTCAATTGCGGTTTTTAAAAAGCTTCACTCAGCGGCAGTTGTATACCCTTCGTGTCCCAGCCAAAAAAGCCTGGAAATATGTAATTTTCTGGGACCCCTTTCACAAATTTTTGAATCTCCGCTGCCCAAGAGAGAATTCTACCGGTAGCAACACTAAGGAATCAACAGGACCGTATGCAAGGAAGCGCCCCTCCACCTAAAAGAAGCAGATATCTTGTCACTTTTTTGATAACCATGGCGACACGTCTGTCAGGCAAGAGACGAAGACTTCGTGGAGCTAAAGACATGAACGTCCTTAGTAATGTTCTCTCAAAACGTTGCTGGGTGATGTAGCCCGAACGTGTCGCGCTCCAGATACATTTATCAGCTAGTATATCGATGCATACTCCTCACGGCATAATCGATGTTATGCATTTTAGGTTAATAATGAACAAGAGAGCTCTTAGCACCTCCCCCTCCCCCCCCCCTCCACCTCCCCGAGGTACGCTCAACTCTACAGTGTGAAACAGCGTGAGACCGTTTCAAGTACTAAAAAAATTTATCGCTCTTTTAAATAGTTTTTATCCACATGTAAAACTTCCTTCCGAAGCCACGGCTACCGTAGGCTGGGAGCACGAATGTGAAAAAGAGTGAAAAACTCCACGATGTCGAAAAAAACAGGTCCTCTTTTAGTCATGACATGAGAGCGATGACCTCATTTGGTGAAACCAGTTCATGTAGCAAATCCAGCTTTGTAGAAACCAGTTCATTTCTTGGGGATGCTCATTTCGACTTTCCAGGAACCATGTGACACGTCTGTAGAACCTCTCCATAACTTACCTACGTGCCTCAGTAGTGCGATTAGCAGGAACGATAGGTATCTGTTGACTGGTTTCCATGTGTCTAAAGCGGCATAATTTTCGCCATCTTCTACTTCATTGGGACCTCATCAGCGACTCAGTGATGCCGAAGAAAGGGGCCTCGCATTAATTTTAACAACGCGGGGTTCATGAAAGTTCTGAGATGAACGATGCCAATGCAAAGTTTCTGCCGTTTCTTCAACAAAGGGCAGCTCCTCCGGCCGCGATGCGAAATAGCGAATTTCATATGCATTGCTCAAGCATATTATCCGAAGCGGCAGGTAATAATGAACGTTCTCAGCTCAACCAATTCGAGTGCCAGTCATCGAACCGCAGCCGGCATGAGGTCAGCTTTGACAGTTTTTCGTGCTGAAGCTCCGTCATGGCCTGGAGGAAGTGTCTTCGATAACAACTGGATAATAATGTAGAAGAATGTAAGATGTTGATACCCACCATTTTCCATCAGTCCTTCGCCGTTATTCGTGTTCCATAAACGCGGATAATGGCGCCGATGCCAGATTAAAAACGAAACACAAGTAGCAAAATTCAATTCGCAAGTTTCGACCGTGGGTTGCTATCTGATTAAAATGCCTCCCTGGTCTTTCGGCAGGGGAGATGCGGGAGTTACTGAACCAATTGGTATCTAATTAAAATGCCCTCCCTGGGCTTTAAGCAACGGAGTTGCGTCAACCTTGGTCGAGTTTGCTGTTTTGCTCTGACATAGGGCACCAAAGAAGCGAATTATGGACGGCCGCGTGACGCCGGCAAAAAAATTGCAAGGGTGTACAATTCTGTATTTCTTGGCTTCCCGAGCTACAGTGTCTCCCTACTAGCGTTAGAAGGACAAAAACCCCAGTTTTCAAACGTATACAAACGCAACCCTCATGAACACACCTAATGCTGGCAAGATTCGTTCCTCCGGATAAAGCTGCTCTCGTCGACCGGGAGCATCGCATCACTGCGCACAGTGCAGCTGTTTACGTCGGAACATATATTCTACGTGTCGCTCGAGCGCTATTTCACTCTCTTGCAAACATTTCTCTCACTCTTACCGAGACAAGTGCAACTTACTTCGAAGAACTTAATTAAAATCGGCCCTTTCTGCCCCTGCATTTTACACAAGCCTGAATAACAGCCTCCCTCTTGTGGAGCTTTTATGACCCTCTACACTTACAAGCAGTAAGAAAGGCAGTGTATCGTCTGAGGTGCTGAAATGCCTGCGACAAAATTTTCGCATATTATGCAGTCGAAAAAGCCCGTCTACAAGACGGCTTAGTTTCATATTTCTCGGTGTCTTGTCAACCTAATAATAATAATAATAATTGGTTTTGGGGCAAAAGAAATGGCGCAGTATCTGTCTCATATATCGTTGGACACCTGAACCGCGCCGTAAGGGAAGGGATAAAGGAGGGAGTGAAAGAGGAAAGGAAGAAGAGGTGCAGTAGTGGAGGGCTCCGGAATAATTTCGACCACCTGGGGATCTTTAACATGCACTGACATCGCACAGCACACGGGCACCTTAGCGTTTTTCCTCCATAAAAACGCAGCCGCCGTGGTCGGGTTCGAACCCGGGAACTCCGGATCAGTAGTCGAGCACCCTAACCACTGAGCCACCGCGGCGGGTCTGGTCAACCTCGCAAAGTCCGTTTTGATCTAGAGAAAAACAACATATCACACTTCATCGACAAATGTGTAACTCACTGTCCTTCGGGATCCTACTGAGTGCATTTGTCAACAGACGTGATCGGAATGGTTGACGCAGGTGATTTTCTTATGTTCTCAAGCAGCTCTCCAAGCTCTGCAAGCAAGATGACGCCGCGGGCCAAATGATCAACTTGTGTCAGAAATTCTAGACTTTTTCTTTAACGCCAGCATGAAAGGATAGCCCCTAATTTCTATTCGCTGCCAGGATACGACGACACATTACGAGAAACTACCTTGAGCTCGAATCCGTCCATCTGCCTGCAGTCAAGATCATCATGTGGCCATTCTATATACACTGATTTGACGCACCGGAAAGACTGTGCATGCTGCTGCTGGAGATTATTCTTCGCGCAAGTATAACTGAGGCCAGTTTTCAACCTATGTCTCGTCTCCCGACTAAGCCACCGCAATGTGAAGGAAATTCGCTTTTAGACTGTAGCTCGGCATTGGCTTCACAACATCATCGTCGTTCCTGATTTGTGTGGCAAGCAGCCCTTGCTACAGTACCTCCCTGGTTGCGATGAGACAATTCAAAATATGTTTGAACATTGGTTTTGAAGAAAGAAAATGACGCAGTAACTGTCACACTTATCTTGGTGGGCATCCAAACCGCGCCGCATGGGAAGGAATAAAGGAGAGTGCGAAAGAAGAAAGGAAGAAAGAGGTGCCGTAGTGGAGGTCGCCGGAATATTTTGGACTGCCTGGGGATCTTTAACCCGCACTGACATCACACACCACACGGGCGCCTTTTTGCACTTCGCTTCCATCGAAACGCTGCCGCCACGGTGGGGCTGGAACCCAAGCACTCCGGCTACATTTTATGCCCGCTAACGGCAATCCCCGCTCCAGCTCCATTTAATGCCCGCTAGCGGGCATTAACTAGCGGGCAATAAAAGGGATGTTATAAGACTTAGTATTATAGGAGTGTAGAGTACTAAAGGACGGCTATATACTGTGCTGACGTGGATTAGCAGATAGGCGAGAACATGGTGTGAGATTCCTCAATAATCACGATATAGGTGGCAATGTAGAGGAGTTCTATAGTATTAACGAGAGGGTGGGAGCGATCGTAATTAGGCTCAAAGGAGGTACAAGCTGAAGGTATTGCAGACCTACGCGCCTACATCCAGCCATGATGACCAGAACGTTTAAAGCTTCTATAAAGACGTGGAATCAGCAATGAACAATGTAAAACTAAAGTACACTGTACCGATTGGCGAATACAATGTGAAGGTGGACAAGAAGCAGGCTGGCGAACAGGCGGTAGGCGACTATGGGGTAGGTTCTAGGAATAGCAGGAGAGAGTTATTAGTAGAGTTCGCAGGAAGAAATAATTCACGGATCATGAACACCTTCTTCCGCAAACGATAGAACAGGAATTGAACCAGAAGAGCCCCAATGGGGAGACTAAAAATGAAATCGACTTCATACTATGCGCTCAACCTGGCATCGTTCAGGACGTGGATGTGCACGGAAAATGCGTTGTAGCGGCCACACATTGGAAAGGTCTCGATTTATTTATTTATTTACAATACTGCCAGTCCCATCAGGGACCATAGCAGGTGGGCGAACAAAAATGACAAACATGATAAAAGTTTGAGCCGTGCACTTTGGAATACAAATCAAACACACGTGAACAGAAAGGAACAAGAAAAATACAAGAAAAGGTAAACATTAGCAAGGAAAAATAAAAATACATGTCTAGGAGTCGGGTAAAGCATTGCCATAAGGAATTCAATTAGAGCACATGGGAACACAGCAGCGGAAAAAATAAGACTTTCTTCACAATTAATTAACAGTCTAATGAAGTGATGAGAGGCGGTTGAGTATGTCAGTGAAACTGCTTTATTCGTTAATTGATAATGATTCTATCCGTGACGTGAACTGAGATAATGTGGTTTCAGTTATGATTGAGGGATCAAGGCGATTCCATTCTCTGATCACGAGGGGAAAGTACGAATACATGAACGTGTCGTTATGTCATGAGTATTCTGTTATCGCGGTTGCGTGTTTATGCCTCGACGGGCGTGATTGCGAGAAAGATATGTATTTTGATACGTCTATCTTGTAGTAGTTGTGCATCAGGTGAAATAAAAATTTTAGTCGTGCTTGTTGCGCTCTTGATGATAGCGTCTCTAAACCCGAAATAGCCGCGAGGTTAGTTGGTGAATCTGTGCGCTTATATTTGTTGTGTATAAACCGCAATGCTTTACGCTGTACTTTTTCTAGTTTTGTTACATTAGTCACTGAATGGGGGAACCAAACTGTGTTAGCGTACTCAAAAACTGGTCGAACGAAAGTAGTATATGCGAGAAGCTTTGTCGATGTGGGTGCAAGGCGCAGACATCTTCGAAGAAAAAATAGTTTGCGTAATGCTTTCGAGGTTATGCTAGCAATGTGCGCGTCCCATCTGAGGTCAGAAGTTAGTGTGATGCCTAAGTACTTATGCTGGTGAACTTTCGTCAGTATTCTGCCATTAACAAAGTACGGAAAATCATAAGGTTGCCTTTTTCTTGTTACCGTCATGCAAACAGATTTAGTCGTGTTTACCGTCATTTGCCATGTTTTGCACCATTCGGTTATTTTGTTCAATGAATCGCTGAGTGAAATGTGGTCTTCGTAGCTGTTAATTGTTTTATAGATAATGCAGTCATCGGCGAAGAGTTTGATGTTAGAATCGATATTGTTGGTTATGTCGTTGATGAAAATTAAAAATAACAGTGGTCCCAACATGGATCCTTGAGGTACACCTGATATGACGGGTACTGTCGCAGATTCCATGTTCTGAAACAGTACGAATTGTGTCCGGTTTGATAAGTAATCTGAAATCCAATCTAAAATTTCCCCATCCCCGATGGCACCCCGTAAATTTGCTATTAATTTGTTGTGGCAGACGCGATCGAATGCTTTAGAAAAGTCCAACAATATAATGTCAGTCTGGCTACAGTTATTGATGGCCAATGCGAGGTCATGCACAACCTCTGTAAGCTGTGTGACGGTTGATAGCCCATGACGGAATCCATGTTGGTTTGGAGATAACAGATTGTGTGTATCAAGGAAGTTTGTTAGGTGTTGAAGGATGATATGCTCGAGCATCTTGCAAGCCGTGCTGGTGAGAGATATTGGTCTATAGTTCGATGGTAATGTGGTGTCTCCTGTTTTGTGTATTGGTATAATCTTTGCCTTCTTCCAGTCGTCCGGTAAAGTTGATGACTCGAGAGATTTACGAAATATTAGACCCAAGTATCTGCTGCACCATTCTGCGTATCGTTTCAAGAAATCGTTTGGGATATTGTCTGGGCCGGGTGATTTTTTAGGGTCAAGCGTGAGTAATAGATTAAAAATGCCGGCCTCTGATATGATTAAAGGGTCAATGCGTGATTTTTGATTGCCGTAAAAGTCCGGGAGATTACCGTCATCTTTTGTGAAACGTGAGTGAAAAAACGTGTTGTACGCATTAGCATTGTTAGCTCTATCTTCTGGAGACAAGTCGGATAACGGGTTCTTAGTTGGACGGAAATGGTTCCAAAATCAATGCGGGTTGTTTGTCAGAAAGTTAGGCAGTGTTACATTAAAGTAGTGTTTCTTGGCCCGTTTGCCTATCTCTCTGAACTTCGCGATTGCGCAGGCTAGTTTTGTAGTTTTAGAAGGACATGAACCATGATTTTTGATAGAAATACGCAACCTTTTCGCATGACGTTTAGCGTGGATAACATCCCTTGTTACCCATGGACTGTTTCTTTGTGGACGCTTAGTTTTTAGTGGAATATGATTAGTTATGCAGTGTGAAACCATAGTCTTAAAATGAAGCCAAACCCTGTTAATATTGATTGAGGGGTCGGAGACCATTTCACTGAATGCTTCAAATTCATGTGCGAGGTAGGTTAATATGCTGGCATTATCAGCCTTATCGAAGTTCAGTGTTGTCTTTACATCGGATCGTTTTTGTATTGAGCAGTCTAGAGGTAACAAACATAATGGTATGTTGTGATCAGAGATGCCTTCGATGATTTCTGTCTGCGCTAGGTGTACTGGAAAGTGATCACTGATTAGTATAAGATCGAGTATATTGTTTGCTGATCCTTGCTTGCGCGTTGGTTCTAGGATAATTTGGTGGAGATTAAAGGAGAGCATTAAGTCAAAAAGAGCTTCTGAAGATGATGATGTGTGTTGCATAGTTATCCAGTCCACGTCCGGAAGGTTAAAGTCACCCATGAGAATGATTCTAGTGCTGCAAGCATATTGTTGAAGGAAGTCATGAATGACAGAAATGTACTCATCTCCTGAAGAGGGACTCCTATACAAACAGCCTACACAGACAGTAGTATTGTTGCAGAGAAGTCTGCAGAATACGCTTTCAGCACCCGACACATCTGGGAGCATAACAAACGGCAGGGTTTTCTTTATCAAGAGAGCCACACCACCGCCACGGGAGCTTTGCCTTAAAGAGGTAACCGAAAGAGGTAGTGAAAACAAAGTCCATTATTGAGATTACGGTAGGAGAGAAAATAGAGGAATTCAAGATAGCGCTGCTGAACAGATTTTCAGCTTTAACTGAGGAAGATGATCTTAATGTCATACAATGAACGATAATCTGACAGCTGTCACTGCGGAGTCGCGAAATAGAAGTAAGCGATAGGACGGTTCGACAGGACACCGGCTAGCTATCTCAGGAGACGAAATATCTGATTAAGAAACGCCAAAGCATGAGAGTGTCCAGCCCTAGCGACAGAACTAGAAGAGCTATCGAAGTTAATAAATAAGCTCAAAGGGGGGGGGGGGGGTGAGGGGGTTGCCGATATAAGGAAGTTTAATATGGAGAGCATCGAGCATGCTCTAAAGAACAGAAGGAGACTGAAAGCGGTGAAAAGGAAACTAGGCATAGGTAAAAACCAGGTGTATGCGTTAAGAGACAAGAAGAGCAATGTCTTTAGCAAAATGGATAAGATAGTTAAAGTTCGACACGAATCTATACAGTAGCCAATGTAATCAGGACGTTAATGAGAAAAACAGTAGCTCACAGCAATGCGTCATCTCGCGAGTAACGAAACAGAAAGTAAAGAAAGCATTTAGTGCAATGCAAAAGGGAAAAGCAGCTGGTGAGGATATCAGGTAACAGCAGATCTGTTGAAGGACGGAGGGGAGATTGCGCCAGACAAACGAGCCACTGTGTATACGGATTGCCTTATGACCTCGACCGTAGCAGAAGCTTGGAAGAACGAAAACATATTAATTCGCAAGAATCGAGACGGCAAGGAAATTAAAAATTGCAGACTGCTCAGCTCATTGTCCGTGGATTACAAGGTATTTACAAAGGTAATCATTAATATAGTCAGTGAAACCTTGGACATTAATCAACTAAATAATGTGGTAGGATTTCGTAAAGGATATTCCACAATATATCATATTCATACTATCAATCACGTGATAGAGAAATGCGAAGAATATAACCAACCCCAATATATAGCTTTCATTGATTACAAGAAGAATTTGACTGAGTGGAAATCTCAGGAGTCATACAGGCATTGTGGAATCGGCAAAAAAATTCCGATGAGGAAGGGCGTCAGGCAAGGAGACACGATGTCATCAATGCTATTCGCCGCCTTTTTAAAGGAGGTATTCAGGGGCCTAAATTGGGAACAGTTGGAAATATGAGTTAATGGAGAATACCTAAATAATCTGTGATTCGATGATGGCATTGCCTTGCTGAGTCACTCAGCAGATGAACTGCAAAGCACGATGAATGATTTAGAAAGGCAGAGCAGAAAGGTGGGTCTAACTATTCACTTGCTGAAAACCAAACTATTGCTCAACAGTCTAGCAAGGAAACAGCAGTTCACAACTGGCACCGAGGTGCTGGAAGTGGTAAAGGAATGCGTATACTTAGAGCAAGGAGTTATAGCTGATCTTGATCATGAGAGGGCAATAAGTGGAAGGATAAAAATGGGTGGAGCACATATCGGAGCTTCTCTCAGATCATGAATGGCAGTTACCCACTATTCCTAAGGAGAAAAGTGTACAACATCTGTATGTTAGCTGCACTCACCTACGGGCCATAAACGTGGACGCTCACGAAAAGGATTAAGCTTAAGTTATGGACGACGCCGCTAGCCATGGAAAGAAAACAATAAAACGCGGGTTAATGATATCGTGGTCGAAATCAAGATGTAAAAATGGGCTTCGGTAGGAAATATAATGCGAAGGCAAGACAACCGCTGGGCATTAGGGGAACGGAGAGGATTCCAAGAGGAGGCAAGCATACCAGGGGGCTCCAGAAGGTTATGTGGGCGGATGAGATTACTAAGTTTGCAGGCGCAGGGTGGGCGCAGCTGGAAAAGGACAGGGTTGAGATGCATGCAGAGGCCTTTGCCCTGCAGTGGGTGTAGTCAGGCTGCTGATGATGATGAGATGACGCTGGCTTAGTTGACAACCGCCTTTACCACTCAGCCACTGCGGTGGGTTCAATGTCTGTTTTGGGAATGAATTCTGTACAGCACTCAAATCTTCTGGTGTACGGGAGAACACACCGACATTGTACCATGGACAGAAAATATAATCCTCGGATGACGGCTATATGTATGCGAGGAGCGAAGGCTTGCCAACAACTTTATCGCTTCGCGAATGCGTTTTCTTGCTCAAAAGACGGTGACTTGGCAGTACGCACTTACTTACCTCATGTTCTTTTAATGAGAAATAAATGCTAGTCCCTTTACGGTAAAACCCATCTGCATGCACGTGTGTGTGCGTATTCGTAGATGGTGCAGAAAATCCCATCAATACCAAGGAAAATAGGTTGACGTCATCAAGCGACCGCTTTACTCAGACAATAAGCCGAGCATCGACACGTCATACAATCCTATGCATCTCGTTCGCCTGTATACACACCCACAAGTCGAATTGAATGTGGCGACAGGTTTTCTGAAATCTGTACCGAAATTGTGACGCAACCGTTTCTCGCAAAGCATTTGTCACATGATTTTTCGTTTCATATAGCTTACATGTGCTAGTCAAATTGGAGGCTAGTTTCCAGCATAGATTCGAACTGATGGCATGCGCACCTTCAAAAGTATTCAAAATTAGCGACCACCGCTTTTTTCGCAAAATGTTTTGCTTCGCAGCTTAAGTTTTGTACTAACATGTCGGTTTGCCCATTGGCAAATTCGACAAAGCCTCGAGATACAAAAACTTACCGTCCGAGTAGCAGTGACAAGTTCGCTTCCTCAATGCCGCGAGTTCCGGAGCTGTGATCGCACTAGGCTGCGAAACATTTGCTTCCTCTGGGTGGTATTGTTTTGTGGTCGCAACGAACGCGTAACACTGCTCTGCTGGGCCCGGCGTGGGTATCAATGGCTCGCTAGGCTGAAAACACTGCAATAAGCTCCCGAAGGTTGATGACCGCATCCTACATTACGGAAGGAAAGCCATGCCAATAATCGGGTATTTTGTGCACTCGTGTAAACAACTTGGCAGTCAAAGTGACGCCGGGTATCTGTATTCGGCACCTGGAGACGCCAGTCGGCGTCATCACATGACCACCGGCTGTGGATATTTTGGGTCCAGACCAAGGCGTCAAAACTTCACTTAGAGTCCCAGTTATGGCAGGCTACTCATCAATAAAAATAATCGTCGGTATCTACGAGCGCGCTCACGCGACAACTATCGGTGGTTTGTAAAATTTTAGAGGAAGCCCGTCTTTCACAGCTGGTCGGTGAGGCCGTTGGATCGGGCCGTCGGCGCTCGTAGCGTCGCTTCAAACCATCGGGTGCAGGCTCTTCAAGCTGCGCTGTACCGGTGGTCATACCCCCGGCTGACACCGTCTTCAGTTTTCCCGGCGAGTGGACCTGGGTCTAAATTTACTAGAGGATGAGGGCCGACTTGATGAAGCAAATTGCCTCAGAGATGGCGACCTGGATGTGCGTTGCTAGAAGGTCAACGGCAGCAATGTGAGCAGGCGAGTCCTGTGTTCTTTCACCATAGCGGGGTCAAGGTGCGTCCGCTGGGTATACTATGAAATGTGCGCTTTGCTGATAGAAGGGCTCAGGTCCTGCTGCTCGACGGAGTGCTCAGACCGGTGGGGTGGTCCACTAGCGGGGTAGAAAGCTTGTGGCGTGGTGCAGGCGGGCGTAGGGCATCGCTATAAGACATGATGTACGGCTGAGGCTTTGCTGCTGCACCACTCGGCAGATATTGCCACGAACGACGTCGCTTGCAGAAGCAACGCTGGAAGATAGAGCATCCGAGAGGAGGTTCCGCAGTTCGACGCATACACCTCTCGAAGCGGCTCGTCCTCGGGTGCTGGCACTAACGCGCATTAGTGAGTGGCCACTGCACTTTTCTGACAGCTGTATTGAGCAATCCTTTTTTACAGGTAGCGTTCTATGCTCATCACTTCTTAGGCGAAGGCGGACACAGCTCATGAAGATTCGCGAATGAGGCAGACAAACAGCTGCTTCGCGCCTTCACCACACGCATGAGGTACCGCACATTCATTGCCTCAGGCATGGCTGGATCGGTGCGATTAACCGTCATGTCGTGCTCAATAAACATGGTCGCCGTCTTCATTTGACTGCTGTGATCAGGAGAGAAGAGCAATCTCAGCCTTTCAGTTTTGGTTGTTCCAGCTGAATGTTGTGAGCAACTGAGGGCGTGAAGCTACCCAGTGAGGTGTGAAGGACGCCTCATGATTCTCTAACCACGTCTTGTCCAAGTCTTCTAGAGGGAAATACACGTTCATCACCTTGCGCTCGTCGACTAATTTGTTCATACGGCCACACGGCCGAAACTGGCCGACCAATCTTCTACACTCTCGAATCTGTGGCCGTGGAAGGATGGTGGCGAACGAAGTGTGGGAAGGACGAACGGCAGGGAATTCTCGGAGAGCGGACCTGTCTGGTTTCTCATGGTGGACGTCATGGCCCGCACCAGCGTTAATATTCGCTCAAATGTAGGTTAGAGGCCTCACGGACACACAGCTGGCCTTTTGCACAGGTGTTGTGTCGGGGAGTAGCATCAAGGATGTCTTCGTGGCCAGCGTACACAGCATAGAACCCTGCACCTCAACCAAATGTCATCGAGATAGGTAGCAGGTAGCAAGAGAGCTGGTTACTAGGGCGAGGCTCATCGAACAGCCGTGTTCATTCGACTGGAAGACGACGCTAGGCCATGCGCCAAGAAATGCAGCACGGCTGAATGATGGTGTCGGCAGAGTGACAACAGTGTGGCAATGTATATTCGCCACTAACCGACTTCCACGTGGCACCAGTTTTCCGGACATTCGAACCAAAATAGTACGCACACCCATTTCTCGTACAACGTTCCGGGTAGTGTTATAAGATTTCTCATTGCGTATATTTTACATTAGCTTCGTCAAGTTGGAGGTTAGCTTACAACAAGGATTCGAACCGACGACACGTGCACCTTCAACTGTATGCCTTTCAAGAGAATCATATCATAATTCTGATGCAGCTGTTCTTCGTACAGCGTACTGATGGTGTCAAACGCGTGTTTACAGCACCCGGAACTATGTAGGACTCTGTGGCTTTCATAAACTCGTAGAAATGAATACTAATGCATGTACAAACATTACACGTGAGCAATGCACACAAGGGCCGCAATAATTTCGTATTCCTACACACAAGTATTTTGAAGTGTTACTGGCAATTCTTCTTCACAGTAAACAAATAATAACAAAACTCACATAACCTAATAATACTCTACAACCTGCAAATTTACGACGCAAGAGCAAAGTAGCGTAGTTCAAATGGTCCTTGTGACAAAATGAGCGCTATTGCTGCTTTATAAAGCACGAAACTATGCGGACCAAGACACTACTCTTTTTTGGAAGCCAAAGGTGCCTCTTAGGCTATCGCATCTATCACAGTTATAAGCACTGTGGCAAAGGCGCTAGAATTCAAGGAAGGCGCCAAACGCGCTGCTTTACCGCCACTGGCCACTTTAACGGCAGCCTAACTCATGTAATTTATGTGGACGAAAAGGCCATCAAAAAGTCTTTTTCGCGCTGTCGCCCCAGCAAAAACTTGCCACTATGTTTAAGAAATAGAACTATCCAAGGCGTATCTAGCAGAAGAGCAGTGCACGTTTGCCCAGATCGGTAATTTGAAGTTGGCTACCGAGCAACGGTATGTTAACAAGCGACAAGAAAAACTTCTGTGGCTATTCAGTGCAAGCAGCATCATTAGTAAGGCGCCAAGTTAGCAGTTCAAATTAGTGATGTCAGCCAGGCATAGGTCGTTGCATTTTTGAAATACGAAATAAAAGAAATGGGTAAACCATGAGCTAACATAAGCAATGGATTTGCAGTCACCTCTTGTACACGTTTCGCAGATGCTATCAACTAATTGGGAATTCTGCTGTCAAAGTCCCTTGGTAATGCAGATTTTAAAGTTTACGCAGATATTGTGAACTTTAGACTAGAGAGAGCATAACTCTATATACATTTCTCTTTTCTTCCAGATGCCCCTTCCAAGACCTACATTTTCTTGTCGGATGATCCAAACTGCATACTCATTGAAGCCCTGGACGATATGCACCACAGTCTAAGTAAGTCCAAGTACAGAAACGAGACGTACTCTGATAAAAGTACTGGCTGAGTGTGTGCTGATTCAGCGCGTATATACAAGTTTTGCCAATTACGCAAAGTAAGGCCACGCAAAGTTGATATGATTTCTTCTACTTTGAATCAAAGCACTCTTAAAATGTTCGAACCATTGAAGCCTGCTTCAGTGTTTCTGCTTCAGTGCTTGAGTCAAAAGAAAGATGTGTTTAGTTGACTTTTTTAAAGATATGTATAAAACTGCGTAACTGGAGGTGCTACATTATGGAACAAAGCACTCTGCAAAGGGCAGGGTCATTGACGCTTCATAAGGTATCAATTTGCGCACCCTCTTTCGAAACGTGTTCGACTTCCGTTGTCTGTTTGCACAAAAAGACGTTCGGCCCAAAGAAATAATTGTGACCTGCCGAACTGTATTCCATTAACATCCAGCTCGGCTCGCGGATTTATTGTTGAGGGGATAGCACCAGACCACATCTCACATTTCGAGCCTTTGAACAAAAGTAAAAAATTGCTGACGGTTTAACTCCTATTAAGCCTTGTGTGTATACGATAGCTGACCCGAAGAAGACGTGATATCTCTCCCGGCTTTTCGCTGTCGTTTCTGCGCTTGCTGACAGCGTCGTTTGGCTACCCGTTCCTCTGGTTGTTCTGGCGTCTCGGCCGCGCGTGTGGCATTCCTGGCATCTTGGGCTCGTTGTCGACTGGCCTTATACCAGGCCACAACTATGGGATCCGTCGACCTGACTTCCTGCAGCTGCTGTTGATGTTGGTCGCAGTATACACGCGGACTTTCCACTTCTTCACCCATCGTTCATCTGAAAAACGAGCGCTTCGCACCCTGTGTTTATAAAGTGGCCGAGCAATGACACGCAGCTGTTGCCCAACTGCACATGCGCGGCGCACCTCTAGCTACTGCGCAGGCGCGACGCGCGCATCGCGGCTGCGGTGTCGGCGGCGGCAGCAGAGAGGGCACAGCTCTGACGCCACGCGCGGCGCACCTGTTGCTCGGCCCAGCGAGGCAGGGGAGTCGGCAGTGGGAGCCGCAGAGGCGCAACTCTTACAACACGCTCGCGGCGCACCTGTTGCTTGGCGCAGCGAGACAGGGTAGTCGGCAGTGGGAGCCGCAGAGGCGCAACTCTGACAACACGTTCGCGGCGCACCTGTCACTCGGCGCAGCGAGGCAGGGGAGTCGGAATTGGGAGCCGCAGAGGCGCAACACTGACAACACGCTCGCAGCTTACCTGTCGCTCGGAGCAGCGAGGCAGGGGAGTCGGCAGTCGGAGCCGCAGAGGCGCAACTCTGACAACATGCTCGCGGCGCACCTGTTGCTCGGCGCAGCGAGGCAGGGGAGTCGGCAGTGGGAGCCGCAGAGGCGCAACTCTGACAACACGCTCGAGGCGCACCTGTTGCTCGGCGCATGCGCATTAACGGCTTCGGCTCGGCCTGGTCACCTTGGCTTTACATGGCGTAGTAAAGCTATCGCTTAAAAACATGTATTTTACAGAGAATGAGTTGGTGTCACTCAGGTGGCCAAACCATTTGAAGTAAACGTTCAGGTCTGTGGTTTGGCCGGTGAGGATCATCAAGACTTCATTGCGTCATAATCTAATTGTCCTCCTGGTAGACTAGTTGTATCAAGGATATTCGAAAAAGAATGCGTTCTCTGTCCGCCCATTGGTGGACAATGCTTCGAAAACTGCGGGAGAAGGAAGTATCCGGCCAAGAACGCCAGCCTCTAGATACCCATCTCGTGTTCAGGGCCCGATTCTGCCGTGCCTCGCGCTTCGTGCAGCTTTTGTCGCCACTGGATGAGACACGTGGTTGTAATAGTGCCCCTGGTGCTTTGAGACGCCTATCGGGTACTGCATGCAAGCAATGGACCCGAACCCGCTAAGATGTCGTGGGTTCAAGCAGAGAGCATGCTCTCAAAGCGTTGCCTGCAAAAACCCTGCTTTAAAACAGCTGCAAATCTATACCCACGTAGTTCAAGCCTAGCTTTCTTGGACATCACTTTAAATTGTGAGGAAAATGTGGCAAATTATAAGGCACGGTTGTGAAAATATTTTTGGTAATGGTCTAACCTTCCTGTGAATAGCGTAAACTTGCTTTTAAACTTTGATATGTGCTCCCACCGAGTATGTTGGTGCTGTTTAACGATATGAGAAAAAATTGCGCTCCTAAGCGGCTCCCTGTTAAAAAAAATTGGAGACGCTTAATCTCCTCCTTAAGAATGAAACGCAATAGCGTTCCCTCGTGTTCGAGCACCCTCTGATTTAGATTGCACATTAGCATTCCGGGTAGGCGAAGTCTCAGAATATACACGCGCCATCTGCCGGGCCAGCGCCCTGCATTGCAAATGGGTGCTCCAGTGGGTGCCTACAGGATGGCGCTACGACTGCACGCCAAGCTCGGAAGAATTGTACTCGAAACGTGTGGTACTCGCTGAATTCTGATATCTGTAATGCCTCTGCACACATCTCGAAGATACGTTTCTAAGAAACCCGTGCATACACTACACGCGCCTATATTCATGTTCAAGCGTCGAAACATTCTTATATTTTTCTTTTCGACTCTATTTCCGTGCAATAACGAAAGAAAAGGCCGTTGGGGACGAATGGAAGTGTCCCCGTCCAGGAAGCCAGAGGCCCTGATTTGATTGCCGGATTGGACGTCGGTTTTGTTACTTGAGTGTGAGTGCCCTCTCACTTTTATGCAGCCCCGAATAATTCGTCGCATGCGCAATAGAAGGCTGCGCCAGGCACGCTGAAATCGGCTTTGCATGGCGTGGTGAAGCTGTCGCTTCAAAATCTGCTTTTCCGGAATACATAGGTATATGATAGATCAGACCTGAAACGTTTACACCATGCTGAGTAATAAGCAAAACAAGAGATTGCAGTATCAGCCTCTCACGCAGATCCACATTCACCCTATATGTGCAGGAAAGCTCGAGCCTCGACCGTGTTCCCTCTATCGCATTTGCTGAGAATGTGAGTCTGCGCAGGGGTTATGAGTTAGTTTATGGACAGGAAAGGCGCAGTAACAACCGTATATTCTGTAAACATTTGGACCGTAGCCTGAAGGAAAAGGTAATGTAATAGCTGAAATCGGCAGAGATCTTAGAGCGCAGCTCACGAGCTCCCGTTACTGACTTCCGCGCCATTGTCGTTGTCGGCGTAACCGGCAGAGCTATAGCAAATCAAAGAGCCTAGCGAACCAGCACGCCTATAGCAAAGCGAAGCGCGCGGCGAAGGAAGGCAGTAAAGTGAGAATGAAAAGGTAGAGGAGTAGAGAAAGACAGAAATGCTAGGTGGAAAGTGGAGTAGGTGGGTACGTCACTAGCAAGCGAGAGACTTCACTCTGAGTTTGCGCGGCCGTTGCGTAATGACTTCCTAAACGCACTTATATTTATCCACCCTGTTTAGGAGATGGACGACAACCGCATGCCCATAAATGACTAGGCTGGGTGCTCTAGCAGGCATCTATCACCACAACTCTTTCGTTTCAGGCGGCACATATTGGAAGCTTTGTGCAAAATGACTCACAGCCTCCCAAAAGTGAGCAGATTGGTGCCCTTTAATGATGGTGGTGTGGTGGAGCTCTCGAATTTCCGCGACCACTTGTTCATGAACCCCATGACGAAGAGCAGATTGTAAAGCTTGGAGGGCTGCCTTTGAATCCGTGAAAACAGACCATTTCAGGGGGTTTCATCACTGAAATGCTCAATGGCGACACGAATAGCAGTAGGTTCTGCACCAGTCGAAGAAGTCTGGTGTGATGTTCTCACTTTCTTAACTTGGGTCCTTATGGGGATGGCCACGGAGCCCGAGGAACTGGAAGGGGTCACAGCTTTCGGTGCATACGTGCAGTCGGTGTCCGTGGGTCTCATGCAGATATTCAAGAGTGCTCTGTTTTAATGCTGTCGGCAATAAATCAGCCTTCTTTTTGATGCCTAGATTGAATGCCCTGGTATGCAGCAGGGTAGATCAGTTATCCAGAAAATTGACCGCATGACCAAGCGCAGCCAAAGGGCGTGGTACAATTCACGGGGTACTGCCACAACCGTAGGTAAGGTGATCGCGTCTCTCTGCGATTAAGGTGGCGACAGAACGAGAACCGCATCACCGGAGCAAGTTTTCAAACTGTGTTTATCTAAAAAAGTTGCTCGTACCCGAAGCAGTGGGCCTGTCTCGACTTGTCTAGTGTCCGCTTCCCTCGGAAAAACGGTGGGCTCAGCTACTTTTGTCCCCGATAGTATATTAATTTTAATTTCACACATCATAAAGCAATGTCAGTTGCTCTCAAAGGTGAAGATGCATTGAAACAGGATATTGACGATGAAAATTTTTTAATTGGAACTAATAATGGTGGTCGGCTTCCTATTACGTGAGTCAGTTGAACCTTCCAACTGCTCATGAACTTTCGGTGCGTCAGCTACTGCTGGACTTTCGGGTCGAAATTGTCGACGGCGTCTGGTCCTCCGGCATGAATGAAGGCACGGAAGAGACATATGACGATGAACTCGACGAGGACGTACTGAGCGCATAATCATGAATGCGCCCAAAAAATATTATCACGTGACAGTATAGTGTATGAAAGAACTAACACATAAAAAGAAAATGCAGCAGAACGGTGCTTGTAATGCTGTCGCACTTCACTATCTCTTAAGCTGACTTAGGCTGTCCCCACAATGTTTTGTTTTTATGAGCTCTATTATTTATTTGTCTTTTTATGTGCTTCATTGCTCCATCGCAACACACCTTTCTCCATTGTGTAAGCGAAGGCGTTGATTGTGCTCTAGAACTGTAATGATCGGACACGGTGTTTGATATGATGTTCCCGTTTTTCTTAGTGTTTTCGGTCCGTTTCTCAAAATGTTGCTACCGCCTTTAAACTGAGTGCAGCCTAAAATGAGGACTGCTCTCTTCTCGACACCCGTCAGCTGACACTGCTGCCATTGCCAGCACCGAGTTGTCCAATTGTGCGGCCATATGTTCAGCTGATTGGGAAATTTATAACCGTCTTCCTGACGGCTTATTACCTCCTCTTTTACCACTGCCTCTGAGGTAAAATAAAATATTCACGGCAGAGAGTTGAAGGCTGAAATGTTAAATACTTCAAAGCGAAAAACAAATTGCACAAAATTCGAGGGAAAGCCTGAGTCTGCTAACCAACGTTTCGACAACAGGACTTGTCAGGCGAAGACAAAGTCTGTTCTTGGAACGTTGGTTAGCAGACTGAGGGTCACCTAGAGAAATTCAGTTCGTTTGTATTACACGATGGCAATACCGGCGAGTTCGCGATACATACTTAAGCGAAAATAGTGCAAAAAACCAGGACAACAAGGAAAGAAAACAGGACCAGAGCTTTGTATTTGCATTTGTATTAGGTCGTCACTTGAAAATGGCGCTTTAGGGCCTTGCCTGCTGCTGCCTCTTGCCCTTCCCCGCTCAATAGCATTTCTGCCTATGCGAGCTTAGGCTAATAAAATAGGGCACCGCTGAACATCGCCGCGTCGCCGATCGACGTTGACCGATGCGTTTGCGCTGCGCTCTTCACATTCAAACGAGTTAGATATCAAATGCAGCTACGCGAATGCGACTTGTAACAAAAGCAATAGGATGCGCCATGCGCCCGCGCAGCCTGATTGACATGAGGCGGACGCCCGTCGGACCTCGGCACTCGTCGCCATATAATATATATATATATATGGAGACCGAGACGTCGAAGCTGTGCCGAATGAAACCCGCATGATCTCAAAGCTATTGTTAATTAATGAGGCGGTGGACTCTCCGATTGTCCAGACTACCCAGCAATAAAGTGAGGTTGACGCCTCTTGGCAAGCATGATAGTAGGATACGCGGCAAGTCATTAAAATTTGCAATTTAATACGGCAATTTTACTGACCTGACCACATTTCCTAACCAAGGAAGGAAAATAATTAACAAAACAAGCATGAGATTGTGAAATTTTGGCAGGTACTCTCGGCTGATAGATCCGCCAGGAAGAAAATGTGTAACATCTGTATCTCGTTACTAGTTACCTATATAATAGAAGCTGAAGGCTAACGAAGAAGCTTTAAATGAATAGAGAAAGCACAATGGTTTGTATAACGCTAAGAGACACAATCAGAGGGGAGCGGGTGTGAAGGAGAGGAAATGAGCTTATTGGAAATGCACTGCTGAGAGGAGGTGGCCAATGGTCGCTAACGGTAACGAAGTGAATTCCAAGACAGCTGAAGCACAGCAGGCCTGTACGAGATTCAGATAGGTTGATGAGATTCCGAAGTTTGTATTGATATGTTTGTCGCAGCTCCCACCACATGGATAAACGAAGATTCATACGATTCTCGCATGTCCTAGTACAGTCTTGTATAGTGGCGCTGGTGTAAAGTGGCCCAAGATAGCTAAAGTAAAATTTATTCTAGTGTCCTTTTTCAACATACGTAATCAATTCATTCTAAAATATCAAGTTGCGCAATGAAAGAAGTGCCAATACACATGATACTTTAGAGTACTCATGGGGTCGGAGTTCTACAGAAAGGCTGTCATCATCATCATCAACCTGGTTACCCCACTACAGTAAAAAGTCCTATACCACTCCAATTATCTCTGTCCTGTTCAAATGCTCCAACTTATCCCCGCAAACATCTTGATTTCATCCACCAGCCTAACTTTCTGCTGCTCCTGCTACGCTTTAACTTCCTTGGTATTATGAACGTTACCCCTACCCACCATCGGTTAACTTGCCTCCGAATTACATACCCTGCTTAAGCCCATTTCTTATTCTTGATTTCAACTTGCAGGTCATTAACCCAGGTTTTTCTCCGGTCCACTCTGCACTCTTCCTGTCCCTTAACAGCACGCCTATCATTTTCCTTTCCGTAGCTCGCTGCGTATTCCACAATTTAAGCTGAACCCTTTTCGTCAGCCTCCACGTTTATGCCACACTAGTGAGTACCGGCAAGATACAGCTGTTATATGCTTTTCTCTTGAGGGATATTGGTAAACTGGCATTCATGATAGGAGACAGCCTGCCAATTGCGCTCCATCCAATTCTTATTCTTCTAGTTATTTCACTCCCTTGATCCGGACAAGCTGTCAGCAGGTGCCCTAAGTAGATGTATTCAGCTACCACTTCCATTGCCTCGTTAACAATTGTAAAATGCTCTTCCCTTGCTAGGTTGTTGAACATTACCTTTGTTTTCTGAACATTTATGTCGATAGCCACCGTTCTGCTCTGCCTGTCTGTCATTGATCATTCTTCGCAATGCATCCCCTAGGTGACATAGCTAGGCAACGCCATGAGCGAATCGCAGATTGCTAAGGTATTCTACGTTAACGCTGATCCCCAACTGTTCCCAATCCAGGGCTCAGAGTACCTCTTGTCAACAGGCGGTGAGCAGCTTTATAGAAGTTGTGTCCCCCTCCTTGAAACGCTGCCTTTTTGGAATTTTGTTGGTGGCTTTATAGATGATTAAGGCGGCTGTGCAGCCGTTACAGATTGCTTCCAGTATATTTACACGAGGGTCATCTGCACCTTGATTCCGCGCCGCCTGCATGACTGTTAAGGTTTCGATTCAGTCAAATGCTATCTTGCAATCTATGGAGGCTATATATAGGGGTTGATTACATTCTGCACTGAAGGCTGTACTTTCTTCTAGATCTCACGGCATCGTAGCTTAGACAGCTTGCAGGGCCTAAAAAACGCAGCTACAAAAATGAAACTATGTTTTCCAGTAATGTAACTATGTTCGCAAATGAGTATCGTTTCATTCCATGATGTCCATTGCATAAAGTTTTTTTAAAATCGTCCCTATGTTAGATGACGTAACTTCGCCATGCCAGCACAAGATCTATTTTTCGTATTCGTGTCCCAGTTTTGGTGAACCATGAGAGGCCTAGCGAGAGAATGAAAATATGAAGCCAGGCGGCCAACATTAATCAGTATTAGGTCCCTGCTTGAGTATGGAACGACCAATATGTGCACACATGTATTAAGCTGGCTTGCCATGAGATTAGAAACAACGACAAAGCTGAAACCAAGGAAAACCACCATTCTGCAAAAAAGTGGCGCCATTGGCAAATTGCGCCATTTTTACACGCTGGCATCATGAAATGTAATCGATCAACAGTTCGAATTGACGGCAGCGAGATTGGTACAGGATAAGGAACTTTTAAATTATCATGACAAGGAGGCCTCATTCCGATAATCACCAGGACTAGCAGATATTCGAGATTTTTCAAAGCCATCAGGCAATTTCGGCGTGTGATAAAGAATTTCAGTTGGGTGCGACAGACGACCAGCAGTATTAGCCCCTTTAGGCTTGTTGTATATTAACAGCCAAAAATGCCACACATAATTTATTCATACAGCAACAATTAAAGACCTTTGCAGCTCTTTAAGGTGAGCCGGATGTAACATGGCCCTTTTGTTTTATTCATACCTTTAAGATTGACTTTGGGAATTTCAGCAGACTTAACGAACATATACGTATCGTTTTATCCAAAAGTAACCACGCAAGGAAGTTTTCTTTTCAGCCGTATAGCGGTGCCCGTATGGTATCCATATTGAGTAAAGGTCTCAAAAGTTGACGGGAAAGATTCTCCTTACATTGCACAGATTTACAGATTAAACGGTGCAAACAGTGCTTCACTGCGAAGATAAACGTATGCCGGTGTAGCATCACTTTTGGAAAAGGCGTTATCATGTCCCTTCCTCTTCACTTGATGTTGCCTACTTTATTTCTTTTCTAAAAGAGCGAAGTGTGCCTAAACGCGACACCAAAAAACCGCAAACGTATTATTCGCACAAACCGCAGCGCTGTCCAAGTCGGTATATTACTTGCTTTAAGTATTAGTTAGGGAAACTATATAACATTATGCAACGAAAAATTCTCCAAAGAATTCGTCCAGTATCAGCATGTCACTTGAGATTTGGCTTTTTTCGGTGTGAAACTTTACTTGGTCGAGGTTGTTTTCAAAAAATAATTTCTACAGCTACATTTTTAACATATTAACTAAAACATTATGGCATGATTACAGCAAGAAACCATTTCGATAATTCATAGTGAACAATAAGGGGCACTCCTGTGCTCCCACACAAGCATATAAGTGCGAGTATCAGGTTTCTGTCGTAGTCACCGACCACATAGCCTTCTTTTGCACTGCTCATATTTCGAGAGCGGAAAATGAATCCATCAGTATGTACTGCGCCTAAAATATATTCTACTTCACATCAGGTTACTAAACACATGAGTGGTAGCAATATTGCTGACGCATACAGGACTAAAAACGAAAGGGCGACTACTTTTGTCATCACCTGCCGGCACCTGCTATTTCGTTGAAGATAATGAATTTAAAACTCAGCTTATAAAAAGCTCACTAAACGGTTTAAGGTTAGGTGTAGAAGGGGCGCATACTTGATTCTTCAGAAATAGAGCTAATAATACCCTCTTGACAGCTATCTTCTAGTTTCAGATCTTCCACCAGTCTCTTCATACTCTTCGCAGTCGATGAGAAGGTAGCGTTGGAGACTCCAGGGAGTGAACAAAAGAAACCTTGAAAAGGTTTTGCGCATGAGGTTCAAGCTGCCAAAGAAGGCTGTAACAAGACGATTTAGCATATTTTGGCCCCTACATCACCAGGATCGTGCAGAGTTTTGATCTCACATAGGATTCGCGTGAAAGTACTCTAGGCGTTACTAGGCACCTTTCGTTCACAGAGCTTTTGGAGAACTAAGTTCTATGGATAAGCTTTCCATTATAACAAAATTTGTCTTCATTTGCATTTTAAGGTTTGGCTCACTTAAAAAAAGGCACCTCACTCGTAGCATGATTTTGACTTCAAATGATGTTCATTATGTCTCCACACTGTCATTACGTGTTTTCGTTTTCATTCTCACCTACACACAAGTGCATAGTCGTGGACAATACCCTGTGGACCTCGCGTTCCGTAAGGAAAGCGCACAGATGTTGTTATTAAACCGCCGACTGGAGACCACACTTGTGGAGCTGAAAGAACAAAGTTTTCACTTTTACCTCCACAAGTGGGGTCTCCAGTTGGTGGTTTCATAACCAGAGCTGTGCGCTTTGCTTATGGAAAGTGTAGTCGAGGAACTTTGTCTCCGAATTTACCTATACCGCGATTCAACAGAATATAAACAAACAGGAATGACGCTCTAGAGTCCGGTTTCAAATTTAGTCACGATTTACAGGGCTGCTACCCCAGTACAAGTCCTATACGACGCTTTTAACGCAAACTACACAGATGCGAAGAGAAAGGCAGACGCTAGAAATCAACAGTTTTTCTTTCCATATGTTTCAACTAAAATCTTACCGTGCATTTAAGATTACTTATGATCACACTTAATAATGTTATGAGGCCTCTATGTTTCCGTTGCAGGTGCTGCTGGAACTGAAACACGTGATGAACATCCGGAAGAAACCGTGCGAGGAAACTGCATGTTGTGGGTGCCGAATGAAAGGAATGAAAGTCCAGATGAGGAGTGCTTTCAAAAGTACCGCGAGCTTTGTCCATTTCAATACGCTCGCCAGGGTTTCAGCAACAACAAATGCGAAAAGCGAACCCCTAAAACTGTGGTTAAGAAGGAAGCCCCAACTGAACAGTAATGATGTTAGAATTCAGCGCATTCACCAGCTGATACTGCGCGGCTCATTTCTCCTGAAGGAAGCAACACTTTCTTTTTTAAGTCTTTCTCTTAACATGAGTTTTTTTTAAATAAAACATATTCTGCAAAATTATTATTGCCGGCTGTTCACCTTAACGCTGGGAGAACTGAGGCGCAGTCTAAGATGTCACTGAAAAGAATTATTATTGGGTGCTCTTGCGGCCACACACAGCTGAACAACTTGGCGGCGGTGTTAACAACTTTCTCGGCGATCATCGAAGAACAGAATTACCGCCGCTCACGACCGTTCTCAAGTTAAATCTGGCTAAGTCCCTTTGAGGTAAAGCGCCAAAAGTTGCTACAACAATCTCGAGCAGTTTTGAAGCTGTTGCGTGTCGCTGCAGTGAGTTGATATAAATGTCAAATCTCGCGTCACAAATTGCTATAGACGCGTTCCGGTGGCTTTAAGCTAAAACGAACACATAGTAAAAAGTTTCGTAGCATTACAACCCCTCTCAAAGAAGCATCGACCTAATGTGCTTCAAGAAAAGTCGGCAAAAATTTGGCTATTGTAGGCAACGGCCCACTGAACAGTCGCTACGAACCTTTGGCTGGGCAGCGGCTGCTGCTACTGAAGCTTTGCACTGGCGCTTCGTACGTCCTCGCTCCAGCGTGGCCCTCCTCGCACGAACCTCTTCCGAGGCGGCAGCGTCGAAAGTTTAAAGTTCGCCCTCTACACCTGGCAGGTGTTCGTCGCAAGCTGTTTCTCTTTGTGGCTACGCCCCCGATCGGCTCCTGTCTCGGCGGCTAGTACGACTGTGTCTGGTCGCGACAAGCCTCACGAGCGCGAGAGTGACGAGCATGCTTTTAATTAATTTTCTATTTTCCCCAAAGCCGGCAAAGATCTCTGGGTCCGGACGCTATCTTTATTAATTTTTATATTTTATCTTTCTTTTGAGAGGGCAAAGTAAGCGGTAATAAAAGGGCAGGTGCGGCGCCGTTCGCGCGCTCTGGTTTTTCGGTTTGTTATTGTGTTTTTCCGGCCACTGGAAGGAAGTGAGCTTTCTCTCACCGAGAACTTCACTTAGGAGCGGCAGCTTCTCGGCTGGAGTGAAATTGCAGCTCCGATACTGTGGCTTGGAAGCGAGCCGCGACCGGCATCGAACGCATGAAAGTTTTCACAGCTAGTCAAGTAGCTCGAGATTCAGATCTTTCTCCTTCTCTCTCTCCGACAGCGTTCCATCATTAAAATTAGAAAACCATCATGATCATCAGCCTAACTACGCCCACTACCGGGCAAAGGCCTCTCTCATGTCTTTGCAACTAACCTTGTCTTTAGCCATTTGCGCCCACTGTATGCCCGCAAAATTCTTAATATCATCCGCCCCCCTAACCTTTTGCCGCTCCCTTGCTGCGCTTGCCTTTTCTTAGAATCGACTCCGTTTTCTTAAGAACCAGTGGTTATCTTGCCTCCGCATTACATGCCCTGCGCAAGCCCATTTTTCTCTCGGCTGTGCTTCCCGCTCACGTGTCCTAGAGATTTTGTTCTTGATAGTACCACCTGCGACAATCTTTGTCTCTCAATAGACATCAAGAGTAAGAACGTGGAAGCGGTTAGGACATTGCAGGCAACAACTAAGCAAGCGGCGAGTATGATTAGTAAGATATTAAACCGCAAGCATGAACTTAGATAAAAAGATACCATCAAGTTAATGCAGGATTTTTATTGTGTGCAGAATCACGTACACTGCACCATATCTGAAATGGATGAAAAGTAAGAAGTTGGACGTTCTAATACGCAAAGCATGTAAGATAGCACGTGGTATCCCGGTCAACGCGGGAACAGTAGGCTACTAAATATGGGTATTCACAACTCTTTAGAAGAAATTATTCAAGGCAGGGGACACGGCTGTCAGTAAGCAGGACAGGAAGGGACGTTCAGTATATACCAAGGATTCCGTGCTTTTATTCTACGGAGGACAGAGATTACTTGAGAACAAGATCATTTTGCTGCAATTCCGAGAAATATGCACCCGGAATATCATAAACAAAGAAAAAAGGATACGGAGAACGCCGTTATGAGAACATGAGGAGGGAAGAAAGAGGCAATGTAAGTGAACGCGGAAGGAACTGTCAACGGGATATCAGCCATGGCATTCATGGACGCGGAAGGGAAATTACTTAATGGGGAATCATTTTGATCAAAGGGAGAGGCCCAAGCGAAGAAGAAGGCGGTGGTTGCTTTGACGATGTCTCCCGGAAGCTCTCATTTGTAGTCAGAGAATTTCAGACTGCATGTCGGAACTTTACTAGAGGAGTCATTATAAACACGCAAGAAGAATACTCGAAACTAGAGATGCAAAAGACAAAGCCCATAGTCACATGGACGTGAGGACACTACGGAGGTTGTAAACAATGTCGCTACGCCGCTTGCTGCGCGTTAATACTCCCGGTTCCAAAACATTCGCAGTAACATAATTAATCAGCACTTTTATTGATATATAGGTAAAACCGCCAACATTTGAAATGAACAAGAATAATATATGTCGAACAGGACAAAAGTCCAAACATGGAGCAAGGTGTCATTGTAAGGAACTCGCAAACAAATAATTATACTCGTAGTCAAGTTCTGCTATGTGTTTGCAAATTTGTTAGATCCGCTTTGCCCCTTCTGCGGGGAAGTGGCTAACATATACCACATAGTACGGGCATGCCATGGCAATACAGATACGCGACAAGGAAGAATCCGACAAGTGAGCACTGGGCGGCGGCATTGTCCAGCTTTCAGCTGGAAGACCAGCTTTGGCTGGTGAACCGGGCAAGAGCGGCGGCAACAGCCAATGGGTTGCTGGAATGAGGAACCGCGCAACTGACCGCAATTTATACAATGCAGCGAACGGTTTTCTCACACACTAACTCACTCTCCGTAGCTAAGAGCTTCCCCGTTTCCACGCCCAATTATTTCCATCTTTCTTCCTTCGCCACCCCCTCTATTGGTTTTAAATTGCTCTTTTGGGGGAATGAAATGGCATAGTGTCTGTCTCACATATCGGCGGACACCTGAACCGTGCCATAAGAGAAGGGATAAGGGAGAGATTGAAAGAAGAAATGAAGAAAGAGGTACCGTAGTGGAGGGCTCCGGAATAATTTCGACTACCTGGGAATCTTTAACGTGCACTGACATCGCACAGCACACGGGAGCCTTTGCGTTTCGCCACCATCGAATCGCAAACGCCGCGGTTGGGTTCGCACCCGGGTCGTTATCGTATCTTTTATCGTTTTATTCATTATCTCGATCGATAAAGTTGGAGGGGCTACATCCACGCTCTATATAACGCCTCACGACGCAAAATAAACAGTGAGAAGAAAAATACACTGATTGCAAACACAAAACATCCATTAGCGTCCAGATAAAGCATTGGCGCACAACACTGACTACTCGGGATCCTTGTCAAGTCCTTGCAAGTGTATATATAAATATGGTCATTGATATGTCGGTTGCATCGTAAACCATCGCGAGCACTTCGTTTCTTGTGCGGTGGGTGTCGTTCGCGAATTCGATTCCGTTTCCTTGTCTTGGGGCCATGCCTGTGCAAGCCAAACCGGCAGATGCCTTAATAAAGATTATCAGAGCACAGCTACAATGCGAGAGTCGATTTGAGGCCAGCGGGGTGTTCACGGCCGAGATTGCAAATGCAAACCTGAGTTGAGCAACACGAAAGCGCTGCACAGGTGTGGTGGCAAAACCGCGCGAAAAATCTTAGAGGGTTGCATTGCTCAAAACAAAAATCGCGACTTCTGCTGCTGTACCGCTTGGTAGCGTTTTTGCTTCGGCGTATCAAGTCAGGTAGTCAATCGCCACAAATATCAAATTGTTTCCTGACGTCAGGTGGAGAAGGGGCAGGTAGGATAATGCTCATCAACTTGAAGGCTTGGTTTGGTTTTGTAGCGTTTAACGTCTCTAAGTGACTCAATCTGTACGGACGCCGTATTGCAGGTCTCCGGATAATTTTGCGCACTTGCAGTTCTCTAAAGTTCACTGATATCGAACAGTACACAAATCTCAAGTATTTCGCCTCCATCTAAAGGCGACCCCCACAGCCAGGATCGAACCCATGTATTTCGGATGTGCAGCCCTGTAGCATAAACACTGAGCCCCCGTGGCGGTCCTCTAATGGGCTGTTATCGCTGGTGGTTGCATCGGGGCAGAAATCTCGAGGAGCTCGTTGACAGCGTTTTGCGGCGATGACAGTCACAACAAATCCTGACGATGCGTACGCTGTCAGCGGACAGACGGGGCAAATAATATTTGTCCTCAATTGGGCGGAGATTACAAATAAAGCCAAGGCGGCCAGCTGTTCGTTGTCTTTAATACGAAGCTTCTAGAATTTTTTAACGAACGTTTACGGGGAGTTCAAGAAGGCAGCGGCCTTGTTATAGGAGAAGTTCTTCACGCGGAAATTGTTCTGTGCGCAGAAAGACAATCCGAACATGAAAGACACCGGAGCTAAAGAAGTCTTGCGTTCTAAGTTCTCGACGACGCTTTGCAGTTCAGGTCTGAACGTTGCGGCTGTGCAAAACTGATGACGCTCATGGGTGCTATGCCTGAGCACGCATTCCGCTGGCATCCGTGGAAGCCAGCGCCGTGCGCCCGCCCTTGCGCAAAGCAAGCCCGGACTCTCGGACATGTCGCGACTTGCAGCATGGTTCATGAAGGCTCGCCCAGCGGATTCCTACCCCTCTCTTTGCTAGCGCCGGCTCGAGACGGAACCGACGCTTCTCTGGCAGCCCTTTCACGGCAGCAAACTTGGAACGGCCGAGCCCTTTCTTCCATTCGTTAAATTCAAACGGTAGCCAGTGGCGTGACTGATTAAAGGGTTTGAATGGATGGCTGCTGCAATGGTCATCGGAGGCTATAAAACCCAAGCCGCGCCGAACGGAAAGCGGGCGGAGATATCAAGCGAAAGAGACGCTCTCCTGAGGCATCGCCGCGCTCCTTTGTACGAGGCCGTTGTGATCCAGGCCCGCAAGCCGATAATGTAACTCCCTTGTTTTTCTGTACATAAATGTTTCGTTGACTCACCGTCGCCTTGAGAGTGTCATCGCTCAGCTCTGCGCAACCGTGGCAGCAGGCTAACAGTGGACACCAGCTGCGGAATCGACCGGTGTCAGCTACCTTGGCGCGGCGAGTGCCTGATGTTTTACCCTCAAATCGCCAAAATGCTCCATCACACGTCATTATAGTTTAGAGTAGGGCTGTGTGAAGCACTGGAGAGAGTTTTGCTGTTTCAAGCCTAGTAGAAGTGTTTTGAAACTAAACCTAATACTGAGGGAGAAAATGCGTGGTTAGGAAGAATTGCTTGCGCGTGCCATGCTTGTAGCACAATTGCAGTGAACGCCAATGAAATTCCAAGAAAGAGCAAACAGCAAGAAGTTATTGTGCGCGATGGAGAACCTTAAAGTGAAGGAACTCGCCGAAATTTCTGAAGAGCTAGGCCTTACTGTAGGCCTTGTGAAACAAAAGCTTCCGATTCTTGAGATCTTGCGGAAGCGGGCGCAACGGCTGAAGCAGCCAGTGAGGCCTGCCCGAGTTCAAGGAACGCCTTAAGCGCGAAGTCGCAGAGCGAAAGCGACAATTACGCCTGCAGCGCGAAGAGCCAGAGCGACAAGAACACTTTCAGCGAGAAGAGGCAGACAGGAACGAGCGCCACGAGATTAGAAAATACGAGAGAAAAATGAAAAAGTTGACGCAGCGGCAAAGCTCGCCGGCGCCTAGCCTATCTTCAACTATGGTGCAAGATAATAGGCAAAGAATCCGAGACCAACTGCCGCATTTCTTAATCGGCGAGGACATGGCAAAATATATCGTAAAAGTTTAGCATATTGCGAAAAAAATGCCATTGAGCGGGCTCTGTGGGCACAGAATATGCTAGCTCTGCTTCTCAGATAACAATAATGTCACTTTATAAAGTGCTTGTCGAAAGAAGTATTCGAGAGCTGCGAAAAGAGGTCTAGGAGGCCCTGTTGAGGAAATCTGTCACCTGAGGCGTTCCGGCAAAGATTCTGGTACGCAAAAAAAAAGAGCGCAGTGAGTCGCACATTGAATTCGTGTTTAAGCTGAAAGCCGACCTAGTTGACTGGCTCAAATGCGAGAAAGTGTATGACGACCGGGATAAGGTGCTAGAGTGCCGTGCGATGGACCGATTCTAACGCTGCATAGAGGATGATGTACGGCTCTTGCTGAAGCATAGGCTTGCGGAAGCTAACCTTAACAAGGCAGCCGAGCTGGCTGAGGCGTTCTACACTCGCGTAAACTTGCACAGCAGGGCATTACGCATCGAAAATTCTGAAACGATGGACGTTTCTGTAAGGAAGCCCGATGGAAGCAAACAGTTCGAGGTTCGGGATTTTCGAAAAGATGCGTCTGCTTGGACGAAGGATGTGTGCGAAGAACAAATGTAGTTTAGAAAGTCTGACGATGATCCAAAGCAGCGCGCGGATGCCACACGTGTGTTTGATACCCCTGTCACACGGGCACTTTCGATCCTCATTGAGCTCGATCTGCATCGAGATTTTCGAGCACGCTCGAAACATCCGGTGCTACACGGGCATTTTCAGTGCTCATTGAGAAGTTTCTCTCATGTTTGTTAGGTGGCGCCAAATGTTCCGCCGACAGCCATAACATGGCGATGTCCGGCAACACTGTGCAGTCGGGGGCAGCGGCAGCCAAATCCGTAGCCAAATCTGTACATTGCGTATCTGCGCCAGGTTTTTGTGGCGCACCTCTGCTGCTGTGCGATGCAACCCAAGGGCCCGCAACGCCTCCGCGATTTCTGCATAGACTGCGGCGTTTCTCTTCTGGCGCCGCAAATCATTTAGGCGGTACTGTCAGCAGTCGATGAGAGCGGCTGTGTCGCGCTCGCTCCACAGTTTCCGCTCCGACGAGCAGGAGGACGCCATCTTTGTTTACACTGACGGCGAAGCTTGGAGCGTGGTGTCGAGATTACTTTCAAATGTTTGCATATAAGCAGGCATAGTAAATGTTCTGGAAATGTTCTGTATTACATTTTAATCAATCACAACAACAACAATTGTGGTTTGGTTTTGTTAACTTGTGTTTATTTTTATAGCTTCATGAGAGCGAGAGTTCTCGATTGTGCTTGGAACCTCAAGCACTCTTGAGGAATCGGCATCGAGTCAAGCAGGATCGAGCTCGATTGCGCTTGAAAGTGGCCGTGTGACAACCGTCGATCTGCATTGAGTTCGATGAGCATTGACTCAATGAGGATCGAAAGTGCCCGTGTGACAGGGGTATGAGTTACGGAAGCCTTTGAACTGCTGCAAGTGCAAAAAGGAAGGGCATATCGCGACAAAGTGTAAACAAACGGTCGCTTTGCAACGATTCGGGAAACAGACAAGAATAAACGGTTGTTGGAGCCATATATGCCGTAAATTAGAGGGAACGGCAAGACGTGCACAGCCCTTCGAGACTCTGCAGCAACTTGGACGTCGTCCACCCGTCTTTAGTTTCTATGAACTATTTGCGGCAGAAAGCGTGTGGATAATTCAAGTTGCCGAGGAACTCCATGGTGGAGCAGTGATCATTATGGTGATCATTGAGGGCGCTTATAGTCAGCTTAACACCAAAGCAGCCGTGTGTGCCGCCCTCCCCGAGCATTTTCCTTACGTCTTTTCAAGCAGTTCAGAGTAGCTTCTAAGGATAAAGGCCAATCGTGCTTTCCCAGTGTGGCATGCATGGTACTTACGCGGTCTCAAGCGCGGAAGCATCCGCAGAAACTTCATCTGGCACCAGAGAGGTGTTGTGCCCGGACAACCAGCCCGGACTCCACATTTTCAAGACGCACAATTTCTTCCGCGAAAGCCCTTGAACAAGCCCGGTGCTGCGCCGCAAGGCCAAAGCGCCCTAACGCTCCCTTGACAATCTATGATGCTGCATCGCCAGGCAGCAGCGCTCTATGGAGAAGCATCGGCGAGCAACATGTCCAAACGTGTTGCAACATTGCTAGACAGCCAGGCGCCGGTTCCCTTTCCCCCTGGGAGTCACCGCGCGCGGCAAACTTGAAGCGGGTGGCCAGCGCGGTCGCTGGTTGGACCTCTAGGACGGCTGTCAAGTGCTCGATTTTTATTTGTCCGTTTGTGTGTCGACTGTTTCTCGGGGCTATATAAGCCCCAACGCTGCCGCCTGGAGGAGACTCCGGACTCATATCTTCCGAGCTCGTGCTGAGTGTGCCGCTCCCGAGTGGAGTGTGATGTGTGACGCGTTGGAGCCTCGGCGGACGTCACAGTGCGAGAACTGTCGCGTTTGCTGCTAGCTCTCGGCCCCTGTGCCGACCTCGTGCTGTATAATGTCCTGCACATAATGTATAAAATCCCTTTCGTTGTTCTCACCGACGCCTGACTCGGAGTCTTCGCTACCGACTGAGAGCTGGCGACGCTTTGTCACGAAACGGGTGGCGAGCGCTACGGGACCACGTCAAAGTCACAACAGAGAGAAACACCGCTCGGAAAAGGATTCGAGCAATGTAGCTTGCATACGGTGTCGGTAGATCCTCACATTGAGAACTCTCGGGAAAGCAAAGAGCTTGCTGTTGACGTAACCAGAATTAGTTTCAGCACTAGTGGCAACGAGATGGTAACAGTGCCACCGTTGAGCGATGCGGACTCCACATCGACTCTAGGTTCTGACAGTTGGCACGAATTAGGTCCGGTTGACAGCGCGACGTTCATTCGAGAACAGCAGGAAGATAGCTCAAAAAATATTTGCTTTATAACGCTGAAGTGCGAGTAAAGGAAAAGAATGTTTCATTTCACGAGAAATCTGGCTTGTGATACCGCAATTATAGTGACGCCCGAGATCGTATTTAAAGGTTTTGATTCCACAAAAGTATCGCCGCCAGATATTGAACCTTGCGCACGAATACGCATGGGCATGGTACCTCGGCTTGCAAAAGACAAAAGCCAGGCTCGCCGAAGAGTATTACTGGCCTAATTGCTGGAAGGACATTGATGGCTTTGTGCGCCCTCGCGAGACATGCCAGGGAGGAGGCAGCATATCAAGAAGTGGAAGGCGCACAATAAATTGATGCAATCATAACTGAACCTTTCCGCCGTCTGGTAATTCACATTGTTGGGCATTGCCTAAGTTCAAGAACGGTTCTTGGTACATTCTGACATCCCTATGAGTCGCGACCACTTTTCCGGAACTGGTATGACTCAAGGAGCTCAATTCCCCTCAGATCGCGGACGCCCTTCTCTGGATATTCGCTCCTGTCGGATTTCCTTCGGACATGCAGTGAAGAAAAAGCAGTGTCTTTACCAGCTGCGTAACCTCTACTTTTTTCGAAAGGTGCGGAATCAATGTCGTATGCAGTTCGATCCATCACCCGCAATTAATCCCAGTAGGGCGAATGCACTCCGTGCCTAAACGAATATTGTCACGAAGTGGCGACTGCAATCCAATGAGCAGAACTAGAGCGAAGATGGCGTCTAAACAAAACTTTATTTGGGGCTCACTTGCACGCACAATCGACTGAATCACTTGGCAGCGGCGTAGCAACAAACGTGCTCTGCGGTCGTCGAACGAAATGCCCGCCGCTGTCGGCCGTGCTCAATTTAAAGCTGATAGCGAATTTTCTAGACAAAGCGTGCAAAGTTACCAGAACATTCTGGAACAACGTAGAATCAGTTCTGCCTGGCTGCGATCAATCGAGATACATCTAGTCGCGTCGTGCGTCGCTAACAAAGCCATAAGGCGGCGTGGTGACATGTTTTAAGAATGAACAAACACTGCAAAAATTCGCGGCATTACTCCCCTCTCAAAGAACCATCGACCCGATGCATTAAAAGAAATAATGCGACTAGCAACAAATAAAACGGATCTTGCGAAAATAGAGTGTGAAAATGCAGCGTCCTTTCGCGCGCACAATAGGGCTTCAGACGGGCGACATGGACAATTTCTGGTCGTACGTCGCGTAGCTGGAATGCAGTCATCGCGTCAGGGATGACTTCATGATCCAGTTCACCTAGCCGACGAAGTACATTGTGTGAGCCAAAATTACGGCGCAAAAACTTTTAACTCAATCCATGGCGGCGAATAGGCGTCCAAACCCAGACTTGGTTTCCTGGATTGTATTCCGCGTTGCGTCTTCGTAGGTTGTAGCGTCTGGCGTCGGTCCGCTGCTGATCTTTGATCCGTAATCGGGCAAGCCTTCGAGCTGCTTCTGCGCGCTGAAGGTAGACGGCGACGTTGACTTTCTCTTCTGTAACGGTGGGCAGCATGGCGTCTAGCGTGGTCGTGGCCTTCCTGCCGTGGACGAGCCTAAAAGGCGTCACCTGGGTGGTCTCCTACTCTGCGCTGTTGTAGGCGAAGACGACGTAAGGCAGGATGACGTCCCAGGTTTTGTGTTCGGCATCGACATATATGGCGAGCATATCGGCGATGGTTTTGTTCAGGCACTCGGTCAGTCCATTGGTCTGCGGATGGCATGCAATTGTCCTCCGGTGGCTGGTTTGGCTGTAACGCAGGATGGCATGCATTAGTTCCGCCGTGAATGCTGTTCCGCTGTCCGTGATGAGCACATCGGGGGCGGCGTGTCGCAGAAGAATGCACTCCACGAAAAATTTGGCGACTTCTGCTGCTGTTTCGTTTGGTAGGGCTTTCGCCTCGACCTAGCGGGTCCGGTTTGTCGGTCGCTATGATGATCCACTTATTTCCAGACGTTGACTTTGGAAAATGGCCATGCAAATCCATGCAGATCTGCTGAGAGGGCCTTGAGGAAGGTTGAATGGGGTTCAGAAATTCTGCTGGTCTCGTGGGAGGAGTCTGTCAGGAACAAACCTCCACCAGACGTAACGAAGTGGTCACTGCAATCCTAAGAGCAGAACGACAGCGAAGATGGCGTCTAAACAAAACTATTTGGGCTGACTTGCACCCACAATGGACTGAATCACTCGGCGGCGGCATAGCAAGAAACGTGCTCGGCTGTCGTCGAACAGCATGCCCGCCGCTTTCGGCCGTGCTCAATTTAAGCTGAGAGCGAACATTCTAGATAAAGCGTGCAAAGTTACTAGATTATTCTGGAACAACGTAAAATCAGCTGTGCCTGGCTGCGATCAATCGAGATAAATCTTGTCGCATGTTTCGTCGCAAACAAAGCGATAAAGCGACGTGGCGACAAATTTGAAGAATGAACAAACACTGCAAAGATTCGCAGCAATATTCAGAGCTATTTGCTTTGAACGCAAATGCGACTGGGAACCGTGCGTTCTTGCACCTATGTTCACCAAGGCGGATTTAAAGTGGTGGCGAAGGCTGGGCCGAAAAGTGGTTTAGCGCGACTGCAGCACAACCAGAGGATGGGGGGCAAAACACTCATATAAAGAAATGATAAAGCTACAAAATTGGAATGTAATCTGCCAATAGAAAAGAAAAAATATATTAGCACCTTGTTTTATGAAAGAGGTAAGTCCTTTTATTAAAACCTGGCAAATTTTGTATTTTTGCAACACTCTTGACCTGCCCCCTATTCATGAGTGTGCGGTGCATTACAGCGCGTCTTTGCAGGCCTTCTTTCGATACCCGGCTAACCCGGCCACAGTGGCGGAAGCTTACGAAGCGATTTCTTATCGCCAGCTGTCTGCGATGGCGCGCCTGGTAAAGCGTATAAATTTAGCTCGCCTGTCTCAAAATGCTCCTTTAGCGAAGTTTTCGTCGTCCTTGCACGTCGCTTCTTTGTCACCGTTCGGTAAGATTTGCACCCCGCTGCACCGCTGCGGCAGTGTTCTCGGTTTTGTCGTTTCCTTCGGCGTGCGGCCAGTGCGAAGTCTTTTTCAGTCTTTGCACGCTTCGCGCTCTTCTTTTGAAGCGCTTAGCGCTTCATTTCAAGATGAGCTTGCGGCATGTGAAGAAACGATGCTCCGTGGCACACTGCGACAGCGTGGATAGTACCATTGGTGTCACGCTACACCGATTCCCGCTGGACTTTCACAGGTGAGCTCTTGACAGTGTCGTCTGCTCTAGGTATGCGCGATAGCTTCGATATGGTTTCGCCGGGCTGTTCGCTCGTGTTTCATAGCTGTAACCCGTTCGTGCGTACTTGGCTTCATGTTTTCGGGGATATTTATGTACTACACTGCAGGGCACACACTTTCAGTGCTGAGGTGTGCGAAAGAGGCCCACATTTTTCTAATTTATAGTGAGTTTCATGCAGCTGACTATCACCAACGCGAACTTCACACCGGGCTCTCAGGAGCAACCACGTGCACGCTACTGACCGGGAGGCCCATTTAGAACAAAGTTTGCTACCTGACAGCTCTGAGTACGACATTGTTTAGTTTTGCAAAACCATGAAGCAAATTTGAGGATCCCCTCGCAGCTGGGAGTATCGAAACTCAGCCTCGTGTATGTGCGCGGCTTTGAGGAGGCTTTAACTGGATTCGCTCAGCAGGAGTTATTGCCTGCCTTGGTATTGCTGTCCTACATATACATGACTGTCAGGGTAATTTTAAACGCACTTCACTCTCGTCACTCGTTGAGCTTAGAAAAGCAGCTAGCCGCGTGGCATGAGGATGAGCGTTACCGCACTCTGGGGCGCAGAGAGCTTGGCGCGAGCATTTACTACCATAGTTCAGATGTAATGCAAGTATAATTTACTGCAGTTAGCAGTGACAGGAATAATGACGCATTGGCGTTTCGAGTATGCGTATTTCTTTTGGCGCAGTTGTATCTAACGTGCATGTTGCATCACGTCCAGGTGCCGAGCGTGGGCGCAGTTCTGCCGCAACGTCAGCCTGGAGAAGGCACCGTCGCCGCTACGAGAACTCGGGATTTGCTCGAGGCACTTCGAACCATCTGTGTATCTGCCGTCAGGAAGGCTGCGACACGATGCTTTGCCTACTCGAGCAAGCATTGCCGGTTATTTTTGTTATCAAACTTTTAAGGCATTCGCCGCTCTTGAAATGTCAGGTTTTGTGAAAAAATGAAATTTTTCCTTTTTGTCGTAACCGTAAACAGTCTAGTGTCTTTTGCAAAACGAATTATGTATCGGTCTTGTGGCTTTAAAAATTACAGTAAATTTTTACCTGCACCCTGCTAAGCGAAAACGAAAATGGAAGTATCGCTTTCACGTGAGCACATATAATTATATACATATCGTGTATATATATATATATATATATATATATATATATATATATATATATATATATATATATATAATATTCGTTATACGTCTCTTGTATGCACTGTGCACTGTATGTTAGGTTCGTGACAAATGTCCAACATAGCATAGAATTAGGTTTGTGCTTGTGGTAAGCTAATGGCACAAGCTTAGTAGGCGCAGGGTGCTCAAGCGAATTTCTAGGCACGGGTGCGGAAAAAGTACACTGACGGTGTGAATACTCTTGCCTGATATTTCCGGTAAAAAAAAGGATAATGGAAGTGGGATATTCGGTAGTCTGGTATGGCAAAGGGCTCCAAAGGATCTTAACGTGAGTCTGTCAGTCTTCCGGTTCAGGCTGTTAGATGCCGCTAGCCACTTCAGCAACGGAAACCAGGCGACTCTACATGTTTTGCAGCAAGTGGGAGTTGAATCTTTCATATTCACCGTGAAACCTTGTCTCATGAACGGTCCCTGTCGTGTCCAGAGGGCATTCTCGTCCTTCCTTTGATAGCTCAAAAGAAGTGAGGGGGAAAAAAGGGCGAGCCTTCCTAAATGTTTGATGAATTTCAGTACTCCAGAACTTTGCTTTCTTGTATGAAGAGCTTCTTTTTTCATCTTCAGTCTTATCAGGATGCAATCTTATGCCGACTTGGGCAAGGTACGCTTGGTGAAAAGCTTCTCGAGATATTGTGTGCTCATGTGTTATGTATCAAAGCATGCACTGAACGATTATAGAAATGCACTAATAATTGTTTGTGTTGTTGCCTTTTACCTCAATATTCATGCTAGCGAAAGCCAATATTTGTACAGGTTTTTATTTTTTGCGATAATTGCTTACGAATTCATTCTTGTTGCATCTCATTGCGTAGGCCATAGGCTGACCTGCATAAATCTGTAAACAATATGGGGCATATTACTTGATTTGCGAGCTATCGTTGTTTGTGTGATAGGCGAATTTCGCACTCTTCAAAGTAAAACATAGCGTATGAAAATTGCAAATGATTTACTGGTGCTCCACAGCTGCTGATGACATCAAACTAATGTGCCTAACGATTAAGGGTGGTAAACAGAATTTTATTTCATTGGATAAGCATTTTTCTTTCTAGAGTGATGACAATGTGAACCGCATGCTGTGGAAGCTATAGTTCCTTGGAAAATATTTACTATAAAGGTACTGAATTCTCTTTTCTCTCCACAATAATGTGGCCATGTCAGACACCTCAAGCGAATGCAGCAGCGACATGGATTGTTCACAATCTCTGAGCGAAACTTCGGCATCAGTGCGCCGGGCTGGAGAACCAGGTGAGCAGGGTTGTATGCATAACTGACATAAATCTTTTGAAAATGGTGACGACTGAAAGCTCATTGGACTGCTTCCTATGATAGCTGCTGTCTCCGGTGAACCTGTTTCCAAGGGGTACGTCCAGAGTCGGTCGTCCCAGTCGCTGCTACTCTTCCAAGAAGGTGATTGTTATTTCGTATCTGCTCGAACAGCCTGAGGAGGTATGGCTCAGAAATATGCTACAATTCCTTGTCTGTGCGCTGTGCAGATGCAGATGGTGCCAGCCCTACTGGTTCTACGCTGAACCAAGCTTGTTCCCACGCCAGTGGCTTCATAATGGTTCAGTGTAAGTGTTAATTCTGCCTGTGGCGCTTAGTTATTATTTGTGCATTGTTGGGTTGCTGGATTCCCTGTCAGAACTGTGCTGTCACTATATTTTGTTCTTTATATTCTGTGGGCGCAGCTGACCACACATATGCAGGACCAAGCACTGAAGCAAGCGTTTCATCTCTGGAACCTGGCACGGCAGGGGTGGCCGCAACACTGTCAGCGAGTGCTGATCTGTCACCAGGAGCTCCGTTCAGCAGTTCGCCTCTTTCTTATGAAGGTTAGCAATTTTACAACCCTTTCGCAATATTGCGCACTTTTTGGTGCTACAGGACTACATGCAGCTATGACTAAACCCGACGTAGCAACTTATTGCTCTTCCGTCGACTCTGTACGTTGCAGGATCTTTCACCAGCCCCATCAATGAAAGGCGGCCACTGCAGAAACTTCGAGCCAAGCTCAGGCAGCTGTGTAACCGCAACAAGAGGCTGCAAGGACTGCTGCTTCAGCGCCGTCGCATGAAGACCACTGCCGAATTGGTAGATAGTCTGCGTGAGCATTTAACACCAGCTGTTGCTGCTTTTGTTGAAGCTCAGTTAAAGATGCACAATGTCAGCAGGTTTGGCCGTCGATGGTGCAGCCAAAGCAAAACCTTTGCTTTAGGTTTATACTTCCACAGCCCAAAAGGTTACAGATATTGCAGGAAACTTCTGAAACTTCCATCTGTTAGGTCACTGCAGCTGTGGCTTGCACGCGTACCATTGAGGGTTGGATTTTATCCTGAAGTTTTTGATTTGATCGAGAAACGGGCAGCGTCTTTTCCACGGCAAGACAGGGCTTGCACCATAATTTTGGATGAAATGCATGTTTCAAAGGAGCTGTCGTACAATCCAGTGCCGGACAGATTTGAAGGCTTTTGTTGAAGCTCAGTTAAAGATGCACAATGTCAGCAGGTTTGGCCGTCGATGGTGCAGCCAAAGCAAAACCTTTGCTTTAGGTTTATACTTCCACAGCCCAAAAGGTTACAGATATTGCAGGAAACTCCTGAAACTTCCATCTGTTAGGTCACTGCAGCTGTGGCTTGCACGCGTACCATTGAGGGTTGGATTTTATCCTGAAGTTTTTGATTTGATCGAGAAACGGGCAGCGTCTTTTCCACGGCAAGACAGGGCTTGCACCATAATTTTGGATGAAATGCATGTTTCAAAGGAGCTGTCGTACAATCCAGTGCCGGACAGATTTGAAGGCTTTTGTTGAAGCTCAGTTAAAGATGCACAATGTCAGCAGGTTTGGCCGTCGATGGTGCAGCCAAAGCAAAACCTTTGCTTTAGGTTTATACTTCCACAGCCCAAAAGGTTACAGATATTGCAGGAAACTCCTGAAACTTCCATCTGTTAGGTCACTGCAGCTGTGGCTTGCACGCGTACCATTGAGGGTTGGATTTTATCCTGAAGTTTTTGATTTGATCGAGAAACGGGCAGCGTCTTTTCCACGGCAAGACAGGGCTTGCACCATAATTTTGGATGAAATGCATGTTTCAAAGGAGCTGTCGTACAATCCAGTGCCGGACAGATTTGAAGGCTTTTGTTGAAGCTCAGTTAAAGATGCACAATGTCAGCAGGTTTGGCCGTCGATGGTGCAGCCAAAGCAAAACCTTTGCTTTAGGTTTATACTTCCACAGCCCAAAAGGTTACAGATATTGCAGGAAACTCCTGAAACTTCCATCTGTTAGGTCACTGCAGCTGTGGCTTGCACGCGTACCATTGAGGGTTGGATTTTATCCTGAAGTTTTTGATTTGATCGAGAAACGGGCAGCGTCTTTTCCACGGCAAGACAGGGCTTGCACCATAATTTTGGATGAAATGCATGTTTCAAGGGAGCTGTCGTAAAATCCAGTGCCGGACAGATTTGAAGGCCTTGAAGAGTACAGTGCAGCACAAGGTCCAAATCTTGCAAACAAGGCGCTTGTGTTCATGGCCAAAGGAATATGTACGCCGTGGAAGCAGCCTCTTGGCTACTTCTTTGCAGATAAGGCAGCGCCTGCAACTGTTCTGTATGACCTCCTCTTCAAATGCCACAAAATGTTGGTTGGAGCTGGATTGCAGCCTGTGGCTATGGTTTGTGATCAGGGGAACCAAACTGTTTCTCTATTTTCGAAACTTGTGACCCCTGAAAAGCCGTACTTAAGTGTGAATGGTGAACCGCTTTTCTTTATTTTTGATCCACCGCATTTGGTCAAGTGCTTGCGCAATATGCTCTTCAAGTATGACTTCAGGGTAGGCAGTGACACAATTAAAAGCTCGTACATACGACAGGCTTATGAGAAGGATCGAGAAATGCAAATTCGGTCCATCCCAAAGTTGAGCGCCCGGCACTTTAATTTAACTTTTCCTTCGAAGATGTCTGTGAAACTCGTAGCACAGGTATTCAGCAATCATTGCGCTGCTGCATTGTGCACATTGGTAACATTCCAACAGTTGCCATCAGAGGCTATCCACACAGCCAGATTTGTTGAGAGGATCGATAGACTCTTTGACAGTATAAATACTTCACAGAAGCGGGGAAAGTCTCCGTATGCATCTGCAATTTGTGCAGGATCTGTGCATGAAGAGTTTTTGGAAGAGTGTATTGCAGTTTTCGAAAACATCGAAGTTCTAGGCTGTGCGCGGCAGCCTCTTTGCATCCGTGGCTTCTGCCAAACTATGAGGGCTGTGCTGCTGTTATGGAACCACCTGGCCTCTCGCTATGGTTTGACATACCTCCTTACCAGGCACCTGAACCAGGATGCACTTGAAAACACCTTTGCTATTGTTAGGTCGAAATCTGGATCGAACAGCAACTCGTCTTGCCGGCAGTTTCAAGCAGCATTTAGGCATCTTTTAGTTAGCAACCTTTTCAAACTGTCGGAAAGCGGCAACTGTGCTGAAGACATGTCTAGCCTTCTAGCCACTCTCCCAGTTTGTTTATCTAAGTCTGCTCCTTCTCTCTGTACAGCTGCCACATCTTTGCCAGTTGCAGTAGAAGTTTTGCCATATGATTATCAGTCTCCAATACTAGAGAACAACATTGTCTATTTTGCTGGCTGGCTTGCCTACAAGTTTATGAATGATCACAGGTGTGTTACAGGGCCACATACGTGCGAGGTGAGGCTAGAAAATGCCGCCTTTGCCGATCAGAGCCAAGTTCTCTTGTACTAAAGTGTCAAAAATCCTGGAGAAGGTGACTTTGGGAGCCTATCAGTTCTTGCACCCTCGTTTGTAGCTTTCATCAATGCTTGCGAGCAGGTTTTTGTCGCATCTAGTTCCAATATTGTGGGAAAAGAACAAGTAGGGCATGATCTGTGCATGTTGCTTCATGCCAAGGTAGAAAAATCGCTGACTGTGTGTGGTGATGACGTTTATGATGGTTTGTTTGCCCTGTTCGTCAGGGTGAGGCTGCATTGGCTTGCACGCAGAAAAAATCTTGAACTGCACAGTCAAACTACTAAACGGAAAGCCACGAAGCAAGCATTGAGGCTAAGCAAATGAAAAGGATGCAATTCCCGAGCTGTTGGCTGAATATTTTGTGAAGTTGCAGGCTATTATGCAGCCTGTGCAACAAATCAGCTTAGTCTGGTTGAACGGTTGCAAAGGGTTTTTTTCTGGTTCACAGCCTGGTTTTATTCTTTTATTTTTTACTTGTGTATTTTGATTTGCTAGGATGTGACGTGGTTCCTCACAGGGGCAATGGTTTAACAATGTCGCATCTTTCATCGTTCATTCCACTATGTCACTCTTTTAGGGTATTTTTATGCCATGTACAGCCTGTTCAAGTGTCACCTATGTACTTGTGCAATATTGTCAGATAAAACACCATACCGATAAAGCGAATGCCTCTGAACGGAGACTTTTTAGGCAATGGATTAACCTAGTTTCCGTGGCGCTGGGATTAATTTTTCCACCTGCTCGCCCCCCCTGCAGTTCCGTGCTGGCAGGTATAATGAAATCATCCATTATCATCATAACTACCACTCGGCACCACTGGCTACCAGGCCACCTTTTAGCAGGCTAGTTGCATCTCAGAGTTTTTAGTAGGATCTTTGTCAGCGCAACGAACAGAACAGCGCTGGACTTTTATCTGGCTATATTGTAGCGTACAGTACACTGATTACATGCTTTACTGCCCCGCGAATGTCCTTGCACTTCACTGTACGCTGTACTTTATGTGTACTTTTGTTGACGTAAAATTACTTCAAATTGATCCGGCTAACGACTAGAAGTACTCTGGAGATGGTACGCCGGCTCAATGTATGGTATTTGCTCCTACGTTGAGCACGTTTGAGGGTGCTAAAGCTGGCTTTAACATTGCCTTGCAGATGTAAACGCACCTGCTATATTCTTTCAGCTGAAGAAATTAAATGTGAAGAATAATCCCAGTGTGCTCTATGGTCTGTGTTGATGCGTCTACTTATGTCACGTTATGTTTGCTTCAATTGAAGCTGTCGTAGCATTGTTTTCTATACTTTTCAATTTCCTAACTGACAACGTTCGTGGCACTTCAGGGCTTTTTCCTTCTGCACTGTGACTATTGAGATGATTAGCCAACTTAAACAATACTGCTTGTGCTGCCTGTGACATGTATTTTTTATTTGTGTGCCAAGGGTGTGCTTTGTGACTGTATTTGTTTGGTTGCTGCAATAAACAATGAATATGAAACTATGAAAACCATACAAATACTTGCCGTACACTCTATTGCGAACTGTGCACTTGAGCCAGTGCTTTGTGCATCATACCTTGCATCATACCTTGCTGTACTCAAAAGCTCTCAAAAGTACTAGCACCAGTATTTGCGCTACGAATCATGCATGCTTCGCCAGTGTCTGGAAGTGTTGCTGCCTTTCTATGCTGCCCCTCCTTTACCAGTCACTTTTATTGCGTTCCCAATTGCACATTAACAAGGCCATAACTAGCAGGAACTCGAGCACATTTGACTGGCAAAGGTTGGGGCGCGCTGAAAGGCAGCAACCTTCGAGAGGTACGGGCTCGAAAACGCGGATTCTACAGAAAGACCGCTTTATAATTCGCGCCAAAATCATACGTATGCATGACGTCATTCTACGTCACGTTTGCGTAGTTTGCCCCCCAAAATCCAGGGGGCGCTGGAGTGCCCACGAGCCGCCATTTTTTGGACCAATGGGCGTCTATGGAGCCTTCGCTACCAGTGTACATCTACCTTGTGTTCACTCTGAGACCTGCTCCCCATGAGAGCACAGGCTTGAGCCCTGCGGTCGAAGGTTGAGAAAACCGCTGCGCATGCTGCAAGAGACTTGGGAAGGCGATGAGGAAGGCCCAAACGTGGTCAAGTATGTCCTTAACCTGCTAATGATGATCGGAAAAACAAAAACTTCTTGTCGAAGGCCTCATGAACGCTGTACAAGAATTGTCAAAAAAGTACTACGACAAGTCTGCAAGAAAGCGTACTTCAGAAGTTGGTAACCAAGTAAGGCTATTGAGATCGTCTAAGAAAAGCTTGTTCATTGGGAGGGCTAAGCAAAAGTGGTATCGAAACTTTCTGATACCAAATACGGAGTCCAACTAGGTAGAAGGCACTTCAAAATATATCCTAGTCCAAACCAAACCATTCCTCATGCATCCACACCACATTTTCCTTCACCTATATTATCCTGGATACCTAATTTTTTTACAGATGTGCAGGGTGTGAGCTTGGCTCCTGTCGTTTATATCAGCACCTTGTGCATGACGTCTCACGATCCATGGGGAATTGGAGGACCTAATAACAGGGTCGAAGCCTCGAAAATGTGGATAACAGTCAGTCCAGAGCTTTTAGGTTCGCACAAACTATGTCGTTCCCTACAACTTTGTTGGTAGCTCTTGCATGCCTGCTGTGAAAATCGAAAACCCAAACCTCCTCAAAACCCACATCTCATCAAAGCCTCTAAAATAGAGGACTGCACTGCACTGAAATCCAATGAAATCGAATGGTGTTTCATTCCATGCTTGTGGCTGCTGAAAACCGCCATTTCAGAGGTCCTTATGGCGTAATGTTTACTGCACATTCGGCACACTGGTGATATAAATATGCAGTTTATACTTGTAGCCGCAAAATATGTCACCTGAAAGCGAAAAGGGTCTAATAATTTTTTATAACATATAAAAAAACGACCGCAATAGGGAGTCACCTTGACAGGACGAAAATCAAAATGTACTGAAGGCAAACAGCTAGCCCCCAACAACAACTGACGAACGAAAAGGGGATTATTGAACCAAAGTATGCTCAAAAATATCACATAGGTCTTCTATACCCTTGACATTTCGAAACTACGCGAAACAACTGGCATGGGTTGAACTCGGCTGAACATAGTTTACAGGGATGAAGTTCTATTAAGCAATGTCGGACGCGGTTTCCTTAAGTTTAACGATCCTCGCTCTATCTTTCGCCAACGCGCCCTCTCGACGCTCTTCATGATCAGAATCATCAGATTGAATCAGCCGTCTACAATACAAAGCGGAAACACTAGTTCCAGCTTCGCGCTTTTTATTATTTTGTCAGATGAACGCTGAGTCACGTGATTCAGAGCATCTGCAAGGTGAGCGTTGAATCACTTTGTTCAATACAGTTGCGAAGGCCAGCGAACGCCGCCGGCTCCACGCCGCAGCTGCGCCGAGGCACGGCGAGTCACATGGTATAACGTCACAGTCACACCCCCTGCTCCGCCGCTTGACGGCAATTCTTCACAGCTACAGGACCTAGAAGACTTTCATGGAAGGAGTACAGCTTCAGTTGTAAAAACTGAAAATATCATACTGCTTCGTTCGCTCCTTGCCATAAAGGCAGACTTTTGATATACTGAGTTGAGGCGTTTTTAACCGGCGGTCTCCAGCTTTGGCTCATGGTTCCGCGTAAGTGTGTTGGATAATGGATGGAAAGGACAACAGTTGAGCCATTACCACCTTATAAATCAGCAGTGTAGGGGGTCCAGGGCTCTGTCAAGCTGTCAATGGGCAGCTTTTACTCCGGGCTTCCTGTCATCATGTACCGCATGATGGTCGAATAAAGTATTATTTTGAGCCCCGGGAAAATAATTTCACCTGCAATGCATATTTCCCTGACCCTCCTCCCCCACTTCACCGTAAAATCTTTTGTTTATTTAACACTCGCGGTGGCCAGCGCCCAGCACGTGCACGCCTTTCTTGCATGGTTTATTGAGAGGACGGTGAGAGCGATCGCCTTTGAAATGAAGTGGACGAAGGCGCCACCAAGATCGGTGCATTTTACTCGTAAAAATAACTTTGAACATTGCCTCAGGAACAAAGAGCTATATTGAGAAATATAGATTTTCATAAATCAAAATTTCAGTTAAAAATTGGAGGCTTATCAAGGTTAAGCCCAGTGGATGCGAAGCATGTTAAGCAGCTGCCTCAGTGTGGATGGGGCTAAGTAACGGAGACGTGGTTTTAGGTTAATCGTCGTACTTTATTCTTTGCAGCCCGACAAACACACTCTTATGGCCCGTAAATGCATGACTCTTGGTTTGCACGCGTTCTTCGCGTTCTTCATCGGTTTCCGTAGCACGCTGCAGCCTTCGTTTTGCATTCCTATTATTAACGTCCTTAACGTTTGGAGGCAACTTGACCGCATACACGCCCGGCGCAAAGACGCTGGCGCGGTTGCGGGCACAGAGACTGACGCGACGGCGGGCGAGCGCCGCTTCATCCCTGGCGTGACGTCACATATCACGTGATGCAGCGATGGTGGCGCCTCCGCCGCATCGCGCGCGACGGCGCGTACCGAAGCGTGGAGGCCTCCGCCGGGCGACGTCCGACGGCGCGATATGAGGCCCCATCTGCAGCCGGTGTGACGTCATCACGTGACGTCACATCATGTGATCTCACATCAGGGTCAATGGTGGCCACCGCCGGGAGGCGACCGATGGCGCGATATGAGGCCCCATCTGCAGCCGGTGTGACGTCATCACGTGACGTCATGTCACGTGACCTACTTGAAGGTCACTTGAAGGTCAATGGTGGCCACCGCCGGGAGGCGACCGACGGCGCGATATGAGGCCCCATCTGCAGCCTGTGTGACGTCATCGCGTGACGTCATGTCACGTGACCCCACTTCAGGGTCAATGGTGGCCACCGCCGGGCGTCGCGCGAAGGCCCGAAACCTACGTAATATGCTTCGCATAATAATATTTTGGCAGTGCTCCATCCCGAAGTTTGACATTTAGGTAAGTGCCCTGTTTTTGAACCACCAATCTTCCAACCCTTTCCTACCATGATCAACAGCGGTAGCATATACATTACCATAATTATCCCTGAACCCTAGCACTTTTGTGATGCTTATTATACTGGTGTCGAAAGCCTGTTTGATACTGCTGACGCTAGCAAAATGTCTTTAACTGTTCCTTCAGATTTTTCATATTTCTAATGTTATTCCTTCGGACGCAACACCAACACACAGAATGGAAAGCTTTAGTACAATGTGAAATTAAGATTTTCGCCGGCGTTGGTGACGTCGACCTCTGCTGCTCCAATAAAAAGAGTGTTCTTGAGGATTTAGATATGATAGATCGGTTTTGCGAGGTATCAGGTGTTCCTCTCAATGCAGATAGCATAGGATGTGCCCTCTTTTTAACCCTTTAAACGCTTCATCCGTCCTCATCCCTTCAATCATCTGTGCGTTTATCTCACTAAACCCTATGCATTTCATTTAATAGCCTTTAGTTCCTATAACGCCGCCGATAGACTTACCTCACCGGATAAGGTTCTAGCGTTAAACATTGCAGGTTCAGATTGCAATGGCGGCCTGTCCAGAGCCAGAAAATCATAGCACCCTACGTTGCGTCACAGGACTGACCACCACCATTGTCTGTTGCTCCGCAGCCTCTGGGGACTGCCGAGGGTTAATTGGTTTGTTAATATAATAAGTTGTGGCCGAGTACTACACCAGGGTCGCCAAATACTGTTCTGGTGTGTTGTCCCAGGGAGTGTGTTGTCTGTTCTGGTCACCGATGCCAGGCCACACCCCAGGCCATCCTATGCAGTTCCATCGACACGCGTAGTTTTTTTAAAGCCGGTGAAGAATCAGGCGGCACCGGGATTCGAGCGCTGGTCCTTTGCGCACGAGTCGGATGCTCTACCTTCTAGGCCATGGCGCCAAGTTAGAGCTGGCCCCGTTAAGCTTTTCCGTCTCGGTGCGGCGGTCCAAAAACAGGCAGAGGCAACGTCCGCTCCGTCAGAAAGTTTATAGTGTCAGGAATTTTAAGAAATATGTTGAATGCAGTAATAATTTATTCTACAAACTTCCGACTACCTGGGGCCATGCTTAAATCGGTTAAACCGGTCGCTGCTTAAACAAGCGCCTTATCCAGCTTAAGAAATTGTTCAGCCAAGACTGCTTTAACCTGTCAGACCATTGCCGGGAGAATGATTGGTCAGCAAAACGTAAGCGGTGTGGGCCAAAGTTTGAGAACCCTACTGTTTTGGCATAATTTTACCAGTGAAAGTACGAGACACCAGAAGAAGAACAAAGGACAACTTTGGACTAACAGTTAAAGTTTAACAGAGGAACGGCCAACCTAGGTCACCTGAAGACACATGCACATCAGACCCACAAAAAAAAACAAAAAAGCAAACGCATATGTGTTATTTCACCAAGGAGTGGATACAGGCTTCATATCTGGCAAACAACGAAGGCACAACTTTGCCAACGAAACCTCTAAGCGCGCACTTCTGCTTATGAAATTAAATTGCATGTTAGTGAGATGCAGACGGTGCACTGACGCATGTGTCACTGCCTTCCAACCTAATATGGTAGGCCTCCAGGATTTGCCTCTCCTCCTTGTTTTTACCTTTTCGGTGACTGTCATGTTGTTAAAAGCCGGAAAACCGTTTTTACAACTCCTGCAGTTACTTGGGAGATTATTTTGATCAGACAAATTTTTTAGGCAATTGTTATGTTGGCGTGCCACGTCATTAACACATCTGCCAGTTTGGCCCGTGTACACCTTAACACATTACAGGGGTAACTTGCAAACGTCAGGAGTCGAATAAGCAACGAACTTGTTGGCATGCTTCACAGTGCCGCTCTTGGAATTCCTCTCCTCACTGCTTAGGAATTTAATTTCCGAAGCAGAAGTGTGCGCGTACAAGTTTGATAGGCAATGTTGTGCCTTTTGTTGTTTGCCAGATATGGAGCGTGTATCCACTGCTTGGTGAATTGCCACATATGTATTTGCTTTCTATTTGTTATTTTGTGATTGATACGCATGCGACTTCTGGTGACCTAGGTTGCCTGTTTCTCGAATAAACTTTAGTTGTTAGTCCAGCGTTGCCCTGTGTTCTTCTTCTTCTGGTGTCTCGTACTTTCGCTGGTGAAATTACGTCTGAAATACACCAACTAGCCCACATGGTTACCTTGTTACCACTTTTTTTATACACATTAACCAATTATCGCGCGAGTTAAAGGAAGCGTTTTACATCGCAAAATGAATTGACGCATGTATCAGTATCTCTTCAATCATTTTAACATGCCATGAAACAGCTTTCCTTGATGACAGGAAAGAAGAGGAAGTGCATCTGCTCGGATGCTTTTATGAGGTGCTCTGACAAAGTCTCGCTGTCTTCATCACCTCGGTGGCTGCAATGGCAAACCTTTTGAGTTGTTGGATACAAGATTTCACCAGTACGCGAATACCAACCACTAAGACGTGAGTCCAGAAACAGGAATTCTACCACAGTTGGCAGAGGCGCTCAGCCTGACGACATGGAGGGGATCGATGGGATACAATCCTGATGAGATGCAAGTTGGGAGTCCTCAAGGAGCGCATCTGGAAGAAAAGCAAGCCCTGGATTCAACTCCGCCTCAATAGATTGAGGCGCATATAAGAATGCGGCGCGAAAAGCCAAGCGAGACCGGCAGCTGTAGAGTCGGAATAATGACGTGGAACATGCTCAGGTAAGTCCAGGCCAAGGTAAAGGTTTTCCGAGACCTACAGCGCTGGAGAGAGGAGATGTCTTGGTAATTATCAGACCAAGAAGCGGTTTGGACTTAAGCGCGAGCGTATGAAAAGCAGCACCAGCCGTTGCATCAGCCACTGGCCGGCCCGACATAAAAACTCAGATCAAAGTCAGCCTCAGCTTGGAACAGAATATTATCGTGATAGGGAGGCAATATAGAAGCGACTTGAGTAATCCTCAAAGTGCAAGTGATAATGTTAGAAAGGTGCAAATATTAGACCTGCGCGGACGCCACACCACCAGAGAACACACGCAAGCGAGTACTGGGGAGAGAGAGAGAAAGCACTTTATTTGCACCCGTCAGAGACTATGGGTGATGGGTGAGACGCAGCTCCCCTTTCACCGTCTGCCTCCCCCCTAGACGTCAGCCGGAATCAGTTGACTTCCGGCGGCGGCCTGGGCATGACCGAGGACTTGTCGCTGTACTTGTTCTTCCTGGCTATGGAGGGAGGATTCCCATGACTCTCTGTTTCCATGTCGACCATTTAGCGCTGGGCAAGCCCACAGCATGTGATTTAGGGTTGCTATGTCTTCACAGTTTTTGCAAATTGAAGAGTGCACCTCAGGATGCCATTTGTGTGGGACATACGGGTTTGGAAAAGTACCCGTCTGCAGTTTTCGCCAGATAACTTCTTCCTTCTTTGTGAGAGATGTATGGGGGGAGGCAGGGTTCTCCTCCCCATTCTGTAGTGTTCTAGAATTTCACTGCAAGTAATTAAGCGTCGCTTTTTGGACTGGGAGTATTCTGCCTGCGCTGGGGCCCAGTGTGTGAGTGCTCGGCGACCTCGTTGCCGATCTCGTTCCCTGTGAGTTCACTATGGGCGGGTGCCCATATTATGCTAACTAGGTCGTTAGGTAGTTTCTCCTTGCCTGCTTGCAGAATTTTGCCGGCCTCTCTGGGCACTTGACCGTTGTCATAGGCTTTGATTGCAGTTTTAGAATCGGTGATGATAGTTCTAGTTGATGGGTTTGTGATTGCCAGGGCAATCGCCGCCATCTCTGCCTCCTCTGGTGAAGAGTGTCTTACGCTACAGCCTGAGATTAGCTCGCCTTTGTCGCTCACTACTACTGCAGCGTAGTGGCCTTCTGGGTACTCTGCCGCATCGGTGTACACAACCCCTGGTTTTTGGAGGAGGGAGCTTTGGAGTCTTTGGACTCTGCTTTTCCTGCGTTCCTCGTTGTGTATGGGATGCATGTTTCTTGGGATGGGGGGTATTCTTAATTTGTTGGCAATCTCTTTGGGGATGGTGGTTATCCCCTCTCGTGATTCTGGGTTTTGGTAGCCAAGATTCCTAAGGATGGATCTGCCCGTTTTGCTGCCAGTTAGTCTGACATATTGTGCCGTGAGTTTAGCCTCGCACATTTCCTCTAGTGTGTTCGACACTCCTACGTGGAGGATCGTCTCGGTTGATGTGCACGCTGGTAAACCTAGGGCAGTTTTTACACCTTTCCTGATGAGAACGTCTACCTTGTCTCTTTCTGCTTTAGTTGTCTTTAGGTACGGGATAGCGTAGGTGATTCGGCTAATAATGAAAGAATGAACAAGCCTAAGTAGGTTCGCCTCCTTCGTCCCCGCGTTTTTGTTCGCTATCCTCTTGAGAAGCCTGCATGTTTGGTTGGTAGTGGCTTCAAGTCGGTTTATTGTTTCACTGTTTCTCCCATTTTGTTGAATCCACATACCCAGTATCCTGATCTTGTCCACCCTTGGGACCGGGGTGTTGTTGACCAGGAGCTGGATATTAACCTGCTGCTGGCTCATGATTAGCATCTCCGACTTTTCCGGTGAGCATTTTAGCCCTATGGGTCTCAGATAGCTTTACGTTTCCCATATTGACCTTTGTAGGGTGTCTTCTATTTGCCCATCGCTCCCCCCTCTGTCCACCCAAAGGGTGAGGTCATCAGCGTAGAGAGTGTGGCAGAGGCCTTCTAGCTTTCTGAGTCGTTCTGGCAGGCCGATCATTGCAATGTTAAAAATAATAGGAGAGAGCACCGATCCCAGCGATGTTCCCTTGTTGCCTAGCATAATGTCTTTTCTTATTGTGCCCCCGATTTCTATGTTTACCGTTCGGTCCGTGAAGAAGCTTTTGATATAGTTGTATAGCTTGAGTCCTACATTTAGGTGATTGAGGTGTGACAGGATTGCTTGGTGTTTGACGTTGTCAAACGCTTTGCTAACGTCAAGCCCCACTATGACTCTCGAGTCGCTAGTCTTCCTTTCCAATACTTGTTCTTTGATTTGTAGCATGACATCGTTTGTGGACAGTTGTTGTATGAATCCGACCATGCTGTCTGGGTAGAGTTCCTTACCTTCCAAGTATCCCTTTAGCCTATTCTGTATGACGTGTTCCATGAGCTTGCCTACACAAGAGGTTAACGATATTGGCCTAAGGTTCTCAAGTTTGAGTTCTTTTCCAGGTTTGGGGATGAGGACTAGATTTGCTGTTTTCCACTCCCCGGGTATCTCCCCCTGTTCCCAACACTTTTGAATGAATGCTGTTAGTTGCTGGAAGGAGTCGTCATCGAGATTTCTAAGCATCTTATTGCTGATCCCATCTGGGCCAGCCGCAGTTTTTTCGCGGAGCTTGTTTAAGGCCGCTTGGACCTCTCTTATGGAGCTTGGTTGGTCTAGCTTCTCGTTGTTTTCGCCGCTATAGTCGGGCAATGTTTCGGTGTTTGTTTCCTCTATGTACCTCTCTTTTATCTGGTTGATCATCTCCTCCTCCGATCCCTGGAAATTGTGGGTTAGTCTGCATTTTTCTCCTGGTCTCAGATTTGGTGCTGCCTGGGTCCAGGAGGTGTCGCAATAGTTTCCAGGGGGTGACGGAGGTTAATTGGCCGTCTAGTCTATCGCAGATGTCGTTCCAGTGCTGTCTATTTAGTGTTTGGGCATAGCTCTCAATTTCCTTGTTGAGAGCAGCTATTCTCCTTCTCAGGTTACGGTTGCCCCTTTTTTGGGCGAGCTCGGTTTCTGCCTCTTTTTTCTTTTGCCACAGTTGTCTCATGTGGCTGTCAACCCAGTTTTGTTCCTCATCTAATTCCACTTCCTCCTCAGCTGCTTTGCACGCCTGCTTGATGCCATTGGCCCATTCAGCTATGTCGGTGATCTCCCCGCAACCCCCTCCGTTGGCGCGGAAGGACTGCCAATTGATGGATTTGAGGGTTTTCCTTTCCCGTTTGATGTTGACCCCGTTTTGGATCACGATCTCTATGATTCTGTGATCACTGCCTAGGTTCTCTCTCGTGTTGTGCCATGTAGCCTCAACGTCCACTCCTATCATAGCCAGGTCGGGGGAGGTGTCGTATGAAACGCTATTCCCCTGCCTCGTCGGTGCGAGCGGATCGTTAAGGAGGGTTAAATTGCACTGTGTCATGGCGTCCCATACTTCCCTGCCTTTTATCTGGGAGTGGTTGTATCCCCATGCTTGGCGTGGCGCATTAAAATATCCTACTATTACGAGACGCTGCTGACATTGTGCCAGTGCTTGCGCTTTGGCAAATACCTCCCTGAAGCCGCAGCCTTTCCTAAATTTTGGAGAGCTGTAGACGTTCAAGACTAGCAGGCTGCGTTCTTTCCGCTTCTGCGGTATAATCTCCGTTAACACATAGTCAATCTGCGTGCATCCTACCTCATGCTGCATGACAGTGATATTTCTCTTCACCAGGGTAGCAGTCTGCGTGTTTGGTGACTGGCCTGGGTACGTTTTGTATCCGCTCAGTTTAGTGTTTTTCCCACATCCTTGCAGCGCGATGATGTCGGGACCATCGCGTCCCGCAAGGTAGGCTTGGAGAACGTTTCTTTTTTTTGTAAAGCCCCTACAGTTCCATTGCCATATTTTGTTTGCCCTAGTGTTGATTCTGGCCATGATTCAACCGCAGAAGGATTTGTTTTTGCTGTTCTGCCAGTTGGTCAATTCTAGTTCCCATTGGAATAACTAGTTGGCTGAGCTGGACGGAAAGTTGGTCTATCCTCTCCGCGTTACGCTGGGTAGCTATGGCCGCCTGTTGTACTACCTCTTTTAGTTGCTGCATGTCTGCCTCAAGTTTGTCTGCCCTGCCCTCGGTCTTCGTAAGGCCCGAATCGGTCTTTTTAACTCGTTTTTTCTTTGGCGGTGCAGGTACCTCTGGCTCGGATTCGGACGACTTATCTTCCATGGCCTCCTGATGCGCTTCCGGTTGTCTGAGTGTAGCTTTGAGCTCAGTGTTCTCCCTTTGCAACTCGATAATGTGATTACGGAGCTCCTGCATCTGAGCCTGTGTTTGCTTCTGGTAAAGTTTCCATTGCTCCTGTTGCTGTTTCATCATTTCGTGTTGTTGTTTCATTTGCACTTTGAGCTCCCTCACTATGTCTGAGTCATGGGAATTTCCCCGCTTCCCAGCCTACCTTTTTGGTGGGTGGTGCCCCTTACTTCTTGGGCGGGGTTGGGGTGGCCTGGTGCGGTAGCCTCGGAAAGGATGTAGACCGGCGTCGCTCCTTGCTCGTGGCCCGCGTCTTACTCGCGTCCCGCCTGCTGCGATTCTCTGGTAGTTTCTTCTCCTCCTCCTCCTGCTGCTGGAGCTTCTCCCATTGTCGTTTCTTAACGATGTACGTGGTTTTGAAGATCTCCTTGCAGGTTCTGTCGCCGGTGGGGTGTGGCTGGCCACACAGCTTGCAGGTGGGGTTGCAGTCGCGTCCCTCGGTTGGGTTGGGGATGCCGCAGCCTCTGCACTTCTCCTCGTTGCTCTCGCATACGTCGGATCTGTGTTCCAGGTCTCCGCACTTATAAAATACGTCGTACTTTTTCTTGTACAAATAACAGTTCAAGATGGCACCTAGACACTTGATTTTCCTCGGTACCTCCTTGGTGGTGAATGTGAGCATGATGGTCTTGCTCTGTCCTAGTCGTCTGATCTTCAGCACCCTGGGGTTCTCCTCGTGAGCTGCTATCCCCTGCTTGATCTTTTGCAGTGAGGTCGTGAGTCCTATTCCGTGGATGACTCCTCTCGAGAAGTCGTCGGGTACTGCCAGGTGAACGGTCACCTCGTGCATTTTCCCTTCAATGTCCAGATGTGTGAGGCGTAGGAGCTTGTCTCTTGCATCCGTGCTGGGCGTGAAGAAGACCAAAATGCCTTGCTTCTCGTTCTTGAAGAGCAGGCACGCTTTGTTCTATTCAATCTTCGCACTTACATGTATGGCTTCGGTCAGGGTTGATCCATCATACTGTTTGACTACCATGCCTCCCTTGGGGCGGAAAATGATTCTCCAGCCATTCTCTGGAAGCTTGACTTGGTTCGAGGCGATCGATTTCTCTGCTTGCTGTTTGACGTTGCGTTTCGCTGATGGTGGTGGGGTGTCTATCAATTTCATTTCTTCTGAGACGAGCTTGGTTTTCCGTGCCCATTTCTCCTCGAGGTTGCATTTGTTGAGTACAGTGATCCAATCTGGGGAGTCGAGCTCACCCTTTTCGCGCTGCGACCTTCCACGGCGATATTCATACCTCCTGTTGGCTGCCGCACAGCTGACGCGTCGGCACCGGGGGCGTCGGTAAGCCTCAGCCCTCGTTAGGCCTAGTGGCCGGCGTTCGGGTTAGCGCGTCGGCACACGGCTGGCAGACGTTTGGTTCTAAAATGGCGAAAAATCCACTTACGGAAAAAACGCTGGTGTCCGCAGAGTCCTCTCATCTTCCGATTGGCGATTTTAACCATCTCTGGTCGATCCGACAACATTTGCCGCTAGAAATCACTGCAGGAAGACAGAGCCGACGTGACATACGTCCGCTCGCCACGGCCCCCTAGCGGCCTTTCGAGTACTGGGGAGTATTAATTCGGAATAAAGTGAAGAAGACGCCCGAAAAAAATATCATAGCTGAAGGGAAGGAAATCCTGACTGTAAGGAAATTTGGAAAAACGGCCACATTGGCAGTCAGCTCCTCAGGTAGCAGAGTTCCCTTTTACATCTACTACATCGCAGGGTGAATGCCCTGCTACCTTTACAAGAAAATTACACCGGCCTGCTGCTGGTGTGGGGAGGTGGGCCGCAGGGCCTACGTTTGCCCCAACCCGGACGTACCGAGATGTGGACTGTGTAGGACATCAGGATCATGTAGATCGAGGGACACATGAATATGTAGTTCGCTGTTTAGTGTGTATCGATGAACACAAGGCAAACTCCAAACTTTGTAAGCAGAAATTCAAGACACCTTTGTGAGGTGCACAAAAGAACCTCGGAGGATTTGAGAACACGGTGCGTCGACAGTAATGCGTCGCACAGCGGATCGCTGCGCGTGAAAGCCCAGCGTTGCGCGTGCGAAGGGTGTGTGCGAGGCGACGGCGACAAAGAGCGTAGCGAGCACGAGGACCGGAGAGCTGACCTGCCAGAAAACCGAGGTGTAAAGGAAGACAGAGCAGTAGAGATGGTATGTTAAAGAAGAAAATACCAGCCAAAAAAAGACGAACACACCAGGAAAGAACAACACAGGACAACGCTGGACCAACAACTGAATTCTTTATTGAGTACAGACCGCCGAGTAATCTCAACGCATGCGCCAAGGCAGGACAGACGCTCAAGCATACTTATTCAAATAATCAAGTTCTTTTATCGTCAGCGCTATCGATGGTGAACTGACGCAAGCATCGCCGTGTTTTGCTATTTGAAAGGCCTAAAAGATTTCGCGGGCCTTCCGTGTTTTCCCATAGCCCAGAATGGTGACTTCAGAGAAACGTGGGGAACACTTGCCAGGACATCTACTACAGTGCCAAGCAAGATTGCCATCTTCACCAGCGCCAACTTTTGTTTTGTGCTGGCGCATCCTCTCGTTCACACAGTCACCCGTCTGACCTATGTAAAATTTTCCACAGGTCAGCGGAATCTTATAAATCACTTCAGTCCGGCACGTTGCGCACATGGTTCTATGTTTGGTCGTGCAACGCTTCTTGTTTACGCCAGGCATAATTCGTGCACAAACTCCTGAAAGCTTGACGGGCGCCGAAAAAATCAAACTGACCCCCTGGCGCTCGGCGACTTTCTTAACACTGTGCGCCACTTTGTGCAGATAAGGCATGTCTTGAAATTTTTTCCTTTTGTCAGTGGCATCATTATTTCTCTTCTTGATCTCACCGTTCATCTCTTTTGATACGGATTCAGCGACCGCTATCAACATTTCTGCAGGGAAACCTGCATCAGACAGGCGTTTGGCTTGCGTAGCGACACTGGTTGACACGGTGTGACAGCAACTTTTTTTCACAGAGTTCTCGAAACAAGCCTTAGCAATACCTCTCTTGACTAGTTTCGAATGGTTAGAGTCAAAGGATAAGAGCCCTTTTTTTGTCCTAGGTGAATACATCCAGCACACATGGCCTTCTCCAGAAAAGGTTAGTAGCAAGTCTAAAAAACGGATGGAGTTGTTAGTGGCTAATTCGTGAGTAAATCTCAGAAGGGATGAGCAGCGCCTAAAGGCACCTAAAACATGTTCAACTATCATCTGATAGGGGTCATTATGTCCGGTGTTTAAAAGCACTAAAAAGTCATCAACGTATCTGACAATTCGCAGAACACGGCCGTCATCCAAAACACTTCGAAGCGAGCGGTCAAACTTTGCTAAGAAAATGTTGCAGAGCACTGGGGCTACACAAGCACCTATGCAGATCCCTTTCTTCTGAATATAAAACTTGTTAAACTCGACAAGAGTGGAAGAGAGGTACATAGCATGGAGCTCCAAAAAACTTTCACTCTGGATTCCACATATTGTTTGAAAGGCCAGTTCACCACACTCTTCAATCAGTTTTCTCACCGCATGAAACAGTTCGCCGTGAGGGATAGAATAGTAAACGTCCTCGATATCCACAGAGAAGGCCATGTTTGCTCCTAATAGGCCTTGCTGTAGCTCCTGCCCAAGAGCTGCAGAGTTCCTAATCCCGAAAGGGTCTTTTGGCGTAAGGCTGTCCAACCACCTTTTGCCACGAGCTCTCTTCTGTAACGATGGCACTCAACGGTACGGATGGCTTATGTGTCTTCGAGGAGAAAAAAACCTGCAGCGAATTCTGCGAAGATTTCTTTACAGATTTTAGCAGGTGGTCCAAATTGAGTTCTCCGAGGAGCTGCTCAGCGGCGGATGCTTTCGTCAGTTCACCATCGATAGCGCTGACGATAAAAGAACTTGATTATTTGAATAAGTATGCTTGAGCGTCTGTTCTGCCTTGGCGCATGCGTTGAGATTACTCGGCGGTCTGTACTCAATAAAGAATTCAGTTGTTAGTCCAGCCGTTGTCCTTTGTTCTCTCCTCGTGTGTTCGTCTTCATTTGGCTGGCATTTTCTTCTTTAACATGCCATACCAACAGGTCCACCATTCTGCCCTGCTTCAGTAGAGATGGGGTCATTCAAGCGAGGAGGTGGCAGCCGTCGGACGTTGGGTCCGTTCTGCCGTGACTTCCCTAAGATCACTGACGTAAGCCTCCTGCGTGCCTTGCGAGCGTGGAGGTGGCAGCCGATGGACTGAGGGTCCGTGCTGCGAAAAGGCACGCTTGGATAGCCTGCTTCAAGACAGCAAGCTGTCGGGCTAGTTGGTGATGCATGTTGTAAACTAGGAAGCGCAAAATACCGGACGAGGGACAGAGTAAGGGACACAAAGCGCTCGTGAAACTGTTTTTGTGTCCCTTACTCTGTCCCTCCTCCGGTATTTTGCGCTTCCTTGTTTACAACAGCCTGCTTTAAGCCTCCAGCGTTTCGTTTCGCCGTCGACGGGACCTGGCTACGCTTCTCCTACTGCTGCCAAGTTCTTCGCGCTCTTGACGGGAGACCATCGGCGTCGTCCTGTGTTCCCCTCCGCTCCTGATAACACCCGGCTCCCTTCCGTCGCTTCGTTCGACGCATTGCCAACGACGCGTCGCACTACATAGACCCGCGTTCGCCCTGTCTGCAAGGCATCCCCGCTTCACACGAGACGCTACACGTAATGTGAACTCTTTCCTTTATTCTGGAGTGTTTTACGTGTGTTGAGTGAGTGTTTTTGCTGTTCCGTTTCTTATTGGCCCTTTTCCTTTAAAGTAGGAATACCGCTTCATTTTGTATTGTTTGATCTCTTTGTTATCTTGTTCTCTTGTTCGAACATGCACGCGCTAGCGTTCCCCTTCGGAAAGTCGGGGACGCGCTACCGATTCGCGACAACCTTTCATTATTAAGAAGAGGGCGGCGTAGGTGTTGCATCACTTTGGTGTTGCAAACGACAAGGAGTGAAGTCCCAGGACAAGGTTCGAGGCGGGCGCAGCCGGCGGCCAAAGATCTAGCAGCCAATCGTGGTCGGTCAGCTGGATGTCAATGGACAGAAGCAGAGGTGGATCAAAGGAGCGATGCATCTACAAGACCACGTAGAAAAGAGCGGAAAAGGTGAGCTGGGCAGCGCGAGTTACCTCGGGTCCTCAGTTGTTGGGAAACAGTAATGTAGAGAACTAGAAAAATAACTGGAAGAGCTTAGGAAAATAAATCGTGAACTTAGAGAAGAAATAGAAAATTTAAACAGAACCATGGAAATCGATAATTCCGGGCCTGTACCCCAAAGCACCGAAACCAAACAAACTGGTTTTCCGAAAATAGCCTCGATAAAGGAACGTTTGCAGATGCGTTCTTGCCTTGTGCAAATGCAACTCGACATCCAGCAGTTACAGCTCAACCAGCAGCAGCTCCAAGAGGTGGTAGGCCTAGCGAAATGAAATAGCTGCTCTCAAATTTAAGATAGACCGGAAAAATAACAAAACAACAACCCCGGTGAAAACGACCTCGGTCAAGTGCAATTGGACTGCCAACAGAGTTTTAGACGACAATGACGGTGAGTGTCCCGAATAAGATAGTCATAATAAAAAAAAATTAATAATTCGGCAAAGAAACTGCAGAGGATTTAGGAAAAACAGGCCACATTACAGCAAATATGTAAAAAGCGTTGATCTCAAACCTGCGGTTATAGCACCGCAGTAGAAAAATGCAGACGCGAAGCTAATTGAATACGAGACCTTTCATCTTCACCCAGGCACCAGCAAAGAAGCAAAGAATACACAGGCCAAATCGTTGACCTGGAAGTGGAGGGGGTAGATATATCTGCATAGAAATGTTACCCCTTCTTAGAGAAAACAATAGTACTTGGATCGCAAATATCTATAGCAGGCTGAAGGACACAAGGAGCAGGTTCAAGAAAATTATTAAAAAGCCAAAATTGCAGCTAATGGAGGTTCGCTGCTAATTGTAGTGGGCTTCAACTCAGCAAGCTACCTATCGGGCTACTCGTTTGAGATTGCGAAAAAAAAACTTAGCAGATGCAACCGCGAATGCGGCGCTAACGATCCTAACGGACCCAAACGAGCCTATTAGAGTGGGTAATAGTTTCTGTATGAACACTACTCCGGATTTAAATCTAGGTGAAAACCTAGGACATGCAGCCTGGAAGAAGTAAAGGAAAACTTTGGAAGCGGTCACTTTATCCTTCAGACTACAGCTGAGTGCAACAAGAGCAGCAGGACGCGGGGGGAGCGAGAATTACAAATTGGACAGTCAGGGAGTGCAGAAGCGGAAAGAAGCGGCACAGCACTGAAGATTATGAGGCATGGGCGAAAACGGTTTTCGAGGACGTGGAAACTCAGACCAAAAAGGTTACGACATTAGAGGACTTTCCGACTATTGACTCGCATTTATTGCATCTATGGTAAGCGCGGAGAGGTCTTACAAAACGATGGAGGAGGAAGAAGCTAAACAGGAATCTAAACAAAAGAACAGCAGAGCTTACGGAGCACGTGGAGCAGTATGCTTCGAATCTCACCAGGGCTAACGGGCACAACCCTTCCACTCTTTCAATGGCAGACTTAACCTCAAGATAACCTGTTCCATATTAAAATGTCTGATGGACCCAGGAAACAGCAAAACGGAGCACCAAGCAAATCTGTTTAACACCACGGGCAAGTTCAAAAAACGCGAAATGGAGCTCAATACAGATCATAAAAGAAGGTAAATACAATCAGAGGGTGTATGTTTGGACACAAAAGAATACACGGGTAAACAGAATAAGGATATGGACCTAGGAGATCACAACCTTTGAGGTGCGTGCCGCACTCGTGGACATGAGGAGGATACCTGCCCTGGCGGAGATCTAACTTGGGCAAGTCGACGGTGGATATCACGGAATTCTTTATCAAATGCTGGTTGGGAGGAAAAATTTCTGAGGAATGGAAGACGGCAGAAGTTTTGTTTATTCCGAGACCCGGTAAAGACATCGCTACAGATAATTTAAGGGCAGTATCGCTAACGTCGTGCTCCATGAAAATTGGTGGAAAAAGTACATATAAAAGAATTTACAGAAATTTATATAAAAGTGGCCTATTCCCAAACACAATGATTGTGGTCAGATCAAACTTTTCGACTCAAGATGTACTTTTACAGCAAAAAGGAGAAATCATTCACAAAACTACAAGCTATCCGGCCAGGGCAATTCTACCATTCTCAAAGATGCTTTTCACAATGTCAGACATGATATCTTAGTGAAAAACATACGTGACTGCAGTTGCTGTGAAAGGACGTATAATTATATCAAAGAATTTCCCTCAAACCGAAGATTTAGGCTCAATGTCGGAGATGTAAAGTCGGAGTTCACGTGACTGGGAAGTAGGGGCACGCCGTAGGGGGCAGCGCTGCCCCCTATGCTCTTCAACATTGCCCTATTGGGACTACCGAGCAGGCTGGACAACATACAGAGTGTCAAGCGCTAGCTGTATTCTGACGACATTGCGATTTATACCTCCAGAGGATGAAGTGGGAGCATGCAGGAAAGGCTACAATGTGCGACGGATACCGTGCAAGAATGCTTCAATAGCCGTGGACTCCAATGCGGAGACGACAGACCGGAGCTACAAATATTTAGGAATAAAGGAGACTTTGACTCCTGTAGTATTTGTGGGGAAAACGCAAAGAGGTGCCAATTGTTGAAATCTTAGGTCTCTTAATAAACGCAAAGGGCGACAACTCGGAGGTGATTAGGCGATTGCAGGCAACAACTCAGCAAGTGGCAGAATAATTAGTAGGGCATCGAACTACAATCATGGACCTAAAGAAAGAGGAACCTTAAACTTAGTACAGGAGGAGTTTTTCTAGCTTTTTTGTGATAGCTTACACAGCACCTTATCTGAAATGGAAGAAAAGTGAGAAGAACAAGCTGGATGTCATAAAACGCAAAGTATATAAAAGAGCACTTGGTATCCCGGTCAACGCAGTAACAAAAAAAATTACTACACATGGGCCTTCACAATACTGTAGATGAAATGACTGAAGGCCATTCGATATCGCAGAGTACACGGCTGTCAGGAAGCAGAAGAGAAAGAGATGTGCTCGAAAGACTAGGGCTCCCATGTATTTGGTGTACAGAGGACAGAGAGGACTTGGGAGAGCAGCTTAGATGCGAGATCTAGCTGCAGTACATTTCGAGAAATATGCACCCGGAGTATCATAAGGAAAGCAGAAAGGATACGGAGAACGTCGTTATGAGAACATAAGGTGGGAACAAAGAGTCAATTTACGTGGACGCACCAGGGCCGCTCAACGGGATTTCAACTTTAGCATGCACGGATGCGCAAAGGAAATTAGTTATTGGGGCATTTCTTCGATGCCAGAGAATCGCTGAAACAAAGGAATCGGCGACAGCTTTGGCAATGGCTTTCAGGAAGGTTTCTTTTGTAATAACGGACTTCCTGACTGCATGTAGTAAGTAGACAAGAGGAAACTTTGGTAAATGCGCAAACAGAATACGCAGAACTAAAGAAGATAGTGTTTAAATACGCAGTCCTATGGACTCCAGATCACTCTGGGGATGATGGAAACGAAGGCGCTCACGCCGCTGCCCGCGCACGATTACCCCGGTTCCCCCAGCAATCGCAGGAACATAATTATTCTGAACCAATCCTAAGCTACAGGGATTTAACATTTGTGATTAACGAGGAAAGTGGACACCTAACCGTACAAAAATCTAAAGAGGGAGCAAGGGGTTGTTTGAAGGAAAATACAGTCGACGACTTTTGCAAATCCTGTAAAATTTAGGTATATGTTTTCAAGTTCGTGCGATCCGCACTGCGTCTTCTGCGATGAAGTGGATTGTTTATAAAATATGGTATGGGCATTCCAGAAAAATACAGCTATACCCAGAATCAATAACCAAACTTCTGATGACTGGGAGGCGGCTTGTCCAGCTCACATTAAGCCGACCAGCTTTCGCTGGTGAACCAAGCAAAAGCGACAGCAAAAGCCAATGGGCTCCTGGAATGAGGGCCTACCCAAAAATTCTGTATATTAAACATTTCTCTCTATCTCTCTCTCTCCTTGATGACACTTGATTTTGCCTGTTGTAATTTTTATGTGCCGATATTCGCTTCTCAACTTTATTTTTTTGTTCATATGCGTTTATCCCATCTATGAATTGACCCCTGTTGCATCTTCAATGAATTTTAGTTTCTTGTTTTCTTTGTATCGTCGCCCTTTTGGGCCATTGCATACGAAGAAATAGCGCACGCATAAGTAGGGGTAGAAGTTGGTTGCCTCTCACTCGCGTGCTCGGACTACTTTAGGACCGCAGCAGTCTTTCGGCTCTGCTTCAGCCGTTCTCATTCGCCGTTGGACATTATATTTTGGTGGAGCAGTGCCGGGTGTGCTTCCCTACCTGCGAACTCCGTCCAGCATCAATACGAAAGTCACATTTTTTCACCAGCGACCCAGCCGCCGTCTCCATAGATAGTCTCCAAAATTTGGGCCCCTTTTCACGCCCACAAGGACGAGGCACCCTGACATGGCTACTGACACCAGGCCAGCGGCGCCGATCCAGTTTAGACCGTAGAGTCGAACTGCCATATCCACTGACACCAGGCGCCTGACGCCGATCCTCTGCTGCCAACCACGAACACCGCCGTCTTTTCGCGCCGACATGCTCGAAGGTTAAAAAAAATTGTCTGTCGTTTTGCTCTGTTTAACCCTAGTTAAATTGCGAAAGCTTCGTTTCCTCGGCACGCCGTATACGCGGCGTCTCATTCCGAGACTTTTGAGAACTCAAACCGGTCTCTTCCGAAGTTGAAGAGGCACTCCGGGACGTGTCAGGACTTCTAGCCGCATCTTCATTACGATACTACTCGAGTCGTGCCGCTAGTTCTTCTGCCGTCTCTTGAGCGCGTTGTCTCTTCCTTGCTTCATTTTTTCGTTGTTGCCTCTCTTTCGCGCTCTCCATAACGACTACAATCAACTTAGGCGAAGCGCATATTTATACAGGGCGCCCAGGCTAACTTTAGCCAAGGGTTAGAAAATAAGGTATTTGAGGTTGGCCAGGGAAACCACTTACATACAGCTACCAGCCGGCTTGCGCATCTAGGCTATTTTTGTCTATTCCTATTAATTAAGTAGAAGATAAAATAATTTTTCTTAACGCATAAATATTGACTTAGACAGCATATGTGAATAGCAAAGTTGAAGAGCACCTTCAGAAACCCCCATTCTATTTGTTTACGATAAGGAAAGCCTCACGTGTATCTTTTTCCGAGCTCAAAGAAAGCCCGCGAAATACAAAAAAAATCACGCGACTGGAGCATCCGCACGCCAAGATAGTGCTGCTCTCAATCCTTGCTTGAGTGAACGAAATCAGCTGCTGGAGTGGCGCGACGGCGCCGTTGCTCCGGCAGGCCGATATGTGCAACCACCGTCGACACAGATCACATATCATGACTGCCTTCATTCGCAAACGAGAGAACAGGTAGTGGACGTGTAAGAGCCCGAAAAGTGAGACTAAAAATGAAAGTGACTTCATAATTTGTGCTCACCCTGGTATCGTGCAGGATATGGAGGTGGGCAGCAAGGTGGGTTGTAGCGCCCACATATACGTAAGGTCTCGAATTCAGCTTAGACCTCTAGAGAAAACGGAGGACAATAGTGAAGCGCAAGCCCATTACCGATCTAGCGGTGAGAGTGAAAGTAGCGGAATTCAGGATTCGCTGCAGAACAGATATTCGGCTTTGACTCAGGAAAACAGTGTTTATGTTCAAGAAATGAAGATATCTTCTCACGGCTATGATTACGGAGACAGACCTAAAAGTAGGCGCTACGATAGTTTGACCGGATACTGACAAGCTGTCTCAAGAAACTAGAAACGAAACGCCTAGGCATGAAAGCATATAACCCTAAGGACAAAATAGAACTGGCTGAGGCGTCAAATTTAATAAATAAGCTCAAAGTAGCCGACATAAGGGAGTTTAATATTATCACGAAGTAGTCACTGCAGTCCAGAGAGCAGAAAGGCTGCGAAAATGGTGTCGAAACAGAGCTCATTATTTGGGCTGACTTGCGCCCACATTGAACTGAATCACTCGGTGGTGGTGGAGCAACAAGCGTGCTCGGCGGTCGTCAAACAGTATGCTCGCCGCTGTCGGCCGTGCTCAATTTAAGGCTGGCAGCGAACTTTCGAGATACGTACGGCGTGCAAAGCTACAACATTCTGGAACAACCTAGAAATGGCTCCGCCTGGGTGCCAACAATCGAGAAAAATGTGGTCGCGTCTTGCATCGCAAACAAAGCGATGCAGCGCCGTGCCAGCAGCTTTGAAGAATGAACAAACACTACAAAGATTCGCGGAATTACTTCCCTCTCAAATAAGCATCGAACTGATCCTCTAAAAGAAATAAGGCGCCCAGAAACAAATAAAACAGATTGTGCAGAAATAAACACCGAGTGTGGCAATACAGCATCGTTTAGCGCACACAATAGGGCTTTACACGAACTAAATGGACAAATTCTGGCCGTACGCGGCGTCGCTGGATGCAGTCACTTTATCAGGGACCACTTCATTGCCCAGCTGGCGAAGAACCTTGTAGTACAGGCCGAAATATCGGCGCAAAAGATGTTCACTATGTCCACGCGGCGACTGGGCGTCCAAACCAAGACTCGATCTCCTCGCTTGTATTCCGCGTTGCGTCTTCCCAAGTTGTAACTCTGTCGCTGCTCCGCTGCTGGTCTTTGATCCGCAATCTGGCAAGTCTTCGGGCTTCTGCGCGTTGAAGGTAGGCAGCGACGTCGACGTTCCCTTCTTCGTTAACGTTGGGCAGCATGGCGTCTAGCGTGGTCGTCTAGGGACGAGCCTAAAAGGCGTCATCTAGGTAGTATCCTGCAATGCGGTTTTGAAGGATGACGTCCCACGTTTTGTGTTCGGCATCAACATACATGGCGAACACATCGGTGATAGTTTTTTTCAGGTGCAAGGTCAGTTGATTGGTCTGCGGACGGTATGGAGTTGTCTTCCGGTATCTGATATGGCTGTAACGCAGGATGGCTTGCGTCACATCCGCCGTTAATGCTATTCCTCTATCGGTGATGAGCACATCGGAGGTGCTGTTTCACATAAGAATGCTCTGTACGAAAAATTTGGCGACTTCTGCAGCTCTTCCGTTAGGTAGGGGTTATGCCTTGGCGTGTGTGGTCAGGTAGTCGGTCGCTATGATGATCCACTTATTTTCAAATGTTCACTTCGGGACAGAGCTAAGCAAGTCCAAGCCGATCTGATGAAAGGGCCTTGAGGGCGGTTCAATGAGGCTCAAAATCCTGGTGGTCGGGTGGAAGGCGCCTTTCGTCGCTGACAATGTCGGCCGGTTATCACATAATGTGCGAACACGCCAGACAGTCGGGGCCAGTAATACTTGTTTTTAATTTGGCGCAGGGTGCGAGAAAACGTGAGATGTCCAGGTGTCGGCTTGTCGTGTGAAGCCAGAAGAAATTATTCGTGAAGACTTCGCCGGTACAACAAAAACCATATTGGAAAAAGGCACTCTACTGGGGCACACTGGAACTCGGCACCAAACGTGATAGTGGATTATGATGAAGGGCAATGCTTGGTGTCCTGCTTACTGCTCGGTAATGGTAGATGCCGGGAATTTTGCTGGGTGCCCAACATAGTGCTGGGTACTGGTACCGGGAAATATACTGGGCACTGCTGGCGGCCCAACATATTACCGGGTGCTGCTGTGTACCGGGTAATATACCGGTAACTGCTAGGTGGCCAGCCAAGTAGCAGCGACTACCGGGTGGCGGGTATTATGCCGGTCATTGCTTGGTACCCAGCACCGTCAATGTAAAATGCCGTGCATTGCTGAGTGCCAGATAATATTATCCATGGTAAAACTTCACGGAAAAAACAGGAGGACAGAACAAACACGACGACACGAGCGCCAGATATTATGCCGGGCATAAACAGTATACTTTAGCGATGGCCATAACGAGCAAGCTGGGTAGAAGCATGAATGGCATATGCATGATACTACTGCTTTATACTGGGGCTCGGCATGCTAGATGTCGGGAATTTTATGAAACAGAAGGTCAATTAGAACTCAATAAAGAATAACATGTATTGCATATAATTAGAATGAGACATGCCATCTAAGCCGTACGTTATGCAATAAAATAATATTAAAGGGGTTATTAGCTTCATATAAACAAGAAATTGATGCACTGCAACCTGCAGAGCATAAATTATGGTCCTGTAAAAGGGAAAAATATGGCTGTCGCACAGAATGTTTGCAAACATAGAAATACAAGCCGCTACCATCAAGCGAATATTTTCCTGTAGAGCTGCAGAGAATCCAATCCGTCACCCCACCAACATTTATTTCTTTATATGTTTATGTTACCCACAAATGCTCTCTACACGAGCAGGTGGGATACTTTTTAATATCTCAACCAATAGAGGAAAGATTAATAAACGAAATAATCATAGGCAAAGGCAAGCACGCCACTTCTGATAGCTTCAGTTTGTACCTGGCACAAAAATATAGACACGCTTTTCATCTAACCATTCGTACGTCTTCGAAACACAAAAATATGCTTTCAAGTCACTGTTTTCAAATAGAACTTGTCACAAAAAAATTATCTCTACTGAGAGCTATATATTGAAACAATAAACGGGAAAACAGAGTGAAAATACGTGGCTACCTTTAATATGCTTCATACTCTAGAAAACAATCTTTTCGCTGCAGATCTACTTAAGTCTGAATAGGCACAGCTCTAGTAGTGTGCACAGAATACAAGAAATCTGGTCCCGAAATGATTTGTGCTTTAGTTAATATGTAGTATTTTACTTTTGTACTATATAAAGCATTTAATCATTAACTCTTTAGTTTGAGCAAAGGTGTACGCCAGTTAAGAAAGCGAAATGTGCTAGTTGGTAAGAATTCATACTCGAATAAAACAGCGCAAAAAACGCTAGCACCGAGAAAACATGAACCCAGTGCTAATTCGCAGTTTAATACAAGACAGAAACTTATGTACAGCCTCAAGATATGCAGTGCGGGAAGGCGCGAAATCCAAAAAGACCGCAACTGGACACGTGTTCACCGTCACCGCCGAGCCACAAATGCAGATTCCTTATATTACTGAATGGAGACACCCCTGACGCAATCACGCCCATTTCTCCAGATATGAAAGATCTCTGGCACTTCCCGCCTTAACTGATCCCAGTGATGGATTAGGAAAGAATAAATTCTTAGCACTATGCAAAAAATGGTTGCACTGTTTTCCTTTTACTTCTTTCACCCTTTTCCCTCTGCCGTCCACACGAGGCACAGTGCGCAGACAGATGTGAGTTTTTCAACTTACCCTGACAAACAATTCTGCAGCTGCCTGCTGACACCGAGGCTTCTAGCTGATATAATAATGACCACACAACAATAGCACCTATAGCACCGACCATGGCCCACAACAATGGCTCGTAGCCTGTCCTGTGCCTAACACTGCACTCAAGCGGTTATCCTCAATGGTTGATCTTATCGGTTGCAAACTTGCAGTAGGGTATGCAATCTTTCTTGGTGTGAGAAACCACACATACCTTGACGTCACGCTCACATTGCTAAGGCCATGAGATAGCTTATTTTGGTAGGATGACAGCAACCTTGTACCCTACCAGCCTATCCTCAGCTGGTGTCTTCACTTTGCCTTTTATCAAACCTGCACACACAGAAGCAACTAGATCTTGCGAATAGCTGGCTATTGCAAAATTTTTAGACTGAAGGGCAAAGCTGGAGACCATCTGAAGGTGGCAATACCTCATGAACACTGACTTGAAGTACAAGACATCGCTCTTCACCAACTTCGAATATGTCAACAAGAAACTCAGTGTAGGCGCTTTTGTCATTGGGTATTAGGCTCAGCACAGATGTCATGATTTCACCTCTATAAGAGCATCAAGCAACAGCAGTCTCCATCTGGCATTTGAACGCTGAACTCGAATCTCATACCTTGCTCTTAAAGACCTTACAAATACGAAGTAGTGTCTTAAGACTTGTAAGGCGAGGCCTTTCAAACTGAGCAAAATGCTTTGTCTACACACACAAAGAAAATATTCAGGATAGAAGCCACACCTGAACCTACCCAACTCCTTTCTGCCATACATAACGGCACTTTTGTTCCTGCACAAACAATGAATCAAGCTGAAATTTCAAAACTTTCGAGGACGGCTTCAACAGAAGTACCACAGTTGTGGACAGAAGAGCCTTTGCGCACAGAAAGGAGCTTGCATGCGTTCAAGGGTGGCTCCTATCCTGAGCGATATTTCCCTTGCATATGTGGACCAAGATATTGAGCGCAGTGTCAAAGGCTTCGCTTTGCAGGTGTTCAGGTACAAAGACAAATACTTGGTGTTTGGAAGGTCTGCCGACCAGCCTAGAGCCATGGTTGCGATAATGAAGGTTATCAATGAGCAAGGCGTGGGATTCGATTTAAGTGCTGAAGCGCCAGATGAAGGGATTCTGCAATTCCATGATGCATTATGGCCTTTGTGAAAAATTAAAGCCTAACGAGTTGGCTTCCAAGCCGCATAACGAGGCTTTTCTAGCATCCGGGAAACCATAAATTTCAGTCTTGTGAGGATGAGAGCTCCTCTCACCTTCATGAGATTCAGAAAACGGGCGGTGTGTAAAAAGCCACACGCCATGCCCGAGAAGCAAACTGCTTGGGCTCCAAATTTCTGACAAAGGGTACTTGTATAGAGCTGAAACCAAAACACATTTGCAGGGTGTATCTCCAGACATCAAACCTCTTTTGAGCTTCATGGTAGCACATTTAAAGGTGGTAAAGAGGGGTATTGCGTACTCAAGCCTGAAGTCAAAGTTCACAAGGCGTTACCACTATCAGACAGCCTCTAGCATTAGTGTCACATATATTAAGGAGCCTAAATTAAATTTTAAAGCAAAGAGGTGCGAAGAAGACGACGTGGATTAACCGAAAAATAAAGAAGAGAAAGAAGAAGCATTCGGTTAAGTGGAGAGAGATGATTGGTGGAGAAGCATTCGGTGAGGTGGACCGAGGTGATTGGTGGATAAGAGAAGAAGACGACGACAATGCTTACGTGTACTACCACCGAGGCTATAAAAGGGTGCGTGAGAGCGAGGTACGGGGGGGGGGGGCAGGAGAGAAGCGGAGGCTCCAGCGGGTCAGGAACACATCGGCTGGAAGAGAGTGACGCCCGCCACTGCTCTAGTGAGGTCGTGTCACATATAATAAGGAACCTAAATTAAATTTTGAAGGAAAAAGGTGTGAAGAAGACGACGCGAATTAACCGAAGAATAAAGAAGAGGAAGAAGAAACATTCGTTGAGGTGGAGAGAGATGAAGGGTGGAGAAGCATTCGGTGAGGTGGAGAGAGGCTTGGTGGAGAAGAGAAGACGACGACAAGGCTTACGTGGACTAACACCGAGGCTATAAAAGGGCTAGTGAGAGCGAGGCACAGGGGAAACAGCAGAGAAGCGGAGGCTCCGGCAGGTCAGGGACACATCGGGTGGAAGAGAGCGACGCCGACTACGGCTCCGGTGAGCTCGCGTTCTACGGCATCGCATCGTGGACTTCCTGCCGTGCCTGAGTCCGTTCCGGGGAGTCAACGGAGGACGCTACCACCTGCTACGGCCAGGGGTGTCTCCAGCGCTGTTGCCACCCATCCGGGTGGTGCCCCCAACGCCAACAACACTGGCATCAGCTCCACGGGCGCTTGGACCGGGAGCTTGTACGACGCAGCCAGCGACGCCGCTAGCGAAGCCAGCCCAAGCACGTCGAACGCCGCCTCGGCGCCGCCTACTGGATCCATACAACGCCGCAGCCACACCGAACCAACTGTGAGCACGAACGCCGACCGCTAATAGTAGAACGTTAGTAGTAGACGCTGGTAGCAGTGTGCCCGGGTCGTGTGTATTTAGAGTATTTGTGTTTTGCTTTTGCTAGTTTTGTTAGTTTTTTATTCTAATGTGTGTGTCACGTAGGGTGTATTAAATGTGCGTTTGTGTACCCAAACAAAAGCACATTTGTGTGTGTTTATGCTCTCCTGCTGTCCTGTCACTTGATCTGCGCCATTATTCCATTAAGCATAACTGAAGGCACTCCCCGCGCGGTTGACACCACCTTCTCTCAGAGGTCAGTTTAAAAAAAGTTGGGAGCTAGGACATTTAATCCAGTTTAACAGTGAAATAGGCTGCACAGGACAATAATTCGAGGTTTCCTAGAGTTCTCGGAGCATGTAGGTATAGTTCTCACGGTATAAGGACAAGCTCAGAACTTTACTCCACTTTTAAAGAACTGCGTTGCATTTAAACGTTTCAGGCACTTGCCTTGCGGCATTGAAAAAAGCACAAAGGATGCCAACAAATACTGAAAGACTTCAATAACAATTAAGCCAAGTTGGCATCATCTACTTAAGGAAGCCGAAAAATCAGTATAAGATCATCTCCATATCTCAGTATTGTTTAAATCTGGACACTCCATAAGACAATTGCTAGCTCTTTTGTGAATGTTGCTATAGTCGGTTACAGATCAAGAGCGAAGCAGCAGACACCCTTAAAAGGAGGCTCTCCAGCCACTGGCGCCAAACGATTTTCATTACTCCGCGGTTAATCTGCTTTCGTCTGCCTCCTCTTACGATGTCACCCTAGCAAGACTAAGGGGATTAACCACATGTTGAGTACTAGTCATCGCCATTGGCTGGTTGGCATCATTTGGGGTTCATTTGCCACTTCGTACTTCAATTCTACGCAACTACTGAACATCACAAAGGTTGGTACACTTGACCAAAATTAAAACCTCAATTTTGCACAACTAGACGCCTTGAAATGTCACCATTTTTTTCACACTCACTAAGCTACTCTTTGGAAAATCTACTAGACAAGTGTCCGAAGTGTTTATATTGAAGCTAGTCACTTGAACGCGACATGTTACAGTGATATGCTTAGAATAATGACAAAATTCATGCCTAGTTATTTTCCGCTCCCTTAACCTGTTATACACAGTAAAGAATCTTCAGCCTATATTTCTGCTGTCGTCTGCTCTTACCAGCTTCAGGCAGAGCCGAGTAACATACAAATCGAGAGCCTTCAAAAAGGAGGCTTCCCTTAACCTCTTTGCAAGCGGTGGGAAAAAGAGCTGGAGCAACAGTAGAAAGTGCCCAACAGTGTGACAGAGACTGAGCACATAACTAGATCAAGTATGTGGCACTACCAAAAATACTACGCAAAATTTCTCCCAGCCCCCCCAAAATATGGCGGCAAATAATGTCGAGCTAGTGTATTCTTCAGCACTCCTCCACTCACCCACTAATTAAAGGTCAATTTATTTTATTTAATTCGGTTACCCTCTTGCATTTAAATTTAGATTTTTATTACTTAAGGTTGAGATCCACATTGAGGTCATTGCGCGCCAACTGACATAGACTAAGTGTTCAACCATATTCTAGTTGCTTAAAAAACACCACAGTTTATTGCATTACTACGGCAAATGCTAGGCCACCTTGTTTTTGGCCAAAAAAAATTTCCATGTCGTGGCCGCGGTCTGGCGTTTTGAAACTCGTGTAACAATAAATAAATAATAAACTAGAAAAAATGTACAATACTGCAATATTTGAATTTTTGATTGAATTTTATGTTCTCAAAGCAGTCATAACTACTTTCTAAGTTGTCTGGCAGGCAAAGAAGCCAATAAAATGGCTTCAGTGATTAGAAACTGTGAGCAGAGTCACAAAAATAATTCTAAATTTGAGGGAATTTACTTTTTGAGGCATATTCATCTGTGAAAAGCATAGTGAGGTGACACTAGTAAAAATATAAAAGTAGTAAGCTGCACATTACGAATGAATAGATTTTATTCTTGGGAGTTTTATTGAAGTAATTTATGTATTAATCAAGAAAATAGTGTTGCAAGCTGAACACCGGTGCCCAACTCCAGCGTTGCTCTGTGCGTGCTCTTCACTGCAGTGCACACCAGCGCCGGTTGCAAACGATATCTAAGCTGCGCTGCAAGGTGCTAGAAATAGATGCTTCTATGTTTTGTGGGCAGAAAAGCAGGCTGGTGTGTTCATCCATGTATCAACACTTGAAACAACTGAGCCATTGATTACGATGCAATTTTAGCATGCGCAGTTCAATTACTGGCTGTTTCACATGTAGAGAGATACTGGGAATGCAACACAGTCGAGCCTCGAGAACCGCTGCTGCCGAGAGCCGGCTAGAATGAGCACATGTTTATGTGCATGTGCATTTGCCGTCGATTCTCCCTGGCTGTCGGCAGCAGTGCTTTGCGAAGCGCGGCGGCAATCCGCTCCCAGTTTTCATTTAAGTGTGAAAGAGCCTGGACATGAATGAATTGTGATGAAACACTAGTGTTCTTTCCAAAGTGCTCTTTTAAATTGCCTAGTGAGTTCAATTTTTTTTTTAATCACTTCTTCAAGGAAACAGAAGGCGGCACCATCATTTCACAGTGCTTCTTGCACTAGTGCAACGAGGAGCGTGGCTGCAGTGGTCTTTGGCCCGCAACTCCAGTTACTACGCGAGGTAACGATGCTCCTGCTACGCGGCCGCTTAATTTTTATTTTTTGTAACCGTGCCCATGAATAGATCTCTGTGCTCCAGAAGCTGACAGCATTCAAGCCCAGCACACCACCTGTGCAGTACTGCTTATACCTGGGCTTGCAGCTGGCTCCAGCATGCACTGCACTGAGAAGCAGGCACAGAGCAATACTGCAGTAGGGCATTGATCCTGCACTTGCAAATATAAATTTTTAAAACAAATACTGTTCGAATTAGACTTGCGAGAATAAATGCGTCTGAATAGTATTGTGCAGCTTACTACCTTTCATATGTTTACTAGGACCACATAACTGTGCAATTGACTGCTGAATATGCCGCAGAAAGCAACTTTTCTTGTATTTAAAGTTTTTTCTGGCACTGCTTACATTTTCTAACCGCTGAAACAATTTAAAGGCATCCGTGCTATCCATACAACTTCTGCGAGGCCATAAAATTTGGCAAAGAGCTTAAAAATCGGATAGCTTTGAACATTTTCAGTTTTAAAACAAAGATAAATAAAACAAATTATTCTCAAATTTTTGTGTGGGTAAGCAGAATGCCTATTCTAAAAAATTGGTAGTCATGCGTTCTTTATTCAGCGAAATGAAAAGTGATAGTGTGCGCAAGTGGTACTTTTCAGATATATTGAGTCCATTCGCCTTTCCACTGGCCAGAAAACATAGAAGACCATGCACCTGCACAGCATTTCACATGTTTATGACATGCATGAGGTCGCGTCTGCATGAGCACATACTAAAAATAAAAACAAACAACTCACAATTTCATAATGCCCGCCGCCAGCCCAAAGTAGCCGATCCGTAGGCTGAAGTGAGAAAGAAGCTGCTTCACCAGCCGCATAGCAAGCATACACAGCGTGAATGCAGATGTGAGCTTGCTGTTATTATCTTGCAGTGTACAATGTCTACACACAGACACACTGCACAGAATGCCCAGGCAAAGCTTCAGCGCTGTTTGCAGCTAACCTTTCTCTAGTAATCTGATCTGTTTTGCGCTGTTTTAACTACGAGACCCTTCGCACTGTGGGCTATGCTTGCCGTGCTGCCTCCTTCGTATTTCGACGGTAATGGTCCAATATCGCGAAATAGTCTTCCTCCAGAAAGCTCGCGAGTACGTCGCTCGCTATCATGGCTAAATTCATAAATGATCGTTGCCATGTGATCATTTCTTTTCGCAGTTTTTGTTACGCCTATATTTATAAACGTTGTTTTAGTTGCTTTTGCGCCATTAAAATCAATATAACTAACTAACTATAAACGTTGTTTTCTGGTAAAACGACATAAGTGCTTTCAGGTGACCCTACCCTACAGGTCTAGCTTGTCGTAGTACTTCCCTTTAGTACTCCTTTAAGATACGGCCACAGCACAATTTTTCTTGCCAAAAACAAGCTCGGGTGATGATTCCCGTAGTAACAGAATAAATTATGCATTTTTTAAAGGAAAACGAAGATGCTCGAGCGCAATTTGGGTTAGAAAGCTTGGAATGACACAATTGCAAGTTTATAAACAAAACGTACACAATCACAAAGGTTATTCATTCTTTTTCACGATGTCCGCTGCACAAACCACATGCACAGAGTTCTCATCAGCCGAAGCAGTCTGATAGACATTGCTATTTCTTTGTTGTGTACCCAGATATATTTAATTCAATCAACCAGACGCATCAGAATACTTATGTGAGCACATTTATCAGTTGTGTTATAGGGTGCACCTTGCCCACAGAATGATGTTTGAAGTCTTCAGCGCACTTTTCTGTGTGTAAATCACAGTGAAGGAATAAGGAAAGGCAGCTGTTATAACAGAAGAATACATAATAGATCATGCACCACATGTCTTTTTTCTCCCCCAACTGCACCAACAAACAAAAATGTCATTAAAAAATTTCGGTGCACTCTTTGGCTGACACCAGAAAGTTTTACTGGCTGAAATGAAAGAAGTGATGGTATTACTGTGGCCGCACATAAATGCACAATTAAAGTAGTTAGACCGCACGATACGGCACAATAACATGGTGATCAGAAGCATTCAAAGCAAATAAAAAAACTATAGACGCGCCTTGTTTATAACTAGGATGTTAGATTCAAGCACATGCAATGGTTTTTGGGCGAGTTGGTTCTGCATTATCCGAAACAGCGCTCGAAGAGACAGACAGAAGGATGAGACACACCACACACAGTGCACTGAATTAAATAAATTTTATTCATGCAGTATACACAGCATGAATAAAATTCAGTTAATTCAGTGCACTGTGTGTGATGTGTCTCATCCGTCTGTCTGTCTCTTCGAGCGCTGTTTCGGATACAATATACACAGTGCACGATAAAGATCCCCATGTGGTTGAAATTATTCCGGAGCCCTCCACTACGGCACCTCCTGCCTTTCATCTTTCACTCCCTCCTTTATCCCTTCCCTTACGGCGCGGTTCGGGTGTCCAACGATATATGAGACAGATACTGTGCCATTTCCTTTCCCCAAAAACCAATTATTATTATTATTATTTATACACAGCGCCGATAAAAAAGTCACCAATCAGTCCCGTCACATGCATATTCATTATTCGTATCTCTCACCTTCTAAAAATACCCTTTCTTTCACTAGAAGCGATAGAGATGCACTTCTCAAACATGTGTCTTTATAATTAATGATTATATGAAACACAGTGATAGTTAACTGAAACCGCGACTGTAGGTTATAATCGTTTTTAAACCCCTGCCAATTTTTTTGTGAACCATGCTTTCGTCTTTTGTTTAATTTACTAAAATCGGCACAATCTATAGTTCAGCATAATATAAAATGGGTAGACGTTAAATCCACTGCGTACTTTTTCAACTTTTCACTTCCTGGAAAAGGAAGTCATCGTGAGCACGAGCTTTTTTGTTTTGTTTTTTTTTGTTTCACACATTGTGAGACGTTTAGTTTTTTGTGTCCTTGTTTTATGTTGAACTAATAATCATAAAACGTGCACGTTGAGTTTTTAAGCAGGCTGCAAATGCTTCAGAACATTCTAAGATGTTAAGACCACCAACAATAGTTCCACCAGAGAGGACAGAGCGTTGGTGACTGCAGCGCAAAAATACTGAACAAAGGATGCAAGAGCAAACAAGAATAAGTGGCGAACTTCCAATAGTATTTTACTTTCTTTGGTTCAGAGGCATGCATATGATGGTGAAGGAGAAGATATCGATGCATGCGCAAAAACGCCAGCTCTTTATCAGATGGCAGTGAACACCGAGGCCGAAATATAGGCAACTCATTCTGATTTAGCAAAGCCACATGCCTGACATGGTCCTGACAGGATCTTATTGAGGATCAAATCATTCAAGGTCTTGGCTGCGTCGAAACTGCGAAATTAAATATTTTGCATTTTGCTCAATTTTTCCGAAGCTCCCCTGTTACTCGTAGTCTTCACATGCTTTATGAAACGGTATCCAGGTGGTGGAACTAAAAAAAGAACTTCATTATTACGACAGAAACCTTGAGCACGAAGTTCATCGCAGTTCGTCATGCCATAGTATCTGTGAAAGAATTCTGGCTGATTTTTTTTTATCACCTGATTTTGCGTGTTCTCTTTTTTGTGGCTCTAGTTATATGAACAGCGCTGTAGTCGCATGCGTAGGTAATAACCAAAACAAGGCGTCGTGTCTCAATTCTTCGTAGGCCGCCGCATTGGCTCCGTGGTTATGGCGCTTGGCCGCTGATTCGAAAGACGCGGGTTCGACCCCGGCCGCAGATGTCGAATTTCGATGGAGGCGAAATTCTAGAGGCCAGTGTACTCTGCGACATCAGTCAACGTTAAAGAACCTCAGGTGGTAGAAATTTCCACAGCCCTTCACTACAGCGCCCCCCATAGCATGAGTCGGTCTGGGCAGGATAAAATAAATTCTTCGTAACCGATTCGAAATACGGAGACCTGGCAACTGTAAGTGGGTGTATTATGAGTCTGACCTCCACTGCTCGTTTCCAGCCTGTGCGCGCGTGCTCTTGCAGATGGAGCTTACGCTCAGCATGCAGCTTTTGATTCGGTGCGGTTGCCGATCACACGATTGTTTTTCTGCCCGAGCGCAGCGCGGTTGTTTGTATAGACACCTGCCTTAGCTCCTCGCATTTCAGACCAACCCATAGCTAATAAATCTAGCTGCTACAATGCAGCTGCAACGACGTCGCCTGTGACTCTTGTCGTAGCTGCAAAACACGCTCGTAATAATCGTCGCCTCTGTGTACGTTCACTAAAGCCCTACTGTTGTAGCGATTTCGTTCGAGTACGGCGAGCTTTGAACAAGGCCTTGCTCAGAAATCAAGATTTAGTATGCATGATGCCTTCGCAGGCTGTATCATTCAACATTACAGTTTTCGTCACCAGAACATGCCCAACACCATCCACTGCGCCCACAATTCAGCCAGCCTCCCACCGAATGAAACAATTAGCGCCGCTATGGGTTGTCGCATGCCCAGTATCGTTTGTTCTGTGCCCAGCTATAGCCACCCACCATTTTCTGCTACCAGTATCAATTGCTGTCACATGCCCGGCATCGTGTCCGTCATGCCCAGTAGGCCTCCCACCAAATATTCTGTATTGCCAGCATGTTCCAGTACGAACGTCTTTCTTCCCGGTATGTCCAGTACTCGAGAGAGGAAACCAGTAGCTCCGAAAACGACACACACAGCAGAACTACGTAGGACTAGCCCTCACTTCATCTGACTTTATTCTTTGAAAAGCGAGCAAATAAACAAAAAATCTAGGCATGCGCAGAAAGAAATCTCATGCGCGATAAACAAGACCATTCAAGATATGTAACCTCGGATCTAAACAGGTTCACAGATGTATCGCCGGCACACCCTTTTCCTCTTTTTCTTATGTGGTGCGCTCTAAAACCTCCCGTGCCTTACTATCACCGCTCCTGCCCAGAATCTTTATTTCATTAAGTTGTGGTGCACACTTTTTGCATTGCTCGTAATTTTCCCCCGCCGTATGTTCAGCCACTCGGTGACACACCTTGCACTCTGCGCAGTGTTTCGATAGATGTGCGCCTCCTACTTCTTTGAGCGAGCGCGCGTGCTCTGCTGCACGGTCGTTGATACACGGCTGTTGATCGCGCATGAGATTTCTTTGAGCGCATGCCAAGGTTTTCTGTATATTTCCTCGCTTTTCAAAGAATAAATTCAGATGAAGTGTGCGCTTGCCCTACCTCGTTCTTTTGCTGTGTGAGCGTTTTTAGGCGCTACTGTTTTCTTTTCTCAAGTACAATGAACCGTCTAGCTCAAGTAGAAGTTCTTCAAAACTATATGTCCAGCACTATCGCCAATATGTATATTATGAATGTCAGCAGAAAATATGCTGGATTTTCCCTTAGGGAAGGTAGGCTATTTTGTTCACTGCGGAAGTTCTTCACGAGGACATCATTCTGAACACAGAAAGAAGACATTCCTCATTTGAACGAGGCGGGGGTTGAAGAAACCTAGCCTTCTTAGTACTCGATGAGGCGTTTAATGTCGGGGTTCGAGCGTTGCCGCTGTGCAAAAGAAATGGAGCTGATAGGTCCCAGGAAGGTGTCCTCATCGTCGTCCTGCGGTGGTGCATCTACAGGGGCCAGTGACAGCCAGTCAGCGCCGGAGTGTTTGCGTCCGGACTTTTAAGCGACGGAGGCCTCAAAGTCCTGGAGGCGTAGGCTCCATCGAGCAAAGCGGGCGGAGGGATCCTTCAAAACTGGCAAGCGAGCACAGCACGCGGTGATCGTTAAAAACCTTGAGCGGTCGTTCGTAGAGGTAGGGGCGAAATTTCGACGTAGCCCAGGTGATGGCAAGGCACTCCTCAGTTGTCGTATAGTTAGCCTCGGCCTTGGACGGAACGGCTAGCGTATGCGATTACTTTCTCGAGTCCGTGAGTTTTCTTAACGAGGATGGCGCCTAGGCCCACGCTTCTTCTGTCGGTATGAATTTCAGCCTTTGCGTTTTCCTTAAAGTGCGCTAGAATTGGTGGGGGCTGTAAACTACGCTGAAGTTCCTTTAAGGCTTCTGCTTGAGACGCTTCCCATTTAAATGACACGTCTCCTTTTGTGAGTTGGGTCAGAGGCTCGGCGATGCGCGAGAAGTTTTTGACAAATCGTCGGTAATACGCCCACAGTCCGGGGAATCTGCGCACAGCATTCTTATTGGCCGATGCTGGAAACAGTGTGATAGCAGCTGTTTTCTGCGGGTCTGGGCGTACTCCCTTCTTGTTAGCTATGTGACCTAGGAACAGCAGCTCTTCATAGGCAAAGTGGCTTTTTTATGCTTTCGAGGTTAGGCCGGGCGACTTTGTTGCATCTAGCACTGTTCAATTCCTTTTCAGGTGCTCTTCAAAATTCGAGGCGAAGACAACGACGTCATCTAAATGCACCAGACAAATTTGCCTCTTGAGAGAGGGTGACGAGGGATTGGCTAGGTATTGAGCGGCTGGTCCTGTTTTCCTTTTTCCCCTGCGCCTTTTCACCTTTTTTTCTTGTGTGGCTAACGCACGCTGTGAGTTTTTAAATCTCTGGTGATGTCTACGCAGTCTCCCGGCCAGGGGAGGTACCCTGGTCGGCTTCCCTACCGCCTCATGAGATGCCTCTAGAAGCTTTTCAACGCTCCGGCGTCCGCAGCATTCCTGTGGCGCTGGTGGCAAAGGATGGTGGTTCTATCAAAATTAACAATCTAGGGCCTGTTCGAGCTGCTCTACAGGCGGCCACTTCCATTTACGAGGCATCCACTGAGTTAAGGCAGTTTGGTCGTGGCGGGATTCTGTGCCGTTCACCAGACCTGTCGTGCGTAAAGGGTCTTCTAAACTGTCCTTCTTTCGGATCTCTTTCGGTAAACAGCTTCATTCCATCTCACCTCGCATGTACAAAAGGTTTGGTTCGCGGTGTGGACTCTTGCTTGTCTCCAATTGAGGCCCTCGGCCTTCTCTCTGTAGCGGGTGTTGTTGCTGCGTATCGCTGTAGCCAGGAGGTGAATAATGAGCGGGTGCCAACGGAAACGGTTAATGCCACTTTTGCGAGTACTGCCTGCCCCTCAGAAAAAAAGCATGGCCCCTATTCTGCCATGTAGATACCCTTCCATCTAAGCCACTGCAGGGCAGCAATTGCTGGCGATATGGTCATAGTGGTCGTGGCTGCAAGTCCACTTTTCGCTGTTGAGAATGCGGCAATGACCATCCAACAAATTTATGCTCTGAACAAAACGAGAAGTGTTGCCTTTGTGGTGGATATCACGCTGCAAATTCCATGGATTCTACTTCTCGGAATCCTGCATTGTAAATTCTAGACATAACCGACTGAAAACGCTGTTCGCGGCGCGAGGAAATATCAGAAATTAAAGACAGAGCTCATGGCTATGCAGGTGTGTCCGCCCGTTGAGGAGTGACATTAGATTCGTCTATCTCTCAGGCAATAGTGACTGCTGTGGAAGCCTCTATGGCTAAGATGGTTGACAGGATAGTGTCCACTATCACAGAGTGCATATCTAATGCCTGGCTACGCAGATTACCCAGGCCATGCAAATTGGAATTACTTCCGCCATATCAGCCATGCCTTCGTTAATGACCCTACATTCGTTGCCTGAGCAGTCTCAGTCCCAAGAGAGAGTTACTGCTGTTTCTCCACTTCCTCGGTCCACTACTTCAGATAATGCTCAAATTATTCATGATGGAGAGATAGTGGATTCGGATATGAGAATCCTCTAAAGAAGTGGATATCCCATGTCTAACCCTTCCTCCCCACATCCTCAGCGGAAATAAAAGAAGCAACAGATTGGCTCTAAGCCAAAAGGAACTATTTTAGGGCAGTCAGTTGCTGCTGCACAGATTTCACAACCAAAGGGGTGTTAAGAGTTCTCCAGTGGAACTGTCGGTCACTTCGTTCAGCTTCAACAGACTTACTGTACCGTATATCTTAATAAAATTCAGGCATAATTATTTTACAAGAAACTTGGCTTACATCTGAGAAACACTTCCAGCTGCAAAATTATTCTTCATTTCGACAAGATCGTCAGTCAAGAGGAGGAGGCTTACCTTACATTAGTTTGTCCTAAATTTTGTCACAGGGCAGATTACTTTTCTGTCCTCTGCTATAGACAGTGATTTATTGGCTTTAGACTTTGAAATTCCAGGGTGCTATCCGTTTTCATTAGTAAATGTTTATTTTCTTTGCGGTGTGCAGGATACCAAGCTGCTAGATCTCCTGCTCCTTAATTGTCAGAAATCAGTTATTTGGCCGGTGGCCTTAATTCTCACCATGAGTCCTGGGGCTTTAAGGCAGACTTCTGAGGTAAGCGCTTGTGGGATTGGGATACTGATAACCTTTCGTGTATGAATTCAGGTTCTGCCACTTTTCTCCGCGCACAAATTCGACCTGTGTTAGATTTACATTTCACGAGCCCTAGTGTTCCTGTACTCAATTGGTTTGGCTGTGGATTGTGGAACATCTAGCGATCACATACCTATCATTTATGATGTTAATTGCGCTTAACTCCGGCGTGCTCTCAGTTGAAGTAACATATAAAGTATGACCAGTTTGAGACCTCTTTCCGCTCCACTCTTGCTTCAGCGGTTAATTCTTCTGAAGAGCACAAAGCAAAAGGCATATGCTTGGCTAGTGAGGAATGCCGAAAAAATTGGAATATTTGGTATGTACATCATGAGAGAACACTTCGGTTAGATGGTGTAATGCAGATTGCTCGCTGGATTACAGGCACAGAAAGGCTGCATGAACAAAGAAGGAGCTCCTACACAATCAGTGCCCAGAAAAATCAGATGATTATAAGTTCATTGCAGCTACTTTTAAACGCACAATTTTACAAGCGAAAGAAAATTGTGAATCCAAGCATTTTGATTTCTTATCAATATCAGGAATTCGTCGCCCACTTTTGGGATTCTTAATATCGCGAAATGATTCAGGTTTCAGAAAATTTACCCTCATCAGTTTTGACCCCGAAAGAAGCAATAGAAACAGTTGAGCCAATTGACAAAGTATTAGAGCACGGTTTCGTCTCTGTATTTTTTTGCGCTCCGTGTTTGTGGCGTCAGCGGACCAGTTCCAGCAAGTCCCTCCTATTACCCTTCCCGAGCATTCCCCGATAGTGTTGAGGTTACCAACTTCTGCTCCTGGCCCTGATAGGGCAACATCAAATATGTTAAGGATCCTCTTTGAGGAGTCCCCTACATCCTGATTGCAGCTGGGTAATTTTTCAATCAAAAATGCATATATTCCTCCTGAGTGGAAAATCGTAAAAGTGATCCCTTTACCTAAAAACAATGGTGGTGGCTATTCTCTCGATAATATTAGACCCATTTCACTGACATCAAACGTGGTTAAGAAAATTGAAATGTCCATACTCTTACGTGTTTCGGAGTTTGTGGGCCGCAATAAAATGCTTAGTTCCTGTCAAATTGGTTTCCGTCAAAAATGTTCCACATGGAATGCTCACACTGATCTTGAGAGTCGCATTCGTCTCGCGCGGCAACAAAAAATGCATGCTGCGTTGGTGACATTAGATGTAGCCAAAGATTATGGCAGTGTAAAACACTGCATATTATTGCAAAGATTATATACTCTGGAGTTTCCGAATAACTTACTTGCGTGGATATCTGCGTTCCTTTGAAACAGACAGTTTATTGTATACTAAATGGTAGCAGTTCGGGAAGATTTAAACAATTCAGAGGTGTTCCTCAAGGGGCAGTTTTTTCGCCTGTGCACTTTAATATTCTAATGAGCTGTATTCCCAGCCATCAATGCATTCGCACGTATGTCTATGCGGACGACATTGCATTTTTCACTGCTGCACCTGATATTCAATCTCTTTATGTGCGCCTGCAATCGTACCTGAATTTGCTTGGAAGTTGGTTGTGTGACTTACGTCTCACCTTTAATATAAACAAGTGCGCAATACTTGTTTTTCAAATGAAAGATCCTATTCATATGTATCTCATTTACCAGCGACAAAATATTCCTCAAGTTAAGTCATTTAAAGATCTTGGTGTCATTTATGATAGCCTCACTTGGCGCTCTCACATTGATCATGTTGCAGCGAAAGGGGCTCGTGCTGTGGGCATGTTGCGTAGATTAAATAATCCCTGGTCTGGAATACGGAGATATTCACTTTTGCTGATTTATGTTTTGTATGTCCAAGCAATTTTACAATTTAAATCTGTGCTGTTTTCTGGTACGGCTTCTTACAAAATTCGCCCGCTCGTTCTGTTGGAGCGGGAAGCGCTTCGGTTGTGCCTTGGCCTCCCCAATTTTGTGGCCAAAACGGTGCTTTATCTTGAAGCCCGTATTCCTCCTTTATCAACTAGATTTCAATCCCTAACTGTTCAGACGTACCTAAGGATATATGAATCAGATTTACACCGCTCCTTGTCTGTTTTTTGTTGCCAGCCGACTTCATTTTTTGGAGTCCACTGGCCTTGATTTCATACCCCTAAGGTAGTTATGGTACAAAATTTTCTTGAACGTTTAGATGTTGTTTTGCATAACATCCGACAAAAAACATTGGGTACTCTGTAGAAATTGTCTGTGATGACATTTTCCCGAAAAACGCTAAGCATTTACGACACCGCATTTTAAATGGATTATTAGAAGACCATTTACAAAGCCTACATATTAGCTTAACGATAGCTACAAACACCTCCCAATGTGTCGAAAAGGCAGGGGCAGGAATATATTGCCCGCTTCTAGATTGGTCTTTTTCTGTGCGGCTTCCCGACTAGACCCCACATTTCCAAGCGGAGTTTCTGGCGGTGGTGCTTACTCTTCGCAAACAAGAGCCACCTTTCTCTTCTGTGGCTGTCATTACAGACTCTCTTTGTGCTCGTCCCTTGCTTCGGCTGTAGATTCGCCAATGCTACACACCTTCCATTCATTGCTTCCTCCGCATTTGAGCCTTGTTCACATGATATGAGTGCCAAGTCGTAGCGGTGTGACCGCCAATAAAGTTGCCGACTGCCTGGCAAAGGCGTCCCTCAATGGCCCCGTGCTACCTATCGTTCCGGCCACAGCATTACAGCAGCGAGGTTCCGGCGACAAAATTTGTTAAAAATGGCAACTGGATCTCTTTTAAGATGTGATCGTTACCTGCAGCTGAGGTATTCGTGGAGCAGGCAATTGTGCCATTCACGGCAGGCTGAGGTATCTCTATCAAGGCTCCGCTGCCAGATCCCTCCCTTAAATTTTTATTTGCACAGGTCTGGGTTGGCGCTTAATCCCGTCTGTGTATTCTGGGGTGAGCACGAAACCATAGATCATTTTTTGTTGTTTTACAGCCGATACACCATGATGAGAACACGGCTTTTATAGAAACCACTACAACAGCTTGGCCTTTGTTTGAGCAGCCCAGTCAAATTGTCCTTTGGAGCCACGATACTTGGGTACAGCCACAAGTGTGTTTTTACCGCCGTCCAAAATTCGTTAATAGAATCAGGTCGGCTACCTTGTTACATTTTTTTAATTTTTTCAACATTATTTTTATTTTTACAATATCATTATCATTTAACTACTCGGCTATAAACATCAGTCCCTGTCTCCTGCGTGCGTTATGCATTTTCCCTTCCATATCGTAGTTCCTTTTTGTTTACTTCTTCCTTCCTTACCGTTCATATTATTTTCGTCTAGGAAATATTTACCTGAAAAACACTCTGTGCCCCCAATTATTGGCCAATCCCCCTATGTGGGCATGTGCCATAGTATGAGGATAACAACTTCAGGCCTGCGAGCGCTGTATCCATCACACGCTGAAACGTCGCTGCTGCGGAACAGAGACCAAATGGCATCACCTAGAACTCGAAGAGGCCATCCAGAGTGATGAATGCGGTCTTCTCGCGATCTCTTTCATCGACCTCAATTTGACAGTAGCTGCAGTTGAGGTCAATCGATCAGAAATACTTGGCGTTGCAGAGCCGGTCCAGTGTGTCGTAGATGCGGGGGAAGGGGCAAGAGTCCGTCTTTGTTATGTTGTACTTGAGGCAATAATCAACGCAGGATCGAAGTGCGCCGTCTATCTCTCTAGAACGACCGGTGCCACCCAGGGGCTCTTTGAAGGCTCGATAACGTCGTCGCGAAGCATTTCATCCACTTGGTCCCGGATGGCTTGTCGTTCTCGCGGCGACACACGGTAGGGGCTTTGACCGAGAGGTCGATTGTGCTGGTCGGTTTTAATGGGATTCTTGGCAATCGGCGTTTGATGGACCTTCGGTGCTGACAAAAAAAAACACTCGCTGTAGCTTTGAAGCAGATTGTGATCCTGGTCTTGTCTCTTCTGCGGCGGGACTGGGTTGATGTCGAAAGCGGGCGAGTTGTCTTGGTCAGGCAAATCTGCAGTTTGGTCGGAGATGGCGAATGAGTCTCGTATGTCAGATATTTCGATGAAGAAACCAATCGTCGTTCCACCGTTTATGTTCCGGTATTCTTCGCGAAGGTTAGTCAGCAGTACTTCGGCTTGACCACTGCGGAAATGTGCTATGCCTCTTGTGGTGCCGATTCCTCACTCTAGAAGCAACGCCGTGTTCTCCTCGATGAGGGCTTCTATGTTCTTCGCATCCGTGGCACCTAAAGTGACCATGACGCTTTATCGAGGTGGGACGCTCACTTGCTCATCTAGGACACAGAGCAACATGCTGCTCCGTGGCAATCATTGAAGGGATGGCTTCGTCCGTCGAAAGCGTGATGAGCTTGGAACGCACGTCGATGATCGCGTGATGCTCATTAAGGAACTCGATGCCGAGTATAACGTCGCGGGAACATTGCTGTAGTACTATGAAGGTCGCAGAACAGGTGCATTCTTTGAAGGTCACTCGCGCTGTGCATCGGCCCTAGTGTGTAATGAGGTGGCCTCTGTCGGTGGAAATTTTAAATTTTAGGACCGTCCCAGGCGGACGTAACTATTCTCAATTGAGCGCCGAATGTTCCATTCATCACCGAATAATCGGTGCCCGTGTTGACTAGAGCAGTAACTTTCCGGACGTCGAAAGTCACTTCTAGGTCGGATGACCTGGCTCTAGCATTGCACTTCGCCGCAGGAGTCGGGTCACGGCTTCGTCGCGTATGCCAGTCGAGGATGTGGCGTGTCGTCGAAGCTTTTCTGGGTGGCGGCGTCGTTTTGAAGGCAGTTCGCGTTGTGGTCGGGGTTGTCATTTTGTGAGGCGTCGGTGAAGCGAGTGCAGCGTCTTTATGGGGCGTGGTCAGTGGAGGATCTTCGGCATTTCGCTCGTGCGCAACCTTGTAGCAGCAGGAGCGGCCTTACGCAATTGGAGCAGCACCAGCCGCCGCAGATGTTGACGCCGATGTGCAGCCTAATTTATCTCCCTCTTCGCGCCGGCGTCACGCGCCGTTCGGCTAAACGCCATCATACGTCCTAGCACATTATCCAGTAATACTCCTGTCACACGAGACGTTGAATGTCATTGCCTGCTGTCGTTCCCATTCTACACGGGTACACAAAATGGCATTTGCAATTGATGGCGATGTCCATCGGCGAACTGCTATGACAGCAGAACGTTACAAATCATGTTTTTTATACACATATGTTGTGTTTATTGCTAGCATCACACAGTTAAACATTAATAGACCCTTTAAAAATTATTTGCGACGCCATGCGACACCAATAGTCAGCCAGCAATCCACTGAAATATCCAAAGCAAGACAGGCTCAAAGCCACCCACGATCTCTTCCGTACTTCTCGCCCGCCCTTCCTCCTGTTGTCGGCAGTAAGGAGCGCTGCGAAATCGGTGCCGAATTCATGACAGTCGTTAATGAGCAGCAGTGCAAGCGAACATGGCTTGTTCTGCAGCTGTTACGAATGAAGCGCCGGAACCGGTTGCAGCAGCTGAAGCTTGCAATTTAAGAACGCGCCAAGACGACAAGGGATTTCGAGCTGCAACTGCTGGCCAATACGTTCACGTCGGCCGCTTTTTAGGCTTCCACTTCGTCAGGCATGATCCGTGAGCAATGGGCCTTCCCACGCAATGAACAATGATTTGAAGACGCAAAGCCTAACTTGGCTGAATGTCAATTCAAGCAGGCGTTGCGCGTGAGTCCTGCCACATTCAGGTATCTGGTGGAATCGCTTCAGTGCGTTTGGTAGCGTCAAGTGACAAACATGGGGAAGCCAATTTCCTTCTAGAAACGCGTAGCCGTTGGTTTGTACCACCTGTGTTCCAGCGCTGAGGACCGGACAATAGCACACCTGTTTGGCATCGGCCGCTCTACTGTGAAAATTGTGTACAGGGAGTTCTGCCGAGCAGTCGTGGACGTTCTTGAAGGCGCCTGGGTGCCCATGCCGAGGGATCCGGAGGTGGCCTATCACATGTGCGAGTGTTACGCCGTCACTGGGTTCCCGCAGGCCATCGTCGCACTAGACGGCTGCCACTTCGCCATCTCACCGCCCAATAAAGACGCACCTGACTAATATAAATACAAGGGATGGTAGGTATTTTTTATGTTGCTCTTAAATTTGTGCATAGCAGTGCAAGGCAAAGAAAAAAGAGCAGATGACCAAAATTTGTGTTGTTCTTTATTGCACAAATCATTAGGTAAGACTTAATGAAAACAGGTGCCATAGAATTAAGACTTATTCAAAAATTGCTGATTGCGAATATTAAGGCATATGCAACTTGTCCATTAAAATACGCGGTGTTGTATCGGCACTTTCAATAGTAGGTGCGGGCATTTCGTTCTCTCTGTACGTGCCAAGTGGCACACGAGAGCTTTCGTTTTTTTTTTCTCGCACAATGATTAGCATGCAAAATCTAGGATCTCTGCCCGATATTTCTTCCTCCACTCTAGTTCAGCAGGTATTTTCAAGAAATCTTGTGTGCCCGATTTTAAATCTCAATTGGCAGTTGAAAGTTATGCTCACAAAAGAGTCAACTTAAAAATCATCTTTAACTAGCGTTTTTTAGGCAACAAAATGACCTATGAAACCTGCATAAATGGAAATATTTCTCTGTATAATCCGTTTGTATTTTTAGGCTCATGTTGACAGAATGCTTAAATATTTTAATTCACTTCAGTCAGTTTCTGCATAGTGCTCCTAACCTCTTCTAACGTTCAGGTACAGCATGATACTGCTGGCAATTGTCGACCACCACTACCTTTTCCTGTACCTGAACGTGGGAAGCCCGGACAGGTGCCATGACGCCCAAGTCTACGGCCGGTCACGGTTGAAGAAACGTGTAGAGAGTGTCCGCTTCAAGTTGCCTGCGTCAGTGATTGAACGAACACCTATAGCACGGATCATACTCTGTGACCACGCATTTCCACTGACGCCGCATTTACTCAAGCCATGTCCTAATGCCCCAAGCGGATCCAAGCCGGCAATCTTCAACTATAGCCTGCCAAGGTCAAAACGAATTGTGGAGAATGCGTTCGGTTGTGTGAAGGCCCGCTTCAGGTTTGTCATGAAGATAATTTAATATACACTGCTGAACGCAAAGCAGGTCATTAGGGCGTCCTGCACGCTGCACAACATCTGCGAAGCCTTTCGAGATAATGTGGAGGAGCAGTGGGTGTAGGACGTGCACAACTACAATGCATTGTACGAGCAGCCCTCGCACAACACTGATGCTTGCACTGCTCTGCTGAAGGCCAAAATGTAAGGGCCGCACTTGGCGAATACTTTTGGAAACGGGCCCAATAATCCCACTGATAAACATGCAAGTATTTAAACAGCGCCTCATTCAAGCATTTTTCTGTGGCGGCTGATTCGCGGAGAATATCCAGCTCTATACTGCGAAGCTCCATCTCTTCTTTCCGGCTTTCTTTGATGTCGGAGCACAACTGCCGATTTGTGTTTACCAGCAACGCCAGCAGACTCTTTTGAGTGGCAAGCCGGCTTCGTTTTGCGGCTCGGTGACTTACTGCCATTGGCTGGGCTCTGCTGCTGTCCTCTGTGTCTGTTGTTAGTGGTGAAGAGGATAAGTGCAGTGCAACAGACTCGAACAGCACTTCGTGTGCTGGCACCGGAGGCTTCGGACCAGCAGTGGCATTCGTTCCAGATTATTCGTCACCTGATGGTTCTGTCGTCCCATTTTGCATGCTATCAATTATCTGAAAAAGCAAAAAAATATACCGCATGTAAACGTATTTGTGCTTCCAAGGATACACATACAGCTCGAGCAAAGCACTTAATTTTTCTATGTAGTTGAGAAATAATTACCTGTTGCATGCAGCCTTCACAATCTGAACAGGCGTATTAAACCCATTCCTATACTGAATATTGTACACTACTTTAGCATTTTGTGGTGACTGGCATTTCTCATGTCCAATTTTCATTCATGTGTACATTTTTACTCACCCGCAAGAGGCGCTGTGTATAATAAATAAATATGCCAAGTTTCCATGTGTCATGCCATAGAGGATCAATGCGTCTGCTTCCTGATAAGTTGCAGAAAACGATCGAGGTTTTCCTCACGCTGTGTTCACAGCTAGGAGCCCTGCATTGAGCTACAGAAGCGTACTTACCATCTCAACAGTGCCACCATCGCCATCAATTGTCTCCTCTACAAGGCTGCCGCCATTCACAGGCAAGCAGCCAAGAAACCTGGCAATATCCTTATAGAAGCGCCACGTGATGGCACCTTGTCCCGTTGTTTTTCGGCTCAGTACCGTGCAAGAAACGTATGATTTTGTTGCTATAGTGTTTGTAACCTGCAGAGGACTCTACATGACTGCTGTTATGAAAACAGTCACCCCTTCTCTACATGCAGTCACTGTTGATCTACCCAGCAATGTGTTGCATGTATGTTATTTTCAGTGCGTACACTATTACTACTGCTTCCACTAGGACTAGTCAAGGGGAGTGAATTCCAAGTAAATATTTCAGCAGCTCAATGCTACTGCACAAAATTAATTCATATGGCCATGTTTTATGCACCAGGCAGTCGCCACGGGGAACGGTTTAGAAAAGGTTTGGCATCTGAAACTCGAGGTAAAACCAAGATGCCTTTCGAAAAGCACTGTAAAGTTAAACGGAAGTTGTGCGATAAATATTACGCACAAATGCATTAAGCATTTGCAAACCTGCCTTCAGTAAACGCAGATATCACTACTTCGTAGCACTGTATGTTCAGTCACGACTAAAGGCAAGAATATAGAATGGTGGCAAATTACTTTTTATTAGCGCCGAGTGAACGGCGAACCACAATAGCACGACTGTTTTTCGTACTCTTTTAAAACGTGGTGCTCTAGCACAAGCTGCTCAATACCCGCAGAGGTTCGGCACGCGAAAAAAATCCATCGACGATGCAGGTGTGCACTCTCACATCTGCTAACAGCACTCCTGCGCTGAATGAGCAGCGCACTGTAAGGCAAAATAAAAAGAAAGGTGCCACTTACCGGTGCTTATTTCCAAAGATTTGAATCTTGGATTTTATCTCCTTCACAGTCTTTTCAATACCCTGCGCACACAGGCACTCTCCGATGGAATTATATACGCGCATTTTGCGCATCGCGCGGCGATCGCTAAGGTGGTCTTGCGAGACTTTAATAAGTGCCCGCGTTTCGTCGTCTGTCCAATGCGCTTTCTGCTGGGCAGGCGAAGCTGCAGAGTTGCATTCCATGGTGAGCACTGATGACAAATGGAGTCTACGACCATGCTACTCAAGGAAAGATGGAGGACGGTTTTGAAACAAACACGGCCGTCTCTACAGTAGCCGGCGGCGACTCGGAACAAGAGTATAGTGTTGCAAATCACTTCAAATACCTTTTTAGATTAAACAATGATTCAAAAGTTCATTGCAGCAATCAAAAAAATGTTTACTATAATTACGTTTTGTTCTCACTAATCAGTGGTGTAATTTTTCACCAAGCCGCGGTCGTTGAGAGTACACAGGTCGCGCGTGCATGACTTCGGGAAACTCATTCAATGGGCAAATGCCGTTAGCTGTGAATCTCATTGACGGTGCCCGTGTAGCAGCGAAAACAAAAAGCTATTCAAACGTAATGTCATTAGCTGCGAATGACATTCAACGTCCCGTGTGACAGGGGTATAACTGAAGCATTTCCTTCATTGTGCCGCCCACGTACTGATTGGCGCGACAAACTGGCGACTCTGGACGTCCGCTCGAACATCCGCTCCCACCATGGCCATCGCCGACGACAACGCCTCCGCCATGCCCGGTAGCGGACCCTCCAGCGCAGTCTGCGCTGTCCCTTCGCCTTCCCCAGTTCTCGCCGGCCGATCCTCAATTCTGGCTCGGTCAAGTCAGCAGCCAGTTCACTATTGGCCGCATCACCACCAAGGCGCGGAACTTTCATCACGTTGCTTTACGCTACCACCTGAGATTGCCGCTGAAGTCCGCGACCTCCTTATAACTCCACCCGCCTCAGCCCCGTTTGACACGTTGGCTGCTGAGCTCTTCAAGGGAACAGCCGTCCCGGAACATTGCCGCCGGCAACAGCAGCTCATCTCCTCCGAAGAGCTGGGGGACCGCAAACCAACACTGTTCCTGTGGCGGCTCCAGGAGTTATTTGGCGGCAAGGCTGCCACCTTCGGCCAAGCCTTCCTGCGTGAGTTTTCGCTTCAGAGCTTGTCGTCTTCGGTTTGCCTGGTGCTTGTGGCCGGCCAGGGTTGTCTATGGAGAAGCTCACTGAGCTGGCGGATTCCGTCATTGACGTTTCCTACTCCACAATTTCTCTCGGCGCAGTATCCCAGTCTCCCAACCCGCCATCATCTCTTCCCTCCCGCGTGGACCTTCCGAGCCTCCGTGACGACTTCCATGCGCAGATCACGCGTCTCTTCGACCAAATCACCGCACTGTCGACCTCCCGCTCTCTTTCACCTTCCTGTCGCCAGACCTCACTTTGCGGACGTAGTGCCACACCACCTCTTCAAACCTGCGATCGCTGGTATCACCGGTACAATCTGCTAGTCAACATGCGCAGCAAGTGTCTCGTGGACGCCGCGACGAACATATCTGTTCAGGGCCTCGGTCTTCGAGAATCGCTTGCCAGTATACCCAGCCCATACCAGACGGCATACGAGATCATCCTGGAAGATCGCCCTTCTCTTCTCCGTCCTTCCAAGTTCGTACTGCCCGTCAAACACCAGGTCACGCATCCCATTGTGACCACTGGCCTGCTCACACACTCTCGAGCCCGTCGCCTTGCTCCAGACCATTTACAGATCGCCCGCCATGAGTTAGAACACATGCTGGAGGTCGGCATTAACCTACCTTCATCTAAACCGTGGCCGTTCTCTCTACACATGGTTCCGAAGAAATCCCCAGGGTACGGGCGCCCCTGCGGCGATTACTGCGCTCTCAACAATGCTATCATTCCGGACCGTTATGCCCTACCTCACATCGCGGACTTTACCGCCGCGCTGCATGGCGCCTCAATTTTCTCTAAAATCGATCTTGTCAAGGCCCACCGCCAAATCCCTGTAGAACCATCCGATGTACCCAAAACTGCAATATTCACAACAATCGGCCTCTTCGAATACCTCCGCACGCCATTCGGTCTCCGTAACTCTGGCCGGACATACCAACGCTTCGTGGACACAGTTACAAGGGGTCTGCCTTTCTGCATAGCCTACATCGATGACCTCCTCGTATACAGCCGCGATATGGAGCAGCACTTGCAACAGCTCCTTCAGATTTTCGACGTCTCTCTGATTACGGCCTGATCATCAACAGAGCAAAATGTGAATTCGGCAAGTCGGAGCTCAACTTCTTTGGCCACCATCTCAGCCGCTACGGCATCCCGCCTCTCCCTTCAAAAGTCCAGGCCATTCAAAACTTTCCGCACCCTGGATTGCAAGCTCCGTGAATTCCTCAGCCTTATCAATTTTTATCGCCGTTTCATCCCTCTCAGTGCTGCACTGCTCAAACCATTGACGGATATGCTTAAATGCAGGAAAGCAAACTCCGCACAACTGGCAAGGTCTTCAGCTGCTCTGAATTCTTTCCAGGCTGCTGGAGCGAAACTATCCGACCTCGCTCTTCGTGCCCATCCGCGCCCTGATACACCCCTACACCTCATGACCGACGCCTCCGACTCCGTCGCCGGAGCCGGGCTACACCAGTTCGTGGATGGTTCTTGGAGCCCTCTATCTTTTTTCTCCCGCAAGCTTTCCGCTGCCGAAAGCCGCTACAGTACTTCTGGCCGTGAACTTCTTGTCATGTACATGTCCGTGCGGCATTTCAAGCACCTCCTAGAAGGTCGGCATTTCCACATCGTCACCGACCACAAACCACTTATTTTTGCCATCAAATCGGGGAGCGGTAAATTCTCGCCCTGTAAAATCCGTCACCTTTCGTACGTGGCAGAATTCACGACCGACATCAGACATGTGCAAGGTCTTAATAATGCCCCGACGGATGCTCTGTCACGTGTTACTGCTTCCCTCGCCTCTGCTGCTCCATCACCGAACCTCGACTGTGCCTTCGGCACTTCGGCCGGCACTCCGCGCACTTTGGTCCCCTCTGGTTTCGTCGTCTTGTCTTCGACGCCCTCCATGCTATGTCCCATCCCGGAATTCGCGCCACGCAGCAACTTCTCACAAAACGTTACGTCTGGCCCAGCAACAAAAAGGACGTGCGCGCTTGGGCCCGTGCCTGCCTGGCTTGCCAGCAGTATAAAACTCAGCGACACACGACCTCTCCCTCCGCCGTCAGCCCGTTTCGACAACGTCCACATCGATATCTTGGGTCCCTGGCCAACTTCGCTGGACACTCGTATCTTCTTACTTGCAACGATCGGTTTACTCGCTGGCCCAAAGCGTACCCTCGCCTGACGCCAACAGTGACCTCATCGCCAGAACATTCGTCGCCGGCTGGGTCTCTCGGTACGGGGTTCCCTCGACCATCACCACTGACCGTGGCGCCCAGTTTGAATCTTCACTTTTTAATAACCTTATGACTTGGAACTTGCCGAATTAGAACTACATCTTACCATTCCATCGTCAACGGTAAAATTGAACGCTTCCATAGTTCGTTAAAAATGTACCTCAAAGCCCAACTCGACACCACCCACTGGACTGCCTCCCTACCACTGGTTCTGCTCAGCCTCCGTGCTACACTGAAACAAGATCTCCGTTGCACTACGGCAGAGGTTGTCTTCGGCTCACCCCAGCGTCTTCCTACCCCGCCCATACCGATTACATGACACAGCTCCGCTATTTTTGCCGTCATCTCAGAGCGCGACATCTCCGTCGCCAGTCTCGACCATCTTCACATGTACCATCTAAACTAGCGACTTGCACGCACGTCTTTGTTCGCCGAGACTATGTCCGCAAGCCCCTTACGCGCCCATACGACGGTCCCTTCCGTGTACTCGAAAGAACATCGAAGTTCTTTTAGGACGACCTTCCTGGGCGGACTGACACCATTTAAATCGACCGCTTGAAGCCAGCCTTCACAGAAGACGCCCCGCCCACTGGACCTTTATCTGTGCTTTCTCTGCCCCAACCAGGCGGCCCACCTCCGCCATCTTTCCCTGCCACTCCTCAGAAGTGAAAGTATCGTTCCGGCTCCCAGCTTCACCGGACTCCTTCACTAGGGGGGGGGGGGGGGGGGGGGGAGGGCTACTGTAGCAGCGCCAGCGACCTTACGCAGCAGGAGCAGCAACAGCCGCCGAAGATGATGACGCCGAATTGCAGCCGAACTGAGCTCCCTCCTCGTGCCGGCTGTCACCACTTCGCGCACTTTAGCGTGCGCACCCTGACACCCTTAGAGCGTGTGGGGGTAGTGGTCTCGCTCGCAAAGGAGATGCCCTCGACTCAGCGTGGCAAGCTCAGCCGGAGACCAGCTACCAAGTGACAAGGGGGTTGGTCGTTTGGTGCCCGGCTTTCGCCGGTCGCAAGTCAGAGAATGGGTCGGAGCCAAAGGTTCACAAAACAAAACAAAGTTTATACAGCTAAGAGACGATACAGAGGAAGTTACAATCACTCGTACGAGCACATACAAAGTGATTCACAAATACAATGCAACTCATGCAAAGTCACAATAGAGAGAGGTACAATTCAACAAAATCTTTGCACCTAAAATGTACTAACACAGATAGAGACAAATAATGAAAACACAATTTGTTCACCGGGCACAGCGACAGTCCGACGAATCAGCCTTTTTCATGACGCGACTGCGCATGCGCCCATCCCCTGGCGGCGATGTCGCGAAACATATTGGAAGGGTCGCGCGCTCCACTCGAGACCGGCCGTGCAAATGTAAACAAACCGGCTTCCTACGCGGGGTGCGTTGCTGCAGCCGTCGGGCATTCAACGCGACGCATTTGGCGATACCTACGAAATATGTTGCATACGGCTGCAATGCCCAATATGTAAAGGGAAGCAAACTCGGATTTTTTCGCTTTCCGAGCGCTTCCCGGGACAGCCTTCGACGCGAAGCGTGGATAAAAGCAGTTCGCCGGCTCGACGATCGTGGCTGCCCTTGGGCACAGTCAAGCACGTCAAGACTGTGGGGGAATCACTTTGTGACAGATACGGACGAGGTACTGTGTTTAAATGCGTGTGAAGTCTATCACGAAGTGTTTTATTCATGGGCAGGAAGGCCTCGAATGTCACCGCGGCACCCAAACTTCGTTCCGACGCTTTTTGCTTTCTCAAGCAAGAAGGCCAAATGGGCAAGTGCTGTGAGCCGCTTTCAACGCGCGATGGAGCGGGCAACGAGAAAAAAGCTACGAGAGCATTTCCGCATGGTGCTAAAATTTTGTCATAGTCACCTATGGAAATTTCCTTGTTTATGCCACCACACCCTGGGTAATCCCCCGGTGTGGGTATGTGCCATGTATTAAGAATCAGAAGAAGGTGCGTTATGCGTTTGTTCGCATCATATCCATGATGAAGAGCTCTGCGCGGTATCACCGGAATGGATCAATGTGCGCCTCTCGCGCTCGTCTTTATGGACGCGCAAGCTTGTTTAACCTATGCAGCTGTGTGCTGTTGAAAAATACAGTGAAATGCTGGTAGAGCTGCTTTGTTGCGAGTACGCTTGTGCTTTTTATAGCTCATGTAGCTTTTCTGCAGCGCTTGAGCACAACGATTGCTTGTGAAAACTGTTGTCCCCAGTCGTTTTCTGTACTACGGCGTGCCCGATGTAGTATCCACCTTTCATGAATGGCAGGCATATATAGCGGAAAAAACCAACCTCACTGAAAGGGGATATTTCATTGAACAATATGTTCCGAATGTAGCCTTCATCTCTGAAGCGGCGGCCCTTGCTAAGCTGGTGTTTGCATCGCATGCCGGATGATCGGAGATACTGAAGAATTTGCTCTTCGGTGGTCACTGCAGCCTGCCTCGGATTTCACACCCAGATATCAGTCAACCCTAGAAATCCTCCAGGTACCAGGTGCTGCCCAGGACACGCCATCGTCGACAGATTCCAACAAAACATGCTCCGGAGCGGCACTCTGTCCGGCCGGGTTGGGCGCGCAGTACCCTACCAGGGAGCTTCCAGCGTTGTACGCGAGGTGGCAGCACAGGAAAATGAAAAAGGCGGATTGAGGAGCACGACGCGGCCGATTCGCACACAGGCGCACGTTGCCTCGCTGGTCCGTCCTTGGCTGGTCGAGTGGTGTTCTCCCGGGAGTCGAGCTGGCGCGCTTCTCGGAAGCTTAAAGGGACACTGAGGAGAAATTGAAGTTGGCTTGTATCGATAGAATACCAGCTCCTGATCACAAAAACGCCGCTCTTACTGAAAACAAAGCTCTTGTAAGGTAGAAAATAGCAAGAACCAAAATACAGGTATCGCCACCACAGGCCAATCTCGCAAGTACAAGCGTGGTGACGCCATAGGAAAAGAGACGCCACCTTGGAGGAATTTTCAATCCTTCTTGAATTCGCGAATCTCTGAGGCTGACAAAAATAGGTTCCGCAGATCAGTAATGAAGTAAGTTTTGTTTTAAAACCAATAGTGCACTGGCAGGCAAAAAACAACCTGAATGTTGGAAGCAAAGAAAACGGATGCTTGGCGGCGCCGCAGGCGGCCAGGAGAGTTTCGATTTGTTATGGCGCTTCGCGTCTATGAGCTTTGCGTGCCCCGTGGTTTTGTTTTTGACGCGCATCGATTTACAAGCGCCGAACAGCAGAGGAACTCCAAGTGCCGCTTCAAGTGCTAGTCAACCTTTCAAGGAGCCTGTTAAGGCTTGTCAGATGATCGCCACGGTCGATGAAAAGCTATGATGGCACGATGGCCGGTGATCGTACAAGGCAGCACTTGTGTATTCGCACGCTTGCCCGGCGAAGCATTCCCGGCTGTGCCAGTCAACTTCAAACTACTTAACGGAAATCGTTTATTAGGGACGGGAGACAAGGTACAAGGCAGTTCAGAAACATTGCTGATGACCTAGCTCTGTTAGGCCAGGATATACCTAGCGAAAGCGCGGAGATTTTTGCATCAGAAGAGTGCATTCACTAGATGCGCCTTTATTGGCAGCTGTAACTTGAGCCGTCGTGGCGGAGCGGTAGCCTCTCCGCCTCAAACGCCGAAGGCCCTGGTTCGATTCTTAACCTCGGCACCGGACTTCTTTTCTTTTATTTAGTGAGTGGGTGGGGGGTTTCAGTGGCTCCCATGGATGCCGCTGCTGAATACGTTGGTTAGCGGTTAAGCGCAGGATTAGTGAAGGCGCGCTTATGCTGCGGCGAGGCGCGCGCGCCCTGCACGGCGAAGTTACGTCGGTCAAAGCGAAGACCCCCTGTACTCCAACTGCGCTTGACCGCCGACGCGTTCGGCGGCTTCGGCGCACTCTGACCGCATTGGCGAGAGATTGGAGCATGTATCTATTTCGCGCCGAGTGCACCAGCCGCCGCCGGCCCAGCTAGACTGATTTGGCTCTGCGGCGAGGTGCGCGTTATATTCAATAGCTGCGGCAGTTCGGCGGAGCTGTTCTTTTCGAGCTCGGCTATCTTAATCCATTCACAGTACATACCTGAATGTACATGCAAGTTGGCGAGAGAGCCAGATCCAGTGGACCCGTTGGATCTAGCGGAATCCGTTGAAGCGTCGTGCGCCGGCTTTGGTTTCAAGCCGCCGACTTTAAACGCGATCGCCCTCGAGCACCCATTTGTTTTTTTTGCAAAGAATAAATAAATAACTTGGCCCTTGCAACCGTGGGAGACCTCGACGCTGCCTGCTGCGCCGTGCAACCGCTCCGTTCAATGAATCACAATCCGTTGGCCCCAAAGCCCCAGCCAGCCTCCGATGGGCGCAACGCACCCCTCGAGACTCCCCACACTGGGGTTATGATATTTAGTTTGCAACGGCTGCTCTCTGAGGAAGGGGGAATCCACCCGCCGGCGCCTAACCTAACCGTGCTCCCTCAAAAGCATCGCACGCACTGTGGGGCTGAGGTCGCTGAAATGCAGGCCGCAGTTTTTGCGAGAACTACGCCGTCGGGTTCGGGAACAGGATCCATCGTAACGCTGGCAAGACGCCGGTGCAAACGTAAACGAAGCGACGGTGGCGACCCCCGATAGATGCCTTCAACGTGCGGCGGCGGTAGCTTTCGTTTCGGCAGCTGCTAGGCCGCACCGCTAGCAACCAGAAATCACGGAGTGTCCGTTTACGTCACGTTTCACGTCACTCCGTTCTGTGTCGTCATAAGAGTTCTCCGTGTCGTCATAAGAGTTCTCGAGTTTGAATCGGAGCGGCGGGAAAAAATGTTTCAACTTCGAATCCAAATTTCTTTGAAATAAATGCATCTTTCGCTCCCGGACAAGCGGCAACAAATCCATGAAATGCCGAACTATCAGATATTGCTAAAAAAAACTTTGATAGGGTTCTCCTCAGCGTCCCTTTAAACGGCGGCTCGGGATAACAGACAGCGGTTGCAGCCACTCATTTACAGGCGCGGACCGCGTCTGTTTGTTCTTCGTGCCAAGGCAGGCGCGCACATACACGCAGCTTTAACCGCACGAACTCCTTCTCCTTCTTGCGCCGGGCGCGCGACCCCATTGGTCGAGCGCGGAAACGACCTTCTAGAACAATCTAGGTCATTCGCGGCACGCTGAGTCATCGGTGCCGGAGCGAAGGCGGGGGGGTATCCTTTGGCGCGAAAGGTTAACCCCTTTCCGTCGACAACAAGCAAAAACTTCTCCGACATTCGAGAAGAATCGATGCCGCGCGTGTCTATGTTTACTTTGGCGCCCCGACAGCGCGCTGAGTGAAATGCACTGTGTGCTCCCGGGGTTTCTTTCCCGCTGTTTTTTGTTTTACTTTACCGCAGCGCGGACGCGATTGCTTAGGCGCAGCGCCGGTTTGTTTCGAACATGCGCAGAATTTTGTGACACTGGCATCACGCGCCGTTCGGCTTCGCGCCTTCATACGTTCTAGCATTTCAGCCAGGAAATCACATTTCCTTCATCGCGCCGCCCTCATACTGATTGGCGCGACAACATCCCCTCCAGAAGTTTCTGTCTTCAGTTTCCTCTGCAAAGGCTGGGCGACCTTCCCCGTACCGCTGCTGCATAGCTGCGGCGTGGCGAAGCAAAGCGCGAGGTTGACGGCGATCGTCAACACGAAAGGCTGTTCGGCGTGTACTCTTCACGCAGGTACTCGTTCATTTCCTGCGGACGTTGGCCGAAGCGTGGTCGTGGAGCGTGAACGGCAAATCCCCGCAGAACGATACGTCGGTACGGGCAGCGACAAAGATGGCCGGCCTCACCGCAAGGAAGCACAACGGCCGGTTGTTGGAAGTCCTCCAGGCGACGCATTTCCTGGGGATTGAGCGTCGTTCGAAGGCGGGGGGAGGGGGGGGGGGGGGGGGCGGTGGCAGGACGGCGGCGTTCGAGAACAAGTTGTTCATGTCGGACAGGATGTAGGGGTTGTCGTTAGGGATGCGGAGTGCGTACTGCAGCATCGTAGGTCATGGCTTGGGGTTCTGTGGCAGCCGGGGTGCCAAGTGCCTGCTGAACTTCTTCCCGCACCACATCCGTGAGCGCCGCTGCTTGGGGTTGTGCTGAGGATGGCAGCAGTCGTCGTAGCTCCTCGCGGACGATTTCGCGAATAACTTCCCGCAGGCGGTCGCTGGTGGTGGTCATTCATCGTGTCCGGACGAATTGCAGAGACATAAGCAGGGTGGTTCTACAGCCGAGTCCGAACCTCGATAGTCTTCCCGATGGTGCAGGCTCCTTGCATGAATTCCTCAATGATTTTTGGCGGCTGGCAGATGAGGCTGGCAAAGAATTGTTCTTTGATGCCGCGCAATAAAAACTGTGCTTTCGTTTTCTCAGTCGTACGATGCGCCCATATCGCGTCGATCACTGGTGTTGAAGTTGCGTTTTCAGGTACGTCCGCTTGGGTGTTGTTGGATGACTGCTCCGGCACGGTGGTCTTGCCAAGCGAATCAGAAGATTTTCGTGTCATCACGTTGTTGGTGCTAGTTTCTGTAAGCTGTCTGCATTGCTGACGCTGGTCGACCGGTGCGGTGCTGGTTTCTTCGTCAGGGAGCAGCACTAGATGACGTCTGTTTCGGCGTATGGCTCCCCCTTCAGTCTGGACTCAGTAGGACCTTGGTGTCGAAAATGGACGAAGGACTTTGCCTCGGGCGCACGTGTCTCGCAAATGCACCTGGTTACCTGCACACAAACTGGGAAGAGGTCTAGCAGCATGACGTCTGTCAAAATACAGCTTTCCTTTCTGTCGGCACTTTTCGCCTTCTTCCAAGAGGCGCCGACTACTCGAGGCTTTAGCACGAGTGGCATGCATGGCACTCTCGAGCGTACGAGAGGGCTCATTAGCAGTTGCGCTGGACTATAGCCGGTTGGCCCCGGGGAATTTCTACAGTTCAGCAAGGCAAGATAGGGTTCTTGCGCTTTCTTAGGCAGCCTTTTGAGAGTCCGTACCATGCGCTCAGCTTCCCCGTTAGCCTGCGGGCAACGATGGCTCGTCGTAACATGCTTGAAGCCGCGGAATCTTGCAAACTCAATGAAAGCAAACGAGGTGAACTATGAACCATTGCCCGATATCACCATTTTCGGGATCCCTTGTCTGGCGAAGATACTTTTCAGATGCTGGATAACCACCTCTGACGATGTTCTTCGATCCAGCAGGCCAGCTCAGGATACGTGGAGTGATAATCGACAACCGCAAAATAGACAGCTCCTTTCACCTCGAATAAATCCACTCCGATTTTTTCCCGTGGAAGCACCGTTGTTTCAGACGGGTAGGTAGGTAAACTCTTTTATTGCGCCCAAAAACAGGGGACCAGTCAAAGGACCGGTTGCGCTGACTTAGAGGAGGTCGGCGGGGATCCTTTGGGATGCCGCGGCCTCCACCGCGCGCTGGATAAGCCAGCGTTGGTCTGCTGGCTTGGAAGTACACAGGAGAGACTCCCACGTCTCTGGGGTGTTTGCGTTGTATCGGTTCAAAAAATTGGGTGCATTCTTGCGCACAGGTTGCGCAGCTGGCTACGGTTCTTGCTATTTCCTGGCTTATGCCTGGCCACCAGACCAATCCTTTAGCATTTGCGCGACTGCGGACGATGTCCTGATGGCCCTCGTGGACTCGTTGCAGCGTTTCTTTCCGCAGCGCTCGTGGCATTACTAGTCTGGAGTCCTTCAGAAGTAGCTTCTTGCACACCTTGATGTTGCCGCGATATGCCCAAAACTGTTTTAGAACTCGTGGTACACGGCCCTTTTTAGGCCAGCTGTGCAAGAACGCTTCGAGCGAAGATGCGCACTCTAGATACTTTGCCGGCTCTGAGCGTATGCGGTCTAGTATGCTATCCGAGAGCGCATATCGGACAACTGCGTCCACGTTTGCCGAGACGTTAACTTCAGACAGTTCTCCGATGGCTAGTGACGTGTCCATACCTCTATCCCGAGAAAGAGTTTCCGCCATAGCGATTCTTTTACCCGAGACGTGTGCAAGCGTGAACGAGTATCTCATGAGACGCATCTTGAACCTTTGAATTCTAGGTGGACGAGAATCGAGGGGATCACGACCTAGCAACTGAAGGAGGGCTTGTGATCTGTCTCAAACATACACGTGAGACCTCTCAGGAATTCGTCGAAGCGCTCCGCTGCCCCAGTCAAAGCCAACGCTTCCTTCTCGATCTGCGCATACCTCTGCTCAGTTTTTGTGAGTGATCTAGAGGCATATGCTACAGTACGTCTGTCGCCTGAGGGCTGATCTTGGAGTAAAACTGCACCAAGTCCTTGCGAAGACGCGCCCGCCGACACGATTGTCGGGTACTCGGGGTTGTACCTTGCTAGGCACCTGTTTGAGCTTACAGTAGCCTGGATGGATGGATACGGCTGAACCCTTTAAATCGGGCGGTGGCTCAAGCCACCTAACCAAGAATTATGAAATTTTACTCTTATCTTGATTTTTGCCACCAATCAGATAATCTTCGCTTGGTTACTTCTACCCGCTTAAAATCTACTTTCCCTTCACTGTCCTTAAACCCCATTGTCTTGTATAAATCAGCCCTGCTGCTTTCCACTGTAGGGTGAAGCCCTTTACAGAAAAGTATCAAGTGTTCAGCCGTTTCCTCCTTCTCTCCGCACGCAACGCACAACGTGTATATCTCAAGGTACCTGACTCTATATGTCTTAGTCCGCAAAACTTCCGTCGTGGCCTGAAACAACAAAGAGCTTCCCCTACAATTATCATAGATATTTTCTTTGGCAATTTCTTGCTTAAAAATCCTGTATGTTCCCAGTGCTGATTTGGTCAGCATCCCTGTCTTCCGCAGAGCTCTCTCTGTTTCTTTAACCTTTTTCTTAACTTATAACTGCTGATTTGCCCCCCTACTGCTGTCCAGATATTTCCTTGTCAATTTTCTAGTCGGCTTTCTCCATTTCGTATCAACATTCCTTATTTGCAAGTATCTGAAAACTTTCCTAGCCCACTGCTTTTCCCCCATTTTTCTCAATCGCTCCTCGAATGCTATCTTACTGCTAGCTTCTCTGCTCTCGAACGACGCCCATCTCATATCACCTTGTACCCCCTGATTTGGTGTATTGCAATGTGCTTCCAAAGCTAGCCTCCCTACGCCACGTTTAATTTCTAGCATTGCTTGAACATCTAGTCGTATGCACAGGACCGCATTACTGAAAGTCAGGCTAGGAACCATCACCTCTTTCCAGATCCTTCTTACCACTTCATACCTACTGTAACACCACAGTGATGAATGGATGGATGGCTAGCTAGCTAGCTAGCTTTTGGTTGCGTGTTTTATTCTTTGGATTGATGTGTAAAACATTACTATACACTGAGGCCGCCGCGGTGGCTGAGTGGTTATGGTGCTCGGCTGCTGGCCCGAAAGACGCGGGTTCGATCCCGGCCGCGGCGGTCGATGTCAGTTCACGTTAAAGAACCTCAGGTGGTCGAAATTTCCGGAGCCCTTCACTACGGCGTCTCTCATAGCCTGAGTCGCTCTTGGACGTTAAACCCCCATAAACCATAAACCATTACTATACACTGATCACCATTTTTCATTTGCCATTAACCTGTTTCGGTTTCAACAGATAGTGCTGAAAAAGGGTGCGACATCTAAGCTCAGTACTGGTGATGTTCGGAATGAAGAGTCTGCGGTGTAATCACGCCTTCGTCGTTGTGATTTACTACATCGCTATGTCTTGCACGTCACTAACAAGAAAATATGCAGCCGAAATTCGGTGTCTACTCAATGCCGCAGCCAGCCGCATTATTTCCTTCCATTTTGTGTTGCTTTGATTAAGCCACCACTACAAGGTCAATAAATCTTCGAAGCCACCAAATAACTGATTTCATCATAGGATTTCATGAGAATGGTCATCTAGATTATGAAAGAAAGCATAAAAAATGATTTCAGAGAATAGTCATGGTACTGTGTAGTCATGGTGGTGCCAGCGACTGCTCTATTTAAAAATAATAAACAGCATCTATCCACTAAACAAGGATGCAAGACCGAAGCGCCAATGTCATTCCGTGGCAGAATATAATCATGATAATGACGGGATTAAATACCTAGCCGATATATTTGTACACAACTTTTTGTGTCACTTTATGCCGATAAATTGAAATACTGATGGAAAGCTGTAGATGCTCAAGGAATTGTGCTGACAACCGTTTGGTCTGCCGTGCCCAGCGGTCAGGAAACAAACCGGAACGCCGGAACTTCGAGCTTGGACTACTTAGCGCAGTGAAAAGTAAAAACACGGCTCGTATTTGAAACTTCTTCCCTGTGTGCACGTATAGCTCGTTTTTCCGTGTTGGAGCTTGTAGGTGCGCGCAGTGCGTGCAGTACAACGTGCAGCACCAGCCTTGTGGCCTGTTTTGTGGAAGACTGCTCTCCAAGATAAGTTAGTAAATTTATGTCAGTACTAGCTTTGGTTTTCAGTAGACACTTTGGATGCTACACGTGGAAACGGCACAACACACATGTGTATGTACAAAGGCTGCAGTGAAGCTGCGCCGCTGCTCTGCTAGTGCCTGGCTCACGTGGTTAAACTATCAGCTTGTGTGCAATTTTGTAGTTATGCATAAATCTCTCATGCACTTCTCGGGTGCATTATGACTAGCGTTGTTTGCATGCTGATAATCTTAACATGCGACCACCGCCTTGTCAACCACGGGCTCTGACAAAGCGGGGCGTTTCCACCGTAGTACCGCGTTTTGCATTGAAGTGGTTCGCCGTTTTCTACATTTTTCGACAGCAACAACTGATGCCCGAGCAATTGAAAGCCTTTGAAACGGCATTCACGACGTTGGTCCAGGATCGCTGCGGAGTCCATGTAAAACGTTAGGCGGCTACTTAGGCGTTTCACATGGCTTTGCTAGTAATGCAAGGAATTTTTGCATGTTGGCGGTATGGCTTGCGCGTATTTTTAAGCCTAGTAGTTATGCTAGACCGTAAAGTTCCTGTCGGGAGAGCAAATTTTTTAGCTAGTGAATACGCCTGACGCGTGTAAAGCTATCGAGAGTGTCGACAAGCGCAGTGTGGAACGCGTCAAGCATAAGCTTGCTCCATATATTTATGGCTTTACCTTGCATAATTGCGTTTCAGAAAAAGGAGGGGACCAAAGCCACAGTATCTTGTCTGAGTGTTAGCGTTCACGAAAAAAAAAGGATTCAGTCGGTACAGTGCCGACTAACTTGCTGACGAAGTCAAGACAAATGTGCTTGTGGCCACCTCAAGGCACTACACAGTCAGCCATTGAGCAGATGGCTAAGAAGAGGTTAGAGCCACTACTGGACTGGCAGCGATTCCCTTGTAGGGTGTTGGGATATGCAGGTAAGAAAAGAGATGTGCTTTCTAGAAACTCAATTAATACATTCTTTTTAAGTTTTTATTTTCTTCCCTAGTCATAGAGTTGAAGAAAAAGTTAAGTTATCGTGTTCAATAAGAGTTGAAGATACCGCAGAGCAGTAGTCACACGCTTGAAATGTAAACACGGGCAAGCACGTGCACATTATGATGAGTGAGGCTTCCAGTGAGGCTCAAAAAAGCAATACATTTTGCTAATTTCTACTTTCATCTCTCATATTGCACTTTAGTTTGGGGAGTTACAACTATCAATAATTCCAATAAACTGGAGCGACCACAAAATGTGTTACGAATTCTTGAGAACTTTTATGGAAACCCTAGTCAGCTATCTACTGATCCCTTCTTTAGTAAACATAATATGCTTAAAGCAACTAAATTATAAGATTACAAACCGTCTCTTTATATGATAAACATAACCTTCAAAATAATACACACCCTCTGTTGCATGCTTACGGCTTACGTAGGGAACTAAAACCAGTTCCGCGTACCCGAACAAATTACGGCCGGTCCAGTCTTGACTACCGCATACCATCACTGCATAATAAACTTAAAAACCACATTGACTGCACGGCACCGCTTAACACATTTAGACACGAATTGCCAATTTTCTGAGGAAGCAATAAATAATACTGCGATCCAAATAAATGACACTGGCCATAAGAACTGACCCCACTACTCGACCGACGGCGAACTATTGATTTTTTTAAATGTATTGAAATATTACTTTATAACTATTCGCGAAGTGTAAACACTGCATTTGCTATTTTTATAAGCTTCATGTTCATATTCATTTTTGACATCAGCTGTGTGTATCATTCTTTAGGAAGTGTAAGCACTGCATTTGCTCTAAATATAAGCTTCATTTTCATATTATTTTCATTGTGCTGTGAAGTCCACTGCGTGATGCTGCCTGTAGGCCCCCAGGGCGCAGTCAAGCCGTCTGTGACCGCTTTTTGCCTGGGGCACCCCCAACTTGTAGGTTGGAAATAAAGTGAATTTGGATTTGGATTTGGACATGGGGGTAACCAGGAGTGGTTCTGCATTTATCCCACTGCAACTAACAATGAACGGCAAGCTCTACAACAGGCAACTAGGCGTTTGTCGTGCAACAGGACGCGTAGAAAACACTCGAAGCTTGCATATTCAACATCAGTAGCTTCATTCCGGATACCAGGTAAATATTTTCAAATCAGAGATATACCTGCCGCAATGAAAGGAGCAGCTAGAAGGAAACTCGGGATAAAATAGAGCAGATGTGCGCTAATTAAGTGCCCAGGGCATATCGAAGAAGTGGCGGCACCACTCGCGCTACCAGTGCGTATCAACTTCATTTCTTTGCTACAACCTATACTGAATTAGGGATGCTAACGTATCAAAGTCACATAGTCAAAATTGCTAGGAAAATATTGTGTGATTAATTCTTAGAGAAAACACTGATAGGATCGAATCAGTCTCTCTGTGTCCTAAAGAAATAAAGGATATACTGGGTTACTGGCTACATCCGGCATGCCTTTAGCCTGAGCCTTCAGATCACGTAGATGAGTCATAAATATGAATGTGCTGGATCTGTACGATGTCTTTTTAGCCACAGCCGAAACTAAAGTCTGAAAAACAAGATTCCTATGTGTTACATTTCAAGTAACCAATATTATTGCGTTTTAGCCTTGGCAATGCAACCCATGTAATATTGTTAAGCTGAAGCACGAATTTCTTGCTTTTTCCTAATGAATTTGGCTGTTTGTTCGTTTCAATAAAAAATATGCTACAAAAATTGGATTGGATTAAGTTTATGTCCACATCGCGATGTCCTATACGTGAAAAATATCCCACAAAAATTGGACTAGATTAAGTTCATATCCACATCGTTATGTCTCGGATATGTAATTGGGAAGCAAGACCGAAGTGAACTTCAGATGCAGCTCAAGAATGGCAGTGTAACCCCTGAGATCTTAATAATGTAAGTTAGCTGGTTATTAAAATATTTACAGTGGTTTTTCACTATCAGCAAAATAGTGTAATCGAGGTATAAAAGCTTTCTTTGTTCATTTGCACTATTCATTTCACCTGTTACCAAACGTTCTGCCTAGGTTAGGATTCAGAAAACTACCTTTTTATTCATCACAAACCGCAGTCTAATTGCTCAGAAAGATCGCCCACAGTGCCAAATGCCTAAATGTTTTTTCTTCATTCCTTTTGAATGAAATAATAAGGCAACAAGTCATCTAGCGTGAAGTTATTGTCAATGGAGTTGTAGGCATGGAGAATACTTCACAGAGAGAGAGAGAGCGCGCAGTTTTAAAAAAAAATTGTTTCTTGCCTGAATCCTGAACTCAAATTACTGCCAAGTTCCGGTTTCTTTAAGTCACGAGTTTCTGCGAGGCAAGCTCTGTTGGAAACCAGCAGTTTTGGTAATAGGTTTAGTTTACCACAAGTGTGCACCCCTTGATGCTTGCCATGCCTAATTTTGCTGCCTTGTATCTGCTACAACCTAGTTTCCTATGCAAACGCCTGGGCAAAAATGGCACTAGCAGAAGAGACTTCACACTTGGAGTCTGAAGACTCTACTGACGAGGATTGTGTTTCGCCAAGAATGGGTAAGTCTTTTTTCCTTTTAAAGTTTTGTGCATTTGTCAACATTTGCTTGAGTGCAGACTGTAGGCGCATACAGATAATGCAATGCAGTTGTATACAACCCAAGAAAAAGCAGCATGCTCTTTAATGAAGGCTCTTCAGCGATTGGTGTCTTGCGACTTTTCTGATGTCGCAGTTATTCCGAGTAAGCCATGGTGAACCCCCTTTAAGTGTAGAATACCTTAGGAACCTATGATTTTCTAATATAAAGTTAATGTTCAACAGCCTCTGAAGCGAACAGCAGTTTACTATAGGTAGCGAGGTGCTGGAGGTGGTAGGGGAATACGTCTACTTAGAGCAGTTAGTGACCACAGAGCCCGATCATAAGAGAGAAATAACTAAAAGGATCAGATTGGGATGGAGTGCATTTGGCACATGCTCTGAGATCATGAATCGCAAGTTATCAGTATCACTTGAAAGGAAAGTACACGACCGCTCAATCTTACCGGTACTCGCATATAGGGCATAAATTGGAGGGCAACGAAAAGGGTTCAGCTTAAATTGATATCAACACCGAGAGCTACGGAACAGGAAATGATAGGTGTAACGTTAAGAGGCATGAAACGTGCAGAGTGGGTCAGCGAACAAACGTGCGTTTCTGATAATATAGTTGAACTCGAAAAGAAATGGGCAGGGCATGTAACGTGAAGGCAAGGGTAACGCACTGAATTCCAAGGGAAGGGAAGTGTAGGAGGGTGCAGCAGAAAGACAGGTGACCGAATGAGATTAGGAATTCTGCGGTGATTATGTGGATGCAGCTGGCATCAGGCCGGGTTAATTGGAAAGACGGGTAAAGACTTCGCTGAAGTGGGTGTAGTCAGGTTGGTGAAGATGAACCCTCTTTCATCTGCCTTAACCTGTGGTGTCAAGCTAGAAGGCCTAAGGGGATTATCTACGACACAATGAGAATCAACTAACACCACTGACTGCAGGGAAGCCCTTTGAGGGGCAAAATCTGCTTTGTTGCTTCATTTGTATCCAACTATCCAACTATAGTATCATACTGTGTTTCCTGTGTACAACCTCCGAGTCTGTATGTTACTCATTTAATGAAGTGGCATCTCAATAGAGGGGTGAGTGGTGCGTGGCTCAAGGAGATACAGCTGCACCACATTAGTGGGGGGGGGGGCAGTGACACTGCACTTGTCAAATGGTCTCATTTACTCTGTATGAGCTCTTTGTTTCAAATCCGAAACTCATTCTTCTATTTCATTTGTTATGGAGACACCACAAAGCAGCAGGTAATGGCATTGAAGTGACCAAGCCCATACATAAATCATGCGGATTTTGTTTCACACTCATCCTTTTCACTACACCGCAAATGTTCTTGAGGATAATTCCTTTCCCTGTCATAAGGAGATGGGGCAGGGGGCTCTAGTTGGAAACTTAAAAACTAATTGAAATCTACTATGGTTAAATGTCTAGGTTTTCAGGCCTTGCAGTATTATCTGCTAGCGAACAGACAAAAAGTATCTACGTTTAAGGAATATAGACACCTAATTCTTGGTTGCTTGTTTTATTGTCTTTAATGACGCACAAGACTTTCCTATGCACAGACCACCATGTGCTATTTGCCTACAGCTGCTGTATAAGTTATAATCGAATTTCAGCTAGACGGTTTCGCTTTTGGTTTCACCAGCCGAGTGATGGCTTTTACGTCTATGGCACGTGACAGATGAAAAATCTGCAATATTGTCACCAAGTGTTGACTGCAATCCGGGGAGCAGAACGACCGCGAAAATGGTGTCCATACAAAACTCTTTATTCAGGCTGACTTGTACCCACAATGGACTGGATCACTCGGCAGCAGTGTAGAAACAAGAGTGCTCGGCTATCCTCGGACAGAGTGCCCGCGCTGTTGCCTGTGCTTAATTTAAAGCTGATAGCCAACTTTCGAGATATAGTGTTCAAAGCTACTAGAACATTCTGGAACAACGAAAAATGAGCTCTGCCTGGATGCGGTCAATCGAGATAAATCTGGTCCCGTTTTGCACCGCAAAACAAAGCGATAAACGGCGTGCTGGCAGCTTTGAAGCATGAACAAACAAACAATGCAAATATTTGCGGCATTACTCTCCTTCCAAATAAGCATCGACCCGATGCATTAAAACAAAGAGGGCGACTAGCAACAAATGAAACGGACCATGCGAAAATAACCGCAGTGTGGAAACACAGCATCCTTTAGCGCGCATAATGTGGATTTACACGGACGACATGGTCAACTTCCGGTGGTACGCGGCGTCGCCGGGATGCAGTCATTGCGTCTGGGATGACTTCGTAACCCTGTTCACCTAGCCGACGAAGAACTTTGTACGGACCGAAATAGCGGCGCGAAACCTTTTCACTCAATCCACGGTGGCGAATGGACATCCATACCCAGACTTGGTCTCTTGGCTTGTATTCCGCGTTGCGTCTTCGTAGGTTCTAGCGTCTGGCGTTGGTCTGCTGCTGGTATTTGGTGCTTAATCGGGCAAGTCTTCGGGCTTCTGCGCGTTGAAGGCAGGCGGCGATGTCGACGTTGTCTTCCTCGGCAACGTTGGGCAGCATGATGTCTAGCGTGGTCGTGGCCTCCCTGCCATGGACAAGCCTAAAAAGTGTCATCTGGGTCATCTCCTGCACGGCGGTGTTGTAGGTGAAGACTACGTAAGGCAGGATGAAGTCCCAGGTCTTGTGTTCGGCATCGACATACATGGCGAGCATATCGGAGATGGTTTTGTTCAGGCGCTCGGTCAGTCGGTTCGTCTGCGGATGGTATGCAGTTGTCTTCCGGTGGCTGGTTTGGCTGTAGCGCATTATGGCTTGCGTTAGTTCCGCCGTGAATGCTGTTCCTCTGTCCGTAGGGGGCGTCGTTCGGGCTGAGGAATGCGTACTGCAGCGGTGTAGGTCACGGCCTAGGGTTCGGTGGCCGCTGGGGTGCCAAGTGGCTGTTACACTTCTTCCTGCACCACATCCATGAGAGTCGCAGCTTGGGACTGTGCGGAGAATGGCAGCAGTCGTAGCTCCTAGTGGCCGATTTTGTGGATAACTTCCCGCAAGTTGTCACTGGTGGTAGTCATCGTGTCCGGACCAAATGCAGAGACATAAACAGTGTGGTTGTACTCCCGAGTGCGGATGTCGAGGGTCTTCTCGATGATGCAGGCTTCTTGTATGAATAGGACAAAATGAATTCCTCGATGGTTTTTGGCGGCTGGCGGCCCAGACTGGCAAAGAGTTGTTCTTTGACGCCACGCATTAAAAACTGAACTTTCTTTTCCTCAGTCATATCTGGATCAGCGTGGCGAAAGAGCTGCTTTCTTTCATCCACGTGACCGCGTATGGGCTCATTTGCAAGCTGGATCCGGGACTCGATGAGTCGTTCGGCTCTTTCTTTCCTCGTGACACAGGTGAACGTCTTCAAAAATTCTCTCTCGAATAGCTTCCACGTCGTTAGGGACTACTCGTGATTTTTGTACCAGGTATGAACTGAACCCTCCAGTGAGAAAAATACGCGTCCAATTTTTGCTGCATCATCCCACTTGTTGAATAGGGCCACGTGCTCAAATTGGTCAGACCATTCTTCGGTTGGTTAATGGGGGTTTAACGTCCCAAAGCGACTCAGGCTATGAGAGACACCGTAGTGAAGGGTTCCGGAAATGTCGACCACCTGAGGTTCATTAACGTGCACTGACATCGCACAGCACACGGGCCTCCGGAATTTCGCCTCCATCGAAATTCGACCGCCGCGGCATTCTTCGGGGTCTTCGCCTAGCGATACATTGAAAGTGGGCAGCATCCGCGGCTGCTGCAGTATGATCAGTGTCGACATCTTTGCGAGGTTGCGGTGCTCAAAGCAGCGTCTTTTCGCGGTCGTGCAGGGTCCCGTACTCAGGCTGCTTTCCCTGAAGATTTCGCGTGGCTCGGCGAGCTGCTGGCTCGTCCTCGGGTGCGAAGCGCTGAGGGCTGGTGTCACGACTTGAATGGGGTGTCGGGTACATAGAGGGCCATCCAGCACCTCCACCAGATGTCACGAAGCAGTGACTGCAAACCGGGGTGCTGACGGACAGCAAAAATGGCGTCTAAACAAAACACTTTATTTGGGCTGACTTGTGCGCAAAATGGACTGGATCACACGGCCGCAGTGTAGCAACAAGCATACTCGGCGGTCGTCAGACAGAATGCCCGCCGCTGTCGGCCGTGCCCAATTTAAACCTGATAGCGATCTTTCGAGATAAAGTGTGCAAAGTTACTAGAACATTCAGTAGGAACGTAGAATTGGCTCTGTCTGGGTGCGATCTACTGAGAGAAATCTGGTCGTGTCTTGCATCGCCAACAAAGCGATAAAGCGGTGTGCCGGCAGCTTTGAAGAATCAAAAACAAACACTGCAAAGGTTCGGCGCAATATAATCGCTGCTTCGCCGTTTTGATTCGCTAAAACGCTAAAGTCAACCTGCGTCAAAAACAGGAATCGCAATGAGTGAAGATGCAGCGATTATATCGCAGTTCTTTATCCAACACATGACCTAGAGTTGTCTTTGGCATCATAGCCAAGGCTGACCTGTACACATCGAAACCTAAACATGCGGAAAAAATTAGGTTATAAACTATTAAGCGGTCGTAGGCAAATACGACATGAAGATCTGTGTATGGTAAAAGCTTGCGCATCAATAAAAACACTATAACGTGCAACCAAAGTTTGGTGTCTGCAGTCCTTTAAGAAACAATCATCACCTTGAAAGCCATGACAGACGAAAAAATCTCCTTTTTTATTTCTTACTTCATACACAACCTGCGTTAGTGGAGGCATTCATTCAGTGCATTTACGGTTATTTCCTGACCAGGCTGCCCAAATATATAAAAATATTTAAGAGAAAATTAAACTTGCTACTTATCAGTATAACCTTCTGAAGCTGCTGTTGTCATATGGGTGCACTGGCGTGCAGCCGCGCCGCTGCATCATGACGTCACTGCCTGTAATTTTTGCACTGCACATAGCAGACAAAAACTTCTGCTCCCCAAGCATGCATTCTTCATGTGTTGCATTCCAATTACCGCTTGCAATCCATGATCACTGCAGATTTGGCTGGTAGTCACCGCGCACGACAGCCGCCAGAAACTATGTCATAAATGAATTCCACGTCAGATGGGCAGCTGCGCTGGTTAGCGCTGCTCTAGTGGAGGTCAAAAAACAGGCCCAGCAGCGTCGTGGCCTGAGTTTCATCTTTATTCTAGTATTGAAGTATTTAGTGAGAGCAGTGATCTGTAAAACTGGAGATCTAGACTTTGAAAGCCTTATTATCATCCCATTGGAGTTGTTTTTTTACACAAATGTGGTCATACAATGTTATAGTGGCTGCTCATAAAAAGGCACAAAAGTGAGCTAATTTTTCTTTTTGCACTGTGCACCATGAGTATGTGGTAGCTGACGCTTGATAGTCCGGCTGTGCTTTATTCATGTTCTCTCTTTTTCATGTTGGCTTCTGTCAGAACAATGCACTGTGCAAATATTAGCGGCCGAGCTTAAGTTGGGAGGTTGCTTTGCACACATGATGAAGTTCCATTATTGCCTTGATGCAAGCACAGATTTGCGATCATCCATGATGAAAATATCACTGCATGGGTGACCATGACTCCACCAAAAACGAAGCGCATGCCCCAAGAACTTATTTCAAGGTCCAACACGGAATAAGGTCGCATGATATTTTATATAACCTTGAAGGAAACTTTGATGGCCGCCAGGCTCTTATTTTGAATGCGCCTTGTCTAAGAAGTGTGCATATAACCTTGAGATTAAAATCTACAGAAGCACCCTATCTAGGTCACATGTAGTAGAGCTGAGAATTGAGGGTTCTGTGCTGAAAAACTATCCACAGTTATGCAACGCACACTGCCAAATCTCCAAAACCATCTGGGCGGGTCTTCATCCTTGTGAATGTGCCTGAACTACATGTGGCTCTCCCGTTTTACGGAAGCACCTTTGTCACTAATCGCTGTGTGAGCTTTGACTCTGTAATAGAGACGAACCGTTTCTCGACCTCGGCTGTAGCAGTGCTAACCAGCTCAGGTGCCCACTATAAATAATGTTTGTATATGACGCATTTTCGTGCCGCTGTAGCACAAGGAGAATACTTGTGACTGAGTCTCGTATACACGCCGATTCCAAGCGGCAACACGAAGCTGACATGTGGCCCATAAGACATCTTGTTTCTGCAGACCATAGCATATGTACTTTCAAGCTTCTCATTATTGAGTGACAGTTGAAAGAGCCGTCACTGAAATTGCCACTTGTTTTATTGTGCCCAGTATGCATGGCCATCTTGGGACAGGTAATGTGGATGTGGCACCTCTTACGGTTATTTTTTTCCTTTATGACTTTGGCGAGTGTTCGTTTAAAAGGATATGCTGAATTTCCCTCGCCAGACGGGTTTCCGTCGAACCCTCAACTATGTGGTACCTTGTTTCGGATTAGCAAAGGCACAAAATGGCAAACAAATTTAGGTCATTGTATGAATGGCGAGCACAGAGCCCCACCTCCCCATTGAAGCACACTTCGTCAGTGCGAAAACACTGCAGTGACCATGCAACATGCATTGTTCACTATTATGGTTCAACAACTATCGGTAGGCCTATTAGATCACAACAACATAATTTTTTCTTATAATATTTGCACTATAATTGATTCCCTGGATGCATGTAATACATTATTACTGAAGCACTATTTGACATATTTGATATTAATAGGAACATTATTGATATTTAGGTAGTTTTTGGCTTTGACGCATTTCAAAATTTTCTCATTTTACTTTAAAATCAACCTGATTTGTCTTCAGTATGTGCCTAAGCAGCTGCAGTTTGTTGCATTGTTTAATAGCATCGTTCATTTTACCACATTCAGGTATTTTTCCGGTAGTACATTCAGGAGCAACATCAAGTGCCCAGCGCAATCAGACCCAAGTAAAGACGAATGAAGCATTGCAGGTTGCTAAAGCCATGAGGAATATATTCTCATGGCCTAATATGTGTATTTTATCATGATGTGTGGTTCAGGATTATTCCTGCATGCTTAGATCAGGATTTATCCCACTGCAATGGGTGACTACTGACCGCACGACCTGGGTGAGATACAAGCCGTGGCGGCCGTGTCCTAATAGTGTGTACTGTGGGATGTCATTGCTCGTTAAAGAAGCACAAGTGGTCGAAATTACCAAGAGCCCTTCTCCACTACAGCGTCCCTTACAGATTGAGTTGCTTCCGGACATCAAACCGAGCCAAGTCGGGGTTTGGGTAAAGTGGGTCGTGGCAATAATCTGATTGGCATTTCATATTTATGTTCATGATGCACAGCTACAGGCGCTCGCATTTAATGTTAGGTACGCTTATTGCACTCAAGTTATTTTGCCTTTTGTATTTTGTTCATTATTTCTAGCCATCTTTGGAGGTGAAGGCTTAAGGGGGCCATGATACGGTCGTTCTTCGTAGTGCAGCTTTGTAATTCACTAACTAGTACAAAAGCCTATTATTCAATTTCCAAAACTTTAGCGCCTTGGACGCATTCTATCTTCCAAAAATGCGATCGAAATTGAGACCTGGGAAACGCCTCCCACCGGCAGCGACCGCCATATTGAATGCTTTAGTGACATCATAAGGGCACACACGGACCAACATCGTCTGTCATCATCGCTGCAATGCGCGCTGCAAGGTGTCTTGTCCTCTGCACTTTCGAGGCGATCGAAGTAGCGGTCACCCCTCATATATGAGCGACTGCCGCTGCAAAAGCGATAACAGTACAATGTAATTTTTCTTCGGTATAGGTAGCGTCCAGTCACTCTAGGCCGATGCGGCGCCGATCGACAGTCGGCGGAATGGTTGGTATATAGATGCCGTCACTGACGCGATGTTCTGTCATGCTATGCTGACGACGATGCCAGCACGACCAATGGCCACATATTGTATTAGCGCCCGTGTGTGTGTGTGTGTGCCTTTCTTGGTCCCGTCTGCTGCGCAGTTTCATGCAAAGAATGTACCAACTAGCCCGGCTTACTCCTTTGTTGTAAGGGATGACCTTGGTGGGAACCAGAAGAGAGCGGATACTAGTTGGTATGACATCCGTGAAGTTAAAAATTTGTAGCCTACATCTCTGCTTGTACCACAGGCATTTTCGCCACCGGGCCACGAAGTGTACACTGCCCTGTTCGTGGCCGGGGAAACGCCCGCTGGGATCACTAACGGCGGCGTGTGGTTCCCCCAGTCATTCGAGCCACCTGTTCGTGGTCACTGACAAGTTCTCCGGCACCCGTTTTCTTATCGACACGGGCGCGGAAATAAGTGTGGTTCCACCGACTAAAGCAGATCATTCCAAGCCATCAGGACTAATGCTCCGTGCTGCCAACGCTTCGTCTATACCCACGTATGGACTACGATCTCTCACCATCGACTTCGGCCTACGCCGCACTTTTCGATGGGTCTTCTTCATCGCAGACGTGGTTCGCCCGATCATCGGCTCTGACTTCCTCTCCTACTTTGACTTAGACGTCAGCGTGCGGCATCGTCGCCTTACCGACGGTTTGACTCATCTCTCCATCTCGGGAGTTTCGTCCGACCTTGCTCCCATGGGCATTCGCACGCTGATACCTTCCTCTCAGTTCGAAAAAGTGTTGGCGGATTTCCCGGAGCTCACTAAGCCATGCAACCTCACTCAGGCGCCTAAACATACCGTGACATACCACATAGTCACCCGGGGTCCACCCGCAGCTGCTCGACCGCGCCGCTTGTTTGGAGGCCATCTAGGTATCGCCAAACGTGAGTTTGACCACATGCTGGAGCTCGGCATTATACGCCTGTCGTCCAGCGCGTGGGCGTGCCCAAGCGTCCGGCGCGTGCCCAAGCGTGATCCCGGTGACTGGCGTCCCTGCGGCTACTATCGGGCGTTGAATGCCAACACTGTCCACGACAGCTATCCGCTGCCCCACATCCAGGACTTTACATCGCGCCTCGCCGGCTGCGCCGTTTTTAGCAAAGTTTTATCATTTTTAGCCTGGTTAAGGCGTATCACCAAATTCCCATTGAACCCGCCGACATACCTAAGACCGCCATCACGACGCCCTTTGGTTTGTTTGAGTACGTCCGGATGCCTTTTGGACTACGCAGTTCGGCTCAAACCTTCCAGCGGCTCATGGCTGAGGTCACGCGGGGCCTACCGAGTGTATTCGCATACCTTGACGATGTCCTCATCGCCAGCCCTACACTTCATGATCATGAGCAAGACCTACGTGCTTTGTTCAAGCGTCTACAGCACTGCGGCCTGGTTGTGAATGCCTTCAAGTGTGTTTTCGGTGTTTCTGAGCTCGAGTTTTTGGGTCATCACATATCCTCAGTCGGTATCCGCCCTCTCGCGTCCCACGTCCAGACCATCGAGAATTTTCCCCTTCCCACAACCCTGTGCCTCCTGCGACAATTCCTAGGGCTGGTGAATTTCTCCCGCCGCTTTATCCCGCACTGTGCAGAGCTACTTCGCCCGCTCACCGACCTCCTCCGGTCAACCGCTGGCCCGTCCTCCGCAATCTCTTGGTCATCAGAAGCCCAGGCCGCCTTTACTGCCGTGAAGCAAGCAGTCGCGAACGCCGTGCTTCTAGTCCATCCGCGCAACGACGCCCCTACGATATTGATGGTGGATGCCTCCAGTGTGGCCATCGGACCCGTCTTACAGCAGTACATTAACTCCGAGTGGAGACCATTGTCTTTTTACTCTCGGAAGCTACTTCCTGCTGAGACCCGCTACAGCGTCTTCGGTCGAGAGCTCCTAGCCATCTACTCCGCTATCCAGCACTTTCGGCATTTTGTAGAAGGATGCAAGTTTCACGTGCTAACCGATCATAATCCGCTGGCATATGTGTTCCGGACCACCTCATCGAAGTACGTGTCACGTGAACTCCGTCAGCTCGCTTATATCTCGGAGTTTACTACCGACATCCGGCATGTGAAGGGTGCAGCCAACACCGCCGCTGACGCTCTCTCTTATAGTCGCGGTAGACGCTCCATCTTCCACCGTTGACTGGGCTGCATTCTCTTCGGCCCAGCAGAATGACGATGAGCTCGCCGCTTTTCGAGCGAACCCTCGTTCTCTCCCATTACGGCTTGTGTGTTAAAAATTTGTAGGTGTTAAGCCTACAAATTTAAAAGCTTATTGGACCTTATTTTAACCACTGTGACATACACGACGTTTGTACACCAGCGAATATGTGCTTTCAATCTCTGTCTGTACACAAACCCCAGCGGCGAGGAAAGTGAGAAGGGCAAAACACCGCCCGACAATGCCGCTCGTTGCTTGCCGCCTATGCTTGGGCTTGTGCAGCCGAGTGCATCTTTATGCCCGGTGAGGCAACAGTCTGAAGAACTGCGCTTGTGTCTACCTTATGCGCATCGAAAAAAGCGAAGCAAGCGGCTGCGTTTCATATCTTCACACTTTAATAGTAATCAGCAGTGGATTTCTGCGAGATTCTTAAATTTCTGTCTGCGGCGGACACCCGGCCCCTTTTGTTACAAGGCCCAGCCAGTCCGCAGCTTTCGTGTGTGAAATTTCGGTGATTGCGGAGAGCGGACTGATAAGCTTTAGTGTTTGCAAATAGCCATCGAGCGTGGCTTTGTCTACATTTGCCTTTATTTATGTATCCTGTAGAAATGTATGATCTAATAAACTTTGATTTTGAAAAAATCCATGACTACTTAGATCGCAGGACGTGCGTACATACAAGATAGGAGAACTGCCGATGTGAACTGGTCTGCAGAGCATGTGCTGAGGGCAGTCGACCTCAAATGTGGACAATAAATTTGCCACTGAATGTATTTTTAGATAAACCTAATAAAATCAAATATTGGTGACATTGAAGGAATCAGATACAATTAGAGGGAAGCGCCGGTCCTACGCGAACAATTTCCCAAGCAGGTGATAGCATCATTGTCTCTTACTGCAATGTTATGGTAGAGTGTAAGCAAGTAAAACTACAATTTATGGGCAAGAGCTGATATTTAAAATATGAAGAGCTCACCTTGCGTGTGATGCCAAGGAAACGAGCAGTGCTGTTTGTGAATAGCAATTTAAACAACCTCAGTGCAGGACTGCATGTGTCGTCATCGTCGCATTCCTAGGGGACTTTGCATGCATGCAGTCAATGCTAAATGATGTACTATTTATCTTGAAGCACTCATTTAGACCGTGGCGACTATTCATCGGTGGAGGGAGTGAAACATTCGAGTCGCTTTGGCTTTGCCAGCAGCTTGGTTCTGCAAAAGGGTTCTAAGAATTGAAAGGAATGTATGTTCGACTTACATATGCGTGCCGCGAGGAAGCTGTCGCAATCGGCACTTTTGTCTGCTCCTTTTATGCCGCAAGCTTACTGTAGTGCCACTTTCTTGTAATTTGTTTAATTATCAAGCCAACAAATAGCAGTCAAGAATCTGGTAGACAGCGACAGAATGCCACCACCACGCACTGCACGGCATATATTGGCGAAGGCATGCACGGCACGTCCCCCTTTTTACATACGGAAACACTTGACTCCTCAAAAGTGCTCACACTCATAACAAACAAATAACAGGCTTCTGAGGGCTAAAAATAAAGCAGAGGCTCATACTTCTGTTTTTTCAACAATCAGAAAACTGGCGCCACGAGCAAGTCCGCTTTCTCAAAGACCACTAGGCTCGCGTACTAAGCCTTTGTGAAATAAAACACGGGAAATGCATTTTATTTCGTTCCGCTAAAACACTTTTCGAGCGACCGCTGTCCACGGTGTGCATGTAAATATGCAGCCAACAGCACGCAGCAGACGACACGGAGCAGGTATACTCTTGTGGTGTCAGCAATCAATGGCTGTCAGACCAGCAATCATTTCGCAATAAAGTTAAAACTCGATCTAAAGAAAGCCCGATTTATGAAGTTCAAATTTTATGAACAAGTTTTCATGCCCCGGCAAGCGCTCATAGGGTTCATGGTTCTCGTGGACGCGAAGTAAAGAAACAAGCAATCAGTAAACCCGATTTGACAAAGTTTTCCCGGAACAAATTAGTAGAAATAAGGAGAGATTTCTTCCTTATTTTGCCCACAACGTCTCGCAGCTTGTTAGCAGCGTGCCAGCAGTAACGCCTAGGTGCCCAAATAATGGCCCTGGTTTCGTTTGGACAGGGCAGTAAGCTGTGCCCCTGCATGAAGCAACGAACTCAGTAATCGGTGGCTCTTTCAACCTTGGATTTGAATCCATTTTAGGAGATGTCGCTTTCATGCACAAGCGATTCGGCTGCCTTGGCAGACTTTCCATAGGGGCCGGGGCGGGTAACCGCAAAAGTGATGCGGTAGCTTTTGAGTGCCGCTGCGTTACTATTTTAGATTTCGAAGGGCGGAAAGATGCCTTCCTCTCTTTTGCAAATTAATCAATTTAAGGAAATAATTCGTTAAATCGAGTTCTAACTGTATAAGAAAAAAATTCAGTTTTATAAATATCTATCACACAGAATCAACTGAAACTTCTGGGAATTGAAATTTATCGTGTTGGGAATTAAATGCAATTAGCACGGTATACACGAAAATAACCTCTCATGGCCCGCTTTATTAGAATCAACCATAATATAAGAAAAAGCACGTTGTAGAGCAGACATAGTGGGAGCAATAAATTAAATTTGAACAAAACAGCTAAAACGTAGTCACTTAAAATATGATCTTCATGCCTTGTTAGTCTTAATTTTGCTGCCAATGTTATAGTTGCTTTGTTTCCCTATAATTTCTTGCTGGTAGCACAACATACTGCAATGAGCGAAAGAAATATGGTCAACTCAAAATCAAGAAGACAATTGCAGAATATCTGGCATTTAGATGTAAGTGTTGGCACCACATGGCAGAGGTTTGAGGCGCTCAGCTAACCTTGGCAGCTTTATTTTGTTCCCAGAATCAGTGTTGACTCTACATTATGATTTATGCGCCACCCTGCCTAATACCACTAGTCGGATATTGTAAATAGTGGTTCCACTCTTGAATTAAAAGCTCTCTGAAGGTGCCGCTATGTGCAAGTCACTCATTTGTCCTTGTTTAGTATGCAGCAGTTCTAATAGTAAAATGATGAAAAGTATTTTATTTAAAGATTAGGAGGGAGTAGTGATGAAATAATATCCTGCAATCGGAGGAGGCCACAGCAGGTAGTAGCTACAAGGAAAAGAGTAATGTACTATTGAAGTGCATAAATATGCGTGTGTGTACCGGCTGTTTTTGTGGTTAAGCGTACCAAAATTTTTCGACGTATCAAAGGATGTATTCAAGAACGGAGCAGTGCAGCAGGGTCATCTGCCAATCCCATTCGGGAAAGCTACAGGCATGCGGAAGTTTGCGACGATGTGACTCTGGACGAGGTTGATCATCGCAGCGCACCAAAAATGAGGCCGCGAAAATCCATGACTTTCCATCAGCAACTTCCTGGTGCAGTTACCAATGAAGCAGACCTATAGTTTTGTTATTTTATTAACAACCACTTTCTGCTCTGCTAAGCAGTGTATAGCATGCATGGTGATAACTAGACCACCTGCATGAACATCTCTTTTTCAATCTTAGTTAATTTGTTTTATTCAGTAACAGCGAAGCTTGAAGCTCTCCAATCCTCTGGGAAGTGGTCGTGAGGAGCAAAATTGCAAAACAGGAGGACTGAGGCAGGCGACAACACAGGAGGATATACCTGCGTGCCTCTATTATACCTGTTGACATTAAACCAACATCTACGGACACAAGGAAGGTATAGGGGATATTTTTTGCTGGTCTCGGTGAAATATTGCAATATAATGATTGCAATAGTTGAATAGAAAGTAAAAGAAAACAAACCAATGCAGTCGATTGGGTGTGAACTTATGAGCTTCGAATTTCCTGTTCGGCTTCGGTGCTATACCAACTGAGCTGTGGTGCCAGCAGTTGAATCTTCTTTCGCAGGTATTTGCTGCGTGTAACCAATCCTTGAAATGTTCAGCAGCGCCACCCTTGTCCATAGCGCTGGATGTAGTATGACCGGTATAACAGCGAATGTAATGTGATCCAATGAAAGGGTGGGATTTGTGCGATCACCCTTTTATGTTGCCTATACCTATGAGACCAAGGGTGCCAGAAAATTCGGGGGACACTAAAGCTCTGCCTTTTAGTGTATAACAGACAGCGTTAACGGCTCCCGCCTGCGATTTTCCTTGCGGATACTTCTGAACATACACGAAGTTGGCTACTTGTTTAATCTATAATTAATTTCTTAATTTTTGGCACTATTATCTCACATATACTCATTCACATACAGTAGTAGGCTGCCCTGTGATGTTTACTACCACCTGACATAGATACCTGTAAAGTATCGTTTTTACCAAGCGACACGAACATGCCTGTGTGGACTAGAAGTACCATGTTTTACTTCGGATGAAAAGTTCCCAGTGGGTTTGATTTCCATCTCACTCTCCCATCTCGAAGTTTACCTTGATAAGCCCAAGTTGGCAGCTCCTGCCATGTCATGTGGCCTCGTGAGGACACACAAGCTGCCGCCAAATCAGTCCCGGTCATGTCACATGTAAACCACAACCTGCCGTAGCCATGATGATAATTTTGTTTTTGACAATGCCGATAACACCGAATTTTCTGGAGAATGAAGCCTCTAACATTTCCGCGTTAATAAATACCCTTGTTCTAATAAAGTACCTCGATTCTCGCAGCCTTGCTGCCATGGGTAGTGCAAGAGGGTTATTGCACAACTTCCACTCTCCGCCGGATCCTGTTCCATGTGACACTCGCTACAGAATATACTATGTCTGTCGCTATGGAAAAGGGTGGTGCTGGTGAACAACTCAAGGATATGTTACATGCAGCAAATACCTACGAAAGAAGATTGAACAGCTGTCGTCCTGGCGGAGTTGATAGAGCACCGAACATGATATTCGGCGCTCATAGGTTTGCATCCCACTTTCTTTGTAATCAATTATCTCAATGGTTACATGATTATCTTACATTAATCAACAAAAAAATTCCCTATGGTTTCATTGATGTCAGTGGCTGTAGGCTTCCTTCATAAGTGCAAGATACTGCTGTCTGAAAATGTCGCGATGTTTCACTGCGAGTTTAAATGAACCAGAAGATCACAATTTCTGACCAAGAGGTTCGAATAGTCATATCTCGTTATAAATGAGTAATTTTGGCCTAAAGTTTGTTGTACTCAACAGTCGTTCTAAAAGTACCGAAGCAAATCCCTGCAGACAAGTCTGAAAATAAGCCCAAGCAAAGGGCGCTCTAAGGTAGACAACAGAATGGTGTAATAAAATGATTGTTGGATTCAAAGCTTGGTATAAGCATTCGAAATCTCACTCTTTGTTCTGTGTTGGAGAGGAGAAATGAACACTAGAATGGGGATGCTGGCTCCGGCCAGATTTATTTAAGAAACAATGCAATCTTTGCTTGGTGGCTCTGAGCAGTATTTGAGAGCACAAAAGTATCCACGAATTAACTAAAATGTAGAACTTTCTAAACATCAGGCCACAGGTACTTTATGTAGGTAGTCCTTCAGTTTCCTGGCCGTGTCGGCAGCCGCTGCGCTTTGTAGAGCACACTCTTCACTTTCCGGTTCACTGTCATCATCCCTACTTGCATCGTCTGCAAGAATCGGCTCCTCAGCGATTTCTTGGTCGATCAGTTGGTGTGCTAATACCAAGTTGTCATGAGCAGAGACTAAGTCCTCAAACGTAATATTCAGAAGCGCCAGTCGACATGATGACAAGGAGATCTTTCTTCAATTCTCTTTTGGAACGGACGTCAACGAATGTCTTCAATCTTCTGCCTTGCGTTCACAATTCTGGACTGAGTGCTAGATGCGTCACTTAAGTTCAAAGTAATGTCCCCTTTTGCGCTCGCTGTGGACTACAAAAAACTCCATAATATTAAAGCAGCGCTAAGCAACAAGGACGAAGAAAGAAGGGAACACACACACAGGCGTTCAGCGCCTGTGTGTGTGTTCCCTTCTTTTTTCGTTCCTGCTGCTTAGCGCTGCTTTAATATTATAGAGCATTTCCAACTCGCCCAATCTGCCGTTCTTCTACAGTTTATTTATTGTACGTGGGCCTCTTTTATGTGTCAGAACGTAGACCTGTCAAAAAAAAAATCAGGGCCTGTGTGTGTGTTTCCTTCTTTCTTCGTCCTTGTTGCTTAGCGCTGCTTCAATATTGTGGAGCATTTCCAACTCGCCCAATCTGCCGTTCTTCTACAAAAAACTCTTGCATCAATTGAAACTACTTTGTGCTTCTGCATTGCCATTTTGCTCAAGGGAGTTTATTGAGTCATGGAGTGCAGCCCACTTGCGCGCAGGTCTGCACATGTGGTGGCAGACGAGTACGGCAAATTGAGGCGATGGTTCGATCACGTGCCGGTCATGCGTCTGTCAGCTTGATGCTAGTTTGTACTGCCCCTATGTGGTGCGGCATGTGAATGCACAATTGCTTCATACAGACTACTACTGTGGACTACTCAAATGATCAAAATATTGCATATCTAGAAGTTTTTTACCCCTGCTTGTGCAAGTTGGGTCATGCGAATACAAAGAAAAACTACTCAATTATAACAAATAGATTCAGATTTTGAAGTCTTCATTACGTTATATCGGTGGAACTCCTACCGAAATAAAGCATGAACCAACCAAACTTTCTTCTTACTTTGTTACAACCGATAATTCACTCTATCCATGTTCCCTATAAAGAGGTTAATCTATAGTGAAAGTGCGAGTCAAATAGCAAAAGCTGTCTGAAATTTAGTCAAAATTTTGAATATGAATTTCGATACACCTAGTATATGTTGCATTAGTCCTGCTTGCTTGCCTAAAATAGCAGTGGCGGGAAAGTTATATGCTGATTATATGAATGAATTTGGCAATATATCATTGAATTGATTTTTCAGATTGACGAGTTATGGACACCCTATGCTGGTAACGTATGTGGGCCACAGTCAACTTTGTATAGTGCTGTTTCATTTCCAGACAGCTCTCAAGATTTGTCATGACAACTTTGAATAGCAGTGTGAGATAGCCAGTCATTTCCGATGACGTCACCCTTACACGTTCCATAAACTGTCGATATGGCGCGATTTGTCAGTCTCGGAAATTAAATCTTATGGTTTTCAAAAACAACTGATTATCACATCTGCTCCTAGGACCCGGAGTATGAGGCTGTAACATGTAACGCTTGCATCCCAGGGACCACACTAACTGCTGTCTAGGGCCCACAATATTTCTGAATTTTAACGCGACAGTGTTATTGATCCTATGTCACAGAAAACTCTGCAGTGGCGTTGCCCGGGGGTAAAAAGTCCTAATGGAACAGAGGAAAAAAATTCACGAACAGCTCAGGAATGTCCAGATACACCGAAATTCTCTGAGAGGTGGTAGTGGAAAGTGAACTCTGTGAGATAGGCACGCTACCCAAAGGCCGCGAACCTTTCCTTTTTTCTCTATTGCATGTTTTGGCAGTTTACTGCAGGTCACAAACAGATTATGTTTCGCAGTGCGCTCTCAAAATCAGGAGTGGACATGCGTTTCGCTCATCTCAGAAACTTCGAAGCTTTTAAGAATACACAGCTGCTCCATCAAGCTGAGAAGCTTGTTGGGTTCAAGCTGGATAAAGGTAGACCTAATGAATGCGTGATGCGAATGGGACCCAGTAATGCGGTCGTGTTCTACCTTTTTTCCCTCAAAGCACTCGACAACTTCTACTTTGTAGTGCAGAAACTAGTGCCTTCATCTTGGGGATAATGACCATTTTCAAAAGGCGCCGAGGTAACAAAAATTACTTCTGTTCTGTGCAATCAGTCTTTGGTGTAAGCATAATTGTGACACATTTAGCCATACCAAGGCACTGAGAGGGATATGTGAAGTCTTTCTGTAATCATGGATCATGAATTTCTGGCTGCAACAGTCAGATAGTGCAGCTCCTGATATAGATCAGAGCTGACATCAAAGAGCTCAAAGCGAATCACGCAGCTGCCCTGTAGAATTATTCCGGAGAAGAGCTGGTCCAATTGAGTTCAATGGGAGATGTTGAGGAGGTAGAAGAAAGCCTTAGAGACCCCGTCAGAACGGTTCTTCTGGTAAGCCAGGCTTTTCAGTTGTTGTTGTAAAGAAATGATTTTTTCATTGCAACTTTTATTATCTGATTCCTAAACATGGAACTTCAAAAATCAGCGTTGTATCTGCCAGCACTGTTTTCACTGGTTATTCAAAATTATGTGATTACTTGGTGCTTGAGTTCACGGGGTGAAAAGATGAGTTCAGAATAACCTTGAGTGCAGCTTTAAGCCAAAGCTAAAGTTGCTATGGCTTTTTTCGTGGTACAGCATAGGTACAGCATTCTAGAAGGCTGCAGTGGAAAAGGTGTAGCTTTTCCTGGGAGCCTCCTGAAGTTGCTGCCATGGCAAGGTGCTAACGTAGACAGCAAAGTTCCTGGCGTGAAGGACTCGACACAAAATGATGCATTGCCCTCCCCCAGTCCTCCATAGTTAGCATGAATAAAATTTGCTGATTTTTGGTATCGCCAGGTTGACACTTATGCAGCATGTTTGCACTTAATTTATGGCTGCTCCATGTAACGAATATTTAAAGCACGTGCCTAGAAAGCTGAAGTTTTCTGGGAACCTGCAGGCATGAAAATATGAAGTGCAAGATGACTGCATTTCTATTGCTCTCACTGATTGCCACTTTTTCGAAGTTGTAGCATGATCTTTATTTTTTAGCTGTACCATTTTCTTAGCTTTGTCACTTTTGATCAATGTCTCGCAGCAGCATGTGCAGTTTGCTTGCACGAAATTTGGTGAAATCATTCTTGGGTTTCGGGTACCGTTAAGAAATATTCGTGGAGGTGGGGGGAGTTAATAGGGCAATCTTTGTCGCATCACACTGAAAAGCTGTCGTTCATGTCTTGAGCATGCTTCGATCACCTTGGCACCAGCATAATCTTCTAAGCATTGCAGTGCAGACAGGTGTACCACTGCATTTATTTTGGTTGCACATGAGTTTTTTTCATCATTTGCATGAAAAAGCAATTCATAGGGGAAAAATGTGTGTAACCATATTCTGGTTGCTAAGCATAAATAAATGTCTTATTTGCTGTGCCTCCTATGCAACAAGTATAAATTTATAAAATGCTCATTCATTTATTATTTGTGTTCAACATCTAATTATAATTTGTGGTCTAATCGCATTCACATCAAGCGGCTTGCATTGATCGAAGGTGACATAGCGGACTAGGCTACATGCCTCATCCTGAAAAATTTCTTAAAGACGCCAGTCGCCTTGCAGTTTACGCTGGAAGGTTGACGGCCCAGGCGACCTTTTACGCAGCTTCGCCTCAATAGGTTGGTTGTTGGCGAGTTGTCGCATATCTTGTTTGTTTGGGCTTGTTTTCACTTTGTGATATTGCTGGTCCCTCGTATTCTCTTTAAGCATTGTGTTTAACTAATTGCTTGATACACTGGGTCTTTGATTTTATGTGCCTAGCACTAAATTCAATTGTTTTCAGAAGAAATTATGCCTACTGATACACCATTTTTTCTTGTATCGGTGGTTCGATTTAACTAGCACCAAGCATTTAACCTGTAGAATAATCTTATTGAACAGATGATTGATACATCTTTTAGGACCACTGTAGTTGCCTTAATGGACAACAAAAAGTAAAAGCCCTCTTTAATTTGAACTTCGATTTCTCTGAACTATTACTTTGGTTCTGTCAACTTGCAGTGCATTAAAAGGGCCCTTTAAGTCGATTATTATTGGATTTTAATTTTTAGTTCGTTTTGCTTGAGAGTTGCTGTAAAACACTAAATCTTAATCAACATAGCTTATTGATCTGTCCAGTTTAAAAGCTTGTTTCGTTATCAGGAAATCATTAGAAAATGATTGTCATGTGAACAAAACCAAGCTATAAATTGTGGCATTCTTGTTTGAGCCTTAAAAAGGCACAGAAAGGGGGGCCAATGAGGGTAAGAAAAGAGGTTGTCTGGCAGATGTTCAATTGCCTATCAGCCTCCTGCAAAAAGTTTCAGCATAGCTAATGTAAAGCGGAGATATTGGCGATTAAAAACTGCCTCCATGTTTTACCTCTCAACTCCTACACCAGCCGCCACAGCTATAGACCGAGGAGGGAATACAAAGGGGGAAGCGCAGCTGTCACCTTCTGGGCCGGGCAAGCACCCGTCCTTTTTCTCTGTATTGCTCGCGAACCAGTGATAGCACTCTGCATCGTGACGTCATTTGCGCTAGCCAATGCAATGCGCGCAATCTCAGGCGAACGCCTGCTGACGTTGGTTGCCGCGCAAAATCGCGAATTTTCGAATATGTCCTGCAAGTTATCAGCTTGATCTCGAAGACTTGTATGTGGCAAGCACGCTCAGTGGCATTTCCACTACATTCTGCATATTTGATTACCACTTTCTGAACCCCCCGTTTGCGACCCTTTAGCTTGAATTTGTGCTCATCTTCCATCGTTACTCATATCTAGGCCACCTTCGATTCCAAGCGGACACCCTAAAGTTAGAGGCCAGAAAAGTAAATTGGCAAAAAAACTGCAAAATGCAAAGAGCACTTGAGAGTCGCACACAAGAATTTCCACACGGACATTTGTTAGCTAATATTGTGTTGCATTTGCCCAGCCCTCTTCTAGCTGGGCCAGTTATAGGGTAAGGCCCTGTATTGGTACAGCCACCTCATTTAATTGGCTTTGAAAGCTTTTTAAAATGTTTGCTCCTTCCTTTTCTGGTCGAGGTAAGCCTGTCAGATGTCATGTGTGAAAAACAGGTTCCTCTTAGCGTGAAGACAATAATGCACCTATTCAGAGTAAACCACAGAGCGAAGCATTCTACATTGAGGTAATCTGTGGCAGGCCACGTTGTCAATGAAAACCCTGTCAATGTTACACTACCTCCTAGAAACTTTCTGTGCTATGTGATGCTGTCACCAGACGAATTGTGCAGCGGCACTGAACTTGTCACTTGCTTGCCTAATATCTATATAAAAGGTATCCCTTTCTATATTTAGTTCCACCTTGGAATCCTGACAATGTACGGATGTTCTGCTAACTACTTATGCATCAGAAAAAAATGTTCCACACTCACAGATCACCTGTTCATTGCCACAGTATGGCATTGGTTTTGTGGGAACTGATAATAGCAAAGTACTTATAACATTTTCAGGTTCGAAGATGTCGTATAGGTGAACAGTCTTGAGGATGCATGATGAGCAGCCGCTGAAGAATCTAGAATAGCACATTCATTGAGCCTCATCTTTTATTAGTAATTACTATAGTATATAATCTTGCATTAATTTAGCGTGCAAAAGTCGATGCATTAAGGACATTATTGTTCTTTTTTTTTAAGAGGAAAAAGTTTGTGGGACTCTTTGGTATGTTGTTGCCTGTCAGATGGAAAAATATATTGAATGTAGAAAATATCGATTTAAATTTGTGGGGTTGAATTGGGGAGATAAGTACGTTCTCCCCACTCAATCGAGGCTGACACGGTTCAAAGCCGCCCGGACCCCACCCCGTGATCGCGTACGCTACCGAGCGCTCGCCGACCACGGCGGGCCTTGCTCTGGGGGAACAAAGAACGACACATTGGCTGACACCAACAGGCATTTATTGCTACAGAAACAATAACGCCAGCTAGCAACAAGGTACGCTAATGAATCAAGGTCGTCCGACTCACCAGCAAGGTTCCGAGCGAATGTTCGCCCGCGGTAGGGCAAGGGATATATACTCCGAAGGCCGGACGGGACGAGTACGGGAGCCTGTCTCCTCGTCGCTTCCTCGCCCCGCCGTCGAAGAGCGGAGCCGCGAGCGACACGTCCGCTTGCGCCGACGATCCCCAGCCGAAGACCCCACCCCCTCCCGCGCGCGGGCTTTGGCAGTCTCCGCGCAGCGATGCTGGCGCCCTCTCTTGCCAGTTAATGTAACTCACAAGGGAATGCGCTCAGCCTCGAGGTGAGACCGCCGCTGCACGGTGCCTCGCGGGAAAGCAAACTCAGGGGGCTGCAAGGCAGGTCCCCACAATTTTAAAGTTATTCCACCTCTTGATCCAAATTTGTGATTTTTACAATAAAAAAGGGCCCATGATCACCATCTTGAAGTATCAGTGTAACATAGCATCTCGAATATGTGCTAAAAATTGGCTGGGGCTGCTTCCAGCTGTGTAATTACTGAACAGCAGTGGTACCTGTATTTTTATTTGTGGATATTTTTAGCTTAAAGAGGATGTTTTCAGTGGGATTTAATTTTTTGGGATTAGGATGCATTATTTATCCAAAGAGGCTAACAGTAGTTTTCTCTAGTAAAGAGATGCATTACAGGAAACTGGAATTACATTCTTTCACAGACTAGGCACAGCAGATATATTATAGGTGGTATGCGACTCTACCGTAAAATTCGGAGCAAGCACCCCTACCCACTATTAGGATGGGGTAGTAGCGTGGTCGGGCCGGAGAAGGTTCTAGGAGTATCGGAGACGTAGTTACAAAAAAAACAAGGAGTGTATACAAAAAATATTTACATATTGTACAGGTTAGAGCAACTGAGAGTGCTTCTCAGTAAAGGGAGCTTCTTCGCGGTCGGGAGTGTCTCCCAGCAAAGGGTCTCTCTCAAGAGGGGGGCTCTGGTACCAAACCAGCAGCTCGTTAGATACAGTTCGAAGAATGATGTCCACTCAGACGATGACACTGATAGTACCACCCACGGCAGGGCGGTCCTGATGTACTCTCGCAGTTTGGTCGAAGGAAAGGGAACAGGACAAGGTCACGTTGTCGTCAACACAGCTTCCACGTGGGCTCGCACGTGGGTCCGGACTGCGCCCATGTGGCCCAGGAATACGCATGCGTGACACAGGAACGCGGGTCCATGTGGCCCAGGAATGTCAGGCTGTTTCCCAACAGGGGTTGAAAGATTTTGCACTTCGTCGTCTGATGACCGGAACACGGAACCTTTTGTCGAAGGTGCAGCTCTCCGCCAATTTTCAATCCCAGCGTGACTAAAGAGGACAACACTCGGTTCGTCGACTCGATGGAATGCTCAACCACGTGGGGACGCCATTTTCGTCGCTGCCTCTGCCCTTCCTTCCGCGAACGCCAGTTTTCCAGTCACGTTTCTTTGGTTTTCTGGAAATCCTGGTCGGGGAGTTCGCGTCTTAATTCATTTGGGCTGGAAGGCACGCCAGGCATAACACCCCGCAAGTCGAAATTACTGGCAAAGTAGAAGGGGGGGCGACGTTATGGCGAAACGGCGCCGAAATTCAAGATGCCGGCAATATTTTCCCGGCAGAAAAAAAAGCGCAGCGCACATAGATTTAAAACGTCCTACCATTCTTTGCCGCTCGAAGAACTCGAAGAGCCCATCGTCCAAGCATTCACTAAACACCGGCGCGCCGTTACTCAACTTTCTTCGAAGTTGTGCTTTTCCATAGTGTTGCTGTAGCAACTTATCGAACGTCTTGTCCCATGCCCATATCCGTTTCCGGTCGAACTTGAAGTCTCCATACGTTTGATGAACGTTCCTTCCGTTTTCTCGATGCCATTGTATGACCTCGTTTCTTCGCCACTGTGTACGAATGCATTGCCGACTTGACGACGCCAAAACAAGGCAAATGGCGCGTGACGAACGGGCATGCGAATGGCTTGAAAAGCAGGATTGGATTGGAATGGATTCTTGGACTGGATGGCGCAGGCCAATGTTGCCCGGGCGCGTTGTGCGATAAGGGCGCGGAGTGGGCGGGGAGGGGGGCGGAAATGTGAAATTAGCTGTGAAGTTAGTGGGGGGGGGGGGGGGGCTTGCATGGGTGGGGGCGCTTGTTCGGAATTTTACAGTAATTGAATATTCTTGTTCGAAATAAAAGGTATGATGCACAGGTTACAACATAAAAGTGCATGTTTGCGAGCAGCAAATTTTATTTACTTACTTCAGCTCATTGTTTATCAGCATTTGCTGAAATTTATCATGTTTACAAAATGTGCCAATAATTGGGAAAGCGCACATAGCGACACGAATGTGTTTTATTCGATTTACATAGCGAGAAAGTGTACTGCAGATTCGAATGGAATAATGCTTTCAAGTTTTCTAATAGGAAGAATTATTTTGCCAAAAGTTTGAATTGAGCATGCTGTATTTTTTTTTTTTTGCTGTCTCAGAAACAGTCCATTTTGTGTGTTCTCAGCGACACCGTGCTATTCAATTTGGATTCTACAAATTGCACGCCTACACAGATTTGCACAAATTATGTGCCTGCTTTTATGATTAATTCCAATACACTAATTGTGTTTTTGCTGTCGTTTTCTCTATGTTTTGACAAAGATTGACCACATAGCTGAAAATTCATGTTTTTTCACATTGATAATTGCAAACTGTCTGATTACATCTTTGGTTACATGCTCAGAAACAGACAAACCACAAGGCAGAAAGACGGGACGGAGCGCCACTCACAACAGCTGCTGTGCAGCGGAGGGTGCCTGATGCGGATGTGGCCTGCATCAACTCCCGGAGTTCAAACTTTTTGTGTGGCGCTAGGGACCGGGAAGATGGTCGGAAGGCCAGGATGAATCTGACGCGGGCATTCCATTATGGCAACTGAGCTCTCGCTTTTGTGAAATAACGCAATAACACATGCAAATAAACGACTTTTGAATTTGATATATCATAGTTTTTAGTCAAGGGTCTGACGGAATCCCGTCTGGTAGGGATGGAACATGATACTAGTGAGTCGCACCGACCAAAAATTAAGACGGAATGACGTTTCGGCTTCCACACGGGAGCCTTGTTCACAATGAGGCAAAACGTTTCGGTGGTGCCTTTTTTGTGCGGCGTATATGCGATCCCAGGCATCTCGCGTAGATAGGTGGCAAATTCCCGTCATTTCGATTAGTAGTATGCGCTGTTGTTTGGATGATCAGCGACTCAAGATAGAGCCGTGATTTCCTGTCTCTCTCTTTGGCGACCACACGTGCCTCTGCCCAGTTGATATTGTGGCTGGCAGATACTGAATGCTCGGCAAGCGCATTTTGTTCTGCGCGCCGGTTCTTCACGTCATTCTTATGTTCACGTAATATGCGTGCAAAATCTCCTGTTTCGCCTATGTATACTGATGGGCAGTCGGCACATGGAACCTGATAAACAACGCCAGGGAATCTTTCTTAAGCCCGTCCTTGACATTGACAAGTTGGCTTCTCAGTTTCTGAGATGGCACATGAGCAGTGTGCACACCATATGAACGTAAGATACGCGCAAGTGCATCACTGATGCCTGGGACATATGGGAGAGCCGTTCGTTTTTCTGTGCATTCGGCTGGCTGCATTCTAGGGCGGTCAAGTTTTTGCTGCATGGAGTCGATGATGTGCACCGGGTATCCACAGGTCGTCAAATCACGTCGTATGTGTTTCGATTCAGCCGCTTGGTCTTCCCGCCTGGAACATACTTTCATGCGTCGGAGGAGCGATGAAACAACCGAACGTTTTTGGCATTCCATCTTAATTTTTGGCATTCCGTCTTAAACGTCATTCCATCTTAATTTTTGGTCGGTGTGACTCACTAGTATCTTGATATATCATACTTCAGCTTTGCACTTCCATGCTAAGGCATGGAAGCTTAAAGTATTGGTGCATCTGCATAAGATTTCGCAACAAGTACATCGTATTTTCTTTAATTTGACCTGGTTATGAATTGAATAATGTGTGCGCAGCTAATGCTTTGAAGACCTTCTGAAATGGTTGCCAACTTGGCCCAAACTAGGCTTCATCACTGGAGCCCAGTTTGGTTGCCCTCATAAAGCACGTCCTGGGTCAAATTGGGCTGCTTACCTGTGCCCAGACCGGTCTTCATCTGAGCAACCAAGGAGGGCTGCCCACTTTGGGCCGAACTGGGCAGCGTAAGGCCATGAAAATGGGTTGCCCACTTGGGCCCCACAAGGGCCCGGCCGGGGCATTGAAAATGGACTGCCGACTTTGGGCCAGGTCAGGATTTTTTGAGGCAACCAAAATGGGCTGCCATATGCGGGTAGAGGTTGAGCCTGCTTGGGCAGGCCCAAACAGTCTGCCCTTGTGTACCCTCAGGTGGGCTGCCCAAGCTGTTTCTCTTCTGGATCTATATGGGGGAGCCCAAGTGGGATGCCCATTTGGGCTCCTCCTGGGCACGAGTTGCAAATCCCACATAGGGCTCATATGGGCTGCCCACTTGGACTCACAAGGGGCCCCAATTTGGAGCACACTTCGTGCTTCTTGGGGTGCTTCATTAAGTCCACAATAAAATTCTAATAAGGAGGGGTGTCAGGCAGGGAGACACGATCTCGCCAGTGCTGTTTGCCACCTGTTTACAGGACGTGTTCCGAGGCTTGGATTGGGAACAGCTGGAGATAAGAGTTAATTGAGAATACCCAAATAATTTGCGATTCGATGATGGCATTGCCTTGCTAAGTCACTCAGGAGATGAGCTGCAAAGCATCATCAATCAGTTAGGTAGGTCTTAAGGTTAACATGCAGAAAACCGAAGTAATGTTTAGTAGTCACGCAAGAGAACAGGAGTCCACAATTGGTAGCGAGGTGCTGGAATTGGTACGGGAATACATCTAATTAGGGCAGATAGGGGCCGCTGATCCGAATCATGGGAGGGAAACAACTAGAAAAATAAGAATTGGGTGGAGTGCATATGGCAGATTCTCTGAGATCATGAGTGGCAGTTTACCGGTATCCCTCAATAGAGAAGTATACAGCAATATCTTACTGGTATTCAATTATGGGGCAGAAACATGGAGGATAACGAAAAGAATTCAGTTTAAGGGCAACGTAGCGAGCTGTGTTAATAAATATGACAGGTGTAACTTTAAGAGACCGCAAGTCGGCGGAGTGGGTGGGGTGACAAATACGAGTTAATGACATCCTAATCGAAATGAAGAGAAAGAAATGGGCTTGGGTGTGGCACGTAATGCGAAGGCAAGATAACCGCAGGTCCTAGCAGGGAGAGGAAGAAAGTTAGGTGTGCGGATGAGATCAAGGCGTTTGCGGGGCGCGCACAAGGACCAATGTTGTATGCCCTTCTCACGTTTCAGGCACTGTCATGCTGGCTGCCTGTCAGCACATGCCCTTCCTGAAACCTATCAACACCCGCCTACCACTTTCCTGCTTTCGAACCGGCACACCACATTCCCCAGACAGCATCCGACTTCTTGCCGTGGCACTGCACTCCAGATTTGGCGCTCGGATCCCGCTTCACCTGGCACGGTCTTCAATCACGTCATCGGTCACGGGATTCGGCAATCGCTCCCTACTTAAGCCACTCGCCGACGCGAGCCAGACGGGGCGCGAAACCGCTCAAGGAACAATGTTTAACGCCCTTCTCACGTTTGAGGTTAGTTATTTAATTTGTCTAAAGAATATCGCAGCAGTTCTCTGCTTGATTGCAGTGTTGTGCCCCGACTGCTTAATATGACTAAGGTTTTCACGTGCGTGTTGGGGCGCAGAAATGCTCGCAGCGCTGTTTCATCTGATGCTCTTAATTTCTGGTGATGCCGAGCTTAATCCGGGCCCTTCCAGTTCGGGCGAATTCGAGTGCTTGATGGAAACAATAAAACAATTACAGGAAAACGTCACAACTGTCCTGCGTGAAATTGAACTGCTTAAAAGCGCACAATCCTTCGACAATGAATTACTTGTGTTCATAACAAACCCTCGTTTCGGCACTAGAAGCAACACATCCCCCAACACCTTGCTCTGAACATAGCGTTACCGCTCAGATCAAGAAAGTTATTTTTGTTGATAAAGCGGCAAGCACTGACGCAACAGGCTACGCAGAAATAATCTTATTTTCCTTGGCTTAAACGACACCAGACAGTACATGGCAAGATTTTAAACTCGAATTATAGCAAACACGTACAGGCGCACAAAAGACACAAACACACGAAGAAAGAGACTGAGACACCACGAGTGCTTCGGTATGTCAGTCTCCTTCTTAGCGTGTTTGTGTTTTTTGTGCGCTTGTACGTGTTTGCAATGCACCAACTCGCGCAACAGCCCGTGCTTCTGTTCAAAATATTCACACTCTGTGCTGACAAACTGAATCGTCATCTTGATTCCAGCTTGATTGAACGTGCGCGAGGCATAGGTAAATTCTCAGAATCGAAGCATCGCCCGACAATAGTTGAATTCACTCATTTAAAAAGTGAGGAAAACTTCCGGGCATGTGGAATAATACAAAAGGGCACCAAAATTGCAATCACAAGAGAGTTTGCTTCTGCCACACGGATGTCACGATCAAAATTATTGCAGTTTATCTGACCACAGAAATGTCCCTTCCAACTACGATTCCACGAGCTTCACGTTGGCGACAAATGTTACGCTTTCGACGCCATTTCTAACACTGTGATAGAAACCACCCAAACCACTAAAACCATTCCCGCACTGAGTTCCACTAACGATACTGCTTCGCATATCAATAATTGACGTTCAGTTCTGCTTTCTGTATTCCCATCCCGGCACCAATCACCATCATGCACAAGTCTTAGCATCGGACTCACATATGCAGCATCATACATAAACCTCATTCCTAAAGATCATACCTAAATCACACCTAAAGTTATCGACGCTGACGTCCTACTCTTAACTGAGACCTGGCTGAATGATAACATTAGAGACAACGAAGTTCTTTCTTGTAACACCAATTACACATCATACCGACGTGATAGGAACTATCGGAGGGGAGGGGGAGTTCCCGTGGCAGTGAAAAATTCCTTATCTTCACTCATACGTCATGACGAAAACTTGGAACTTACATGAATACCAATCGGCAATGCGCCTCCCAAGGCCATCTTTGGCATAGTTTATCGGCCACCTGACACAATGCCATTCCTCTATGATTTCTTAGATCAGGCCCTAACCGATATTGAAATTCATTTGCTGGCGCTCCCATCTCATTATTTGTCGACTTTAATTGCCCTAGTATCAACCGGTCTCTAATGTCTATCTCAAATAGTTCGTCAGCCGACTCCAGACAATTTATCGACCTTGTACTTGATCATTGCCTCCAGCAAATGATATCATGGCCTACCAGAGGCGATAACACTCTACAATTCCTGCTCACATCATCCCCCGATAATGTAGCAGGTATTAATCTCCTGCCCGGTATCAGCGATTACAACCTGCTTCACATTAACATTTTATTAGCAATAAAAAAACGATCACTCGCAAGAAAACTACTCACGGATTACAAAAGAGCAATCTTTAAAAGCATTAATCGCAAACTTCATGAGTTTTCGGCAAAGTTCGACAGTTCTAATTTATCTTGCACGCTGAATGCCAATTGGGAGTTGTTTAGGAATACATTAATGAACTCAAGAAACCTATACATCCCTACAATTCTGGTAAAATCTGACAAATACAACCCTCAAATAAACGCCTCAAATCACTTCTCAACCCTAAAAAACGTCTTTACAGAACTACAAAGGAAAGTAACAATCCTGAAAAATGGGGCCGGCACCACTTATGCGTAAAACAGTATCTAAAAGAGCTAGTTGAGTCTAGGAAGAAATTGCAAACATCTGACTTGCTTTTTATTCTGCAATCGAACCCAAACAAATTCTTCTATCGAACTAATCGCATCCAAACCAAAAGGAACTCGCAGATCCCAGTGGCGACACTATTGGCCCTGAGAATAGCGCTACCGCACTAAACTACTTCTTCGTTTCTGTTTTCAGGCCCGGCAACATTACATCTGTCAATCACATGCCTAACACAAATTCACACCCCATGACAGAAATAGAAACTAATGCACAGAGAATATCAAACGTCATTAGCTCACTTCCACTATCAATATCAGGTGGCTGCGATGAAATCAACAGCAAGTTGTTAAAGAACATTGCATTATTGTCGAGCCGCATACTCCGTCTAATCTTTTCTCAATCACTGGACAATGGTAACATACCTAATGACTGGAAAACAGAACAATAATACCAGTCTTTACATCAGGTGACCGCACACGCCCATTTAACTATCGCCCAACATTCCCGACTATAATTCCTTCAAAACTCTTTGAACATATTATAGCACCTAAGCTTATGGTACACCTTGAATCAATTAACTTATGTCCTCAGCAGCACGGTTTTAGAAAGCTATATTCATGTGAAACACACCTAGCCGAATTAACTCATGATCTATTGCAGTACATGGACGACCATTGCCCCCGGATTGATTTCATCTTTTTAGATTTTTCGAAGGCGTTTGATCATGTCCCGCATAATCACTTGTTGCTCAAGTTTTCTGGCCCTGCTTTAACACAAAAACTGCTATCATGGTTAAAGCAATACTTGAAAGGACGTGTACAGTTGAAAGGACATGTACAGCGCTAACAACCGTATATTTTCTCTCTCGAGCGTTACATCCGGCGTCCCTCAGGTTGCAATGTTCTCCCCATTTCTGTCTCTGATTTGCATCAATCATCTGACTTCCAACATCAAATCTAAACTGAGATTGTTCGCCGATGATTGCGTCGTATACCGCGCCATAACTAACCAAGAAGACACGTGCACCCTCCAACAAGACCTAAATTTAACGCTCACTTTGGTGTGAAAGATGACTCATGCCTTTAAGCACAACCAAATGTAAAGTCATAGCATTTTCCCGCCTTTACAACCAGATTAAGACTACCTACTACCTCAACTCTACCTCCTTTGCCTACGCATCATCATACAAATATCTTGGCCGGCACATGACACAATTGCTATCATGGATTACACATATATAATAAACCATTTGCTCCGAAGCCTCACGCGTTCTGGGCTACACGCGTCGTAGTCTCAGCTACTCATCTCTAGACATTAAAAAACTGGCATATTTCAGATTCGTCAGACGAAAGCTTGAATACGCGTCAGCCATCTGGAAGCCGTCAAAATAATACGTCGCCGCAACACTTCAAGCCATTCAAAACCACCCACAACAATTTATCATCTCGAAATATTCAAAACATTCTAGCGTCACCTCAACGAAGGAGTCCTCGACTTGCCGTCCCTCGCATCACGCCGCACTGTATCTCATTTGTGCCTTCTTCACATATTTTATTATGACCGACGGTCGAGACATGAGCTGCTAACAGCGCCACTAAGATCTTCCCGTTTAAGCCACTTCTACCCGCACCCTTGCAATGAATAGTTCATTTTTCCTTCATGCAATAGTGTTATGAAATTCCTTACCCGAAAACAGTCGAATGCACAGACAGAACGCAATGTCTTAATAACCTAAACCTTAAGCCATCCTGAATAGACTGCATCCTTTGCATTCTTTTGTTACTTCGCTTAATTCCATTTCTGCGCCGTAATGTAATTTTTGTTTCGTTTGCTCATGCTTGTTTGCTGTTATTTCTCTGCGATGTATTTCTGCGCATCACCTTTACTGTATTTTTGGTTTCCTTGTTCTTGTTTGCTTTAGTTGTATTTTGTATACATCTTCACGTTTTCCATGTTCAAGAAATATGCACCGCGTATATTCGCCTCTCCTTATGTAATGCCTGCGAACCCTTAAGGAGAAAATAAATAAATCAAATGAAATCGGTGGCCTCAGCTGTCAAAGACAGGTTTAATTAGAGAGACACGGGAGCAGCCTTCGCCCTGCAGTGGGTGTAGTCAGGCTGATGATATTGATGATGATGCGTTCGATGACGCAGAGGATTGGCTAGAGACCTTCGAACGGATCGCCCACTACAACGGCTGGAGCGACGAGTGCAAGCTCAATAGTTGACTTGGTTTGATTAGCGGACGTGGTTTGAAAACCACGAGGACACCCTTCCTAACTGGGAGGTGTTTTGTGGGAATTCCTGGCCACATTCCCCACCACGACCACCGCGAGAAGGCTGAAGCGGTGATGCACCCCCGAAACCAGCGCACGAACTAAAATATGCGTATGCATCTAAAGACGTGGCCCGTCATTTCAAGCGAGCCGACACCGACATGACGGAGGAGAAGAAGCTTTGCTATCTCAAGCGTGGCTTTAAGCAGGAGCTGTTCGCGGGCCTTGTGCGCAGCCCATCTCGCACTGCTGCACAATTTCTTACCGAGGCGACCACCATGAAGACAACCCTCCAACAACTGGACCGCCAATACAATGGGGACAACAACAGCATGGCGCCCGAAGCCCTTTTGTCGTGCCTCGACGGCAGTGCACACGCATTGCTCGAACTATTTCGCTCCGTTGTCCGGAGGAACTTCGACGGATGCGCCAGTCCCAGGATGCGCCGCTGGCAGCGCTGGCCGAAGTCGTCAGGGACGTGGTGCAACTAGTTGCACAGGCTCCTCTTGTCCCCAAACCGTCGCTCCGGTTCGATGAAAGACCCACGTAGGCACCCATTGTACTTAGTAAGGCAGAAACTTGGGCTAGTTGGATATTGTTTGAACTCATATTTTCTAGCGCTTAGTGAACACAAGGGACAGGAACACAAATACATAGGACGTACGCTAGTCTTCAACTGTCGTTTAATCGAAAAAACTTTCAATATAAGACATCTCAAATGCTGAGATTCACACACGCGCAGTAGCAACGCCACGTTTCAAGAACAACAATTCTTTTTTTGATAGATAAACAGATGGGGTGCTGACACATTTTGAACCTTCTTTATCAATGCACATAGCTTCGAAAATTTCTCGTTCCGATTGCGTTTTTAGTGTTCTTAGAATGCTTGTTTCATGCAAGATTGGTGTGCAGGGTACAGGGTCAGGGTCGCCAGGGTACCGTTCGATGAGACAGCGTTTGCAGTGCACCGCGAGATTCCCCCCCGCCGATATGGATTCTGTTGCCAAGCGGTGCTCTCTCAGCCTTTCATTAACGCATCTTCCTGATTGCCCGATATAAGCTTTGCCACAAGTGAGCGGGATTTTATAGACAACATCCATTTTGCATGGTACGAACTTCCTTTGGTGGTTCTTAGTGCATATTGGCTTCCTTGCCTCGCTGTTCACGAGTGGGCACAAGCGCACTAGTTTCTTTGGGGCAGTCAAAACAAGATCGACGCCACACTTTTTCGCCACCTTTTGTAGACGGTGCGACATGTTGTGAACATACGGCATAGCCACAAGCTGAGTCCGCCGCTGGGGATCGTCACGGTTATGTTGCTTCCCAGTTCTCACTTCCTTCAGCAGCTTTTCCGCAACAGATGTCAGAGTTTCCTCTGGAAACCTGGCGTTCTCTAGGGAAAGCTTTTGCAGTCTCGCACTTTCTGTGATGCAATGCTCGCACGACCTGTTGAGAGCAGCGCGGAAGGCATTCATGGCAATACCCCTTTTTACAAGTTTAGAGTGCGCCGATTGATAACTGAGAATTTCTTTTTTTGTTCTCGGCTGATACATCCAGCAAACACGTGCCTTTTCAAACCTAATGCATATATCAAGGAACTGCAGCCTATCGTCGTTTGGAATATCGGTTGTGAAGGCTAGACCCAGGCTACAGGGATTAAAAACATCAAGCACATTTTTCACCACATCGTTCGGTTTGTCAGACTGTGTTAGATTCATTACTACAAGGTAGTCATCAACATATCTAAAAATGCGTTTAACTTTGTCAGTGTTAATCCGAGCGACAATGCGTTGGTCAATGTATGCTAAAAAGACAGAACTAAAAACGGGGGCGATGCAGGACCCGATGCAAATGCCATCCATCTGTACATATTCTGCACCTTCATGCTTTATAACAGTCGATGACAGGTAAAATGAAACAAGGTTTAAAAAGCTTTCAATTGACATGCCAGTAGAATTCTGAAATGACAAAGGGTTTCCACTTTCAATACAGTCGCGCAACGCAATCAAGATTTCCCCCTGCGGCATCGAGTAAAAAAGCTCTTTTACAACTACTGAAAAGGCAAAATTAACGTGCCTAGATTCTTCGTGTTTCTTAAAATAGTCCACTACTTCATTAGAATTACTAACCAGAAACGGGTCCTCAATTTTCAAGAGACTTAATTTCTCTTGCAAGAATCTAGAAAGGACGCCTTGCCATGACCCTTTCTCTGTTACAATTGTCCTCAGTGGCACATCCGCCTTATGTGTTTTCGCGGAGAAGAAAACGCTTAATCCCACTTCCTTACTGGCACCTATCTTTTTGCCTAAATTATCCAGTCCCTTCTCTTTACATAACCTTAATGCCTGTTTTTTCGCTTTCTGGCTGGACACCATCGGAGCTACAAAGTTCTTACTTAATGCCATTTTTACCTTTTCATTGTACACAGTGTTTGACATGACCACAAATCCTCCCTCCTTATCCGCTCTAAAAGCTTCAGATTGTTAGTTCTTAGATACTGAATAGCATCTTTGATGGGTTCACTCACACTTTTCTGAGTTCCTTTTTGCCTCATAAGGCAATCGAGGCCTTCGGAAATGCACCATTTCTTGTCATCGTCCTGTGCTTTGCTGGAAATCCTTCTCACTACTGACAGTTGCTCGACAGAAGTCATCTTTGGCTCCGTGCAGAACTTGGGACCGTAGTTTAGGACCTTTTCCACTTCCTTGGGTACCGACGTACCGAGGCACAACACTTGCCCTTGCTGGCATCCCTTCTTTTGTTGGCGTCTCTTCCATTCACACAGTTGTGATACACATTTTCCCCAAAGGTACTCCGTCTTAGTAGATGCTTCACGGTTCCACGATTTGAATACATCTTCTCTTACCCCGGGGTATAAATCCTTTGTTGTCGCTTGCAATCGTAGTATACCCTGCAGGTGACGTACTTGCCTCCACAGTTCCCCTCGCATGATCTTCATAATCCTAACAGCATGTCTTGTAGAAGCAGTTGCCGGGTTGAAGAAGGAAGAAACCTCCGGAAGGATAATCCGATTCTTAAGCGCAAACGAGCACATTCTTTCGCGGCACATTGCTACGGCGATGTAGTTGGTGATCACAGCTGAAAAATTCTGAAGTAGGAGAGGATGAAAGAAAGGGCCCATTGTACTAGAAATGATATTTAGTAAGGCAGGCACGTCGCACGGCTGGCTATAGAATCCCATTGTACGTGTAACGCAACCACACCTGGCTAAAGTATTACCTCGACGTATCCCATGGGTAACATCGCCCCATATTGCGCAACCACACGTGTACAGTTGGGCAACCCCTCGGAAGTTGGATTTGTGGTGCACACCTGAACGTAGGCCTCTCTGTTACAACTGTGGGGAGCCTGGTTCCCACCGAAGAGGGACATGCTCCCGAGCATGTCCGTACCGCCAAGTGGGTTATCGCAGTTCCCGACGCACCCTGTCCTCAGAACGGTGAATGACCGCATGAGATTGGAGAGCATCTCAGGTCGCACCACAACCATGTCTAGTCCTGGAGGCGAGAGTCCCGTTTGCCTTCGCCTCTCTGCTATCACGCTTACATCCGCGGCCGCCAGAACAGCCCTGGTGGCTGTCCTTCACCGATTCCGCGTCGGAGAAACTAACCCCAGTGACCTCTGGAGGCAAGGCCGACTACGTAGGGAGGTGTCAAGATCCTCCACTGCGAAACCTTGGAGCCGACGATAGCTTGACAGAGAGAGGCTGCGACAGTATCCGATACGCTGCATCCAATCTGCGTGCGACAACTGATGCCACTGAAATTACCGCGCTGCTCGATACTGGTGCTGATTATTCTGTAATGAGCCGTGCCTTTGCTTGAGAAGTTAAAAAGGTTCTGACACTGTGGACGGATGCCGTCATTCGCACCGTTAATGGCCACCTAATTCCCCTTGCGGACAAGTACACAGCTGGAGCTGGCACTTGTGGTTTCATGTACGTCGGTGAATTTGCCGTGCTCTCCGAATATTCCAGACACTTGATTCCGGGGATCGACTTCATTTATGCGAACTGCGCTGTGATTGACTTTAAGGACCCACATTTCACGTTCTTGACTAAACGGGCCATGGCCCGCTTTGATTCCCGAGATCCCTGCAGCAACGAATTGTTGGGAATGAAGTCACGGTGACACCACGGTGCAGTGTCCTGGTGCTCATCCGGAACTACCAGTTCGACAACTACGAGGCAATGCTTGAAAATGATGTCATTCAGCCGTCCACCAGCCCATGAGCATCGCCTGTGGCTCAGGTAAAAAAGGACAACACTCAGCGTTTCTGTGCTGACTACACGAAAATGATGTTTATCTGCTGCCCTAGATTAATGATATTCTAGACCGAATGCGGACTCCCTATACTTCTCGTCATTAGATCTTAAAAGTGGGTGCTGGCAATTCGAAATGGACGAGAGAGACCGAGGAAATACGTCTTTCGTTGAAGGAACTAGGATAGGACATGTTGCTAATTCATTGCAACTCGGGAAGCATAGCGCTGAAACAACGAAGGAAAATGTAAGAGGAAGAGAGATGGAAAACAGAAGAAAAAAGAAAAGGTAGCCATGTTTCCTTACCTGCATAAGGTTTCCCGAAATCTCAGGATGTTAAGGCAGCGTTCTGGCGTAACAGTCCCATTCACGCTGCTTAAAAACTTTTGAGCGTGTGCAAAAAGAGCTGCCCTACTCGAACGCGGAAACCTCGGTCCAGAATTAAACACAGAGATGCCTACGTGCCTTGCAGGAATGGGGTGGTTTACAAAATCCACTTTCATGTGGAAGGTACTACACAGGGCAAACGGGCCGATGTTTGATGTGCGCCTCTAAGACCACAACAGTAAAGTGGGCAACGTCACAACAGATGGCTTTCTGGCTGCTCATTGTGAAAAATCTCACTCAAAACCTCCTTCCCACCCCTTGCTCGATCATACCATCTGTTTGTATCGGCACCACAACGACCTGACTAGGGAAATCGAGGAAGCGTGTGATATAGCAGAGGAAGAAGATCAATGCGTCAGAAGGCCGTCTGGGGCAATATCAAGGAAAAAGCTCTATTTCATGGCAAGACGGCTTGTGCCACTATTATGTTTTTCATCTCGTTTCTGTCAGCTGTACCAATTGCGTATATATGCTCTGGTCTGCAGCAAATCCGCTGTGTTCAAAGTTAGCATTTCTCCCGTCTTGTTACCGTCCTTCGTTCTCCCGCTCTATACTTCCCGAGTTACGTCTTTCGTGACGCCCGACGGCATGTTCGAGCTTAATGTCTTCCCATTTGTTCTGCGCTCACCGCCGGCCACGTTCCAACGCATGATGAACACCGTTCTCTCCAGCTTTAAATAGCAGTCCTGCCTGGCGTACCTGGACGATGTCGTCACATCTTCGACCGCGTTTGACAAACAGTTGGCGAGGTTGCGCATTGCGCTACAAGTACTCAAAGCCGCGCAGCTCACAACTAAACCTCAGAAATATAATTTTGGCTCAGAGGAACTTCCCTTGGTCATATTGTCAGAGCACAAGGTGTTCGCCCGGGCTCTGAAAAGACCGCTGCCGTCTCAGGTTTTCCACGCCCAACCTTCCGCCGGTTTTCACGTCTGTTGTGTTCTTATCTATGACTCATTGTTCAAAAATTCTCAAGAATCGCTGAAACGTTAAACTCACTTACTCGCGACGACATGCACTTCCTGTGGGGAAGCGAACAGGCTCCATTCGCCGAGCTTCGCCGCCGTCTGCAAAGTACTCCGAGAGTCGGTCATTTCGAAGAACACGCTGCCACGGACATCGACGTTGATGTCAGCAATGCTTGCCTTAGTGCGGTACTGATACATTGGCAAGACGGTGCAGAACGGGGGATCACTTATGGCAGTCGACACTTACGCGCTCTGAGATCAATTATTCTACGACGTAGAAAGAATGTCTTGCAGAGATACCGGCCATCAGCAAGTTCCCACCGTACGTCTACGGGTGACCCTTCCGTGTGGTAAGCCACCAACACTTCTTATGCTGGCTGGCGAGCCTCAAAGACCCCTCAGCACGCTTGCCTATATGTACTTTACGCTTGCAAGAGTACCACTTAAAAGTCGCCTACAAGTCGGGCCGTAAGGACCAGCGTGCGGACTGTTTTTCGCGCACGCCTATCACAATGCAGTCGAACACCGCTGCAACAAACGTTGCTTCAACGAAATTTTCGCTTCAACGAAATATTTCAAATTCCCCATCAGAGAGAGAGGATTTATTTATGGGAAAGGTAGAGTGGATGGCTGGAAAAATAAATATCCGGCCTGCTACTCTGCACTAGGGAACGGGAAGAGGAGAAATAAAGAGGATCACGATGGGGGATGATGATCGAAGGAGGCAGATGAAAAAACACAAAAAACAAGGCACACTTTCTAACATCACAAATGCGAGCCAAGGCCCGTGTCGCTTAAAAAGCGTGAGAGCGCTCGTGCTGCCTGTACAGTTCTCGAAATATCTGGCCAAGCGCCGAGGAGCAAATCATCCGAGAGGGGCCTTGTGGTTTCCCCGTCAGCTCGCAAAAAAGAAATGGAGAAAACTTCTCATCACAACGAACGTTTTTTGAAACGCGTTTCCGCTTCAACAAATTTTTTGCTATGCGCAGCTGGGTTTAAATTCTATCTTACAAAAAAAAACAAGCATATCGCCGCCCATCTGTGTACTTCTGAAGGTCCACGCTGCTTTCTTTCACTGACTTTCGCTGGAACCAGTTGATCCACTCATTCAAACGCACACTTGACAGCGTTGGCACATGAAGACCGCCATTGCTTGGTGCTGATGACAATCGGGCTGGCTGCCTTGCGACAAGGCGCGGGTGCAAGCTCCCGTTTCTTCCAAGCCAGAGCCGCAACCAATCCGTCGCCAAAGGACGCAGTAGCCTGCCAACAGCAGCAGCGCGTTTGCCCTTGTTTTTTTTTTTTGCTTGTGCTTGTGCGGCGCAATCGACACGAGCATGGCGACTTTGTCTAAGGAGCGGAAGTTCCTTTATCTTGGAGAGAAGGCACGAATTATCAGCGTAGCATCCAGCGGCAGGAAAAAGGCAGATGTTGCAGCGGACTTCGCCGTCTCACAGAGCACGCTTTCAACGATCCTGAAGTCGCAAGACGCAATAGCACAAGCTCTTTCTTTGGGGATATCCGCGAAGCGGAAACAGCTGACGCAAGGGGCTCGCGAGGACCTTGAGAAGGCTCTCTACACGTGGTTCCTCTACATGCGCGCCGATTATCAGAAAACATGCCGATCAGCAGAAATGATGCCGATCAGCAGAAAACATGCAGCAGCAAAAGGCGCTTGGCAATGCTTGTATGCTGGGCATCGATGTTTTCGAAGCCAGCTCAGGGTGGCTGACCCATTTTGAGGCCAGGCATTAAATCGTCGTTAAAGAGCTGTGTGGCGAGTCGGCCACTTCAGATGCCGACGCTGCATCTGCTTAGACGTCAACTACTGATTCGGAATTAATGGAAACGTATGCCACATCAGACATCTACAATGCCGATGAAGCAGGACTTTTCTGCGAGCTCCTCACCTCCAAGACGCCTCACATGAAGGGCCAGCGATGCAGCGGAGCAAAGCATAGTAAAAAGCGTATGACTGCTCCCGTGCTGCAACACGGACGGGTCTAACAAGCGCTTTTCACTGGTGATTGGCAAAAGTGCAAGGCTGCGGTGCATCAAATGTGGCAAGAGCCTGCCAGTGAAATATCTTGCCAATAAAAAACCTTGGATAGCACGGGTCATTTTCAAAGAATGGCTTACCGCCTTCGACCGTGACATGACGGCAAAGAACAGCAAGGTTTGTTTGCTCATCGACAATTACTCGACATATAAGGTTGAAGAAGTTCAGCTGCAAAGCGTGGGAGTCACATTCTTCCCGCCACCGAGTTGCGCGGATTTAATACAGCCGCTGAATCAAGGCGTTATCAATAGCGTTAAAAGCGCTTATCGACAGAGACTGATTCAGCGCCTCGTGTTCAACTACGACACCGGTCGGGCAAACAAGTGGATTTGTACATGGCTATACAGATGGTCGCAGCAGCGTGGACGGCAACCAGGCGCATCCACAACTGTTTTCTGCACTCCGACTTTCACTCCGATGCTCCACTGGCAGCGAACTCTACGTCGAACGAGGAAGGCTGCAGTACAATGGCTCCACCCTCCACAAAGGCCAATGCGGCATAGGCCGCCCTTCAAGACTACGGAGATGTGCCGGCCGATGTTGACATCAACGATTGCATCACTGTTGACAGTGGAGTACTCGCTCACGAGGAGCTGAGTGATGAAGCCATAATTGTGGGCGTTCGCCACAGCGACGCATCATAGGATGATTACGGAGACGCAGAGGATTTAGCACCAATATCTGCACTAAAAGTGATGGAAGCATTTGATGTGCTCCGCAGATTTATTGGTGCTCCTGATGACGACGTCGTGACGCAACTGCTTATTGAGTGCGAAAGTCGCGCCACGGCACTCGTGGCAAAAAAATGAAGCAAAAGAAGCTAACCGAATTCTATGGAAATAAATGATGTTGTGGGACTACGTTGTCCAACCTGGCAGTGTTTTTGGGCTGTTTTCGCCTCAACAAAGTTTCACTTCAACAAAATATTTCGCGCGCCCCGTCGGTTTGGTATAGCGAGGTTCAAGTGTATAGTTTATAACATTGGATGGGCTGAAGGAGCACAACTTCACGTATGGTAAGTTAAAGTCTCCTGCCATTATTATGGCGCTCGCTGCTTTGTCCTTAACTTAAGCTGAACCCTTTTCGTTAGCCTCCACGCTTCTGCCCCACACGTGGATGCCAGTAAGGTGCAGCTTTTGTACATTTTTCTCTGCAGGGATATGGGTAAACTGCCAGTCTTGATTTGAGAGAGCCTGCTATATGAGCTTCATCCCCTTCTTATTCTTCTAGTTAATTCCATCTCGTGATCCCAATCAGCAGTCACTATCTGAGACCTAATTTTTACCTGTCCACGACCTCGGGGCACTGACTGTGCGACTAACAAGTCCTATATACCTCGCCATTCTTCAGAACCAGCAGTTTACACGGCCGCGTCGTCTGAGACCCGTCCACTGGCAGTCTCAAGGTCGCTGTGAGTCGCAGTATAAGGGACATCTCCGACGGGCTGGGCAGAAGTGGTGGCTCCTTTCCCCTAGGCTGAACCCGACCGTGCTTGTATTAAGGAACGTCTGCTGCTTCAAGGCAGCTTCAAAAACATCATGGAATTAAGCGACGAACATACACTAGAATAAAAGCTCCTTTAAATTCTTGCCGACATGATCTAGGAATGAAGCAGATTATTTTGCTTGTGCTAGGTAAACTAGGACAAGAAGAGCAATCACGTACGTCCAAGCGTAAAATGTTTTAGAGATGCATAGACGTGAAATCGAAATAACCCCATATATCTCAATGATCAAACACTGGAAAATGACAAACATACGCTATTCATCGCCAATAAATGTTTCGAGTAGTTATGTTCACGAGAACAGATTTTAAACTCCGGGGCTAGTAAAGGCAGAAATTAAGCACTGGTTTGTTTAAGGCAGCATAGCTGGCTAGCCTAGCTCTGGTAGTCCTTTAAGTTGTATGCACATGCGGAGATTTGTGGAATGCAATTTAGGGTGAGGAAAAGGCTATACAAGATTCGGCATTTGTAAAACAGCCAGGCCCTGAGTCTGTTATGATCTGATATTGGATCAGTTGCGCAAATCTCATTTCATTCCACACGTCGGTGTGGTGCCTAATGTGAAAACAAAGGTTAGCATTTCTGATGAAATGTGTAAAAAACTGCAGGGAATATTTATTTACTGGATTCGAATCGGAGCCAAAGCACGGATTTGTTCGAAGTAGAAGACGAAGGTGAGCAGGCAGTGCCGCGGCACGAAGCAGATGGAAGTTGATGAAGACGACGCTCTCCAATGGGCAGCGCGAGAGTGTGGTGCAGTTGAACACCAGCCTCTGATATCTGATTTAATATCTGCTGCGGGTCCTTGGACCCAAGATATTAAACTTATTTTTGAAATATGGAGGAATGCTTGGCTAGGAAGCACTGTGGCACGGGTCGGCCCGGCATTCCACTGCCTCCGGGATCGGCCGGGGGCATATGAGCGCCCCTTTTCTTTCTATCTTTGCTCTCCTATGCTTTAACTATCCTACTTTAAGCACGCGGCATCGAGCGTTGTTCGGCTTGAGCCGGTGGGCAGGCCCGCGCACTTTTGTTTTATTTCTTCATATCGGCAACAGCAGCAGCAGCAGCCCTGGCCAATCCACCGTCGTGAATATGTGCCATGTAATGAAGGCAACAACGACAACACCGCCAGGTGTGGTGACTGTTGCGATAGCCTAGTGGTCTAGCTGAGCGGCTCTTAAAGGAGATCTATTCGCGCTACCGCGCGTTCAACTCCCAGTCATAGATATTGATTCAATTTCTTTTTCTCTTTTTAATGGTTTGACCGCTGACTCAGCTGAAGGTCAAAACTAAGTATCCGGCGATAACAGCACGAGGTGCCGTAGTGCATCTTTCCCTTCAAATTATTCAGAAGTCAGATAGCCCTCAGCTATAATTACCGCCAAACCTAGTTACAAATACGCTTTAGTTAGGCTCTAATAATCTTCAGAAACCATATTTCTCCTCATGCAGTCTCAACCCCATCCAACTGCACCCATCGTAAGCTTCCGACCTTTCTCCAAAAGTGGAGAGCAACTGCGAAAACAACGAAAACCAAAGTCTAAAGGACGGATTTCGACATTTAGACTTGAAATGGAAAAAAATGTTTACTTGCATGCCTATTTCATGGTGATTAATGGTCGATTTTCTATAGATAAAATCATTTTTCGCACACACAAGTTACAATCGTCGCAGCTGTTTATAAAATACCGAGCTTGAGTGCAGCTGTTAGAAAAAATACCGAAGAACATGGAACGAGGTGCAGAGAAAAATACATTTGGCCGCTCCACCACCGCCGCCACAGGCGGTGCGTGACCTTTGATCACGCGTGACTGCTAAAAACTGAGCTGCAGAACCAGCGCTCGGATAAAATCACGCGGCCGTCTGCTCGGTCAAGTGACAAGAGGAAACTCCGTCTCCCGTGAAACGTTTTCCGTAAAGTCATAGCCTCCACAGTTGATGGTGCGACCGTAGCGTTCCCTCTCGATAAGAGAGAAAATGTATTGCTTTACAAATTATTGCCGAGCGCATTCAGTACGCACCTTTCATAGCATAAAATGCTTATCAGCTGCCATAAAAAGCGCAACACAAATGCACTAAAACACTGGTTCCGCAATTTGTTTGCCCAGGTAAGGCACGTGGTAAAACAATAAACAAATGAATGAAGGCACCGATAGCACCGTAGAACTTTCAAAAGTCAGTATGTGAAGACTTCGCGACAATAGAAATTTAGTCCATTTTTTTAGCAAAAGCTCTACTACGGCAGTCTGAACCAAAGTTTCGCTGCGTGTTGCCGGCGGTTAGCAACCGCGTTCTTAGAAACCGGTTCGGCATTTAGAAACAGGTGGTCGCTACGCCGACCTCTGCGCTTCTCCGCGGCGCAGCTCCACTGGATGAGTAGACTAAAAGAGTATATGAGCGTGTACTAGTTAATCTGGTAAACCATTATGTCGCACAGTATAGTAATAAGCATAATTACTAGGTAATTATGATGATTACTATACTATGACGCAAACTAGCTCGCCTTTCTCCTTAAACGTTTTTCCACAGCTTGCCACCCGACAACGTGTTCATCCGTCCAGCCCATTGTTTTTCCCGCCATAGCCATTCCAAAGACTTCTACCCCCAGCACGCCCATGCCACAACATTCCAAAAATCATTTTTTGTCCGTACTGCCTTGGACTGGAACGACATTACTGTGGTCATCCCAGCCCACCCGTCGTGTAATACCCGTTAGGTGGGGCCTTTGAGGACCTAATAAACAAATAAACACAGGAATTTATTCCCTGGTTTAGAAAAAGAAAGTTTCGCTTAATTAAGTTACGCCAATTAGTATATTTGCCATAATCAATCAGCCTATATGTATTTTCCTATAGCAACGAATAACTACAACTCCTAAACACGTGACGTGTCCTCCGGCTTTACCTTGAAAAAGATTTTAGCGAGATGTAAGAATAACAACAGGTGAATGGATGATTTGCACACGGTATAACGCCGCGTATGTGACGTGACTTAGCATGACTTCAATCAGCGCGTTCAAAAAGCGCCTACAGTGGCTGTTCTCGCCACAAACGGCGGCGTCATTGACGGGAATGGAGACGCAGTCGCTTTGACGCGCTCCGATGCTGGCCGTTATCCGGAACAAACGAAACGCTATACGCGCTATATAGCGGCGTCCAGTTGCCCGATACACCGGAGCCTTCGCTCTCTAACCAGATGCAACAGTAGTTTAACTGCGGGTAATTTTTTGTACGGTGAGTCCCATTTTGTGAAAAACCAAATCGAAAGCCACTATTCCTAATGAACACAGAAAAAGTAGATATCAATGCTTAGGCAAATTTCTAGATTACATTGACAGTAGGGTGAAACCATCTGGCCATGGCGCACACTCGTATTCTTCCTGTTGCAATGGAAGAGTGCATTTTCAGTACATCTGTTGTAGTTGATTCCACATGTCCTGTTCTGTTGTTGCGGAGTACAAACTCTCACCATCTTTGTCTTTGGCCACGGCCTTCATGTCACCCTTGAAGGTATTGGTGAGCGCTACCAAAATACGGATAGGGACGAACACAGAAGAGAAGCGCTTTCTAACAACTGTTTATTATCTGAAGGATCATGCCTATATACACATATTAACGTCAAGTCATACACAGAAGAGGGAAGAGCACACGACGCTGACAAAAGCGATATGAAAGAAAAATACATAATAATAAAATATCAACACGTGCCTTTACAACAGCCGAAGATTGCTATTCCTGAGGTAGTTTAATTCGGTTCTCCCTAGCATCATCGAAGGGGAGCTGATGCATTGGTTATCTGGAGCAACGTGCATAGCGAAAGCTTCGATAATTTCGCGTTCCCGTCTGTTTCTGGCCCGACCTATTACCTTGGTGTTGTTTAGCATCGGGGTGCATTTGCAGTGTGCGCAATGTGGTGCCAGGTTTCCTTATTTCGCTACTTGCTCGCATAATCTTTCGTGCTCTCTGAGCCTCTTGTTCAGGCATCTAACCGTTTGCCCTATGTAGGTTCGTTGAGAGCTAAGTGGAATGCTGTAAATGATGTTTTCTTCACACTCTCGATAGGTGATGTCGTGTTTGACGTTGCACCCAGGTTTCTTTTTGTGGTCTTCATTCTCGTTGACCTTTTTGCACATTCCAATGAGCTTATTGGGAGCTGAAAAAACCACCTCAACTCCGTACTTGTTCGCTGTCTTCCTTATTCTGTGGGAGATGTTGTGAATGTATGGCATCACAACGGGGCGTCCTTCATAGCTCGGTTTTTTATTCTTATCGAGCTGTAGCAACTTCTTGCCTAAAACTAGCTTTAAAAAAAATCATGCCCCCACTCGATTAGTCACAGCATTGTTGAACAGGTTTCCCGATTGAGGACTTGTGGCTATCCTGAGCAGTTACTAGGCGGCATTGCAGAATGCTTACTAAGGGAAGTTACTAGGTCCGATAAGAATAAAAAAAACCGAGCTATGAAGGACGCCCCGTTGTGATGCCATACATTCACAACATCTCCCACAGAGTAAGGAAGACAGCGAACAAGTACGGAGTTGAGGTGGTTTTTTCAGCTCCCAATAAGCTCATTGGATTGTGCAAAAAGGTCAACGAGAATGAAGACCACAAAAAGAAACCTGGGTGCAACGTCAAGCACGACATCACCTATCGAGAGTGTGGAGAAAACGTCATTTACAGCATTCCACTCAGCTGTCAACGAACCTACGTAGGGCAAACGGGTAGATGCCTGAACAAGAGGCTCAGAGAGCAAGAAAGATTATGCGAGCAAGTAGCGAAATCAGGAAACCTGGCACCACATTGCGCACACTGCAAACGTACCCCGATGCTAAACAACACCAAGGTAATAGGTCGGGCCAGAAACAGACGGGAACGCGAAATTATCGAAGCTTTCGCTATGCTCGTTGCTCCAGATAACCAATGCATCAGCTCCCCTTCGTTTATTCTAGGGAGAACCGAATTAAACTACCTCAGGAATAGCAATCTTCGGCTGTTGTAAAGGCACGTGTTGATATTTTATTATTATATATTTTCCTTCATATCGCTCTTGCCAGCGTCCTGTGCTCTTCCCTCTTCTGTGTATGACTTGACGTTAATATGTGTATATAGGTATGCTCCTTCAGATAATAAACAGTTGTTAGAAAGCGCTTGTCTTGTCTGTTCGTCCCTTTTCGTATTTTGGTAGCGCTCACCAATACCTTCAAGGATGCATTTCCAACTAGCCCCAGTTGTAGCTCTTTTGACTTCATGTCACGATATCTCCTATTTTTAACTATTCATGACATGTAAACCGCACATGGAGTCTTTCCCATCATTATTAGGTCATTAGTGCAACTCACACGAGATAAGCGCGCAGAAGTTCCATGAAGTACAAACCAACATGAACTATGGAGGTAGCAGCGTTCCTAGAACAAATGTATCAACACAAATACATTCCTTTATATAAATAATTTTCTTTACCTGGCAATAGTTTGTATCTTCGCGAATGATAACACAGGCTCCTGAATGCAAGAATTAAAGGTCTGATTGGAATTTAGGGAAGGCTAGAGCATGGATGTGCCACTGGCCAGGAAGGCGGCAGGAAAAGGTTTTTGTCAAGGTAAAAACGAATATAATGCCCGCCGATTTAAAGTAACGGACGCATTTTTTTTACATAAAGATGGGTCGAGACAAAAAGTGATGCGGGCTTACATTAATGAGAAAAGCTAATTAGGACTCAGGTAGAGTGGACGGGCTGAAAAAGGAAGGAGCAACTTGGAGATGTAGTTACAAAGGAGGCACTGAAAACGTGATACAAACTTATATATTCTGTACGCATAAAGTGCAACGGAGAATGTCTCTGAGCAAAAGAGGGCGTGTGAGCAGATGGCAGCATATCGAAAAATTCTGGACAAAAGCATTATTGAGCAGGAGGCTATAATGAGCTTAATTTTTGAATATAATGTGAATTGTCTCTATAACAGTAAATATGTCCGCAGATAATTATAGGCAGTCTTTATAACGTTTTTTTTCACTATTATCATTTTTCCTATCGTCCAAAGCGTTCTCCTTTGTTTTTTGTCGAAGAACTAAGTGTTTGTTGCGATTGATGGACACACTTTAGGAGAATGATTTTGCTACATATCAGAAGAATAGATCATTACCTTCAATACCACTGTAAAATCTTACAATTTTTAACTTTTAAATATTTTTTCCTAAAATGTTGAAGACCTCTAAGAAAGAGGGAGCTCCTCGGCCGTACTCGCTGCAAGGTTTGTAGCGTTTTTCTTCCCTAAATCTTTACATGGTGGCCGGGTCTACCAAGAAAGGAGTGTGGTGAAATATTCACTATGGCACTGATCACTCTCCCTCTGATTAGGGGATACAACCCTGTCACGCATTGAGCTTTAGGTGAGGAGAATGCAATGAATGCAATTAATGTCGCGTACACTGGGGAAGGTCCGCGAGTAGAGATTTCAGGATCTGTAGGTGGTCGCACGTGAGGTCCACACTTGTTAATCAGTGCAAGGAGAAAAGACAAAGGCCACGCGCAAAGCTCTCGCGGGGTAGGAAAACCGCTCCCCGGAAACTGCTCCTTCGACGGCGAATAGCACGGGCAAACACGGCGACTGGACCCAGCTGACACCAGGGTCCTCGATTGGGACGTCCACTGGCTGGACTTGGGTCTAATCTGCTTCATGCAGACAGCAGCTTCACTAGCAGACCTGCTGTGGCTGATTTCAAAGGAGGCTTGCTATCGCGGATGCCGTGGATAGGTTGGACGAGAGTCCACGTTTTTATCCACTTAGGCTAGATGGCATGTATAATTTTCTGCTGCTTTATAAAAAAAATTTTTAAGCGGCACTATAATCGAAGTATTATTCTCCCATTGGGCTGACTGTTGGCTTCTTTCGTATATATATATATATATATATATATATATATATATATATATATATATATATATATATATATATATATATATATATATTATATATATATATATATATATATATATATATATATATATATATATATATATATATATATATATATATATATATATATATATAACCAGAGAAGGTAAAGGAAATGAGGGGCTCGTTTGACAAACTTATGAAGGGAGCGAACAGTCACCGACACCAAGGTGCATAGGGGAATGTATTTTTTTTTAATGTGTTGTGCTGATCAGTGGGAGAATAATACTTATATTAATCTATCGCTTAAAGAAAATTACTTAAAAAGCAGAAGAAAAAACAACCATGACGCCGGTGGGATCCGAAATCCGGACCCACGCCCTCCGAATATCGCGTCCGGTGCTCTACCAACTGAGCTATACGTACTGTGACGGCTGTCCAGTCTGCTGCTCTCGTGGGTATTTATGCTTTGCGCGTAACCGAACATTAAGTGTGTTCACCAGCGCCACTCTCGTCCTTAGCAGTGGACATAGCACGTCCTGTAATACCGCGACTGTGGCGTAAAACGTCATCTAACGGCGAGGGCGAAAACTGTGCAAAAGCCCTCTTATGCTACCTGTGACGTTCCTTGTGTGTGCTACGAGGGTCCGCGTTCGACGGCGCGGCGTAGACGGAGCCCCCAGTGGCGGCAAAAGCACTCAAGGGAAAGCAATTCAGCTAGAAGGGATGAGATCGGCGATAGCCGGTCTCGTTTTGGAAGCAGCCAGCACACATGTTTCTACTGTATATGGCTGCAAGCAACTTGAGTGGGATTGCTTTCGGGCCTGCCTCCATGGACCGCACGGAGAAGACCCAAGTGACAGCTGCGTCCAATTACCAAGCCATACTCGTTGAGAGTAAACGACCAAAACGAAGGGGTTTAAGCACAACCGGACCTCCTTTGCATAGTGTCGGCACGTGTCGAACGCCGCCGCCGCGGGGAGACGGGCGTTATCTTCCCCAATTGCCGTGACCGTGCAGGGGACAAAGGGCCTCGTTTCGGCGGGCCTGGCCCCGTGACAAGACGGCGGGCATCACCACCAACACTCCCGAGCACAACCTAGGACAAGGGACCACTTTCCCGTCCTTTTAGTGACCTCGCGTTCCGGCCTTGAGTGGCGAGTGTCATTTGATGGAGAATGGAGGTCGGTGACCCGCGGGAACCGTCAGCGGGCCAGAGACCGTCTACCACAGCCGACGCTACCTCGACGACAACCTTCTTTCCCTCGGACTCAACACGTGAGAGGGGTGAGGCCATAAGTGCGGTGGTGTGTTTGTGCGCCCAAGTGAAAGCCCTAGGCTCCTCCCACTCTGGCGTGGGCGTCCTCAACCTAGGGAATGTGGGGAATAAGAAGGATATAAAAATCGACAAGGAGTACGGAAGAAAAAACGCTCAGGACGACATCGTTCGCCAAGGGGGCCTTCAGCGCCGAAGCCCGACGGCGTGCAGCTTCTGCCAGCAACCGTTCGAGCTCAACTCCGGAGCCCCTCCATCGTCCCCATGAAGTCGTCGGCACGTAAGCTCGGACACCCCAGCCTCTGATGTACAATCATAATCATGTATAATTATTGAATATATCTGTTTGTTTAAACTGAGCCATACGCTGTCTCTTTGCCTCTCCGTCCCGTGTAGACCTCCGCATTATGGGGGGGGGGGGGGTCGTCACACTGGTGTCAGAAGTGGGGTCTCAAAAGCAAACGTCCTCTGAATGCTGCGACATTCATGACTTCAAAATTGTAATCAAAAGGGAATCACGGGACTGATTGTGGGACTTTTACCCCCATTTGAGAGGCTTGAGGCACCGGAGGGCTTGAGCGAAAAAAAAAATGTCTGTATCTGAGGGAGCTCCCACACCACAGCCGTCGCTCGGAGCAAGCATGCTGGCATTAGGAATCGTCATTCCGACGTTTACGGGAGATAAGACAGGGGTTCCAATCTGCGATTTCTTTTCCATGCTAGAAGAGATTGGGAAAATGGGGGGATGGTCCGATGCTCAAATGCTGGGAATGGCGAGGTGTAAGATGGCAGGAGCTGCTCATGATTTTGCATGGCGAGACGAAAAAGTAAAATCCACAAAATCATTTCCGGAATTTAAGAAGCTCGCGTTTGAGCATTTCGACACTGAACCACGTCACGTGCGGGTACAGAGGTTCCGTGACGCCAGACAGATGGTAGGGGAGGACGTGCGAACGTTTGCGTCGCGGCTTCAGCGCCTAGCACGCGATACGTTAAGCAGGGAGGAGGAAGGAGACCAGCTAAAGAAGAAATACGAGGAGGATCTACTTAAAGAGGAAATGACCGCTTTGTTCATGGCTGGTCTGCAAGACCCCGTGCGCCGGTTCGTGCTCTCACGCAAGCCGAGCAATTTAGACCAATCCTTGGCGGCCGCATTGGATGAGGAACGAAATGAGGCGTTAACGACAGCCGCAGCGAGAGTACGCGTCATAGAGAGAGCGGTGCTCAACCCTGAGGTTGCTCTCTTGACAGAGCGGTGAGATCGCTTAGAACAGCTGCTATCTCAGCAGGTGGAACGCCAGGTTGAAGCGCACACTCAACAGCGCCCATTCGCTTGAAACCGGAGACCGCCACAAAGCTACAGGCGCGGTATGCGAGATTTTGAAGAAATCGTATGCTTCGCTTGCCAGGGTCGCGGACACATCGCCAGGTTCTGCCAAAACGTGCGCCGTGGGAAATTACAAAGAGAAGCAGGCGAGACACGCCCTAAGCAAGCCTATAGCGGGGCTCTCGATACCTAGACAAAAAACTAGATTGTCCTCCCCATCCTGAGGAGCGTGGGGAGCGAGCAGTGGATGATGAGGTGGTGGTGGTTTGTGTGGCCGACGATGCATGCCCTGTTGTGCGTTGCAAGTTAAATTGTTGTTGCATGGAATTGTTGATAGATACGGGGTCAAAGGTGACATTGCTTAAGGAGAGCAGTTTTAACACGCTTCGAAGGAAGGGGGACCGCGAGGTGTTGGAAGCGTCTGGTGGTATGGCAACCAAATTTGTCGGCATAACGGGGGATCCTCTTGGCATAAGTGGACTCTACCGGTTACACTTCTCTCTCGGCGGAATTGCATTGGAGCACCCCTGCTACGTATGCCCGGACACGGTGTCTCTGCCAAACGGAGTGTCAGGTATATTAGGGCAGGATTTTTTGAGAAAAGGGAAGGTAGTAGTCTCATTCTCTGATGAAGAGGTTAATGCGGGCGGCTCAAAAGTTCCATTTTTGAACAGGAGAGGGGCTGAGATTCGCATTACCGATATTGACACCCGTCAAACAGTGGTATCATTGGAGAAGGTATATTCACGGGTTGCCGTCAGGCTGGTCGATGGGGCGGTCGTCCTTCCTTGGTCGGAGCACATTTTGTACGCGTGTGTGCCTTCAGATGTAGAGAGCGGCGCCGTGGGAGTGCTTGAGCCGGTCGACTCTCTCAGCAATGGCCTGAAGGCAGCCGCGTGCCTCGTGACAGTTAATGACGCCCACAGAGTGCCCCTACGGGTGGTTAACTGTAGCCAGCAGCCACTGAGCCTTCCCAAGAACAAAACATTGGCTTTCTTCACCTCTGCGATAGAGAAACGTGAGCCCACCGATACGGTACTCGCAACTGTAGAGCATGCGAGTCCTTCGGCTGCTCCAAAGGCGTCGTTCGATCTTTCTCACGTAAAATCCAGGGAGAGGGAGGCTCTGGCTGGTTTGCTGAAAGTCTACTAGGAGGTATTCGCCGCGTCCAACCTGGATTTGGGCTGATGTGGCGTTATAAAGCACAGGATAGAAACCGGCACTTCATCGCCCGTTTACCGGCGTGCGTACAGGATTCCTTACTCCCAACGTGAGGATATAGAGCGGCAGGTGCAGGACCTGATTGATCGCTGCATTGTGGAACACTCAAAGTCACCCTGGGGAGCACCAGCACTATTGGTGGAAAAGCCAGATGGCTCGTATCGATTGGTAGTGGACTACCGCAAACCAAATGCCGTAACTCGCATCGATCCATACCCCATCCCCAATATACAGGAGACGCTTTCTCAGCTGGGCTCTGCCAGGTACTTCACGGTAGTGGACATGGCGGCGGGATTCTGGCAGAGAGCAATGGATCCGGCAGATGCCGAGAAAACGGCATTCAACACGCCCTCAGGGCACTATGAATGGAAAAGAATGCCGATGGGTCTGGCCAACAGCCCTGCTGTCTGGCAGAGAACCGCTGATGTTATCCTGGCAGGTCTTCAGGGGAGGCTGTGCTTCGTGTATATGGATGACATAATCATATACAGTGACAGTTTTGAGAACCATTTGCGCGATATTTGAGCAGGTTTTGGTGCGACTAAGAGGAGCGGGTCTCAAGCTGAAGCCCTCTAAGTGCCAATTCCTCAAACACGAGGTGAAATACCTCGGGCACGTTGTTTCAGCTGACGGCGTGCGACCGGACACTGAAAAACTAAGCTTTGTCTCGGATTTTTCATCCCCGACTAGCGTCCGCCAGGTACGGCAGTTTCTCGGCCTGATCGGTTACTACCGAAGGCACATAGAGGAGTTCGCCAAGCTCACTAAGCCGCTCACCGCCTGAACAGCCAAAAATGTCGCCTTTCGCTAGGACGAAAACGCGGAGGATGCTTTTGGGGCCCTGAAAAGGAAGCTAATGAGTGCACCGCTGTTGCGCCACCCGGATTTTATTTTGCCCTTCGTTATGGCCACAGATGCGTCAAAGTTCGCAGTTGGTGCCGTGCTTTCTCAGGTTATCAAGGGCAAAGAACATCCCGTTGCTTTTGCTAGCCGACAGCTGAGCCCCACAGAGCAAAAGTACGGAGTTACGGAAAGGGAGTGTTTGCCGTTGTCTGGGCAGCAAAGCACTTCAGATGCTACCTTTACGGCCGCAAATTCAAGCTAGTCACAGACTGCCATCCTCTGAAATGGGTGATGAGTGTCAGGGACCCTAGCTCGCGACACGCTAGATGGAATCTACACCTGCAGGAATACTGCTTTGAAGTGAAGCACAAGTCAAGAAAGACACATCTGAATGCTGATGCATTCAGCCGCACAGCTGCCGTGGCAGCTATAGACGAGTTTGTCCCCGTAGTCGACCCCGCCGAATTACGCACAAAGCAGTGCAAAGATCCTGACCTGAAGCGAATAATCGAAAGCTTAGAGGGCGCACCGTCTCACCCCGAACAGCTAGGTTATTTCATTGGCAAAGACGGCACCCTGTGTCGGCGCACGAGGCCAACCAGGAAAGGGAGACCAGAGAAAACCGCTTGGGAGAGAGTCGTCATACCTCGGTCGTGGACAGAAAGGGTTCTTGGCGTGTTTCACGATGCGCCATGCGCCGGTCATATTGGCGTAGCGAAGACACGCAGGCGTGTGGAGCGTTTGTACTTTTGGAGTGGCATGCGACAGGATGTTAGAGACTACCGTGCGAAGTGTCTTTCCTGTCTCGAAAGAAAAACACCCAAGGGACGAAGACCAGCTCCAATTGAGCCGTTCCCTGAGGTTTCGGCTCCCTTCGAGCGGACAGGTATTGACATAAAGGGCCCATTGCCCACGACCACTTCCGGAAACAGGTAAATTTTAGTATTTGTCGATCACCTTTCAAAATACGCGGAAGCGGTAGCACTCCCAGATCAGAAGGCAGACATGGTTGCAAGAGCATTTGTCGAACAGATCGTGCTCCGACATGGACCCCCGAGGCAACTCTTGACAGATCGGGGAACGAACTTCGTGTCGCAGCTAATGAGGAGAGTTTGCGAGCTACTTAAGATCGCTAAGAAGCAGACAACACCGTACCATCCGGCTTGCAACGGCGCGGTGGAGCGACTGAACCAAACCGTGGCCGGGTTCCTGTCGCATTTTGTTTCGCGCGACCAGCGGGACTGGGACTTGTGGCTCCCGTATGCAATGTTTGCTTACAATTCCGCAGCACACGAGAGCACGGGCGAATCGCCATTCTTTCTTCTCTACGGCCGAGACCCGGACCAGCCTAGTGATGTGCCAGAGGGCCCCCGTCGTGTCCCATACGCTTCACTGGACGACTGTAAGGTTGAGCTAGAATCGCGCTTGCAAGTGGCGAGGGACATCGCAAAGGAGGCCTTAAAGAATGCGGCGAAGCGCAGGAAGGAGGTGCACGATCGCAGTGCTAGAGACGAGCCGTTCGATGTGGGGGACAGCGTGTATATTGAAAACTGCCAAAGGCAGATTGGGCTAGCTTGTAAGTTCCAGACGAAGTGTAGAGGACCGTGCGAGGTTGTCGAGAAGCTTTCTCCGGTAAACTTCAGAGTCCGAGACGTGAACCGGCGGTTGATAAGGACACACGCAAATTTCCTCAAGTCGGCACCGGTTCAGTATCACGAAATGAGGAAAGAGAAAGCGCGCATTTTGATGGGGACAGAAGTGAAGCGGAGCGCGCAGATAGTTCGCAAGAAACGCCCTCTTCTGCATTTGTTCGGCAGGCGCCAGAGGTGACGGCCGGAATGCCACCGGATTTACTTCATGCATTGCTAGAAGAAGAAGAAGCGCGCGAGGTTGCTGCGCAGATAACGCCAGGAGAGGCTCCTGCCACGAGCCCTCGCGAGTCTCAAAGCAGACAAAGGGTCACAGATATACTTGGTATGACTCCTGAAGGCCGATATCCGCTGCGAAATCGGAAAGCTAAGTCGGACTAATGGCGTAAACAGAGCGGAGTTGTGAACTGGTTAGAATTGTGTAATGCCGCAGCTCATAACATTGCTATGTGCTTATGTGTTAAGATATCGGAGTTGGTAGTTAAACCTTTCTGTCATTAAGTAACACCTTCACAGGAGAGCATGCGGAGCGCATGCAGAACCTGCCCTACATCCTTTCGTTATCTATATTTTTGTCTGTGCCGTGATCGTGCTAGAAGTGGGAGCTCCTTTGTAACTGTGGTAAATTTATTTCGTCCAGTTTGGACTAGAAAGGAGAGGTTTGGGTGCTGAGTTTCATGTTTACTGTAAAAGAAGATCAGTGCTGCCCCTGGAGACGCCAGTTATGACAGCTGAGGCATATGGTGTTGTGCAGTGGTGTTGAGTGCAGCGAAAAGTGTTTTGTCGGACGCACTGTGCGAGGCGATTCAGAAAGCGAAGGGGAGCTGCATGGACTCGAAAGTTCGGAGAACATTCTTCTGGAGGGAGAGCGAGTGTGACGTTCCTTGTGTGTGCTACGAGGGTCCGCGTTCGACGGCGCGGCGTAGACGGAGCCCCCAGTGGCGGCAAAAGCACTCAAGGGAAAGCATTTCAGCTGCAAGAGAGGAGATCGACGACAGCCGGTCTCGTTTTGGAAGCAGCCAGCGCACATGTTTCTACTGTATATGGCTGCAAGCAACTTGAGTGGGATTGCTTTCAGGCCTGCCGCCATGGGCCGCACGGCGAAGACCCAGGTGACAGCTGCGTCCAATTACCGAGCCATACTCGTTGAGAGTAAACGACCAAAACGAAGAGGTTTAAGCACAACCGGACCCCCTTTCCATAGTGTCGGCACGTGTCGAACGCCGCCGCCGCCGCCGCGGGGAGACGGGCGTTATCTTCCCTAATTGCCGTGACCGTGCCGGGGACAAAGGGCCTCGTTTCGGTGGGCCTGGCCCCGTGACAAGACGGCGGGCATCATCACCAACACTCCCGAGCACATCCTAGGACAAGGGCCCACTTTCCCGGCCGTTTAGTGACCTCGCGTTCCGGCCTTGAGTGGCGAGTGTCATTTGATGGAGAACGGAGGTCAGTGACCCGCGGGAACCGTCAGCGGGCCAGAGACCGTCTACCACAGCCGACGCTACCTCGACGACAACCTTCTTTCCCTCGGACTCAACACGTGACGGGGGCGAGGCCATAAGTGCGGTGGTGTGTTTGTGCGCCCAAGTGAAAGCCCTAGGCCCCTCCCACTCCGGCGTGGGCGTCCTCAACCTAGTGAATGTGGGGAATGAGAAGGATATAAAAATCGACAACGAGTACGGAAGAAAAAACGCTCAGGACGACATCGTTCGCCAAGGGGGCCTTCAGTGCCGAAGCCCGACGGCGTGCAGCTTCTGCCAGCAACCGTTCGAGCTCAACTCCGGAGCCCCTCCATCGTCCCCATGAAGTCGTCGGCACGTAAGCTCGGACACACCAGCCTCTGATGTATAATCATAATCATGTATAATTATTGAATATATCTGTTTGTTTAAACTGAGCCATACGCTGTCTCTTTGCCTCTCCGTCCCGTGTGGACCTGCGCATTATGGGGGGGGGGGGGGTCCGTCACATACCTATGGCATCAAGACTGCCAGAACTGAGACCCTCTTTAAGCTATTAGTAGACAAGCAAATGAAAATGAGGGGCTCGTTTGACAAACATATTAGGAAGCAGCAGTCACCGAAACCAAGGTGCATATAGGAATGTTTCTATTTTTTTTTAATTTGTAGCGCCAATCAATTGGTTTAAAGAAGATTGCTTATGAAGCAGCAGAAAAAACAACCATGCCGCCGTTGTGATTTTAACCAACAACCTACGAATATCGCGCCCGGTGCTCTACCAACTGAGCTACGGCGACGGCTGTTGAATCTGCTGCTTTCGTGGGTATTTGTGTTTTGCGTGTATGCGAACCTTGAGAGTGTTCACCAGCACCACTCTCGTCCATAGCGGTGGACGTAGCACGTCCTGTAATACCGCGAGTGTGGCGTAGAACGTCATCTAACGGCGAAGGCCGAAACTGTGTGACACCCCTTTTATGCTACCTATGGCATCAAGAATGCCAGAACCGTCACCCCCGTTAAAGTATTAGTAGACAAGGCAAATGAAAATGGGGGGCTCGTTTGACAAACATATTCAAGAAGCCAACAGTCACCGAAACCAAGGAGCACCGGGGAATGTTTTTAATATTTATATATTTATATAATATGTTTATATATTTTTATATGGTTTCATAATAAGTTTGTCAAACAAGCCCCTCGTTTTCATTTGCCTTGTCTACTAATAGCTGAACAAGGGTCTCGATTTTGGCAGTCTTATTCCCGTAGGTAGCATAAGAGGGCTCTCGCACAGTTTCCGCCCTCGCTGTTGGATGAAGTTCTACGTCACACTCGCGGTATTACAGGACGTGCTACGTCCACCGCTATGGACGAGATTGGCGCTGGTGAACACTCTCAATGTTCGCTTACAAGCAAAACATAAACACACACGAAAGCAGCAGATTGGACAGCCGTCGCCGTAGCTCAGTTGGTAGAGCACCGGACGCGATATTCGGAGGTCATGGGTTCGGATACCACCGGCTGCATGGCTGTTTTCTCTGCTGCTTCATACGCAATTTTCTTTAAACCAATTGATTGGCGCTACAAAATAAAAAAAAATAGAAATATTCCCCTGTGCACCTTGGTTTCCGTGACTGTTGGCTTCCTTAATATGTTTGTCAAACGAGCCCCTCATTTTGATTTACCTTGTCTACTAATAGCTTAACGGGGGTCTCGGTTCTGGCAGTCTTGATGGCATAGGTAGCATAAGAGGGCTCTCGCACTGTTTCCGCCCTACCATTAGATGACGTTCTACGTCACACTCGCGGTATACCAGGACGTGTTACGTCCACCGCTATCGACGAGGGTGGCGCTGGTGAACACTCCCAAGGTTCGATTACACGCCAAAGATAAATACCCACGAAAACAGCAGATTGGACAGCCGTCGCTGTAGCTCAGTTGGTAGAGCACCGGACGCGATATTCGGAGGTCGTGGGTTCGGATCCCACTGGCGGCATGGTTGTTTATTCTGCTGCTTTAAAAGTAATTTTGTTTAAACCAATTGATTGGCGCTACAAATTTAAAAGAAATAGAAACATTCCCCTGTGGTCCTTGGTTTCGGTGACTGTTCGCTTCCTTCATATGTTTGTCAAACGAGACCCTCATTTTCATTTGCCTTGTCTAATAGCTTAACGAAGGTCTGGCTTCTGGCATTCTTGATGCCATAGGTAGCATAAGAGGGCTATCGCACAGTTTCCGCCCTCGCCGTTAGATGACGTTCTACGTCACTCTCGCTGTATTACAGGACGTGCTACGTCCACCGCTATGGACGAGGCTGGCCCTGGTGAACACTCTGAAGATTCGCTTACACGCAAAACATAAATACCCACGAAAGCAGCAGATTGGACAGCCGTTTCCGTAGCTCAGTTGGTAGAGCACCGGACGTGATGTTCGGAGGTCTTGGGTTCGGATCCCACCGGTGGCATAGTTGTTTTTTCGCTGCTTTATAAGTAATTTTCTTTAAACCAATCTTGGCGCTACAAATTAAAAAATTTAGAAACATTCCCCTCTGCACCTTGGTTCCGTTACCTTGTCTGCTGATCTGCTTATATATATATATATATATATATATATATATATAGAAAAAGTGCACAGAATTCGGGTCATGAACATATATGCACCATGTGAAGAAGGTCACAACTGGTACGATTACCTAGATTTATTTACGAGTGGTTCCGGAGGCGATGAGGGCTGAGCAGACTTTGGCTCATCGGGCTCAGCTTCCCAGGCACACATTCAACAGTATATTGAGGCAATACTCAAGCTGTGCAATGTAGCTTCGTCTGGTATGTCCGAAGAGGACAAAGTGGGCCATTTGCTTTAAGGCTTTGCTGAAGACATCTTAACGTTTCTTATCAGCTAGGATAGCCTACACTCCGTCGCCTATGACGTACGGCACTGCCGAACATTGGAGAATTTGAAAATGTGGTGAATAACATCGAAGTTTGGACACTTGCTCACAATCAAAATAGTCGCTGGAATTACACTCTTCAGCGAGTGATCTCGCCTCCAGTATCCGCCAGATATTTTGAGAGAAGATGCCCCTCCGCCAGACGCCGCACTGTTACACCTTCACTTCTATGCAGAGGCTGGCGGAGCCTTTTCCAATCTGCACAAAGGACTTTGCCGCACACCGAGCGCCTCAGTATTCTCGACGCGCAACGTTCCGAGGTCGCATCAGGACCAACGCTACTGCGAGCGGCCACCTCCAGTCTACGAGGAGACCACAGGGTGTGATGCCTCTTCAGTGGGTCCCGCACGGATGTATACTACCAGGGCCTAAACTTTGCACGCCTGCCTCTGGTTTGTTTTCGCTGCGGGAATCCTGGGCACGTTTCGAGATTTTTCCACTCCGTCAACCTTCTCGGTACGGGCCATCAACCCTCACAGAGCGTCCGTCCTACCGGAATACGTCTGCCACGACTCACTGCGTACCCTCTTCAACAGAACTTCGGCACACTACCCTTCGGAATCCTTCCCCGCCGTCGGATTGGAGTGTGACTCCGCCTCCCGCGTTTCGCACGCGGCGGTCTTTGCCATCTCGTAGCCAGTTCTTGTCAACTCGTCCGAGAATCTAACCAACGCGACCGATAGATTTGGCTGTTACACGTCAACTCTGTTCTGATATCCCTCCAACTGTTTCACTGTTTAAGAACGAAAGTTGTGTGGCTGATATAGCGTGTCTAAATTACCTCTCGTCCATATAGGTGCAACTCTTTCTGTGATCAGTAGGAAATTTATGTGCTTGATAGGACGCAAATTTATGTTGAACAATGACACTTCAACATTTTGTGGCGTGAGTGGCGAGCTGTTGAGTCAACTGGGAGTCTATAATCTGGATGTTCAATTGGGTGAAGCTGTTTTTCAAGTGGAATTATTTGTGATCCGTAGCTCTACCTATGACGTCATTTTAGGAATGGACTTTCTAAAGTTTTGTGGAGCAACAATCGACGGTGGAAGGGGCGACGTTTATTTCAAACGTATGAATGTGCCGAGCCGCATGAAAAGTTCGTGTGAGTTTCGTTGCATATGCATGCGATTTTCGACTGCGACACTGCGAATTCTGTCGGTCTGCGACTGGGGAAGGCCGTCGGTCCAGTCGCAGGCGGCTTGCGATGGAGTTCCGTCTGGTTGGTATTCAGTCGCAGCGTTGGTGTGTTCGCTCTGCGACTGACCAATGCGCCGAGCCGGCGTGCGACGTGCGGTCACGTGAGAGCTGTCGCCGCAGACAAAATGTTGCCTTGCATGTAAAAATACGCAGGTCTAACATCATCAATACATTTTGTGTGGCGTTTCTGTCGCGTTGAATCATGGATTGCCTATGCAAACATCAAGCAAACTTGCCTGTTCTACCGACGGAATTCACAGGGTACGCGTTGCCTGAGAAAGCACTGACCGAAAGTCGCACTGTGGCGTCGCCAGCTTGGCCGACTATTTTCGTTCTAGTCGCAGGTTGTGAAACGAGCCTGACGCGCGAACGGTGCTTTCTGCATCCCAAGATACTGCTGTATTATCGCGGACTGCACTGTGCATCTCGGTGTTCGCTACAGCTGCGAAAAGTGAAATGTTTGAAGCTCTAGGTGCACCTGTACATACCATCTGCTTAAGAAAACGAAGCAGCACGAAAAACCGGGACGAAAAAGACACACATACGACAGGCATTCGTCCTGTCGTATGTGTGTCTTTATCGTCCTTGTTTTTTTTGTGCTGCTTCGTTTTCTCAAGATGGATCATTACCAACTGGCCCAACCTTCGGTGCTTTTGCATAGTATCTGCTTAAAGCGCAATGTTATAGTGCCACACTGTCTGATATCCTTTGTTAACGGCAGCGCGTGGTTATGGACGACTAATAAATCTTCTCAGCCCATCGTTTTGCAGACGGCCTTAAACTCGCCTTGTGTGAACCCGATGTACCTCGAGCTGTGGCGTCAGAGGCAGCTTCCACAATTGAACACGTCCAAGCGTCCAGCGCTGAACGAACAATTCTCGGCAAGATCAATGACACGCTCAGCGCCGCTTGCTAGTAGACTTTCCGCTGCAGTAATCGGCGGTCTTCGACCATCCTCATGCTAGTGGACCAGTCTATTCCCACGTCTCGCACCTGTCACACTGTCGACACATTCAAAAGCATTATCGTGTGTCGCCGTCGGAGTGAAAAGGAATGCACGAGCAAGTACAAAAGATGCTTGAGGCGCTACTAGACCAATCGCAAGTTTACGAACACAGATGTTACTAGCAAACGTCGGAGCAAGCCGGAGGCGTTGATGGTATCGTCTGCAGCTTCGTATCATACTGTGCGCTATTCATTTACGGGGCTGTTTGAGGCCGGTCTTCAGTGAAAGCCTATCGGTGGTGTCTACTTTGAAGGGCAGCATTTATGATAAATAACTATAGCGAGCGCGAGAGTACGCCTGACTCGGAGAGAAGCTTCCGCGATTTGGTGAAGCACCGAGCTAATAAAACGGATTTTTGTGATAGGCCTGGCTTCACAACGCACATGAATTCTGTTGTTCTAACAATACAGAAATGAAATGAAGTAGCATATTTTCTCAAACTCTTCTCCAAAGTACTAGCCATCCACTAATGAACAGACACCTCCATGGGTGCTCTGTGAAAGCAGAAAAATATTTCACAAAGTTTTGCTTACGTGCCTTTCTATAGGTCGCGCTTGTGCCCGGTAGCCTCAACGGGAGGCTACTTAGGCGCGCACATATTGTGGCATTCTGAAAGTACGTCGCCTTTGAAATGAAGTTTTATACTTTTTCTTTCAGTTCTAGGACGTACTCTGCTTTTTTGCACTGCAGTCTGACCTCTTAGATTCGCTGCGAAATCAGAAACCTGCTTTGAAAACCTTTGTTTATATGTATTCAAAACATGTGTTACCCTCTCTTTTATGTAACGTCGGTCCAGGCGGCAAAGGCAGCGCCATCTCATCTTGTGCACGTCATAGGCCGGTATTGGCCTATAAGGATGGCTAGGTTGCCCGAGCAACGAGTAGCCTAAGCACACGAAGACATCGCAGCTCTTTCATTTGTATCATTTGTATCAAAACAACTTTTCATCTGTATTAATCTGTATGAGGACACTGAATGACTACAATTCCTGTTATTCAACATATGTGCCGTCTAATACTACCAGTCTCTTGTTTTTAGGTTATCTAAATCTGATAATAATAGATAGTTCAGCAGTTCTACAAATGAAGCGATGTCCAAAAAAATGTAGTGCCCATTTCAAATACCACATCAGAAAATATTTGAAGTCTAAAAACAAACACAGTCGGCTGCCAATTGATTTTTTGACATTGCCCAATAAAGAAGGGCTTACGCTTTCTAGAAATAACTTAGTTCAAGAGCCACCTTCTCTTAAAGGGCCACAGAAAGGGGTGTTTGAGCTTGGCTTTAAAAAGTTAGCACTTTGTAGAGTACAATCCACCGAGCGTCCATGCCGCGTACGAGACCTCAGAAGCGGGCGGGAAATTTACAATACATTTTTAAAAATTCCCGCTTTAGTACCTCGCGGCAACGAGCGGTGCCGGGCTTTCGCACAAAAACCTGGCAGACGACGTCCCGTCCTGCAAATGACGTCAACAGACGCGGGCTATAATTGGTTCAGAGCGCCAAACTCTTTCAGGCGTCATGCGCTACAGCGGCCGCGAGCACTCCGCGCGCGCCGCAGCCGGCGGAGGTAGGGCAGGGGCCGAGTGAGTGGGGCTGGCGGAGGAGCGCCGCCGTTTTGGCGTGCGAGAGGAGAGGGAAAGGCGCGAAGACGCAGAAGTTGAAATTTTGTCTGCATATAACTCAGCTTCCACAAAGCGCACTAAAATAATTCTTTCAGGGGGATAATTATGAACCGTCGTCTTTTAACATCCCAGACATATCGCATCTTTATTGAGACCCCCTTTCTGGGTTCCTTTAAAGCCCCTACAACAAAGCCAACATTTATGCTGTGGCATCGTCCTGGACGACCGCAAGTAGTGAGCAGAGACTCACCAAAACCGGACGAATGACATTCTATTAACGGCCGGATGGGTTTTTATATGGAACGATCACACGACAATCCAAGGTACAGATGCACATAGACAAGGCCATATCCAATATCAAAATAGAGCCAAGCTGAAACTGAAATGTAGGACTCAACAAATGTGAATACTGAAGGGGATAGTCCCAATGAAACTTCAATGAAGAAAGTATAGGTGGTTCATGGCAACAAAACGGCTAGAGAACTTGCAAATTTTCTTGCCACTTAAGCAGACACGATTCAAAGTGTTCACTATAGCATTGTCTTCAAGGCACTGACGTTAATAAAGGCAAATTTTCGAAGAATTACAGTGGTTCGAATCCGTTACACTGTGCTCAAACGCCGAATGAACTTCTGAGGTTCCACCTGAACTGAGCAAACTGGACAGCTAAATAGTAGGCTCGAAAATTCACCCCCCAAAGAAGCAAATGGCCTTCCAAGAGAATAATCACAGCATTTCTATAACAACAGCCAGCAGTCTTGTGCAGCATTAGCTGCTCCTAGCGTTTGTTTGTAACTATTTTTTTTTTGCGAGCGCACTTTCAGGTCGCGAAAGGGAACTGCACATGCAGTTGATAAGTGCGCCTTGTCTTCGTATGCAGTCTTGTTAAAATGCGGTTTCAATGTAAAGGGCCGAAAGACAGGAATGCACCAAAGATAAGAACAAGTTTTCTATTTTTACTGTCGGCTTAGGAATGTAACAAAAAATTCACTGAACAATTTTCTTGATTATAGATTTTTATGGCTCAAGGGCATCTATGACCAAAGAGCGCCATGGCATGAGATATTTTCGATTTTTCAAGGTGAGGTCGTGTCACATATAATAAGGAACCTAAATTAAATTTTAAAGAAAAAAAGGTGTGAAGAAGACGACGCGAATTAACCGAAGAATAAAGAAGAGGAAGAAGAAACATTCGTTGAGGTGGAGAGAGATGAAGGGTGGAGAAGCATTCGGTGAGGTGGAGAGAGGCTTGGTGGAGAAGAGAAGATGACGACAAGGCTTACGTGGACTAACACCGAGGCTATAAAAGGGCTAGTGAGAGCGAGGCACAGGGGGAACAGCAGAGAAGCGGAGTCTCCGGCAGGTCAGGGACACATCGGCTGGAAGAGAGCGACGCCGGCTACGGCTCCGGTGAGCTCGCTGTTCTACGACATCGCATCGTGGACTTCCTGCCATGCCTGAGCCCGTTCCGGGGAGTCAACAGAGGACGCTACCACCTGCTACGGCCAAGGGTGTCTCCAGCGCTGTTGCCACCCATCCGGGTGGTACTCCCAACGCCAACAACACCGGCATCACCTCCACGGGCGCTTGGACCGGGAGCTTGTACGACACAGCCAGTGACGCCGGCAGCGACGCCAGCCCGAGCACGTCGAACGCCGCCAGCAACGCCAGCCCAAGCACGCCGAACGCCGCCTCGACGTCGGCTACGGGATCCATACAACGCCGCAGCCGCACCGAACCAACTCTGAGCACGAACGCCGACCACGAATAGTAGAACGCTAGTACTAGGCGCTGGTAGTAGTGTGCCCGGGTCGTGTGTATTTATAGCCTTTGTGTGTTGTGTTAGTTTTGTTAGTTCTGTGTTCTAGTGTGTGTGTCACGTAGGGTGTATTAAATGTGCGTTTGTGTGGGTACACCCGTCGCCTAGTCCATTCTTTCAGTCCGAGTGTTCGGAGAGATCCGTGACAGGTCGAAGACCCATTTCCCAAGCAAAAATGCTTTTGTTGTGTCTGTGCCCGTCTTACTCAGAAAAAGCTTCTATAAGGGCTGTCGAACTTATTCAGTGTCAGTTTTGAAATATCTGTCATAATTTCATCGTGCTGTGTATTTACTGTACAGCTGCAGGTTAGCTATATAACTGCGTGTCAAGAATGGAAAACGAAATTTCTATCAAGATCTGTTTCTGAAGAACCCAGAATGGCTGTATTTGCAGGGCTAATTTTCTGCGCCAATGTCATCAGTCTGTATGTAACCTTAACTCTAGACAGCTGCCCAACATCCCACATGACTGATGATAGCATAGATGGCAAGCAGACAAGGTAAGCAGATATTTTTAGCTGCTAGATTGCCGCTATGTGTTTATTTTTCATTGCAGGACCCAATATGGCAAAACGTCCTTGTAAGATGCAGAGATTTTAGCTTATCGCGTACAAAAGTTTTCTAAGCGTTTTATTTTCTTCCAAACAAATTTTTACCATGTCATAAATTCTCGTAGTGCATTTCACTTGAATATTGAGGCAAGAAACTTGGGGTTTTTTGAGAGCCGTGAAAAGACCCATGTGAAGCCCCACAAACTAGTTCACGTATTATACCTCTGTCAAATATTAAGCATACAAGTAAAAAAATACACTAATTTTCAATGCCTTCTTTGGCCTCCGGCTTGATTATACTTCATGGGAGCTGAGAGTCTAAAATACATTGGAGCAGGAGCTTGATTCCAGTTTTTCAAAATGTATTCATTGTTGTTGTCTTTGTTTCTTTTGTTCCCTCCGGGACATTCTATGCCATACAGGGGTTAACTAAGTGGCATGCAATAAAAACAACAAAGGTATACTCAGAGAATTTCTAAATATGGTTTGGTTTAGGGGGCTCTAACGTCCCAAACCGATTCAGGCTGTGAGGGACGCCGTATTGAAGGGATACGAAAATTTCGACAACGTGGGGTTCTTTAACATGCGCTGACATCGCACAGTACGCGGGCTTCTCGAATTTCGCCTGCATTGAAATTCGTCCGCCGCGGCCGGGGTCAAAGCCGCGTCTTTCGGGTGAGCACCCAAGCGCCATAACCATTGAGCCACCGTCCCGGCTGGTTTAGAGCTGAGAGAACAATTGTTTCAGCGCGTTTGTGATGAAATTCAATCTGCAGCACGTGAAGGCACAAAAAGCAAGAAGAGGGCACTTCGTTTTGCGGAGTTATGGGCAGTGTTATGATCGGAGGCCCCGACAGCGGGAACAGACGAGCCCGGCAGGCGCCATCAAACTATGTTTGACCAAAGGTGCTGTCGTCCTGAGAAGAGGATTAGGAACGGCTCCTGGCGACGGTGAGCTGTGACGAAATGACTCTCGTTCCTTCATCCGGAGTATGGAATGCGGTATTTCTCCCGAACTGCGCCCTCACGTGGATCGGCAGAAAGACCCGAACAAAGGCGCCGGGCCCGCCTCGCTCGCTTGCACTTGCGCGGCCGGACAAAGCGGGGGCGGACACGGCTGATTCATCTTACCCTCTGGAATGCCCGGGGCCGCCAGGACGCATCTTTCCACGGAGGGAATCACTGCCTACAAAGCCAACGACCTTATGCACATGATCAACCCGTCGGAAACCACATTCTAGGACGCCTCTTTCCCACGGAGGGGGTCACCGCCTGCTAAGCCAACGACCTTATGCACCTGCTCAACCGGTCGGAAATAGGATTTCAGGACCTCAAGGCGCCAGGATTTCTTATCGCCTGTGCACGTGTTTGTGGGGGCGGAGCGGTCACGGGGTTAGGGAAGAGACTATGAAAAGCGTGTCTGCCCATTGGACGCTTGATCAGCCACCGGTTTCCCTAGCTAGGTGCCTAGGGAATATCCACTGTATTTAAGCCGCGATTTGGCTGGTTTTACAGCACTTCATCTCTGACTTTTGGGTCTCCCTGCTTCTCTTGTAAATATGTAGCACTTCATCTCTGACTTTTGGTTCTCCCTGCTTCTGTTGTAAATATGTAGCACTTCATCTCTGACTTTTGGTCGCCCTGCTTCTCTTGTAAATAAGTAAATAAACCTTCAAGTTTTCCAACCCTCCTGAAGGCTTCCCTCCGTCGTCTGCAGAGTTGATCGTCGTGCGGTGAAGACCTCGGTCCCGATACCCAAGCATATCAGCAGTGATCCGAAGTTATGATACTAGGTGCTTTGATACAATACTTTCAAAAATTTTCAGAACTTGTATTTTTGGGATAAAATATGTGTTTTGCGGCATAGTATTATCAGTGTTGGCGGACACCAGAAAACTTGTTAATCGGTTTGTAGATGTTTGGTACACCGTAACACCGTACACAGCAGGAGCCGAACTGTATGTGCACAGGGGTCGCAGTAAAGTTTCTAGTTGTCTTGGGGCACGAGGTGAATGAGGCCCCCAGCAGTTATTGCAGTTTCGTTTGCAATCTGGCAGTAGGATAGCGCGGTAAATGTGAGTTCGGCAAACTCATCGTCTTGACGTTATATTTATTGCGGTGCACCAGAACAGTAGCGCTCGTTTGTCCGCTGGTGAGATGACAATCTCCAGCTTTAGTCTTAGGTCGCGTATGGCTTGTTTTTTAGCCAGAGAAAAGAGTGGTTTATGGCGCCATTTCATGAGGACACCAATGGCGCGATTATTTCATTAAAAAAGCCAGACATTGTTGAGCCACATAACCGAGGATAATCGCGTTTTCGAAATTCTAAAAACTAATATGGCTATTACAAACGACCGGATATAAATGTCTAATTGCAATTGTGTGCTTTACTCTTCTAGTTAAAATGCTAATTATTAAAAATTAGTTAACGATCTTACTACTTTATACCACTCACCCGTTTTCTCGTGTCTGCCAAACGCAAAAGCCATATTTTAGCCCTAAAGTCTTCTCTGAAATACTTGGTATATTCCCTTAGGTCTAGGAATGAAAACATGTGTAGGTATTTTTTCTTATATCGCCTTCAGTTACTGCTCTGATTCAATGTGCTACACATGGCTGACTGTTATATTTTGAGCCGAGCCCTGCGATATTGGCCGTATGAGGCCATTTCAAGTGGGGTACAACAAAGGAATGTAGAAAAAATTGGAGGGGACACTGAAGCTCCGCCTTGAGGGTTCGACGCGATAGCAGCATGGGTTCAGGATTCCCTACGTTGTTGGGATTCAGGTAGCGTAACTGGGCCGGAGAAGAGACGAGGATGATCGGAGGAAAAAAACATGAAGAACTTTATACAAATCTAATAAGAACACAGCACACTACTAATACAGCACCCAGAGCACACCACAGAAGTGGGCTTTGGAAATTCGGCCACAGCTCGCAACTTGGCCGGGTCCGAGAGAACGCCATCCTTCGATACGACATGACCGAGAATGGTGAGCTACCGAGCTCCGAAGCGGCACTTTTTCACATTAAGTTGGAGGCCAGTGTTGGCCAGGCAGCGAATAACAGTTTCGAGGCGCTGGAGGTGAGACGGAAAGTCCGCAAAATGATTACAACGTCGTCTAGATAACAAAGGCATGTGTGCCATTTGAGCCCTCTGAGTATGTTGTCCATCATGCGCTCGAGTGTGGCGGGTGCATTGCAGAGGCCGAAAGGCGTGACATTAAATTCATAGAGCCCGTCGGGTGTGACGAATGCAGTTTTTGGGCGATCATCCTCCGCCATCGGCAACTGCCAGTAACCGGTGCGCAAGTCCAATGAAGAAAACAACTCAGAGCCCCGCAGGCAGCAAGGGCATCGTCGATACGAGGGAGAGGGTAAACGTCCTTGCGTGTAATCTTATTCAGACGACTGTAGTCCACACAGAAACGGATGGAACCGTCTTTTTTCTTGACCAGAACCACTGGCGATGCCCACGGGCTGTGCGACGGTTGTATCACGTGACGCTGGAGCATGTCGGTCACCTGGGCGTCAATGATGCTGCGCCCAGCGGCTGACACGCAGTACGGACGTTGGCGCAAAGAGGCATGGGTTCTAGTGTCAATACAGTGGGTAACGGTGGTGGTGCGGCCCAAGGAAGGTTCCTGGTAGTCAAACGAAGCTTGAAAACGCTGCAGAACGGCTACAAGCTGGTCTCGTTGGGTAGACGTCAGGGCGGTGTCGACGGAACGGTGAAAAATATCTACAGATGACAGATTCGTGATGGGAACAGACGTAATGGCGCTGAAGTGAAGGTCGGCCGTGCTATTGACGAGGGGGTATGCAGAGGGAGGATCGAAAACGACAACGCTACCAAGCGATTGACCACGGAGTAAAATGGTAGGGCAGGAGAATGGGTTGGCCACATAAATAGCGCTGGAGCCACGAACAATTGTCAGCACAGCATGATGCAGCAAAACAGACTTCTGGTCAGCGCATCGTAAAGAGGGGGTACAAGTCACTGTTGCATCTGAGAGCGCATCACAAGAAAGATGCACCAGCACAGAAGAGAAAGGTGGAACGTCTGTGTCCTCTGAGACGACCACAGTAGTGGCAGCAGCACCGCTTACGTTCAAGGGGTCTGCACTGTAGGGCGGCAAGTCAAGCTGAGCATGGGCGCAATCAATAACGGCGTGATGTGAGGAGAGGAAGTCCCAGCCAACGATAACGTCGTGAGAGGAGCGGGCGAGGACGATGAACTCGATTGTGTAGGGAACGTTCCCGATGAGCAGGCGGGCGGTGCAGGTGGCTAACGGTCGAATGTCCTGAGCGCTGGCCGTCCGGAGAGAAACGGAAGGAAGTTGCGTCGTCACTTTTTTTAGTCTGCGATAAAGGTTGTGACTGAGAAACGAAACGGCCCCGCCAGTGTCAAAAAGTGCTTCGACGGCGACTCCTTCAACGAAAACGGTAAAAATATTGGCAGGCGCAGAAACAGGCCTTGAGTGAGCCGCTGGTGACGCAGTTCTTGCCTCCGGAACTGCGGTGGTTAGTTTTCCGCGTGGACGGCGGGTTGGCGACGGAGCGACGGGGAACGGGAACGACGGCCAGGAGACGGCGAGCGGTGGGAGCGGGGATGGTAACTAGGAGAAGAAGAGTCCGGAGGCGGCAAGTGTTACGCAGGTGAGGACGACGGCGGAAGGTCGTACGTCGGCTCACGCCTATAATCGTAGGGACGGTGGTCACGACTGCGACACAAACGAGCCACGTGACCAGCGACGCCACAGGCGTAGAAAATAGGGCGGTTGTCTTGAGTGCGCCAGGGGTTGATTGGCTGCGGCTGTGATCGGGGGCGGGCAACCGGATGGTAAGGTAGGGTTGCAGATCGCTGGGGTTCTAACGGCCGGGTAAGTGGCCTGTAGACAGGGGCAGCAGGTGAGGGCCGCGACCGCACCACGCCATCGGCGTACGTAAGAGGAGCCACGATCAGGGGTGGCTGAGAAGGAGGTGGCAGGATTTCAGCGACCTGCTCCTCGATAACACGCTGTAGGTTGGAAGTGAGCGACGGCGCAGGCGTAGGCGGGCAGGTAGACAAAGATAGCTGGCGTGCGACTACCTCACATACAAACTGCTGGACGCTCTGGAGGAGCGACTGTTGGTCCAGAGCACCGTCCCCTGGCAGAGCCAAGCTGCAAAGTGGGGCCTCCTGAAAGCCTGCACGCCGGGTAGAAAGGCGTTGTTTGCGCAGCTCATCGAAGCTTTGGCAGTAGCCGATGACACCGGAGACAGTCTGGGGATCTTTGGCGACGAGCATCTGGAAGGCATCATCCTCAATGCCTTTCATAATGTGTCTGATCTGATCGGCCTCGCTCATAGATGGGTTGACACGCTTGCAGAGGTCGACGACATCTTCTATATTACTGGTGAAGTTTTCACCGGTTTGCTGGGCCCGACTTCGCAAGCGTTGCTCGGCGCAAAGCTTTTGCACTGCGGGACGGCCAAAGACTTCTGTCAGACTGGTTTTTAGAGCTGCCCAGCTTGAGATGTCAGCCTCGTGGTTTCGAAACCAGGGATTGGCTAAGTCGCTCAGATAAAAGATAACGTTGGTGAGCTTGACGCTATCGTCCCACTTGTTGTATGCGCTTACGCGTTCATAGGAGGCCAACCAATCCTCCACATCCGTGCCATCTGTGCCGCTAAAGCTGGCAGCGCGGCGCCGGAACAGAAGGCAGCCGACAGAAGCGGTGAAGCGGTTTGGGTGACGGTCTCAGGCATTGCAGAGGTGGTAGTCAAGGCCCTGGTGCGAAGCTCCAGGGCGAGTATTCGTTGGCACCTACACCACTTGTAATACGGACACAGCACACTACTAATACAGCACACACAGCACACCACAGCACAGCACAGTAATAAGAGCAAAGCACAGTAATAAGCACAACGTCACGAAAAACAGCCGAACCGTCCAGGCACAGAACAGAGAGCGCGTTCAGTCCAGAGTACGCACGAGCGACCGAGCGTTCGGCGCTAGAACTTCGAAGTGTTCGGCGCTCGAGCTTCGCAGTGTTCGGCGCTTCTTGTCGTCTTCTTCGTTGAGCGCCAGCCTCTGAAGATGCTAAAGCCCGTGTCCAGTCTTACACAAAGACTATATACATAATGTACAAGTACGGGAAACTGAGAGTGCTTCTCAGTAAAGAGAGCTTCTTAGCAGTCGGGAGTCTCTCCCGGCAAAGGGTATTTCTTAAGAAGGGGGCTCTCCTCTGGTACCAAACCAGCAGCTCGTTAAATACTGTTCGTATTTCCTAGGCCCTAGCTGGGGAATACAGTTCGAAGAATGATGTCCATTCACACAATGGCACTGATGGTACCACCCACGGCAGAGCGTTCCAGATGTTCTCTCGCAGCTCGGTCGAGGGAAAGGGAGCAGCACCCGGTCACGTTGTCGTCCACGCGGCCTCCAGGTGGGCGCGCACGTGTGTCCGGACCGCGTGCATGTGGACCCGGAAGGCGCCTGCGTGACACAGGAATGCAGGCTCTCTCCCAGCAGGGGTTGAAAGATCTTGTACTGATGACCGGAACGCGGAACGTCTGTCGTAGGCGCGGCACTCGGGCCATTGTTCAACCCTAGCGTGACTGAAAAGGGCAACACTGATCTTGTACTTCGTCGTCTGAGGACCGGAACGAACACGTGGGGACGCTATTATCGTCGCAGCTTCCGGCATTCCAGCCACGTCTCCCCCTGAGGGCTCACCCACCCTCGCGGTGGTTCTCGGGGAATTCTCCCCATGTCCAAATTCGCCGAACTCAACAGCAGGAAGGACGCGCGAGCACAACAGCACCCGCGCCACCAGATATTGCGCACGGAAGATGAACTGCTCGCACGTAGCTCGGCCGACTGGGTGTGCCAGGAACCAAATGCTCTCTAGGAGCCTTCGGATGACCTTCAGTGCTGAAGCTCGGCATCGCTTCCCCTCGTCAGATGGCCGTTCTGGGATATTCTCTGCAATGCTAGCCAAAAAGAATCACAGACGCCAAACCACACCCGACAAAAGCAAGTGCCCTCAGAACCCACTCATTCCGCCAGACCAAAACTCAGTGGCAAAAGTGCACTTAGCAAAGAAACTTCAACTAAAACTTGAAGAGATCAAATGTTTTGCCTGGAATGAACACATGGTGTCTCCCGACGAGGAGTTTAGACAGGGCACCTGTCCAAGACGTGTGCTCCCGCTCGATGCGCACTTGGAAGGAAAAAAAATTCGCTAAATGAAATCAGGTTGGTTCCTAGAGAGCACGCGGTACGGGAATAGATGACTGGATTTGGCCGACGTGGCGTTCAATTTTGCCCGCCGCAATACCTCAGAGTCAAGGCACGTTACACCACTCGCTCTTACTTATCCTTACCGGAAATAAGGAAAACGTACTCCTAGGTATGTTACCTATGGTAACAACATTACTGCAAAGAAAGTGGGAGTTATACGCTCTTCATTAGGAAGAGAATATGAAATAAATCTCCAAAACTAAAATTTTGTTGGACATCCTCTTGTGGTAATATCTTTACCAGCTAAAAGGCTCGGCTTAGCCCGTTGGCATTTGTGTGGAGCTTGCCTTTCTGGTAGCGAACCTCGAAGCGGTGGTGCTGGAGTGCCAGGCTCCACCTCAGTAGACGACCATATTTGGGCGACATATTTTGCAGCCAAGTCAAAGGGCAATGGTCCGTTTCTACTGTGAAACGGGACCCGGAGACGTAACATGCCAGTTTGCCTATAGCCCAAACGAGGCATGCGCATTCTTTTTCAGACGAGCTATACGCCTCTTCCCGCGTGCTGAGCTTGCGGCTCAAGTAATGGACAGGCCGGGTGTGCCTGCCATCGCTTTCCTGGCAAAGAATGGCGCCTAACCCGCGGTCGGTGGCATCACATTGTATGATAAAGGGTTTCGAGAAATCTGGCGCTGCCAGTATTGGGCGCTCGCTTAGGGCCGGTTTCAGACTCAGAAATGCCTTCTGTTTCTTTTGTTCCCAAGAAAGATTGGTGGGCTCACTTTGTCTCAGCGCGTCGGTCAGGGGGCTGGCTAAAACAAAGTAGCCCTTTAAATAATACTGATAATAGCCTGCTAGGCCAAGAAAGGCCCCGAGTTTCGATTTTGTGGTTGGGCGACGGTACTCCACCACGGCAGCCACTTTAATTTCTGCAGGTCTGCGTTGGCCTCGTCCAACCACGTGCCCAAGATAGTTCACTTCGGCGCACCCCAGGTGGCATTTTCCCGCCCTTACCGTTAAACCAGCCTCAAGTGACTGAGTCGGCTCAACACAATACGCAGGTGTTCAACGTGCTCCTCCCAGTTTTGTGAGAAAACGGCCACGTCGTCCAGGTAGGGGAGAGCGAAATCTGCAAGTCCCCGCAGCACTTGGTCCATTAACTTTGAAAAAGATTACAGAGCATTTTTCAAGCCGAAGTTCAACATTACATGGCGAAACGTGCCCGCGGGGGACACGAATGCTGCGTACCTGCAGGCGCGCTCAGTGAGTTGCACCTGCCAGTAACCACGAACAAAATCCAGTGTGGATATATATTCTGATTTAGCGACTGTTTCAACCCTCTCCTCGATGTTCGGAATGGGGTAGGTCTGGTCCACTGTGATTGAATTCAGTCTCCGGTAGTCCACGCAAGGCCACGGATCCTTGTCTGGAACCTCTACAATAATGACTGGTGACGTATAGTTACTTTCGCAGGGCACTATGACCCCAAGTTCGCACATACGGCACAAGTCTGTCTAAATGATTTCCTTTTGTCTTGGAGAGACACGGTACGGTTTGCTCCTGATCGGCTGTTCGCTGGACAGCTTAATGTCGTGTTCGATTAGGGTTGTTTTTTTGGCTTGTTTGAAAACACCGCCTCCAAGTCGTGGATGACGTTTTTCATGTCTCCTCGTTGACTTTCCGTCAAACGTGGCTCTTTGTCGATTGAATTTAGCAGCTCATTCGCTGCTTGCTCGTCCTCATGTGGGACCTAAGGTATGTCTGAGATCTCTTCCTCTTGCATGTTCAGCGCCATGTTAACCATGGCCTGACGCTATACATAAGGTTTCATCAAATTAGTGTGGATTATTCGATTGTGTTTGTTCTTAAATTTTACCTCATAGTTGGCGTCCGAAAGCTTGGACACCACCTTAGCTAGCCCTTCCTATTGCTCCTCAAGCTTGTTCCTCTTTGACGGACGCCGCTACATCACCTGGTAGCCAGATTGAAAGGTGCGCTTGCGTGCAGATTTGTCGTAGTACACTTTAGACAGTGACAGCGCTGCTCTGACATTTGCTTCCACGAGGTCTCTGGTTTTCTCAAGTCTTTCCAGTAGCTTCAGGACGTATTCTACTACACAGGGATCCTCTCCGTAACCCTCCCATGACTCTCTTATCATGCGCAATGGGGTCCTCAAGTCAGGCCGTAGACTAGTTCAGCGGGGCTAAATCCTGTGCTTTCGCGGAGGACGGATCTCATTGCAAAGAGTGCTGCGGGAATGCAGCCTTCCCAATCTCCCTTATGCTCAAAACACAGATACCTATGTATCCGCTTTAGCACCGAGTGCATACACTCGACTGGATTTGACTGAGGGTGGTGAATGGAACTGCGGGTTATTTTAATCCCACACCGTTTAAAGAACGTTGTTGTAAAGCAGCTTGTGAAAACGCTCCCGTTATGGCTTTGAATATATGCAGAGAACCCCACGCGAGAAAAAATTGACAAAAGGGCGTCAACAACACATGCGGAATTTATATCCTTCAAGGGAATGGCCTCGGGAAATTTGGTTGCCACGCCCAGTGAGGTCAGAATGTAGCGACAACCAGAGTTGGACGCTGGCAGTGGGCTGACAGTATCTATTACAAGACGCCGAAAGGGCTCTGTAATGATGGGAACTAGTGTCATGGGCGCTTTCCATTTATACGTCAACTTGCAGACCCGCTGGCAGGTGTCGCAAGATCTAACAAGCTGTTCCACATCTTTCCAGCAGCGAGTCCAGTAATATTCGAGGGCTAATCTACCTTTTGTTTTCTTTATGCCCAGGTGGCCCTCCCATGCATTTTCATGTGCGAGCTCTAGAAGCTGCCGCCGGTACTTCTCAGGCACCAGCAGTTGCTCATATGCGCGTCCCTTTGAGTCGCAGTATTTCCGGTACTGAAGGCCTGATTTTTCATGAAAGCTGATGTTCTTTCTGGCGACTCCCTCTCTCACATAACTGCTTAGAGCTCTTAACGATGGGTGGCTTTTCTGCTCTGCAATAAGTGCTTGCCTATCAACCTTAGTCAACTCCTCCCAACAAGTCGAAGCAGGTGTTAATGTCGAATCCTTCGCGTTGGTTCCTGTTGCACATTTTCTGCGGAATCGGCAGTTCCTTGGATTTCATGAGCTACCGCTGGTTCGGGAACACCCTCATAGTCATGCTCATGCGGTTTAGACGGATCAGGTTTCCTGCAAGAATCCCCCGGATGGTCGGGAGAATGGTTCGGTACCTGCTCATTCATCGGAGCGCAGTCGAGTTTCTTTGCGAGCTCTCTCGCTCGAGAATGTGTTAGCGCCATGCAAGCCAAGCCAGAGGTGAAAGAGAGACCTTTCACTCGGATTTGTTCGAAAACAGGTAGGGCAAGTGCGTCGACAAGTTAGCGCTAACTGCCGCTTCTGTGTCTAGCCTGCCAAAAGTCCCCTCTAGAGTCACCTTCGCTATATGCAAGCATGTACTCTGTTCTTCGGCGACCTGCTTAATCTAGGCGCATTCGCCGGTGTAGTACGTGGAGGAAACGCAGGACACGTGAGCAACATCCGTGGTAGCCGCTGAATGCCGTAGTGCTCTGAATTTCTTGCCATTTATCGCCACGTTCCGCATGTATGGCTCCAGCAATATAAGGTTTTCCTCCGACTCTGGCACGCACGCGAACGCCATCTTTTGCTGTTTGCAGTTCACTTAGATGTGACCCTCTTTGTTGCAATTATAGCAGACAATGGGCTTTCGCGCTTCAAACGCGCGAGCTCAAGGTGCCTGCTGTTTCGGCGAATCGGCAGATTTGGAGGACTCAATCTTGTTTTCGCTACCTCCTCCTTTTAATCCCGCTTCCTCTGTTAGGCGATCCCGGCGTGTTGGTGGCACCCTTCGGTCGGGGATTCTCTTTAAATAGGTTTCTCCCTTTCCTAACCTCTTATCGCACCCTGCCTTGCTTTAGAGATTTCGGCGAACGTAATACTCGTCTGCGATCTGTGCCGCTTTGTCTAGGTCTATATCTGTTAGCCTATCTTGCAGCCATATACTCAGATCTTCTTTAATCGCGCTATAGTACTGCTCTAGAACGATGCACTCCAGTACATTGTCACGACTTCCGTGCACCTCAGCGGTTATAAGCCACTCGTTTAAGTTGACTTTAAGCTGGTAATTGAAGTACGTATGCGACTGTCCGCCTTTCTTTGCCTGCCTGAATCACTGCCTAAAGGCTTCAGAAGAAAGCCGGTACTCTCTAAGCAGTACGCTCTTTATCTACTCGTAGTCATCACACTCTTCCCGTGAGAGGCGAGCCACCACTTCGGCCGCCTCGCACGGAAAGAGAGGAAGTAGCTTCTCCGACCAAGCGCTCTTGTCGATGTGCACCTTCCCGCTTGCACGTTCAAAATTTACCAAAAAGAGTGCAATATCGCCCCCCACGCGGTATGGTGAGACGAGATCCTGCAATCCTGCCTCCCCTGCTCGTCTACCCAAGCTACAGGGCTAAGACGCGCCATATTCCTTCCGTTCGACGCAATTTTGAGCTACTTCATTATTCGAGCATGTTCTCTCACTTTTTCCTCTGCCTCACGATCCTCCCGTCTTTCTTGAGCGAACCGAAGCTCTTCTTTTTCTTTCTTCCGTCCAACATTGGTTTCCAAAGCCTCGTGGACCTCCTCAGCAGTCACCTCCTCCTGCCGTATAACCTCAAGAATTTATTTTTTCTTTTCACAGAACGTAGCGCAATCCCCAGCTCCAGGCAAATTTCGAGTAGCTCCTGCACTTTTAACTTCTCCATCGTGAATTCCGCCATGCGTTAGCAAACCCACTAAAACGCCCCAGCTTGATGTGGACAAAACTGTTTCCCTAAATCATTCTCCCAGACAACAGGAGTCCGCACCTAGCATCTGCCTGTGCTAGTATGATCTGGCGAAATTAACGGAAAACATTGGGCCCTCACATTGCCAAGGTATAGCTGACGCCTGTCAGTCCCGCCGCTGCCGAGGTCTATTGGAGCCGGTAACTTCACGTGGACGTCCCACAGCTGCCACCCAGTTGTTGGGATTCAGGTAGCGTGACTGGGCCGGAGAAGAGACGAGGACAATCCGAGGAAGAAAACCTGGAACACTTTATACAAAGACTAATTACATAATGTACAAGTACGGGCAACATAGAGTGCTTCTCAGTAAAGAGAGTTTCTTAGCAGTCGGGAGTCTCTCCAGGCAAAGGGTATTTCTCAAGAAGGGGGCTCTCCTCTGATACAAAACCAGCAGCTCGTTAAATGCTCTTCGTATTCCAAAAATCCCTAGCTGGGGAATACCGTTCAAAGAATGATGCACAATTACACGATGGCACTGATGGTACCACCCACGGCAGGGCGTTTCTGATGTTCTCTCGCAGCTCGGTCGAGGGAAAGGGAGCAGGACCCGGTCACGTTGTCGTCCACGCGGCCTCCAGGTGGGCGCGCACGTGTGTACCAACCGCGTCCATGTGGACCCGGAAGGCACCTGCGTGACACAGGAATGCAGGCTGTCTCCCAGCAGGGGTTGAAAGATCTTGTACTGATGACCGTAACGCGGAACCTCTGTCGAAGGCGCGGCACGCTGGCAATTGTTCAACGCCAGCGTGACTGAAGAGGGCAACACTAATCTTGAACTTCGCCGTGTGAGGACCGGAACGAACACGTCGGGATGCTATTATCGTCGCGGCTTCTGAAATTCCAGCCACGTCTCCCCCAGACGGCTCACCCACCCTCGCGGTGGTCCTCAGGGAATCCTCCCCATGTCCAAATTCGCCGAACTCAACAGCATGAAGGAAGCGCGAGCACAACAACGTAGAGAAACTTGCTACTCTTTTTTATTTAGTAATCCTTCCGGGATTTTTCGCTCACGGCCAGCGCCTTCAATGCCACGTGAACCTGATGCTGCTGATGCTACGTACTGTGAAACAGATGACTGGATTGGCAAACCACGTAGAAGCGCTGCCAGGCGTCTTGCCAAAACGCGCGGGACTCAAGTTGTAGTCGTAGTTCGTCGGCACATCGTTCTCCACAAACTCGATGCCACGAACACCAGCATAGCTTCCGAACCGAGCGAACAGGCAGCAAGCCGCAAGCTTCGTGGTGAACGCGCCTTGAACGCGCGCTGAGTTCGCCGCTCACCATGACTCCTGCGTCCCCGCACGGCCTAACTGCGCCGGAACGAGACGAGCGGGAGGCGCTGCCGTCGTGCCGTAGCGTACACTGCGAGGAGGGGGAGTGGTCTTAGTGGGCGACGCCTCATGGCGCTACGTGCGCGCCAAGCGTAGTGTGCCTGGATGCCCCACTCGTTGTCAGTTGCGGGCAGTGCGCTGTGCGCCTGTCACGGTTTCTGTGCAGTCGCGTGGCGACTGTAATAATGCTACTGATCTGGAAATAGACTTTACAGACTTGTTTCATCGTGACAGTAGTGTTTTGGCAGTTTTGAGCGTATTTTATGCATCATGCATTCGCTCTGACTACACGCCAATTGAAAATTTATGACGGACTGCTGTGTTTATAGATCAACAGCTGCACTTTAAAAGGACAGAAGTTATTTGGTATTCCTTGATAGTTATATTATGGACTATGTTAGGGTCACCGAATTCCATAGAATTATGCTGCCTTTTTTGTTTTGAACGTAAAGACTGTTCACAAGGCCCCAAGTTTCTCTCGTATGCAAGCAGCGCGGAGCATGCATCTAGTAGAATTTCAAAAGGTCGTCCGTTTCTTCGAGGATGGTTCACAAACCCTTCCTCTAGTGTCGTTCTGCTTGGAAGATGGACAGGAGGCGAGCTTGTAGATGATGACAGCAGAGCATATATTTACAGCATACATATACAGAGAGTTAAACTGGAAAAGGCAGAACTGAATTTACAAAAGAACAAACATTGCGCTACTTCACTCATCGACCGGGCAGGCTAGAGCCTAAGTAGCATCACATTACATGCTAAGCATGGAGCCTCAGCTCAGACTGGACTGAACTGCATCCGTTTACATGCGCTTTTAAGCACTTGATTAACAAAAGACTAAGGGCGGTCATTTTCAGTGGCCCACCCTAAGCATCAATTCTCCAATCAAAAATAACATGAGAGATGGGGACAACCCCTTGGGTTGGGCTTAGCCTCGAACCCAGAGTCTTGTTAACAATACAAACTAAATAAACAACAAAAACGCCACCACTCTCTCTCAAGTGAGAGTATCCACAGGCTCTCCCTTCGGAGCTAATCCTTGCCTCAGGCATGCATACCGCCACCCACCATCGGTCCGCGTCGCCCTTCAGCAACAGAGGAGGGGCCGAAAGGGCCCACGATGCTGTCGCGCTACCGACGGCGGAACACAGCTAATAAGCATGAAGGGGTTCGTCTGTCGCTCCGGGAAACCAGATTAAGGGTCGCCCCTGTCTTCCCACATTCTTGGCGAGTCTTGCCTGTCCGCCATGACAGGTGTCCGTCACGGCCATCCTGGGAATGCGCTTTTGTTCACTAGCGCCTGTCTTTCCACATTAGTACTGCCTGTCCGCCATGACAGGTGTCCGTAACCGCCCTTCTGGGAATGCGCTTTTGTTCAAAAGGCACGGCGGGAAGCTGTGGGTACCTTCCCGGCGATAGCCCACGTCGTAAGGGGGTGGGGGGAGGGGGGGTTCGTGCGTCAAGCGACAATTTTCGTTCTCGGTATGTACTAGGGGGCTCTCGCTTATACAGGGGAGCGGTTTCCGCGTGTGCCGGCGTCCTGCTTTCCGCAAAGGTATGCAGCTGAAAAAGAGGGCCGGCCTTACACGCCCCCTCTAAGAGTATAAACCGAGCTTGCTATCAGTTCGTTTATGCTTCCTAAAAAAGAGGCCGCAACACTTTCACATTACAAATGTCAGCCCTCCCGGGGCAGAGTTTCTCCTGGGTACTCAAATCTTCGAGAACCAAAGCAAAGAAACAATCAATAACAAAAAAACACAAGGCACAGCATTGGTGCACGCTGCTGTACAGTTCACTGAATGGGCAGCAACATCATGCACTGCGCATAGTCCACATTCGAAGCACACATAAAGCATTATTGTTCCATCACTGTTCACAGGTCTGCGCACAACACTCACGGGCACCGTTCTATGCAGACGCCAGGCAGAAGTCTCTTCGTAAGTGCCCGACTTCAAAACACGGGATTCCGCTCACCGAGCGACGGTTGAGTGGGAACATTCACGTCCTGTCTGGGCTGGCATGGTTGCGCCACTTGACCTGCCACAAAGGCTGGCCGTTGGGCTCTCGCTGAAACGATATCGGCCTTAACCTTCCATGGCGGCTTAGGAGGCAGATATGGCACGAAGCCTATTCGATCCAGTTGGGCGGTGATTCTCAAGTGGTCCTGATCACCACCAAAAAACGCGCCGCGACTGCAGGATTTTTGTGCAGCACATTTCAACATTTGTTCTGAGACACTTTGTGTTAAAAACCCTGTCGCCGAATCGGCCCACTCCTCCAGGTCATTGCGTCTGACTGTGGAATTGCTACCGCCGTGATTCGGAACAAACGCCCCATTGGCGGGCAATAAGTGACCCAAGCTCTCCATGAGGACCTCATCTTGAGCACACTTGGTCTCACTCGATTGATGAACATTTTCTGCCCCCAGTACCAGCTCAATATTAGATTTGTCCTGAAACAACTGCTGCGACTGTGTTTTTGGCCCCTCTGAAAGTGCGTTGGATCTACCGTTCGCGTTTTCGCAACATTGGTCTCTCCATTTCAGTCCTAGTGCCCTCCAATAGGTCAATCTTGAGCGCTGCGTTCCCTGACAGTTGTTTTTTCAATCTGACTTGATAGAGCCTCTGAGGCTTCTGCTATCTGGATCTCACTGACCACTTCGTTATTCTGGCCTAGTGCCTCTGTCACATTTTCAGGGAAGTCGATGTCAACCTCTCCAGTGCTGTGAGCATCGGGGCCTAGGTCTGCATGGGCGCTGTCCTTTAATTCGGACTTGGTGCCATCCTGCCCGCCGCCCGTATACCTCAGCTCAAGCTTTCTTAGTTCTTCTTTTTCATTCTGCTCAATCTGTCGCATTCGGTCCCGGAAATTCAATTCAAGGCGACGAATAGTATCCCGCCCCGCTTCCGATAGGGTGACACATCGGAGAGTTTTCCATTCGGGGACAAACTCATTACTGAAGGGGCTTTCATGAATGAAACGTCCGCTCACAGCAGTCGATATTACCTGCACCTGTGAATGCGTTCCTTTTTCTTCTTTCTGACTCACTGCTTCCGCCAAATATTTAGGTAGCTCATTAGTAACCTTACTAATACTCTGAGCTTCGGGGCCTAGGTCTGCATGGTCTCTGCGCTTTCCGTCGGACGCATTGCCATGCTGCCAGCCGCCCGCATAAATCCGCTCAAGCATTTTCAGCTCCTCTTGCTCCTGCCTTTCTATCTGTCTCATCCGCTCCTGAAATTTCAACTCAAGGCGGCGAATAGTCGTTTGTCCTGCCTCTGAGAGAACACCTCGAAGCGTTTTAAATTCTAGGCCTAATTTACAACTCAATGAGTTCTTAAGACTGGAATTTTTCTCCATGCTGGTAACGTGTTCCACACCTGTAACCTAAGCCTTCTGAGTAGCAACCATGCCAACCTCGACAGAACGCAAGAAATCCCACTCACCCGGCGCAGATCTTCTCATGTCTGCCGCCCAGAGCCCGGATGATGCGTCCGCTCTACCAGCTTCGGTAGCAGCCGAGGTGGAGTCGTCCCTTGACAGCTCCTTGCTGCTCCGTGTCGGATGGCCTGTGGTTGTCACTGCGATGCCTGGCCCTGAGATGAAACGTGCCGAATCCTGTCGACTACGCCAGTAGAATTTCAAAAGTTCATTTGTTTCTTCGAGGATCGTTCACAAACCCTTCCTCTAGTGTCGTTCGGCTTGGAAGATGAACAGGAGGCGAGCTTGTAGATGATGACAGCAGAGCATATATTTACAACATACATATACAGAGAGTTAAACTGGAAAAAGCAGAACTGAATTTACAACATAACAAACTTTGCACTAATTTAATCACCGACCGGGCAGGTTAGAGCCTAAGTAGCATCACATTACATGCTAAGCATGGAGCCTCAGCTCAGACTGGACTGAACTGCATCCGTTTACATGCGCTTTTAAGCACTTGATTAACAAAGGACTAAGGGCGGTCATTTTCAGTGGCCCGCCCTAAGCATCAATTCACCAATCAAAAATAACATGAGAGATGGGGACAACCCCTTGGGTTGGGCTTAGCCTCGAACCCAGAGTCTTGTTAACAATACAAACTAAATAAACAACAAAAACGCCACCACTCTCTCTCAAGTGAGAGTATCCACAGGCTCTCCCTTCGGAGCTAATCCTTGCCTCAGGCATGCATACCGCCACCCACCATCGGTCCGCGTCGCCCTTCAGCAACAGAGGAGGGGCCGAAAGGGCCCACAATGCTGTCGCGCTACCGACGGCGGAACACAGCTAATAAGCATGAAGGGGTTCGTCTGTCGCTCCGGGAAACCAGATTAAGAGTCGGCCCTGTCTTCCCACATTCTTGGCGAGTCTTGCCTGTCTGCCATGACAGGTGTCCGTCACGGCCATCCTGGGAATGCGCTTTTGTTCACTAGCGCCTGTCTTTCCACATTCTTGGCGAGTACTGCCTGTCCGCCATGACAGGTGTCCGTCACGGCCCTTCTGGGAATGCGCTTTTGTTCAAAAGGCACGGCGGGAAGCTGTGGGTGCCTTCCCGGCGATAGCCCACGTCGTAAGGGGGTGGGGGGGAGGGGGTCCGTGCGTCAAGCAACAATTTTTGTTCCCGGTATGTACTAGGGGGCTCTCGCTTATACTGGGGAGCGGTTTCCGCGTGTGCCGGCGTCCTGCTTTCTGCAAAGGTATGCAGCTTTAAAAGAGGGGCGGCCTTACACATCTCCTGCCAAATACAATTTTGCCGCGAATATTTGCAGTGTGTTCGTTTTTCAAATCTGCCGCCACATCACTTTATCGCTTTGTTTACTACGCAAGACGCGACTAGATTAATCTCGATTGATCGCAGCCAGGCAGAGCTGATTCTACGTTGTTCCGGAATGTTCTAGTAACTTTGCGCTCTTTATCTTGAAAGTTCGCTATCAGCTTTAAATTGAGCACGGCCGACAGCGGCCGGCATTCTGTTCGACGACCGCCGAGCACGCTTCTCGCTTCGCCACCGACGAGTAATTCAGTCCATTTTGTGTGCAAGTCAGCCCAATAAACAGTTCTTTTAGAAGACCCTTTCGTCCGTCTTCATCGCTGCTTCGACTGCCGTCACCACTACGTGACAATATTTTTACGTAGTCAACATTCACTTTCCTACATTTTATGATGTCCCTTTGACATGTTGCTGCAGCGTATGTGAAAAATTCCACGTAATGTCAAATTTCTCTTCCAATTAATGTCACCTCACTGCTCTGGAGTAGAAAGCTGAGAACACGTCTGAAGATAAATGGTCATATTTCATTTCATTTCAATTATTAATACCCTCAAGGCGGGTTCGCGTTACAGAAGGGAGTGATAAAAATGATAACACATTTAACAAAAGCAAGCAACGCAACAAAAAAATAAATATACAAATGTATTAGGCAATTATTTATACAATGGTAGCTATGACATTTTTAAAACGATGATGGTCGTCAATGGGGGCGAGAAGTCCGGGAAGGAGGTTCGATTCCAATCCTGTGATGTGCGGGGAATAAAATTGTGGGACCAGGCATTAGTACGGCAAGAAATAATACCAGCTTTGTGAGAGTGTTCAAGGCGGGCACAATGATAGGACCAATTAGAGATTAGTTCATTGCGCAGGTGGGTGTTGTGGAAGTAAATTTTGTGAAAAAGGCAAAGGCGAGAATTATAGCGTCGAGAGGCAAGTGACAATAGTCTTAAGGTTTGTTTCATTTTAGAGATACTGCCAGTCCGATTGTAGTTGCGAAGAGTTAATCGAGTAGAATTATTCTGAACAAATTCTAGTGAGTTAGCTTACCACAGCTCGGGTCCCATTCAGAGGAGGCATACACAAGTTTAGGGCGGACATATATTTCTGAACTGGTTTCCTTAGCGGTTTGTACCGCAACAATACAATTCAAATGGTTGCGGCTCCCGTTGGATGGTGTTGACTACACGTAGACTGATCATGCGATGCGACGACATATTCCTTATTCGTAGTGACTAAGTCGCGTTATTCGAAGACAAATTTTACTAAAAATTTTTTTCCTTTCAAAACATGAAGAAAAATCATCAAAAGCGACTGATGCAAAAAGAGGCCTCACAAAATCAGCCCCTGATAACTATTTATTTTCAATCCCATTGTCCCTGCCAGGGTAAACAAAGAAAGAGGAGCCGGAGCAACGCAGGAAAAATTGAAAATTGGTTTTTGAGGAGAGTAAATGTCTCACATATCTGCCATAAGCGATGACAGGAACATAGGAGTAAAAGAAGAGAGAAAGAGGTGCCGTAGTGGAGGCCTCTCCAATAATTTCGACCACCTGGGGACGTTTAACATTCACTGACATCGCACAGCACACGGGCGCCTTAGCATTTCGCACATCCCTGCTGTTGCTGTCATCGAAAGAGGAAAAAGTAGTAATCCATAGGATACGGTTGCCCAGGGACACGTGTGAAGAATTTTACTGACGTGGCTGCATGATGGAAATGAAAAGAGCCCTTTTCCTCCAGTTGTGGTTTCTTTAAAAGTGATACGAAAAGTAAGGAAAATAAACCGTTACTGGAGAAAAAAGCCGCCTGGCTTTCGCGTCACGAAGCCACGGCTTCTTTGCTTACTGACGCACAGAACATAGGTTTGGCGCCAGACACAGTACAGCTACAGCTACAGCTGGCACAAAGAAGGAGAGAGGAGAGCGGTTATAATGCCTTCGTGGCATTAAGATAAAACAAATAATAAAGTGAAGAAAAGACTGCGACGAGAGCTTTACATACTCGCTTACCCGCAAGCGCGCATAAATAATACGGCTGCCTTATTGGGAAACACCTTTGTGATCAGGTTGTGAAGAAGCCAAAGCCACTCGGCAACTCTTGATGTGGCTGGCAGGTTGTAGCACTTGCCTTTCAGCTTTCTTGACCTACGTCATCAGTGGAAGCGCTTGTGGTCTGGTGGTCTAAACATGCGAATTTTGACAGCGTGCTGCAGAACGTGCGATGTGCACCGAGGAGGTTGTATTCGGTAGAAGAAAGGACGCGACGCGCAACGACGACGATGTGCTTCTAATCGGAAGGAGAAAGGCGCTGGAGAACGCACATAACTTGCAAAACCGAGTCGAAAACGGTCCACGCCCCCTTGCTTCAAGTGAGCTCGTAGTGTGCGTGATGTAGCAGTCAGAGACCAAGTTATGAGGGTCTGTTATGTTCCCGGGTGTTCTTCCCACACTATCGAAATGCACCGGCTATTTGGGTTTGCTCGTGACAACGCACGCCAAAAAAATTGCCAATCGTAGGTCAATCCAGATGGCCTGACAGTTAACACCCAAAGTATGAGAGGTAAGGAATGCGAAACGCTTGTTTTCCAGAACAATTTCTGCTTGGGATGGCGGAATAATGCACAACTTATCTTTGCATCCTCATAATTATTTAAATTACAAGCCATGAAACGCACGTTCTCGCATTGATTTCATGGCGAACGAAAAGCTGCCTGAATGGCAGTCTTTGGCCAGTATGCAACTGCAGCTCGAAATAAGTAATCCTGATTGTTTTAAATGTAAATCAACTGCAGAGTATCCGGGTCAAAAGGTTGCACTGGAATACGCTACTCAAGTTGTAAGAAAGTTATGAAAGAACACAGTGCAAAATAAACGCTACAGAAGAGAACCAACATGCATGAGTTCACCGACTGTTCATAAGGCGCCGACTTTATCAGCAGGTTAACTGGAAAAGATAGTGTACTTTATAGTAACTACCTCTGATTCACTGTTTAAACTATCTCTGGTACCATCTGTCTCAATGGAACACCACATTTCCTGAATTCGCCGCGGCAGCCGCCGCATTGCACTCAATGCATGCAACTGAACGGGAGGGTGAGATCCAAAATGTGCACGTAGAGCAGTGTCTTCACGCAGAAAGCGGCGCTGGCCCATCGAGGCAGCCTATCCAAGCGAACAGGAAAATTAGCTGAAAATTACTTTGCTACCCGCTTAACTACAACTTCTGTAATTTCCATGCTCGTAATTACTAATATACACAACAATACGTGTCTTTAACGCTCCCTTCTAAGACAACACCGTATTCACTAGACGCGCCTTTAGACATTCCAAACCATCGAGCTTTCGTGGCGGAGTGGTTAGCGTGGTCGCCTCGAAGTCTGGAGGCCCTGGTTCGATTCCCCAACTAGACCAATCTTCCACTCGACTTTATTCATTAATTAATCCTTCTGGGACTTTTCGCTCACGGCCAATGCCGCCGACGACGACACCGGCTTTTCTGCGACACGGGGCCCTTTACGCTACCGTGTGAGAACGGTTTTCAGGTAGACGCTATCCGAGTTTCACGATGGCATCTGTGTTCGTTGGGGAAGTATTTAGAGTATATCTGTTGGCTTCCGTATCATGTGTCCGTGTTTTCGAAACTTCTAAATAAGGCGTAGAGCTGCAGCCGACTGGGCATAGACGCGGCCGCTGCAGTCCGCTTTACGGCGGCGGCGCGCGTGCTTACACGCACGCGTTCTTTACTCCGGTAAGGGCACAGCAGGGGACGCGCACCGCTAGTTTGGTGCGCTGATTCGACAGGCACCTTCGGCGTGCGCCATCTTCGCAACGACAGAAACGGGCAACGTCGCGGGCTGCGCAGCCGTGCAGGCAGCACCTAGGGGCGCGATATAGCTGTTCAGCTGTTCTAGCGTGTGAAATGAAAATTGCTGGTGGTTTAACTCCGCTAAACCCTGGTCGAAAGCGGAAAGTTGAATCTCCCTGCCTACGTTTGTGGTCGAGCGACTAGCGGTCTGCACGGCAGGCGTGTCATCGAACACACCTAGCGTTAGCCATAACGCATTAAAGTGCACCGTTGTTTTACGCAGAACCCACGTTGATACCCTGCGCATGCGATACCAGCAGATGCGTTCCCGCTCCACTCGGTCAGGGTGCGTGATGTCAGGGAGGGAGTAGACAGCACACATGGGATGCCGCCTTTCCTCCTCTCCGCAACTCGGTGACGGAGCGCACATCTGCCGCTCTTCACGGCAGGCGTCCCATCTATTATGCAGCCCACATGGGATGCCGCGTCTCCTCCTCTCCGCAACTCGGTGACGGAGCGCACATCTGCCGCTTTTCACGGCAGGCGTCCCATCGATTACGCAGCACACATGGGATGCCGCGTTTCCTCCTCTCCGCAACTCGGTGACGGAGCGCACATCTGCCGCTCTTCACGGCAGGCGTCCCATCGTTTAGTCAGCGCACATGGGATGCCGTGTTTCCTCCTCTCCGCAACTCGGTGACGGAGCGCACATCTGCCGCTCTTCACGGCAAGCGTCCCATCGATTAGGCAGCACACATGGGATGCCGCGTTTCCTCCTCTCCGCAACTCTGTGACGGAGCGCACATCTGCCGCTCTTCACGGCAGGCGTCCCATCAATTAGGCAGCATACATGGGATGCCGCGTTTCCTCCTCTCCGCAACTCGTTGATGGAGCGCACATCTGCCGCTCTTCACGGCAGGCGTCGCACACCTAGCGTTCTGCTGAACGCATCAAAATGCACCGGCGTTTGTACGCAGAACCCACTTTCATGACCTGCGCATGCGATGCCGGTAGACGCTTTCCCGCTTGACTGAAAATTAAGGTCAAAGGTCAAAGTCTAGATTTTTGGTGTAACAGCCGCTGGTGTCGTAACTGTAGCTGCCATCATGGTGTCGTTACAGATAAAGAAACTGAGCTCAGTTTTTATGTTGATAGCCATCAATTTCATGTTATACATTTCTTAATGTGTGCCTTGCTGCGCTACCCACCAGTGCAGACTGCACCGACGTATCTCTCGCATGGTTCAAAATGTGAATCTGTAAAGAGTAACAGAAAAACACCCGACAGAGGCAGGACGTGTAGAGCTGTTTGCCGGCCCGTGGCGTCGTTGAAGTTTCGGATACAGGCCCCGCATAACTCCTGGGTCGATCTCATTCTCGACGACAGGGCGACCGGAGAAAGTGCCACCAACCTGTTTCCAGCCGCAACCGCTAGAAGGCTTTCAGTGGTGCCTCTACAGGCGAATACACGGGACGTATAGAGCTGAAAATGGCGTTGGTGGTGATGAATTTATATGGCGCAAGGGCATCTGTGCCCAAAGAGCGCCATGGCACAAGGCTGTTCCTTCTAATCAAAGTGGGGTCAAAGACCCATTTACCAAACATTTCACTCTAAAGAAGCCGAGCACGAATCAGGGGAAAGCTTTTACCTATTGTACCACCGATGGGTACCCGGCGGCACTGGGAATCGAATCCCGCACCTCCGCATGGGAGCCGAATTCTCAAACGACTAGGCCATCACTGTCCTTTAGATATGAAATTGGAAGACGATTTACTGTTCATAGCACGGAGAGCGCCATCAACTCTATCTTAAGAAGTGCTTGTAGCGCCACCGCGTCAGCACTGCATGACTACGCCGAGGCTTGAGCAGAAGACGAGAAAAAACATGTAAGGTGTCCTCGTGGCACATCAGCGTTTTTTCCTCGCATTCTCAACTCGACACACAGCGCTTTTCATGGCTCTGCACACTGTACAAATAATCGTAAAATGTGGCACCTCATCTCGATCTACCTCGACGAATATTGCCCACTGCTTTAAAAGCCTAACTTTACACTGCAGTACTGAACAGAGATATATAAAAGCGTTCTTCAATACGTCAGACTTCGACCAGCTGCGTAGTGTTGAGTTCGGCAGGACACAGTGTGATTTACGTTGGAAGCTGCCCATGTAGGAACGTATAAGAAAGTGGGTCAGCAACATCCATCATTTTTATATAAAAGAGCCCTCTTCTCATTTTTGATTTCAATCTAGATTTTACAGGGGGCCGCCGTCCCGTTCCGGTTGGCGGAGATGAATTTCGCAATCACCGACGCGACCTATCGTTGCATCACTTCTGCTGCTCTTACGATGGACAGCAGGAAGCGTGATGTTGGACAAATGGTGCAGTTCATGGCTTCAGATTTCGAAAACTCGTAAGTTCATCATGTGTTCAAGATTTTTATAACGCTTGCTAAAATACACAGCTATTTATAGCCACAGATTAACGTTTTTTCGGAAAGAGCATAAAAGCACGCCTTTTATGCTCTTGTGATCGTGACCTGCCTCAGCGTCGTTGGACAGGAGCTCCCATGGCGGCATTCCTTCCGCTACCTGGGCCTCCTGATTGACCGCCACCTCACCTGGCATCCAGCAGTCAAGGCATTCTGCCGACAGGCAACCAGGGTCCGTGGCGCCATCAGGAGTCTCCTGGCTGGGGGGAACCGCGTCACCCCACAAATGGGGCTCCGGTTCTTCCAGGCCATGGCAGGGGCTCAGTTCATGTATGCCCTCCCGCTGGTCCATATGACCATCCACCAGCAGCTGGCCATCGAGCGATCGCAGAGGGCTGCACTCCGTCTGTGTCCGGGACTTCCCCGTGGCTCCCAGGTCCCGGCCACACTTGGAGAGGCCGGCGTGTGGCCCATGATGCTACAGGCCCAGCGGACGGCGCTCCGCCATGCTGAGCGACTGCACCTCGCCCAGGACGGACGTCCCCTCCGGGAGCGCCTCCTCGGCCACCCTCATTCGCGAATGGAGAAGGTTGCCTAGGAGCTCGAGCAGCTGGTCGGTGGACAGCCAGAGCACCTTCCTCCCCCTCCACGACCGGACCTGGACCATCTGTTCCGGGTGCTCAAGCCACCACGGGGAGCCAAGCCGAAGCGCCTCACCCCTGCAATTGGCCTCCGGCAGGAAGCAGCAGCGACCCTGGAAGAGGACCTGGCCGACTTCACGCAGCTATACATGGACGGGTCGGTCCTCATGGCTGCCTGCCAGTCTGCTGCGGCTGCCTGCACCGCACCTTCGTTGGGAGAAAGCCGGCAGGTCAGACTTCCGTTCGTGGCCAGCTCGACCACAGCAGAGCTGGCGGCCCTCCACCTGGCTGCCGACATCCTGGAGTCCCACCCCGCACTGCAGTCTGCGGCCATTCTGAGCGACTCCAGGGTGGCCCTCCAGCTTCTGCAAGAGCCACGGAGCCGGCTGTCCGTCGTACGCAAGCTGGCCGCCAGACTGGACAGCATCTGTTTCCGTGGCTGCTCAGTCTCCCTGGCCTGGATCCCCAGCCATGTCGGAGTCCCAGGCAGTGAGGAAGCAGATGCCCTTGCCAAGGCTGCCCACGGAAGCTGTGCCCCCTGCTCTACTGTTGTGGTGCCCCTGGATGTTGCCAGAACCGTCTCGGAGCGGCAGCTATTAATGGAGCACCCCGACCCCAGGGTTGCCCAAAGGACACCCCCTCAACGCCTGCCAGATAAAAGGCTCACTAGACGGCAGAGGCCCCTCCTCCTCCGGCTCCACATCGGATGCTCCTGGACCGGGGCTAGGTTCCATCGCAAGGGTTTGGCCCTCACGGCGGACTGCTCCCGCTGCGGCCATACGGAGGAGACCACCGATCACCTCCTCCTCGATTGCCCTGCCTTTGCCATCCACCAGGCAAAGCTGGCTGCCTGCTACCGAGACCTGAGCCTTCCATCTGACTCGGCAAGTGCCCTCCTCTTCCCCACCGGTCACAATGCTTCCAAGGCGCTTCGGCCTCTCCTCGCCTTCTGGAGGAGACGAACCTGGACGGCTATTGCTAGCCCAAGGCAGCTGACTGACTGTCATACGACTGCGTCTACCGCATCTTTATACTCCCCATTTCCCTCATTCCTCTGAAACTCTACCCATCCTTCTCCTCTCTATTTGCACGCCGGCAGTGGTGGTGGTGCGTTAACATCAGTCACAGGCCCGTGCACTTTCCTTTCCTCTTCCCCTGTCAACCACTTACTACTACTACTACTCTTGTGATCGCGAAACTTCGTTTGTAGTCGCGAAATAAGACACAGCGCTACATAATGAGTAGCAGTGATTTTGTCATATACAGGCGGATTTTTTAACGTTGGAGATCTTTATTATTAAAGACATTACAGGTATATCAGTTGCGTCTATCCTCGTCAACTGCAGAGCTTAGTGGACATTAGATTCTCGATCGACCTGAACAAGATGACGAATAATATGCAAACATACCTAATCAACTTAGTAATTTTCTGTTTTAAAGCGAATCATTAATTTGCGAAAATTGAACATCAACATCAAAGGCGAGTCCAGTTTTTAAATTTACTTAATTGGACTTGTGGTTCGAAATATCTAGAGTAACAAAATGCGGTTGTGAAACCTCTTTGCGTTTTCTTTCCGGCGTTGCACGTTTATAAAATTGAGACGTGGCGTTTTCGGCCATAATCTCCTTACCTTCTTCCCCATCATAAAATATATGAATTAGCTCTATCTCCCGCGTAACAAATTTGGAATGGAGCCATTTTCCAAGTGTAATATGCGAAAAGACAAACGGGTATTAAAAATCACATTACCTCCTTCAATGTTTGTAACCACTAAGCCGATTCGGAAAATTCCGAAGCGAGATCTTAGGAATAATAATTTAATACTAGCAACTTATGTGTTGTCACGGAGAGAATCTCAGGCATTAAAAGCGTCATTATTAAAAGACGCATCGATTAAACTGCCAAAGAAAAGTTATAAGATGGTGCTCGCGCGATTCCATGAGGCATATCAGATTTGAATTAGTGTCAGCACTCTCATAAGAATACGATTATACTAACTGGGCCAAATAATACAGCTGCGCTGATTGATCACCAACCTAAAAAGTGATATTTATTGGATATTTATTGCACACAGTCACTAACCACGCTTTTTTATCTGTTAACAACAGACTAAGGCGGTATTATTCTAAATTCGGCTATACGCTCCTCGTAACTACGTGCGCGCTGAAAAAATATTCGAGATCTCGGCATGCTAGTAGCCGCAAAGTCGAACCAAGAAAATTGAACTGGAACGATATCGCAAACAGTTCAGTATATCGATGATTTCACTTATAAAAATTGCAATAGATAAGCTTATCTCTAACTCAGAAGAAAGAAAACATTGCACTCACACTATTGAGTCGCTTCTTGCCACAACGTACAGCCTGCCATGTTGCTCGCACAGCACATCACGCTAGGCGCTGTTATACCTAACCAGCTTGTCATGGAAGCTGCACAGAATGATCTTTGAAACTAGCTACGGCCTATCCTCAGATGTCTAATTGTTTTACCATTACAGTGCAAATAAAATAAAGTCATTAAATCAAAGCTACTCTTGGTCTGCAAAGCCTTCTTCAGCGAAGGCGTTGGGAAGGCGAGCGTTGCCGCAAAGAATTATATAGGATTGGCTCATGGCCTCTCAGTGATACGGCATAAAATTGAGAATAAACTCAAGCCCAATTGACTCAAGCCCACGATCAAGACCAATCAAACGGCTTCACAGTGCTAGCGCTGCCTTCGGGGGGTATAGGCCACGCAGCAAACCTCTCTCTGCCCTGTAAAGGCTATCGCTCGAGCGGCTTTAATTCGAAAAAGCGCCCTCACAAGGGCGTGGCGCGTTCGATATACTGCACTGCATTCGTGTTGTTTTACATACATTTTTATATAGGATAATATGCAGATTCAACAGTGGCAGCAATAAGCAAAATACGGATTGAAAACTCTCTTTCACCATATAAAAATCCGGGGTGGCATAGAACGCGACATTAGAAGCAGCAACGACAGGAAGCCTCTAAATTGCCTTACAAAACTAAGGCTTATACCGCCGGCATTAAAGCGTGAAAATCAACATGCCCTCCTGCCAAAACAGTCCTTTCGTCCTTCGTTTTTGTTACTTCTTATTTTTTTTGTGCATAACGTTTCTCTTTATAGGGCAGTTTTTGATGTCTTTCGAAGCAAAAATATTGTAACCTAACTTATCACTACACAGTCCTACTATATTTAAGTTCGGCGGGAATAGGTTATAAACTTCCCATTTCCGAGGCCTCCGGTGAAATGATTTCGCACGGTGAAATTCAATCTTAAGGCTCGTTCACATTTCGGCTTTCGGTAGTGAGAGCGAGCGAAATTCGCGGCCGCCGAAATGCTGCCTCGTTCGCATTTCCCAGCCACCGTGTCGCCGCTCACCATCTGTGTGTCGTCTGCTCACGGCGTACACAAATATGGCAAGAGGGTAATCGATTCCGTCTACATACCATAACCGAATGCACGCTTACGTACGCTAAATCCGGTTATTGTACCGGCGTTACGCCATTTCAAACATTCTCACTTTTAAAACGATAAGATTAATATAGTGGCGCCATCTGGTGGTTTTGAGGGGAACCATTGTTGTCAGCAAACTGACGCCCCTCTTAAGCCTAAAAGCTGAAGAATCGTCACCCAAAATAAAAAGAAAATAAGCGAAATTTATCACACACACGTTTTCTAATAGGCGAGAAGAAACGAAGCGAAAGACCACTGGCTGTTTTACTGCCAGCGAACGCGCTGAAAGAGGCAGTAGCAGCGACGAATTCAGTCCGAAGCGAGGCGTCCTGCATCGAAGGGCGCCGCCATGTTTGTTGCCCCGGGAATACAACTTCGTACTCGCTTTCCTATTGGCCGATGAGAATTGGCAGAATTTTTCCGGTGGCAGAGTTCGGAACTGGACCAATCGGGCTTTCCGCTGCGTATTTCGGCGGAATCTCTGCCGCGCAAGCGTATTCCGCTCGCTCTCGCCGCCGAATGTCCAAGTGTGAACGCGTCTTTGAACATCGCGCACATTAATCGCTAACATTACCCGCACGTATTCACTCGATTCAGAAGCGTAATTTTCAGGCTGTTATTTGCTCATCTAAGTCACTCTTTGAAACGGTTCGTCATGTTCCCAGGGTACATCAGCCATTGGACTCCCGCAAGATTGTTATTCTAGTGATGTTTATGAAGTCCTCGCTCCGTCATGCGAAACATCGACCATGCGTAGGAACAGAATATCTGCTTTGGCACGCTGTTCTGTTTTAATACGGTTGCTTTCGGTTTTTTAGAAAATGACTTCTTGCGGCGTACAGAGAGGACTCTGACAAATGTGACTGAACAATCAATTGAAATTATTGAAAGAAACGTCAAAGTTCTGTTCTAATGAGCTCGAGGGGTTATGCCAAGAGTTACGAATTGTTGAAAAAGAAATCATTGTACCCTGTTCTGCAAAATCAGGCTATCTGAATAAAGCCGTACAGAATTCAAACTGTAACATGTATTCTTCAGATGCGGCTTTCATTTCAATGTATCCAAGTTTTCAAGCATTACCTAACGTATTAAGATAAATTAGCATTCAGGTCCATCAAAACATCGTTTGCAATGCCGTTATAGATGTTATGAACGTCCTCGAATATTTTACTATATTCGTCCGCCGAACTACAGGCATGTTTAGTGCCGAATCATCTATGTCATGCATTTTTCAAAGGTGACACCTCGAAACTCTTTTGACGAAAAAAATATACACGTCTGGCAATTATAAATACATGTACTGGCCTTTACACGTCTGGTCTTTTGTGCGGTGTTCTTTCCGTCCAATGAAAAGATTGCGGTAGGGTGGAACTTTATCACTTATCTCTACTGAGAACGGAAGCTGGTTGTTGTGCTCATTCGAAAGATACTGCAATCTGAAATAAAGCAAAAGAGGGGAATGAATGGCTGTTGTACTGCATGCAAAAAAGAAAGCAAATAAAAATTGATAGCACGGCAAAAGGTTATAGAGAACTGGAACCGGTCTTACTTCGACATAATACGTAAAAAGATTAAAACAATGTCGCGTTTACTGAACCAAAATTATATTATAGACCGAAGGCAGGGACAGGACCTGTACTTGGTGTCTTCCAGAACCTGAGAGTAGGTTCATTCAAATATTCTGGGGTAATCCCGGAGACCGAGTTTTATGTCATGCAGCTATTGCATTTTGTCCTCTACTCCGTTCTATTGTGTAAAGCGAATGGCTAAAGGGTGGCGTTCCCCTCCAGGGAGGAGCTACGGTTACGACCAAGAGAAGAACGCTAGGGCCAATGAGCATGGCGTGAGGCCTCAGTCGCTGAAAAGAGATGCGGAGGAAGGTGATCGAAAATGGGGTAGTTGAAGAAACAGGCTGCCTTCAGCAGTTCAACTGTGAAAGAGACATCGGAGTTGTTGATGTCAGGAGTGTACGATGCCAATCAGCGCTAAAGAAATTGAAATTCCTCTTAGCAATGTGGCTGAAATGGGATACTGTGTGATGCTTTACGGACAAGAAAAACGTCGGTAGTTGTCCGTAGGTCGGGTGAGAGAAAATCAGGTCGATGATGCCTAAACGCATCGAGGAAGAGGGGGGTGTAGTAAGTTAAGAAAACTAGATAAAATCGCTTGGTATAAGCAGTGATGTTCCGTAAACACACTGAGTTGCAGAGCATAAGAGGTATTTTTTGAACTCGTAGCGCATGCGCAAAAAGGTTAGGGTCCGGCACTGAACCCTCTGAACTGGTGTGGCAAGCGAGATGACTTTGGCCTTGAGGCGATGGCGATAGCGCTCCACGGGGTCATTGGTATATTGGTGATGAAGAAGCTCAGCAAAAAGATAAGACTTCAACTGCTTGCTCCTGTTTATGATGATGGCAGACGGGCATCAAAATTGGGCTAAACGGGTAAAAGTAAAGGCAGCCGCCAAGACAGAGACTAGAAATATTGGGGAACAGCACTGCTTCAGGCCTCAGAGTTCGCCACGGATGTATCACACTGAGGAACATGCAATGCTTTGCAATAGATTTGGGTTGGAGAAAAACCACACTCGCTTTTACCTTGGACACGACAGGTGGTTCCCAGTAGCACAAATGGGGTTCTGAATTGTGGGCCCGACTCGGGCTGCCCATGAGGGCCGGACGGGGGATATGTGCGGGATTTGCAACTCGGCATCTGGCGGTTTCCACTTGGGCAGCCCAATGGGCTTGTTACATCGCACCAGCAGGGGACCCATAAGGCCTGAATGCATTAATGTGAAAAGGGGGCATTACTCGGTCCCTCGTGGGACCCAGATGGGCAGTAATGGGCTTCTCATAAGGGACATGAAATGGGACTAAGGTGGCAGTGCAACGGGGAGCCACATAGACTACCGCATGCCAGACCCACAGGTGCTAACCAATGCCAGACGCACAAAAATTATGGTGGGACAGGAAAAAAGATTGAAACCGTCCACTTTCGCTTCTGAACCGGTTTTGCTTGGCACCATCGCTCCCCCGCCCCATTTCTTGTCCCTCATTAGAGACGCCGATTGCCACGCCGACGCTGCCATTCTTCTCCCGATTATGATCGTACCAGAAACACAAGCTCTGATGCAGGCCGGGAGACGTCCATTGGGCTCTCGTATGTATTACGCGACAGCGTAAAGAGATCGTTCTGCTGAAATCCCGGCGTCACCCGTCAGAAAAATCCCACAATTTCTGTAATCATAAAGGAGCAGAAGAAAATAGCGGTCATTTGGGTGCGAAACCAGCCCCAATGCATGCCAGGTGGGCACACAACACATGTGTCACAGAGGGTTATTTTGTCATTAATTGCCACAGACCTTAAGGGTTGGCTAGTTCAGTCGTATTTGAGGGACACCACTAAACTATTTGTAGAGTGTATGACTTAGTAACGTGTGTTCGGTATGTGTTCTGATCTTATAGTAACGAAAAAAATATATTAATATTGATAACTAGGCACCAGAAATTGCACGGAATGAGAACGCGGTGTTTTGGGGCACCATCGTACTGAAACAAATGTTGTGTATGTGTATAAAGTGGTGTAGTATGTCCTGCACTGTAACCTAGATAGTGATTGATGATTGGTAACCGATAATTGTGATTGTAATCGACAATCGTGATCGGCAATCTGGTTGTGGATTGGTCAAGGGTAAGAAATAAGAAAGAAAAGAAAAAATGAACAAAAAGAATTAGAAGGCGCTACCGAGAATCCTATGCAGCGAAAGTATTAAAAAAAATAATGGCACTCAAAAGACTGCAGGACGAACGAGAAGGTCCGGACAAGCCAGGCGTCCCATGAGGCCTGGCCCTATGCATGGGCAATGCTCAGTATTGTGAATATACCCACTCCTTTGGTATTTGAATCAATAATGTTTTGGAAATCTGCATCGTAATTTTGTTCCACCAATGTTGTGCAGAGAGGCTGCTGCTATATACTCTTGCTCGGACGATTCCTATGCTTGCGTGGTAATCCTCCTTTACATGCGGCACGTTCCGCAGCATCAATCCAATATGATTTTTCAGGAACTTCATCCGCTCGCCCTCAGGACTCTTCTCGCTGATTGCTCTCACACGCATGCACAATATGCCTCTCTAAATGAAGAATACAAACCATAAAACTTATCCCAGTAATGTTACAGAGAAAGGCAAACAATTTCGGTATACAGCTGAAAGAAAATCTTGCGATACTTTTTACCCTTTGAGACGCTGAGACCACTCAACGCCGTACAAGCTACAGAGCGCTGGTTAAAGAAAGACACTGAACTGTTAGAAAGCTTCCGTTGACGCCGAGCGTATAACCGAGGCGGAGCAAGTAGTTAAACAGGGTGATTTCAAGTGCATGCTTACGTCCTAGCACCACGACGTCACCGTCATAAAATCCTTCTTCACGCCGTGGCTGCAACCGCTCAAACATAAGTAAATATCACTGTTCATCACTCCCGTCTTTTGGAGCGAAATGTTTCATCACAGAGAGAGCGACGATATAGTTCCACCATTTTGCACTTGACGTAGGCGTAGGATGGCGTTGTCGTCTTCAGTCGGGGGTTGAGGAAGGAAACATGAGGAAATGTGGAAAACTGTATGATACCGAGTCAACGAGGACCAGCGTGTGTCAGAGCGTGTTTTCGCTAGCCTCACACTCAATCAAACCACTGTCGAACAAAAACGTCCCAAAGCAACGCGAAAAAGGCGGGAGTGTACTTCTGCATGACGTCAACGCGCAGTGACCGGACGCAATGAAGTAGTAGAATCAGACCATCTTCCCCACTTCGCGGAAGCGTCGCGAGGGAGGGTAGGCAGTAGAGCGGCCTAAAACGTTTGGTAGTGGCTTGCAGAGTAGGCCCCTCATAGCAATTTCGGGGAAAGGGGGCTTGGAGAGACAGGACGCAGACACGGAGGAGCCCTCTGAGAAGGAACCGAGATTGACAGAAAGAGCAGGAATAAGCAGGTTTTCAGTTGCGAATGGAACCAGGAGAGGTAGGAAAGGCGGTGGTGCGGCGAAAAAAAAGCTTAAAAAAATATTTGCGCAAGCACGTGCCACTAGTGTGATGTTTCTGAGGGCATTTTTTGTTTTTATTTTGTTCTCTCGAGCGCTGTATCTCTTGTCCAGCCCGAAGCGTCGCCCTTTAGCGAACACCCAAAACTGCCGGCTGCTTTGAGTTAGCTTGTCCTCGTACGTCGATAGAAGGTTCTGTGTGATTTGTGATTAGTATCTCTTCTTTGTGGGGTATAGGGTTGGGCTATTTCCGATAGAGCGTGTAATCTTTTCTTTGACAAGTTGCGTTATCAGTTGGCGAAGAACAAGCGGAAAGAATGCCTGTAGGAAAGCCAGGAATTTCTTTCATTTTCTTCAGCGCTTCGCTACAGACGGAGAATAGCGGACGTAAAGAAAGCTGATGCAACGAACGACGACACTTGCAAAACTTCTGCAGCCTCTGGCGCATTCGCCAGAGGCTCGCTACGTTCATCAACCATTCATGAAAGCCATGCGCCACATGTTGCATGGAGACGATTACATCACATGTAGTGCTGGCGTATGTGGAATGCGTTGAAAAAAGCAAGAAATTTTATGCTGGCAGCTTTCTCCGCGAAGAAAGTAGAACATCACAAAAAAATGCAATCCGATATGCGCAAAAAAGCAAGAAAAAATCCCAAGTAAAGAAGGGAGTTTCATTGTTAGTTGAGTTCCTTTTACCCCTTTCTCTTCCTTGATGTCTGCCCGAAGGGGAAAGGTAGAAGTTGTTGGATGCCGACGTCTTGAGGTTCTAAACTTGCTCAGTCACATTACTCGTGGAACTTCAGGAAGTAAACTGTTTAATCACACATAAAATAGTTAAGACAGAACGGAAGGTACAACAAGGAGAACAACTATGTACATAGTGATTGATCCGCAGAGTGACCAGACGAAATCAACCCCCGGTCCCACCAAAACGTCTTCTTTTAATCCCTAAGTCCCCGCCCTCAGTGGGGACACCAACCAATTAGGTCAAAACACAAGCACGCATCCAATCAAGGACCGGGGAAAGGAAAACACATCCAATAAAACACATGGGAGAGGAAAACACATTGAAAAAGAGACAGAGGAGCGTAAAACACGCCCAATCAAAGATTGGGGAGAGGGGACAGTTCATTGTCACGAATACTAACAATTCCCCTCTCGGATCACTCCATCCTCCCCCGCGGGGCGGCATGATTACTCGCTTAAAGAGCATGCGAGGGCCGCACAGATTGTCGAAAGCCGTGCCACTTAAGGCGCCATCGCTTCCCAATTCTTCCTGATGCCCCACGTGTACAGGAAGTGCCTGGCAGTCATATGGAGCTGATAAGCGCTCACAGTGAACATGAGGAACGCGTCTTCAAAATTGCCTCCTAGCCACACACTGAACGACCGCCGCCCGGGTAATGGCCTTGGGCAGCGTCGCCGCGGTAGGGATGAAAGGCGACGCGCCTTCGTTGCTGCTTCTCGGAGCGGGCTGCGAACAATGGGGCCCGGCCAAGCTGGGTCGTCTGCGCACCCCGAACTCCCCTCCGTCGCCGTCCGCTTGACTCGTTAGTTCCATGTGGAGTCAAAAGAAAATGGATCACAGCGTACGCACTCTTGTCCACATACAGGCGGCGTTCCGTACGTGATTACTTGAGGCTCCGGATGTGTCCAAGCCAGCCGCGCACGACACCTCCCCACCAAGTGTGCTGCATAACATCTTGGAATGAAGCACACACAGAAAACCGAAACAGACCAACGTGCCGCGGGCCCGGAGCCGAAGAAGCACCACCTGCCGCTGCCGAACCATATGCGTTGCCAAAGCCTCAGGGTACACCTCCATACATGACATAACTCCAGGCCCCGGATACCCCCACGCCTCTAGTTGGCAGCTACGAGTTGCGACATTGCATCGGCATTAGCGTTTTGCTCCCCCTTTTTGTGCTCGACCCGGATATCGAATCTCTGCAGAGCGAGTGCCCAGCGTGTCAGCTTGGCGCTGTGCGGACTACTCAGAGTCAAATATTTGAGCGGGTTATGGTCCGTTATGACCCTAATTTGTGCGCCACACAACCAGACTTCAAGTCGCCCTAATGCCCAAATGATGGCATAAGCCTCCTTCTCGATAGTCGCCCAGCGGGTCTGAGCCGGGCTTAGCTTTTTGCTCAGAAAAGCGATAGGCTGCTCGCGGCCCTCGTCATCGCACTGGGCAAGGCAGGCACCCACCGCGTAGTCCGAAGCATCGGTTGCGAGCACGAACTCCTTACTTGGGTCAGGCGCATGAAGTGAGGATGCGCTCTTCAAGCAAGCTTTCACCTCATCAAAAGCTTTCTGCGCCTCGTCATCCCATGGGAGCCGCTGCGGTGTCCGCCTGTTAGTTAAGCTCGTCAGTGGGAGCACGACGCGAGAATAGTCGGGGACATATTGTCGGTAATAGTTAGCTAAGCCCAGAAAGCTTCTGAGCTCCTTCTTTGTTTGGGGCCTCGGCATCTCATCTATTGCCTTGACCTTTCCTGGATTAGCGCTGTGCTTCCCCGACCCAACCACATGGCCCAAAAATTCGACTTCTCGTCTCGCGAAATGACATTTGCCTGCGTTCACGGTGAACCCGGCGGCTGCGATCGAAGCGAGCACCGCCCGAACGTGCCTCAAATGCTCCTCTGGTCTAGCGATCGGCGCGATCGGCACTCGATCTGCTGTGCGTGCATGCGACTTCACCTGACATGAGTGGCATGAGCGGCAGTACTGCTTCACGTCGCGTGTGACCCCGGGCCAGAAGAATGACGCCTTTATCCGCTGAAGCGTTTTCCGCTCGCCGAGATGACCTGCCCACACTGAGTCGTGCGCCATTTTCAACACCTCTGCGCGTCGCTCGGTTGGGAGGACAAGCTGAGTACATGGATGCCCAGCAACAGGCTCCTGGTGGAACAAAAGCTCGTCCCGGACCGCCATGCCATGTGTTCCCTCTCTAGCCTGAGCCCACGCTTCCTGGAGTGATTCGTCTCCCATCTGCGCCTCGCGAAACCGTTGCCGCGTCGTCTGTGCCACCGCGGTTTCCCCTTCGCTGCAATCTGCTGCTACCGCGCCCGCTAGAACCTCGTCAACCCGCTTCTCCCTCTCTTCGATTTCTTCGTCGGAACCCTCGGCTTCTCCCTGTTCTTGCGCATGGACACGATCGCTCAGAAGCTGCTCGTAGTCTTCGGGAGTGATTAACGCGCTTATCCCAGTTATAAGCTCGTCCGTGACTGCACACAGTATGCCCCGCCCCGACGGGTCAAATGATACTCGCGGTGCTCCCTGAGTTGTTACTAGGGGAACGTACGCCAGCTCCGCGACAACCTGCTTTCCGAAAGCCCCGGTTAGTTTTATTGTTGCCCCCGCGCATTCATATCGCGGCACGAGCGACCTGCGGATGACCGTGATGTCGGCCCCTGAGTCAATGCGCGCACTTATAGCGTTCCCGCTACTCAACAAAGTCACCTCTCCGGCGCTGACCTTCTCCTCCGCGGGCTGCCTTTCCACTGAGCCGTGCACTGTCTCCCTGTCATGCAAGGGGACCGATATTCGGGCGATTACTGATTTCTGGTCTGCGCGTCCGCCCCCCATGTCTGGCTTTTCCGCGGTTTGTCTTTTCGGGCAAAATCTTGCGATGTGCCCATGCCCGTGGCAATGGAAACACTGTCCACGTCCCCGGGGCCGCGTGTTGTTTGGTCGGGACTGGGTTCCGTCGCGCTGTGTTACCTCGACTGCCTCGTTCGTCGCCACCGCCGCGCTCGCTGCTTTCCCGACCTTATATCTTCGGCTTTCGTCGTGGTTTTCTGCCAGCGTGACAATCTCACTAGGTTTTAGGAACCCTGGCTTATCATTTAGAGCAACGTGCGCTCTCGCCTCTGCACTGAGGGCTTCCTTTAGTCGGTCCGCGACGGCTAGCAGTTTGAACTCCTCTAACGAAGTTACCTGACAGCTGTTTAAATAGTATTCCAGGTAGTTCTGCAGGCGTACCGCAAACTGCTCCCACGTCTCATTTGGGTTTTTGTTCGCGGATGAGTAAAGACGCTTGTATTCGGCGGCAGTGAGCCTCAAGCCGTCTAACACTTTCGCTTTCAGGCGTGCGTACTCGCTCCTTTCCTCTGCGGACAACCGCGTGAGTAGCATGCGTGCCCTCTCGCTTAGGTGTGGCAAAACTAGTCCAGCCCACCACTGGGTTGGAGCTTCGTATGACCCCAACGTGGCCTCTACGTCCTCGAACCACCCTGGTACCAGGGCTTCTTGAAGCGGCATCGGCGTGAGGACGCCTTTCATAAGGTTAGCAAATTTCAACCTTCTGTCCTCGTCCATTCTTCCGCTCGCTCCCGCGCTCTCACCAAGCCCACCCGCTGTTCCGCTCTGCTTAAGATTCAGCCTTGTATTTTCCAAAGCCAACCGCTCCTTTTCCACCGCTAGTTCAGCAATTCGTAATTGCACTTGCAACTCGGTCATTTGTTGCACCGGCGCGCTAACTGTCAGAGGGTACGTCGGACCCTCATTTGCCTGACTCGCGGCTGCCAACTCTCCGTTTCCTGCCCCGTTCTCCATCTCTTTCTGTTTAACACTGTCACTTCCCAAAACCCAAGGCTTTGGCATAAGCACAAGCCCGACAGAAACAGAAAGGTACTCGCCTGGCTACCGAAGCTCCGCTTTACGAGGCGGCCGGTGCCCCAGCATGGAAGACTGGCCCGGAAGTTGGTCGCTGCGCCGCACGGTCCCGGTTGGAACTCGTCTCCTTGATCCGCGTCGTCGTCGGCTCCTCCTGATCAACAGCGCCCTCCTTGACTCTGGTCACTTGGTTCCTTCAGCTGCCCGCTGACTTGGACCTTCAGCGTCACGTCGGCGTTGACCAGCTGTCACTCTTGAAATCTTCTCCTCTGGACGTGCCACGCTATAGCTCGTCCGCCGCCTTGTACTTCCGCCCTCCTTCAGTTGCCTCGAGTAGGAAGACGTCGCATTTCTGTCGACTGCGCCAGTTGTGTTCCTTTTACCCCTTTCTCTTCCTTGATGTCTGCCCGAAGGGGAAAGGTAGAAGTTGTTGGATGCCGACGTCTTGAGGTTCTAAACTTGCTCAGTCACATTACTCGTGGAACTTCAGGATGTAAACTGTTTAATCACACATAAAATAGTTAAGACAGAACGGAAGGTACAACAAGGAGAACAACTATGTACATAGTGATTGATCCGCAGAGTGACCAGACGAAATCAACCCCCGGTCCCACCAAAACGTCTTCTTTTAATCCCTAAGTCCCCGCCCTCAGTGGGGACACCAACCAATTAGGTCAAAACACAAGCACGCATCCAATCAAGGACCGGGGAAAGGAAAACACATCCAATAAAACACATGGGAGAGGAAAACACATTGAAAAAGAGACAGAGGAGCGTAAAACACGGCCAATCAAAGATTGGGGAGAGGGGACAGTTCATTGTCACGAATACTAACAATTCCCCTCTCGGATCACTCCATCCTCCCCCGCGGGGCGGCATGATTACTCGCTTAAAGAGCATGCGAGGGCCGCACAGATTGTCGAAAGCCGTGCCACTTAAGGCGCCATCGCTTCCCAATTCTTCCTGATGCCCCACGTGTACAGGAAGTGCCTGGCAGTCATATGGAGCTGATAAGCGCTCACAGTGAACATGAGGAACGCGTCTTCAAAATTGCCTCCTAGCCACACACTGAACGACCGCCGCCCGGGTAATGGCCTTGGGCAGCGTCGCCGCGGTAGGGATGAAAGGCGACGCGCCTTCGTTGCTGCTTCTCGGAGCGGGCTGCGAACAATGGGGCCCGGCCAAGCTGGGTCGTCTGCGCACCCCGAACTCCCCTCCGTCGCCGTCCGCTTGACTCGTTAGTTCCATGTGGAGTCAAAAGGAAATGGATCACAGCGTACGCACTCTTGTCCATATACAGGCGGCGTTCCGTACGTGATTACTTGAGGCTCCGGATGTGTCCAAGCCAGCCGCGCACGACAATTGTTATTATGATGTTCGAGCAGCACCTCTCCACAAGAGTGCAACATGCAACGTCTTGCTTTTTGGACACGCTTAGCCCTTTTATATACGATGTAGTATATGAAAGCGGGTTAAATGTGAGAATGTCAGCTCTTCCCATGTACAGCTAATGTATGTGAGACTGTCGATAGGTATTGCCCGGCAACGGATGGCGTATCTGCTTTGTGAAGCACAGAGTTGTGTGCGCAGGACTTGCGAAGGGCGCAGGCGGTAATATACTAGCTTTTTGCCCACACACAGCCGCCTTGGATTTCTCAGGGTGCTGCACGAGAAGCCGCTATTGCGGTTGCCCGCATTTCGCAGTCATGTACAAGCTGCAAGTTCCGCCACTGCGCAACACACGCTTAGCGCTTTTCTGCCAGATATGTAGGATACAGGCGAAGAAGATGTGAAAATAGGAAATGTGCCCATGCCCAGCCCACGTATTTCCTATGCCAGGCCCCTGTAGTATACAGGCGGGAATACTGGTGTTAGCCCACACAAAGTCTATGGGCCTCCGTCAGGGTGCTGCACGGGCAGCCTCTGTTGGAGGTTGCTGTATTTCAAAATTATGAAGCCCCCATTTTTTATGCACACGAAATGCATGCAGCCCATGCTTAGCCCTTTTATGCCTGATTTCGGATACAGGCGGAGAAGACTAAGAAATGGCAAATGCGCCCATGCCCAGCCCATGCAGCACCGTCACAGGTGTTGCTCAGGCAGCCCAAACTGCATGCCTATAACGCCAAGTGAAGCCCTAAGTTTAGCCCCTGATTGTTCTACGCCGGACCCATGTAGGCTGAAGGCGGGAGTACTAGCTCTTTTCTGACAAAAAACCACTGCGACTCCCTCACGGTGATGTACGGGCAGATCCTTTGGGTTTGTCCGCACTTCACCCTAATAGAGCCCGCATGTATCTGTGGTGGGTCTACGCAGTCGGCACCGATTTGCATTCTGCGCAGGCTGGCGGAGTTAGCCGCTTCTGGCTGTACGCCATGGCTGTAGTTTTCCCAGCCAGGGTCGCAGTGGTTGCGTCCATGGGTATCACCCCCAAATCGTGGGCGGGGACAGGACACGTCAAATCATGCAAAGCAGATGGCGAAAGTTTAGCGCTGCAGCATTATGGAAGAGACATAGGCAGGAAATGTTTCTGCGAAGCACTAAATGTGCAGCCAATGGCTAAACTTGATTCGTGAAGCGCTAGCTGTATGGAAGTAGGCCTGGGTAATAAAATCTGCAATTTTATACTGCACAGATCCTATAAGGTCGATTAAGCTATGTTGACCTGAATATTGTATTGCTGGTACACATTAAATTTTTTGTTCATTTCAAATTTTGAACATATATATTTAGATGTAATGGCCCTTGATAGAAGTTGCCACTCAATTATCTGAGGGCAACATCTGCTTTTACCAAATTTTAAATATGTGCTTCGTCATCGACATGTGCTCATAATGTGAACTGAAATGTCTTCTTATGAAGCTGCTCACTGCAGTTGTTTTATTCTTCTCGTCAGGTTTTCATCCATGTTTCGTACAGAGAAACACAGGTGCACAGCAGAACATGGATGCCAACCTGACGTCAGCAAGGCTTGCGTACTGACAAGGGCGGAAATCCAAATACGAAGAGAAACACTAGAGGCTATCGATATCAGATAGTGCCGCGAATCATGTGTCAGTAGTCCTTCAGTATCACTATCGGCAAATTAGTTCGCGTTATCTAAGGTATAGCTCATGAACGGCAATTGTATTGTGGGTGTCCTCACGTTCTGTGCATGATTTTACTTTTTCATGTCTGTTGCTTGGCTGCAGTGTTTAATCTGCGCAACAACAAACTGTCGGTTGTTTGTGTGCCTTACGTGTGTAATGTCCCCATAATTGTTTGTCTCGGCGCCGGAAGCTTTAACAACAGCGATCGAAACCAAGCAACGCCGGGGACGCTTTACTAGCGATACCTACACTACACGAGCCACTTGCCGAGGTCAGCGTGACTGCGCGGTGAGCCGTGGCACCACCGCTCCGCCAGCTCTGCACATGCGCGGAGTGACGTCTTAGCCTGCAGCTGGTGTGTGCGCCGCGAAGCCTCGCCGCTGCGCCGATGGCGGAGCCGCCCGCCTTGTCAGTTATGCGCATGCGTGGAGTGATGTCAGAGCACGCGGCTGGTGTGCGCGCAGCACGCCTACATTACGCTAGCATTTCTAGCCTTCAGCGTGGTGGCGTCGTGGCCAACGCGGCGCGCCGGCGAAACCGTGTGGGGGTTGAGTGGAGAGGAGAGAGGAGGGGAGAGATTGAATCCATGTCCAGGGACGAAGATGAAATAGGGTAAACGAAGACGAAGTGTCCTTGTTAAGGTGCCTTCACATCGCTCTTGTGAAAATCTCGCCTGCCGCGTAAACACGTTCTCTATAGCAAACGAACTGGATTCACGCCATCCGAGGAGGCTTCGGAGGCCCAGTCGCCACCTGGTTGCGCGGCATACAGCAAATGTCGCGCACTTATTCGTCGACCTGAACTGCGAACCGAGGCTAGGCCTAGCGCCTCCGGTTACGTGCTGGCGGGGGTAGTTCTGCCTGCGCCGCTTGCCTCAGTGGCATTCCCGGCAGTACAACTACCCCCTGAGCATGGGCCAGACCTCCAAAATGGTGCATTTGTTTCATCGGATACGGCGCCTGCCCCGCCACCTCCAGAAGTACAACAGCTATTTACCCTCTGGAATTAACACAGATACGGCTGTCAGCCCATACTTCTGGATCGATCTCTACCAGTACTACATGAGACGCCGAGCACTCCAGTGGACCTGTCATCAGGCCGCCAATCGGGCCGCCGGCCCTCCGCTCTTCTCAAAAGCGCCCTTCGGGAGACGCTGCAACGGGTTCCTTTTTGGCCAGCGGCGGCTCACAAGGCTAACGTTCCTGCCTAACCATAGACCGCCATTTTTGTCTACCCCCGGCTCAGTGAGTGACAAAGCCACTATCAAATCTCTGGCAACGACAAGCCTTACAGGCATACCGAACATGATTCTGCAGGCAAATCTAGATGCGTGTCTAGGAACGCAAGGGTTTCGCGGCTTTACGGCCAGAAAGAAGTCCAATGCCATTGCTGTGTGGCTCCCGACCTTGGCTGCCGTGAAACGTCTGCAAACGCTACAGTGCATTATAGTTACCAGTTAGGTCTCGGTGCCGGTACAGGTGTACCTGGTTGATGGATCAGACTTGCAACGTTGTGTTGTCTAGAACGTCGATGTTAATGAGCACCGGCTGCCCTTCATTGTGAGCTTTATTGCCCCACCCACCGATTGATCCAAGCACGTTATATGGGAAAACGGCGCTCTTGCGTCGTCACCCAGCAAAGCACCAACACTGCCAGCCTGCTTGTGCTACTAGAATTGCATCTTACGGCCTCGGCAATACTAACCTACCGCCGTCTACTACTACAGTTGCTTCAGACCTGGCCATATGCGTAGATCCTGGCCTTTCACAACTCAAGTGGAACCTGGGCCGGGAGGCGTAACGGCGTACATATGTGGCCTCTGCAAAACTGACGACCATGACATCACATCGCCCACTTGCCCCACAAAGCAGAAGGCAACAGAAAAGATTCGTCGTAAATACTGTAAGCAAATGAGTGAGAATGTGAATACACCCCTTGTGCAGACCTCCAACTGGTTTGCAGCTCTCCAGTCGGATGATGATGAGTGGCCCGAACATCTTACCGTTCTGCACACGCTTGAAACTGCTACCCAGCAGACTTATGGCGATAAAGTGCGTAAGGACCGCCGACATCAGCAGGCTACAAAACTGCGTAACATCTCGGAACCTCCCAACGATGACATGGCAGCAGTTGTTGAACAAATCGCACGTCTTTTGGCAGAGGTCTCAAGGCTCCGACAAACACTGTGAACTGCTTGCACGCCGCAGACATGCAGGGATCTGACACCGCCACTAGGAATGATGAATCAGCCCCGAGCATGTCCCGCCCACCAGCTTCGTTCACCGCTCCTCTCAGAGTACCTGCTAAATTGCCAGATAACTGTACAGCATCCCTATCCGCTTCGTGGCTACCCACTTATCCAACCTGACATCTGTTCCCTTACAACGCTTGGACTACTAACCGATGATGGCGCGTTTCGGCTTTTCTGGTGTGCTCCAGTGGAACTGTAGAGGCCTCTCCAGTAAAGTGGGAGAGCTCGAAACCCGTCTTCGGTAGCACAAGCTCGAGGTATGGGCTACGCTACCGCAGGAGACCAATGCCTTGCCAGCAATTCCAGACTTCAGTGGTCACGTGTGGCCTTCAATGAACGACCGTCGTGTGCTCACTGATTCTCTTCCAGGAAAGGCGGTGGTGTACGTTTGCACGCGTTTGCCCCTGTATGTATGTGTACGTGTATGCCCCTCTCTAGAAACCTGGTGCACCTCGTATCAGCAGGTAGTTGACGTTGCTGTAGAATTACCCTAGGTAACTGTTGTGGTATCTTTCTACGTTAGGCCAGTAGGTGGCGCTCCCACGTATTAATCAGGGCTGGTTTTTGACTGTGCGCAGGAAATACCCCGGTGTCCGATTTTAGTCGAACGTGACTTCAACACTCCATACCCAGTCTGGGGGTACCCTGCTTCGAGCCCCCGGGGCAGGCGTGTGCAGGATGCCTTCGCGGATGCATTGCTTATCCTTATAAATCGCCCCGCCCCGGTTCAGCAACGCTGGCTATGCGTCACAGTCACAACACCACATATGCTCCTGATCTGAAGTTGTCGTCTGTCTCCGGCACTCCCTCGTGGCACCTTGAGCCTGACAGTTGGGGGAGTGACCACCACCCTATCATCATCGATGTCCACCCATCACATGCTCGCCGGTTACGCCGCAAGTGCACGGTGGTCAACTAGGATTGTTTCCGTACTATTCTCCAGGATCTCCCTGCGGAGTCGTCACCATCGCTAGTTGACCGCATACAATGCCCGTTAAACATGGCTACCACCTCCACCTAGGCAGATATCGATCGACCGGTTCCAGATATCGGTCTTCTAAACTTGTGGGCTGCTCGCCGACAGGCCGAGCTGGCAGCCTCACGCGATCCCACATCAGCACAGGCACGTATAAGACGACTATATTACAATATAGTACTATATTACGACTATATATGAACGTGATCTATCAATAAAGCAGTGTCAAGCGCGGTGGGAGCAGTTTTCTGCGAAGTCGTGGAATCCATCTCTCTGGTGAACTTTCCGTGCAATGGAACACGATCACCGTCGCCGCGACGCAGCTAGCATCGCATGCTTCGCAGCTAACTTGTATTCGGATGATTTCGCCAGAGGAGCTGCACGGAAATTTTTCCGAAATATGACGTGTTGCCGCACTCAGCTACCACTTCTAACTTGGAAGGGATTCCAACTCGCGTAGATAAACTGCCATCAGCACCAGACACTGAGGGCATTGCGTCTCCTTTTACCATGCCTGAGTTTTTTGCAGCAGTAGACGAGGGTGAACGAAAGACATCGCCCGGTCCGGATGACATTACATATGAGGTGTACAAGAACATGAGTTCGCTGTCCTCCCTCAACTTCACGACACCATTAACACAGTATGGCTAAACGGCTCTGTTGCTGAGGCCTGGAAATTGGCCACTGTGATCCCAATTCCAAAATCAGGGAAGCCACCGACGGATATTGGCAACTTCCGGCCTATTTCGCTAACATCAACACTTTGCAAGCTGACAGAAAAAAATGTCCTCCACACGACTGTCATGGTGGCTGGAGCACAACGGTTCCTACCACGGCGACCAAATCGGCTTCCGTCCTTTCATCGGCATTGAAGATGGTCTGGATGTCTTGGCGTTGCAAGTTCGGTCATCAACCCGCAGCCACAGTGTACGTATCGTCCTCGCTATGGATATCGAAAAGGCTTACAGTATTATAAGTTAATCTGCCATTTTTCATTCTACTTGCATGCGGCATTTCCCTTTTCGAGTATGTAATTTTATCAAATCCTTCTTTAAAGGCAGCCGATTTGCCATACGCCTCAGTGGTGACTCCATAGGATCATTTCTCTCTGTTCGCGGTGTACCCGAAGGCTCGGTACTCTCACCAACGGTGTTCAATATTGCGTTCATTCGTCTTGCATGGCACATACATGATGCTCCTGACGTTAAGTTCTTACTGTGCGCCGATGATATCACGGTATGGAGCACTCACCATAACCTGCTAACTCAAGCGGCGGCCCTACAGTCAGCCTTAGATATTACCGCCAATTATGGTATGTCTGTCGGCCTACAGATATCCATGAGCAAAACTACGTTCACGTCGGTAGCCAGCCGCTGGGGACGCCGTAAATTCGCTGCCACACCAATCCGTTTATAACTGTCTGGAACCCCACTTCAAGGATCTTCGACATTGAAAATTCTGGGTTTGTTGATACATCAGTCCGAAACGGGCACTGCCTGGCCTTTCTCAGGCTAAAAAGCAGGCGTTGCAGACTTTGGGCCTAATCAGATGTATTGCTCCCAAAACCGGCGGCGATCGCTCCCATGTCGCACGACATTTGGTGAAAGCGGTTTTGCAACCGCGCCTCATTTACCAAGCACAGTTCCAACACCTAACCAGAGCTCAGCGGGATCGTCTCGAAGCCGTCAATCGAGAGGCACTGAGAGCTGTCACTTGTCTTCCACACATCACGCCGATCGTGGCACTTCAAGAAAATGCTCAACTAACTAAATACCTTTGAAGAATTGTGCATCAGCGCCGTGGTGCTCGTAGCGTTAAGGCCACCCTTTTGCATTCACCGCTAGCACTCCGGACCTTTGCTTCATCACACATCATACTGTCGCCGCCACCGTCAGTTCTTCCTCCATGGGACTTTGTGCAGCTGACTAACAACCAACCTACCGATCTACGTCGCCTTACCTCACCTTATGCGGCACCGTTCCTTCGCGAGCGAATCCCGGCACAAGAAAGTCACCTACCTCGCGGCTGAATTATTATATATGTTTATGCCAGTATCCAGGGCTGTGAAACAACGACTGCAGTTTACAGTCCCTGCAAGCCTGCACTTAACAAGACGGCCAGGTTTCAATTCGCGGAACCCCCTTCTTCATTCTGTGCTGAGCTGGTTGCTATACAAGACGCGCTTCGCTCTGTAGTCGCAGTTACCTTGCTCCCTACAACCGACATTATCATCCGCACTGATGCCCTTCAAGCAACACGTCTACTCAGGCGCGTCAGCCGCAGCCCAGAAATCTGCCAGAATGTACATTGCCTGCCGGCTGGCATCTCCGAAGTCATTCGTATTGAGTGGGTCCCACGTGACCTGCTCAATTCACAATGCTCTGCAGATTCTACAACGCGCTTGCCGACCCTACCCACATCAGTGCCTCAGTTGCTCAGTATGGATGCTGCTACCCTCCTTCTCAAAAGAAAGGAACACCTCCGGGGCCGCACACGTACTCTCGTTCCTCCGTGTGCAATAACCTTCCCCCTGTGGTCTTGCCTGTGCAGAGGAGGTGGTGCTCCGGAGGATCCGGATCGGGGTTGCCCTCACTGCTGCCGTAACTGGGAAGTGGCCTCAATTTCACCATTTATATCTCCGCCTAGAGAGTCCAGAATGCAACTTGCAAGATACTGAGGCTGACATTCACCACTTGCGGGTTGGCCTGGCGCTGAAGCCAACCAGAATTCGCCACCTGGCAGCAGCGGGTCTCCAGCCAGACAACCCGTCCTCATATATTGCTTGGACGCAGGGGCCACATCACCGCTCCGCCCCTCGCCTTCATTAGATCGGCCCACCTTTTCTCCTTCATTTAGCACCCACCCACTCAACCGAGCATCTTTGTTGCAGTTGCCCTTGACCACAATTTTCAACTACTGACGAGTATTTCACTCCAGGCTGAGGATCCTGCCGCGGCGGAAGCCTCAGCCATCGCCGTTGCCATAAGGCATTGTGATCTGGCGGACAAATCAGCTGACATAATAATTGACTCGAAGCGAGCCTGTCAATATTACATTAGAGGGAGAGTCCCAAAAATGACAGCGGCTCTACTCATACCGTCGGGCCTCTCACCTACACTTCAACGCCCCCATAACATTACTTGGATCCCGGGCCATTCAGGTCTTGAAGGTAACGAGGCGGCAAACTATTTACCTCGTGAGCTAACAAACCGAGCGGATCCTTGCCCGTACCTCACCCCTCTACCATCAAACTATGGGGAACGGCAGGAGATGCTTAGATTAGATCGTAGAATATATCCCCCTCCCCATATTAAACTCACCACAGAAGAAGCCACATTTTGGAGGCGAATACAAACGAATACCTTCCCTAACCTGTACTTGTACAGCTTCATTCACCTTTCCAAATACCGCCCCTTCTGTCCATGGTGCGGCGATAAGCCTATGCTGTTTCACATTTCCTGGAATTGTCCCAAAAAACCACCTCATCTAAAAACATTACAGACATCATACGAGCAGTGGGAGGCAGCCCTGACCAGCAATGGTCTGGAGGACCAGTGTCGCATCATCAGACTGGTCCAGGCATTAGCCCAAGCCACTGGAGTCCTGAACTGAGGAGTCCACCTACCTGACTCGTAGAACACTTCAATGAAATAATAAATGTTTTATCTCTCTCTCTCTCTTCCCAACTCCCCTTGTCCACAGAGGCAATAAACAATGCTATCAAATAAAAGATGAAGAAAGATTGCCCAGCGAAACGCCGCGGCGAAAGACTGACTTTGCAATTCGAGTGATCGAGTTCCACTCGGCCAGCTGTAGCTATAGCGTCACCAGGTTTGACCACAGCTAAACCACAGCCATTTTTTGTAGCGATAGCTACACTGCGTCGGTCACTTCGCGAGGTTAGCGTGGCTGAGCGCTGAGCCGTGGCACCACCGCTCCACCAGCTGTGCGCATGCGCGCAGTGACGTCATAGCCCGCAGTCGGTGTGCGTGCCGCGCGCCTCGGCGAGCGCCGACGGCGGAGCAGCCGCCGCCCGCATCGTCAGTTGAGCGCATACACGGAGTGACGTCAGATCTGACGCAGATGGTGTGTGCGCCGACGTTACGCTAGCATTTCGAGCATTCAGCGTGGCGACGCCATGGCCACCGTGGCTGGACGAATGGTGGACGAGTGGAGAGAGGGATAGAGAGTGAATCCACGTCCACGAACGAAGATAAAGAAGGAACGCCAAGCGAAACGCAGCAGCGAAAGACTGACTGCAATTCAAATGAGCGAGTTCTACTCGGCTAACTGTAGCTGTCGCGTCAATCCAGGTTTAGCCAGACCTAAACCACAGCCATTTTTTTAAATATTGTTGTTCGTCAATGGATGATATATGGGGTAAATATTGTTTAGGTTTCGTAATTTTAAGGGTTTTACTCTACATTCAGATCGGCAGAAGCTGGATTGTCCACTAATCATTACGGCAGATCTGTTATGTTACAACTCACATAGACTCCTTTACATTCGCCTGTATGTCCTCGCACCCGCATGCGTCCAAGATGCGCATTGCCTTAATTCTGCGGAACATGTCCCCAACCATGATGATTAGGAGATTTGACCAACGGTAAATTTCCGAATGAAATTACGCTTTGTAAAATGTCGCCCCTGCAGCAAATGTTTATGAATTGTACTGGCGCTGTCAACTGAAACGAGAGGATGGTTTATGGTTTATGCGGTTAAGGTCCATACTATTAAGCCTATGAAGGACGTCGTAGTGCTGGGCTCCGGATAATTTGGACCACCTGGGATTCTTTAACATGCACTGACATCGCACAGCGCAACACGCCACGATCACTTCGCCTTCCACGACATGCGACCGCCGCGTTGGGGATCGAAGCCGCTTATTTCGGATCAGCAGCCAAGCACGATAACCACTCAGCCACAGCGGTGGCCGTAAACCAAGAAGACGGCAGCTGGAACGTGCAGAGAAAAACGAGAAGTTAATTTATCTATAATTATTGGCGCCCGTTTGTTTCACTGCTCATCAGTTAGTTGGCGCGAACGCTGCTGCGCGGAAGAGTTACGGAGCATACATGGTTTTCTTCTCTATCAGTCCATATTTTTTCGCATGTGTTTCGAGCGACTTGTCTTGTTGGCTTTTTAATATGACAATGATGGCGCATTCTAAACTGCCCGCTTTCTTTTCAAAGTAAAAACTTATGGCATAGGCTAACGTTTATAAAATTCTATTCAGGAAGAATTTGAAGCAGGGTTTCATGGCGGTCGTTGTGTGAACTACATCATCCCCGGTTTATCGTCGTTGTCTTCGTCGTTGTCGTCCTTCCGGCCAGTATTCCCGGCTCTGCTCCTTCCCTCTCCCGGACAAGAATTTGAAGGTAGAGCACTGAAGTGCAGGGGAAAAATGAAAGATGCGAAGAGGGGGAAGGTTCAGCATATGCATGAGAAGGGGCAAAGTGGAATCCTCTACTACGCTGTAAGGAAAGGGATGAGGAATTGTGTGAACCAAAGCATAGAGAAATGGCTGTCATAGTGAAAGGCTGGCAACTACTTCGGGCCACCTGGGCCTTTCCGCGCGCACTAACAAACGACAGAGCATAAACACCTTTCACATACCGCCTTGCCACACAATCGCCATACCGTTATGCCTGGTTTTATGACTGCGTTAATCCGGTACACACCCAGTGCTTATGCCTCGTCGTGTCGATCGGCTAAGAAACTATACATTCATTGCCGTACAGTATAGTGACGGTGCTTGCGGCTTCTACGGTTAATTCACTAGGCTGCACACATACGACTGCAATATTCTTATTTGGTGTCAGGAGAAACGTCAAGTCGGAGAGAAATGTCTGTGGACAGTGTTATTCGCAAACGAAGCCGGTAGCTTTATTATTAGGCGCCGTTTGGAGACAACATCGTGGACATGAAATATAAGATCGTCTTCTTCGACCTCTACCTGCGTGGTCTACAGCCGCCTGGTGATAATACGGCTCTCGGCTTCGTTTGCGATTCACACGTTTCAGAGACTGTTGTCCTCAACAACTCTGCTTTTGTTCCTGCGATGGATCGAGATGACGCGCAGCATTCAATTGTGGCCGTCTGTTTTTCCTCAAGGTACTTCTATAATCGACCGTTTCGATTTGAATGCGAGGCTGGAGGATATAACATAATGACAAGCGTGGAAGAAGAAGGTAAGAAGAATTGTCATTTCCGAGCATGCGCTTCTGCTTTGAGATAAACGTTAATGGTTAGGGGCAATAATATGACGGAAGTATTACTCTCAATATTATGAGAGACTAATCGCAATACTATGAGAGACTAAACAAAGAATAATGACATCCTAGTCAAAATCGAGGTGAAGAAATGGGCTTGGACAGGGTACGTAATGCGAAGGAAGAATAACCGGTGGTCCTTAAGGGTAGCGGAGTGATTCCAAGAGAAGGCAAGCGTAGTAGGGGGTGGTAGAAAGTTAGTTCGGCGGATGACAATAAGAAGTTTCTGGGGATAGGGGGCCTGCAGCTGGCAGAGAGACAGTTAATTGGGGGGATATGAGCGAAGTGTTTCTCCTGAAGTGGTCGTAGGGAGGCTCATGATGATAGCCCCTATGCACTCGAAAGGATTTAAATGCACGGGCTGACCCCTGCAGTGGCGTACGATGCTCCATACCTTAGAACGAGGCTTCCTAGATGCAGTTTCGCGCAAACGCATAGCCATTCCCATCTTTTCGGCGTGTGCAAATTACGCTGAACGTGTTTCAGTGCACTCCTAGCAATGCTGATGTCTTCTTCAAATTATTTCTTGCTCGCTCAACTCTATGCTGTAATGAAAACTGCGTGAGGTCACTTATATTCTAACACAAAAAGTTTAGTAGACTTTGGGAAGATCATAACCGCCGCGCTAGACGTTTTCGCACATGCTACTGCATCAATGAAGTGCTCGTAGTCTGGGTGTGAGAGCTCCAGCTTCTCTGTGATGTCGTCGAAAACATCTCAATTTGTGCAGCACACTTCACTATGCTGGGAACTCACAAATCCACCACTAATCTCAATACACGTTGGCAAGAGATCACTGCCGTGAGATTCTATACCCACAGACCAAGTTGTTGAGGACGACCGGTGCGCCGAAATGGTAGAGACGTCAAGGTTGTTCTAGCGTTCAGCAACGAGCACGCAACGTGGAATTAACAAGATTAACAATTATTTAGATTGGTTTCGTTTCGTTTTACGGAGTATAACGTCCCAAAGCGACTCAGCCTAATAGATGGTTTGGTTTATGGGAGTTTAACGTCCCAAAGCGACTGAAGCTATGAGGGACGCCGTAGTGAAGGGCTCCGGAAATTCGGCTACCTGGGGTTCTTTAACGTGCACTGACATCGCACAGTACACGGGCCACTAGAATTTCACCTCCACTGAAATTCGACCGCCGCGGCCGGTATCGAACCCGCGTCTTACGGGTCAGCAGCCGAGCGCCATAACCACTCCGCCACCGCGGCGGCCTCAGCCTAATAGAGACGCCGTAGCAGAGCGCTCAGGAAATATCGACCACTTGGCGTTCTTTAAGGTGCACTAGATTGCGCAATACACGGACCTCTAACATTTCTTATAGAACTTAATTTTGGCCGCGAACGAAGTGAAAACCTTATCGGACCCGAAAGTAAGGGGCATTGTCACTTTATCTATATGTGCGCATCTTTGTTTTTCTTCTGCATCGTGAGTGATGCATGGCGACCGGCCGCCAACTATCACCACAGTGCTGAAGGAGGTCCGTATCGATTCCATTCTTTGAAATATCTGTAACGGCATTTTTCATTCTGGCTGCATCAAAAAGTGGAGGGAACAGTTAAGTCCCTCATTAAGGGTATGATGCGATAGCCTTAAATGCTTAATTATTGTTTATATGTGTGAAATTGGTCGTTCTGAAGGTTACAGCGATAGATCCATGGGACTCACGATACCACTTATGGCGCAGTGGTACAGCAGTTAAGCGAAGCGCCACTGGCTGCGATGGCAACTACTGTCTTCGGTTTGGCTTGTGCGTGCAAGGTTACTGTTCTCAAGTGAACAATACATAATCTAGCTGCCACGTGCCGCTGTGATCAGCTTGGTCACAATCCGGTGGGCAGGTTGTGATGACGCCCCAAGGGGGCGCGACCTTGGTGGTGCAACTGGTTGCTTCTGCAGAAAATTTGTCCTCACAACGCACACGACGTGTCGTTTTCAATGAAGTTTGTAGCCGGTCGTTAGTAATAGCCACGCCGCTTTATCACTTTGCGGATACAAGACGCGACCAGATTTATCTCGACTGGTCGCATCAAGGCGGAGCCCAATCTGCGTTGTTCCAGAATCTTCTAGTAACTTTGCATTTGCACGCTGTATCTCGAAAACTTGCTATCAACTTTAACTTGAGCACGACCGAGAGCAGCGGGCATTCTATTCGGCGACCGCCGAGCAAACTTGCTGCTTTCGTTGCTGCGAAGTCATTCATTCCATTCAGGGCGCAGGTCAGCCAATAAAACCTTTTCGTTCAAAAGAACATTTGGCTGTCTTTCTCAATCCTTCGACTGCCGTCACCACTACGTGACATCTGGTGAAGGTGCTGCATAGTGTGCCGGCACTGTTACCGAAGATGGAGGGCGACTCTGCATCTTCACAGCTCGTTCTTCACCAGCCTTACGATGCACCTGTATTCAGGGGTCTACCCCGTGGAGACGTCGAGGAATGGTTAGACCAGTTTGAGCGTCTGGGGACATTCAAACGATGGGATGACCAAGCAAAACTACATGTTTTTTCGTCCTGAATGGCCCTTCTAAATCCTGGTACGAGAATCACGAGGCTTCCTTGCGTATGTGGAATGAATTCAGGAAAAACTCGTGAAAGCATTTACAAGATTTGTCCACAAAGAAAAGGCCGTATTACTGTTCGAGGCACGCATCAAACTGCCAAGAAAGAGCACCGCAGTGTAGATCGAAGAGATGTCCCGTTTATTCCGACGCGGGTACCCTCCCTGACACAGGAAAGATGCGCTTCCTGATACGGGGTGTCAGAGAACTTTTCACCGGATTGGTCCGAAACCCACCCAAGCCCGTTGCCGGGTTCAAAACTGAAACCTGTATGATCGATAGGATCCTCGACATCAAGGCTCGGCAGTACAACCGGGCATCCCCAGGCTTCGCTGTGGGTCATGTGGGCAAATCAGCCATCATTAATGAGAACCTACGAGACATCATCCGTGAGATTGTCCGCGAAGAGCTGCGGCGACTGCTGCCATCCTCCTCACAGCCGCAAGCAGTAACTCTCATAAACATGGTGCGCGGAGAACTGCACCAGGCACTTGGCATCCCGATTCGTACGACCACAGAGCCCCAGGCCATGACCAACGCAGCCGCACTACGCAATCATGTGCCCCGACCAGAGATCCCAAGCCCTCTTTGACGAGAACCAGCTCTACAAGAACGATGCCCCCTATCTTCCGCACGCCTACTTTACCAGCAACGCAACGGCTATAGGAAATGCGACTAGTGCAGGACACCAGACAACAACCCACTGTACTTCCATTGTGGCTAAGCTGGCCACATACTTCGTCACTGCCCATAAAAACGCATCGGCCTATGCGGTTGCGCAATTGACCCCCCAACTACTGCTTACCGGCCAGCGACCGCAGGAAATTGACAGCTACCTCCGAAGAAAGAGTACGTGTCGCCTAGCCGTCTCTCTGCCGCCCCGTCGCCGTCCACTGCACAATTTGCTTCGCCAGGCCGCAGCTACTTAGCGGCTGTACGCGGAAGGTCGCCAGCCCGCGCAGGGGAAACTACAGAGAGCAACCTTTTGAGGTGAGGTTGCTCACCAGCGAAACAATAAACATCCTCCACTCGCCACACAGTATACAGGCGCTGTACCCACTACACCGACGCCGCACAGAATGACAACCTCGAAAACGACGCGAACCGCGTTCAAAACAACGCCGCCACCCAGAAAAGCTTCGATGACACGCCTTATCCTCGATTCGCATACGCTACGAAGCCGTGACTCGACGCCGAGAACAGTGCGCAACGCAAGAAACAGGACATCCGTCTTATAAGCGACAATCGACGGCCGGAAAGTAACCGGTCTAGTCGTAACAGGAATCGGTTATTCGGTGATGAATGAAACATTCGCCGCGTAATTAAGGAAAGTCTCGACGTCTTGGGACGGCCCACAAATTCGCATCTCTGGAGGCCACCTCATTACGCCATCGGGGCGATGCACAGCACGAGTGACCATCAGAGACATACTTGTCCTGTGGCCTTCATAGTACTACAGCAATGTTCCCGCGACATGAACGTGGGTATCGATTTTCTTAATGAGCATCAGGCAATCATTAACCTGCGTTCCAAGCTGACTGCGCTATCCAAGGACGAACCCAGCCCTCCAGCGACGATCATACAGCACCCCGTTGCCCTGAGTGTCCTGGATAAACAAGGTAGCGTGCCACACCGACCAGACGTCATAGTTACCGTGGGTGCTAGGATGCCAAGAACATATAAGCTCTCATAGAGGGGAACACGTCGTTGCTTCTAGAGAGGAGAAGCGGCATCACAAGAGGCATTGCAAATTTTCGGAATGTACAAGCTGAAGTGCCGCTGAAGAATTTCCTAGCAGAGTACCATCACGTTAACAAAAGAACGAAAATTGCTTTCCTCGACGAAGTATCCAACGATCGCGACGCTTCGTTCTCACCGATCGACTCCCAGGAGTTTCATCTAAAGGAAGTCACAAACCATGTTTTCGACATAAACCCATCCCTGCCCCGGAACAGACAAGACAAGATCCACAAACTGCTTTGAAGTTACAGCGAGTACTTCTCGTGATCGCCGAAGGCCGGATAAACGCCGATTGCCAAGCATCGCATTAATATCGACCAGCACCCCCAACATCTCCGCCAGAGCGCCTACTGTGTTTCGCAGCGAGAAAGAGAAGCAGTCCGGGACCAAGTGAAAGAAATGCTCCGGGACGACGTGATTCAGCCATCGATGACCCCCTTGGTGGCACCGATTGTTTTAGTGAAGACGAAAGATGGCGCAATTCGATTCTGGCGTCGATTACCGGCAAGCAAACAAGATAACGAAAAGGGCGCCTACTACCTCCCCCGCATCGACGACACGCTGGACTGGCTCTGCAACGCCAAGTATTTCTCATCGATGGACCTCAAGAGCGGATAGTGGCAAATCGGGTTCGATAGATCGCAAGAAGACCGCAATCTTTACTCCGGACGGCCTCTTCGTGTTCAAGGTGATGTCATTTTGTGTCTGTTCCGCGCCAGTGACGATTCGGAGAGTAACGGATACGGTGCAGGCAGACCTAAAGTGGCAAATATGTCTAGTATATTTAGATGACTGTTGTTTCCGCCTCGAACATTTAAGACCATCCAAAAAGGCTTCGAACAGTGATAGGGGCAATCAAGTCCTCCGGGCTAACCTTGAAAACAGAGAAGTGCCACTTTCACTACGAACTATGAGTGGGCTCGGCAGCACTTCCAAAGACAGTCACGTTAAAATGACTTGCCTTCACTTCATGCAGCTGCTCTTCCTTGCCTGTTCATGGCCGCGCGGTTCCTACACATGCCGCGCTGCTGTCCCAAAGGCTGGAACTTCGCGGTCCTGGAATCCTGCCGCCATCGCAGAAGCCGCCATCGCCTTGGCCCTGCACCGGCCCAAGATCTGCCGAACGACCAATGTTCCTGCCCCACAGCGCCACCCCCGGAATCCCCGAACAGCTTGCCTTTCGTGCTCCCAGGACTACCAACATCCTAATCCACATCGCCATCATCATGTATAAAGCCCCCCGGAATCAACGCTCCCTTCAGTGGTCTCGGCAGAACTTCTAAAGACAGTCACGTCAAAATGACTTGCATTAACTTCATGCCGTTAAATAATCCTTACTCTCTTTTTGCGAAGCGTTCACGTTACGCTGCTTTGATGGTGCTGCCGAGTCCACTTTGTTGAATTGCCATTGCAAGTGACTGCGCACATGTCATGTTTAATCTTCTGTTGCTATGTGCGGACATTGAACTAAATCTTGGAATTGGACCTAACACCCTCTCAGGCAACACAGATTCGCACAATGAATTGCTTGAGGCATTGGAAGAGGTAAAATTTGGGCAAACAACCCTTCTAAACGAAATGAAATCAATTCATACAAGACTGGCTCAACAAGAGAAAGCGTTTAAGGAGATAAAATCAAGGCTAACAAAATTGCAGAATAATGCACCTCACTAGACCCCCTAAAAGCCCAAGTTAACGACGTCCATTGTCTCGTCCAAGAAAGCGCAAACAAAGTCAGACCTTGTGCATAGGCTAGACGACAGCGAGGGCAAGGCCTGTCGTTCCAATCTAGTATTCTTTGGTGTGAAGGACACTGACCGCGAAACCTGAGCCGAATCCGAGAAACTTATAATCGATATTTGCAAATCCGAGCTAAATCTCACAATCCAACCTATGGACATCGAACGGGCCCACCGGCTTGGTAATTTCAATACTGACAAGAACAGGCCCATTATTGTTAAGTTCGCACACTTCAAAACCAAGTAACTCGTTCTTTCAAACGCAAAACACTTTAAGGGTACTAATCACAGCGTTTCCAAAAACTACTCCGTAACAATCGTATTGCCCGTAAAAACCTCATAGATTACGCTAAAAATCAGCAAAAAAAAATTTACCCTCCGACACGACAGGATGGAAATCGAAACCACCACGTACACCTTCGATCGCGCATCGCAATCAGTGTTACCTCGAACACCATAGCTATCATATAAACACACCCAAAAAGGCACTCCCAACTTACTCTCAGTCCTTTACACTAACATTAGAAGCCTCCTGCCTAAACGCGATGCTCTATCTAGCCTAATCAATACCACAGAAAGCAACGCTGTCGTATTAACAAAAACATGGTTGAATGTGCAAATAACAAATAGCGAAGTACAAACCGCATTCCACAACTGTGATGTCTTCCGCTGCGACCGCATAGGTAAACGAGGCGGTGGCGCCCTAATAGCAACGCACTGCAGCCTGAAATTCATTGTTATGCCACTTGACTCTCCCATTGATATATTATTCATCTGTTCTTAAGCCTCATTTCCGTCGACTGTAATCTGCGCTTGCTGTCGTGCTCCAGACAGTGATGCTTCGTTCATTCCTTCCTTCCACAACGTCCTTCATATGATAACTTCTGAACTTCCACACGCTTGTCTCTTTGTCCTAGGTGACTTCAATTTTCCCGAAATTAATTGGCAGAACCCGTCTGTCACGACTAATTCTTGTGCGCGCGATTTCTTGAATACTTGTCACACTTTTGGTCTGACCCAACTGGTCACCAGCGCAACAAGGCAGAACGCTCAATCATCTAACATATTAGACCAGATACTAACGTCCCATACAGAAAACCTGATATCACTCTTGAATCTGCCGGGTATCAGTGACCACTCAGTAATACACGCCACGTTTCTCAACCACTTACCGCACCCCAAAAAATAACTAAAACAATCACACTTTATGAAAAAGGAGACTATGAAGGCATCAACAATGAACTTGATGCGTTACAAATCTGTTTTTTAAACGATTTTCATCATCGCACTCCTGAAAATAATTGGCAAAAACAAAATGCACGCTCTAATTGAAACATTTATACCTATCATCACCGTAACTGAACGCCATGAATCACCTTGGTTCAATTCTGTGCTAAAACGCATGAATAACAAAAAAAGACTCTTCAGGACAGCCAAAAAACCAATAACCCAAATATGGCAAAATTATTACGAAGCAGAAAGATCCTATAACTTTATAAATGCACAAAACTAAACATTAATTTTTTTCTTCTACTCTACCCGACATGATTCGTACAAACCCAAGTCAAATCTGGAAGTGTATCAATCCTAACCCCATCAGAAATGTAACACTGTGTGACGATGATAATAATACAATTGAAGATCATGACGTTGCGGAAGTTTTGAGTTTATCATTCAGCTCAGTTTGCCCTCAGGAACCGGATAACAAATTACCCGATTTCCCTTCCTTTAACTTTCCACCTATGCCGGACTTGAGCTTTGAATCTGATGGTATTTTCAAATCAATCGACTATTTGAATTTAACCTCTTCAGCAGGTGTTGACGGAATTAATACTAAAGTGTTAAAAAATAGAAAATATACCACTAGCGCCATATTGTCTCATATCTTTCAGCAATCCCTTTCATCAGCCATCATACCCCATGACTGGAAAGTAGGCCAGTTCATCCCAGTCCCCCGAAAAGGGCCTTCATCTTCTCGCCATAATTATCGACCAATCTCTATCACATGCATCACATCTAAACTAATGGAACATATGATTTTCTCTCAGATTATAAAATTTCTAGTGTCGATCAACTTTTTCAACCCTAACCAGCATGGCTTTCTAAAAGGTTGATCTTGTGAAACACAATTAGCCCTCTTTGTTAACGACCTTAGCTCTAGCATTGACCTTAACATTCCTATTGACGCCCTCTTCCTCGATTTTGAAAACCCTTTTGACAAAGTTCCTCACAAGCGACCATTCCTAAAACTTTCATGTCTCAATCTTAACGAACATGTTTTTAATTTTACTTGCAGCTTTCTCACTAATCGGCAGCAGTTTGTTTTCGTTAATAAATGTTCATCTTCTTATTCCTCTGCTATATCTGGGGTACCTCAGGGTACCGCCTTGGGCCACGTTCTTGTCCTCATATATATTAATGATTTCCCTGCTAACATATGTTCTAACATTCGCATATTCGCTGATGATTGCGTTATCTACCGGCCTATTACTAACAGCGATGACATTTTGCTTCTTTAGTGTGACATTCAGCACGTACTAACCTGGTGTAATACATAGCTAATGTCCTTAAATGTGAAAAAAAAAATCTATGCTATCATTCCACGTACGTCATTCGCAACCATCTTCAAGATATCTAATCGGGAATGCCGAAACTGCTTCATTATTAACCTACATATATTTAGGCATCCATTTGACACCTGATCTAAATTGGTCTTTTCAAGTGTCTCAGATTACTAACCAGGCAAATCGCGTCCTTGGTTACTTTTGACGAATCCTGCGACTGGCACCCCCACCAGTGAAATCCCTTGCTTACTTAACACTTATCCGTCCCAAATTAGAATATGCATGCGCGATCTGGGACCCTCATCAAAATAACCTTTCCACTACTCTCTAATATGTACAGAATCGCTCAGCTCGTTTCATTTTCTCACCTATTCTTATCATATAAGTGTAACTGAACTAAAACGCAATGCTCATCTCACAACTATAGCGAACCGTCGAAAAATTTCCTGACTGTCTGTTTTATAAATTCTATCATCATCCACATCTCAACTCCATTATCAGCTCCGCACATCGCATCTCGAATCGCACAAACCACGGGAAGGCAGTCTACCCTCCCCCTGCCCGCACTTCTGCGGATGTCATCATTTTTCGTTCATACAGCAAGGGACTGGAATGACCTGCCAAACGCCATCGTTGCTCAGATCGACTCATCGTCGTTCAGATCGTCCATAGAAGGAATGTACTTCTGAAATTCCACCCCCTCATGTAATACACCTTCAATGGGGCTTCGAGATACTATTAAATAAATAAATAAATAAATAAATAAATATATAAATAAATAAAAAGACTCCTGTTTCTAGGCCACATCATTAGCATGGAGATTATACGCCCTGACCCGAAGGATACAGCTGCTATTGCACTGTTTCTAGCGCCGGCCGATAAGAAAGCTGTGCGCCGATTCCTCGCACTGTGCGCGTATCACCGACGATTTGTCAAGAATTTCTCGCGCCTCTGATCCAATTGACGATGCAGACGCGCCATTTAAATGCGAAGCACCTCAAGCAGAATCCTTCAAGGAACTTAAGCATCTTTTAAGTCCTAACCTATCCTTGCCCATTGGGGTGAAAATGCCGAAACTGAAGTTCATACCGATGCAAGCAGTTATGGCCTAGGCGCCGTTCTCGTTCAGAAAAGCGCTGATCTGGGGAAAGTAATCGCATACACAGGCCGCTCCCTTTCAAAGGGCGAGGCTAACTATTTGACAACTGAGAAGGAGTACCTTGCCATCATCTACGTCGAAATTCTGCCCCTACCTATACGCACAACCGTTCAATGTGGTCAATGATCCCCTCGCATTTTCCTGGCTTGCCAGTTTAAAGTACTTCTGCGGCCACCTCATTCGATGGAGTCTGCGTCTCCAGGAGTTTGACGTCACCGCCGTTTACCGGTCCGGACGAAAGCACGACGCCGAATGCCTGTCACGAGCCCCTGTAGATACACCGCCGCCGGACGACGTTGAGGACGCCTTCCTGGGACCCATACGCTCCACCTCTTTTTCACAGCAGCAACGATCGTACCCGACCTAAAACTGCCTCACGAATACACGAAAAGCAAAGTTTCTTCTACCCCTGCCTTGTTCATGCGAGCACTCTCTTTTTTCTGTGCACAGCATGATGTCCTTGTAAAGAACTTCGCAGCGAACAAAACAGCCTACCTCCTTGTACATGTGAGCCTCCGCAAACAAATTCTACAGGCTTCACACGACGAGCCGACAGGCGGACATCCTGGGTGTTCTCGCATCTTCCGCCGCATTTAAGAAATTATTACTGCCGATGTCGCACATTATGCGAAAACCTGCCGAGACCGTCAGCGACTAAAGACCCCTCCCACCCAACCAGCAGAATTTATTAACCCCATTGACCCCCCTGAAGGCCCTTTCAGCAGATCGGCATGGACTCGCTTGGTCTTTTCCTGAAGTCAACGTCTGGAAATAAGTGCAATATTATAGCGACCGAACACCTTACCCGCTACGCCGAGGCGAAAAAAATGGCGTTGGTTTAGCTCTGGTTAAACCTGGAGTGACGCAACAGCTTCCCCTGGCCAAGTGAAACTTGCTCAGTCGAATTGCGATGTCAGTCTTTCGCCTCTCCGTTTCGCTGGGCGTTCCTTCTGCATCTTCGCCCCACTTGACACGGCGCATGCGCATAGCTGTTGCAACTTTGTGTCGCCGGCGCGCCGCGCCGCCGGCAGCAGCAGCTGCTCCGCGCCACGTGGCTGGTCACGTGACCAACCACGTGACCACGTGGCGGTGAGGCGTCGCCATGTCGTGGCGGTGCCGCCACGGTCACGTGCCCCCGCCAAGCTGAAGGCTCGAAATGCTACCGTACTTTAGCTATCGCCACAAAACCCTGCCGAACGGAACAGCAGCAGAAGTCGCCAATTTTTTCCTGGTGTGCATCCTTCTGCGACACGGTGCCCCCAATGTGCTCATCACAGACAAAACGACATCATTCATGGCAGAACTGACGCAAGCCATTCTGCGGTACCGCCAATCCTGCCATCCTGCGGCACCATCCGCACTCCAACGGACTAACCGAGCGGTTGAACAAAACAATCGTCAATACGTAGTAAAACACGTTGCGGGGCTAGTTGGTTATGCATATTCTTTCGTTAAAATTTAAGAAGCGCTAACTTTTAGGACGAATACACAGAAGACATGACAGGACGGGCGCTGACCATTCCACGTCTTCACTAAAACACACCAGGTCTAGCCAGTCTTGCAACAAACGCACTTGCCTCCATATCTCTGCTGGAAGTGCTGTGGAAGTGAGTGCCCTTTTTGGGTCCATTACACCGTCTTTTGGGCATGCGAGACGCGTAAGCAAGGTGTTAAGAGCAGAGATATGGAGGCAAGTGCGTTAGTTGCAAGACTGGCTAGACCTGGTGTGTTTTAGTGAAGACGTGGAATGGTCAGCGCCCGTCCTGTCATGTCTTCTGTGTATTCGTCCTAAAAGTTAGCGCTGCTTAAATTTTAACGAAAGAATCGTCAATACGCTCGACATATATGTCGGTGCCGAACACAAATCCTGAGACGACATCCTGCCTTACGTTGTCATTGCCTACAGCAACGAATTGCACCAGACCACCAAGGAGACACCTTTTTTTGGCTCGTCCATGACAGGGAGGCCATGAACACGCTGGACACCATGCCGCCCGATGTTACCGAAGAAGTGAACGTCGACGTCGCCGCCTACCTTCAATGCGCTGAAGAAGACCGAAGACTTGCCCGATTACGGATCAAAGACCACCAGCGGACAGGCGCCAGAGTTACAACTTAGGAAGACGCAACGTGGAATACAAGCGAGGAGACCGAGTGTGGGTTCGGACGCCGATTCACCGCCGCGGACTGAATGAACAGCTTTGGCGCCGGTATTTGAGCCCGTACAAGATTCTTCGTCGGCTAGGTGAACTGGATTATGAAGTCGTCCCTGAAGAAATGCTGCATTCCAGCGAAGACACGTCCGACCGGAAGTTGCCCATGTCGGCTGTCTAAACCCCGATTATGCGCGCTATAGGATGCTGTGTTTCTACCCTCGGTGTTTATTTTCGCACAATCCATTTTATTTGTTCCAGTCATCTTATTTGTTTTAATGCATCGGGTCGATGCTTACTTGAGAGGGTAGTAATGCCACAAATCTTTAATTTTTAATGTTTTCTAATGTTTGTTCATTCTTTAAAGCTGCCGCCCCGTTAATTTATAACTTTGTGAGTGCAACACGCGACCAAACTTATCTCGCTGTATGGTATTCATGTGGAGCCGATTCTACTTTGTTCCAAAATGGCGTAGTAACTTTGCACGCTTTATCTCTAAAATTGTCTATCAGATTTAAATTGAGCATGGCCGAGGGCGGCGGGCATTCTGTGCGGCGACCGCCGAGCACGCCTGTAGCTATGCCGCCCCCCAATCATTCAGTCCATTGTGGGTGTAGGTGAGCCCCAATAAACAGTTTTATTTTAAGGCGAAATCCTTTAATGTCTTTTACTCGCGGTGACGGTGTCCGTCCGGCTCATCTTGGCGCAGTGACAGCTTTCCCCTCTCTCTACCCTCCCCCCAGCAGTAGGTGGCGCATGCGCATGCGCGCATAGCAACAGTGACGTCAGTCGCGCCGCTCTCCCCAGTGGCGACTGTGGCACGCGGCACACACACAGTTTTGTATAGCAACACGCAGTCGGGGTGACACAGTAATCAGGAAGGCTTTCGCCATGCGCACTTTCCTTTAAGGAAACAGGGTAGGCAAAAATTTTGCAAAAACTGAATTTTCTTTTTTCGATATTTGGATTTTTTTCTCCACGATTCCCAATGGGTCACTTGCGTGTGAACGAATTATTTACCCCGAAAATAGACCTTTCCGAAACTTAGGTGGTGACCGACCACGCCTCCTTTCACACCCTATGCGTGATCTGTAGATCTCCCACGTTGACAAAAATAGAAAAAAACTTCTCTTTTATCCATGTTTTTCAGGATAGTTATTGCTCGTCTGGCAACGGCAATAAATACCTAGCGTTCTGTTTTGCTTCTTGTTTTGCTTCTTTTTGGTTATCTTTCACGGCCAAAATCGGTTTTTTATTTCTTTGAGGCTACATTGTAAGCGTTCAGATTATGCGAAAACGAAGAAGTTATTTCAAAACCGTCGCTTTCACGGGAATCAGCATAAGCCCGAAAAGAAAGGCAGCAAACGAAGAAGAGAAAGATTGATTCTGGAGGTGACTGCGACTTGAAGAAATATAGCGCAGAAGAGACGACCTGAGGAGGATACCCAGAGCCAGGCCAAAGAGTCATTAATGTAAGCAGGAGGAAGTGCAGGGGGATCACAGGTGCCTTTCTGCTGCTGCTGGGCGTGAGAAGTGAAGGACCGGGCAAGCTGTCGGCATTCTTTGTCATAAGTTGCGGCTTGAGAAAGAGTTGTAAATACAGAAGCATCAGGGCGGTAAGGTAGAATGGTGTCCACTGTGCAAGAAGGCTCACGGCCGTACAAGAGAAAGTACGGAGAGAATCCGGTGGTGGCTTGAGCAGCGGAGTTATAAGCGTATGTGACAAAAGGGTGAACGCGGTTCCAGTTACAATGGTCGGAAGCAACATACATGGCCGGCATGTCGCCGAGGGTGCGGTTAAAACGTTCAACGATGCCGTTCGTCTGGGGATGGTAGGCGGAGTGTGGTGAAAGATGTTGCATTCCTGAAGGAGAGCTTCTACAACTTGAGAGAAGAATGCCGGAACTCTGTCACTGAGCAGCTCTTTGGGCGCACCATGGCGAAGGATGATGCGATGGAGAATGAAGGATGCAATGTCGTGGGCTGCAGTGGATGGTAAACGCGACGTTTCAGCGTAGCGTGTAAAATGGTCGATGGCAACGATGATCCAGCGGTTCATGGTTGATGTGCAGGGAAGAGGGCCGTAGAGGTCAATGCCAACACGCTCGAAGGGCTCGCTGGGCAAGGCATCGGCTGCATAGGAGCGGTGGGTCGGCGAGGTGGGTGTTTTCGGCGCTGGCATGCGGTGCAGAACTGAACGAACTAGCGGACATAACGGGCCATCGCACGCCAGTAGTGCCGCTATCGTAGACGGGTGAAGGTCTTCAAGAATCCGGCATGGGCACACTAAGGATCATTGTGGTAGGAAGAGCAAATGAAGGAGTGCAGATGTGTAAGAATGACGAGAAGCCACTTGCGACCATCCGGGAGGTGGTAAAGAAGCTCGTCTCGAATGGCTGAATGGTGCGACTGACGACGGAGAGCACGGGAAGGATTTCGAGACGATTGGCCAGATAAAAGATCTAACAAGCAAGCTATTCATGGATTTTTGCGTTGCTCGGAAGCCTTATCAGCGGACTGAAGCATCAAAGAAGACAGGGCAGATATACAAGGCACAGCCACAGCTGGCACAGGAGAACGTGAGTGGGCATCAACATAGAAATGTTTGCGGCCGGAACGGTAGATAACGCGAATGTCGTACTCTTGGAGTCGCAGAGCCCAGCGCACAAGTCGACCAGAAGAATCATAGAGGACAACCAGCAGAGGGTGTGGTGATCGCTGCCAACGTCAACGCTGACAACGTCAAAAGGGCTCCCGTACAGGTAGGGGAGAAATTTGACGATCGTCTTAAGGATAGCTGAACGCTCCTTCTCGGTGACAGAATAGTTGTCTTCAGCTATTGTAAGTGCCCGGCAAGCGTAAGCGACGACGTATTCTTCAAAGCCTTGCTTGCGCTGAGCGAGTACTGCACCGAGGCCGACGCTGCTGGCATCGATGTGAAGTTCCGTTGGAGAACAAGGATCGATGCGACGCAGAATTGGTGGAGCGGTCAGGAGGCGACGGAGTGTCGTAACCGCTTCATCACAGGCTGGCGACAAGGCCGGAATCTCGTGGCCAGAACGAAGCTTGGAAAGGGGGTCGATGATATTGGCGAAATTGCGGACAAAGCAGCGGAATTAGCAACATAGGCCGACGAAGTTGCGGAGGTCTTTTACAGAAGTGGGCTCCGGAAATTTGGCCACAGCTCGCAACTTGGCCGGGTCGGGGAGAACGCCATCTTTCGTCGCGACGTGTCCGAGAATGGTGAGCTGCCGAGCTCCGAAGTGGCACTTTTTCAAATTGAGTTGGAGGCCAGCGTCGGCCAGGCAGCGAAGAAAAGTCTCAAGGCGCTGGAGGTGAGACGCAAATTCCGCGGAAAAGATCACAACTTCGTCTAGGTGGCAAAGGCATGTGTGCCATTCGAGCCCTCGGAGTATGTTTTCAATCATGCGCACTAATGTGGTGGGAGCATTGCAGAGGCCGAAGGGCATGACATTAAATTCATAGAGCTTGTCAGGTGTGACGAATGCAGTTTTTGGGCGATCGGCCTCCGCCATCGGCATAGTGGCCGGAGCGCACCTCCAATGAAGTAAAGAACTCAGCGCCCTCCAGACAGTCGAGGGCGTCGTCGAAACGGGGTAGAGGGTAAACGTCCTTGCGTGTAATCTTGTTCAGACGACGGTAGTTCCCTCTGAACCGGATGGAACCGTCTTTTTTTCTTAAACAGGACCACCGGCAATGCCCACAGGCTGTGCGACGGCTGCATCACGTGGCGCTTGAGCATATCGGTCACCTGCTCATCAATGATGCAGCACTCAGCGGCTGGCACGCGTACGGACATTGGCGAAAAGGAGCATGGGTTCCAGTGTCAATACAGTGGGTAACGGTCGTGGTGCTGCCCAAGGAAGGTTGCTGGTAGTCAAAGCTTGAAAACGTTGCAGAACGGCGACAAGCTGGTATTGTTGGGTATACGTCAGGGCGGCGTCGGCGGAACGGTGAAAAATATCGACAGAAGACTGATTGGTGGTGGGAACAGGCGTAATGGCGCTGACGTGAAGGCCGGCAGTGCTATCGACGAGGGGGTATGCTGAGGCGGGATAGAGAAAGGCCACACTACGAAGCGATTGGCCACGGAGTAAAATGGTAAGGCAGGAGAACGGGTTGGCCACATAAATAGCGCTGGAGCCACGAACAATTGTCAGCACGGCATGAGGCAGCGAGACCGACTTCTGGTCAGCGCATCGTAAAGAGGGGGTATAAGTTACAGTTGCATCTGAGAGAGCATCACAAGAAAGAGGCACCAGCACTGAAGAGAAAGGCGGAACGTCTGTGTCCTCTGAGACGAACACAGTAGCGGCAGCAGCACCAGGTAGATCCAAGGGAGCGTCACTGTAGGTCGACAAGTCAAGCTGAGCACGGGCGCAGTGCATAACGGCGTGATGTGAGGAGAGGAAGTCCCAACCAAGGATAACGTCTTGAGAGTAGCGGGCGAGGACGACGAACTCGATTGTGTAGGGAGCGTTCTCGATAAGCAGGCAGGCAGTGCAGGCGGCTTAGGGTCGAATGTCCTGAGCGCTGGCGGCGCAGGGAGAAACGGCAGGAAGGGGCGTCGTTACTTTTTTGAGTCTGCGACAGAGGGTGTGACCGAGAACGAAAATGGCTGCTTCAGTGTCAACAAGCAGTAGGTCGAGTTTCAGTGCGAAAGAAAATTGGTTTTTGAGGAAAGCGTATAGCGCAGTACCTGTCTGCCACATCGGTGGACACCCGAACCGTGCCGTTAGGGAAGGAATAATGGAGGGAGTGAGAGAAGATAATGGAGGGCTGCGGAGAAAATCTGACGATGTGGCGATCTTTAAGTGCACTGATTGAACATGGCGCACGAGCGCCTTTTCATCTCCATCGAAACACAGCCGCCGCGGTCGGGTTCGAACCCGATGACAGTGAAGCAGTCAGGGGCTTACAAAAAATAATAATAAAAAGGAGGGAAAAGATTTTGCAAGCCCCGGCATCTGCCATCGATACTGAAGCACCTGAGCTGGGGCAGCGGATATAAAGAATAGCAGACAGATTGGAGAAATAGAGGTGAGGGGACAGGAAGAGAGAATAGGAGAGGTAATATACACAAACTATTTACTCAATAAGAAATGCGTCCAGGTTGAGCGCGTGATTAGTTCGTGATGGTGAAATAAAAAATTAATGTGGATTAGCTCACGTATTCCAGGATATACAAAGTGAAGGATATTGCCGTTCGCTGTGTTCATTGGTGTTGGAGTTGACAATGTTCTAGACGGCGATGGATTTGACCAGAGGAAAGGCGCATAACTCGCTCCCTGCATATGTGGACTCCTCATTCTTGCTTTGATTCGTGGACAGAGAGAGAGATGTGGAATGAATGAATTAGCGCTGACAGCACTGTGTCTGACATGCTGCACTGCAGCAATACCTAGGCCGCAGCGTTCATTTGCTGATCAATCTCTCGAGATCAACCATCAACTGCATGCGGCCTCCCAGCGTGGCAGGGAGGGCGCGCTGCCTATCCAGCGTGCGGAACGCAATCAAAGCAGGCCATTGACACCGACGCCATGTACATGAAATTGAGATGAGGTTTCCACAGACCGACGGAGCCGATTGTGCGCCTTTCTTTTCGTGAAATTGAACAGCCTTTGTAAAGTTGTCAACAAAAAAGAAATATATGAACGCCGTCGGCTCACTTCGGTTTTTGAGGAAAGGAAATGCACAGTAACTATCTTAATTATCTCCGTGTGCACCCGAACCATGCCGTAAAGGAAGGTATAAAGGAGGCATGGAAAGAAGGAAGAGAAAACTGAAAACTGAAAGTTGAAATTGAGCCCCGCCGCGGTGGCTCAGTGGTTAGGGCGCTCGACTACTGATCCGGAGTTCCCGGGTTCGAACCCGCCCGCGGCGGCTGCGTTTTTATGGAGGAAAAACGCTAAGGCGCCCGTGTGCTGTGCGATGTCAGTGCACGTTAAAGATCCCCAGGTGGTCGAAATTATTCCGGAGCCCTCCACTACGGCACCTATTCTTCCTTTCTTCCTTCACTCCCTCCTTTATCCCTTCCCTTACGCGCGGTTCAGGTGTCCAAAGATATATGAGACAGGTACTGCGCCATTTCCTTTCCCCAAAAAACCAATTATTAAATTGAAATTGAACTTTATTCCGTCGAGGCAGAAAGGGACTCGAACAAAAGTGAAAATATATCACTTGACGTGGTTCGAGCCCCCATTTACAAGGCATACAGCAGTTGCACATTTACATGTATAGCAGCATAGTCACGAGGACATACACACATAGAAAGTGAGTCAAGACCTACTTGTCTGAAAAGAAAAAATTGCATTTTACACAACAATAAGATATCCCCATCACATCAAGACCAGCAGAATACACCTGAGAAAAGAAAAACATCATTATACAATTATAGCGAGCATAACCATCACTCTTGTTGTGTAAAAAAATTCTTCAGAGTTTGGGTGCTAACACTTCGGATATTAATATCATGTTTATGGAGATAATTTAACAAAGTTAGAAGTGAATATTCGAGCATTTGACGGCTGATGGTTGTGCGTATGAATGAAATTTTCCAAATTTCAGGTGACCGCGATGTTGATCTACCTTCTCTTAAACTTAGATTTGATATGGTTTGAACGAGGTCCTCATTGTTTTGTTCATCCTGTTTATATCTTTTGGCTAGAATATAAGAGTAAAGCCGATGCACAGAAAGTACTTTGAATTGCGTGAACAGGCTTCTAGTGTGTGCATAAGGATCTGCCCCTGCGATAAGGCGAACTGCTTTTTTTTTGTAGCATGTGAATCTGTTGTAAATTTGTAAATGTTGTGCTTCCCCATACCCAACTCCCAACTCCCAAGGAAAGGTGCGGCGCTGCGCAGTGGTGGAACACCAGTGGCTCGGTGTTACTAGGGATCGAGAGAGAGAGAGAAGGAGACGGAGTTGGCGGCGGCCACCTGCGCCGTGCGTGACGTCACTCGCGCTCCGACATACGCCGGCAATCGCGAAGCACGCTGTTGACAAGTGTAGTGAAGCTTCTTGCTTCAAACTCTACGCGCACAGCAAAATATGGACTACAACTGAGAGGGCGTCCAGTTGTTAATCGTCCATCGAAGAACTCTGAAAGCGTTCGGTAACTGCGTGTAACTGCCTTGCGGAGAACAGAATAGACGTCAAGCCCGTCTGTTCGAGGAACGCACAGAGCCTCATCAAGGTTTGCTCACGGGTGCGCTCACTGCCCTGCGGGCACAATAGCTTCTTTTGCGAGTCTGCTAGCAATACCAGCGCCCTATAGGCTGCAAGCATATCGCGACGAGCATAGGCGTGCGCGGGACAGTGAAGGAGCAGGTGCCCTAGTTTTTCCACTGCAACGTATCCGTCACACATATTGCTCTTCGCTATTCTTTCAAATAGCATAATTCCAGGAGGACTACACAATAACTGAACGCATAGTTTGCAATATGGATACCGCAGATTTATTCTGAACAAACATTTGAGGTGTAAACACTAGAGGAGTGGCCCATAGACTTATATATATATATATATATATATATATATATATATATATTTAAGAATTATTTGTTGAAATCGTACAATATTTCTTTTTAATACCTTTGCAGCGCTTGTAGTTACGTGTATTCCAATTTCACGTTGTACAAAGCAGCTGGATGTTTCTCTTTGAGCACTCAGGCGCTTGAGTGAGATTCTTCTGTCGTTTCGCACAGTGGCAAAGATGAGAGTCGTCGGAACCGTGAAAGGCACTGCGACAAGACGATCAGAACTTCCTCTCTTCCAAAATGCCGCGGAAGAGCCAACCTTTAAATCGTGTAAACGAAGATCAGAACACGTCGAAAATATGTGGAGGTGCGAACTCGCGAAGCATAATCTGCTGAACACACGCGCAAACCTCGACGCAGGGCTTGAACTCCGTCGTTTGAACTTTGAGCGTAACATTTAACAGCAGCTTTACTGCTTGTTCGATCAGTCAGCCACAGATTCTAAAAAGATGCTGGCAACATCAGTGCTAAAGCTCTCAGTTTAACCATCTCATGTTAGTGCGAAAGGGCTACTTGCCATATCTAACCGGCTGACCGAGTGTGTGAAGCTTTAACTTAAACATGACATTTGAGAAATTACCATGGCATTAACCCATGCAGAAATAAAATACATATTGCCGAGACTGGCTTTGCAACCCTCTGCGGCACTCCGAGATGAGCAGTGCAGGACACTGCACGAGGGCATCATGCAGTCAGAGCTAACGCTCAGTCTAATAGGGTTGCTAGATGTGCCGGCGACCCAGCAAACAAACCAGATTAACCCTTTCGAACTGATAGCGCTGGTGTTAAATTGTAGCACTCTCTTGCACTGTGCATTGCACGTCGTCGTCTTGTGGAGCGACGAGATCTGGTCAGCGTAACCGCAGTCAGACCTGACGCTGAGTCTAATACGGTTGCTAGACGGGCCGGCGACCCACCAAACAAACGAGATTAAATCCAAGCTTTCGCAGGTCTACTCGGTTTATCAACTTTAAACATTTCCTACCGTTTTTCCTAACCTTACAGTGAGGTGAGGTTAGGCGAGCAGTAGGCGTAGAAATCTCCACCTTTTTGTAGCGATAGCTACATTACGGTAATATTTCGAGCCCTCAGCGTGGCGGCGCCTTGGGCACCGCGGCGACGCTGCCACAGTGGTTGGTCACGTGGTGCGGAGCAGCTGCGGCGGCTCGGCGCACCGGCGAAACCTAGTTGGGAAAGGCGTGGAGAGGGAGAGATGGGGAGAGAGGAGAGAGAGTGAATACATGTCCAGGGACATCTATGAAAAAGGAACGCCCAACGAAACGGAGCGACGAAAGACTGACATCACAATTCGGTTGAACGAGTTCCACTCGGCCAGCTGTAGCCATCATATCTGTCGAGGTTTAACCGGAGCTGAATTACAGCCATTTTTTTTTATTTTCACCAGGTAGAAGGTTACGTTTTTTCTGGTGCTGTGCCTGAAAAGGCAGATCTGAATTCTGAGCAAAAAAGGTCATGGCGTAGAAGCATTAGACAAAAACAGTTATCGCTGAAATACGGAACACAGTCGATAGTGCCTCTTCTTTCAGCAGCACCCGGTGTTATGGTATGGTGCATCACCATCAATGCGCAATTAACCTGACGCCCTGATGCAGCAGTTTTCTCTCAACAATAGCGCTAAACGATCATCGGAACAGCATTTCATAAACATATTTATTTTATCTATTCATAGGCTTTTCACCAGAATTCTGAAAATTGCAATAGATTTCTAAAAGAGAGCAGGTAATGATTGCTGAGTAATTGCCCAATATTACAATATATTCAGCCTTGGGGATTCTCGTAAAAAATAATGTGGATTAGCTAAGCTAGGTCAGGTCATACAAAGCAAAATATGTCGGCGTTCACTGTGTTGGTTGGCGTTGGCGTTGACAATGTTCTAGACGGCGATGGCTTTGAAAAAAGGAAGGGCGCATAACTGGCTCTCTGGATATGCGGATGCCTCTATCGTGCTTTGATACATGTGGCGGTGGTGAGAGAGAGATCTGGCCTGAATGCATTAGCGCTGACTGCGTTGTGGCTGACATGCGGCGCTGCAGTAATAGCTAAGCCGCAGTGTTCTTTTGCTGATCGATCGCTCGCTATCAATCATTGACTGCATGCAGCCTCCCAGGGTGACAGGGAGGGCGCGCTGCCTGTCTAGTATGTGGAAAACAATCAGAGCAGGATTTTCAGTTTGACTCCAACGACACGCACATGAAAGCGGGATTGATGTCCCCACTGATTACCCGCCGCGGTGGCACAGTGGTTAGGGCGCTTGACTACTGATCCCGAGTTCCCGGGTTCACACCCTTTTGCTGCGGCTGCGTTTTTATGGAGGCAAAACGCTGAGGCGCATATGTGCTGTGTGATGTAGGCGCATGTTAACGATCCCCAGGTGGTCGAAATTATTCCTGAGCCCTCCACTACGGTACCTCTTTGTTCCTTCGTTTTTTTCACTCCCTCGTTTATCCATTCTCTTACGGCGCGGTTCAGGTGTCCACCGATTATTGGGACAGATACTGCGCCAATTCTTTTCCCCAAAAACCAGTTATGATTATTATTACTCAACTCACTCACGGAGCCGATTGTGCGCCTTTACTTTCTTGAAAATGAAGGGTTTTCACTTAAATGTCAATTAAACACCAAGATCTCCACACCATTAAATTTTATGAATGCTTTCGGCTCACATGTTTAATAATATTAACTGGTTTTGGGGGAAATGAAATGGTGCAATACTTTGTCTGATATATCGTTGGACATCTGAAGCGCGCCGTAATAATATTAATAATAATAATTGTGTTTTGGGGGAAAGGAAATGGCGCAGTATCTGTCTCACATATCGTTGGACACCTGAACCGCGCCGTAAGGGAAGGGATAAAGGAGGAAGTGAAAGAAGGGATAAAGGAGCCGAGTGAAAGAAGAAAGGAAACAGAGGTGCCGTAGTGGAGGGCTCCGGAATAATTTCGAGCACTTGCGGATCTTTAATGTGCACTGACATCGCCAGCACACGAGCGCCTTAGCGTATTTCCTGCATAAAAATGCAGCCGCCGCGGTTGTGGTCGAACCCGGGAACTCCGGATCAGTAGTCGAGCGCCCTAATAACTGAGCCACCGCGGCGGGTTCGGCTCACAAGTTTTGTTTCGGTTTTGAGGAAAGTAAATGGCGCAGTAACCATCTCAGATATATCGGTGGACACCCGAACCGCGCCGTAAAGAAAATAAAAAGGAGGGAGGGAAAGAATAACGAGAAAACTGAAAATTGATAGTTTTATTTTGAGGAAGGCGTGGCGCTGCGAAGCGGAGGAACACCTGTGGCTCGCAGGCGCAGTAGTAACTTGGGAGCGAGAGAGAAAAAATTAATGCGGATTAGCTTAGCTAATCTAGTATATACAAAGCGAATGATGTCGACGTTCAAAGTGTTCATTGGCGTTGGCGTTGACAATGATCTGGACTGCAATGGCTTTAAATAAAGGAAGGGCGCATAACTGGCTCCCTGGATATCCCGATGCCTCATTCGTGCTTTGATCCATGTGGCGGGAGGTGAGAGAGAGAGATGTAGCCTGAATGCATTAGCGTTGACAGCGTTCTGGCTAACATGCGGCACTTCAACAATAGCTCTAGGCCGCAGCGTTTATTTGGTGACCAATCTCTCGCGATCAAGTATTAACTGCATGCCACCTCCCAGAGTGGCAGAGAGGGTGCGCTGCCTATCCAGTGTGCGGAACGCAATCAAAACAGACTTTTGCAGTTGGACACCAACGCCACGTGCATGAAAACGCGATTGAGATTTCCACTGACCAGACGGAGCCGGTTGTGCGCGTTTCCTTTCATGAAAATGAAGGGGTTTTGCAAAATTGTCAATGCCAATGAACTGTATAAACGCCGTCGACTAACATGTTTTGTTTGGTTTTTGAGGAAAGGAAATGGCACAGTAAACGCATCAGATATCTCTGTGGACACCCGAACCGCGCTGGTGATGGCGGTAGTGTTTTTTATAAATATTACAGTAAAAAGGAAGGAAAAGATTTTTGCTAGCCCCGGTATCTGCCATCGATACTGAAGCACCTGAGCTGGGGCAGCGGAAATAAAGGATAGCAGGCAGAATGGAAAAATGAAATGAAAGAGTTGAGGGGACAGGAAGAGAGGATAGGCTAGAAGTAATATGTACAAACTATTTACACAATCAGAAATGGTTCCAGGTTGTGCGCGTGATTAGTTCATTTTAGAGGAATTAAATCACACACGCGCACAGCACTGCGTTGGCTTCAACTGGAGTGGGCCGTCCAGTTATTAATCGTTCAAGGTAGAGCTCGCAGAGCGTTCGAACCGCGCTGCCAGGGAAGAGAATAAAAAGGGAGGAAAAGAAGAGAAAACTCAAAATTGAAAGTTGGATTTTGAGAAAAGGGGCAGCGCTGCGCAGTGGCGGAACACCTGTAGCTCGGTGACGCTAGTGGTGCATGAGCACTAGTGACTAGGGAGCGAGAGAGAGAGAGAAAAAAATATCCGTTGGGGGCAAGTGTTGTTACGTCATGTGCCTCCGTGGGGTACCGCCATGTCGAAATAGGAAATTGGCGGCCAGTAAAGATTTCGCTTTAAGAATTTTTTCATCACTGTTCCCACATTGAGTGATTAAACACTTTGCTCTCGCCCTACCTCACGCTAGCCATACCCGTTAGCTGAGTTGGTAGAGTGACTACGCCTTCGAGCCGTTGGCTCAGCGTTCGAAGGCCGGACGAGAGAGAATTTTTCTTTACGATGTTTATCTGCAAGCTTCTTCTTCTTCTGTTGTTGCCAGGAAAAAAGAAAACGAAAGAGCATTGGCCTGCCCACTGGCTCAAGCTTCGACACAATCGCTGCCACGTGCAGAAAGTAGGGGAGTTTGAATATTGAATAGAAAGATAGGATAGAAAAGACGCGCTCTATAATGCACCCGACCGATCCCGGAGGCAGTGCAATACCGGGACAACCGGTGGCGGAAGCGAAGCAACCTTCAAGCAGCCGCCACATTTCCAAAAATATGTTGGGTTCAAATGGGACCCGTATCAGATATTCTATAACAGAAAACGGCCCACGGGGCTTCGAACCCGTCGCTCCCAGGGATCGTGGCGTCCTTGTGTGCAAGCTTATCGTTGTAGTTGTGTAGCTGGGATTGGCCGACGATACTGAGCAATTACTCTCTTATTATAATAACATTTCCCAGTGTTGTGCTTTGAAAAGAAGACAAATATTGACTGCCAAATGCACACAAAAATGATTTTCTGGTAAGGTTAAATACCTGTAAGCATGTAAAAAGCTTATGTACCAAAACATGCAGAAAATGTGAGCACAGAAATTATAGTATATTGACAGAAAGCAGTGTCTTGATCGGAACTACCATTAAATAAACAGGAAGACGGAACTGGCTTGCTCAGCTTCACTGCCGCAGTGATCACTTCTAACCGTGGTACGCCGCCATTCTGTTACATCTCAGGACATAGCTATACACAGAAGCTAACTTGTGCCCCTAAAGAGTGTGCAGAACGCCAGCAATGACATCAACTACCCGCTTCGCAATAAAGACATATTAATAGAGGTTCACTACTAGGCTTGAATTTATGTTTGGGACAATATGATGAACACGGCGACAACGTGTCGGATGACAAGGCCTGCAGTTTTCCGAATTAGCGGCGCTATGTCCAAACGGTCAAAGCTCGCAATGTTGGAAGCGCATTGTAAAGAAGTTATCGAAATGCGCTGCTCAGCGAGGTTAGTTATTTTCTGGCAGAAATTTATATGTAGATTCGTGTCCGCTCAAGCATATCCGCGTTAATGGCGCCGGCGACAAAAGTGCTGACACCTTAGAACTGCTAATGCAACCATCCCGTTACTCTACTGTACTGATGCTGCCAGGAAGAAAAAAAGGAAAGTGCACAGGCCTGCCTACTGGCTCAAACGGAGCCACGTTCGCAGCCGCGTGCTAAATGTATGAGTTAAAGGATAAAAAAGGAAAGACAGGAAGAAAAGGTTCCGCGCGCTAATAGGCTCTTACGCCCCTGGCGGATTCTAGAGGCAGTGCAATACCGGGGCGACCCATCCAGATTGCGTGTAGCACTCCGCCATATTATAAAAACAATTTTAATATCTTCGGTCCAAGCACCAGCAGCAAATATTAAATCAGGTATCAGGTAATCTTTGAAGAACGCAAGGAGTTGTAGATCGAAACGGGCAGTAGGACAACTCTTGTGGAAACAAAAATTGCTTTCTGAGGAAAGGAAATAGCGCACTAGCTATTTCACATCTCGGTGGACATCGGAACCGCGCCGTTTGTGAAGGAATAAAGGAGTAAGTGAAAGAAGAAAGGAAGAAATAGGTGCTGTAGTGGAGGGCTCTGGAGTAAGTTTGACCATATGGAGGTCTTTAAGCGCACTGACATCACACGGCGCACGAGCGCCTTTTCGTTTCGTCCCCATAGAATCACAGCCGCCGCCTTCGGGTTCGAGCCCGATGTCAGTGAAAAGAAGTGTTCTCCGAAAATGGATTTGAAGGGAAGGAATGAAGCCCTATAAATCTCACTTCCTTCGGCGTTGGCGTAGTGGTCTGCGCATCCGTCTAGCCTGCAGGAGGTGCGAGGTTTGATCCTCACTGACGACGGGTACTCACTGGTGATACAATGGGTACAAGCTGTCGAGTGATGTGGTGCTCGGCTAATTTAGAATGAAATTCTTGGGAAATGGGTCTTTGATCCCGCCTTGGGAAAAAGGAAAATACCTTGTGCCATCTCAGTTTTCTATGTACACCTAAACCACGTCTGAGAGTCGTGGTTGTGATGAAAACATTTAATAATTATAGAGAGAGGTTTTGGAGATCGGGTCACGCCCTCACAAGCACTGGGTCACGCCCTCACGAGGCTGCCAGGGTGATGGCAACCTTTTCGGCGCGAATTGCTGACTGTGCCTCGAAAGTAAGACAGTCTACTGTTTTGCCCTCGTGGACGACCGCGGCTTTGTACCTTCCCCTTGCGTTCTAGCCACGTAGAAGACCCCTAGTTTGCTCCCAACTTGGCGGTGCAAGCCTTTCGCCCGTTCCAGGCGCCTGTCATTATGGTCCTCTTTGGACATGTTGGTGGCGAGAGGCCGCACGTGGGGGGCGCGTCTCCGGTATACGGGAAGGCGACATCTCTCCTCTTTGTATTGAGGGTGGCGTATGTGAAGACGGGCTAGATGGCGGCTACCCAACCCTGTCTTTGTGAGACGAGTGTACTCGTTGTTGAGGTGGGCCTCCCGAAGCTCCCTGAAAGTGTTACCCATCCCCAGTGCCATGAGGTGGCTAGTAGAGGTAGAGACCCGGAAGTCTAGCGCCCGTTTCATGATTATGCGGATGAGAGCCTCAAGGGCATCCCTTGCTGTTTCCGCAGGTGGAGTTAGACCGTCGAATACAAATTTGGACTGGTCTCGAATGCATTCACCAGCCGCAAAGCGTCTTTGCATCATAACCTGCCACGCGTTTTGAAAACCCGGCGGAGCATGCGGCCCACCTGGTCCCCCACCTGCCGGAGCTTGGCGAGTGTTGTGTCGCAGCGTCGCTCGTTGTGTATAAAGAGTCCGAGGTCTGGTTTTCTTGGATTCGTGAATGCGACCGTTTTGAAAGCAGATTGATTTGTGTGGAGCATGTGCGCGAGAGGCGCGCATGCACGAATTCCGATTTCTGCGGGGAAGCATTGCATACCACAGTCTCGGGAATAGTGGTCCACTATGCTAGCGGCCGTTTGTAGGCTGGTCTCCATGTACCCTAGGCGTCCTTGCATAGCCTAAGGAGTGGTGTCGGCGTAAAGCGCGTGCTGGACCCCTTCGACAGCACCCAGCGGGGCAGGTAGACGCATCATGGATATGTCGAATAGATGAGGGGACAGCCCCCGCCTTTTGAGTCCCCCTCGTGCCTTGCAGGAAGGTTTCATGCTCTTGGTGTTGTATTCGGATGTAGGACACTCGGCCCGTGAGAAATTGTTTCATGTAATTGAAGATGTTGGCGCCGCAGTGAGCTTGACTCAAGTGTGAGGGTATGACCTCGTGAGTTACGTTGCCGAACGCTCCCTTTAGGTCGAGTGCAAGGACATTTTTGTCGTTTTGGGAGGGGGGTGTAATGGGGTTGCAGATTTCACGGTCGAGTTGGAGCAGGACTTTTTGTACGCATCTGTGTGGGCGAAATCCGAACATGGTGTCCGCGAAGGCTTTGTGTTGTTCTAGGTAATCGGACAGCCGACCCCGCGCCATCGTCTCCATCAATTTGCCCAAACACCAGGTGAGACAGATGGCGCGGAGGTTGTCCATGTCTATTAGTTCCCCGGCCTTCGGTATGAAGGTAACAAGGGCCGTTTTCCAATCAATGGGGAGGAGGTTTCCGCCGTCAAGATCACATTGATATATTCTACAAGGCACTCTTACGCTGGATAAAGAAGGTTCACCAAAAGTTCAACGGTGACGTTGTCCTGGTCCGGCGCACAGCCTCTCTTCATTTTGCCTAGACTGGCTCGCATATCGTGAAGCTGGAAAGGCTTGTGCAACTCCCAGCTTTCTCTGCCTGCTGAGTAATAGGCCGATCTACGGGCGGCCTGAGTTGTGCAGAGGTAGCGATCCCGGAGTGCCTGTGCCAACTGCGGTGTATTTCCTTGGAATGAGTGCATGGCTTTGTGTAGTTCCTTCTGTGTTTCTGTGCGGGTTTTCGTTAGGTTAATGAGTGCTCGGAATAGCCGCCACGTGTTGCAACTCGACATATGCCTCGCCGCCGTGTTACAGCCGTCCACCCAGTTGGAGTCAGCGAGTTGGGCCGTGTAATCTGCTGCCGGCCGGGTGAGGTCCGCAATGCGCGCCTTGCGCTTCTTGTTTTGTTTCTCGCGCTTACAGCCCGCGTAAGACCACGGCGCGCTTCCCAGAGGTGGAGAAGGTTTTTGTGCACGTCCTTGACCAACTTTCTGAGCTGTATCTGCTTCTCGTGGGAGCGAAGGTGTGATATGACTGACCGAGACCAGTTTGTTGAGCCCTGCTCTGTGATGTTTGTGTTGGCGTCGGATGAGAAATTTTGGAGAAAGGTGGTCCAATTTTGGATGCCTACTTGTGTTGTGGGGAGATTTAGGGGGCGTGCATAAATAGTGGGGTTGAGGATGCAGTGGTCGCTGCCGGGGGTATTCTCGGGGTTAACCCAGTATGCTTGCCATATGTTGCGAGTGAGGATGAGGTTCGGGCATGTGTCTCGCGTCACCGAGTCGCCTGCGCGTGTACGAAATGCCGGGTCGGTGTGGAGGGTGAGCCCCAGTGTGGATGCCAACTCCACCAGCATGCGTCCGCGCGATTCCTTCTTACGATAGCCCCATAGCTGGCTAGGGGCGTCGAAGTCGCCCACAATCAGCAAGGGTTCGCGGCCCGCCTCTTTAAGTGCACGGCTAAGGAAGTTCGCGAAGATCACTTGCTTCAGTTTCTGGGAGCAGTATACATTAAGTACGTGCAGTGGAGGATCCGGTACGTGAAGGGGAGGATCCTAACCATGGCGCACGAGTACGGTATATTGAGATCGAGGTCAATTATGCCGGCTGTGTACGACTTGTATACGAGAAGACATGACGAGGGGTCTACGCAGACGAACACTCTGCAGCGCACGCCGTACTGAACCTATGGTAAACGAACAGCGCGAATGCTCCTCAGCGAACAGCGGCGGTCTCCCGACAGCTCCGAGCAGTGTCGCAGTATACTAAATGTCCGTGCTGCCATTGTCGCCGAGCGCGTTGAAGTCCGTGCGCGCAAACATTATTGGTTCACAATTCCGCCATGAGATATGGGCGATCGCCGTCAACATCAGCCTGTGAGCACCACCAACAACAGAAACTCGAGCAGTTACGCCTACGCCGCACCTCCAATGGCACGCCGCTGCCCGCTGCTACAGCCCGGTTTGTAAACGAGCATCCCGGAGAAGATGACCTCTCGATCGAGAAAATACGTCACTTCCTTCACACTTATTTGCAATGTTGTTGCACGGGAAGGGCCTCTCCTGAGTTTTCCTTCCTCCTTGAACAGGCCTGTTTTCTTTATTTTTCTCTGGTGCCCCGCGTGTACGAGTTGAGGGGGAAAGGAGGAGCGCCATTTTTAATCGTCTATATCTTCGTTGTTATTGATGCTAGCTTAAATATTCTTGCGTTTGGGTGACGAGTGATGAAATGCCTATCTCTCGTCTGCTTCTCGTAATCTAAATTAATTTATTGCATAGTCCCTTTAAGCGCACTGATAGAACACGAAGCACGAACGCCTTTTCATCTCCATCGAAACACAGCCGCCGCTGTCGGGTTCGAACCCGATGACAGTGAAGTAGTAACGGGTTTTCAAAAAATAATAATAAAAAGGAGGGAAAAGGTTTTGCAAGCCCCGGCATCTGCCATCGATGCTGAAGCACCTGAGCTGGGAAGCCGACATAAAGGAATGCAGGCAATAATGGAGAAATGAAATAAAGAGGTGAGGGGACAGGAAGAGAGTAGGAGAGGTAATATACACAAACTATTCACTCAATCAGAAATGTGTCCAGGTTAAGCGCGTGATTAGTTCGTGATGCAGAAATAAAAAAATTAAAGTGTATCACCTCACCTATTCCAGGATATACAAAACGAAGGATATCGCCGTTCACTGTGTTCATTGGTGTTGGCGTTGACAATGTTCTAGACGGCGACGGCTTTGAGCAAAGGAAAGGCGCATATCTCGCTCCCTGTATCTGTGGACTCCCCATTCGTGCTTTTATTCGTGGTGAGAGAGAGATATGGAATGAATGAATTAACGCTGACAGCGTTGTGTCTGGCATGCAGCACTGCAGCAATACCTAGGCCGCAGCGCTTATTTGGTGATCAATCTCTCGCGATTAACCATCAACTGCATGCGACCTCCCAGCTTGGCAGGGAGGGCTCGCTGCCTATCCGGTGTGCGGAACGCAATCAAAGCAGGCTTTTGACACCGACGCCATGTACATGAAAGCCAGAAGAGGTCTCCACAGACCCACGGAGCCGGTTGTGCACCTTTCCTTTCGTGAAAATGAACTGCCTTTGAAAAGTTGTCAATGAAAATTAATTCTATGAACGCCTTCGGCTCACTTGTTTAGTTTGGTTTTAGGAAAGGAAATGGCACACTAACCGTCTCACATATCTCCGTGGACACCCGAACCGTGCCGTAAAGGAAGGGATAAAGGAGGGTGGGAATGAAGAAAGAGAAAACTGAAAACTGAAAGATTCATTTTGACCCGCCGCGGTGGCTCAGTGGTTAGGGCGCTCGACTACTGATCCGGAGTTCCCGGGTTCGAACCCGTCCGCGGCGGCTGCGTTTTTATGGAGGAAAAACGCTAAGGCGCCCGTATGCTGTGCGATGTGAGTGCACTTTAAAGATTCCCAGGTGGTCGAAATTATTCCGGAGCCCTCCACTACGGCACCTCTTTCTTCCTTTCTTCTTTCACTCCCTCCTTTATCCCTTCCCTTATGGCGTGGTTCGGATGTCCAACGATATATTAGACAGATAGTGCGCCATTTCCTTTTGATGCATTTTGATGGAAGGCGCGGCGCTCCGCAGTGGCGGAACACCTGTAGCTCGGTGTGACTAGGGAGCGACAGAGAGAGAAAAGGCGAAGGAGTCGGTGGCGGCCACCTGCGCCGCGCGTGACATAACTCGTGCTCTGACATAAGCCGGGATTCCTCTGCTGGCTGTCGAGGTGGTCGGACGTGCGTCCGACGATCTCCGACGACAACGGGGGCGACGCAGCACCCAGGACTCTGGATGCGTAGACATTGTCTGGAATCACCGACCAAGGAAGCTCCATCATCGGAGGCACCGATATTCACAAGGTGGGACCGAGTTATTTTGATTTTCGAGGCTTGCGGGACTCCACGTGTAGCAAGCGGAGTTCAGCCTAACGAGGCTTAGGTCAGCGAAGCAAGGAACCGAGGCCTACGGGCCTCCAGCAGGCCACTCTAAGAGAAATGGAAGTCGTAGAAGGCACAGATAGAGATCCGGAAGAGCTGCTGATACCGGGTCATTGGTTCAAAGCGAAGAAAAGCGGGAAAATAGCCCCGGCGGAGATAGAAGATAGAGGCCACGTGGCCGGGAACCGAGACGCACGAGAGCGTGCAGTGGAGCGACGCGAACGAAGAAGAAAGGCAGAGAAGTCGGTGGAAAGGCAATATACGAGAATTCCGCCCGACTACGAGAAGATAATTCTGAGACCTCAAGGGGGACTGGAAAAATTATTCAAATTTGGAGGAGCCTTCCTGGCTGACGCAATCAGCGCAGCGGCTGGGGCAGGCGACAAAGGCGTGAACGACATCATCACGTTCAACACAAAGCAGCCAATGATCCTCATCGCTACGAAGGAAAAAATAAAGAGGAATAAATATGCAGCGACCCGAGAGCTGACGAGGCAAGGAAAAGGTGAGCGTCAACACATACGTTGCGGCGCCGGAGAACAGCGGAAAAGGCGCTATATACGGCGCCCCTCTATTCTGAACTGAAGACGAAATCAAAGAGAGACTGGAGTACTTCAGCGCGAAGAATCCCCCAATCTTAGGTGTGAGAAGACTGGGAAAGGCAACGAAGGCCGTGCTTATCCTCTTCGAAGAGAGCACGGTTCCAAGGCAAGTGTACCTTTCACCCACGCCGACGAGATACGTCCTGTACAAGAAAAAGTACGAGGTATGCTATGCGTGTGGCCGAATGGGGCACAGATCAGACGTGTGCCCGAACACAGACAACAAAAAGTGCCGAGGATGTGGAGAAGAAAAACCGTAGGACGATCACCAATGCGAAGCCAAGTGCCAACTCTGCGGAAAAGAGCACCAACTCGGCGACAAAAAGTGCAAAGAGCTATACCGAACACCGTAAGAAATCAAGAAAAGAACCCACCGCGGTGGCTCAGTGGTTAGGACGCTCGACTACTGATCCGGAGTTCCCGGGCTCGAACCCGACCGCGGCGGCTGCGTTTTTATGGAGGAAAAACGCTAAGGCGCCCGTGTGCTGTGCGATGTCAGTGCACGTTAAAGATCCCCAGGTGGTCGAAATTATTCCGGAGCCCTCCACTTCGGCACCTCTTCTTCCTTTCTTCTTTCAGTCCCTCCTTCATCCCTTGCCTTACGGCGCGGTTCAGGTGTCCAACGATATATGAGACAGATACTGCGCCATTTCCTTTCCCAAAAAACCGATTATTATTATTATTATTATTATTATTATTATTATTATTATTATTATTATTATTGTTATTATTATTATTATTATTGTTATTATTATTATTATTATTATTATTATTATTATTATTATTATTATTATTATTATTATTATTATTATTATTATTATTATTATTATTATTATTATTATTATTATTATTATTATTATTATTATTATTATTAATCAAGAAAAGAATCTGGGAGAGGAAAAAGGACAAACTAGAAGAGCTGGCGACCCAGCAACAGAAACCCCCGGCGGACGGAGACAAGAAACTCCGCAAGGAGGACTTCCCCAAACTGGGAGGAAACAGCAAAGGAAACCCGCCGACCCCCGGGAGCCAGGAGACCAGGGGACGTAGGAAATCGAGATCAAGGGACCCAAAGGACGCCTGGGGCAAGAAAAGGAGCAGTAGCAGGGATCCAAGCAGAGAACCCAAACAAGTAAGCTTTGTAGAAGGGCCCTCCCGGGCTAAAGATGATAAGGACGGAGAAATAGAACAGTTAAAGAAAAAAGTAGATGAGCTTCAAGGGTTGATAAATAACCTCATGAAAGCACAAAAAGAAAGAGAAATGGCAACATCCCCGCTCCCCGCACACAACCCGCACAACCCATACAGGTAGCGCAACAAACTACCCCCCCCCCCCCAACACTCAAGCGGCAGGAAATGGTAGGAGAGAAAATGGAGGAGGCAGAAACAGTCAGAAGACCCCCGCTTAAACAAAAAAGGAGATAATGAAACAGACATATGGGTAGAGCTAAAGAATGAATGTGAAGCAAATAGGAACGCGATAAAAGCGATGCAGACAGAAGAAAGAGAATTCATGGCGCAGGTCATGGCTGCACTCAGCCAGATACAAGAGAAGATAAATCAAAGAATTGAAAGCATAACAGCAGTACTGCAGGTGCAGAGAACAGAACTACAAACACAAAGAACCGAGCTGATTGTCCTTGGAGGGCGACAGAAAAACTTAGAGGACACTGTTACTCAAATTCAATATGGCCAGAAACGCCCAAAATAAGTCTATCATTTGGCAGTGGAACTGCCGAGGATTCCAACGCAAGCGAGCGTTACTGCAAAACTACATAGACTCATTAGTAGAGAAACCGCTAGCAATAGCGCTGCAAGAGACCGGTAAATTAGCACCCCTCCCAGGATACAAGGCGTTTCACAGTGATAAAGGGGAAAAATCGTGGGTAACAGCCCTAGTGAAAAGAAACATAGCAACAATTGAACACGATATTCAATCCAGGGACATAGAAGGAGTCTTAGTGGAGATGCTTACGGGTAGGAAAGAAGAGCCCAGTCTCTTTCTACTAAACATCTACTCAAGCACTAAACAGAAAAAGATCAGGTTCAGGGCCATCTTCCGAAAAGCTCTAAAAGCAGCGGGAAAGAACCCCCTCTTCATCGTAAGATACCTAAATGCGCTGCATGAGGAGTGGGGATATAACAGGGAAGACGGCAAGGGAAGGCAGCTGTGAGAGGATATACAAGAACTGAGCCTCTCACTACACACCGACCCAGAAAACCCAACTAGAAAAGTAAACAGCGTTACCGCGGACACCACACCCAATCTAACACTCTCCAAAAACACCAGAACAGTAACGTGGGAAAATACAGGACAAGACCTAGGCAGCAACCACTATATAATTGCCACTACGCTAATGCAGGGAGTCAAAGAAAAACGGTTAAAACAGCCAAAAGTCACAGAATGGGACAAATTTAGAAAGCGGAGGGAGGAATCCTCAGCCGCAACCATCACGGACCTAGGAGAGTGGACAGACACACTCAAAAGACATGCCGCCGAAGCAAGGGTAACTCTAGAAGGCCAAAACGCCCCACTCATAGCAGACAACAAACTACTGCACATGTGGGAGGCAAAAGGTAGTCTAGAAAACCGGCTCAAAAGACAGAAATGAAACCGGAATCTAAAAAGAATTGCCAGATTAAATCGAGAAATCGAAAAATACTCACTACAACTACGCGAACAAAATTCGTCCAGCAAATGCGACGACATGGACAAAGGCATGAATCTAGCAAAAACATGGAACATTCTAAGACACTTACTAGACCCAACCCAATCTGGGTCGCAGACATAAGACAAGCCAAGAGGCGACATAAATACGACGGAACAGACGAGAGCTTCATGGAAGAAATCAAGCAAACATACATAGGAAACGTGACTCGCACCAGCCTACCAGTATATGGGGGACCCCCAAATGAGGAGCTAGACGCACCCATAACGGAGGCTGAAGTGAGAGCGGAAATAATCAGGCTTAATACGAAATCGGCCCCAGGACCAGATGGAATAACAAACAAAATGCTGCGAAATCTAGACGATGAGTCGATCACTGCTATAAGAAAATATGTACAACAGGTATGGGATAAGGGTGAACTTCCGAAACAATAGAAAGAAGCTAGCATCATACTAATTCCCAAACCAGGCAAGCCCCTTAAGCTTGAGAAGCTCAGGCCAATTTCCCTCACATCGTGTGTAGGGAAACTAATGGAACGTGTAATACAAGCGAGGCTAACCCGATTCATGGAAGATAATGAACTGTGGCCGAATGAGATGGTCGGATTCCGGCCGGGCCTAAGCACCTAGAATGTGATGTTGAGACTCCAGCACGACATCATAGACTCGCGATCGAGAGATATAAAAGCAATCCTAGGTCTAGACCTCAAGAAAGCTTTTGACAATGTCAAACACGAGGCAATCCTGACAGAACTTCAGGAAATAGGCATAGGAGCCAGAACCTACAATTATATAAAGAACTTCCTGACAGACAGGACGGCAAAGATAGGATACCAAAATTTGGAATCGGAAGAAAATAAAGCTGGGAAACAGAGGTACCCCACAAGGATTGGTACTCTTCCCACTCCTCTTTAATCTGGCAATGAGAGTCTCCCAGCTAAACTTGGGAGAATAAAAACCTAAATCTCAGTATGTATGCTGACGACAGAAACGTCTGGATAAAAAAAGGTAGCGACGCAGAAATAGAAAACAAGCTGCAAACGGCTGCAGACACGATGGTAGAGTACGTAGCAGCTCGGGGGCTTGCCTGCTCACCACAAAAATCAGAACTCTTTATGTACAACCCCAGATCATTAAGGCTGAAAAAAGACAGCGATCTCAACATCATGGTCGGAAACAAACCAGTACCCAAAGTAGACAAAATAAGAATATTAGGTCTTTTCATTCAAAGTAAGGGATACAACGACGAAACCATAAAGAAATTGGAAGGCTATTCAGCACAGATGACTGGGATATTCAGAATAGCCCTCAATGGAAGAGGGCTAAAGGAAAGGAGCCTAGTTAAGCTCGTACAAGCGTACGTCATCAGCCGACTCAGCTACGCTACACCTTATCTGAACATCCGGGCCTCAGAAAGAGATAAATTGGCCTCAATAATCAGGAGATGCTAAAAACGAGCACTCGAAATACCCGAAAACAACTCCACCGAAAGACTCCTAGCAATGGGAATCCATAATACATGGAAAGAAATAGCCGAAGCCGTAAGGACCGCCCAGCAGGAAAGACTCAGCCAAACATACACAGGCAGGGCCATTCTAAGCATGGTGAGACTGCAGACGGATAGAGGCATGCAAAAGAAACAGAATATTCCAAGAAAAATCAGGGAACAGCTGAGGATTGACCCGCTTCCCAAGAACATGCATCCCACCTTCAATAAGGAAAGGAGGGAAAAAAGAGCTGAAGCACTAGTCAAACGCTTCAGCGAAGTAAACAGCGAGACAGTGGCATACACAGATGCGGCGAGCGGCAAACTGGGAGCCGCAGTAGCCTCGGTAGTAGATGGCCAAGGTAAAGCAATGTCGGCAGCAACAATATGCAGCCGCAATCCCAAGGTAGCGGAATAAGTAGCAATAGCGCTTGCTTGCGTAGGCACCAAGGCAAGTTACATAATAAGCGACAGCAAAACAGCCATCAACAATTACGGGAGGGGCAGAGTAGCACCAGAAGCGGTGCGAATACTAGTTGGAAGGAAAATTGATAGGAAGATTAGCCTCATATGGGCACCAGCTCACACGTCAGTTCCAGGCAACGAGGCGGCGCACCTCTTAGCCCGAGATCTCTACCTCCAGGCAAGAACAGAGCCGCCCGATATCAAGGAGCTTGACGAGAGACTACAGACATACACGGAGATAATAGAAAACTACGGATTACAGCGAAGAACTGTCCCTCCACCGGACAAAGAGCTCGAAAACAGAGAGGCAACAACTTGGCACAGATTACAAGCCGGGAACTACATAAATCCGGTATGGCATCACACGTCCTGAAAGACAAAGACAGACGATAAATGTAAAGAATGACGGGAGAGGAGACCCTCGATCACATAATCTGGCAATGCACACACTCCCCAGGGGTCAATGAAGGAATAAATAGTAGAGAAGCCTGGGAGACCCTTCTGCAAAGCGCGGCCCCGCCATGCAGAGGAAAGCCATCCATCTGGCGGTAGAGGTCACGAAGAGCCAGCAACTCTTTGCCTGCATCTAGTCGCGGAGGCCCCGGTCCCTGCCCCTAGGCCTGCGCGCCAGGGGTAGGGAGTAGGGGTCCCCATTTCTGATGGAAATAAAAGTTTTTGGAATGGAATGGACATAAGCCGGCTCGCGCATAGCGCGCTGTTGACTAGCGTAGTGAATCTTTTCGCTTAAAAACACACGCGCACAGCAAAATATTTACAACTGTAGTGGGGCGTCCAGTTATTCGTCCAATGTAGAACGCCATAGGGAATCCGTGAAGTGACAAAGGTATAAGTGACCCGAAGCGGGTTCTGCTGCACAACCATCCGCGCAGGTTAGAGACGCGGTGAAGTATACGCTCGACCCGCTGAAGTCATCTGCGAAGCTCCGTCTGCTGACCAGACCGTCGGAATCCCAGCCGAAGAATAGACATAATTGGGAGGAAGACTTCTGGACGACTTCCCATAACATAAGTTGGAAGTTTTAATGATACCACGATTTCAGCTATCGATGGTTCGTGGAGTCTCTCGATTGGGGTCGGGGAACGTGCGACCACTGGCATTGTCAGCATAACCTCCCCCCCTCCCCACACATGCAAGCATGCATCATCATGCTCATGTCGACCCCCGCACACTAATAGCTTCCACGCAACAAGGCGACCTATTCACACGCCCGAGGCATTGATATCCGGCTGGGGCACAGCCCTACACCAGTGGCGGAGCAAACTCGGCGTGGGACCGGTTGGCCGCTTATCCCTAAGTTACCCAGTATTACTCAGTTGAACGACGCCTTTGCCAACCAGCCGGGAGGGCTCTATCTCGCACGGACTACCTCTCGAGGCACTAGCCTAAACGCACTCCTTCCCATGTTCCGCACATCTCTCCAAAATCTGCCGCACCCTCTTCTCTTCCAAGTGCAGATTCTGCGGTTGCCACTCTACCCTGTCCCACACCATATGGGCCTACCATATTAAACCCTGCGCCTTAATCACTACAGAGAAGTAGTGGCAGACTGCTGTGCAGCTTGGAGCAGAGCCTTACGACTTGGCTTGTCCAACGGGCTGCCTGGACCACCAAGCTGAACCAGGTAGTGACAATCCCGATTTAATGATAAGCGGTCACCGGTCCCGGTTTGCCATTAGGCGGGGCTGACCTGATGCCTTATGAGGGGCTGCAGCCCTCGTTGTAAGTTACTAATTTATTGCATGTCTGGCCCTCTTCCTACTCTCACCTTTCTCAGTTTTATACAGAAGAGCCAATGAAATCAGAATCCAACTGCATAGTGCTATATTCAAGGCATTTCCCGGGCAGTCCAAAATGTCGTACCGAGTTTGCTTTTACACAAACTTTGCCGACAATGAAAACATGGTGCTGAGCTTGTTGGTTATTCATACTCGCAACGAAGAATATACGCCTTTGGGCAGTGAAAAACGCACAGCTGCGTCACTATAGTAGACAGGTGCGCCAGTAATAGGAAACAAAGGGTTGTGTGTGCCACCTGTCGGAAGCAAATACCACTTTTCTCGACGTTACAAAGCGGAGACCATGACTGTTCGGCCTGGCCAAGGACACTGACGTCTTCTCACGGGCGCAGGAGCGAAAGAAAGACGTGATTTGATATGGGTGTTGGGCGATGCACCGCTTTCATCGAAAACATTTCCCCGATAGCTCAGGTCTGTTCTGCTTCGCAGACGCAGTGATCTGGAGGGCGTTCGTCACGGACGTCTCTTGCAATGTAAAAGACGGCGCCGCCTTAAGATGTCGAGCCCGATGGGACGCCGGAGAAGGGGGGGGGGCACCATAGCAGACCTTTAAAAGCCTGAGAGAATGCGGCGGAGATTACGGGTGGCAAAGTGCTGTATCCCGTGTTCCTGGGAAGTTAGCACCATTTATCGCTCACAAGCTGGTTGTGTCTTGCGATCGCGCTAATAATACAGTCTCCTTGTTGTGACTCTGCACTCGCTCGAAGTGCGAAGATACTTTCGTTTTGACATGTGAACGCTGAGAGGCCTGCAGTAATTGGAATTCGCTGACTTGGAATTCGCTATATAAGTAAGGACTTCGATAAAAGGATTGCCATTTTTATATCGATGAAATGTGCTTTTCGGGAGAAAATTGCCCAATGAACTCTTGCTTCTATAAGCTACTGGATCTAAAATTTGTTGGGATTCCGATAATAAATCAGCAGAATGTGCTGTGTGACTCAAACACAGGTACTTCCCTTTCCACCTGCTCTGTGCAGGTGCGACCCATTCATGGTGCGCCGTGTTAGCACTCATAGGATACTCCGAGTTCTTTCCTGGATCGTCACTGGATCGCTCAGGCACCCTTGGATGTGCTGCCATTTTGACTCGCTATTTTGTCGCCTAAAGGCTCATCGATCTCGGGATGACCAGCGCCTTTGCTGGTCAATTTTAGAACCAATACTTGCTTTTGGACAAATCCTCAGCTGGGAAAAGCCTACTAAACCGCCTGAACATTGGCTACAAAGCGCATGTTGAGGAAAGTACAAAGTTACTAGAGGACTGACTCTATGCTCTACAGGTCCACCCTCTGCCATAGAACTTGACAAAGGCGACTCACGAAGGCCGTCGAACCGCGCGCGCGCAACGACCCTTGACATTTGCTATAGCTCTCGCTAAGTAGTCTTCTACACGGATGCTGCTGACCCACACCAAGGGGGATGGTATACGACCGCGGTAATCTATCAAAACACGTACGTTCAGAGACTCACTTTCCGTGCCCCAAACATTACACACGCGGAGGAGGTCGCCATAGCACTCGCCGCTGCAGAACCAGACCCATGGGTTATCATTACCGACTCCCGGAAAGCCGGTCGGAATCTAGAACAAGGATGCATGTCTCAACGTGCTGAAAAAATTTTACACAGAATAAATCTGAAACTTGGTTTTTTGGGGAAAGTAAATAGCGCAGTAGCTGTCTCGCATCTTGATGGGCTCCTGAACCGCTCCGTAAGCGAAGGGATAAAGCAGGGACTGCAAAAAGAAAGGATGAGGTGCCGTAGTGGAGCGCTTCGAAACAATTTTGACCACCTGAAGATCTTTAATGTGCACTGATGCCTTTCTGACCAGTCGGAGTCTTTATTGGACTCCTTATTTCCACCCAAAGAAACAAGGTGTGGATGCATGTCTCAACGTGCCCCAAAATTTTACACAGAAAAAATCTGAAAATTAGTTGGCGGGGAAAGGAAATGGCGCAGTAGCTGTCTCGCATCTTGATGGGCTCCCGAACCGCTCCGTAAGCGAAGGGATAAAGCAGGGACTGCAAAAAGAAAGGATGAGGTGCCTGAGTGGAGGGCTCCGAAACAATTTTGACCACCTGAAGATTTTTAATGTGCACTGGTGCCTTTCTGACCAGCCGGAGTCTTTATTCGACTCCTTATTTCCACCCCAAAGAAACAAGGTGTGGATGCCCTTGAGGTCATCCTTTGCAAAATTAGTAAACATACCCGAGACCTCCCCATCAATGCTTCAAACAGCCGTCTTATGGCCCTTGGGGGGGGAGGGTAGTATATTTCGAAAGCTCCGGAAGGCTCACCTTACAAATTAGTATACACGCTTGTCGCAAACGAAGTAAAGACACCGCCTCCTTGCTCGACTCCAGATCCAGCACACCACTCTCAGTTAACGCAGGTTTCGTATCCCAGAGCTGTGGAGACGCGCCCTCCATGTGCGACCTCTTCCAGCCTTCATGTCACACGAAATTGTATATAATGGTTGGCGCCTGGCACGAGTGGAATTCCTAGCCCGACATTATGCCAGCAGAACAACAGTAGACTCCCTGCACGCAACTGGCCCTCACCAAAGGGGATGGTACACGGCGGCGGTAGTTCACAGTGGTGATACAGGTAACGGCCTCAGAGCCGGCAGTGCAACCGCGCAGGAAAGGTCGCGATTGCTCTCCTGCCCTCATATTCCGATTCAGAATGCATAATCATCGACTTGCGAGGAGCCTGTCAGAATGTTGAACAAGGCTGCACGCCCCTCCGAGCCAATCTGATTTACCTAAATTGCATAAGGAATACGCACCCCGCACAACGTTACCTTATTAGAGCCCTTGCTCATCAGGGGTTGCCAGGACACGTGGCAGCAGATTCAACCGCCTGTGCGCTCTCTCGCCTGGCTGTTTTATCCTCCCCTCTCGAACAGATACCCGATTTTATTCCGGTCTATACCTTCAGAGATAATGCAACATACTATCAAAAGAGCTGATAAGCGGCTCCTTCTACGCCTTCTCAGCAATACATTGCTGTGCCCGGCAGCCCTAAAACACTTCGACCCCTCCTTTAGCGGCAGCTGTCCGACCTGTAGTGATGTACTCGGACATCTATCACATGATGTGGGCCTGTCCCTCCAACCCGGCTATTCCCCCCATCCCCAAGCCAATCCAGCAGGAACAGTAGGCTACTCTGTTCGGCTGCCACGACCTAAAGCCTAACAAGAAATAGTCAGGCGCGCCCGGGCGACGTGCACTGCCAATGGGATCCGAAACTAGAGTTCTTCACCTAGCGTTTATAAGGACCGGTTACTTACGTGCTGATCCAAGTACCTCTTGTCCGTTGTATAACCAAGAAACCTCTTGTCCGTTGTATAACCAAAAAGGTAACGAGTTACCATAACCGTTAGCTCTCCCCTGTCCTCTATTCCTGTCTCTTCACCTCTTTGATTTCGTTTCTTCTCTCTGCCTGCTATCATTTATTTCCTCTCCTCAGCTGAGGTGCTTCAGTATCGATGGCAAATGTTACGAGAAAAAATACCGCACGTTAAATCAAGATCATCCATTTTAATTAGTGCGTCTTCTCTTTAAGAGCCTACGATAATTCTTTAAAGCTCATATTTCGCATAGAACTTCTAGCCCAAACAACGATCTTTCACGAAATCTTGATTTAACGAGGATGCTTAGCACAAAGCGCAGGAGCTTAGCTGTATTTGCCTACAGTTGCCTGCAGGGTTGCATGTGATAACTTCTATGTGGCACATGATGAAGCCTATTTCTGAACGTGCCATCAAACACAAAAAGACACTTCATCGTCAATTCTAACTTCAGAAAGAAAACATCGATGAACTCTAAACAAATTTACGGTACTTCTGAAAAATGTGTTGTTCCAAAATGCTCGGCTTCATTCCACTCTTTAGAGAGTTGTGTGCGTGGGTGGTTTGGAAAGGGGAGGTAGGTGGACGCCACCGCGGTGGCTCAGTGGTTAGGGCGCTCGTCTACTGATACGGAGTTCCCAGGCTCGATCCAGACCGCGGTGGATGCGTTTTTATGGAGTGAGAACGCTAAGGCGCCCGTTTGCTGTACGATGTCAATGCACGTTGAAGATCCCCAGGTAGTCTTAATTATTCCGGATCCCTCCACAACGACGCCTCTTTCTTCCTTTTTTTCTTTCACTCCCTCCTTTATATCTTCGCTCACGGCACGTATCAGGTGTCTGCCGATATATGAGAGAGATACTGCACCATTCCCTTTTCCCAAAAACCAAATATTAAGGCGTCAGTGTGCTGTGCGATGTAAGTGCACGTTAAAGATCCTCAGGTGGTCGAAAATATTCGGTAGCCCTTAACTACGGCACCTCTTTCTTCCTGTTTCACTCCCTCCTAAATCCCTTTCCTTATGGCGCGGTTCAGGTGTCCAACGACATATCAGACAGATACTGCGCCATTTTCGTTCCCCAAAACCAAATATTAGTAATATTATTAATTATTCAGGTAGGTGAAAGAAAGTGTGTGAATGCTTGTTCGTGCACGTGTTTTGTCCTTGATGGCTATTCTTTCTTCTTTAATTGCACGCATCGTCAAGGGTAGGTAAACACCTACCCTGTTTTCTGGCATGCATGCTAACTGCAACAAGGGTTGCCGAGAGCACCAGTAAATATTGTTTATTTTGTAACATCCTTTTGCAAGGAGGGTGCGCGGACACAAAAAATTTTATTGGCCGCCATCCTGCCTATGACATGATGTCACACCGAGATGCTCCAACTTGTAATTGAGAAACCGAAACTATGTCGCCATTTTGTTCCTAACGTCATAATCGCGTGCTTCCATTATTACAGCGACAATGTGCCCTGACGTCATCATTGGCAGCGAAAATGCTCCGCCATCTTTCATTTGAGACTCCAAAACTATGCCGCGATTTTTGAATAAGATAGATTAACATGGCTTCACCTCTGTCCGCGACACTGGGTTTTGACGTCATCATTAACACCCGAATTTCATCGCTATATTAGATTGTGGTGTCCTAGTCACGTATGGGCCTAAATCGTCCGCCATATTGGATCAATTAATGATGTCATCTAACAAAAATTGTTATTGGCTGACATCTTAGATTTATGAGTGTCGTCACCAATCAATCACCAATTGGATATGCCAGTGATGCCACCAATCAATAACCAATGGGGCTGCTATTGATTTTCTATGGCGACAGCGATTTTCAATTCCTCGGACATAAAAAATTTCACGCCGAAGGGAGGTGGTAACAGGCCCCAGAAGTCGATGAACGAATGAGTAACATCTAACACGGCTGAAAAAAATTTGGGATCCAATCCGCGCTGTGAAGGTGGTTGGACAGCGATGGTGTAAAACGACACCCTATTAGGCATTCGACGTCACTTAATAATTCACCCACGTGGCAGCAACAAAACTGGAACCAGAAACAAGTGAAAAGTAGTAGAGTTGCTTGCTACATTAGGCAAACCTAATACGCTTGGAATTACTTCGAATTATTTATAATGTACTTGAAGCATAACTCCTCATAATGAATTCACTAAAAATATGCCGGAAATATGTTTCTGAAATTTCATGCTTGGAACTTGAAATATGTCATTAAAATTTGCCGGAAACATGTTACTTAATGCATGCTTCGAGCACGTTTCAAATGCGTGAAAAATATTATTGCGGTTTAAGCATCTTGTCAATATATTAAAAGTGTGCTTTCGTAAAGATGAAATTAATGCTTGTGAAGTATACGTCACTTAAAGCATGTTTCGAGTGCGTTTCAAACATGTTAGAATATAGGTATACGACTGTAGCATCTTGTCTATGTATTAAAGGTGTACTTTTGCAAATATGAAATTAATTCGTCTGTGGTATACTGCGGTGTTAATAAACGGGCAGTCTTTTAAAACATATGTGAAGCACACTTTTAGGTACCGCAAAGCAATCTACTGCATGAAATTGCGTTTCGGGAAACGGCCTTTGCAGGTTGGCAATGTATTAAAGTGTAGTTTCGCAAATACGCCATTAATTCGTTCAAAATACACTTTCATTCACTTGAATATAAGAGCTGTCCGCGTAAACTTATTTGGCGCACAATTTAAGCTGCCGTTGAATAGTTAGTGCTCGAAATCGCGTTTCCGTGAATAATATGTTTGCAATGCATATAAAGCGTACTTTCGTAAATAAGAAATTAATTTTTGCGTAGTATACGTCGATTCTAAGAAATGGGTACACTGCATCCGCATACCTACAGCACTCCTAAAGCTTCCGTGGAACGAACTATTGCTCGAAATCACGTTTCCGGGAACAGAGAAAACTCTCTTTTCTGCCGTCCATTCGTTTATGTTAACTTCTAGCAGAAAGGCAATCACCACTTATTTAAATTACGTGTAGCATGATGTACATGAAAGCGAGATTAGGCCTCCACAGAACGACGGAGCCGGTTGTGCGCTTTCCCTTTCGTGAAAATGAACAGCCTTTGCAGAGTGGTCAACGCAAATGAATTCTATGAACACCGTCGGCTCACTTCTTGGGTTTTTGAGAAGGAAATGACACAGTAACAGTCTTACATATCTCCGTGGGACCAGAACTGTGGCGTACAAAAAAGGATAAAGGAGGGAGGTAAAGAAGAAAGAGTAAACTGAATCAGAAAGTTGCATTTTGAGGAAAGGCGAGGCGCTGAGCGGTGGCGGAACACCAGTTCCTGGGTGGGACTAGAGATCAAGAGAGAGAGAAAAGGCGACGGAGTCGGCGGCGGCTTCCTGCGCCGTGCGTGACGTCCCTCGCACTCCGACATACGCCGGCTCGTGGAAAGCTCGCTGTTAACTCGAGTAGTGAAGCTTTTCGCTTCAAATTACACGCACACAGCAAAATATTGACAACAACCGTAGTGGGGCGTTTAGTTGTTCATCGTCTAAAGTATAACTCTGAAAGCGTTCGGTAACTGCGTGTAACTACCTGGCGGAGAACAGACGGGACGTCAAACCCGTCTGTTCGAGGAACGCACTGAGGTTCTTCAGGCTTCGCTCGCGGGTGCGCGCTCTGCCCTGCGGCCACAATAGCTTCTTTAGAGAGTCTGGAAGCAAGCCCAGCGCCCTATAGGCTGCAAGCATATAGCGACGAGCATAGGCGTGCGCGGCACAGTGAATAAGCAGCTGCTCTAGTGTTTCCACTGCAACACATCCGTAACAGACATTACTTTTCGCTAATCTTTCAAATAGCATAATTCCAGGAGAAACTTACACTGAGTGCATAGTTGGCAATATGGCTACCGCAGATAGATTCTGAACATATATTTGGGGTGAAAACACTAGAGGAGTTGCCTATAGACGTATAAATAGCGTTAAGAATCATCTGTTGAAAGCGTCTAATATTTCTTTTTAATACCGCTGCAGCGCTTGTAGTTAGTAAGGTGTGTTCCAATTTCAGGTTGTGGAAAGCAGCTGGATGTTTCTCTTTGAGCACTCAGGCCCTTAAATGAGATTCTACTGTCGCTTGGCACAGTGGCAAAGATGACAGGACATCAGAAAAATGCCAAGGAGTGCTGTCACTAGTGTCGCCTTGAAAGGCACAGCGACAAGACGATCCGAATTTCCGCTCATGCAAAGTGCTGCGGAAGAGCCAACCTTTAAAGCGTTTAAATGAAGATCAGAAAACTTCGACACTATATGGAGGTGCGAACTCGCGAGGCATAAGCTGCTGAGCACACGCGCAAACCACGACGTAGGGCTTGAACTCCGTGGTTTGAACTTTGAGCGTAAAATTTAACGGCAGCTTTTCGGCTCGTTCGTTCAGTCAGCCACAGATCCTAAAGAGATGCTGGCAACTTCAGTGCTACATCTCTGGTCTTAACCATCTCATGTTAGTGCGAAAGGGCTACTTGCCGAGCTCTAACCAGCTCACTGAGTGTGTGAAGCTTGAACTTGAACATGACCTTTGAGAAATTACCATAGCAACAGCCCATGCAGAAATAATTTAAATATTGTCGAGACTGGCTTTCCATCCGTCTGCGGCACTCAGAGATGAGCTGCGCAGGCCACTGCACGAGGGCACCATGCAGTCAGAGCTAACGTTCAGTCTAATACGATTGCTAGATGTACCGGCGACCCAGTAAACAAGCCAGATTAACACTTTCGAACTGATTCCGCTTGTGTTAAATTGCAACACTTTCTTGCGCTGTGCATTGCTCGTCGTCGTCTTGTGGAGCGAAGAGAACAGATAAGCGTAACCGCAGTCAGACCTCACGCTGAGTTTAATACGGTTGCTAGATGTGCCGGCGACTCATCAAACAAACGAGATTAAATCCAAGCTTTCGCAGGTCTACTCGGTTTACCAACTTTAAACACTTCCTACCGTTTTTGCTAACCTCCCAGTTAGACGAGGTTAAGCGAGCAGTAGGCGCTGAAATTTCCACCATTTTGTAGAGACAGCTACATTACGGTAGTATTTCGAGCCCTCAGCGTGGCGGCGCCGTGGCCACCGCGGCGGGGTGGTTGGTCCCGTGGTGCGGAGCAGCTGCGGTGGCTCGGCGCGCCGGCGAAAGCGAGTGGGGGGGGGGGGGGGGGGCGTGGAGAGAGAGAGATTCGGGAGACAGTGAATACACGTCCAAGGACAACTATGAAAAAGTAACGTCTGGCTAAAGGAGCGACGAAAGACTGACAATATAATTCGGTTGAACGAGTTTCACTAGACCAGCGGTAGCTATCGCATCGCTCAAGGTTTAATCAGAGCTGAATCACAGTCAATGTTTATTTTCACCATGTAGAAGGATGCTTTTTCTGGTGCTGTGCCTGAAAGGGCAGATCTAGATTCTGAGAATAAAAGGTCATGGTGGAGAAGTATTAGACAAAAACAGTTATCGCTGAAATACTGAACACAGTCGATCGTGTCTCATCTTTCATCAGCGCCCAATGCTATGGTATGGTGCATCCCCATCAATGCGCAATTAACCTGACGCATTGATGCCGTTGTTTGTTCTCTACAATAGCGCTGATCGATCGTCAGAACAGCATTTCATAAACATATTCATTTCATCTATTCTTAGGCCTTTCACGAGAATCCTGAAAAGTGCAATAGATCTCTAAAAGGGAGTAGGTAATCAGTGCTGAGTAATTGCCCAATATTACAAATATGCTCAACCTTCGGGGATTCTCGTAAAAAAAATAATGTGGATTAACTAAGCTAATGCAGGTCACACAAAGCGAAATATGTCGGTGTTCACAGTGTTCGTTTGCTTTGGCGTCGACAATGTTCTAGGCGGCGATGGCTTTGAGCAAAGGAAGGGCGCATAACTGGCTCTCTAGATATTGTTACGGTGTGGGATGCCACGGGGTGGCCACGGGCCCGCCCAGAGAAATATAGCAGCAGTACGGAGGAGAGCCGGCGAAGCACGACCGGCGGCGGCCAAGCTTTCTCGTTCTATCTCCCGCGTGCTAGAGCAGCGCGCTCGCCGCTCGCGCTCGCTCTCCGCCTCTTCTTTTATTCCCGTATCACCTTTCCACCGGGGGGGGGGGGGCGGAGAAGTCAGGCCGTGCTTTGATGCAGGGTTTCCTGGGGCGATGCAATGTGGGCTCGCAGATAGGAAACGGTCACACTCTTCGTTGAATTCGAAGTGTGTGAGCTGGGCGAAGGTGTCTGCAGTCGCCGATGAAGGTCCCACACCGGTTAGGCTAACTTCAGGGAGTTTTATGCATAATGAGCGGCGATCCGTTTATGGGACTGCATTGCGTGGGGAAGGCATGGAGCCAGCAGGCGACGACGGCACTGATGAGGACCCGGTAGCTAAGTCGGAGTCACCGCAGGCGCCGTAGACATATCGCTTCATGTTTGAAACATGCTCTGGGAAAATGTGGTGCACACCGCATGGTCGATGCTCTGGCAGGTCTTCGAGGCGGTATGTCACGGGGCCGAGTCGGGCAACGACACGGTAAGGGCCGCGGTATCGGGGCAAGAGCTTTGCGGCACGGCCAGTCGCACGGATGGTGCGGCGAACGAGGACCAAGTCACCAGGCCGGAAGGGGGGATGTGGTGGTGCTGCCGCGTTGGCCGCTTGCACACGCGCGTGAGCCGTGAGGAGGTTGCGCTGAGCGTCGAGGCGGGCGGAATGAAGTCGCTGAGAAGATTCAGTTGGTGACGCAGTAGGATGGGGAAGGCTCAACTGCGCGTCGAGAGGGATGCAGGGCGTTCTGCCATAGACGACTGAGAACGGCGTCACATGCGTTGTTTCTTGCGCTGCAGTGTTGACTGCAAAAGCTGCAGCAGAAACAAAACGATCCCAGATTGTGTGGGACGGAGCGACGTAGGATGCGAGTATATCCGTGAGGGTACGGTTAACACGCTCCACGAGGCCATTGCACTGCGGATGATTGACGGATGTAGTGGAATGCGCAATGCCGAAGGAGCGGAGGGCTCGCTCGAATTCATGGGACATAAAGCAGCTCCCACGGTCCGTGATGAGGCGCCGGGGAACACCGTGCCGAAGAACGAGATGCTGTTCCACAAACACGACGGCATGAGCGGACGACGTGTCTGGAACGGGCAGTGCTTCGACCCACTTGGAGAAGTAGTCGATCGCAACCAGAACATACCGGTTGCCGGCACGCGTCTTCGGAAACGGGCCCAAATGATCCAGTCCAACCAGCTCGAAAGGTGAACTTGGTGGCGAAAAAGCCTACGGGGGTGGCTTGGTTACACCTGTGGACGGTTTTCTGTACTGGCATGTCTGGCAGGACGCCACGTGTTCCTTGACATCTCTGGACATATTAGGCCACCAAAACCGCTCCGACACTCGTGCGTAGGTCTTGCCGCGGCCAAGGTGACCAGCCGTGGGAGCGTCGTGTAAGCCGCGCAAGATTTGCGACCGCAGTGTTGCCGGCACAACTGGCAACCAGACGGGTGGTCGACCACGGAGCCGCTTCACATGACACAAGAGGTCGTCCTTCATTCGATAGACCCGGCGTAGTTGGCGGAGGCCTGCGCCGGCGGCGGTGCCAAGGGAGTGGATTATGGCAGCAATGGCGGGATCTTGCGTTTGTGCAGTACTCAGGTCCGTCAAAGCCGTCACGGAACAAGGGTGGCGAGAAAGGAAATCGGCATCTTGATGGGCAGAGCCGCGCCGATGCACTATTGTGAAATTGTACTCTTGAAGTTGCAGGGACCAGCGTGCAATCTTGGCATTCAAATGTTTGGCGGACTGCAGCCAAGTGAGAGCGCTATTGTCCGTGACTATGGTGAAGTGACGGCCGTACAGGTAGGGACGGAACTTCTCGACGGCCCAGACAACGGCGAGGCACTCGAGTTCTGAAGAGTGGCGGCGGCGCTCAACGTCGGAAAGCTGGCGGCTGGCATAAGCTAGGACTTTGTGGTCACCAGACTCGTCTTCTTGCAGGAGGACAGCGCCGAGCCCATCTTGGCTGGCATCCGTGTGGAGGACGATGGGGGCCGATTCCTCGTAATGGGCCAATGTAGGAGGCTCAAGGAGGGCGTGCTTGACGTCAAGAAACGCGAGCTGTTGGGCCTGCGTCCAACTCCACGGTGCATTCTTCTTCAGCAGGGCGGTCAATGGAGCGCTGCGCTTGGCAAAGTCCGGAATTAAACGACGGAAATACGAAGCAAATCCAAGGAAACTTTTGAGCTCCTTGGCGGTGGTGGGAGCTTCGTAAGCTGTAAGCGCTTTTAGCTTTTCAGGGTCGGGACGGATGCCATGCCGGCTCACAACGTGACCCAAGTACGTCACCTCCGCGAAACCGAAGAAACATTTTTTTGGTTTTAAGCGAAGCCCAGCAGAGGTAAGGGCTTCGAGGACGAGTTTGAGGCGTCTCTGATGTTCTTCAAATGTAGCCGCGTAGACAATTACGTCATCCAGGTAGACCAACGCCATGGTCCACTTCAAATGGCCTAAGACTCGGTCCATGAGACGCTGGAAGGTGGCTGGAGCGTTCGAGAGACCGAAGGGCATACGGTTGAACTGGTAAAGGCCATCGGGAGTCACGAAAGCCGTCTTTTCCGCATCATCGGGGTGAACAGGCACCTGCCAGTAGCCCGAGAGCAGATCTAGCGTGGAAAAATAACGGGCCCCCTTCAGGCGGTCAAGCGCATCGTCGAGGCGAGGCAGCGGGTACACGTCGCAATTAGTAATAGCATTTAGCTTCCGATAGTCAACGCAGAAGCGGAGTGTTCCATCCTTCTTGCGCACAAGGACGACAGGGGAGGACCAAGGGCTACAAGAAGGGGCAATGATTCCCTGGTCAAGCATGTCGCACACGTGCTGCTGGATGACTCTCCGTTCGGCTGGCGCTACACGGCGAGGTTGGTGATGAACGGGCCCGCGGTTTTCGGTGTTAATCCGGTGTTGAGCCCAGGAAGTGCACCCGAGTTCACCGGCGCTGAGAGCAAGGCAACTGCGATGCTCGAGCAGCAAGGTCTTCAGAGAGGCGAGCTCCGCGCAGGTCAGGCTGGGACCAAAGTTAAATTCTTCCCATGATAGGATCGCCGGCGCTGGAGGGTGGCGAGGCGGGGCTTCAGGTTGCAGAGACGCCACTGGTGACCCTGGGTCCAAAACTGAGGCTGTACCCAATTGCGTGCCGGGAGTCAGCGCGAGAGGTACGCTGCTGATGTTGAGTATAAATACGTGGGCCTCTCCTTTGAGCACAGGCAGAAGGCTTCGAGGGGAGGTCATCTGACGGGCTGGAGCTGAACACCGGATGGGTTCGAACAGCACGTCTGCTGTGACCGGACTGTCAAGCTTGGCATACACCCACGTTGCCGCAACCGGTGGCAGGGTCACGGCGGACGCCCCAGTCACGGTAGTGACGTCGAACGGCTTGACTCGACACGGCCACTTCGTCGCGAGGTCACGCAGCGATGCTGAGGCACGCTTGGTCGCCGACACCAGGGACTGCCACAGGGCGACACCGAGGCTGGAAACCCGGCTAAGCCAGCCCGGCCCACAGAGAGTTCGGCTCACCCGTGGTTTGGTTCTAGTAAAATTAAGGACGACTCCGGCTTGCTGGCACCACCCGCACCCGAGGACCACTGGCCAAATAGGGCTGTCTGCGACAACAAACTCGGTGGAGATGGTATTTCCGAGTGCTGTCAGGTTGACGACGACACGTCCGACTTGCTCCACAGGGGTGCCGTTAAAAGCTAAGAGCCGGGTTTTGGCGGCTGGCAGAAGCAGGTGGGGCGCGTTAGCAACAAACGATTTGTGCAGTACATTGACAGCCGCTCCAGTGTCAACCAAGGCCTTTACGTGCCGGTCAAGCAGGGCGACGTCGACGAGCACGTAAGGAGCATCAGTGGTAATCGGAGCCGACGAAAGGAGGGGACGCGGAGAACGAAGGAGTGTGGGGACGGAACGGTGCCCCCGGAGTTCCGCCAAATCGTTTCCCGACGTTGGAGGGCCGGCACAGTCCCTCGCGTAGTGTCCCCGCAGGCCGCAGCGGAAGCAGGTCATGCGGACGTCGTTACGCAGGCGTCGGATAGAGGCCGCAGTTGGGGCTGCGGACCGAGGAGCCTGCACCCGGACGCTGCGCTCGGCAGACGGTGGCGACCCCCGCGTGGCCAGCAAAGTCAATTCCGCCTCGATTGCGAGCGCCATGGCGGCGCGGACGGAATCAGGACGGCCAGAGCGGACCAAGCGCTGCACCTCGGGGAGTCGGATGGCGTCGACAAACGCCTCGGTGCCGACCAGGGCCACGGCGTTCTGAGGCGCTCCCGGCAGCGACTGCAGAGCCAGGCGCTCAATGGCGGCGGCGAGGTCCTGGTACGTCTCCCCGGGCTCTTGACGGCGGGCTCGCAGGCGGTGGTACTGCACACGGGGTTGACCTGAGGCACCATAGTGGTCGGCGAGGAGGCCCGCCAGAACAGTGTAAGAGCCCAGCTGGTCGGGCGGCACGTTCTGCAGCAGCTCGGTGGCGCGGCCCCTCAGTTTTGCAACGAGCATCCATGCCTTCATTTGCTCGTCCCAGCCTCTCGCCGCCGCAATACCGTCCAGCTGGATGCGGTAAGCATCCCACGAGGTGGTGCCGTCAAATGTGGGCAATTCCACAACGTCCAACGAACACTGCGGCGAGGACGCACCCGCGCCGAGCACGCCATTGGCGGCCACGACCGCAGGCCCAGCGACGGCAGAGCCGTAAACAGCGGCGGCGGGGACGCACAAAGGCACCTGACCTGTGCTCGGCTCGGCTGGCACCAGGCGACGGAGTTCGCGCCGGAGAGCTTCCATCTCCCCAGCCTGGGCAGTCAGACGGGCCTCCCATGCGTCCATCCGTTGGGTGACTGTATCCAGGAGGCGCTCAACACCGGCGTCCGGCTGCTGCGAAGAGCCGAGCCTCTCCGAGTGCCTAGGTCTAGCGGCGCCGGCCGCCGTGTCGTCGGCGCTATCGGCTGGTGGTGGACTGCTGTCGTCTGGCACGTCGGGTGCTTGATTCTGGGAGCGGGTGAGCGGCATGATCCCACCGCTGCCACCAAAATGTTACGGTGTGGGATGCCAAGGGGTGGCCACGGGCCCGCCCAGAGAAATATAGCAGCAGTACAGAGGAGAGCCGGCGAAGCACGACCGGCGGCGGCCAAGCTTTCTCGTTCTATCTCCCGCGTGCTAGAGCCGCGCGCTCGCCGCTCGCGCTCGCTCTCCGCCTCCTCTTTTATTCCCGTATCAATATGCGGACGCCTCGAACGTCCTTTCATACATGTGGCGGTGGTGAGAGAGATCTGGCCTGAATGCATTAGCGCTGACAGATTTGTGGCTGACAGGCCGCGCTGCAGCAATAGCTAGGCCGCAGCGTTGATTTCCTGATCAATCTCTCGCGATCAACCATTGACTGCAAGCAACCTCCCAGAGTGGCAGAAGGCCGCGCTGCCTATCCAGTATGTGGAAACTATTAAAGCAGGATATTCAGTTTGACAGCAACGCCACGTACATGAAAGCGAGATTGAGGTCCCCACTGATTACCCGCCGCGGTAGCTCACTGGTTAGACTCGACTACTGATCCGATGTTCCCGGGTTCGAACCATTCCGCGGCGGCTCTATTTTAATGAAGGCAAAAGGCTGAGGCGCCCATGTGCTGTGTGATGTCAGAGCACGTTAACAATCCCCAGTTGGTTGAAATTATTCCTGAGCCGTTCACTACGGCACCTCTTTGTTCCTTTGTTTTTTTTCACTCTCTCGTTTATCCATTAACTTACGCCGCGGTTCAGGTGTCAGGCGATTATTGGGAGAGATACACCACCATTTCTTTTCCCCAAAAACGAATAATTATAATTATTACTCAACTGACTTACGGAGCCGATTGTGCACCTTTCCTTTTGTTAAAATGAATGGCTTTCATTTCAACGCCAATTAAACGTCCAGCACTCAACGCCATTGAATTCTATGAATGCTGTAGGCTCACATGTTTGTTTCATTTTTGAGGAAAGGAAATGGCAATGTAACCGCCTCACATATATCGGTGGACACCCGAATCGCGCCGTAAATTAAAGAAGTAAGGAGGGAGGGAAAAAAAAAAGGGAAAACTGGAAATAGTTGGATTTTGAGGAAGGCGTGGCGCTGCGCAGCGGACGAACACCTGTGCCACGCAGGCGCAGTAGTAACTAGGGAGCGAGATAGAGAAAAACTAATGCGGGTTAGCTTAGCTAATCTAGGATATACAAAGCGAAAGATGTCGGCGTTCACAATGTTCATTGGCGTTGGCGTTGACATTGGTCTAGACGGCAATATCATTGAGGAAAGGAGGGGTGCATAAATGGCTCTCTGGATATGCGGATGCCTCATTCGTGCTTTGATACATGTGGCGAGAGGTGAAAGAGAGAGGTGGCCTGAATGAATTAGCGTTGACAGCGTTGTGGTCAACATGTGGCACTTCAGCAATAGCTAGGCCGCAGCGTTTATAAGGTGACCAATCTCTCGCGATAAAACTTAAGCTGCATGCTACCTCCAAGGGTTGCGGGGAGGGCACGCTGCCTATCCAGTGTGCGGAACGCAATCAAAGCAGACTTTTCCAGTTGGACACCAACGCCACGTGCATGAAAGGTGGTGGTGGTAGTGGTTTTACTACAAATATTAGTAAAAAGGAAGGAAAAGATTTTTGCTAGCCCCGGCATCTGCCATCGATACTGAAGCACCTGAGCTGGGGCAGCGGAAATGAAGGATAGTAGGCAGGATGGAGAAATGAAATGAAAAAGGCGAGGGGACAGGAAGGGAGGATAGGGGGAGAAGTAATATGTAAAAACTATTTACACAATAAGAAATGTGTCCAGGTTGTGCGCGTGACTAATTCATTTTAGGGGAATTAAATCACACACGCGCACAGCACTGTGGTGGTTACAACTGGAGTGAGGCGTCCAGTTAATAATCGTTCAAGGTAGAACTCGAGGAGCATTCGGGAACTGCGTGTAACTACCTGACGGAGAACAAACGGGACGTCAAGCCCGTGTGTTCGAGGAATGCACAGGGGCTCACCAAAGTTCGCTCACGAGTGCGCGCACTGCCCTGCGGCCACAATAGCATCTTGATGAAGTCTGGTAGTATGCCCTGCACCCTATAGGCTGCGAGCACATCGCGACGAGCATCGGCGAACGCGGCCCAGGGAAGGAGCAGGTGTTCTAGTGTTTCCACTGCACCGCATCCGTCACACATCACTCGTCGTGATTCCGTGACGCACCCGTCATTCCCCGGGCCACACGTAGCCAATGCGCGCGCGGAGGATCATTGCACTTTGTGACCGTGTAAGTGCGCGACAGCCCGTGATGCTATCGATGCGCTCATCTCCTGCGATGCGCGGGTCGGAGTGCTGCTTACGGATATGGTCGTAGATGGCCGCACGCACGTCCTCCAGCGCAAGGTGCAGATCGCTGGCAGGTATTTGATGTGCAGCGGTCGCGAGGCCGTCAGCTTCTTCGTTGCCGGCGATGCCGCAGTGACCGGGCACCCACTGTGCACGCACGGCACAACCTCTCTGCGCGAGGCGCTCCATGCGAGAGCGAATTTCCCGCACTACTGGGGTACCGTGGCCGTTAGATTGCAGGCGGCTGAGGGCGGCTCGGGAGCCGCACAGCAGAGCACTCCTAGGCGGCGGAGGGCCGCGGGTGAGAAGCAGGTCCAGCCCGAGCCAGATCCCCATCAACTCCGCCGTGGTGGTGGAGCCCAGGAAGGCAGCGTGTTGCTGTCCGCGCAGTCGCAGGGCGGGGATGGTGGCCGCCGCAGCAAGGCAGCAGCTGTCGCGGGCCACTGAGCCGTCGGTGTACACGAGATGGTCCTGGAGTTCCTCGTGTATGACGGCTCTGGCCAGCTGCTGCACAGCACAGAGGGCTGTGCTCCGCTTTCCCGCAATGCCGACGATCTCTCGCTGTACCTCCCAGGCAGCAGGCCAGGGCGCGCAGGAGCCGTAGGGGGTGGTCCTTTGTCAATTGCTCATACTCGAGCAGCGGCGCGCCCATTCGTGAGCTCGGGTGCGAGCGCATACGCTGCAGCAGCGAGCCGCCGTCCGGTGCGTGGTGAAGCCGGTTGATGTGATTCAATGCCCTGCGCGCTGCTTGGTGCTCAAGTGACCACGCTCCTGCCTCGGCCAACGTTGCGGCGCATTGCGAGTTTTTGGGCAGGCCTAGGCACACGCGCAGGGACTTGCGGTGCTGAAGCTCGAGTTTCTTCCAGCACGGCTTGCGCACCGTAACGAGCGGCAGCGCATAGAGCACCGCCCCCAAAGCTGCGGCATTGTATAGACGCAGCGCGGCTTGCTGAGAGATGCCTTGGGCTCGAGCGGTGAGCTTGTGCACGGCGGCGGTGATCCTCTTCGTCTGCAGACAGGCCTTGGTCGCCGCGGGGCGGAAGGAAAGGCGCCAGTCGATGTCCAGGCCAAGGTACCGCACCGATTTACGCCAAGAAGTCGGAGTCCCGCCCAGTGACAGTGGCGCAAGGTGCGCGCACGAGTGCGAAACGCAGGCCATGGCCACCGATTTGTTCGCGCTCAGCGACAGACCAAGGCCGCGCAAGCTGGCATCGATTGCGGTCAGGGCTCCCTGAAGGCACGCATGCACGCAGAACGCCTCGCCCGGTGGTCCCCGGCACCACAGAGCTATGTCGTCTGCATATATGGACATGTACACATGTTGTCGGCCGTTCGTGAGGAGGGAGGCCGGCACCACCGACATGGCCACATTAAACAGATGTGGTGATAGGACAGACCCCAGCGGCACGCCCATGTCCACCGGGCGAGGCTTGGAGAGCTTACCCCCTACTCGTACGCGCATGGTGCGCCCGCTCAGGAAGCCATGAACGTATCGCAAAAATGCATGAAAAACGAGATTTAGGTTTCCACTGACCCACGGAGTCGGCTGTGCGCGTTTCCTGTCATGAATATGAATGGCTTTTGCAAAGTTGTCAGTGCCAATGAACTGTATAAACACCGTCGAGTTACTTGTTTGGTTTTTGAGGAAAGCAAATGGCACAGTAACTGTCTCACATATCTCAGTGGACACCCGGAACCGCTCTGCCAAGGAAGGAATAAACGAGGGATGGAAACAAGAAAGAGAAAACTGAAAATTTAAAGTTGGATTTTGAGAATACGCGCAGTGCTGCGTAGTGGCGGAGCACCTGTGGCTCAGTGCTACTAGTGGTGCATGCACACTAGTGACTAGGGAGCGAGAGAGAGAGAGAAAAATATCAGCGGCGAGGCAAGGGTTGTTACGTCATGTGCCTCTGTGGAGTACCGCCACAGCGAAAACGGAAGATAGCGGCCAGTAAAGCTTTCGCTGTAAATATTTTACCATCACTGTTCCTACATTGAGTGATGAATTACTTTGCTCTCGCCCTACCTCACGCTAGCCGTACCGGTTAGCTGAGTTGGTAGGGTCACTGCGCCGGTGAGCCGGTGGCTCAGCGTTCGAAGGCCAGACAAGAAAGAATTTTTCTTTACGATGTTTATGTGCAAGCTTTTCGTTGTAGTCGTGCAGCTGCGCTTGAGCCGATGCAACTGAGCAATTACTTTCTTATTATATTAACATTTCTACGGGTCGTGCTTTGAAAAAAAGACTAATATTGACTGTGAAATACACACGAGAATGATTTTCTGGCAATGTCAAATACATGGAAACATGTAGAAAGCTTATGTACCAATACATGCAGAACATTTGCGCACGAAAATTATAGTATATAGAGAGAAACAGTGTTTTCATTGTAACTACCATTAAATAAACAGGAAGACTGAACTGGCTTGCGCAGCTTCACTGCCGCAGTTATCACTTCTACCCGTGGTACACCTCCATTCTATAACAGCTAAGCACATGGCTATACACAGAAAAGTTGTGCCTCTAAAGAGTGTAAAGAACGCCAGAAATGACATCAACTACCCCGTTCGCAATAAAGATATATTAACGAAGGCTCACTTTTAGGCTGAATTTATGTTTGGGACAACAGGACCGAGCACGATGACAAGGTTTCGGACGAGACCTGCAGTTTTCCTAATTTGCAGCGCTTTGTCGAAACGGTGAAGGCTACCAATGTTGGAAGCGCATTGTTATGAACTTATTGAAATGCGACGCTCAGCGAGGTAATTTATTTTATAGCGGAATTTTGTATGTATATTCGTGTCTGCACAAACATATCCGCGTTATTGGCGCCGACGACAAAAGTGCTGACACCTTAAAACTTCTAATGCAGCCATCCTGTTACTCTACTGTTGTGCTGCTGCCAGGAAGAAAGAAAGGAAAGTGCACGGGTCTGCCGACTGGCTCAAGCCGAGCCACGCTCGCAGCCGCGTGCTGTAAGTAGGAGAGTTAAATGATAGGAAGGGAAAGATAGGAAGAAAAGGTGCCGCGCGCTAATAGGCTCTTACGCCGCTGGCGGATTCTAGAGGCAGTGCAATACCGGGGCGACCCGTGCCAGATTGCGTCTGGCATTCCGCCATATTCTAAAAATATGTTTAATATCTTGTGTTCAAGGACCACCAGCAGATATTAAAACAGGTATCAGGTAATCTTTGACGAACGCAAGGATTTGTAGATCAAAACGCGCAGTAGGCAAAATCTTGTGGAAATCAAAATTGGTTTTTGAGTAAAGTAAATGTCGCAGTAGCTATTTCACATCTCGGTGGACATCGGAGCTGCGCCGTTTTAGAAGGAATAAGGGAGGAAGTGAAAGAAGATAGGAAGAAAGAGGTGCCGTAGAGGAGGGCTCCGGAGTAAGTTTGACCCCATGGAGGTCTTTAAGTGCACTGACATCACGCGGCGCACGAGCGCCTTTTAGTTTCGTCCCCATAGAAGCACAGCCGCCGCCTTCGGGATCGAACCCGATGTCAGTGAAAGGAAGTGTTCTTTGCGCCGTTACGCGGATCTCCCTGGATGACAGCATGCATGTCCCGGTGCAAATATATTTTGCATCTGGTCCTGACACACTCCGCTGCATGGTTTATCATGTCAACAGCACGAGCCCTCCCGAGGAGGTGCGCGCAACTATTCGCTGCTCAACTCACGTTGTATTGCAAGCATGGCCTATGGGTCGCCGGGGCTCATACCTGCTCATCCTGCAAGGCCCGTTGACTCTCCCGAAGTACCTTACCTACTACGGTGCGATCGTCAAACCACAGCCCTTCCTACCTCGTCGTATTTTTGTTATCACTGGCCCAAAGAAGGACATATGCAAAATACCTGCCCTAATTCCGCAGCTGTGGCCGACATGAATGAAACAACAGTTCCTTGTGCCCTGTGCAAATCACCGGACCATGACATTCGCTCCCCCGCTTGTCCAAAGAAGAAGCAAGCGAAGAAGTTTCACAAAAGGATGTTCCTACAAGTAATCGCTTTGCAGCTCTCGCATGTGGCGACAACGACTTCCCTGAACTTCGTTTATCTGAGCCCGCTGCTCACCATACGTCTCCTCAAAAGCATACATATGCACAAGCGGCTCACCTTCCCAGATCAAATGGTACGCCAAAACGTGCAGTGCATCCATCACATGTGGATACCACAGATGAAGACGCTTTAGACAATGCAATCACGGATGCTCGCCGCCGGCAAGACGAACTCACCCAGCGCCGGGAACAGCGTCGTTCTCATTCCTCTCGAAGAATTCTAATAACTCGGGAGCAATCATCAGAGGAATCACCTAGGGTAAGCACTGGGCCACAATTACGTGCCGACCACCTGTTAGCAGTGACTACCCCGACAGTGGATAAGATATTACCGCTGATGAAGCAGGTGACATCCCTCATCGTGGAAGCTCTTCGGCCTCGTAATGGATAGCGCATCATCGGTGGTGGTGCAGTGGAACTGTCGAGGATTCGCTTATAAGGCCTCTGAAGTGAACATCCGCCTTCGCGACGGAAAGCTGTGGGCATGGGCATTCCTACTGCAAGAGCATAATGCACTACCACGCCTTTCAGGTTTCTGCAAATACCATTCACCCTCTATCCCTGATCGCCTTTGCACCGCCTCCTCTCTCAGCCCAGGTAAATCTGCAATTTATATTCACAGTTCAGTTCCGCACACACCGCTCGACCTTTCAAGGTGCTGCAACACACGTCAAGAGGTTGTCGCTCTTCTCGTAAAACCTGCACGCACACGCCTTGTCCTAATTTCTTTTTATAGTCGTCCTGGCTGCGCATCTCACAATCTGGGATGGGTTCGTTTTCTACGTTCTACCAACTCGAGTATCCCTATTCTACTTGGTGGTGACTAACGGCGCACACACTGCGTAGGGATAACCATCAGATTCCTCAAGGGGTGCACACATCCAAGGGAGCTTTTCGGATAAATCCTTTCAACTTCTCAACCACCCGAATACTTCTACCCGCCCACGAGGTGGCCCGTATTCACCTGATTTGACTTGGTGGTTAGGCCACGGTAACCTTCGTTGGGCCGTTGATTTTGATACTTTGGGTAGCGATCACAGCCCTATTTTTATCTCCGCCACGCCTACGCGCCTACGGAAAATACGCCGCAATGTACGAATAACGCCATGGGACTCTGTACGCGCAGACAATCATTTATCTACATTCAACCCCTCTTCAGCACTGTCTACTCTCTCTGCTGTTCTCGCCACTCACACTATTACCACTACTGTAAATGACGACCCAAACCCGGACATACATCTCTTGAATCTGTGGGCTCTTCGTCGCAAAGCGGATCTTTACGCTACTCGTCACCCCGATGACCCATCGGCTCTTCCTACTGTTCACCGCGCTACGCACGGGCTCGGCGCTATGCAAAGCGGCTAGGCAGGCAACGCTGGGCTGCATGGTGTGCCCGCCCGTCCTCTACGCAGGGCAATCGACATCTTTGGACAGTGTTTCACGCCATGGAGCGCCCTTATCAGGTTGCAGATTACAAAGAGAGCATTCGCCTCGCGCTAAATGTGGATGAGGACACATTTGCACAACAAGCGGCCCGCCAATTTTTTTCAAACCATGACTGCACCGCTACGTCTCCACCTGACCTATCGGTTACAGAGCCCTCCGATGGGATTACTTCTGACTTCACCATGGCAGTTCTGCAGGCCTTCATTGAACGTTTAAAAACTACTACTACTCTCGGGCACGACGGCATACCTAACTCTTTATTCCGTAACTTGGAAGGGAGGGCTTTGCAAACCGTACTTGATACTTTTAATGAAGTGTGGCTTTCTGGCGTTATGCCGGCAGACTGGAAGCATTCTATTGTGGTTTCAATACCCAAGTCAGGTCAGCCTCCAGTATCTCTCTCGGCATTTAGTGCAATTTCTCTTACGCCTACCATCTGCAAACTTTATGAAAACATTCTAGCCGCACGCTTGTCGTGGTGGCTGGAATCCCATGATTGTTACCCAGATTCCCAAATTGGTTTCTGGCCACAAATTGAAACGGAGGACGGCCGTGCTACTTTGGCTGCTGACGTGCTTGACCACTCTCCGCATAGTCACCTTGTACGAACCGTAATCGCTACAGGCATAAGAAAGGCATAAGATAACATCCTTCACTCTGCCATTCTTGCCTCTATTCATCAGTCGGTCCTTCAAAACGCGCTGGATGCATTGACCGCCTCCCACCTCTGGTTCTAACACTCTCTCCTGCTAAATCATGTTTCCTTCGAATTGAAAATAAAGCCGGCTTACGGAAAGCTCCCCCTTTAAATTTTACGATACATAATTCTCTGATTCCTTATGTAGAAACTGTTGGTATTCTTGGTCTTCTCCTCCATACATCAGGGACTGGCACCCCGTGGCTGACAGCCACCCGTAAATTGGCTCACGCTACTATAGGTCTGATTCGACACATAGCTGTGCGCTCTGGTGGCGCACGTGCTCATACGGCCCGCCAGCTTGTGCGCTCTATTCTTCAGCCACGGATAGTATATCAGGCACAATTTTAACGTCTCACCCGCAGACAGTGGGACTCCCTTGGAGCTATCAATCGTGAGGCTATGTGCATCATAACATATCTGCCTCGTTTAACACCCATACCTGTGCTACAGGAGTTCGCCCAACTTAATACACTCAGTGAAATCATCGACCAACGGGTGGCAAATAGAGCTCGAATACAGTCTCTCAACCCCTCAGCATTTAAAGACACTTCCATTGTGCTCCTATTTCCAGCTCACTGACAATCGCCCCACTGTTTCCCCGTAGCTTTCTGCAGCGTATCTTCGTGAAGGGTGCATATTATACACGGATTCGTCACATTCTGCAGAGAGGGGAGTTACTGCTGTGTATAGTCCATCTCATCCACATTTCAACTCTAGCGCGACGTATACTGCAGATACGTGCACTCAGCTGGCATTGGAACTTCAAGCCATTTTTAATGTCATTGCTTCCCTTCCGCTCGTTCCAACATTCAATACAGTTCATATTTACACCGACTCCCGCGCCGCCCTTAAACAGCTTAAGGCTGTTCGACGAACGTTCCAGATTTCACAATCAATTCATGTGCTCTGCGCAAAGTATCCATGTCCTGTGCGCATACACTGGATTCGCGGCCATGCCCAGGATCCACATAACATTCAAGCGGATGCTATGACTCATCTTCACACATTAGACGATGCGCCACCTTCCCCTCTTCCCCCGTTCCTGTTCCATGTTTCCGATTCCGAAGTTCTGCGCCAGCGAACAAGCGCTCTAATTGCTCGTGTTCGCACCCTCTCCCCCGTAGTCTTACTCGGCAGGAGGAGGTATCCGTGCGCCGGATTCGGGCAGTGGCGGCTCTGACACCATCTGTCCTTCATCGGTGACGTGCCAATGATCTGCCAGCACCTGACAGGTGCCCTCACTGTAGCGCTGCACCGGACATTTGTGATGTGCGGCACTTGTGTACGTGCCCAGCGACGGCTGCTGTCAGAAAACGGCTCCTCAGGGGTGGTGGGCCTGGGGTGGAACCGCGAAAGTGACTACGTGAAGTGGACTATGGACAACCGTTTCATTAGCAACCTGTGCGACTACCTCAGCACAAAGGTTCTTCACTTCTTTTAACTTTCGATCCCGTGCATTCCTTCCCCACCCTTCCTTTTTCAACTTATGCCTCAGGGCAGACTTCTCCAATAAAAGTGTTCTCCAAAAATTGATTTGAAGGGAAGGAAAGACGACGTAACAATCTCACTTCCTCGGCGTTGGCCTAGTGGTCTGAGCATCCGCCTCGCCTGCAGGAGGTGCCAGGTTCGATCGTCACTGCTGACGGGTATCCACTAGTGACAGAAAGGGTACAAGCTGTCACGCGGTGTCGTGCTCGGCTAATTTAGAATGAAATTCTTGGGAAATGTGTCTTTGACCCCATCTTGAGAGGAAGCAAAATACCTTGTGCAATCTCAGTTCGCTATGAACACCTAAACCGCGTCGAATTGGTGGCGGTGGTGGTGAAAACATTTATTAATCTTTGAGAGGAGGGTTGCGGGTCGTGACCTGAAGGGTCACGCCCTTGCAACCACTGGGTTAAATACCTAGTCAGGAACCCTATTGGCGGTTGCAGCAGCCCGGGCGTGCTTCGTTAAGGCCCTTTGGGCCTCGACGCTGCAGCAGCCGGGCAGGGTCTCCTCCCAGTCCTCTCGGGTGGGATTTGGGATAGTGGGTAGGGATGGGCCCTGCTGGCAAGCCCACATCATGTGGTAGGTGTCAGACACCTCCCCACTGTGCGAGCACTGCCCGTAAAATTGAGGATTGAAATGCTTTGTAGTTGCCGTGCACAACATCGTGTTAGTGAGCAGGCGCAGGACTACGCACTCGTTCGTCTTCCCCAGCCCTTTCCACGGGTTTGGCAGAGTTTGGTACGTGGATTTCTAATAATGACATATTTCCTTAAAAGTGTAAAACCGGATTGAAATCAGAGTCCTGGTCAGAGTCGGGTCCCGTAGGAAATGCCCGGAGAGAGAGTGCGCGGGTGGCGGCTTCGGCTGCTTCGTTTCCGCGTAGGCCTTGGGGACCTGGAGCCAAATCGAGAGATCGGTGCGTGGGATCCGAGTTGAGTTGAGTTGAGTTGAGTGGTTGTAATCTACCGGTGGGATTAGCCTTGCAGTTGTTGCCGGCAATTGCTCCACCGTAGCGACACTTAAATAGAAATCACGGAAACACTGTCCGCAAAAACCCAAATAGACACTCCTGAGGTCACCATGTGGAGGCCAAATCCGTGTCCTGCAGGTAAAGTAGAAGAAGGCGAGAAGCATCCCTTCTACTCGACTGGCTCCCGCGCGGGAAAACAATGTCCTGAAGAGAACTGTGAGGAACTCCTGCCTTCTTGAGGGATCCGAATAACACAGCCCGTTCCGCGTTGTACAATGTACAGCACAAGAGGTAATGTTCTATGTCACCACACACACCACACGTTGAACACAATGGTGACAACACTAGGCCAGTCTTATACATCCACGCTGGCGTACGAGCAGAATCCGTGCGAACGCGGTGCAGCAAAGTGGCTTGGTACCTTTTGAGACCCTTGGTCACACATGGCTGATGAGGAGAGCTCCACAAAGAACTGAAGTGGCACAACACCACATCTCTGAACATTTGCTTGACTTCATGAGAGACTCTATGTACTGGAATCCCGGAGAGAGCTGTATGGGCGAGGTTGTCTGCTATCTCGTTGCCTAAGACACCTATGTGCGAGGGCACCCATTGAAAACGTATAGAGAAGCCTTTGCTATGGAGATTCTGCACCAAACGTAGGGATCTAAGACTCAAGGAATCAGTGGGGAACCCGTACTCTAACCTTTGAAGGGCAGATTTTGAATCCGTAATTATGACAGTAGGTAGAAGAGTACAACACCGTAGCTTCTTTAGAGATGCCTCAATGGCAACGCTTTCGGCCATTGTGGAGGACACGACTTTAGTAAAACGAACAGACCAATCATACTTCAAAGACGGAATATGAAAAGCAGCTGCACTAGATCCTCTGACCTTGTCCACAGAGCCGTCTGTAAAAATTTGAAGATGACTGGCATATTCGGTCTCAAGATGTTCCAGTACGAGCGAACGCATTGCCGCTAAAGGAGAATTCCGCTTAGCGCGAACGTGGGGAATTGTCAAGGAACAATCGAGGCTCGGAAAGGACCAAGGTGGCTTCAACGTCTTAGGTCGATCTCGAAGGTCGAGACCCAGAGAACGAAGGGTATTTAAAGCCAAGTACGCCCGGGACTCAGATCTCTTTCGAAGGCGCTGTAGAAGCGCTCTCCCGGCAACAGTCTCTCTGAGGCGGCCAATTTGCAGCAAAAGTCTTTGTGAAGCGGCTAGCCGAAGAGATTTCGATTGAGACTCATACAGTACTGCATTGTTTGGAGCAGCCTGCCGAACGCCGAGAGCCCTCCTTAGTCCCATTCTGTGCAAAACCTCAAGGCGTTCCAGTTGCGATACCGAGGGGGAAATTAAAGGGAGCTGGTACATTATGCGGCTTGTCACCAGGCCATCGTGAAGCCTGATCATTGAAGCAGGGTGGTTTCCCCATTGCTCACTAGCAACTCTACGAAGCACATTGAGACGCGAAGATAGTGAAGCCACAATCGAGTCCACAGCTCGCCGCCACTGTAGACGTGAGTCAATAGTGACGCCCAAAAAACGTATGTGGTTAACCTGACGAAGGCAAGACTGATCAAGGTCTATGCTCAGCCGCGCATACCGTCGTCCCCTACCTGGAAACAGGACGAAGCCAGATTTTTTCACCGAGAGAGTCAACCCAACACCTTGAAGGTAACTTTTAACTGAAAGCACGGCCTGTCGCGCTAATAGAGCTAAGCGTTTGTGTTGATATCCGGTTAACCAAAGACAAATGTCGTCTGCATATATCGACATATGGACATGCCTACAATGCTTTTGCACTTTTGCGGGAAGACCAGCCATGACAACATTAAAGAGCATTGGGGACAGGACACTACCCTGAGGTACCCCTCGCGATACCGCCCTTTCGGAGCTCATTGTACTGCCTAACCGCACTCTAAAATTACGATCACTGAGAAATGAGTGAATGAATCGCAGAAGATAGCCCTGTACGCCTATGGCCTGCAGACTATTCAGTATTGAGCTCTGGAGGACGCTATCATAAGCCTTTGATACGTCTAAGAAAATAGCTAGTGTTGAAAGTCCAAAAGCACTCTGATGTTCAATGTGGCTTATCAAGTCCAGGACGCTATCTTGCGCGTTTAAACCTGTGCGGAATCCAGTCATGCATGTTGGTAGTGCCCTTCTATCCTCAAGCCACCAAGACAAACGCTTACTTGCCATCTTCTCCATGAGCTTAGCCACACACGACGTCAGCGATACAGGACGATACGAGGCCGCGTATGTCATCTCTTTGCTGGCCTTCAGCAGTGGGACTACACAAGCCACCTTCTATGAAGGGGGAACGTCACCAGACTCCGACACTCGATTGAGATAGGTTAGAAGCATCTTCCGGTGTTCCAGAGGCAGGTTCTGTAACATTTGATTGGTAATGCCGTCAGGACCTGGTGCACAGCGACGCCGCAGGCTGCGGAGCGCTGTCTGTAGTTCTCGAAGTGTGAACGGGGCGTCCATAACAGACGGAGACGTAGCAGGTAGAGCGCAGGTATGAATGCCTGGTCTGGAATTTACAAATGCATCTGCAAATTCCTCTGCCAAACACACGAGATGTTTCTGCGTGCGCAATGCAAGCGCCTCGAAAGGTTTATTTGGACGGGAGCCACCAGCAAGACTGCCAACGACACGCCAAATTCTCGTTATCAGTGAGAAAACTCTCAAACTAGCGCAAAAGGATGCCCACTGGGACCTACAGAGCTTGTTCGCATGACGTCTAATGGCAGAGTTGAGCCTGTTGAAAGTTGTCTTCAAGGCTCTGTCGTCCTTCTTCCGCAACAGTTGTCGCTCCGCCCTTCTGCGCGCTGCGCAGAGGGTCCTGAGTTTTAAATCCGGAGTCGGAAAATGTTCAGGTAGCTTGAGCGCCGTGGTAGCAGCCATCTTAGCATAAATCATTTTGTCTGTCACATCACCAGAAACACAGGCTAAGTGCTCCCTGTATTTGTCCCAATTAACAACATGGCATATTTTAGGACCACGCAGATGGAAGTCGGCAGTAAACACAAATATCGGGTAGTGATCACTTCCCATTCGGTCAGCTCTAGTTGACCACTGCACACGGACGTCAGGTGAATGTAAGGTTAGGTCTATAGATGTGGGTGAGGTTGGAGGCCGAAAGAAAGTGGGACTTCCGTCATTGTCCACGCACAGGTCCAAACTGTCGATGACTTCTACAAGTTGGCGTTCGCGAGGATCTGTGTTCCTGTCACCCCAGGCAGGGTGGTGGGCGTTGAAGTCACCGCATTTGATTCTGGGTGCTGGGCAGCGGTCACAAAGTTGCTGGAGAAACAAAGCCATATCGACCTTCTTCCTCGGGTACACGTATACTGATGCAATGGACAGAGTTCGGAAGGCGAGCCGAATCCTCACAGCCACTACCTCAATACTGTCGGTGCAAAGATCGGTGACGTTCAAAGCCACATGAGGAATCTCCCTTCGTATGTAAAGGGCGGCACTTCCTGCGGGAAAAGACGATGCTGCAATTCTTGTGGGCGACGTATCCCGGCAAAGACCTCCCGCTTGGCAAGCCAGCCTCCGAGAGGGCCAGTACTGGAACACAGTTCTCTTTCAAGAACAATTTTAGTTCTGCTAATCGACTTATAATCCCAGCGCAGTTCCATTTCATGATAAACGGCACTTTTCTATGGTTTTTAGTTGCAACAGGTTGAAGAAAACTAGCCATCTAGGAGTTAAAGTTCTCTGCGAAGGCGGTGATCAAGGTCTGAATGGAAAGCACCAGCTGTATAAATTTCTTCAAAGTGCCAGGCTGCATCGCTTGGCTAAATGAACGCAGGACATCAAACAAAACGCGTAGAAGGTCGGAGAGATTCCGGCTTTTGAGCTCCTTATTTTGCTGCACGCACTGGCGCACCACTTCGACAAAAGACGGGGACTGGGACCCACTCTTGGCCACGGTGGCTGGTGTCTGCATCTCTTTTAAGGCAAGGGGATGTCCTCCATGTTGTCGAGTCTTGCTGTGATCTGGTCGCTGAGGAACATGGACACTGTTTGCAGAAGCAGATCGAACAGCCAACTCACCCTCGGAGGCCGTTGCCGACTTGCTAGAATCAGGTCGTGCAGCGACGTCGCTTGCTACCACGTCCCGATCTTGCGACTCGAGCGCAGGGAACTCTTCACTTCCATGTATCGGCTTCTCAGTAGGTTGTGGTTTGGTGCCACTAATGAAGGACTTGCGACGGTGTAAGGCGCTTACACGGAATGTCCAGCCACTGAAACTCGCTGGATGGTCACCTCCACAATTAGCGCAAGCAAAATCTGCCTTGCACTCTTTGTAATCATGGCCACCAGCACACCGCTTGCAACGTTGATCTTTGTTGCAAACTCTCGCTACATGTCCAAAGTGTTGGCACCAGAAGCACCGGGGAGGCGTTTCAACGAACTCGTGGACTGCATGTTTGGTGAAACCAAGGTCAATTATTCCAGGGCGCTCGGTGTTGGGAGCAAACGTTAGCACAATAGAGTTTGTAGGCTTCGCTGCCCATTGTTGTTCTCCACGCTCCACCCGGCGCATTAACCGTCGCACGTGCAGAACTCCTTGCGGTTTCAAGTAGTCAAGAAGGGAACTTTCCGAATACCACACTGGTACTCCCCTTATAACACATGTGTGAGTCATGTAGGAGTGTGGCAACCGGGCTTGGACTCGTATGCCACCGATCTGAGAGCACCGCAGAAGAATGTCTACTTGCTCTTCTGTTGAGATATAAAGATGAAGAGCCCCTTGCGTTGTGAAGCGACTGCAAATCGGAGCAGATCCCAAAAGTACTTTAATATCATCGAACAGCCTGATAGGGTTCCACTCTCTGAAGTCAACTCCTTTCTCTTTTGGCTGAACTATCACTGGGATGCCGACTGTCCGGTGCTTCCGATGACTCACCACTTTGAAGCCATCGTTGTCCAGTTCCGCCATGTCAGCCACTTCCTCCTCAGAGGCGACGATAGTTGAGTCGTCCCCACTGAGCGATGATGACGCACTGCACTGCTGGACGTCCCTGATGACTGGCAGATCCCCGCCATGTGATGCCATGGCCGCCTCCGCCCCACTGGGCTCCTTCGGATGGCGCTGTCCCTTTAAGGATACCGGCGCCGGAGCTGCCGTACCCTTCCCGCAGGGACAGTACCGCCTTAAAGACGCGGCCGTCTTCCAAGAATGGAAATAACCTAGTTAATAACTAGAAAACAAGGCAAAATTACTGAGCTGAGGTGACAACAGATCGAGCAGCGTCGTCTTCCTCTTCTTCCTCCTGGGATTCGAGTCTCGGCTACAATTTTGGTAGATGGGATAAGCCATGGGAGTAGAAAACCCTTGCTCGACGTTTCCAGAAAGCCCCTCGCGAGTCGGCGATTATGTATTTGGAAGAGGAGTCGGAGGCTGCCAGGATGATGGCAACCTCATCTGCGTGAACTGCTGACTGCGCCTCGAAAGTAAGGCCGTCTACTGTTTTGCCCTCGTGGACGACCGCGGATGTGTACCATCCCCAGGCGTCCGGGCCACGTAGAAGACCCCTAGTTTGCTCCCAACTTGGCGGTGCAAGCCTTTCGCCCGAGCCAGGCGCCTGTCATTATGGTCCTCTTTGGAAATGTTGGTGGGGAGAGGCCGCACGTGGAGGGCGCGTCTCCGGTATACGGGAAGGCGACATCTCTCCTCTATGTATTGAGGTTGGTGTATGTGAAGATGGACTGGGAGGCGGCGACCCAACCCTGTCTTTGTGAGACGAGTGTGTTGGTTGTTGACGTGGCCCTCCCGCCGCCCTCTGAAAGTGTTCACCATCCCCAGTGCCATGAGTTGGCTGGTAGAGGCAGACCGGAAGTCTAGCGCTCGTTTCACGATTATGCGGAGGAGAACCTCAATGTCATCCCTTGCTGTTTCCGCAGGTGGAGGTAGGAAGTCTAATAAAAATTGGACACTTCACGAATGCGTTCACCAGCCGCAAGGCGTCTTTGCATCGTTACCTGCCGCGCTTTTTGAAAACCCGGCGGAGTATGCGGCCCATCTGGTCCCCCACCTGCCGGAGCTTGGCGAGTGTTGTGTCGCAGCGTCGCTGGTTGTGTATGAAGAGTCCGATGACTCTAGCTACCTTCGATTTGTGAATGGGACCGTTTTGAAAAGAAAGATTGATTTGTGCGGAGCATGTGCGCGAGAGGCGCACATGCCCGAACTCTGATTTCTGCAGGGAGCATTGCACACCACAGTCTCGGAAATAGTGGCCCACTATGCTGGCGGCCGTTTGCAGGCTGGTCTCCATGTCCCCTAGGCGTCCTTGCGTAGCCCAGAGGGTCATGTCGGCGTACAGCGCGTGCTGGACCCCATCGACCGTACCCAGCGGGACAGGTAGACGCATCATAGAAATGTTGAATAGCAGAGGGGACAGCACCATGCCTTTTGGAGTCCCCCTTGTGCCTTGCAGGAAAGTTTCATGATCTTCGTCCTGTATGCGGATGTAGGACACTCGGTCCGTGAGAAATTGTGTCACGTAATTGAAGGTATTGGCGCCACAGTGAGCTTGACTAAAGTTTGAGGGTATGACCTCGTGAGTCATGTTGTCGAACGCTCCTTTCAGGTCGAGTGCGAGGACAATTTTTTTCGTTTTGAGGGTATGTGAAGGGGTTCAATACATCACGGCCGAGTTGGAGCAGGACTTTTTGTGCGGATCTCTGTGGACGAAGTCCGAACATGGTGTCCGCGAAGGTGTTCTGTTGTTCGAGGTAATCGGACAGCCGATCCCGCACCATCGTCTCCATCAATTTTCCCAAACACCAGGGGAGACAGATTGGGCGAAGGCTGTACATGTTATCGGTCACCCGGCCTTCGGGATGAAGGTGACAAGGGCCATCTACCAATTAATGGGGAGGGCGGTTTCCCCCGTCCAGATCACATTGATGTATTCTAGAAGGCACTGATACGCTGAATCAGGAAGGTTCACCAAAAGTTTGATGGTGACCTTGTCCTGGCCCGGCGCGGTGCCCCTCTTCACTTTGGCAAGACAGGCCCGCAGATCGTGAAGCTGGAAATGCTTGTGCAACTCCGAGCTTTTCCTGCCTGCGTAGGAGTAGGCCCATCTGCGGGCGTCCTGAGTTGTGTAAAGGTAGCAATCCCGGTGGTCCTGTTCCAACTGCGTTGTATTTCCTTGAAATGAGTGCATGGCTTTGTGTAGTTGCTACTGCGTTTCTGTGCGGGTTTATGTTAGGTTAATGAGGGCTCTGAATAGCCCCTACGTGTTGCGACTCGACATTTGCCTCGCCGCTTTGTTACAGCGGAACACTAAGTTGGAGTCAGCGAGTTGGGCCGCGTAATCTGCTGCCTGCCCGCAGAGGTCCGTAATGTGCCCTTTGAGCTTCTTGTTTTGTTTCTGGCGCTTCTAGAAACAACCAGAAACCGTGGCGCGTAAGGCCACGGCGCGCTCCCGAGAGGTGTAGAAGGTTCTTGTGCACGTCCCTGACCACCTCTGTGAGCTGTATCTGCTTTTCGTGGAAACAAAGGTGCGATATGACTGACCGAGATCAGTTTGTGTTGGCATCGGATGAGAAATTTTCGAGAAACGTGGTCCAATTGGGGATGCCTGCTTGTGTTGTGGGGAGCTTTAGGGGGCGTGTATAAACAGTGGGGTTGAGAATGCAGTGATCACTGCCGAGGGTATTCTCGGTGTTGACCCAGTATCCGTGCCTTATGTTGCGAGCGAAGGTGGGGTCCGGGCATTTGTCTCGGGTCACCGAGTTGCCTGCGCGGGCAGGAAATTTCGGGTTAGTTTGGAGGGCGAGCCCCAGTGTGGATGCCAACTCCACCAGCATACGTCCGCGCGATTCCTCCTTACGAAAGCCCCATAGCTGGCTAGGGGCATTGAAGTCGCCCATAATCAGCAGGAGGTCGCGCCCCCCTCTTTAAGTGCACGGCAAAGGAGGTTATCGAAGATCACTCGCTTCAGTTTGGGGGAGCAGTATACATTAATTACGTGCAGGGGAGGATCCGGTCGCTGAAGGGGAGGGTCCTAAGCATGTCGTACGAGTATGGTATTTGAGATCGTGGTCAATTACGGTGGCTGTGTCCGACTTGTATACGAGAGGACATTGCAAGAAGTCTTCATGGAACGTTGCGTAAGTACTCAACTTGGCCGCCGCATCTGACGCCTGGAGGGCGACCACGGCGGGCAAAGCCACGGAAGTTTCTAGGTGGAGGCTCAGGTTCGCGCGTTTCTGCCGAGCCTTGAAGCATATACAATTCCATTTCATTACGGTTACCAGTTTGTGTGTTTTCGGAGGAGGGGAACGCCTGTAGGCCGTCCTGCCATGAATACGATTGGAAGTGAGAGATGGGGGCTGATTTGACTCCGATCCAGAGCCAGCACCGGGTAGGCAGGGCGATATTTTGTTTTTGAGTTTGCGATCCCAAACTAGTCTATATATCGCAGAATTTCTTGGCCTGGACGCCACAAGACAAAGCCGCCACTCGCGCGTTGGTCTGAGTCCTTTGAGACTTCACCTCTGAACAGTTGGGTAGAGCTCCCATCTATTTCCCTTTAGCGAGGGGACGAGTAGAGAAGGAATGTTCTGAAATACCCCTACCATGTGGTAGTTATCGTAAGCTTCCTCACGTTATAGACACCGCCCGTAAATTTCAGGATCAATTTGACTGCCGGACACATTAGTATACTAGTCTGCATTCTGCTTAGTATGCGCTCGTCAGCCGTGCTGAGCAGCTTTCCGGGAGTTCGGAGCAAACGGTGGCGTTCGCAGTAGTCGTTATAGATTTCGCGGAACTACAGAAGCTTTTGCCTAACATTCTCTCAACAAGATCTAATATGAGGTGCCCGGTTGGTAAGCGCTCGGAAGGTCACGCAAGCGGTCCCATTAAATTTCAGAGTCTGGCCGAAGCTGGTTGTGTCTTGCGATCGCGCTAATGACTCAGTCTCCTTCTTGTGACTCTGCAATTGGTCGAAGTGGAAGGATACTCTCGTTTCCTCATGTGAACGCTGAGATGCCTGCCCTAAATTGAATTTGCTGAATTGGAATTCGCTATATTAGTCAGGACTTCGATAAAAGGATTGCCATTTTTATATAGATGAAATGTGATTTCCAGGAGGAATCTGCCCAACGAACTTTTGCTTCTCCTATAAGCTACTGGATCTACAATATGCTGGGATTCCGATAATATATCAGCAGAACGTGCTTTGTGACTCAAGCACAGGTGCTTTCCCTTCCATCTGCTCTGTGCCGGTGCGACCCATTCATTGTGCGCCGTGGTAGCACTCATAGGATACTCCTAGTTCTTTCATAAATCGCCACTGGATCGCTCAGGGACCCTTGGTTGTGCTGCCATTTTCTGTCACTATTTCATCGCCTAAACGCTCTTCGGTCTAGGGATGAGCAGCGCCTTTGCCGGTCACATTTACAACCAATACCTGCGGTTGAACAAATCCTCAGCCGGCAAGACTCCAAAAGCGCTTGAACATTGTCTACAATGCGCATGCAGAGGAAAGGACAAAGGGTCAAGAGTACGCTACAGGTCCCACGTCTGCCACAGAACATGACAAAAGCGACTCTCACGAATGCCGTCGAACCGCTGGCGCGCGACGGCCCTTGACGACTGCTACAGATATCGCTGCGTAGTCTTCTACACGAATGCTGCTGACGCACACCACGGCGGATGGTATACGGCCGCAGTAATCTATCAAAAGACGTACTTTCAGAGACTCACTTTCCGTGCGCCAAACTTTACACACGCGGTGGAGGCCGCCATAGCACTCGCCGCTGCTGAACCAGACTCATGGGTTATCATTACCGACTACCGGGAAGCGTGCCGCAATCTAGAACAAGGACGCATGTCTCAACGTGCAGCAAACATTTTGCACAGAACAAATCTGAAAATTGGATGTTGGGGAAAGGAAATGGCGCAGTAGCTGTCTCGCATCTTGATGGGCTCCTGAACCGCGACATAAGCGAAGGAATAAAGCAGGGGCTGAAAAATGAAAAGAAGAGGTGCCGTAGTGGAGGGCTCCGAAACAATTTTGACCAGATGGAGATCTTTGATGCGTACTGACGCCTTTCTGACCAGCCAGATTGTTTATTCGACTCTTTATCTCCACCCAAAGAAACAGGTTGTGGATGCCCTTGAAGTCATCCTTGGCAAAATTATTAAGCATCCCCTGGACCTGCCCATCACTGCTTCAAACAGCCGTCTTACGGCCCTTGGGGGAGGGGAAGGGAGTATTTTTCGGATGCTCCGGAAGGCGCGCCTTACAAATCAGTATACGCACTTGTCGCCAACAATATAGTCACCGCCTACTTGCTCGACTCCAGAGCCAACAGACCAGTCTCATTTAACGCAGGTTTCTATTCCAAGAACTGTGGAGACGCGCCCTCCATGTGCGACCTCTTCCAGCCTACATGTCACACGAAATCATATATAGTGGTCGGCGCCTGGCACAAGCGGAATTCCTAGCCCGACATTATGGCAGCAGAACAAGAATACACTACCTGGACGCAACTGGCAATCACCAAAGGGGATGGTACACGGCCTCACCTTCAGAGCCCTCATATTCCGATTCAGAATACTTAATCAGCGAGGTACGAGGAGCCTGTCGGAATGTTGAACAAGGCTGCACGCCCTTCCTAGCCAATCTAATCTACCTAAATTGCATATGAAATACAGACCCCACACTTTACCTTATTAGAGCCTCTGCTTATCAAGGGTTGCCTGGAAACGAGGCAGAAGATTCAGCCGCCCATGCGCTCTCTTGCCTGGCTGCTTTCTCCTCCCTTCTCGATTAGTTACCCGATTTTAATCCGGTCTATACCTTCAAAGACATTGCAACACACTATCAAAAGGGCGGATAAGTGGCTCCTTCTCCGCCTTCTCAGCAATACATTGCTGTGCCCGGCAGGCCTAGAAGACTTCGACCCCTCCTTTGGCGGCAGCTGTCCGATCTGCAGAGTGATGTATTCGGACACCTATCGCATGGTGTGGGCCTGCCCCTCTAACCCGGCTATTCTCCCATCCCCACCCCAAGCCAGCAGGACTAGGAGGCGTCTCTGCTCGGATGCCACGACCTACAGCCCAACAAGAGATAGTCAGGGGCGCCCGGGCGGCGTGCACCGCCACTGGGTTCCCAAACTAGGGTCCTCCACCAAGTGTTTATAAGGACCGTTCCCTTACGGGCTGACCAAGGCATACCTCCTGTCCCTGTATAACCAATAAATGTTTTCACCACCACCACCAAACGAAGGTCGCGGCCTCTTTTTTTCTTTCAAACATTACACATTTTAGATAGTCTTCATGAAACTCTATCTTCGGCGCTAAAACATCATATCAACTTCACCTCGATTAGAGCTTAACCTCAATCTATTATTATCGCCAGATGATCTGACGACACAAAAAGTCAAAAACGTGTGCGTTAAAACCATGCCGGTTTTTGAATGTGTGAGCATTACACCGCACACGCGTGCAGTACCATGGCATACGTCTCTCTTGGTGTAAAAAGTTAAATGGGCAAAAAAGAAATAAAATTGCTTAGCCCGCTCTATCTGTGTACAGGGTGTGGAAAAGGCAGATAAAAAGAAAAAAAAAGATGCTGCCACTGTCTGGAAGACCATGAAGTAGCAAGCATTAGCAGTTTGGTTTAGGCAGTGTTGTATGCGTTGCCGGAAAAAATTAAATAAATACGTTACTCGTTACTCTAAAAAAAGGAACGCGTTAGCACCCCACGCTTCCAGCAAAAAAGTTAGGGAGTTACCATTACTGTTAGCTCTCCCCCTGTCCTCCATTCCTGTCTCTACACCTCTTTCATTTCGTTTCTCCTCTCTGCCTGCTATCATTTATTTCCGCTCCCCATCTGAGGTGCTTCAGTATCGATGGCAAATCCCGCGTCTAGCAAAAATCTTTTCCTTCCATTTTAATATTATTTTAAATAAAACTTCATACTACTACTCCCGTTACCATTACGTAAATAAAAATACCGCGCGTTAAATCAAGACCATCCATTTTAATTAGTGCGTCATCGCTTTAAGAACTCACGAAAATTTTATCAAGCTCATATTTCACATAGAACTTCTCGCCCAAAAAACGATCTTACACGAAATCTTGATTTAACGAGGATACTTAGCACAAGGCGCAGGAGCTTAGCAATGATATATTTGTTTCAAGAGGCTTTGTTTTCTCCTGAAACTTCAGCAATTCCATTGCCAGATCTCTAGGCGGTCAGGAGTGCCTGATTTAGAGAGAGGAGCCATCCTGGTGGCTGGTAAAGCTCCTGACAGATTCGTTGTCGCTACTCATAGCGACCGCCGCATTCGCGGACCGGTAGGTTTTTGCTCGAGGGTTGTCAGAGCTAATAACACGTTTTCTGCTAGGGGCTTTGGTGTTGATCAGTGCTTGTAGGGTAAAAAATTGGGCGTCATGTGCGTCCATGCTCGCCCTATTTGTGCGATTTGGGCTGAGAGCTGGGAGGTGAATGTTATGAGAAGGGGGTTTATGTTGTTCATAATGTTATTCAAGAGACGTCCCTCTATTTCTTCATATGTGTTGGGAAGGGGGGTGGTTGTCGGTTGGCGAGGAGTGGGAGTGGGTGTCGCCACTGGTGGTAGCAGTGGTTTGGGGGAAGTCTCAACGTCCCGGGGCGCAGGAGGTGGGGTAGGTTGAACGTGGGGGTGGTGAGAGAAGTGCATTTGCGGACTAGCTCCGCTACCTGGGATCGTAGCTTGTCGATAGTGTGTGCCATTTTTGCGCAGTCTGAGAATTTGGGTGGAGTGCGTGTGTTTGAAGGAACAGTGGGAGAGTTCATAACGAGCTCTGCCCAGCTCACTTTTTTGTCCATGGCCTTGGCTTGACCCTGGTGTGGCCGGCTAATTTCCTTTTTTTTGCTTTGGTGCAAGGTGAGGAGGGGTTGACAGGTTGGTGGAGACGGATCTCGATCTGCTCCTACTGCTGCAGCTTTGGCTGGATGACTCGTCGTCCGTGCTGAACCAGTGCGGCGTCCGAGTTCGGGCCTGGTTGTCTTTCCTGGACCGGTGTTGTTCCTTGATGGGCGGGGTGGAGGATCGGACGGATGGTGGCTTTTTCTTGAGTGGTTTGAACCGATTGGGGCACTCCTTGCTGCCTGTTCCGTGTGTTCCTCCACACAGAGCACACTTCGGCAGGCACTGATGTCCGTCAGGAGGATTTTGGGCCCCGCATTTCCTGCAACCCGCCAGGTCTGGTGTGGGGCACACATCGGACCGATGACCCGGCTGCATGCACACATAGCAGAATTGTTGTGCTGGGCGGAATAGATGGAAATGAAACTCCGCGCTTTTGAAGTACACAACTTTAGGGGTGGTCGGGGCGTTGAAAAAGATCAGCATCGACGATGTTGTGCCCATGCGTCGTACGTCGAGTACGGTGGTCCCGCGTGAACGGATGTATAGGCCCGTCTGAAGAGCTTCCGGTGTCACGTGGTCCGGAATTCCGTGAATTACGCCCCGTCTGTCGTGCTCTGTGAAATGTATGTAGGCGTTCACGTCATGAGTGAGGTCTCCAAGGGACAGTGTCTTGATTTCTCGAAGTTCGTTGACAACTTCTGCTTGCGGAGTGCTCGCTACGAGGATATTTGATCCGTAATGGGGTCGGAGGAGGTACCTTCCTTCCACCTGCTGCGGTTCTGGACAGGCGCTGCTTACTGCTTGGGCAAGATCGAGATTTGAGAAGTTCTTTAAAGCGAGTCCTCGGCGAGGTGGAATCACGATTTTGATGTCCGTTTGCGGTAGAGGCGGGAGGCGGACTCGAAGGCCGCGTTTCTTTGGCGTAGGATGTTTGTGATCTGGTGGGGGGTTCTGGGAGTCGGTGCTGCCCTGCACTTGGCTGTTGGTTTCAGTCTGGGCTGCTTTGCGAAGCTTCGTTTCTTGATGTCTGCTCAAGGCTATCTTCCAGCCGTTAGGCAGAGGGATATTAGACGGTGGCGAGGTCGTCGGACCGCTTTCCGTTCGGTCTTGAGAGTCGGTTAAGTCCATGTCGGAATCCAAGCCTTCATTTGTTGTGGGTAGTAGGGACGCCTCCGAGCTCATTTTCAGCGCCGCGCAGCGTGGCGCGGGGCGAGGCATTGGCTGGAGGACCGCCCTTGTTGTGCTAGGCACAACGCGAGGCCTAGCGTTCCGCGCCTGGCTCGGAGCGTTAGTCTTTTTCGGGCAAAAGTGGTCGGAATTGCACAGAAAATGGTGGGAACGGGTGCCGAACACCTTCACTGACCGATTATGGGTGGTATCAGTCCATTTCAGGTCGAAAATTCACCGTCCCAAGTAAAAATCCACGGAGCCGAGGTGACGTGCGTCCGCTCACGGCGTTCATTCGTTGGCTCTCCCCCCGGAACTCTCGAGCATCACAACTCGAACTAAATTACGCCGGTACGATATACCTATATATCCCTCTCGGGCAGGCGTCAAAGACGGGCCGCTTAGTCCCGACATTGGTGTAAAAAGTGTGGGCCAACCGTCTGCCGCAGAATGTTCCGGATGGCGTCATACGATTCAACGAATCGTGCAGCATAATCCTACTGGTTAACTTAGAGCCTAGTTCACGGCAGGGATTCGAACCGGCGACCTATGTACCCTAGTTCCACGTGTTTAGGAATGTTCAAATGAACATTATAGCTCAACCGTTTCTGGAAGAGTGTTCGAGGTCCCAGAATAAATTTGAAGTGCTCCTTACCTCACACTCTAGGATATAAGAATAAACACTACGCTGAACCAGAAAGGAATAAAAATGTAATATTCAATCAACTAAATGAAGAACCTGTAGTCTCAGCGAATACATATACTAAAAATTTACACTGCGATTACCTTGAACTGCCCGTACAATACGGCGTCCAACTGCCGGCCATTGGACTGTTTTATTTATCGTCTTTACCAATTTACAAAAAACGTTACTTCTCTGCAAGATTCTGAGCAGCTTATTCTTTTATACACCATTTAAATATTTAGCCTTACCGTTGAATTTGCTATATATAATATCTCATCTTTATGAAATATTCTCCAATAAAATATCACCCATACGTAAATCAAGACTATGAAAATTTCACTTGAGTTAGGCAAGCTTTTTGCGATCACGTACTTTTTGTTGCAGCGTTTAGAAAAAAAAATATTTGACACATCAATATGTTACCGCGTTGGCCCTTTCCTGGCTTTCCCTGACCTTTAAAGCACTGATTACCAGAATCATCTGCCGTTCGCTTCTCGCAGTCACTTTCGGCCATGTTCAAGAGCCCCGTTTCCTCGCGTATGAAACAGGAACCTTAGGCAACCCGCGCCACCACTGCACCTGAAGCCGGCGCCCTCTTCTTGCTTCTGCTGTTCGCAACCTTTCTCCGCTAAACAGAAGAAGCCCGTGCTGTGCACATGTTCTGCGTGTCAAGAGTTCCGCAGAACCACTCGTCCACTTCGTCTGCGGCGTCTGGAGAGCCAGGCGGACGTCGCCAACGCGGTGGACGACATGACAGAGGCCGCCAGCAAGGACACGAACCAACCGACCTCCGGGCAGAGCGTCGTATAAGAGGTCACCCTCTTGTACCCCACCTGCTGGACAAACTTCCCGTGATCAGTATACCCTCCGCAAGCGAGTATAGTGTGACCCGGCAGTGCCTATGCCACACATTTCTCAGCATGAACATAGTTTGACTTGACCAAGGTGATAGATTGACCACGCGGAGTCAGAACTTGTGGATCGATGTACACGGCTCAGTTCCGATCTTCACTGAAGGACAAGCGAGGCTGCGAAGGCTATACAGTGTACGCAGCAGCCTTAAGTTCATCGCGAGCAAGTTTCCATGAAACGATTGAGAAACCACAGTTACGTTGAAAGAAGACAGCAAGTTGGCTGAGGCGGTCCTTCGCCAGCTTGATAACGCCCTCAAAAGCAGGGAGACAGCCCTCTCAGATGAAACAGTTGAAAACTGAAATGGGTGGAAACTACTCATAGTACGGCATGAAATATCTCTAAATGCGGAATAGTTTCGTCAAAGACAGACACACCTTTTCATCTTGTGGATGGTAGCAAGGTACGCCCCTCTGTTTGCAAACTACGTGCTCGTCTCTAACTACTACGGTGTAACAAATTACGACGTTAATAAATACCGTCATGGAAGCAGGTGCTTCGACCCCGCCTAAAACTTCGTCGGAGACTACCTTATGACACTGTACAATGAGCGGGTCTTGAGGATTGTTCGTGGATTTTTTACTCCCAGCCGCTGACAGGCTGGCCCTCCAGGGCCTAGCAAAACAAGTGTAAAAGAGGGACCCACTGGGCCACTGTTATAGGCGATGAAGAGGGCTCTACCCCCCACCTGTAATTTCAATGGTCAATAAAGTTTACACCACCACTGACGCCGACGACGAAGCCGGCTTTTCTACGGCACGAGCACCTTAACGCTATCGTTAACAAGGGTTCATTTTAATTTAAGTTGCATTGTACAGCGACAAAAATGCCGCTATAGAGTAAAGTTTTTCTTCTTCAAATACAAGCGAAAATATTCAACCTGCGTAAGGAGAAGGACAATTTTGGGTCCATGAAGTGCAAACAGACAGTTAAACAGGTTATTTGCTTTTGCTCTCCCAGCTGACTAAAAATGCCTGCCTTGTTTAATGAAATATTCTGCCAACAAAGCCATCGCGTTCCAAGAAAATCTGAAATAAACTTTTCGTTTCTTTTACAATTTTGGAGCATGTGCCTCTTCAATCTCTCAAGAAATATAATATCCTTGCCAGTTTTCCGGCGACGCACTTCTATCTTGCATAAGCGCTTTACTGAACCGAAAAAGTACAGGCATGGGATTGCCGTCTCCACTTTATCTAAACACAAAAACTAGGTGTTAGTATCAAGAAAAACGATCTTCCGTCGATTCTAACCCCGCTTCTTATGCTGTAAGAAATATATGAAAAAAATCACTAAACAATTATACGAACTGATGCAGCGAACCTGCCACAACAGGGGCTTTTGATTTTCGATTTGCACCCTACGCCTTCCTAATGAATTGCTGAATCTGACATCGCCGTCACTTTTCGTTTCCTATCCTACACAAGCTTCTGGTCATCATTGTCATCATCAGCCTGACTACGCTCACTGGAGGGGAAAGGCCTCTCCCACATCTCTCCAATTAACCCTGTCCTCTGCAAGCTACGGCTACCCTATCCCCGAAGACTTGATATATCATCTCATCCGCCCACCTGACTTTCTGCTCCCCCCTGCTACGCTTCCCTTATCTTGGAATCCACTCCTTTACCAGCGGTTATCTTGCCTTTGCATTACATGCTCAGCCCAAGCCCATGTCTTCCTCTTTATGTCGACTAGGACGTCATTAACGCGCGTTTGCTCCCTCACCTTCTAAGCCTTCCTTTGCTCTCTTAACGTTACACCTATCATTTTTGTTTCCATGGCTCGCTACGTTGTCCTTAACTTAAGCTGAACCCTTTTCATTATCCTCCACCTTTTTGCCCCAAGGGTAAGTACTGGTGAGATACAGCTGTTATACACTGTTCTTCTGGTGGCTGGAGACTTCTGAAGTGTCCAGATAGGGTAGAAACCTTCTGGATGGTGGACGCCGGCGGAGAGTGGCCGTGGGTATGTAGTGGGCTCCTCTCAAGGGCTTGTAGTGAGTGAATCCATCTGGTGGGTGGAAATGGGTTTCGTTCCACTACTGCGTGGGCTTCTGGATGGTGAGAAGGGTGGAGTCCTTCTGGAAGGTCGAACGGGGCGAAGAGTGGAGGTTGTGCGCGTGCACAGGGGCTCCTCTCATGGGCTTTTGGTGCGGTGACACTTTTTCACGGTGCAGGTTGGTGCTGGGTTGCGCTCCTGGGGAATGAAAGTGAGTAAAATGATGCATTTGGTCTAGTGGGTGAGGGCTGGGTTGGTTTATGGATTCTGAAGGGTGGAGATTGGTGATGACTGGGTGCGAGTGGGTGTGTGGGTGTGTGGGTGTGTAGTAGGCTTCTTTCTTTGGTGTGTTGCGTGAAGGTATTCTGTAGTGTGGCCGAGTGTGGAGAGTAGAGCTGGGAGGGGCTGCTGTAGGGCAGAAGCTTAACTCCTTTGCTGTCACAAGCCGACTCTTGGATTATGCGGAATGGCACTGCTACTGCTGTCGCAGTAAAAGCATATACCATGACGCTTTGTGCCGTTGTCTTAAATTTTTTTTGCACGTCATAGGCGTAAAACTAGGGCGAAAATACATAACATGAACTCACGTGCTAGTTTCAGAGCCAAGAAGAATTCCGTACAATTCGTATGTTCTACTGTTTTAAGTTGGAACAAGTGAAAAATATCCGAAGCATCCGAAATGCCATCACGTGACAAAATACTAATTGAACATTATTCACCCAACATTTCCGCAACTCGGCTTCTGAGATGAGGGTAGCTACGCACGTAATGTTAGCGCATTAACTTCATCACTTGAAACCGTCATCGGAAAACGTGAGTTTTCAACTCAGGGCCGTTTAATTCTGGTCAGGCGTCCCACGCAGCTAAACACATTCCTCTTCAAAATTCTTTTCAAGCCACTGACAAGCCGCTCTTCCTCGTTGTTGAACAGCTGTTTGGATACGTAGCGAAGCGACTTGTCCTCTTCTCCGCTGAAAGACCTCGCTTCGAAGGTGGGCAGCCCAAGGTTCGTGAGCGTGACTTCGTCAGCGCAGAGCCGAACTCTACCGTCCCGGCGGTTACGGCGGACAACGAATCGAACGGTGAGGTCGGTTCCTTTCACGACTGTATCGAATTCTCCGCCTACTTCTGCGAAAAGAGAAAGTAAAAATTTGTAGGGCTGGGCTTATCGGCTTAGCGCATGAATCAGCGAAAGCTGTTATAGCTTTGGTTTAGCTATAGCCCGTGGGAGAACCCTCATGTTGCGCGTTAGTCCGCCCTCTTCCTTCCACGGTACCCACCCTCTAGGTTCTTACCGTGGCAGCTACCTTCCGGCTGCGCATTCCTCCGCCATGACCTAGCAACCTGCCCACCGTGGCAAGCAGCAGTGAAATCATTTCGCTGAGTAATGTCTTACGCTTGACGCTGTAGGTTAGACGCACTAATGCAGGGCCATATGGTTAAGCAAACCCTATATCAGCTTTCACTGCAAAAATTTACAGAAGCTACTGCCAACTGCTTACGTGCTGTGAATGCGAAAGCATTCATTTGTCGTCGTGGGCTACTAGCTATGTTTACTAGTTAGTACTAGTTATTAAGTAGTACTAATGCCTCAAAGGCCTTTAGCTTGAAGACCTTTGTGGTATAGGCCTTTATGTTGAACGCCTTGAGGTCAAAGGCATTTCGGGTGAAGGAATTTATGCCAAAGACCTTTAGGGTAACGGCCTTAAGGTTGAAGACATTTACAGTAAACTCCTTTAGGCTTTACCATACCCTAATGCGTGTCTTTATCCTAAAGGCTTTAACCATATAGACGAACTAAACACTATTTGGTGCCTATGTACACGTCGAGTCCACTATTGACTCTTTACGGTTGCTATGGCAGCTGTGCTGATAATGCCTGTGTATTTTTGATAACCATTTCGTCTGGACGACATTGCAGGGTTTCACTGCCAATGGAACGTATGATATTTTGGAATCAAATAATCACAGGGTGGTTACGAGTTTGCAACGCGAAAAGCTCAGCGTTAGCAGGCTTGTGATCGCGAAAAAATACAGAAATACTAGAGTTGACGTATCAGGATTTTCTGGTAATGTGATCACTAATTTGGAAAAATAGGGGTTTTGAGATAACGAGATTTTTGCGGCATAGTGGCACCAGTGTTGTCGTACATCATAAAATTGGACGAATCTTGCTAACTAGTAAAGTAATTACCTAAACGTTTTAAAAATGAAACATAGGCTCCTGATTGCAATTAGGAATTGGTAGCTGGCCGTTAATAACCGCATAAAACTTCGAAAGCACGATTACCCTCGGCGCTGTGCCTCGACAAAATTTGGCTATTTCGACTAGTTACGCGCAATGGAGGGGTTGCTTTGCCTGCATGCTTCTCTAAATTGTATTTTGGCATGATGAAGACAAAACTAGTCAAGCCACAGCAGCAAGGGCAATGGCGTTTTTGAAATTCTAAAAACTTGCATGCCTAATACTAACGGCCGGCTACAAATCACTATTTTTTATCAGTTACCTATTGGTAATAGTTAGAGTTGACTATTAGAATTTAGTTGACGACATTTAACATAATTCGTCTGTTTTTTTATGTCCGCCAACACTGGTATGACTATGCCGCAAAAATCTTCTCTTTACCTCAAAAATTACTGATCACCTTCCCTGAAACACCAGAGAGTGTATGCCCTAACCACTATGTCAACGCAGGAATGGCCTAGTGGTTTGGTCATCCGCCTCGTATTAAGAAGGTGAGTGAAGTCTGGGCTCGTATGTCTGATGTGCACTGTTACCGGCGGCTGCCCGAAGGTTCTGTACCGCCCGTGGGTGGCCGGCGGCGGGCTAGAGCAGGTCGAAGGCGCAAAACTCGGAAATGAGAATAAGAGCAGCTAATTCTTAACTACTAAGCCACCAGAGCGGGATCCTTATATGCGGGAGCTCCTGGGCTCGTAGGTGAATGTTGAATTTTTTTTACCGACGGTAATTTGCATCCTCCGGGCCCGGCAGGCTAGCGGACACGCCGCCGACGCCATCTCTTTTAGGAACGAGCTAAGAGCCAACGCTGTAAAAACTTGAAAGTGCGCAGAACACTTTGGTTCATCTCGATGGCCAAAGCACGTGTATTTTTCATCCGCTCTAGCCTCTTTCACCTCAAAACTGGCACCGAATACATCGTGTATGAAGTGTAATAAGTTATGGTGGACGTTGTACACTATTACTAATTTATTTGATACGTAATAAATTATTACTCCTAGTCGCTGTCCATTTCGTTGGTTAAAAATTATTTCTTCAACACCTGGAACATTTTCATTATTTATTATATGCCTTGAGTCTGACATTTGTTTCCTCTTCTCTCTGCTAAAGAAAATTTCAGTACCCTATTCCACCTCATACGAAATGACAAACACACATTTTCCGTAAGAAGGGAGGTCTAAAAATTAGAACGGCCAGTTGGTAAAAGCTCAACAGTCTTTAAACGCAAGGTGGGCAGAAAAGTGGCCGACGCCAGCGCTTGTGCTGCCCATTCTTTTTTTGGCTTGCGCTTAACCGTTACAAAATGGTCTATAGACAGTCTGTAGACATTTTATTGCCTCTATTGTTTTGTTATAGATATCTATTTTTGTCTATTAATAGTCTATAGACTGCGTATAGACAAAAATCTACTAAAAGTGTATGGCCATAAATCTATAGATTGTCTGTAGACTGTCTATAGGATTTGTCTTGCCTATAAACTGTTCCCTGCGCATTGCCTATAGAAAGTCTACAGATGTTTGACAGAAGTTTGACAGATGTTTGACAGAAGGACAGTCTATAGACTGTCTAAAGAATTTTTTTAAGGGAAAGGCAGCACTGTAGCAAAATAAAGAAAGACGGGCGCTGTCAATTTAAAATGGAAGGAAATTTTCACTACGCACAACCAGCTCGCCCAAATGCAACGATGTCAATTCAAATCATAGAGATGCAGCTACAGAGCAGCCCATGTCCAACATTCTTGGACAAAGGTTTTGAATATTGGAAGGCTGTAAGGTACTGTTATAGCAATATTGAAGGCAATGGTCCATTTTTCCTCAAGATCAAAATCTTTCTTTTTTAGTGTTTCCATAGGTCGAATCAAGCCGTTAAGAATGCCATAGAAAACCAACGGGGAACGCATTTGACGATAGCAATAACATTAATAGCAAAACTTTAAAGCCTGCCTACAGAAGATTCGTGTGTATATTGACTTTTACAGTGAAATCTTACAACATATGAAAAAATTGCGACGTTCAAAAATGCTTTTGTCCAGAATTGCTGGGTATGCTATTGAAAAATGTAGGTGTTTCAGTAGGTTCGGGATATAGTATTATGGAACGTTTGGTTTAGTTTTCTATAGTTAACGTCCCGAAGCGGCTCGGGCTATGAGGAAAGCCGTAATAGAAAATTTCGGCCACTTGGGTTTCTTTAAGGAGCACTGGTATTGAACAGCACACGGGGCCCTAGCATGTCGCCTCCATTGAAACGCGAAAGACATGAATTCGACCCGGCTGCGGTGTTAACCCTATAAACCAAACCAAACGTTCAGTAATCCTGTTTGGTGAACCGATTCAAAAATATATACATTTTTCAATTCTACGGTTACTATAGAGTGATTACCTGCGTTGCCATCACTACCATGGCGTGCGCCGAGCTTCCACCAGAGGGTCGACAGCACGGTGGAGAGAGTGTACCTGGCTTCGACCGTATCCTCTTGGCCCCGGAAGTAGCGTTTGAAGCCCTTGGCATCGTGCCGCCCCAACTGGGTTACATTCAACTTCCAGGCCGTGGTGTTGGCGTAGTCATACCCGCTGACCCTGCCGCTCATGCCGGGAAGCGGGATCTTTCCTGGCGATTGATTTCTGATCATCTCGAGCAAATCCGTCACGGTCAAGTCGCCGACTGGTGGCCAGTCTGGGAACGGAGGACAGCCATCATCAAACTCATCAGCATACGATTGAGCTGATCGTAGAAGAAAGCGCTCACTTTGCGACCTCAAATCGCTATTTAAACTCAGGTTCATGAAGCTCGGATCCATTCTCTCACTCTAAGAGATTGATCACTGGCTATAAGCCCTGCTCAAACGCGTCCTGCCTAAGACCTGCATGTTTTTTGTTGTTTTCTTGTGTGCTTCAACTTTCGCGCTGGTTTTCCGAAATCCATTCCTGCTCAAGAAAATTGGGTGACCTTAGTTTCAGCTAGGATACCGACAACCGCTTGCTGTCGAAGTAGTGATTTTATCCTTCCGACTGTGGATGTTACAATTAGCCTTTTCCTTTCCCTCGCTCGCGGTGTTTTTCCTAGCCTAGCCGCTTTCGATATTTCAAATCGATCTATGAAAGAGCTGAATAGATTTTCGTGTCGCAGGCAATCGTTTATTCCCTAGCACATCGAAATGGCAAGTACGGTGTTGGTACAATCACGGCACTAATAAATACATAAGCGCTTAGATTTCATTAATATTAATGAAATCTAAGCGCTTATGTATTTATTAGTAAAAGAGAAACGTAACTGACCACCAAAAAGTACGAGAAAACCTAAAAACTTAAACATAACTTGCTTGGTACACTGCAAAAGTTAATAAATAGCATACATCTGATAGGACAAATCTACGAAAGCAGCTGAATTTGCCCTGAATTATTACTTTCATGGTTTTACTCGAATGACAGCTTTTTACCGTAAGCCAGTGCTTCACACAATCGATAGAAGTTTTTTGAAGGGAACAGGTGGAGGTGGTGAGAGGGTGTGTTTCTGGAGGTTGGCGGTGGAAGTGTGGGTAGCCTCCTCGGTGCGGAGGTAGGTGGAACTTCTGGGGGGAATCTGGCTTTCACACTGCGTCTTCGAATTTGGTTTCGCCGTCGTTTAGACAACAGGGAAAGGTGGGCTAGTTGGTGGTTCGTACTTTTATGCTTACAGTAACATTGAGAACGACGTGGGACGACGAGAGAAACAGACAGTGACCGAGGGCAGAACTTCAACTGAGTTTTACTTCGGAGACAAATCACATTTTTACGTTCGTCGTAATCACACCTGGAAAATAAAAAAAAATAAAAAAAGAATGATGGTCGATTTGCGCAGTTAGGCCAGATGCGAACTAGGTGTGCTAGCTGTTCGGTTTTCACTTCGGTTCCGGTGTTCAGATACAGTGTTTTCTTTTTTTTATCGCGAAATTTATTGTCCCAGGGCATCAATGATGGGTGAAGGTGTGGTGAATAATCTAAATGAATGGAAAAAGGTTACCGGATCTGATGAAGTCCAGTAAAGAACGATGGTACGGTCCCGGCGTCCAGGCAATGTATGAAGCAGGGTTGCTTGGTGAGAGACCTGCTACCATCAGGTGTCGGATCCTTGTAGGTTTGAGAGCTGGGCAGTCCCACAGTAAGTGATGTATGTCGGCTTCAATGTCCTTGTGTTTACATATCGGACACCCTGGCCGAGAAAACAAATCTCGGTACTGATGCCACTTCCTAGTGACGGCTGATGTGAGCGCAACCTCGACCCGGATCCTCCTAAGCGCAACCTCCTCTTCACGGGTAAGACCGCGGCGGAAGGTTACCGCACACGGAGGGATGAGAGCACGTGTGCGGCGCCGGAGGAGTTCCTTTCTTGATGAAAGGAGGGTAAAATTGTCCAAATGAAGGAGCCGAGGCGGTGATGAGTTTGAATTCGTAAGGCGGGTCGCTAAATCTGCCTGCCTTTGATAGGTCAGCAGATCCCGTGGGACCCACTCAATACGTACTGGCTGCGGGATGCGTGCCGCGAGCCGGTGGATGTCCTGACATAACGTGGAACAGCGGCTAACATGTTGTAGCAACCGGACAACTTGAAGGGCGTCAGTGCGGATGACTACGCGGGCCGCAGGGAGCATAGTTAAGTCGACCACAGAGCAGAGTGCTTCTTGAACTGCAACGAGCTCAGCACAAAAGGACGAAGGGGGTTCCGTAAGCTGAAGCCAAGAGGTTTGATTCAGGGCAGGTCTGCACGGGCAGTAGATAGCTGTTGTTGCTCTGCAGTTTTGTATGCTTGCGTCTACGTAGACAACAATGGATCCTTCAGGCAGGCAAGCATCTTGCTCCTCAAACTTTGTTCCTCAAATTTTTGTTCCTCAAATGGTGGTATCGCCGAGAGGCTGTTCATTGCTTCGCCAGATACAGTGTTCATGGATGGCAGTTGTTCGGACAGGGTAATGGGTTAATCTGCAATATATGCGCTATTGGTCAATCTCACTCATAGATCCCTGGGAGTCTTCCTACCATTCCTGGCGCAGTGGTGCAGCGGTCAAACGAGTTGTCACTGCCCTTCTGTGAACAGGTGCTGCCATCGGTGGGACTTGGGTTACTTGGGTTGAGGTGCGACCCAGGTTGCTCTGCCCGAGCAGCCGTTCACAATTAATTGAGCTGCCGCCTGGAACGGTAGGCAGATGACTTGCCTGCCACAAAACTGTCTTCAGACAAACACACAGTGGCTAAATGCGGGGTATAGCCACTGTTAGTGCTAGCGCATGCACTAAAACTGTCATGCTGGCGTGTGTGGCACACACTTCTATCTAGGTTTAACCAGCAGGATAGTTTTTGTGGTGATTGTTTGTTAGTTTTCACTTCTGATTACGACGAATGTGTAAACGTTACGTGTCTCTGAAATAAATCTCAGTTGAGGTTCCGCGATCCGTCCTGCCTGTTTCTTCCGTCGTTCCATGTTCACGCGCTTACAATATGCATACAAGTTCGCCGTCACAATCTCGTTCCGTCACTGCATGTGCCTGTAGTGTGCGCAGACCTTGTGAAAAGATTAGAAGGTGGCGGTGGGTGAATGAGCAGACCCCTATCTAAGGATCTAGGAGTGCGCGATGCGAAGGTGATTACTGTTTCTGCCGGGTGCTGGCTTCGGTCTCCGAACCCAGGCAAACGCCATCATTTTTGTATGGCGACATTGGTACTGCTTATGCAATAAAAAAAGCAAACATAAAGGGTCATTTTTGTAAAAAGACTGAGAAATCTTTCTCATACACAGATAAAACGTATTCCATCAGAAACTAAATTCAATATCTTAGTACTACACAGCTATGACAACACAACGGGAAAAGATCTTCTGGTTTGTGCTCGAAAATGTATTGTTCGTTTAGAAAACAAATTCGATAAGTAATACTGTAGGAGCGCAAAAATTATAACAGAAATGTTATAAAAAAAAAGCAACAAAGCTTTGACAAACTTTGCGCTAGAGATATGAAGACCGCATTTTTGTTCCATAAAAATAGCCAGATGCCAGCTCAAACTACACCATTTATTATTGGGTCCTGAAAAATAAAATAGAATAGCAACAACCACTTCTAACTCAACTGTGAAGTATATTTTATGTATAAGTAAACTATATCCAGTATTACCCAATAAACGCTAGAAGTCCCAGACGGGAGCCGCAGGTTTACATTCAAGCAGTGCGAAGCTCGCCACGTGATTCATGCTATTCCTGCAAATGTCGCACCAGGCCTTGTGCATACACTATCCTTTTTTACTAGTTTTATTCGCGAGCTTGGCTATTTTCAAAAAGTATGGGGTCTTTAAGAAGTCACAGTAACACCAAACATAACGTTAATGAAAGAAACTTGTAAACAAGTTGAGTTCAGTGACTGTCAGCTTCTCTTTTTTAGGAGAGCAACAAAAACTGCAGCTAAACAGGACAGTACATCTATTAACGCAGCAGCCTACCTCAAATAAATCAACACGGGTTAACTTACGGCCCGTTTGGTATTTCGAAAAAATTAGAACAAAACAATAATTCTACGCGATAGCTTGGACAAAGAAAACCGCAATCATATCACTACACTTCAAAGTATCTTCAAGTATGTTAAGTCAGAATCTGTAACCATCTTAACACTGTGGATGTTACAATTAGCCTTTTCCTTTCCCTCGCTCGCGGTGTTTTTCCTAGCCTAGCCGCTTTCGATATTTCAAATCGATCTATGAAAGAGCTGAATAGATTTTCGTGTCGCAGGCAATCGTTTATTCCCTAGCACATCGAAATGGCAAGTACGGTGTTGGTACAATCACGGCACTAATATATACATAAGCGCTTAGATTTCATTAATATTAATGAAATCTAAGCGCTTATGTATTTATTAGTAAAAGAGAAACGTAACTGACCACCAAAAAGTACGAGAAAACCCAAAAACTTAAACATAACTTGCTTGGTACACTGCAAAAGTTAATAAATAGCATACATCTGATAGGACAAATCTACGAAAGCAGCTGAATTTGCCCTGAATTATTACTTTCATGGTTTTACTCGAATTAGAGCTTTTTACCGTAAGCCAGTGCTTCACACAATCGATAGAAGTTTTTTGAAGGGAACAGGTGGAGGTGGTGAGAGGGTGTGTTTCTGGAGGTTGGCGGTGGAAGTGTGGGTAGCCTCCTCGGTGCGGAGGTAGGTGGAACTTCTGGGGGGAATCTGGCTTTCACACTGCGTCTTCGAATTAGGTTTCGCCGTCGTTTAGACAACAGGGAAAGGTGGGCTAGTTGGTGGTTCGTGCTTGTATGCTTATAGTAACAGTGACAACGAGGTGGGACGACGAGAGAAACAGTGACCGAGGGCGGAACTTCAACTGAGTTTTAACAGGTTTCCTTTCCGGCTGCATTTGTATCTGTAACTTGAAAGAGAAACACGATGAGAAGGTCGTAGTGGATTGAAAAGACTGCCATTGTTGATTGCTTGAAACGAGCAATGTCGAATTCCCTGCTGATGCGTGTTAATTTATTTTCTCGCAAAACTAAATTTGCAAATACACAGCAGCGCGATTAGAGCAGGAGAGGAAATGTATTGAGGATGATTAAACAATGGCACAAGTTGTTGCACCATGATTGCAATACCTCGTTCCTGATTCACAGATTATACAGGGTTCTGAACATTTGAAAGGCCTGCGCAGAGCACACAGACACTAACGTGCGCGAGGAAATTAACAACTGCTACAGAAGCCGTCAAACCCTGAACACGATACGGTCCACGTTACTGCATGAAGCGCTCGATGGTGCACTGGCACTCGAACCGAACATAGATAATTTTTTTTCAAAGTTTTCTCAGTAATTGGCTCACATTGCGTAAAATATTCAGCACCTCGCGTCCGCTCTTAATCATTAATTTAATCTTTGCACATCAAGAGGCATTTATCACAAATATAGCGAAATATTACAAGATTAACGTGGACAAACTGGAAACAAGACACTAAAATCATAAATAAAATGAAATGAATATTGGTTTTTGTGGGAAATAAACGGCCTAGTATGTGTCTCACGTACCAGCGGTCACCTGAACCGCGCTGTAAGGGAAGGCATAAAGAAGGGACTAAGAGAAGAAAGGAAGAAAGAGGTGCCGTAGTGGAGGGCTCCGGAATAATTTCGACCACCTGGGGATCTTTAACGTGCACTGACATTGCACAGCACACGGGCGCCTTAGCGTTTCGCTTCTCGAAAAAATTACTGTGGATTAGCACAGCTAATCCAGGATATACCAAGCGAAAGCGAGATTGAGGTCTCCAGTGGCCCACGGAGCCGGTTGTCCGCCTTACCTTTCCTGAAAATGAACGCTCTTTGCAAAGTCAACGCCAATGAACTCTATGAACGCCGTTGGCTCACTTGTTTTGTTTGGCTTTTGAGGAAATGAAATGGCACAGTAACCGACTCACATAACTCGGTGGACACCCGAACCGCGCCGTAAAAAAGGGATAAAGGAGGGAGAGAAAGAGGGAAGCGAAAACTGAAAATCGATGTTGGATTTTGAGGAAAGGCGCGGCGCTGCGAAGCGGCGGAACACCTGTAGCTCGGTGCTACTGGTGGCGCATGCGCACTAGTGACTAGGGAGCGAGAGAGAGAAACTGCGCCGTGCGTGACGTCACTCGTGCTCCGACATACGCCGGCTCGTGCGAAGCGTGGTGTTGACTAGCGCAGTGAAGCTTTTCGCTTCAAAACAATAATAATAATAATTGGTTTTTGGTGGAAAGGAAATGGCGCAGTATCTGTCTCATATATCGTTGGACACCTGAACCGCGCCGTAAGGGAAGGGATAAAGGAGGGAGTGAAAGAAGAGAGGAACAAATAGGTCTGTAGTGGAGGGCTCCGGAATAATTTCGACCACCTGGGGATCTTTAACGTGCAATGACATCGCACAGCACACGGGCGCCTTAACGTTTTTCCTCCATAAAAACGCAGCCGCCGCTGTTGGGTTCGAACCCGGGAACTCCGTATCAGTAGTCGAGCGCAGTGAAGGTTTTCCCTTCAAAACAGCGGCCACGGTCTGGTTCGAACCCGGGAACTCCGGATCAGTAGCCGAGCACGCTAACCACTGTGCCACCGCCGCGGGAAAAAAATCAAAATTACTTTTTTGGGGGCCCCGCCGCGGTGGCTCAGTGGTTAGGGCGCTCGACTACTGATCCGAAGTTCCCGGGTTCGAACCCGACCGCGGCGGCTGCGTTTTTATGGAGGAAAAACGCTAAGGCGCCCGTGTGCTGTGCGATGTCAGTGCACGTTAAAGATCCCCAGGTGGTCGAAATTATTCCGGAGCCCTCCACTACGGTACCTAATTCTTCCTTTCTTCTTTCACTCCCTCTCTTATCCCTTCCCTTACGGCGCGGTTCAGGTGTCCAGCGATATATGAGACAGATACTGCGCCATTTCCTTTCCACCAAAAACCAATTATTATTATTATTACTTTTTTTGGGGGAAAGAAAATAGCGCAGTATGTGTCTCGCATATCGGCTGACACCTAAACCGTGCCAGTGCCGTAAGGGAAGGAATAAAGGAGGGACTGAGAGAATAAAGTAAGAAAGAGGTGCCGTAGTGGAGGGCTCCAGAATGATGTAGACCACCTGGGGACGTTTAACGTCAGTGCATGTTAAAGATCCCCAGGTGGTCTAAATTGTTCGGGAGCCCTCCACCATGGCACTTCTTTGTTCCTTTCTTCTCTCGGTCCCTCTTTTATCCCTTCCATTTCAGCGCGGTTGAGGTGTCGGCCACTACGTGAGGTAGATACTGTGTCATTTCCTTTCCCCATGCCCCGATTAGTATTTAGGTGCGGGCTAGTTGGTGTATAATCATGAAAGTAGAATATCTCTTACGGGTCCAATTGGACTTATTTTTGGAAATGTGGCGGAGAGTTTGAAGGATGCTTCACTTCCGCCACCGGTTGCCCCGTTATTGCACTGCCTCTGGGATCGGCTTGCCTTTAACGCGTCTTTACTCTCCTGTTTTTCTATCCCATCTTTCAACTCTCCTACTATCTGCACGTGGTAGCGATTGTGGCTCGGCTTGAGCCAGTAGGCAGGCCTGTGCACTTTCCTTTTCTTTCTTCCTGGCAACAACTTCTCTCTCTCTCTCTAATTATGAAAAGTGGCAGAGTGAAGCAAGAAGGACGAGAGACACGAGAACACAAGACAAGCGCTTGTCCTGTGTTCTCGCGTCTCTCGTCCTTGTTGCTTTGCGCTGCCGATTTCCATGAGGAAAAGCGCTGCCGCTCCTTCTCAGAGTACATCTCAACTGCGCTGCGAGAATTGGTTTGAGGAAAGGAGAAGCAAGTCTCACGTTTTGAGGGTGGTGGCGAAAGACATTTATTGCCTCGAAGAGAGTACATACAGGGAGGTATGATCGGACCGCTTGTTAAGTGGCCGGCCCTCACAGACTAGGCGGGGTTCCTGGTACGGGACACCAGTGGCGTCGGCCGCTGCCCGGATGCGCTCAACCAGGGCCGTTTGGGCCTGCAGGTCAGAGCAGCCGAGCATGGTCGCCTCCCAGTCCTCCAGGGTGGGGTGGAGTGATGGGGATATTGAATAACTTTATCATTGACGGACCCCTTATAGCCGAATTTTTTAGTGGTGGGTTGCCTCCTGGTCGTGGGTGGTGGCCGGCTGCCCGTGTCAGACGGCGACCTTCTCCACCCACTACACTAGGCTCAGTTGCGAGGTCCGGTCGGAGCAAGAGACCACGACCTCCAACCCTCCGTGTCCGCGAGGGACCATTGGGCTGGTGGATGTATGGAGGGACCATTGTCGGCATATGAACATAATGTGGCCGAATGTGGCTCTCGGGACCCCACAGAGGGAACACTAAGGGGTGTGAGCAGAAGCGAAGACTAGCGTAAGTAGCGCTGGGAGGCAATGCTGCGAGCCTGGAGAGAGAACGAGTCCACACTGATTGAAGAACTTTATTGTTGCAAAAGGATTCTCCTGGCAAAAGTGGGGCCCCCACCGGGAGGAAGAAGAGGAAATACTTTTTAAAAAAGAAGGGTTGTGCGAGCTTATGAGTGGGTTCCTCATTTCAGGGCATCACTGGCTTAAGCTACCCAGCGGACATGTTCTTTGAAGGCCCGTTGGTCCTACAGGTCATCGCTCTTCTGCAGCACGTCCCACCACTGAAAAGCCGTGTTTTTCGTCTGTAGTGTGTTTGGCTTGGCCCCACATTCTTACACAATGTGAAGAGCATAGTGCGGGCCTGGCACAAGATGCATCTGTAGGTGTATAATGCTCGGAGCATGAGATGTAGTGTATGGAGAGTATGGAGGTTTGGAGTTGTGTTCGTCTGTACCTGACGCAAGAGACAGCATATCGGGTGCCTAATTTCCTGGTGGAGAAAGTGTCTCTTCTGAAGACGCTCTAACTCGAGGCGTGCGTTATACCTGGAAGGCAGAGGGGTAAAATCGGGCACAGTGTATGACCCTGCTCAGTTGATAATGCTGTCGCGACTTGGTAGCATGTCCGTCTTTCCGGAGGGGAACGCTACCGCGTGCAGGTTTGAACGAAACCGGAGAGATCAGACAAAACAAAACGAAGCCGTATTTGTAATTTAAAGGAAAGGAGCCAATAAAAAAGGAAAGCACCAAGAAAAACACACACTCAACACCCGTACAACACTACAGAATAAAGGTAAGTGCTCATTAGGTACTGAGCGTCCAAGGTGAAGCGGTGATGTCTTGCAGGCATAGCGATTGTCCAGACCCACTAGAGTATCGGTTACGGGTCCAATTGGACTTATTTTTGGAAATGTGGCGGAAAGTTTGAAGGATGCTTCACTCCCGCCACCGGTTGGCCCGGTATTACACTGCCTCAGGGATCGGCCTTGTCTTTAGCGCGTCTTTACTATCCTGTCTTTCTATCCCATCTTTCAACTCTCCTACTATCTGCACGTGGTAGCGATTGTGGCTCGGCTTGAGCCAGTGGGCAGGCCTGTGCACTTTCCTTTTGTTTCTTCCAGGCAACAACTTCTCTCTCATGGCGGACACGGGTGGTTGTAGTGTGACGTGTTGCTGGCGTTAGGTCGAAGAAAGCGGCGGAAGGGAGCGAGGTAGTGCTAGGAGCGGTGAGGAACACGGGGAGACGCCGGTGGACTTCCGTCAGCAGCACGAAGAACTTGGCAGCAGCAGAAAGAACAAGCGTAGCCGAGGCCCGTCGACGGCAGCCCGATTTATCAAGCGGCTTATTTTCAAGAAACCTTTCGCGATAGGCATCTGCTGTAAACCGAGAATGTTGGAGAAGGGCTACCTTTGCCTTATCGTAATCGATTGGATCAGTTGGAGACAGTCGACCGAACACACGGAGAGCCTCCCCACTCAGACATACTCAGTGCAGTAGCCCATTTTTCTTTGGGCCAGCTGTGCCTTTCTGTAGTACGCTCAAAACGCTTGAGGTATGCATCCAAATCATCCATGCGACCGTCGAAAGGCCGGATCAACTTGTAGGCTAACCGCTGCTGAGGGCCCCGGTGCGGGTTTTAGATCACCCCTCCCCCCCCCTCCAGCTTCTGCGAGCCTTAATTGGAACTGCAACCTACGGTCTTCAGCCTCTTCTAGCGATTTTGCATGCTCGCGTTTGTTTGGTGCTTTACGCTCCTCAGCGACTGCTTGCGCCTTGGCGTGCTCGCGTTCGGCTTCTGCTTTCGCCTTGGCGTGCTCACGTACGGGTTCTGCTCGCGCCTTTTCATGCTCGCGTTGAGCCTCGCGTTCGGCTGCACGTGCTGCGCGTTCCTTCCCTTGCTCGGCAGCCACCCACGTGCGCAGCTCGCTTCCTTTCAACCCCAACTCTTTCCCTAACTCAATTAACTCCGTTAGCGTGCTCATCGTTTCATCATGAAAAAAATTCTACAATATAAGGTAAACGGCTTCGTTCTGTCGTGGACGCCAATTGTCGAGAATTGGTAGCGCGTCCCCGACATTCCGAAGGGGAACGCTATCGCGTGCAGGTTCGAACGAAACAGGAAAGAGATCAGACAAAACAAAACGAAGCCGCATTTTTAATTTAAAGGAAAAGTACCAATAAGAAAAAAACACAAAGAAAAAAGAATTGCTGACGGCCTAGCTCTTTTTGGTCAGGATATATGTAGCGAAATCGCCGAGATTTCTGCATTGGAAAAGTGAATTCGCCAAATGTGCCTTTATTCATGGTTAAAGCTTGAGCCGTCGTGGCGGATTGGTAGCGTCTCCGCCTCAAACGCCATAAGCCCTAGTTCGATTCCGGGCTTGTGCCGGTATTCGCCTGGCTGGAATAAAGCTGTCCAGTTCGCGTCTCAATGGTCCTGTTTTCCTCGACTCTACAGGTACCGGCGTTTTTTATTCAGGGAGTGTGAGGGGGGTTTCAGTGGCTCTCATAGATGCCGCCACCGAATACGATGGTTAGCGTTTAAGCGCAGACTCTGTTAAGGCGCGTTTATACTCCGGCGCAACGCGCGCGTGCGCGCTGCACGGCGACGTCACGTCAGCCAAAGTTTGACCCACTATACTCCAACTGCGCTTGAGCGCCGACGCGTTCGGCGCCTTCGGCGCACTCTGACCGCAATGGCGGAGACGTGGAGCTTGTCTCCATTTCGCGCTGAGTGCGCCAGCCGCAGCCGGCCCGGCCAGGCCGGTTCGGCTCCACGGCGAGGCACGCATTGTGACGTCATGTGCCACCTCGGAGCACCGCCACGGCGAAATCGCAAGTTCACGGCAAGTAAAGCATTCGCTTTAAAAAATTGGCGTTGGCTTAGCTCAGCTATGCCAGGATATACGGAGCGAAGGCTAAGACATAGCATGGTTAGCCTTGGTTAATCTTGATTGCAAGTACATGTTAGTCTGGTTGTATAGCTATGTAGTCGCATTAAAGATGACACAACAGTGGTTGAGGCGCAGGCGAGCTCTTCTTTTCAATCCTCCGACGTGTTATCAGGCATGCGACTAAGGAGAGCGCAACGACGAGGAACGCGGTGTGACGTCATGCTAGATAGCGCGGCGAGCGCGCAAAGCACAGTAACCGTCTCACATATCTCGGTGGACACCTAAACATGCCATAAAGGAAGGGATAAAGGAGGGAAGGAAAGAAGAAATAGTAGTAAGTAGTTTTATTAAAATGATAATAAAAAGGAATGAAAAGATTTTTGCTAGCCCCGGCATCTAAAGCACCTGAGCTGGGGCAGCGGAATAAAAAAAAGGACCGCAGGCAGAATGAAGAAATGAAATGAAAGAGGTGAAGGGACAGGAAGAGAGGGGGAAAGAGAAAGAAGAAAGAAAAATTTTAAAGTTACATTTTGAGGAAAGGCGCGGCGCTGCGCAGCGGCAGAAGACCTGTGGCTCGGTGCTACTAGTGACGCGTGCGCAGTTGTTGTTAGGGAGCGCGAGAGAGAAATATGCGCGGCGAGGCGCGCGTTGTGACGTCATGTGCCTCCTCGGAATGCGGCCACGGCTTTCTTCCTTCTTCCTTTCCTCTTTCACTCCCTCCCTCATCCCCTCCATTACGGCGCGGTTCAGGTGTCCAACGATATATGAGACAGATACTGTGCCATTTCCTTTCCCCAAAAAACCAATTATTATTATTATTGAAATCGCAAGTTCACGGTTAGTAAAGCTTTAGCTTTAAAAGAGTGAGTTGCCCATCCAAGCAGCCTCCACTATTTCTCCTTATTCAACCCCTGATCACCCATACATTCCGCGGAGTTTCCCTCAGAAATCGCTAGCGCAATCAACACTATAGCTGCCAAACAAATGGGAGCGATGCAGCAACAGCCATACAAGCTCAGGCGCAGCTCATACAGTCCATGACTGACAAGATAGAAACCGCGATCAACACGCGCTTGGACAAACTTGAATCCAGCATCAACAAGCTTTTCGAACTTGTACTTTATCAGGAATTGCCTCGTAAGCAGGACGTAGCGCTACCCGCGGCCTGTCCTCATCCAGTTTCTGCAGACCAGCAACTTGGCACAAAATAGCACGCGAAAAGGTCGTTGGCGACGCCAATCCACTACACAAACAGGAACATTTATATGGCAGTGTAACTGCCGCAGAATACGCCATAGCAAGCGCAGCATATATCGTAAAGTCCGCTAATCCCCCCCATGTCATCTCTCTGCAAGAGATGGAAACCAATCGCACTCATATCCGCCGTTACCAGATAGCGGCCCCTACGCCGCGTATGCCAATTTCACGCTCGCATCAATGCCGGTGCTAGACCGTACACCCACAAGCACGCCCGACAGCAAGGGCAATCATTATACCAAGACAGAGCTCAGCTCACCAGCGCACAGATGGTGGCTGCGTTTTTATGGAGGCAAAACGCTGAGGCGCCCGTGTGCAGTGGGATGTCAGTGCATGTTAAAGATAATAACAATAATAATAATAATTGGTTTCTGGGAAAAGGAAATGGTGCAGTACCTGTCTCTATATTGGCGGATACCTGAACCGCGCCGTCAGGGAAGAAATAAAGGGGGGAATGAAAGAAGAAAGGAAGAAGAGGTACCGTAGTGGAGGACTCCGGAATAATTTAGACCACCTGGGGATCTTTAACGTGCACTGATATCGCACAGCACACGGGCGCCTTATCGTTTTTCCTCCATAAAAACACAGCCGCCGCGGTCTTGAGGGAAGGAAATTGCAATGAAAATTGGTTTTAAGGGAGGGAAATACGCCTGTATCACTATTCTCGCCAAACACCCGCACCACGCCAAAAGAGAAGTGAAATTCCTTTCCTTACTGCGCGGTTCAGGTGTCCACCGAGATGCGCCATTTTTCACTCACGGCCAAAGACGCCGACGACGCCGGCTTTTCTGCTACACAGCTCCTTAATCCTGTCGCGTTGAAAGTGCCTCTCTCGTGGTTGTGCGGGAACAGCACGAGTCACAAGCTCGGCTTCCGCCTGACCGAAAAGAAGAGAAAAAAAACTGTTGTCTGCATCCGCCTTATGGCGCGGAGAGGTGGTTTAACTATGTCGGAAGGGTACCAGAAGGCTTAAATTCCAACACGTCAGCTAGGCGAAAAAAATTGGTTTCTTGCAGGCGGAGAATAACGCAGCCAGATGAAGGAGCGAATACGACCACCTCGACCTGCATCTTAACATTGCGGAACCCTTGCACGTTAAGAGTGATAATGTTAAAGGTAGTCATGTTAGATATAAAAAATAAAACGCAGAGTCGCAAAGCTTAGGCAATAAAAAGCGCACCACGAACGGCGCCAAACCACCTCAAAGCAGTTCGAACAGCGCGAAGGACTACGACCGGTTCAGATGACTGCTAATGGAGCCAACAGGTTTCGCCAAGCTTATAATCTTTGCCATTGCACGAAACGCTCTAAGGTGCACTGGGTATGTCAGTGAATGTAGGCCTTTTACACCGAAAGCTATAAGATTTCCCTCCATGTGCGCGAGTTTGACCTTGAACCGAGGAGAAACCACATGACAGCTATAACGTAACTCAGCCGCCGTCGCCAGTCTTCAGTCGCGGAGGTCCCGGTCCCCATGTTCTAGGCGTGCATGCCAGGGGCGGGGAGCAGGGGACCTCCTACACCAGTGGAAATAGTTTTAATCCCAGCCATCCGCCGCCGCACCCGCGGATACAGAGGGGCCGTCGGCGTTCATCGAAGTTGTCGTTGACAACGTTCTAAAAAACTGCTTTTTGAGGGAAGGAAATGACGCTGTATCTCGCTTTCACTGTGGACACTAGAACCGCGTCTTAAGGGAAAGGATGAAAGAGGGAGTGAAAGAAGGCAGACAGAAAGGTGTGCCGTAGGAGTGGTGTCCACAATTATTTCGGCACTACGGCACCTCCTTTTCTCTCTTTCTTCTTTCAGTCCCACTTTCGTTCCTTCCCTTACGACTCGGTTCGGGCGTCCACCGAATGTGAGTTACTGCGCCATTTCCTTTTCTAAAAAAAGAAAGAAATTCATTTTTCCATCCGAACGCGGCCTGGCATAGGAAAGGTCCAGTAGCTAGTTCGCATCAAGCAGAAGTAGTGGTGGTTTAATAAAGTAATAACAAAAACCAAGGATAATATTTTTGATAGCCCCGGCATCTGTCATCGAACTGAAGCACCTAAGCTCGGGCAGCGGAAGTAAAGGATAGCATGCAGAATGGAGAAATGAAATGAAAAACGTGAAGGGGAGGAAGAGAGTAAAGGGGGAGAGGTCATGTACGCAAACTATTTACGCAGTGATAAATGTGTAAAGGTTGCGTGCGTGATTAGCTCATGATGAAGCAATAAAAGCACACGCGCACAGCACTATGTTGACTACAACTGGAGTGGGGCATCCAGTTGTTAATCATCTAAGGTAGCACTCCCAGAGCATATGGTCACTGCTTGTAACTACCTGGCAGACAAAAGACGAAACGTCAAGCCCGTCTTTTTGAGGAATGCACAGATGCTCACCAAGGTTTGCTCACGGGAGCGCGCACTGCCCAGCGGCCACAATAGTGTCGTGAGGGAATCTCGAAAATGCACTTTGAGGAGCGGAAAGGCGCAGTACCAGATGAACCGCGCCCGATGAGCAGGGGTAGTAAGGAATGAAAGAGACAGGGGCTGTAGTAGATTCAGGGGATGATTTCGACCGCCGAGAGTGCTCTAGCGGAATGGAATGAAGCGACGCTTTAGTAACATCGGCAAAAGTTCACCGTTGATGTAAAACACATATCATCAAATTACCACATTCCATGCACTCAGCCGCATGACACTGCCACCACCCCACAGTCCCTGCCGCCCTTATCCAGCGCCACATGGCATCAATTAGAGACGGGCTGCTTTATTTCACCCTGTCGTCTCTCATGCTTTCACTACAGCTTCCCTCCTGATTGTAACACTTGTGGCGTGCCTAGATCCACACTTTTCTACTACCTTTGGGAATGTCCTTCCCCACAGGCAGTACCCCCATCCCTAATCCCACCCATTTTTCCTGGGAGGCTGCTTTACAGAGCGCTAAGCCCGGCATCCAGAAATCGCTGCTGTAACGGGCTTTATGTGAAGCACAAGCCTTTGGATTCCTGGACTAGCAGGAGACCACACTGGAATATTTCTTTTCATCGAACAAAAGTTGTGTCCTTCGATCTATCAATCCATCCATACATCCATCCGTCCATCCGTCCGTCCGTCCGTCCATCCATCTCTCCATTCATTCATTCATTAATCCATCCATCCATCCATCCGTCCGTCCGCCCGTCCGTCCATCCATCCATCCATTCATTCATCCATCCACCCGTCCATACATCCATCAGTCCGTCCGTCCGTCCATCCATCCATGCATCCGTCCGTCCATCCATCCTTCCATCCATCCATCCATCCATCCATCCATCCATCTACCCGTCCGTCCGTCCGTCCGTCCGTCCATCCATCCATCCATCCATCAATCCACTGTTATCCTGACGACTCGTTTTTGCGATGAAGTGTAGTGCAGAACCATGCGTCGAATCCACGCATCTAGCGAATTGCAGTTATTGCGGTTATGTTTAACGTGCACTGACATCGCACAGCACACGGGCGCCTTTAACGTTTTGCCTCCATAAAAACGCAGCCGCCGCGGTAACCCTGGATACCCGGATCAGTAGCCGAGTAACCACTGAGCCACCGCGGCGGGTTGAGGAAATGAAATGATGCAGTAACTTTCCCGCTTATCTCACGGAGCACCCCAACCGGTAGCTACAGCCTGTTGAGTGGAACTTGGTCCCGTGACCAACAACGTGACGAACCACGTGATCAGCCACGGCGCCACGCCTCCGAAAGCTGCTTTGCACCACGTGACCATCCACGCGACACACGCGGCGCAGCCACGCTGAATGCTCGAAATGCTACCGTAATGTAGTTATCGCTACAAAAGAGGTGCCGTAGTGGAGGTCTCCACAATAATTTCGATCACCAGAGGATCTTTAACGCGCAGTGACGTCGCACAGAACACATAAGCCTTATGCGTTTCGCCTCCATCGAAATGAGGCCGCCGCGATTGGGTCAATTTTGCTTTCAAGCTCGTAGTTTTATGTTTGCTGGAGCCAATGAGCGTACATACAAACTTTCTCTAAGTGTGTCTACGAAAATGTCTGGCACGTCTATGCGAGACTCCACGGTAGCAGAGGCCGAGGAAGGAGCCGTTGCGGTAGCGTTGCCGGCGGCTTTAGAACCGGGCGTTCGCTAACAACACTCACGGCTCTCAAGAGCCTGATGAAATTACATGAATAGCAGGATAGGTCGTCACGCGCTCCGTATACTCGTCGCAGTGAGCGACAGAATTATATACTCTGAAGAAGAAAACGACAAGAACACACACAAAATTCTGTGCGTACCTGTACACATGGCAGTGGCAGGAAATCAAGAGGCTGACAGCCTCGCTCAGGGATACATCATTTTCCGATCATCCGACCAGACCGCGGAACTTGTGCCAGCATGCAAGGAATAGTCGGCCAAACTAGAAAACTAAAGGCAGAAGAAAGCGATGTCCCCCACCGCACAAATCTCTCAGCAGAGAGGAAGCTATCGCTTGGAGACAATTACAGACAGGTCGTTACCCAACCTACATATACTAAACAAAATGCACCCTACGATGAAAATGGACAAATGTCCCTGGTGCGACGAGAAACCCACACTATATCAGATCACATGGGACTTTCAAAACAAAGACATGGTCCCCAAGATGCAACACCCAAGTGCAGAACAAAGAGAGACTCTGCTTTCCAGCAACTGCTGTGAAGACCAAAAAGGTCTGGTAGAGCGAACTCAATGGGTGCCAGTGGCCAGTGGATCCCTGGACTGAGGGCAACCGACAATTTGTTAGAACCTAACGATGTCTGTCGACAGAGAGGACTCTTGGTGATACAACTAAGGATAGAATATCTCTCGTGATGTCCCAAAACCGCAGAAAGAAGCGCTAGAGTACAATAAAAATTTTTCCTCGTCCTCCTATGGCAGTCACAGACGCCAGTGAAATTAGAACAATATAGCTCCTCTACTTCACGGAAATTCACACTCCTGTTTCGTAATCTGTCGGGATAGCTGCAGCTGTCCGTAAGACAATAGGAGACTGCTCTAAAAGTGTGACGGTGGCTGAGCCTTGATGGTCACGGGATGTACATGGCGACCTCTGACCGTTACCTCTAGTATTGAAGCTACCGCTTCGAAAGGGATATGTAGCTTATGCGAGAAAAGCTCACAGGGCAGGTCTAGACGAAAAAGAGTTATCAGTGAAAATTTTAAAGCAGTGGTGTCAATGCGTCACCGTCTAAGCACAATAACCAAGGGCCTTCATGAATAGCTTGCTCTGCACAATACCTCCAATCTTTCATCAAAAGACCAACTGAGAAACCTATACAACAAGTACATATTAAACTTTTTTTGTGGAAATCCTTCAAGGTGCAGTCGACTTGTAACAGGAAGTGCTTAAAAATTACTAAATAATCACTGTATTATTAATGCGAAAGCATCGTTAGGCTAAGTCGGCTGCCGCATGTCTGCAAAATGTCTCCGCCGCAGTTATGGCGCTTTCAAAAAAAGATAGCATAGAACGAATTATTGTAATCGACAGAAGACAATATCAGAATTATGCACAAAAAGTTGAGGTCAAACGGATGATTATTAATTAATTACACCCAAAATATCTCAAAAAGAGAGAATAGTTCAGAACATAGCGAAATGTGAAAACAAGTAGGTCGGGAGAACTAACCATGGCGCCAAAATTCAAAACGAATCATGGCGCCAAGTTCGAAAGCTCAAAGTGGGCAACTGAAATGAAAACGGGGTATAACAACAGTAAATGTGATTAATTAGGGAAATTTATTTCAGCAATTGGGGAAATTGTTGAATTAACATCGAACCTCACAATCAGTAGAATCATTAAAACCAATTTATAGCTAATAAATAAGACTTAATAATAAGGCAAAAGGGGCAAAGAGAATCAAAGAGGGCAAAGAGTGTCGAAGGGGCATCAAGCGCCCACGACCCCAGACCAATTCTGCTAGTTCGGGTGCCAGGGCACGCAGGCAACCCCGGAAACGAGGAGGCGCACTCTACTGCTCGAGCATACGTCCACCGAGCAGGCCAAACAGTCGAGAGGGATTGCGCGAAGGACAGACTAATCGCCTACAATGAAATCATGCTACACTACAGACAGTAAAGGGTCACATATCCGCCACCACACCACACCCTCAATAAGAAACAACAGATTATATGGAGGCAACTCCATTGCAGAACGTTTCCTGCACTGGCCTATCTGGCACTAATACACCCGGGTCAATACAAGCACGAATGCTCTCTTTGTGGGGCTCCAAGAGCAAACTTCGAACACATACTCTTCATATGCCGAGCAGTCCAACCACCATCTCGCTGGAACCTCACAAACCTAGCAGTTTAGTAGATCGTGGTCTCTAGCTCAGAGCCGCCCTCACAGAAGGGGCTGGTGGGATTGGCGGGGAAGGTCGCCAGAAGTCATGAACTGATGGCCGGCAGCCGGGATTAAGAACCCAGCCAACCAAGCCTCCCCTAACGCAATCTTCCAATGCGGTTTGCCGCAGTAATCTTTAACGCTTTTGAAAAGATTCTCCCCCTTGGGTGATTCCCATAGTAAATATTTGAACGAAATTGTTTCCGCTTCGACTTAGTGGAACGGGTCCCTGGTTTGAATCCTGGACCAGGAGAAAGAGCAAGACATTTATTGGCACCCGTCACAGAAATTGACAGAGTCAAGTCACTCAAATTCACTGACGAGGAGGATATTTTTTTACCAGCAAGGTTTCCGTGAAAGCTCTGTAGATTTTCTTTGTCGCCGCAGGGACACCCACGGTTAGATGGCAATGAGAAATTACCCGCTTGTTTATATATAGTTAAGGACCGTCTCAGTCACGAGCGGAACTCTCCCGTTCTCGACTTTAGACGCATGGGCTCGACAGATTCTATCATCATCCTCTTCGAACAAAACTGGGTGCCCAAGCACATCTACTACTCCACGGTACTCTACAGGTGCTACCTCTTCAAAAATAAGATCGAGCACTGCCGTAACTACACGCATTCGGCCACCGTGCGAACGTGTGCCCGGCTCCCAAGCAATACCGTTGTCCCGGCTGCGATCAAGTCATCCCCCTGAGGTCCACTCCTGCACGCCGCAATGCAAGGTCTACGGTAATGCAAACCTGACGGCGGACAGAACGCGGAAGACACGTTCTTGTCAAAAAGAGGTACTGGGATGCCAAGTGAGCCGCCGAGGCAAACGCCAGCCAGACTGCCGCCAGTCAGGCTCCACCCAAACACCGCAGCAGCTCCACGACCCGCAAGCCCCAGGCCCCGCCGCTCACATAGAAGTCCTTTCCGGTGATGCAGCCTGCTGCACACAAACAGCTGTCCAGCCCTAAGAAGCCCAAGACCCGGTCCCGCTCCTGTCCTGCAACACGCCACCAGCCCCTCTGGTCCCACCGAGGCTTCCGCCGCCCCTACCCCCACTCTCCGACCACCACCTACTCCTACGCGCGAACCGCCTGCCAAGAAGTGGGCAGCAACACCCACTGCCTCACTGACCGCACCAACCCCGACTGAGGGAATGCCAGCCCTGCCTCCAAATTTCGAACAACTCATGGAGGCGAGAATTCAAGCCGCGGTGTAGACGGCCATCCAGGCCTTCACAAATCAATTCGCCAAACTCAGTACCCGTCTAGACGAATTTTCTAGCCAAATTGACGAGCTTTTTAAAGAGCAAGAGGCTCGCCAAGCCACAGCGCGTGCTGCAATGCGGCCTAAAGAGAAAGCCCGGCTGCACACCGTCTCCAACTACTCCACGGCAAACGACAGCTTCAGTGATGGCGAGACCACGCACTAGCCTCACCATCTGTGGTTCCAAGAGGGGGCTGCTTCACGATTTCCCAGCTCGGCCAGACGGCCCCCACGTGCTTGCGCTTCAAGAGCCCTCCAATCTCACCCTACTAAGCTACGTGCCCATCGTCTCCTTTTCTCCTACGCCCCCTCGCGTTGAATTTCTTGTACGCCGTGCGCTCACTACTATCTGCTACCACCTCGATGTCCCCGAATTTGACCATCTGCTCATCGAACTCACGCCTCCGCGCACTCGGGATACTAGTCTCTCCATCCTTAACGTGTACAGCCACCCGAAAAACCTGCGGCACGACTTCGACCGACTATTCCCGCTTGCCAAGCGAGGGGGAACACAGCCGACGCCCCCAAGGGGCGCGGGGTGTGGCTTGCAGCTGAGCAGGCCGGATTGTCTCCTCCCACATACCCCACCACCCCTACTCCCACCAAGAACAGCGTCTGCGCAGACACTATTCCTGACCTCACCTTCACACATCGCCTCCCTCACGCTGCGTGGTGTAACACAAGGAGAATTTCGGTAGTGACCACTACATTATCAAGATTCTCCTACAAGCAGGCCCAACACGTAGACCTTCTCGTCATGCCACCCTCACGAAGTGGGACTCGTTCCGCACCTCCCGAGCAGCCCGCACTCTACACACCATCTCAGACGTAGCCACTTGGTGCGACCAACTCCGGCGTAACGACCGCGCCATGACTAACCACTGCCCTGCAGAAAGGGCGGATTTTCATCTCCTGCACCTATAGGAGGCCAAGGCGGGTCTCGAACGGAGGTGGCGGCGTCAGCGCTGCAATATAACACTCAGACGCCGGCTGACCCGGCTCAACAAGGAGATTGAGACGCATGCTACAACTCTGTTTCGCAAAAATTGGGAATCTCTCTGTAGCAACCTGGACGGCAACATGAGCCTGCACCAGACCTGGAACCTATTCCGCCATCTCATTGATTTGACTCAGTCTAAGACACACTAGAAACACAACCTCATACACACATCCGAGGCATCCCACAGAAACTCCTTGACGAGCTTCATTATCTCTACTTACCCGCATATCCCTCCGCAGACAACCCTGACTACACAGGCTTCCCCAACGACTTTCTCGACCAACCGGTCACCGAGGTGAAAGTGAGGGCAGAACTTCAGCGCCTCAGCTCGTCCTCAGCTCGTTGTAGTGCACAAAGAATCCTCCAGTACATCGATTCCCCCTATGTCAAAGCCCTAACCGACTACTTCAACGAATGCTGGCTGTGCGGCGCCCTCCCACCTCAGTGGAAAGACGCCAAAGTAGTCTTTATTCCGAAATCTGGCAAACCTCTCCTTCCCGCTACCCTCCCTGCCATCTCTCTTACGTCGTGTGTGGGCAAGCTCATGGAGCTTGCTCTCCAGACCTGGCTCAGCCGGTATTTAGAGAACAACTACCTAATGCCTTCTTGAATGTTCGGATTCCGCCCGGTCTTATCCACCCAGGACGTCTTTCTACAACTTAAGCAACCACATTCTTGACTCCCCTGCGGGCGACACCAAGGCTATAGGCGGCGTCAACCTAACAACACCTTTCGAAAATGTTTCCCACGCAGTCATCCTAGATGGCCTCCACGCCCTACACGTGGGCCCGCGGATGTACAGTGACGTACGCGATTTCCTCTCCGAACGAACAGTCACTCTCACTATAAGCGACCATCGGCTGTCCGGTGTCTCAATGGGAGCGCGGAGAACTCCTCAGTATGCTCTACTGTCTCCTATTCTTTTTAATATAGCCCTTCTCCAAACTCCCCCACCACCTCGCCCAAATACCCGACCTACATTTCAGCCTCTATGCTGATGTTATGTTACCTCGCACGTCATAGAGGCAGTGATGCCGACATGGAACGCAGCCTACAGTCGGCCCTCAACATCATCGACTTATACGCTCGCACGAGCGGTCTAGACTGCTCCTTTTCTAAATCAGAACTCTTCTACCGCCCAGGCCGCACGACCTCGCCAACTCTCCCATCTCACTCACTCTAGGACACCACCCTCTTCCCCTGGTCTCCAATATTCGCATCCTGGGCCTCGTCCTTCGCTCCCACGGCGCGCATGGCAATGCCATCCAAATTCTCCAGACCCTAGCCCAGCAAGCCACCCTTCTCATTCGGAGCGTGGCGAACCGGCACGCGGGTCTGCGAGAGCCGAACACTCTCCGCCTCACCCAAGCTTGCATCACGAGCCGCACGGCGTACTCATTCCCTTACCTGCCCCTAAAGAAGAAGGAGCGGGACCGCATCAACGCATTCCTCAGGAGCTGCACGAAGGTTACGCTCCGCCTACCCCCCAGCACCTCTATTACCCGGCTCCTCAACCTCGGCACCCACAGCACGTCTGAGGAGCTGGCAGAAGCCACCCTAACAGCACAGCTGACTACCCTGTCGAGTACCGCGACAGGCCGCACTCTACTCTGTCAGCTAGACATCACCCCGGTCACCCATCCTGCCGAGGGGGTTCCCCTATCTCCAGACCTACGCTCCCATCTCATCCTTATTCCAATCCCTAAGAACGTGCACCCCGAGTACGACGGAGAACGCAGGATAGCCCGCGCCAAAGCCCTGCACAATCTCTATGGCAGCAGTCCCGAGGTAGCCTGCGTGGACGCGGTAGCGTACTCGTCGGGCTCCCGCATGGTTCTCGCCGTCGCTAATTCTCAGGCCCGACTCATCGCATCAGGATCCGTCACCACCGACTCATCGGAAATTGCAGAGGAAGCCGCCATTGCACTCGCTCTTTCCTCCACCTCTTCCACCAAAATTATCTCCCACTCAAACTCCGCACTATCAAATTTCGCCAAAGGCCTGATATCCCGCAAAGTGGCTCGGCACCCTTCTTCTAGCACCTTCTGGCACCCCACCCACCCACCCAGCTTCTGGCACCCCACCCACCCCGTAACCCTTATCTAGACCCCCGCACACGCAAGCCTCCCGGGTAACGAGGATGCCCACTCTCTCTCCCGAGGTCTCACTTTTCGGGCCGGAGTTGGACCTCCTCCGCCATCCCGGGAGCGTCTGCTTACGTTCAAAGATATTCTTGCCTTCTACCGAGATACCCGGCGCGTTTACGCACCGCCGGCTCCCTCCCTAGCCTTAACCCAGGCTTCCCACGGGCGCCGACTATAGACACGAACTGCTCCCTACCCTAATGACGACTTTGGTATTAGGGTCGGCTAGCGCGAGCGCAATGGCAACCTCCTCTCAACAGGCTATTCGCAATTACGATGCTGGCCGTATCTCTTGCCAGGCGTTACACATTCTACGTTCTACAGCACCCTCTTCCACATCTCGCTTACTTCTTTGGGCTCCAGCCCACGAGTCGCTCAGCGGAAACGCCCAGGCACACACACTCGCTCGAGATCTCAGCTGCCGAGCCGAGAGTGTGATCAGCCACCCTGCTTCCGCTGACACTAATATCCCACGCGCTTCACTATCTCTACTCACCACTTACACGGACATACTCCAGCACTACAGACTCCAAAGGTGCACATATCCTCCCGCACACCGCGATCTAACAAGGCGCGAGGCCGTCCAATGGCGCAAACTACAAACTGGCAGCTTCCCACACCCCCTCTTATACAGCAAGATATTCCCGGAACAGATAGCCCCCATGTGTAAACACTGCTCAACTCCGGCCACACTCATACACATGGTGTGGACATGTCCACATTACAACAGAGACAACGCAAACACCCCAGAGACGTGGGAGTCTCTCCTGTGTACTTCCAAGCCAGCAGACCAACGCTGGCTTATCCAGCGCGCGGTGGAGGCCGCGGCATCCCAAAGGATCCCCGCCGACCTCCTCTAAGTCAGCGCAACCGGTCCTTTGACTGGTCCCCTGTTTTTGGGCGCAATAAAAGAGTTTACCTACCTACCTCCCTACCCTATTCGAACCCGACTGCAGCGGCTGCGTTTTTATGGAGACAAAACGCTAAGGCACCCGTGTGCTGTGCGATGTCAGTGCGCGTTAAAGATCCCCGGGTGGTTGAAATGATTCCGTAGCCCTCCACTACAGCACGCCTTTTTTCTTTCACTCCCTCCTTTATCCCTTCCCTTACGGCGCAGTTCAGGTGTCCAACGATATATGACACAGATACTGCGCCATTTCCTTTCCCCTCAAGACCAATTATTATTATTGTCCCTACCCTATTCTCCTTCATGCCCGCTACCCCGATCAATTCCTTTCTTCTTGTAAGCTCTGCGGGAAACCGGGAGACTTCCTTCATGTCCTCCTCACATGTCCTGCCTTCCCACACCCTCCCTCCCCCACCACGGCGGTGTCATACTGGGAGACTCTCCTGCCCACCTCCGCTGCTGCTGACCAGTGCCGGATAATTACCGACGCCCTGAAGCGGATAGCCCTCCAAGGGCTGTCCTTTGCCCTGTAAGGACATCCCCCTAAGGGTTGCCTCGTGCCATGTTAGGGGCCTTGCCCCGCTCTGTATTTGGCAATAAATGTTTCCACCACCACCACCACTCTCTTCGTCCTCCTCCCTCTCCACTCCCCCCTCTCACCGGTGCGCCGCGCCGCCGGCAGCTGCTCAGCACCACGTGACCGACCACGTGACCACGTGATACCGCCGCCATGCTGAAGGCTCTAAATGCTAGCATAATGAAGCTATCGCTGCAAAATAAAACGAGGTCAGAGCATCTTCCTTTTTTGTCTGCATGTAGACAGCTCTCCCGATACATAATAATAATAATAATAATTAGTTTTTGGGGAAAGGAAGTGGCGCAGTATCTGTCTCATATATCGTTGGACACCTGAACCGCGCAATAAGGGAAGGGACAAGGGAGGGAGTGAAAGAAGAAGGGAAGAAGGAGGTGCCGTAGTGGAGGGCTCCGGAATAATTTCGACCACCTGGGGATCTTTAACGTGCACTGACATCACAGAGCACACAGGCGCCTTAGCGTTTTTCCTCCATAAAGACGCAGCCGCTGCGGTCGGGTTCAAACCCGGGAACTCCGGATCAGTAGTGGAGCGCCCTAACCACTGAGCCACCGCGGCGGGTCGGTACATCATCTGCAAATTTTCATTTGTGCGAAAGTTACCTCCTTGCACGGTCATTTTCTAGCGCATTTGATACGGACAAAATGCTGTTTATGAACACATGACTTTTTCTTCGCACATCCGCGTGCGCACGTACTGTCGGCTGCAGAAATGAATGGGGTGGGTGTTCTTGGAAACAAATAATGTGGATTAGCTAATCCAGGATACAAAGCGAAAGCTGTCAGCGTTCATTGTGTCATAGCGTTGGCGTTGATCACGCTCTAGACTCCGATGATGTTGAGAAATCAAAGGGGGCCAAACTGGCTGCATGGGTCAGTGGACACCTAAATTGCGCTTTGATGTACGTGGCAGCTGTGAGACAGAGAGATGGCATGGTGGGCCTGCTGCCTACCCATTGTGCGGAACGCGGTCAAAATAGCTTTCTGCGCAGCGGTGGTTCAAAGGTTAGAGCGCTTGCCTACAGATCTGGAGTACACGGCTTCGAAGCTGACCGCGGCAGCAGCGTTTAAAAGGAGGCGAAAAGCAAAGGCTCTCCTGTGCTGTGGGATATCAGTGCACCAAAGAACCTCAAAAAAGAGAAAATATTTTTTTAGTGAAAGGAAAGGGCGCAGTATCTGTCCCCACTTTCGCCAGGATAATCCTTTTGCAACAATAAAGTTCTTCAATCACTGTGGACTCGTTCTCTCTCCAGGCTCGCAGCATTGCCTCCCAGCGCTACTTACGCTCGTCTTCGCTTCTGCTCACACCCCTTAGTGTTCCCTCTGTGGGGTCCCAAGAGCCACATTCGACCACATTATGTGCATCTTCCGACAATGGTCCCTCCATCCACCCTCCATACATCCACCAGCCCAATGGTCCCTCGCGGACACGGAGGTTGGGAGGTCGTGGTCTCTTGATCCGACCGGACCTCGCAACTGAGCCTAGTGTAGTTGGTGGAGAAGGTCTCCGTCTGACACGGGCAGCCGGCCACCACCCACGACCAGGAGCCAACCCACGACTGAAAATTTCAGCTATAAGGGGTCCGTCAATGATAAAGTTATTCAATATCCCCATCAATCCACCCCACCCGGGAGGACTGGGAGGCGACCATGCTCGGCTGCTCTGACCTGCAGGCCCAAACGGCCCTGGTTGAGCGCATCCGGGCAGCGGCCGACGCCACTGGTGTCCCGTACCAGGAACCCCGCCTAGTCTGTGAGGGCCGGCCACTTAACAAGCGGTCCGATCATACCTCCCTGTATGTACTCTCTTCGAGGCAATAAATGTCTTTCGCCACCACCCTCAAAAAGTGAGACTGTTGCTTCTCCTTTCTTCAAACCAATTTTCGCAGCGCAGTTGAGATGAACTCTGAGAAGGAGCTGCAGCTCTTTTCCTCATGGAAAGCGGCAGCGCAAAGCAATAAAGACGAGAGATACGAGAACACAGGACAAGCGCTTGTCTTGTGTTCTCGTGTCTCTCTTTCGTATTTCTTGCTTCGCTCTGCCGCTTTTCATGATTAGAGAGAGAGAGAGAAGTTGTTGCCAGGAAGAAAGAAAAGGAAAGTGCACAGGCCTGCCCACTGGCTCAAGCCGAGCCACAATCGCTACCACGTGCAGATAGTAGGAGAGTTGAAAGATGGGATAGAAAGACAGGATAGTAAAGACGCGCTAAAGACAAGGCCGATCCCAGAGGCAGTGCAATACCGGGCCAACCGGTGGCGGGAGTGAAGCATCCTTCAAACTCTCCGCCACATTTCCAAAAATAAGTCCAATTCGACCCGTAACTTTCATGTCTAATTTCATGTTTATTCGCCAACTAGCCCGCACCTAAACACTAATCGGCGCTTGGGGAAAGGAAATGGCGCAGTATCTACCTCATGTAGTGGCCGACACCTCAACCGCGATGAAAGGGAAGGGATAAAAGAGGGACCGAGAGAAGAAAGGAAGAACGAAGTGCCGTGGTGGAGGGCTCCCGAACAATTTCGACCACCTGATGATCTTTAATACCCGCCGCGGTGGCTCAGTGGTTAGGGCGCTCGACTACTGATCCGGAGTTCCCGGGTTCGAACCCGACCGCGGTGGCTGTTGTTTTATGGAGGATAAACGCTAAGGCGCCCGTGTGCTGTGCGATGTCAGTGCACGTTTAAGATCCCCAGGTGGTCTAAATTATTCCGGAGCCCTCCACTATGGCACCTCTTCTTCATTTCTTCTTTCACTCCCTCCTTTATCCCTTCCCTTACGGCGCGGTTCAGGTGACCAACGATATATGAGACAGATACTGCGCCATTTCCTTTCCCTAAAAACCAATTATTAAGATCTTTAACATGCACTGACGTTAAACGTCCCCAGGTGGTCTACATCATTCTGGAGCCCTCCACTACGGCACCTCTTTCTTCCTTTATTCTCTCAGTCCCTCCTTCATTCCTTTCCTTACGGCACTGGCACGGTTCAGGTGTCAGCTGATATGCGAGACAGATACTGCGCTATTCTCTTTCCCAAAAAAAAAAGCAATTTTCATTTCTTTCCCGCCGCGGTGGCACAGTGGTTAGCGTGCTCGGCTAATGATCCGGAGTTCCCGGGTTCGAACCAGACCGTGGCGGCTGTTTTGAAGCGACCCGCCGCGGTGGCTCAGTGGTTAGGGCGCTCGACTACTGATCCGGAGTTCCCGGGTTCGAACCCGACCGCGGCAGCTGCGTTTTTATGGAGGAAAAACGCTAAGGCGCCCGTGTGCTGTGCGATGTCAGTGCACGTTAAAGATCCCCAGGTGGTCTAAATTATTCCGGAGCCCTCCACTACGGCACCTATTCTTCCTTTATTCTTTCACTCCCTCCTTTATCCCTTCCCATACGGCGCGGTTCAAGTCTCCAACGACATATGAGACAGATACTGCGCCATTTCCTTTCCACCAAAAACCAATTATTATTATTATTGTTTTGAAGCGAAAAGCTTCACTGCGCTAGTCAACACCACGCTTCGCACGAGCCGGCGTATGTCGGAGCACGAGTGACGTCACGCACGGCGCAGTTTCTCTCTCTCGCTCCCTAGTCACTAGTGCGCATACGCCACCAGTAGCACCGAGCCACAGGTGTTCTGCCGCTGCGCAGCACCGCGCCTTTCCTCAAAATCCAACATCGGTTTTCAGTTTTCGCTTCCCTCTTTCCCTCCCTCCTTTATCGTTTGCTTTACGCGCAATCTTGGAAAGAGTGGGTTCCTCGGCTGACATACGCGCCGTCCAGGACAACCGAGACCTACCCTCAACTCTGCGAACTCGCGTGTATGTAGCTCCACTCCCGAAAAACATGCACTCGGACTCACAAAAGGGACGACGAAAGGCGCGAGTGGACTATCTGCGCCGCACACATCGACAGGCACAAAATGCTGTATACGTGGACGCAGCCACGTACCCCGATTCAACAAACGCGGTGGCGGTCGTCTTGGACACCAATTTCAAGGAAATCGCCAGCGCCTCCCTACGAAACTGCTCTCCCACAGTAGCAGATACTGCTACAATTGCCCTCGCAATCCAGCACGGCGATGCTACGGGAAATTAGTTAAAAATTATTACCGACTCCCAGTCCGCGTGTCGCCTCTTCCTCTCTGGCAGACTTCCACACTCCGTCGCTCCCATTCTGACTACCCCACAAGTTCAAAATTCCACATGCAAGCACCAAACCACATGGACTCCTGGGCACGAGGGGCTCGAGGGAAACGAGGCCGCAGACAGTCTAGCTCGAGGATATACTAACCGAGCGACTAACCTCCCCGACCTCACCCCTCTCCCCTCTACGTACGGCGAGCGCCTCCTCTTTCTCCGAACACAAAGACAAGTCTATCCCCCACCACACCGTAAGCTAACGAGGGCAGAGGCGAGGTAATGGCGACAACTACAGACGAACACCTTTCCTAACCTACACAAGTACCACATGATCTTCCCCGACAGATATGACAGCAACTGCCCCTGGTGTGGCGAAATTCCAACAACATATCATGTAACGTGGGGCTGCTCCGGTCCCAAGCCCCCGAACTAGAGAAACATCACTCCGAGGAACAGTGGGAGTCTGCCCTGCTCAGCTCTGACTTGGCGACGCAGCGAAAGCTGATATCCCAAGCAAGAGCAACTGCGGTGGACATTGGGGTCCTGAAATAAGGACTCCACCCAAAATCTGTATTTTCGCCTCTCTATCCTACCTTTTTGGAATAAATGTTTTCTACTACTACTACTACTACTACTACCCTTGCTTAACGGCGCGGTTCGTGTGTCCACCGAGATATGTAAGACGGTTACTCTGCCATTTAATTTCTTCAAAAGCCAAACAAAACAAGTGAGCCAACGGCGTTCATAGAGTTCATTGGCGTTGACTTTGCAAAGAGCGTTTATTCTCAGGAAAGGTAAGGCGCACAACCGGCTCCGTGGGCCACTGGAGACCTCAATCTCGCTTTCGCTTGGTATATCCTGCATTAGCTCTGCTAATCCACTGTAATTTTTTATAGAAGTGAAACGCTAAGGCGCCCGTGTGCTGTGCAATGTCAGTGCACGTTAAAGATCCCCAGGTGGTCGAAATTATTCCGGAGCCCTCCACTACGGCACCTCTTTCTTCCTTTCTTCTCTTAGTCCCTCCTTTATGCCTTCCCTTACAGCGCGGTTCAGATGACCGCTGGTACGTGAGACACATACCAGGCCATTTATTTTTCCACAAAAACCAATATTCATTTCATTTTATTTATGATTTTAAAGCTTTGTTTCCAGTTTGTCCAGGTTAATCTTGTAATATCTCGCTATATTTGTGATAAATGCCTCTTGATGTGCAAAGATTAAATTAATGATTAAGAGCGGACGCGAGGTGATGAATATTTTACGCAATGTGGGCCCAACACTGAGCAAACTTTGAAAAAAAATTATCAATGTTCGGTCCGAGTGCCAGTGCAACAACGAGCACTTCATGCATTAACGTGGACCGTATCGTCGACAGGGTTTGACGGCTTCAGTAGCACTTCTGCATTTCCTCGTGCACTTTAGTGTCTGTGTGCTCTGCGCAGGCCTTTCAAATGTTCAGAACCCCGTCTAATCTGTGAATCAGCAACGAGGTATTGCCATTATGGTGCAGCAACTTGTGTCATTGTTTAATCATCCTCTATACATTTCCTCTTCTGCTCTGATCGCGCTACTTTGTATTTGCAGACATATATATATACTTTTGCGAGAAAATAACACGGATTAGCAGGGAATTCGAAATTGCTCGTTTCAGGCAATCAACAATGGCAGTCTTTTCAATCCACTACGACCTCATCGTGTTTCTCTTTCAAGTGACAGATACAAATGCAGCCGGAAAGGAAACCTGTTAAAATGTCTTCACCCGCCACGGTGGCTCAGTGGTTAGGGCGCTCGACTACCTGATCCGGAGTTCCCGGGTTCGAACCCGACCGCGGCGGCTGCCTTTTTATGTAGGAAAAACGCTAAGGCGCCCGTGTGCTGCGCGATGTCAGTGCACGTTAAAGATGGTGGTGGTGGTAGTGATTTTATTAAAATAATAGTAAGGAAGGAAGGAAAAGATTTTTGCTAGCCCCGGCATCTGCCATCGATACTGAAGCATCTGAGCTGGGGCAGCGGAAATAAAGAACAGCAGGCAGAATGGAGAAATGAAATGAAAGAGGTGAGAGGACACGAATAGAGGACAGGGGGAGAAGTAATATGTACAAACTATTTACACAATAAGAAATGTGTCCAGGTTGTGCGCGTTATTAGTTCATTTTAGAGGAATTAAGTCACACACGCGCACAGCACTGTGTAGGTTACAACTGGAGTGGGGCGTCCAGTTATTAATCGTTCAAGGTAGAACTCGCGGAGCGTTCGGTCACTGCGTGTAACTACCTGACTTAGAACAGACGGGAGGTCAAGCCCGTGTGTTCGAGGAATGCACAGAGGCTCACCAAAGTTCGCTCACGAGTGCGCGCACTGCCCTGCGGCCACAATAGCGTCTTGATGGAGTCTGGTAGTATGCCCTGCGCCCTATAGGCCGCGAGCATATCGCGACGAGCATCGGCGAACGCGGAGCAGCGGAGGAGCAGATGTTCTAGTGTTTCCACTGCACCGCATCCGTCACACACATCACTCGTCGCGATTCCGTGACGCACCCGTCGTTCCCCGGGCCACACGCAGCCAATGCGCGCGCGGAGGATCATTGCACGTTGTGACCGTGTAAGTGCGCGACAGCCGGTGACACTGTCGATGCGCTCACCTCCCGCGATGCGTGGGTCGGGGTGCTGCTTTCGGAGATGGTCGTGAATGGCCGCACGCACGTCCTCCAGCGCAAGGGGCAGACCGCTGGCAGGTAGTTGGTGTGCAGCGGTCGCGAGGTCGTCAGCTTCTTCGTTGCCGGCGATGCCGCAGTGACCGGGCACCCACTGTGCACGCACGGCACAACCCCTCTGCGCGAGGCGCTCGATGCGCGAGCGAATTTCCCGCACTAGTGGGGTACCGCGGCCGTTAGATTGCAGGCGGCTGAGGGCGGCGCGGGAGTCGCACAGCAGAGCACTCCTGGGCGGCGGAGGGCCGAGGGTGAGCAGCAGGTCCAACCCGAGCCGGATCCCCATCAACTCCGCCGTGGTGGAGGAGCCCAGGAAGGCTGCGTGTTGCTGGCTGTGCAGTCGCAGGGCGGGGATGGTGGCCGCCGCAGCAAGGGAGCAGCTGTCGCATGCCACTGAGCCGTCGGTGTACACGAGGAGATGGTCCTGGAGCTCCTCGTGTATGACGGCTCTGGCCAGCTGCTGCACAGCGCAAAGGGGTGTGCTCCGCTTTCCCGCGATGCCGACGATCTCTCGCTGTACCTCCGAAGCAGCAGACCAGGGCGCGCAGGATCCGTAGGGGGGTGGGCCTTGGGTCAATTGCTCATACTCGAGCAGCGCCGCGCCCATTCGTGAGCGCGGGTGCGAGCGCATACGCTGCAGCAGCGAGCCGCCGTCCGGTGCGCGGTGAAGCCGGTCGATGTGATTCAGCGCCCTGAGCACTGCTTGGAGCTCAAGGGGCCACGCTCCTGCCTCGGCCAACGTTGCGGCGCACTGCGAGTTTTTGGACAGGCCTAGGCACACGCGCAGGGACTTGTGGTGCTGAAGCTCGAGCTTCTTCCAGCACGGTTTGCGCACCGTGACGAGCGGCAGCGCATAGAGCCCGCCCCCAAGGCTGCAGCATTGTATAGACGCAGCGCGGCTTGCTGGGAGATGCTCTGGCCTCGAGCGGTGAGCTTGTGCACGGCGGCGGTGATCCTCTTCATCTGCAGACAGGCCTTGGTCGCCGCGGGGCGGAAGGAAAGGCGCCAGTCGATGTCCAGGCCAAGGTACCGCACCGATTTACGCCAAAGAATCGGAGTCCCGTCTAGTGACAGTGGCGCAAAGTGCGAGCGCGAGCGCGAAACGCAGGCCATGGCCACCGATTTGTCCGCGCTCAGCGACAGATCAAGGCCGCGCAAGCTGGCATCGATTGCGGTCAGGGCTCCCTGAAGGCACCACAGAGCTATGTCGTCTGCATATATGGACATGTACACATGGTGTCGCCCGCTCGTGGGGAGGGAGGCCGGCACCACCGACATGGCCACATTAAACAGAAATGGTGATAGGACAGAGCCCTGCGGCACGCCCATGTCGACCGGGCGAGGCTTGGAGAGCTTACCCCCTACTCGTACGCGCATGGTGCGCCCGCTCAGGAAGCCATGAACGTATCGCAAAAGGCGCCCGCTCACACCAGCCCCCTCAAGCACCGCGAGAATTGGTGCGCGGTGAACGTTGTCAAAAGCGCCCGAGACGTCCAGTAGCAGCAGCAGCGCAACCTGGCCTGCTGCCCTGGCATGCTCCAGCGCGGTAACAACGTCCGATATAGAATCAGCCGTGCACCGCATCCCACGGAAACCCGTCTGCCGCTCGTCAAACAAATCAGCCTCCGCAGCCCGCTCGTTCAGACGCTGCAACGCCATATGCTCCATGAGCTTACCTGCCGCCGATGTTAATGCCACTGGCCGGTATCCGCTCAGCTCCGTAGGCGGGCGCCCTGCCTTTCGGATGGGACAAACGACCGCGGTTCGCCAATCCTCCGGTAGCTCCCCGCGTTCCCACACCAGGTTGATCTGCTGCAGGAGGATCTGTCGTTGCTGCGCATCCAGGTTTCGCAGCATCTGGTATGTCACCCCGTCCGGTCCGGGCGCTGAGCGGCGGCGGCAGCGCTGCAGCGCATTGTTCGAAGGCGGCGTTCGAAGCGAGCGGACGTGTTTTTTAGCTCTCTGCTGCTTCGGACGCTGGGCCTAAGGCATCGCGGCGTTGCGGGGTCTCCCCATGGAGGCCACAGACACCGTGAACGAGCGAAGGCCTGTGTTCGGCGGTGACAATCAGCAACGCAGGGCAGGCCGCTCACGCTCACGATCACGGAGACGAACGCCGTCCAGAGGAAGGTCGTCCAGCACCATTCGGCGAATGAAGGCCGAGATCGCTGATCTCATCACCACCTCGGAGAACCTTGAGTCCGTCATCGGGACCTTGGACGTGTCGCCGGCGGACCCACGCGTTCTAGCCTTGAGGGACGCCATGGCGCTCGCTCACCAGACGCAGAACTCTATGGCGGCTCCCTCCCCGCCATTTCTGGCCACCCCTGCGCTTCCTGCCGCCATTGCTACTCCTGGGGAACCGGCTGTGACGCCCTCACCCCCTGATGCTGCTGCTGCGGGCTCACCACGGACACCTGCAGCCGAGGAGAGCATGTGCACCCCAATGGACGAGTCGGCTCTCCGGAAACGGCGACGCTCAACGGGGGCCGAGGAGGAGAGGGACTCGGAAACCAAAAGGGACATCGCGGTGGCCAAGCGGGAAGATCGAAGGCCCCCCACCGTCACTGTTGCCTCTCCCTCCACACTCGAAGGAGCAGGGCCTTCCCAGCACGAGCCCCATGGAGCCCACCTCCAGCCTGCTGCTGATGCTGCTGCTGTTGCTGGTGGGGCGACGGCGTCCGGAAGAAAAAGGGGTGCGACCTCACCAAATCCCGCCGCACGAGACCAGGCTGCGGCTGGGGCTTCGTCTGCTGGCAGCGAGCGCGCACAACTCCGCGGCGCGCCGCAGCAATGCCCCGCAGGCAGCGGCGACGCTGATGCTGGGGCCAGCCTGGTCCCGTGGCGCATTATCACTACCAAGGCACAGCGGCGTCGGAGAGCTGCCCTGGAGCGAGCCGCGGCTGCCGTGGAGGTCCCGTCCAGCCTGGTGGGGACGGTGCTGTTTCGGCCGGCGAACCGGGGCACCGCCTTCACCAGGGAACAGGGCTGGGAGTTGGCCGAGGAGATCGGATCCCGCCCGGGCGTCCTCGCCGTCCGGATAAACATGCGGCGGAATTTGGTGGCAGTGGACACGGGGAGCAGCGATCCTCTCCAGGCCCTACTAGCCACGGCCGTCATCCGCGGCGTGCCGGTCTGCGCCAAGGAGCCTCCTCCTCGAAATCAAAGCTCCGGCCTGGTCTTCGGTGTGGACGGGCGCAGGACGGCGGAGGAGCTGCTAGCGGCGGCGGAGTCAATGGTACCGATGGTGTCGGCGTCTCAGTCGGGCAGCACACTCGCTCTCCGTTTTGCGGCGCCGACACCCCCCGCGTTCATCACCATATTCAAGCGCAGGCGCGCGGTCCGCCCCTGCCGTCCCCGGCCGCTCCAGTGTGCCAAGTGCGCCAGCCTGGGGCATGCCACTGAGGTGTGTCGTGCTCCTGCCCGATGCACGCGCAGCGGCGTGCCGCACGAGCCTGGTACCTGCGCGAGCAAGCCCCGCTGCATTTACTGCGGGGGGCGGCACGCAGCCATTGACCCAGCGTGCCCGCACTGGCAGCGAGAGCGTCACGTGGCCACTTTAATGGCCACATCCATGGCCCCGATGTCCAGGCGGGTTGTCCGAGCCGTCGTCCAGGCTGAGACAGCGGCCCCAGCCCAGCAACATCAGCAGACGCCGCGCGCTCTTTCATATGCGCAGGTCGTCAGGGGAACACCCCAGCAGCAGCAGCAGCAGACACAGAAGCAACGGCAGCGCCGGCAGCGGCAGCGGCGATCCGGTTGCCCGGCGTCCCGTACAGCGCGGCCCGAGCCTGCGGCCGCTTCTCACGGCCAGCCCCCTGACGCACGGGACGCGGAGATCGCGCGCTTAAAGCTGGCGTTGCGCGCCCTCAGTGCACTTTTTCCCGGAGGGCACCGATGGACACCGGGCTTGCTTAGGTGCTCCCGCACAGATAAGCCAGCATGATGGCTAGCCGCCGGACTCCCTCCCGCATACCATCCATCCTGCAGTGGAACGTGCGCTCACTTGCTGCGCGGTACGCCGAAATGCGAGTTCGCATCGCACAGGATTCGCCGGAAGTTATCGCGCTGCAGGAGACGTACGTACGTTCACATGACGGGGAGCCCCAGATGCGGCTACCTGGCCACATTGGCTACCACTCAGCCACCACGTGCGAGGAACCCACCTGTGCTGCAGTGCCCTGTTGTGTCACATCTCATCGCCCCGGTAAATCAAGGTGCGCGATATACGTGCGGCAGGACGTCCAGCACACCCTCGTCGGCTCGGTGGCGGCGACATCTGACGCCCAGGAGTGCGTGGTGGTGACAGTGCGCGTCGGTGGTGTTGACACGTTAAAGATCCCCCGGTGGTCGAAATTATTCCGGAACCCTCCACTGCAGCACCTCTTTCTTCCTTTTTTTCTTTCACTCGCTCCTTTATCCCTTCCCTTACGGCTCGGTTCAGATGTCCAACGATATGAGACATACTGCGCCATTTCCTTTCCCCCAAAACAAATTATTATTATTATTATTATTATTATTATTATTAAAATGTGTTCCTTGCGAAGCGGTTGGTTGCGGTCTCTGCATGTTGTTCAGGTGTACCAGTGGCGCGTTGCGGACAACTTAGGTGCAGCGCTGGGGGGGGGGGGTGAATCTGGGGCATGTGAAGAGGAGCTAACTTCCGCACTGACACTGCGCTTGTCGTAATATATTATTAATGATTGGTTTTTGAGGAAAGGAAATGGCGCAGTATCTGTATCATATCGGCGGACACCTGAACCGCGCCGTAAGGGAAGGGATAAATGAGGAAGTGAAAGACGAAAGGAAGAATGAGGTGCCGTAGTGGAGGGCTCCAGAATAATTTCGACCACCTGGGGATCTTTAACCTGCACTGACATCGCACAGCACACGGGCGCCTTAGCGTTTTTCCTCCATAAAAATGCAGCCGCCGCGGTCGGGTTCGAACCCGGTTACTCCGGATCAGTAATCGAGCGCCTAACCACTGAGCCACCGCGGCGAATAATTTCGACCACCTGGGGATCTTTAACGTGCACTGACATCGTACAGCACACGGGCTCCTTAGCGTTTTGCCTCCATAAAAACGCAGCCGCCGTGGTCGGGGCTTGTCATCTCCGACTTCCAGTTAAAACAACGGAAGTGACGATGATAACACTCTCATTTTTGCTTAATTCTCGCGAGAAGGTTTTTGCGGCATCGATGCATACACTTCTCTATGCTCATAGAGCGTTTCTATTCCTTGACATCTATTTTCTCTGTATATTCAATCTAGACATGCATCCATGTCATTACTGCTTGTATGCTTCGAATTCTATCAGTGCATGTCTTCGTATAAAGGGAAACCCCGCGCAAGTATCTTCAATGAGTAGCTTGTTGAAGGTATGTTTTAATGAAATATCAGCAGCGCTAGAGCGTGGTACTGAATCGGAACATGTTTATTTTGTAGCGGCGGTGATGCGCAGGGTCATCGCACCTGTTTATGCTGTCTCTACTGACACCATTGGCCCAAATTTTAGATAGTTAGCTCTACTGGTCGCGTGACGAACCTCCGCGTTATGGTGACGGATAGAATCCAAGATGTCGGCCTCCAAGTGGTTGTCACGGTAACCAAACTACATAATGGAACAAAAAAATTTCACGATTGCACTTAAGTCTGCTCAAGAGCGGAGATACAAAAAGCTTTCTTTTCCTCTCTTTCTCTTGTTATTTCTTAGTTTAATTTTTATTCATTTTTCTTCTTTACTTTGTCATTTTTATTCTTGCATTCTATATATTTCCTGTTTCGTTTGTTACTTCTCGTTTTTGTTCGTTTTAATTTTTATTTATTTTGAACTATTGATATCGTCATTACTATTATCGCTATCACCAACTATCACTATCGTTGTCATCACTATCAGCTGCTATCTTCAAACTGTCACTAGCTAACATTCTCTCTATCTATCCTTTATTTCCGCTGCCCCAGCTCAGGTCCTTCAGTATCGATGGCAGATGCCGGGGCTAGCAAAAATCTTTTCCTTCCTTTTTACTATTATTTTTAATAAAACCACTACAACCACCACCTATCTATCTCTACCAATATTGGTAGCTGTCATTATCATTATCACCATTTTTACTATCGAGTTACACATACATTGTTTATCAACTTTTGCATTTTATTTCAAATACCATACAATTTATGGCTGACAGTTCGTGTGCACACTTTTGCAGACTTCTGTCAACAGATTCTGTGCACGCCACTGATTAGCCAAGGAAGGCTTATGCCTTAATAATAACAGGCGGCAGCGGAACTCTCAAGCATCACGACTCGAAATAAATTATGCCGATACGGTATATCTATATATCCCTCTCGGGCAGGCGTCAAAGTCGGGCCGCTTAGTCCCGACATTCGTGTAAAATGTGTGGGCCAACCGTCTGCCGCAGAATGTTCCGGATGGCATCATACGATTCAACGAATCATGCAGCATAAACCTGCTGGTTAACTTAGAGCCTAGCTCACGGCAGGGATTCAAACCGGCGACCTATGTACCCTAGTTCCACGTGTTTAGGAATGTTCACATGAACATTATAGCTCAACCGTTTCTGGAAAAGTGTTCGAGGTCCCAGAATAAATTTGAAGTGCTCCTTACCTCACACTCTTGGATATAAGAATAAAAACTGCGCTGGACCAGAAAGTAATAAAAATTGTATTATTCAATCAACTAAATGAAGAACCTGATGTCTCAGAGAATACATATACTAAAGATTTATACTGCGATTACCTTGAACTGCCCGTACAATACGGTGTCCAACTGCCGGCCATTGGACTGTTTTCTTTATCGTCTTTACCAATTTACAAAAAAACGTTACTCCTCTGCAAGATTCTGAGCAGCTTATTCTATTATACACCATTTAAATATTTAGCATTACCGTTGAATCTGCTGTATATAATATCTCATCTTGATGAAATATTCTCCAATAAAATATCGCCCATACGTAAATCAAGACTATGAAAATTTCACTTGAGTTTGTTAGGCACGCTTTTTGCGATCACGTACTTTTTGTTGCAGCGTTTATAAGTAAAATATTCGACACATCAGTATGTTATCGCGTTGGCCCTTTCCTGGCTTTCCCTGACCTTTAAAGCACTGATTTCCAGAATCTTCTGCCATTCGCTTCTCGCAGTCACCATCGGCCATGTTCAAGAGCCCCGTTTCCTCGCGTATGGAACAGGAACCTTAGGCAACCCGCACCACCACTGCACCTGAAGCCGGCGCCCTCTTCTTGCTTCTGCTGTTCGCAACTTTTCTTCTCTCACAGAACCAGAAGCCCGTGCTGTGCACATGTTCTGCGTGTCAAGAGTTCCGCAGAACCACTCGTCACTTCGTCTGCGGCGTCTGGAGAGCCAGGCGGACGTCGCCAACGCGGTGGACGACATGAGAGAGGCCGCCAGCAAGGACACGAACCAACCGACCTCCGGGCAGAGCGTCGTATAAGAGGTCACCCTCTTGTAACCCAACTGCTGGACAAACTTCCCATGATCAGTATACCCTCCGCAAGCGAGTATTGTGCGACCCTGCCGTGCCCATGCCACACATTTCTCAGCATGAACATAGTTTGACTTGGCCAAGGTGATAGATTGACCACGCGGAGTCAGAACTTGTGGATCGATGTACACGGCTCATTTGCGCTCTTCACTGAAGGACAAGCGAGGCTGCGAAGGCTATACAGTGTACGCAGGTGCTTTAAGTTCATCGCGAGCAAGTTTCCATGAAACGATTGAGAAACTACAGTTACGTTGAAAGAAAACAGCAAGTTGGCTGAGGCGGTCCTTCGCCAGCTTGATAACGCCCTCAAAAGCAAGGGAGACAGCCCTTTCAAATGAAACAGTTGAAAACTGAAATGGGTGGAAACTACTCATAGTACGGCATGAAATATCTCGAAATGCGGAAAAAATTCGTCAGAGACACTCCTTTTCATGTTGTCGATGGTAGCAAGGTACGCCCCTCTGTTCGCAAACTACGTGCTCGTCTCTAACTACTACGGTGTAACAAATTACGACGTTATTAAATACCGTCATGGAAGCTGGTTCTTCGAGCTCGCCTAAAACTTCGTCGGAGACTACCTTATGGCACTGTACAATAACCTGGTCTTGAGGATTCTTCGTGGATTTTTTACTCCCAGCCGCTGACAGGCTGGCTCTCCAGGGGCTGGCATACCATGTGTAAAAGAGGGACCCACTGGGCCACTCCTATAGGCTATGATGAGGGCTCTACTCCCCACCTGTAATTTCAATGGCCAATAAAGTTTACATCACCACTGACGCCGACGACGACGCCGGCTTCTCTGCGGCACGAGCACCTTAACGCTATCGCGTTAACAAGGGTTCATTTTAATTTAAGTGCCATTGTACAGCGACGAGTAAAGTTTTTCATCTTCAAATAGAAGCGAAAATATTCAACCTGCCTAAGAAGGAAAATTTTGGGTCCATAGAGTGCAAACAGACAGTTAAACAGGTTCTTTCCTTTGCTCTCCCAGCTGACTAAAAAATGCCTGCCTTGTTTAATGAAACATTCCGCCAACAAAGCCATCGTGTTTCAAGTAAATCTGAAATAAACTTTTCGTTTCCTTTACAATTTTAGAGCATGTGCCTCTTCAATCTCTCAAGAAATATAAAATCCCTGTCAGTTTTCCGGCGACGCACTTTTATCTAGCATAAGCGCTTTACTGAACCGAAAAAGTACAGGCATGGTGATTGCCGTCTCCATTTTATCTAAACACAAAAACTAGGTGTTAGTATCAAGATAAATGCTCTTCCGTCGATTCTAACCCCGCTTCTTATGCTGTAAGAAATATATGAAAAAAAATCACTATACAATTATACGAACTGATGCAGCGAAGCTGCCACAACAGGGGCTTTTGATTTTCGATTTGCACCCTACGCCTGCCTAATGAATTGCTGAATCTGACATCGCCGTCACTTTTCGTTTCCTATCCTACACAAGCTTCTGGTCATCATTGTCATCATCTGCCTGACTACGCTCACTGGAGGAGAAAGGCCTCTCCCACATCTCTCCAATTAACCCTGTCCTCTGCAAGCTACGGCTACGCTATCCCCGAAGACTTGATATATCACCTCATCCGCCCACCTGACATTCTGCTTCCCCCTGCTACGCTTCCCTTATCTTGGAATCCACTCCTTTAACAGCGGTTACCTTGCCTTTGCATTACATGCTCAGCCCAAGCCCATGTCTTCATCTTTATGTCGACTAGGACGTCATTAACGCGCGTTTGCTCCCTCACCTTCTAAGCCTTCCTTCGCTCTCTTAACGTTACACCTATCATTTTTGTTTCCATGAGTCCCTACGTTGTCCTTAACTTAAGCTGAACCCTTTTCATTATCCTCCACGTTTTTGCCCCAGGGGTAAGTACTGGTGAGATACAGCTGTTATACACTGTTCTTCTGGTGGCTGGAAACTTCTGAAGTGTCCAGATAGGGTAGAAGCCTTCCGGATGGTGGACGCCGGCGGAGAGTGGTCGTGGGTGTGTAGTGGGCTCCTCTCAAGGGCTTGTAGTGAGTGAATCTATCTGGTGGGTGGAAGTGGGTTTCATTCCACTACTGCGTGGGCTTCTGGAGGGTGAGAAGGGTGGAGTCCTTCTGGAAGGTGGAACGGGGCGAAGAGTGGAGGTTGTGCGCGTGCACAGGGGCTCCTCTCATGGGCTTTTGGTGCGGTGACACTTTTTCACGGTGCAGGTTGGTGCTGGGTTGCGCTCCTGGGGGATAAAGGGAGTAGAATGATGCATTTGGTCTAGTGGGTAAGGGCTGGGTTGGTTTATGGATTCTGAAGGGTGGAGATTGGTGATGACTGGGTGTGATTGGGTGTGTGGGTGTGTAGTAGGCTTCTCTCTTGTGCGTCTGGTGTGTCAAGGTATTCTGTAGTGTGGCCGAGTGTGGAGAGTAGAGCTGGGAGGGGCTTCTGTAGGGCAGAGGCTTCACTCCTTTGCTGTCACAAGCCGACGCTTGGATTCTGCGGAATGGAACTGCTACTGCTGTAGCAACAAAAGCATATACCATGACGCTTTGTGCCGCTGTCTTAAATTTTCTTTGCACGTCGTAGGCGTAAAACTACTGCGAAATTACACTGACACGAACTAATGGTCTAGTTTCAGAGCCAAGCACTATTCCGTACAATTCGTATGTTCTACCGTTTTAAGTTGGAACAAGTGAAAAATATCCGAAGCATCCGAATACCATCACGTGACAAAATACTAATTGAACAGTATTCACCCAACATTTCCGCAACTCAGCTTCTGAGATGAGGGTAACTACGCACGTAATGTTAGCGCATTAACTTCATCGCTTGGAACCGTCGTCGCAAAACGTCAGTTTTCAACTCAGGGCCGTTTAATTCTGGTCAGGCGTCCCACGCAGCTAAACACATTCCTCTTCAAAATTCTTTTCAAGCCACTGACAAGCCGCTCTTCCTCGTTGTTGAACAGCTGTTTGGATAGGTAGCGAAGCGACTTGTCCTCTTCTCCGCTGAAAGACCTCGCTTCGAAGGTAGGCAGCCCAAGGTTCGTGAGCGTGACTTCGTCAGCGCAGAGCCGAACTCTGCCGTCCCGGCGGTTACGGCGGACAACAAATCGAACGGTGAGGTCGGTTCCTTTCACGACTGTATCAAATTCTCCGCCTACTTCTGCGAAAAAAGAGAGTAAACGTTTGTAGGACTAGGCTTATCGGCTTTGCGGCATGAATCAGCGAAAGCTGTTATAGCTTTGGTTTAGCTATAGCCCGTGGGACAACCCTCAGGTTGCGAGTTAGTCCGCCCTCTTCCTTCCACGATACCCACCCTCTGGGTTCTTACCGTGGCAGCTACCTTCTGGCTGCGCATTCCTCCGCCATGACCTAGCAACCTGCCCACCGTGACAAGCAGCAGTGAAATCATTTCGCTGAGTAATGTCCTACGCTTGACGTCGTAGGTTACACGCTATAATGCAGGGCCATTAGGCTAAACCAACCCTATATCAGCTTTCACTGCATAAATTTACAGAAGCTACTGCGGACTGCTTACGTGCTGTGAATGCGAAATCATTTGTTTGTCGTCGTGGGCTACTAGCTATGTTTGTTTACTAGTTAGTAGTAGTTATTAAGTATTACTAATGTCTCAAAGGCCTTTAGATTGAAGACCTTTGTGGTATTGGCCTTTAGGTTGAACGCATTGAGGTCAAAGGTATTTCGCGTGAAGGAATTTATGCCAAAGACCTTTAGGGTGACGGTCTTAAGGTTGAAGACATTTACAGTAAACGCCTTTAGGCCTTTACCATACCCTAAAACGTGTCTTTATCCTAAAGGCTTTCACCCTATAGACAAACTAAAGACCATTTGGTGTCTATGTGCACGTCGAGTCCCCTATTGACTCTTTAACGGTTGCAATGGCAGCTGTGCTGATAATGCCTGTGTATTTTTGATAACCATTTCGTCTGGACGACATTGCAGGGTTTCACTGCCAATGGAACGTATGATATTTTGGAATCAAATAATCACAGGGTGGTTACGAGTTTGCAACGCGAAAAGCTCAGCGTTAGCAGGCTTGTGATCGCGAAAAAATACAGAAATACTAGAGTTGACGTATCAGGATTTTCTGGTAATGTGATCACTAATTTGGAAAAATAGGGGTTTTGAGATAACGAGATTTTTTTCGGCATAGTGACACCAGTGTTGTCGTACATAAAAAATCGGGCGAATCATGCTAACTAGTAAATTAATTACCTAAACGTTTTAACTAATAAAGATAGGCTCCTGATTGCAAGTAGAAATTGGTAGACGGCCGTTAGTAATAACCGTGTAAAACTTCGAAAGCACAATTACCCTCGGTGCTGTGGCTCGACAAAATTTGGCTATCTCGACTAGATACACGCAATGGAGGGGTTGCTTTGCCTGCATGCTTCTCTAAATTATATTTTGGCATGGTGAAGACAAAACTAGTTAAGCCACAGCAGGAAGGGTAGTGACGTTTTCAAAATTCTAAAAACTTGTATGCCTAATACTAACGGCCGGCTACAAATCTCTAATTTCTATCAGGTACCTATTGGTAATAGAGTTGACTGTTAGAATTTAGTTGACGACTTTAGTAGTTAACATAATTCGTCACTTTTTTGATGTCCGCCAACATTGGCATGACTATGCCGCAAAAAGCTCCTCTTTACCTCAAAAATTACCGATCACCTTCCCTGAAACACCCGAGAGTGTATGCCCTAACCACTAGGTCAACACAGGAATGGCCTAATGGTTTAGTCATCCGCCTCGTATTAAGGAGATGCGTAAAGGCTGAACTCGTATGTCTGATGTGCACTGTAACCGGCGGCTGCCCGAAGGTTCTGTTTCGCCCGTGGGTGGCCAGCGGCGGGCTAGCGCAGGTCGAAGGCGCAAAACTCGTAAAGGAGAATAAGAGCAGCTAATTATTTAACTACTAAGCCACGAGAGTGGGGTCCTTATATGCGGGAGCTGCTGGGCTCGTAGGTGAATGCTGAATTTTTTTTTTACCGGTGGTGCTTTGCATCCTCCGGGCCCGGAACACTATGCGGACGCGCCGCCGACGCCATCTCTTTTAGGAACGAGCTAAGACCCAACGCTGTAAAAACTTGAAAGTGCGCAGAACACTTTGGTTAATCTCGATTGCCAAACCACGTGTATCCACTCTAGCCTGTCTCACCTCAAAAATTGGCACCGAATAAATCGTGTATGAGGTGTAATAAGTTAAGGTTGACGTTGTACACTATTACTGATTAATTTGATACATGATAAATTATTACTCCTAGTCGCTGTCCATTGCGTTGGTTAAAAATTGTTTCTTCAACACCTAAAACATTTTCATTATTTATTATATGCCTTGAGTCTTAGACATTTGTTTCCTCTTCTTTCTGCTAAAAATAAATTTCAGTACCCTAGTCCACATCATACGAAATGAGAAACACACATTTTCCGTAAGAAGAGAGGTCTAAAATTTAGAACAGCCAGTTGGTAAAAACTCAACAGTCTTTAAACGCAAGGTGGGCAGAAAACTGGTTGACGCCAGCGCTTGTGCTACCCATTATTTTTTTTGTCTTGCGCTTAACCCTTACAAAAATGGTCTATAGACAGTCTATAGACTTCTTAATCCCTCTATTCTCTTGTTATAAATATTTTCGTCTATTCATAGTCTATCGACTGTGTATAGACAAAAGTCTACTAAAAGTGTATGGACATAAATCTATAGATTGTAGACTGTCCATAGGATTTGTATTTCCTATAGACTTTTCCCTACTGTTTGCCTATAGAAATGCTACAGATGTTTACGACAGAAGTTTGAGGACAGTCTACCGAATGTCTAAAGAAATTTTTGTAAGGGAAAGGCTCCACTGTAGCAAAATAAAGACGGGCGCTGTCAATTCAAAGTCGATGGAAATTTTCACTATGAACAACCAGCTCACCCAAATGCAACGATGTCAATTCAAATCATTGGCATGCAGCTACAGTGCAGTCCGTGTCCAACATTCTTGGACAAACGTTTTGAATATTGGAAGACTGTAAGGTACTGGTACACCAATATTGAGGCAAATGGTTCATTTTGCCACAATATGAAAATCTCTTTTTTTTGGTGTTTACATAGGTCGAATAGAGCCGTTAATAATGCCATAGAAAACCAACGGGGAACGCATTTGACGCCAGCAAAAACGTTTATAGCAAAAATTTAAAGCCTGCCGACGGGAGACATGCTGATATATTGACTGTTACAGTGAAATCTTGCAATATACGAAGAAATTGCGACATTCAAAAATGCTTTTGTCCAGAATTGTTGGGTATTGTATTGAAAAATGTAAATGTTTCAATGGGTGCAGGAAATAGGATTATGGACCATTTTGTTTAGTTTTATATTATTAACGTCCCGAAGCGGCTCGGGCTATGAAGTTTGCCGTAAAAGAAAATTTCGGCCAGCTGGGTTTCTTTAAGGTGCACCCACATTGAACAGCACACGGGCCCCTACCATGTCGCCTCCGTTTAAACGTGAAAGACGTGGATTCGACCCGGCTGCGGAGTTAACCCTATAAAACCAAACCAAACGTTCAGTAATCCTGTTTGGTGAGCCGATTCAAACATACATACATTTTTCAACAGGAAGGTTACAATATAGCGATTACCTGCGTTGCCATCACTACCATGGCGTGCGCCGAGCTTCCACCAGAGGGTCGACAGTACGGTGGAGAGAGTGTACCTGGCTTCGACCGTATCCTTTCGGCCCCGGAAGCAGTAGCGTTTGAAGCCCTTGGCATCGTGCTGCCCCACCTGGGTTACATTCAACTTCCAGGCCGTGGTGTTGGCGTAGTCGTACCCGCTGACCCTGCCGCTCACGCCGGGAAGCGGGATCTTTCCTGGCGATTGATTTCTGATCATCTCGAGCAAATCCATCACGGTCAAGTCGCCGACTGGTGGCCAGTCTGGGAACGGCGGACAGCCATCATCAAACTCATCAGCATACGATTGAGCTCATCGTAGAAGAAGGCGCTCACGTTGCGACCTCCAATAACTATTTAAACTCAGGTTCATGAAGTTCGGATCCATTCTCTCACTCTAAGAGACTGATCACTGGCTATATGTCGTGCTCAAACGCGTCCTGGCTAAGACCTGCATGTCTTTTGTTGTTTTCTTGTGTGCTTCAACTTTCGCGCTGGTTTTCCGAAATCCATTCCTGCTCAAGAAAATTGAGTGACATTAGTTTCAGCTAGGATGCCGTCAAGCGCTTGCTGTCTTAGTCATAATTTTATCCTTCCGACCGTGGACGTTATAATTAGCCTTTTCCTTACTGTCGCTCCCGGTGTTTTTCCCAGCCTAGCCGCTTTCGACATTACAGATCGATCTATAAAAGAGCTGAATAGATTTGCCTGTCACAGGCAATCGTTTATTCTCTAGCACACCGAAATGGCAAGTACTATATTGGTTCAGTCACGGCACTTATAAAGACATAAGCGCTTAGATTTAATTAATCTCAAGTGAAAGAGAAACGTAACTGACCGCCAAAAAGTACGAGGAAACCTAAAAGCTTAAACATAACTTGCTTGGTACACTGCAAAAGTTAATAAATAGCATACATCTGATAGGACAATTCTACGAAAACAACTGCATTTGCCCTGAATTATTACTTTCATGGTTTTACTCGAATCACTGCTTTTTACCGTAAGCCAGTGCTTCACACGCTCGATAGAAGTTTTTTGAAGGGAACAGGTGGAGGTGGTGAGTGGGTGTGTTTCTGGAGGTTGGCGGTGGAAGTGTGGGCAGCCTCCTCGGTGCGGAGGTAGGTGGAACTTCTGGGGGGAATCTGGCTTTCACACTGCGTCTTCGAATTCGGTTTCGCCGTCGTTTAGACAACAGGGAAAGGTGGGCTAGTTAAAGGTTCGTACTTTTATGCTTATAGTAACATTGAGAACGACGTGGGACGACGAGAGAAACAGACAGTGACCGAGGGCAGAACTTCAACTGAGTTTTACCTCGTAGACAAATCACATTTATACGTTCGTCGTAATCACACCTGGAAAATAAAAAAAATAAAAAGAATGATGGTCGATTTGCGCAGTTAGGCCAGATGCGAACTAGGTGTGCTAGCTGTTCGGTTTTCACTTCGGTTCCGGTGTTCAGATACAGTGTTTTCTTTTTTTTTTGAACGCGAAATTTATTGTCCCAGGGCATCAATGATGGGTGAAGGTGTGGTGAATAATCTAAATGAATGGAAAAAGGTTAGCTGATTTGATGAAGTCCAGTAGAGAACGATGGTACGGTCCCTGCGTCCAGGCAATGTATAAATAAGGGTTGCTTGGTGAAAGACCTGCTGCCATCACGTGCCGGATCCTTGTAGGCTTGAGAGCTGGGCAGTCGCACAGTAAGTGCTGAATGTCGGCCTCAATGTCCTCGCGTTCACATATCGGACACCCTGGCCTAGGAAACAAATATCGGTAGTGAGGCCACTTCCGAGTAACGGCAGGTGTGACGGCAACCCCGACCCGGATCCTCCTAAGCGCAACCTCCTCTTCACGGGTAAGACCGCGGCGGAGGGTTACCGCACACGGAGGGATGAGAGCACGTGTGCGGCGCCGGAGGAGTTCCTTTCTTGATGAAAGTAGGGTAAAATTGTCCAAATGAGGGAGCCGAGGCGGTGATGAGTTAGAATTCGCAAGGCGGGTCGCTAAATCTGCCTCCCTTTGATAGGTCAGCAGATCCCGTGGGACCCACTCAATACGTACTGGCTGCGGGATGCGTGCCGCGAGCCGGTGGATGTCCTGACATAACGTGGGACAGCGGCTAACACGTCGTAGCAACCGGACAACTTGAAGGGCGTCAGTGCGGATGACTACGCGGGCCGCAGGGAGCATAGTTAAGTTGACCACAGAGCAGAGTGCTTCTTTAACTGCAACGACCTCAGCACAAAAGGACGAAGGGGGTTCCGTAAGCTGAAGCCAAGAGGTTTGATTCAGGGCACGTCTGCACGGGCAGTAGATAGCTGTTGTTGCTCTGCAGTTTTGTATGCTTGCGTCTACGTAGACAACAATGGATCCTTCAGGCAGGCAAGCATCTTGTTCCTCAAATTTTGTTCCTCAAATGGTGGTATCGCCGAGAGGCTGTTCATTGCTTCGCCAGATACAGTGTTCATGGATGGCAGTTGTTCGGACAGCGGTAATGGGTTAATCTGCAATATATGCGCTACTGGTCAATCTCACTCATAGATCCCTGGGAGTCTTCCTACCACTCCTGGCGCAGTGGTGCAGCGGTCAAACGAGTTGTCACTGCCCTTCTGTGAACAGGTGCTGCCATCGGTGGGACTTGGGTTACTTGGGTTGAGGTGCGACCCAGGTTGCTCTGCCCGAGCAGCCGTTCACAATTAATTGAGCTGCCGCCTGGAACGGTGGGCAGGTGAGTCGCCTGCCACAAAACTGTCTTCAGACAAACACACAGTGGCTAAATGCAGGGTATAGCCACTGTTAGTGCTAGCGCATGCACTAAAACTGTCATGCTGGCGTGTGTGGCACACACTTCTATCTAGGTTTAACCAGCAGGATAGTTTTTGTGGTGATTGTTTGTTAGTTTTCACGTCTGATTACGACGAATGTGTAAACGTTACGTGTCTCTGAAATAAATCTCAGTTGAGGTTCCGCGATCCGTCCTGCCTGTTTCTTCCGTCGTTCCATGTTCACGCGCTTACAATATGCATACAAGTTCGCCGTCACAATCTCGTTCCGTCACTGCATGTGCCTGTAGTGTGCGCAGACCTTGTGAAAAGATTAGAAGGTGGCGGTGGGTGAATGAGCAGACCCCTATCTAAGGATCTAGGAGTGCGCGATGCGAAGGTGATTACTGTTTCTGCCGGGTGCTGGCTTCGGTCTCCGAACCCAGGCAAACGCCATCATTTTTGTATGGCGACATTGGTACTGCTTATGCAATAAAATAAGCAAACATAAAGGGTCATTTTTGTAAATAGACTGAGAAATCTTTCTCATACACAGATAATACGTATTCCATCAGAAACTAAATTCAATATCTTAGTACTACACAGCTATGAGAACACAACGGGAAAAGATCTTCTGGTTTGTGCTCGACATTGTATTGTTTGTTTAGAAAACAAATTCGATAAGTAATACTGTAGGAGCGCAAAAATTATAACAGAAATGTTATAAAAAAACAACAAAGCTTTGACAAACTTTGCGCTAGAGATATGAAGACCGCATTTTTGTCCCATAAAAATGGCCAGATGCCAGCTCAAACTACGCCATTTATTATTGGGTCCTGAAAAATAAAATAGAATAGCAACAACCACTTCTAACTCAACTGTGAAGTATATTTTATGTATAAGTAAACTATATCCAGTATTACCCAATAAACGCTAGAAGTCCCAGACGGGAGCCGCAGGTTTACATTCAAGCAGTGCGAAGCTCGCCACGTGATTCATGCTATTCCTGCAAATGTCGCACCAGGCCTTGTGCATACACTATCCTTTTTTACTAGTTTTATTCGCGAGCTTGGCTATTTTCAAAAAGTATGGGGTCTTTTAGAAGTCACAGTAACACCAAACATAACTTTAATGAAAGAAACTTGTAAACAAGTTGAGTTCAGTGACTGTCAGCTTCTCTTTTTTAGGAGAGCAAGAGAAATTGCAGCTAAACAGGACAGTACATCTATTAACGCAGCAGCCTACCTCAAATAAATCAACACGGGTTAACTTACGGCCCGTTTGGTATTTCGAAGAAATTAGAACAAAACAATAATTCTACGCGATAGCTTGGACAAAGAAAACCGCAATCATATCACTACACTTCAAAGTATCTTTAAGTATGTTAAGTCAGAATCTGTAACCATCTTAACACTGTTCAATGTCCCCAAATTGAAGAAATTTACGCGGTTACTTTACTTGGTAACAAAATTGTTGTCGATAAAGAAGATGCAACAGTTCGCCTTCACTTGCAAACTAGTTTTTTAAGTGACCATTTTCTACTCCTGTGGAGTAGTTTAAATTCACAATTAAGAGAGATTATACTGCAACGTGAAATTTACTTCAGCGTTTTCCGATGATCTAGCATCGATAGTAAGATTAGATTTTAGAAAAGAACTTGAAAAAAAAGCGCACCCAGGGCTAAATTTTGTCAGAGCAAGTGCGCGTCCCAAAAACCCTTGAATATAATAAGTAACTGACGATGCTTCGTATAGGAGGCACCACTGTTCTACCTGTTCGTGAACACATGGCACGCGCCACTCATTTGGTGGCTTTTTTTTTTGTTATCTTACGTCCCATACTCAAGTTTTTCATTTTATTTATGGGCTACGGGTTAGCTAGTTTGTGCTTTATATATTTCATTACACGTGATAACGCTATGTTTTCTTCTCCCTTCATTCAGGCCTGCACGTGCGCGCATTTTTAAGACCAAATGGTATATCACAAATGAAAAACGCAAACAGTATCACAACAGTAAATCAGCCGCACAGAAAAGCTCCGACTCCAGGCGATGAACTGACATACATGCAACTCAAATTAGCTTGCCCTATTGAAAGTGAAGAGTCGCGTTTTCCAACCTTCTAGAGGTGCGATGTGTCAGCTAACAAAGAAGGGAGTCGGGGTCCACAGAGGTAGATAAAACTAGCTGCATACCCTATTGAATAATTTCAATAGGTTTGAATGAGTCAGCAAATAGGATTAATGTCACATTTGCTTTTGTTATTTAGTATTAACGTCCCGAGGTGACTCTGGCTCTGAAGGACACCGCAGTGAAGTGCTCCAGATAATTTCGACCTCCTGGGGTTCTTTAACCTGCACTGACATCACACAGTACACGAAAGTCACGGTTTCGATCCCGTCCGCGGCAGTCGCATTTCGACGGAGGCGAAATGCTAGATCCCCATGTACTGTGCGATGTTAGTGGACGTTATTAACCCCAGAGGGCCGAAATTATCCAGAGCCCTCCACTACGGCGTTCCTCATAGCCTAAGTCGCCTTGGAATAATAATCCTAAAAACCAAACCAAATGTGCCATAATCCTATACGCTGACCCATTCGAACCTAGACCGGAAAGACGCGTGTTCGATCCCGGCCGCGGCGGTTGAATTTAGATGAGGGCAAAATTCTAGAGGCCCGTGTGTTGTGCGATGTCAGTGCACGATAAAGAACCCCAGGTGGTCGAAATTTCCGGAGCCCTCCACTACGGCGTTCCTCAGAACGTGAGTGGCTTTGAGACGTTAAACCCCCATAAGCCATATAGATTTTTCAATGGGGCGACCACAATCATAATGCTGCAAGCAACTTTATTGCGGCAAGCGCACATGAAAATGCCGCAATAACTATTCTTATAATGACGATGTCAGACCTGTTGCCTCTGTGCCCTAAACCGAGATGTAATCCAAAGTGATTGGGCTGATCCCACCACTGCATTTTACCACAGCAGAATTTTAACGAGCACTGCTAAGACTCTATTGCAGATTTTTTTTTTTGACGACATCAATGTTCGTGAACAAGGGAGCAAATTATTCATTTGCATCCACCCAACGCAGTCATACGGCTGTAAAAGAAAGCTTTGTAGCCCTAAACATTTGACCAACACTGTCCCCACTTCGAGTCATTGATCAATTCGCTCTCACCGTGCCATATAGCCATCCCGATTATCTCATTTCAGGTGACGCGGTGGTCCCTGTTTCGAACCACGGAGAAGGACGAATTTTTCTTTAACTACGAAGTTTCTGTGGAAGCTGTTAGCTTTCTTTTCTAGCCGTTTGGGTGCGCTTTGGGTGGATGCAAACGAGTAATTACAAATTTACTCCGCCTTTGGGGATTCCTCTAAATATTTCGCCAATGTTCGTGAAATGCAATGTCCCAGGAAAGATACAGGTTGACTATTTGTGTGCTGAATTACTCACTCCGGCATACTCGTGTCCTGGAGGAAACCACTGAGATGACCAGGCATATTGTCGCCCACGCGGTCGTGCCTCTAGCCATCTCTAAATGGAAAACAAAAATTAGGGGGCACTTCAGCTTCGTCTTAAGGCTATGACGCGACAGCGTGAATGAAATTAGCATGCATCAGTTGGCACACCATCCCACGTGATGCACCACAGGACACACAAGGTCGTGCTTTAGCCGGATCAAACGAAAGTGCTTTAGTGGTTTAGGGGTAGCATATCTCAATCGCAACGCAGAGGTCAGTGGTTTGGTACCAAACTAATTGTCCCAATTTTATTTTCAGATAAATAATTTACTGTACATCCTTACAAGTCATAATGACATTTGAGTCATGCTGTGGTGCCATAAGCACAATTTCATTATAGTTTTAATCATTTTCATTCCACAGCTCAACGTGTGGCGTCGCAACCCTCTCGATCATTCGCGATTTTCCATACATTCCAGATTTTCCAGCACCAGCAACAATTGCGGTTTCTGCGCTAAACGGAGCTTCACATCATCATCATCAGCCTGACAGCGCCCACTGCAGGTCAAAGGCCTCTCCCATGTCTCTCTAATTAACCCTGTCCTCTACCAGCTGCGCCCACCATATGCCCGCAAACTTCTTAATCTCGTGCGCCCACCTAATTTTCTGCCTCCCCGTGCTACGCCAAATGTTTCGTGCTTAGCAATGCAACACCGCCAGAATTTTTTAGGAAAGTTAACGGCGTAGTAACTGTCGTACGTCTCGTCGCACACCTCAACCGCACCTTATGGGAAGAGGTAGATGCGACAACGTTGAAGGGTAAATGCCCATAATGAATGTGGAAATGATCATTCTCTACTTTACATTCATAGATCGCTCGGAGCCCTCATACCACTCCTGGCGCAGTGGTTAAGTGGTTAAGCCATGCGGCACTACGTCTTAATGCCCTTACTTTTGCACTTCTTTAAAATAATAAATGTTAAGAGCAGAAAGCTACTAAAAATGGTATGTATCATTTGTAAGACCTAGAATATTTACAGCATACGGGAAAAGAACCAGACTGTATTACATTCCATCTTTTTTTCAATGACTTCCTATAAGATTCAACAGTTGTATCTGTAGTAAAAGCAGATAAACAATTGAATGAATGGATACTCCATAAAGTACAATAAATAATTTGGTGGGCTACTAGTCATGAAGAAAATTTCCCTTTCTGTTTTTCAATAATAATTAAACCAATTGTTTTCTTCAATCTACGAGTAATTAGCTCCTCTATTGCTCATTCTACTATATAGCTGCTAGTTATGTGCACGAGATTTAGTATGCCATAGAGGACTGGTGTGCATAGTATAACACGAATGTATAAGAGGAACATGTAAAGAAAGATGTATAAGCTGACTGTTGGCGTTGTATGTGTTTGCAGTGACAAGTATATGTGAGAGATGTAAAGCAATCGTAATTTTACCGATGATGTAGAACAGATTCTGTGGTGTTTAAAGAACGATGTATAAAACAAATGTTTTTTGAGTGCGCGTTCATTGAGGATATAGTTATGAGAGCTAAGTATAGGACACTGACAGATGCTGATTTGTACGATTGACCCGCATAAAAGCAACATTGCTTTCGCAGGGACGGTTAAAATTTTGTAATGTAAAAATGACCGCAATAAATTCTACAACTCAGCATTATCGAGAGCCGCGTACCAGTGTTTCAAAAGCATGTCACAAGTGACGTCCAGTTATTTAGACTAGCAAGCAATAAAACACATCCCTCACTTCTCCGGGACACAAAACTGCACAGGTACCGTGGGTCAGTTCAAGAAAGTTGCATGTTTCAGTTAACCCCATGAAGTGCAGGCATTGAAAACTTCGGGAAAATGTTACGACCTTCGAGATTTTACCACTATTGATCCTTTCATTGCAGGAATGTCAAGAAACAAAGACTGGTCAAGAGCAATATGGCTGCAGCAAAATTAAATCGGATAATTTTGATGATTTTCGAATGTATGACGAAAACAAAACCACGCGTGAATAAGTAGCCAAACGCAATAAATGTACTTATGAATGGCCCAACTATCCTTGAAGGTTTGTCTTGCAAGGTGTTTTGTTATCAACACTTTTTAATAGTTGCCGTTGTTTCAGCAGGCTTCCTGCCTCTCTGGCATTTGACAATGACTTTTCTTTGACAAATATATTCGAAACGACCACTCCATGAAGTATGTTAGCAGATGATGCAGTTCCGCGAGCAGAAATGAACATCATTCTCATTTTTACGCTCTGCATAGCAAATGATACGTTGAGTGTTGCAAAGTTAAAAGGAACTATGACAACAGCGTTTTGCCATGAAAAAGCTTTAGTGTGATATAGATCTTGGCCAAAATACTTCACGACACTAACGACCTGCTTTTGAACTATATGTTGGAGCACATACGCTGCCCCTGAAAGCCCAAATGTTTTGTAAGGCGAGATTGAAGGCCCTTGCCTGGCAGAGAACTGGAGCTTCACGGCTGTCACAGGTGCTCTACAACGTAGCTGAAAAGCGAGCCGTCGCTACTGAAACAAGGTTTATGATGCAATAATCTCATACAGTTTTGGTCACACAGATGTCAAAAGTTATCATAAATATCATGCAATATACACGACAATGTATAACATTCGTATGATATGTGCATAATATTTTATGATAAAGTTTTATGAGGCTATTGCATCATACACCTTTTTTCAGCGGGTATATGTGATCCGAAGACTTTTGATCGAGGGTGCACAGACAACTGTGATACCAGAATAGACAATGAATTAACATACAAGACCATACTTTGTTCACTTATCAATTTTTTGTCTAAGTTGATAATGCCCCGTTCTCATCGTCCACTCAAAACAAAACTGCTTATAACGGAGGAAAAGTGTGCCCTTTTTACTAATACTTTGGTGCAATTTTTGCTCGAATGTGGATAATATATTTCGTTTAATACTTAAGGCACCTGTACATTCCAGGGGCCGTATTCCGTAACCCTTCTTCTCTTCATTGCTTTGGTCCTTTATCATTGGCACCGGCCTCATGTGACGTCAGGGCCAACAGCTGTCGAACATTGTCTTATCAACCCCGTTATTGAAGTCTGGTTTGACCAATAGCAAGAAGGCAATATAAAGGAAAGAAGAAAAACGAAGCTTACAAGCTACGGCACCTGATTTCTACGCCTCGAACCACTGGTCATCAAAGTCATCACCCCATTAGGACCCTCTCACCTTGGACACTGCGAAACTCCCAACATCCGCGATGGCAACCGCAAAAAAGAGCGTGCGCTTGGGGCAAGAAAAACAGACGTTGTGCGAGCCTCGGGGGCGCACGTTTTCCGAGCAATGGGTGCCATATGCCATAGCGGCACGTGAATAGAAAGATACACGAAGACACCCGTGTTCCCAGGAATGGCGGGAGCGTCTTTGCGCTCCTAATTGTGAGGAGAAAGACATCGATCACCGAGACTTTCAGGTAGAGAGGTGATTATTCACTCGCATATTCTCGACGGCACGTGGTAGGGCTTGCTTTTTGGAACGCCCTCGGGGCTTTGGACGCGCAAAAGGGAGCCTGTGCACAACGGCGCCAGCTGCTCGGGCATTTTCGGTCTCTGGAAAACACAACGCGCGCCTCAGTACATTAAAAGAATACCCAGACCGGCTGCATCGTTTACGTATTTGTTTAACGCTCATTATGGATGGAAAAGAAAAAAATGGCGGTGGTTTAGCTCTGGTGAAACCTGTACTGGCGCGATAGCTACAGCTGGCCGAGTGGAGCTTGGTTACGTGACCAACCGCGTGATCAGCCTCGGCGCAGCGCCACCGGCAGCTCCTCCACACCACGTGACCAACCAGGTGACAGCATAGCGGCACAGCCACCGCCACGGCGCCGCCGCGCTGAAGGCTCGAAATGCTACCGTAATGTATTTATCCCTACAAAGTTGGCGGTGGTTTAGTTCAGGTTACATCTGGAGTGACGCGATAGCTACAGCTGGCCGAGTGGAACTTGCACAGTTGAGTTTCGAAGTTAGTATTTCACCGCTCCATTTCTCTGGGCGTTGCTTCTTCATCTTCGTCCCACTTGACACGGCGCATGCGTAGAGCAGTTGCAGCTCGGTTTCGCCGGCGCGCCGCGCCGCCAGCAGCAACAGCTGCTCCGCACCACGTGCCCATCCACGCTGAAGGCTCGAAATTCTGCCGTAATGTAGCGCTCGCTACAAAAGATCACCGTATTGCTACGAGTGTCGTGACTCGAATGGTCAAGCGTTAGCAGAGACGGGGCGTCGAATGTCCCTGTGCAGAAACACCAACGAGGTCGTCGGCTGCTGGTGCAGAGCCGCGCCAGTGGACCTATTCTTGAAGCCCAGCCTAGACTGTCCGTCGTATCCTCTTCCGTCGCCTGCCAGTAGCACGCGACGATAAGGAACGCTGCCGGAAGATTCCTCCAAAATCTAGAAAGGCAGCGTCGATCGTTATGCTAAATCGCGAGAGCTCTCGCAGCTTAAAAAGTGTCATGTGTATTCAGCTGGATAAGCGAGTACCTAAGCTTACCAGCTTGTCGCAGCCAACTGCTACTCATCCGTCCTTTACTGTTTCCATTCAGGTGTCTCAAGGCATCGTACTAGGAACCCGTTCTTTTCTAACCTATGTTAATAACCTGCCCATTAAACTAGCATCCAAAATTCGGCTTTTTGCAGACTATTGTTTAGCGTACTGCTCCGAAAGCCACCTGTCTGAAGTTACCGTTCTGCCCAACGACGTGTGCTGCACGAAAACGAAAATAGAAGTGTGCTACAATTTCTGGCTTATGAATTTAAATGTTGAAAAAACTACATCCCTCTCTTTCAATCGCTGTCGTAACTACCCAACTCCCACCCACCGATTTTACATTTGTCCTCTAGTCCTGACAAAATTTAGTACCTAAGCACTGACCTATCCCGAGACCTACCTTGGTGCAAAATATTAATGCGACAGCCTTTAATCGCTCATTCTTGCGTTCGTCCGTCCGTTACGCTCTTCAAATGGGTAATAAAAAGAATTTGTGCACCTTGGGATTCGAACCACCAACCTTCCGTTCCGCAGCCGAGCGTGCTAACGCCTACGCAACTTCCTGCCAACCCATATGTAGTTCTCCTTGTCTAGGATGCTAGAGAGTGTTGGCAGAAAGGCGTCGAATCAGACGGATGCCTCCCAAACGCCCTCCAGTGTCTCCAGCATTTAAGATTCCCAAACAAGTGTGTAGTTAATTACCATCTTAACCACACATCAGTGACACAAGCAGCAACACCGTGCCAAAGGCTTTCACCTCACCGCACTTTAGGTCAACAGTGACCCCCTGAATTTTAACCATACTGCTAACTGTACAAATCGTACCCTTGGCTACTTACGCCGTAACCTCCACCTACTATCAAACTTACGCCTATTTAGTAAATACAGTAGAGCCCACTTATAACGAACCCGACAGCTGCGTGAATTGCGTTCGTTGTCACCGAGGTTCGTAGTAAGTGGACTTCACGTGTTACAGCCAAAGTCAGACCGTTTAAGGCCTCCATGCACGTCGGCTTATTCAACGTAGACCTTGTTACGGCGCTTTTCAAGCTCTCCAGCGCAGTCACAGGTTGCTCGCCGATGGCATCTTACCTACAAGAGAGTTTAAGGACGCAATATGCCTAATCTCGATGGAATCACTCGTGGTATAGCACGTTGCAGGTCGGCCTCCTCATCCTCGTCTTCATCAGATTCCTGGGAATGGGGGAGTTCTCGCACTTCGCATGCAATTATTTTTCCGAATCTATGGCTTCCCGATGTCGGCGTCGTGATCCGCACCAACGAAGTCCTCCCAGGCGACATCAGGTCGGGCCAGCTGCGCATCGGTGACGGGTTGACAACATTCCAAATACGTCTCGAATCTGGAGCACCCAGGTTCGATCGTGACCGCGGCGCCCGAGTTTCGATGGAGGCGAAACGCAAAAAGGCGCCCGTGTGCTGTGCTGTGCGATGTCATTATAGTTTAAAGATCGCCAGGTAGTCGAAATTGATCCGGAGGCCTCCACTACAGCATCTCTTTCTTCCTTTCTTCTTTTACTCCCTTCTTTGTCCCTTCCCTTACGGCGCAGTTCGGGTGCCCGCCGAGATACGTGAGACAGATACTGCGCCATTTCCTGTCCACAAAACCATTTTTTTTTCGTGTGTTGCTCTACAGCGTAGTCCTCAATAGCTTCTGGGTCCCTAAAAGCTGTCTTACGGAAGCAGTCCTTGATGGACTCCGCAGTCAGTTCCATCCAAGTGACCTAATTAGTCCAGGGCGGCGAGCAGAGTAATTGCAAATGGGACGTCACGGCCAGAGGTGGGCATTTGACCTAAAAAATCTCGACCTCACCTCAACCTCAAAAAATATTTGCCGACCTCACTCAACCCCAACCTACTCAGTTGAGGTTAAGGTCTCCTGAGACGCCCTGGTTCACTTTTCCTGAGGCCGCTGCCCACCTCACTCAATCTCAAAAATTGAGGTTGAGGTTGGCTGCTCGACTTCATCAAACAAAAAGCGGTGAAGTTTTCCAGTTAAAAACAATCCTGAGAATCCTGTGAGACAAGAAAGCCAAAATAATGATGGTATTCCTTAACAAGGTGTGTACAGACACTATGTGCGCGCCGTAGAAGCAGCTTGTAATCTGGGATGAACCGTTGGAAAGTTCATGGCCTGCGGCCAGAGGTGTCCCGTGTGCGATTACCACCAGTACGTCGGTGAGTACTTTATATGTGCCAATATTTGACAACCTGCTTCGTGTATGCATATATACTATATTTGTTCGTATTGAATGCCTCTCGCTTATTCACGCACGAACTGGCAATTGACAAACAAAGCCCTTCTACACCATCTACCAGAAATTGGGAGGCCTGAGTAGAAGCCAGCGGCTTCTTTTATTAATGCGAAAGCATTAGATGGCTCACTTTCGATGTCATATCCACAAAAAAAGTGTCCGCAAGAAACGGCACCATTTGACGTCAGAAGCCGACGAGTCACGCGACGACGATGATGACGTCAGGTAATTAATTAAAGCTAATTAATATATTGGATAACGCTAAGAATGATTGCTATAATTAGTAATGACATCATGTGACTGTGACGTCATACCAGGTCACGTCACAGCGAAGTAATGTGCCATCAAACCTAGTCACGTGACGACGCTGTAATATGACATCACACCTACTCAAGTGACAACGATGTAATTTCTCGTCATACCAGGCCCCCATCCACCTCCTCCCACCCCCATTTCAAGATCCATATGGACCCCACATTACTACACATGCGCAAATTACGCACTACAAAGAGCGCCCACAACCCGGTCCACATTAATGACATTCGGATTGTCCAGCAGGTAAACGCGCCAGTTCTCATGTCTGACATACTACAAAGATCATGTAAGGACACATGCTGTCGACCCTCGAGATGATGGCGATGACGATGATAATACTAATAGTGTATCTTTATGAATCCGAGGAAGTCTGATATACTGCTACCAAATTAAAAGTTGCCAGAATATTGCTTAGATGTTCATTACCCAGCAACCGAAGACAATTATTGTGCGGGAAAAGAGGAATACCTGCAGCTAATAATTAAGGATGATGATGTTGATGTTCCCGGGAGGTCAATACAATCCCCCGTTTTCGCCACTTCTCTCCAAGTGGGGATGGTAATTGTCTCAAAATCCTGGGAATTCTCCGATGACGCGGTGAACCCGCGGCATTTTGAAAGAAAGGGCTGGAGTAGACGTCTTCTAACACTGTGCCAACTATTAAAATCACACGAGTCAAAACAACCGGCCTAAAGATTTCTCTGTTGCGAAATTTGAGCGGAGGGCCGTGGCGCTCCTGACAGAGAGAGCGGCTCACGCTGCCCACCCAGCCCCCGCCCCCCCCCCCCCCTCCCGGAAAAAAAGAACACCGCCAAAATGCTCATACGCCTGAAGAGAATTCTGGGTACCATTTCGTCAACCAGTCTGAGATAAGCTGCTTTAAGTCCATCATTTGTTTTAAAAATTGAAATTATCAACGGTACACCAGCATCATCGACGTTTTTTTTTGTTTTTTTTACCCGCGAGCACCGCGCTAGCATTCTGCGATGCCATTTAATGTGAACGATGGGTCTCTGCAAGATATTTAAAGGAAAGATAATGGGTAGTGCCTGGTCGTCTGCAAGGCAGGCCGCCAACCCAACTCACCCCATACGAGAAAATAAAAAAAAACAGAACGACTACAAAACATACAAACAAAAATCGCACACTAAAAAACAGAAGCGAACAACAGTGTGCCCCGTTAAACGTGATATTAGAAGGTTTGAAACAGTGCCTCAGGAGCACAGCACCAGCACGTAATCAGTTCTATTAACACATCTTTATTAAAAAAGGAAAAGAAATAATCTACCACGTCACCATACATTAATTATACTTTAGCATTTTTTCACCGCTGTAACACCACTTTACGTTGGTACGTTCGCCCCGTGCTGTGGCGTTTCGGCATAACAAGAGAATTTCCGAAAAAGAACAAGGAATACGGGAGGCCAAAGAGAGGTTATTCGGAAGGATATAAAAGAGAAATTATATCTGCATCTGCTTGCATTACGACAGGATACTATGAGCAACGTGAATTGTGCCCACGTCAAGTGGCTGCAGTCTTGCTTGTCGCGTTCGGTAGAAGAAGAGCGTGGTGACTGCAATGAGCGAAAGCAGCACGGTGTGCGCCGCAGTGTTGTCGAGCACTAGAGGGGCCTTTCTATTCTATTTTTCTCCATTTCGTGGTCGAACTCAACAAGCCACTCGGCGAACAATTGTCACCTTTATTATTCATGCCCCCTTTAAACTAATGCCTATGACACACTCGTCGAATAAAAAAAAAAATGTCGCGCATCATTCAGGCCGTTCGTGCATGCAGCATACGGGAACGCAGCTTCTAAAGCACTGCGCCTTGCGAGTCTTCCCGATGACAAACGGCGACCACAGAAAAAAGCGAAGCGTATACTACACTTCCCACCAGGGCTACGCGTCCTATTTCTAGGCGTGCGTTTTTGACGGCATTCCATACGTTCCTTATTTCTTATCTGTAATTTTGTTATTTATTTATTTTTTGGATTGCCACATTATATCCGTAGGAAGTGGGAGACACGAAGGCTAGGAGACGCTCGTCGCTCTGCGCTCCTGCTAGAAGCGGTGGTTTTCGACTTCGGGGCCGAGTTTACTCAGCCTCCTCGTTCGCTATAACCACGTTTGTGCAGCCGCAGGCGTTCGTTGGATCTGAGACGCAGTGCGATTACCCTAATACACATTTTGACGGTGGCACCACCTTCGTGCATAATAAGCGAGCGTTCGTTATAACTGCGGCTATTATAAGTGGGCTCCAGAGTACACAACTAGAATATGTATACATTCTGTATTCAACCCTCATCAAGCTAACCTAAAAAATTTACTCGAACTCATTCGTGATCGCGCAGCTAGATTCATCTTTTCCAACCATTCTCATCGCACTGTCTCCGAATTAAAACTCAGCTTGATTCCTTAGCTTCCCGACGTAAACTTACATGTCTCTGCTTTTTATCAAACGCTTTAATGCAAATGCATTACTAGTAGCCTCATTAAGAGAAAAGTCACCAGTGTGTGTATGTGGGGGGGGGGGGGGGGTTGCTTGCGTGTGCCTGCAGATGGTGCAGAAAATCACAGCAATGGCAAGCAAAGTAGGGCACACAGCAATCCGAGCACCTCCACTTCAGACAAACCTTATAAATGTTATCCGTCAATATACACCCGCTACTGGCCGACCTCCATGTAGCGCCATTCATGCGTCGCATTCGTACCTAAATCGTGACGCAACCGTTTGTCGTACAGCGCTCTAGGTGGCGGCAACCGATTTCTCGTTGCATATATATAGCTTACATGTGCTAGTAAAATTGCGGGCTAGCTTGCGACAAGGATTCGAACCGACGGCATATGCACCTTCAATTGCATCCCTTCCCAGATTTCGTATCACAATTTTGATGCAGCCGTTCGTCGTACAGCGTTCCGGGTGGTGTCATACGCACGTGTGCGTGTGTGTGGATGGTTTCATGCTTGGAAAACAAAAACCTGATCGCTTGAAATAAACTCAGTCCCACACCGCAACGAAACGTCTACGTCTAGCGTCCATGACATGCTTTCGCAGACTTATGTGTCTCTGCCGAATTCATTGTTCATACCTTGACTTTGGACATCTTCATCCGTCTAGCCCCACCGTCTGTCCCACCACAACTATCCTAAAACCGTCTAACCCCAGCACGTCCATGCCGCAACATTTCAGAAGTCATCTTTTCTACACACAGCTCTGGATTGGGGCGAGCTTCCCGCTTCATGGCCTTGTTAGCTCACCAATACCAACTGAAGACCGCCACCGAAAACCATCTCTAACCCTTACATCCGCCCTTCATGAACTAACCCTTAACGGGGCCTTTGCAAAACAAATGAATGAAATAAATGGTATAGAAAGCGTCTTAGATCGCAACTCGGGCCGAGACGGGTACTGAACGACTCGACGTTGTTGTACCACAGCTTTTTCAACCAAAGTTCGTTCGGCTAGCATCCTGTTTAAGCCAGGCGAAGAGCTGCTCGGATCACCTCAGACTCGTCGCGCTGCAGGGCAAAGCATCCAGACACGCCTAGATACGCATGGGGCCGGCGCAAGCCGCCGTGGGGTGGCCAGCACGCCGGCGAACTGGGTGACGCAACCACCGGCGAGCTACCTAGGGTATCATAAGCGAGCCTGGAAAGAGCGGAGGAGACGCAGAGATTGGGTCTCGGTCTTTCGATGAAGTCCATCTCGAGAAGTAGCTGTAATTCTGCATATAAATAACTTTTCGTCACAAACACAATAGGCCACAATGTCACAACAGTGACAGCGGTGAGATGGCAGCTTCGGTATCGATCGGCACCAGCTACCTCAGCTTCGTAATAATAATAATAATAATAATAATAATAATAATAATAATAATAATAATAATAATAATAATAATAATAATAATAATAATAATAATTGGTTTTTAGGGAAAGGAAATGGCGCAGTATCTGTCTCATATATCGTTGGACACCTGAACCGCGCCGTAAGGGAAGGGATAAGAGAGGGAGTGAAAGAAGAAAGGAAGAATTAGGTGCCGTAGTGGAGGGCTCCGGAAAAATTTCGACCACCTGGGGATCTTTAACGTGCACTGACATCGCGCAGCACACGGGCGCCTTAGCGTTTTTCCTCCATGAAAACGCAGCCGCCGCGGTCGGGTTCGAACCCGGAAACTCCGGATCAGTAGTCGAGCGCCCTAACCACTGAGCCACCGCGGCGGGTAGCTTCGTAAATGCAAAATGCTTTTTCCCTCCATTCACTAGACTTCTCTAAGCCAGGTTGTCGTTGTGTAGAAGACGGCTGTTTGAAGCCTTGGAGAGAACTTTGTTTCTAGCCTAGTAGGAGCGCTTTGACACCAAATCTGGTGCTGAGGGAGCGAACAAGGCAGTGTTGAGAAGATAAGCGTGTCACACTAGTGGCTCGATAGCAGTGAACGCCAAGTGAATTCTAAAACGGGCAAACGGCAAGACGTTATTGTGAGTAACGGAGAACCTTCAGGTGAAGGAATTCATCGAAATTTGTTACGTGTTGAGCGTTGATTTGGGGCCTTCAGGAAGAAAGAAGGCGATTCTTGAGGTCATGCGGGCGAAAGAAATGACGGCTGAGGAAGTCAGCGAGGCCAGTGCTGATATCAACGAAAGCTTTGAGCGCGAGAAAGCGGAAAGGAAGAAAGCGGAGAGGAAAGAACGAGAACTTCGTGAGGGCGAGAAAGCATCGACTCTGAGTGCGATGAGCTTGAATGGCAGATGCGCCTCGAGCGCAATGAGTTTGAATGGCATGAACGCCATCTGGAAAAACAAAAGCGTCGCCGGCACAAAGAACTTGAAAAGCAGGAACTGCGCGAGTGTGAAGAAGCCCAACACAGTGAGCGCAAGTTGGCAAGGTAAAAGCACCGCGAGTGGGAAGATACTCGAAAGAGCGCGAGAGCAGGCACGAGGAGCATGAAAAGAGCTTTTCCCGCGAAAGAAAACTTAGGGAGCTGGAAATTGAAGCCCGCCAGACCAGTGTGGAGAGGCATGAAGCATTAATTGTCATAGTTCAGGCTAAGGGTTCGACGGTGCGGGACAAACTTTGGTCATCGCTGAAGATATGGCCAGGTATAGAGCTGGACGAGTTCGAGCGCGTCTGTCAGAAAAGTCGCATCGAGCGGTATCGTTGGGCAAAGAAGTTTGTAGCCCTTATTTCTAGCTAAACGTCGGATGGTATTAAGTGCCTGTTAGACGGCGGATTGAAGAACTGTGATGACCTGAATGGCGTTTTATTGATGAAATATCGGCTGTCACCGGCGGATCTTTGCGAAAGGTACGAATACGAAGAGTCAGCATTTGTAGTTATTATCCCTACAAGTTCAAAGGCGATAAATTAGAATGGCTTAACAGTGAGGAAGTTTCAGACATTGAGGACACGACAGCAGAGAGCGTAGCCGTTGAGCAACACTGCCAGTGCGCCACAGAAGAAATTAGCTGGTACGTGGTAGAGGCCCTTCCTGCTATCATAGTCGACGACGCTCAGAATTCGCCAACTGAAGGAACGCCTTTCTTACCTTAGTATACGATAGTCTCGCCTTTATAAGATGCGGTTTCATTTAATGTTAATGTGGAGGAGTTGAGAGGACTTGTATCTTCTACCGTGTCCAAGGCAGAAGTTGTAGAGCAAGGTGGAGTAGTCCGGCTGAAAATTGATGAAAAAACTCAATCCCGATGTAGCAAAGTCAAAGTGGTTGACACGCAGGAAAATGAATCGCCGCTGGCGGAAAAGGTAACACGTGAGGTTTTCGGCGTGCCATGTCACTACCTCACCTGGAGGATCATCAAAAAATGGACGCCCTATTAAGAAAATCCTAAAGGTGGCCCTCGGCTTACCCAAACGCACCGCCGCACTGAAGTTACCCGAATTAGGCATCCGCAATATTTTCGCTATAAGGAGGCGCTCCTTATAGCACAAAAGTAGGAGTTAGAGCTAACAGAAATAGAAGTTAGCAAAAAGTGATTGGGAGAATGCTGGCTAAAAAGCATAGAGAAGTTAGAACTGCAGGATCAAAATTTGTATTAAAAGAATCTGGCGAATTTATAGACCGTTAACACCGTCAGAGAAAAATTTTTAAAAAGAAGCCGAGCATGATGGCAACTGCCTCCACCCCGTTTCAAAAAGACGCTCCTATCTTCCATATATCTATCCATCCAAGGATGAGCTTGGCTCATGATGGCCTTAGCTGCCTCTGTGCCATAAAACCCAACACAACCCATCCAACGCGTTCGTACTCCTCTGCGTCCAGCCGCTCCATCAGAAAATGTACCCCGAAATACACGACACACAAGGAGACAAGAGCCAAGGTCCTGGACAAGTTCCTAGTCTGAAGAGCAGAGACGGTATACGCAGACGCCTCCAGCTGCCTAGAAATCAGAACTTCAGTAGTCGGCCACAGATCAGGCGATCACCAACGTCACCTTCAACTACGACAACCTTAATGGAAGCGGATGAAGTTTCCATTCTCCTAGAGATGGTCGAAGGCTCCAGGAAGGTCAGTCCCTACACATTAGTCACGGGCTTCCAAGCGGCTTACCGGAACTACTCTGGGGGTGGTGTCAGCAAGCCGGCCCTCCAAATCCTAACGAAAGGCCCGACGGCCGACAGTGGTGAGCGTAATGTTCTCATTAAGAAAACAACGACCAACTAGGTAAATTCGACACAAGAAAATGCCCAGAACGCTCACCAGAGGAGAGCAGACGCTCAAACACATGAAGCCTCAACCATAAATGCCTCGCTAAGTAGCCTCCCTTTTGATATCCGCTCTTCCCATCTTGACGTCCTCTTTAAGGAGAAGTACACGTGTCATGACTCCCACTTGCACTTACCTCCTCCCTCAAAATTTAACGAGAAAGGAAGAGGTGTTTCCTAGAAGGACTAGGGTTGAGGCGGCTGTTATCCAGTCGATAACGGGCCGATGGGGCTCTCAAGAACAGTCCCTAGCTCATGTCCTACATGTTCCACACCCGCCGCCCATGTGGTTATTCGCCACCTGCTGTGAACGTGTCCCGGAACAAGCGCTTAAAGAACAAGACGACTACAGGAAGTTGGCCTAACGGCTACTGAGTGTTGTCCGTCAGCCATGTGGCTGACGGACAACACTAAGAGCCGGAGACTGCTCAGGTTTCTGGATGAAAATAACCTCTATGACCTTTTATAGTACACTGACTGCCCCATCTAATGCCATATGGAAAGTCCTCGAAATAAAAAAAGTTATATAAACCCCAGGACACGCCGGCCCGAGTGAGAACTGCGCAGCGGATACCGTTGCTCGAGGGTACACAAAGCAAGCTGCGAAAGACCCGCTAGAACACTTATGTGAAGGGATCGAATGGGCAGCTGCGTTGAATCACTGTGAGGTCGATCACGCGCCCAGTCCGTGGGCTGCCAGGACGCGTCCCCAACACACTCTCGCCACTTCCGGCACATTATGGTTCCTGCTGTCTCTGCGGCAGTGATGAACAGCCCTAATGGGGGCCCACTCGGCTTCGAAGGTCAGGCACCTGCGCTGCACAACGCTGCGCGGGGACCGAAAGGCCGACGCTGCCCTCGCGCAGAAGGTTTCATTACGGGAAAACGGGGTCTCTTTCCGAGGCGGGAGCATTTAGCTGCTCGCCTTAAACAAACACAGCCGCGTCCACCGCCGATGGCTCGCGGCGCCGCGGCCCGCCGCCCTTGCCGACACCCGACACACTGTCGTTGCGTCTCGCGGGGGGGTCCCGTGCCGTGAGCTAATGGGGACGTCGGTTTCGGGGAATTGTCCCGGGCGGCGGACGTCCATTTTAACCCCCGTAAACAACAGATGCGGATCCCTCGTTGACGCCGCCGCGTGCATTAGTGGCACCGCGGACACGCCGGCGCCTCCTTGAAGCATCTGTCGAGAGACGACTCCCAGTCGCTTGAACCCGCCCGGAATGTTGTCGCGCCTCGTCCGTAACAGCGGCAAGCTAAGCCGCGTATGCGCACGAGAGGCGCCCCGCTGTGGCCCGATGACAGGACTAAGTGCGGAACAGCTGCGGGCCGGACGAGAGTCAAAGGAAAACGATTGCACCTGCGGGCACAATGGGAGGTTGTTTTTGCTTTTTCTTCTGGGGGCGAGAGTGTGAGCAATACTGTGAAGGCATGGGGCGTGCCACCTAAACCTGGTGGGCCAATCATTTCGAGTGTCTATTCCCGGAATGCCATGTTCGTATAGCTATTTCGATGTTCTTTTCGTGTTGGGCATTTTAGGGAAAGGGTTTTGAACCTTGCCGAAGCGGGAAGGCGTGCCATACAGTTTTTGAACCAATCAGGTGTTAGTTGTTTGTGATTGGGTGATGCAAGGGGTGGGCCAGTCTCCTAGGTCTTTAAAACCAGGTCCGGAGCCGGGAAAAGGCGTTCTGAGCTAGATTTAGATCCCTTGCATCTTTGGCGATGCCAAGGAGGGAAGATTTTCCCTTAGCCAGTTCCATGTAATCATGCTTGCCGTTTATTCTGTTGTAAATATGTGAATTCCTGTATAAAGTTTCAGTTTTCCTTCCTTCAGTCAAGTTTTGCCGGATCTCGTCTGTTATACCGTCTCGTCTCGGACGGTGGGGCACCCGGTGGTGGAGCCCGGTATACGAGTTATACGAAATCTCACCACGACCAAGAAGAACGAACCTATCTTTACTGGCGCAGTCGAGCAGGATCCTTTCGTTATCAGGAGATAGCAAAGGAGGAAGAGACGACGTTCCGGCAACGGGCCAAGCATCGGCGGCTGAGGAGGAGCAAGAGCTGAAGGCAGGAATCGGCAGCTTCCAAGGGAACCAGCAGCGGAGACTCCAAGGGTGGACCAGCAGCGCAAGGCGGTAGCCGGTCGGGAGAAGCTGCGTGGGGAAGCGGGCGGCGACAGAGAGACAGCGACAGCGACGAAAGTCGGACGCCAGCGAGGTGCATCTCATCAGTGGGTGAGTCCTCTTTGCCTTTCACCTTGGCGGGGGCATTGCTGTCTGGATAGGCGGTCTGGGAGTGCATGAACACCCGGTTCGCACACTTAAACCCGGACAGGCGGAAAGCGAGCACGATGAGTGAGGGAGAGGAAACGGTTGTTTCGGAGGACAGTTCGTCTGTGTCTGACGCTCAGATTAGCAAGATGGCTCTGGAAATTAAAAAAGAAGAGGCCAGAGCTGCTGAGGAGCACCGTCGAGCTCTCGAGGTCCAGCTTGAACTTGCAAAATTCCAAGCAAGCAACAAAGGAGTAAGCCTGGAGCAGAACGCCACGGCGTTGGAGAGAAGCGACTCGCGAGCGGAGTTCTGTCGGTACTCGAAATGGTTGTCGGGAGTGCTCCCGAAGTTCCCGGCAGAGGCAGAAGTGCCTGTCTGGTTCGAGTCGATTGAACACACCCTGGAGGCCTACGCGGTCCCGAAGGAACAGTGGGGCCAAATTGTATTTCCGCTAATAGTGGATAAGGTGCGGTTCTTGTCGACGCGCTTGACACCTTCGCAGCATAAGGAGTACGAAGTCCTGAAGAAAGTGGTGCTAGAAGAGCTTAAGCTCTCAGCGGGAGAATATCTTAGAAGGTTCATAACATCGAAAAAACTGCCTAATGAGAGCTGGAGGGCGTTTGCGACTCGCCTGCAGAGTTATCTCAATTTCTATGTGGAGGAAAGGGGGGTGAAAACGTTGGAGGGAATTGTTGAGTTGCTAGTGGCGGACCAACTAAAGAACACCCTGTCTGAGGACGCCCTTCGATACGTAACTTTGCAGGAGGGTGAGGGATGGAAGAAAGCGCCAACGTTGGCGGCATTACTGCAGACGTTCGAGGAAGCGCAGGGAAAGAACAGCGCAGTGAAAAAGCACGAGCAGAAAAAGGGGGAGAGCTCAAATGGTCGAGACGGAAAGCGAGATACGTACCAACCCAAACGGGAGGCGACAGGAATACAAAGGCCGGACACGAAGCAGAAGTATAAAGGGTGCTTTTCGTGTGGGTCGATGGGTCACAGGAGGGCCGAATGCCCGCATGGCTCGGGACGAACACCCACGAAAGCGCTTAACGCTAAAGGGGAAAGCCTTACTGCACGGGTGGCGACACAGGCACGAGCGGCCGCACAAAGCGAACTAAGACCGATAACTCTGTCTTGTCAGAATAGGCAAATTAATGCAATTCTGGACACAGGCGCAGAAATCACGGTTGTGCGGGAGAGCATAGTACCCCCGGGACTGGTGGAGCCACATGGGTCCATCGAATTGGTGTCAGCCTTTGGTGAAAAGGTACGGGCTAAGCTTGCAGTTGTGCCCCTGATGTTAAACCGCGGGGCAGGCATTTTCTCCGAGATTAAAGAAGCGGTGCCAGTGGTATGCGCTCTGACCGACAAGCTAGCGTCGAGAACGGACTGTTTGCTTTCGGAGGAAGCATGGGAGTCACTGAGGGAGGAGTGTGATATGAAAGGGCTAGTAGAGGCGAACGACGGTCAGGTGGCAGACCACGTGGGGGTGGAACGGGACAAGTTACACGGGCCGCTAGAAGAGAAACCAGTCAAGGAGGGCGTAACTCCCCACGCGGAAGTGCACGCGGTGGTCGGCAGGGCAAGCGAGAGCGGCGCACTAATCGCCGAAGACACAGCTCGTAGTGTAACCGAGGAAAGCAGCGCCTCGGCGGTTTTCAGGGAGGAGCAGCGCAATGACGCCACATTGCAAGAAGTGTGGAAAAACGCCAGGGCTGGGAAAGGTGGCATAACTGAAGTAGACGGTCTCCTCTACCATAAGGAAAACTTGCTTGGGCAACCAGTAATGCAGCTGGTGCTCCCTAAATCCCGACGTCAAGAAGTACTTAGGTTAGCCCATGAATCAAACTGGGGCGGTCACCTTGGATTCAGGAAAACTAAGGCGCGAATCAAGTACACGTTTTATTGGCCAGGTATGGAAGGGGATGTAAGGGCATACTGTAACAGCTGCCATGGGTGTCAGACAAGGGCGGATCGCCGCCAGACGGACAGAGTGCCGATAGAACCGCTAACGAGGCCTCGATACCCGTTCGAACAGGTCAACGTCGACGTTATAGGTCCATTGGATCCACCCTCAGGAAGGGGTCACAGGTACGCGTTGTGCATCATCGATTTGTGCACACGATGGCCTGAGGTGGTGTGCTTGCGCTCCCTCAGTGCGAAGGCCACCTGTGACGCGCTCCTGACGGTGTTCAGCCGGACGGGAATTCCGGAAGTAGTCGCCTCAGACTGCGGGACAAACTTTACGGCCGAACTCACACAAGAGTTTCTGAAGAGGCTAGGCTGCTCGCCAAGGTTTTCAACGCCGGGGCACCCCGAAAGTAACGGCGCGGTCGAACGTTGGAACCGGACATTTAAGAACATGCTGTATCATATCATCCAGGAGGAAGGAAAGGAATGGGACAAGTTTGTGCCCTTCTTGTTATGGGCGTACCGCGAGGTACCACATGACACGACGGGCGTCGCCCCGTTCCAGATGCTGTACGGGCGAGAACCAACCGGTCCGCTGGGGGTTTTAAAGCGCAGCTGGGCGGGACAGATAAGTGTACCAGCTATGCTGGGGCCGTCCCCATCACAGTATATGCGGGAGCTGAAGAGGCGCCTAGAGCATGCAGCGGAGGTGGCACAATTAGTGAGCTCGAAGCAGCAGAACGCGTACGCGACCCAGTACAACAGGCGGGCGAAGGACAAAACTTTTCAGATAGGAGACAGTGTGCTGGTGTTTGACGAGCAACGTCCTGGAAAAATGTTCCCGCAGTGGAAAGGGCCGGGCAGCGTTGACGGAAAGTATCGCGAACACTCGTACTTCGTGCAGATGCCAGGAGGTGCCCGAAAATTAGTACACGCCAGCAAACTACGGCCGTATCAGAAGCGCGTAATGACAGTTGGGGTGATATTTGATGAGGACAGGGCGTTTGGCGAAGTAGAGTACGTGCCTCGATCGGTGTCAACGCGGGCTACAGTATCGGTCCTCCCCAAGGACATGACGGCCCATCTGAAGGCGGAGGAAGGCGACCTCATTCGCAAAGTGTTCACCGAACACCGAGGCCTATTCGACGACAAGCCGGGAGTAGCGAAAATAGGAGAACACAGGATCGTTTTAGAGGAGGGCTTCACACCAAGGTCAGGTTACCCTTATCGAATACCCGCAAGCCTAAAAGGCGAAGTGGGCAAGCAAGTAGATGAGCTACTTGAGATGGGTCTGATTTTTCCCTGCGAAAGCCCCCACGCCCATCCCGTGGTCTGTGTCCCCAAAAAGGACGGGTCGATGAGAATGTGTGTGGACTTTAGAAAGCTCAATGCGGGGACAGTGGCAGATGCCTACCCGATGTCGTTGCAGCAGGAGCTCATTCTGAGCGTAGGAAGGGCTAAGTACATTACGCTCCTCGACCTTAGAAGAGGGTATTGGCAGGTGCCCCTGGCACAGTCGGCTCAGCTACTCACCGCTTTTGTCTGCCATCGGGGGCAGTTTGCGTGGACGGTAATGCCGTTTGGGCTGAAAAACGCGGCCCAGACGTTTCAAAGAGCCATGAACGAGCTTTTACTCCCGCATTCTGCCTACGCGTGTGCGTACTTAGACGACATCGCCGTGTTCAGCGAGGCGTTGCCTGACCACATACGACACTTGCACGCCGTCTTCGCAGCGTTAGAGAGGGCGAACCTGAAAGTTAAGCTGGAAAAGTGTCAGGTGGCGAGAGGGTCAATCCGTTACTTGGGACACATAGTGGGCTCGGGAAATCACGCACCCGATCCCGAAAAATTGAAAGCCATTAGGGGACTGAGGGCACCGAAAACGAAGAAAGAGCTCCGTAGCGTGCTCGGGCTGTGCGGTTATTACCGGGGCTATGTGCCCAACTATGCGGAGGTGGCAGCGCCGCTGACAGAGCTAACGGGGAAAAGGATTCCTAACAAAATTCCGTGGCCCGCGGAAGCTGAAAGTGCGTTTCAGCGACTCAAGGCGGCACTCTGTGAAGCTGCGGCTCTCGGGACGCCCGATGCTGGCAAGCCGTTTTGGCTGTACACGGACGCCTCAGCGGTTGCGGCGGGAGCCTGTCTCTCCCAGTGTGCCGCGGATGGCTCCGAGCGGCCAATTGCGTTCGCGAGTTGCAGATTTTCTCCAACGCAGGCTCGATGGTCAACCATAGAAAGAGAGGCGTTTGCAGTCATCTGGGGGCTGGGGAAGTTCGACCTCTGGTTGTTCGGCGCTCAGGTTACTGTGGTGTCTGACCACAACCCCCTCTCCTTTCTTACTCTCACCACGCCTCAGGGAGCGAAGCTGACGCGTTGGGCACTTGCCCTACAGAGATATAATGTGTCAATAAAACACAGGAAAGGGAGCGCTCACGGTAACGCTGACGCGCTGTCTAGGTTGCCGAACGACAGCTGGGAGGCAGACAGCAATGATCACGCCGGGGGGCAAGGAAGAGAGGACATGTGTACCAAAGAGCAAACCCAGTGACGTGTGCTGTGGCAGTAACTGGAACTGCGGTGTAATCCGCTCGTTTGGGTGTTTGCAGTGTCGCAATGTGTTTGCAGTGTCACAATGTGTTTGCAGTGTCACAATGTGTTTGCAGTGTCGCAATTTGTTTGCAGTGTCGCAATGTGTTTGCAGTGTCACAGTGTGTTTGCAGTGTCACAATGTGTTTGCAGTGTCGCAATTTGTTTGCAGTGTCGCAATTTGATTGCAGCGTTGCGATGTGTTTGCAGTAGTATCCCCACTACTTAGGTCGCCCTCAGAGCGATTTTATAGGCGAAAAGGGATCCCTCGTTGTGTTATAATTCTACAAGGTGCCATTTGGGCCCCTGGTAGAATCTTAACGGGGGCGTGTGAAGGGATCGAATGGGCAGCTGCGTTGAATCACTGTGAGGTCGATCACGCGCCCAGTCCGTGGGCTGCCAGGACGCGTCCCCAACACACTCTCGCCACTTCCGGCACATTATGGTTCCTGCTGTCTCTGCGGCAGTGATGAACAGCCCTAATGGGGGCCCACTCGGCTTCGAAGGTCAGGCACCTGCGCTGCACAACGCTGCGCGGGGACCGAAAGGCCGACGCTGCCCTCGCGCAGAAGGTTTCATTACGGGAAAACGGGGTCTCTTTCCGAGGCGGGAGCATTTAGCTGCTCGCCTTAAACAAACACAGCCGCGTCCACCGCCGATGGCTCGCGGCGCCGCGGCCCGCCGCCCTTGCCGACACCCGACACACTGTCGTTGCGTCTCGCGGGGGGGTCCCGTGCCGTGAGCTAATGGGGACGTCGGTTTCGGGGAATTGTCCCGGGCGGCGGACGTCCATTTTAACCCCCGTAAACAACAGATGCGGATCCCTCGTTGACGCCGCCGCGTGCATTAGTGGCACCGCGGACACGCCGGCGCCTCCTTGAAGCATCTGTCGAGAGACGACTCCCAGTCGCTTGAACCCGCCCGGAATGTTGTCGCGCCTCGTCCGTAACAGCGGCAAGCTAAGCCGCGTATGCGCACGAGAGGCGCCCCGCTGTGGCCCGATGACAGGACTAAGTGCGGAACAGCTGCGGGCCGGACGAGAGTCAAAGGAAAACGATTGCACCTGCGGGCACAATGGGAGGTTGTTTTTGCTTTTTCTTCTGGGGGCGAGAGTGTGAGCAATACTGTGAAGGCATGGGGCGTGCCACCTAAACCTGGTGGGCCAATCATTTCGAGTGTCTATTCCCGGAATGCCATGTTCGTATAGCTATTTCGATGTTCTTTTCGTGTTGGGCATTTTAGGGAAAGGGTTTTGAACCTTGCCGAAGCGGGAAGGCGTGCCATACAGTTTTTGAACCAATCAGGTGTTAGTTGTTTGTGATTGGGTGATGCAAGGGGTGGGCCAGTCTCCTAGGTCTTTAAAACCAGGTCCGGAGCCGGGAAAAGGCGTTCTGAGCTAGATTTAGATCCCTTGCATCTTTGGCGATGCCAAGGAGGGAAGATTTTCCCTTAGCCAGTTCCATGTAATCATGCTTGCCGTTTATTCTGTTGTAAATATGTGAATTCCTGTATAAAGTTTCAGTTTTCCTTCCTTCAGTCAAGTTTTGCCGGATCTCGTCTGTTATACCGTCTCGTCTCGGACGGTGGGGCACCCGGTGGTGCACTCTAAGAAAAAAGGGTGTGAGAAGGGGGTAAAAAAGACTTTTACACCCTTTAGAGGACCCTAGGAGTAACTTTGCACCCGTCAATAGCATGCTCCTGATCACTTACCCCCTTTTAGAAAACTTACTCTCTACTTACCCTCCCTACCAGTGTTGATAACTGCGCGTCCGTTCCCGCCCCTAAAACAGCGGGAAGATTAGTTTGCTCGTATGTCACGACGGGGCGCTCGTAGAGCATTTTGTGTAGGGTGCCTGGACGCCCGCTCACCTCCGCTTTTAGGGTGAGGACGCGCTTTGTACCACCCCGCGCCGCCGTTCCCCCATCGCCGCGGCATGTTTCCCACTCGCAGGTCGCGTACTGCGCGCTATGCGTATGGCGACTTCAATAATGCGACTTAACTGGAAATAGCACACAATTGTTTCACTAGTGGCAGTAGCGTTTTAGCACTTTTGAGTGTATTTTATGCATGTTGCACTCGCTCCGACTACATGACAATCGACAAGATATGACGGATTGCTGTGTTTCTTTAATGGCTGCATTGAAAATCGACGGCAGTTATTTGTTCTTCATTGATAGTGATAAAATAGACTATATCAGGGTCCCCAAATTCCATTAAATTATACGGCTTTTGTTGTTTTGAACGTACGGACTTTTCGCAAAGCCCCGAGTTTCTCGTTTATACAAGCAACGCGGAGGATGACCTGCCAAATGTAATACTTTTGCGTAGTTAACACCCACTTTTCCAGATTTATCTGAAGTGCATTTGTCTTATTACTGCACTGTATGTGAAAAGTATTCCACGTAACAATGTCAAGTTTCTCTTCCAAGTGGTCCGTCGTGGCACTGCTCTGGAGTGAATTCAAACTGAGGACGCGTCTCAAACCAAATGACCATATCTTCTTAACTGCTTCTCTTAGCGGCTTGTACCGCAACAAAATAATTCAGATGGTTGCGTTTCCCTTTGGATGGTGTTGACTACAAGTAGACTCATGATGCGATGCGACGACGTCTTCGTAATTCGAAGCGACTAAGTCGCTTTATTCGAGGGAAATTTAACTAAACAATTTTTTTTTTCATTCCAAAACACGAAGAAAAATCATTCAAATCGACTGATTCACAAAGACACTTCCCAAATCAGCTTCTGATAACTACTTATTTTGAATACCGTTGTCCCCGCCAGGCTACACTAACAAAGAGAAGCCGACGCAACACAGGCCGCCTTACTCGCTTCCGCGGAGCCGTCTGCTCCAGTTGCTAAAAGACGCTGGCTTACTGCCAAACTCGGTTAGTCGTCGGGCAGGGCTGTAGATGGGTCTGGGCTAGTAGGAAAACCACGTTTGAGGTAAAGCGCGCAGGAAGACGCTGGCTAGTGAACATGACTGACAAGCTCTCATCCCCACTGCATCGAAAGCTGAGGGGAAAAAATGAGTAATCTATACGACGTTGTGTCCCAGAAACAAGTGTGACGAATTTTGCTGATGTGGCTGCATGACGGAAATGAAAAGAGCCTTTTTCTCCAGTTGTAGATTCTTTTTAAACGATACGAAAAGGAACGCAAATAAACCATTACTGGAGAAAAATCCGCCTTTTGTTGGCGTCACGCAGCCACGACTTCTTTGCTTACTGACGCACAGAAGATAGGTTTGGCGCCAGGATATTCGCAGTGAGCTGATGCAAAGAAGTAGAGAGAGGGGAGGGTTATAATGCCTTCGTGACATTAAGATAAGACATGATAGACTGAACAAAACGCTGCGACGAGAATATGCGGAAAATATTTGCTTGCTAACACAACGTTGGAAAAGATCCGTGTAGTGTATATAAATAGTATTTAGAATTTCATTGTTTAACGAACGTATTTGCTCTTCAAAACTTATGCTGCCACCTATGGCGCGAAGACGCTGCGGTGGAGAGTAGTCGCGCTTGCGCCTCGAAGGCATTCCAAAATTTCGAATGTCTCCGCGGAGCTCCGTCGACTCGAATTTCATGTGAACCGAATGCCGTTAAAAGACGTCGTGTAGCAGCGCAGCTATGGCAGTCGAGTCGAATGACATTCGTTTGGAAGGCATTCGAGGCATTCGAAACGCCCGTGTAGCACAGGTATAACCCGCGCAGAAGGCTTCTACTCGAGGCGTGGCACATTCAATAGACACGAAAGAATGTTAATCGCTCCCTGGGGACACGCACCGCCAGCGCGACTGAAGCGGGGTCCTGTTTACAGCAATGGAAGGATCGCGAGGCTCTCGATGACTCTTTTCGTCACAGTTTGAAGCTCTTTCAGGTTCCACGAACTTCGCGGTTTAAGTTGTCCTTTCAATGCCCCCAAACCCTTCTCTCCCCGGCTTGAAATCCTCTCCGTCTGCTCGAGAGCCGAAGCAAGCCAGCACCAAGAACATGGAGATGCATACCCCTTTTCGACGCCTGTTCTGGCATATGCTTTTACACTCTATTTCCAAATCTGGCGGCGAGCGTCGTGCTTCAGATTCTCTCCTCCGTTTATCCCCTCCCTGTTGGACGAAGAATACAGTGGAGGGCGACTGGGTGACTCATCTGCCCTCGCGCTAACTCTTTCAGTCAGCAGAGCAGGAAGTGAAAACGCGGTAATTGAACAATGGTTTTTGGCTGGAAAATATCTTCCTGTAAGTCAGCATTCCTGCAGTTTTGCGAGTTGTCCATTGTACTCCTGGACAGCTTTTTGTGGCTCTGCAGCCAAGGCTAGGCAGGAAAAAGAACAAAACGGGCCAAATTTCTCTTCCCAGAACTGGTCGCAATGTTCATTGGCGCCCTCACCCCTATCTCTTTCCTACTATCCCCTCACCTCTTTCGTTTCACTTCTTCAAACTACCTGCTATCCTTTATTTCCGCTACCCCAGCTCAGGTGCCACCGATTAGTGATGGCAGATGCCGGGGTGAGCAAACATCTTTTACCTTCCTTTTGTTATTTTAAATAAATAATCACTTACATACAACTGGTCGCCACGATGAAGGACTTCTCACAATCTTTACACATTTTCCAGAGAAAACACATTTGGAACAGCAGTTTTCAGTGACACCGAAAATCTCCCAGAAAAGACGAGCGATAAAGATGGGGCGAATAAAGAACGAACGAATATTCAAAGCACTCTATCGCTAAAGAATAGCACAGGAGGGAAAGAGACGCGGACGCGCAGCTCGGGAGCCATGCTAACCCCTCTTGTTCATCAGAGCCTTTTAGTTTCACCCCCCATACCCGCTACGTGCTCTCCACTCTCCGTGCGATTACCTTGCTGCCCGTGCACTGTGCTGACTCCCTGCTCATGAGAACGTATTTCTCCTTCGCTGAGACGATCATTTTGGTCAATACAGGCATGTACAAGTCGAGCACTGTGGAATGCTAAAGTAGTCATGGTTTTCAGCTGTGAGAGATGTCCCTACTATGCGTCAAGCTACGCGAGCGTAGTGAACCACATAGGGAAGGTTCACTCTCAAGAGCCGAACTTTAAAGTAGTGTGCGGGATAGAAGGCTGTCCTAACGTCTACGGCTCCTACAAGTCATACCGCCAGCACCTCAACAGAAAGCATTCTGAATTTATCAAGACCGCCGAAGTTTACAAGCCATGCAGCGGCAGTGACAACGTAGCATCGGATACCGGCGTGGACGAAGGCCCATCACCTCACTCCATCGAGACCACGTCCGACGAGACTCGGCGAGCAAATGGAAATCCACCTACTGACGACAGCCCTGAATATGAGCTCGACGAAGTTAAGCGCCATTTGATGCTCTTTTTTTTGAAGACGACAGAGACGCGCTGTTTGCCACGGAGTGTTGCGCATGACATATTTGATGATATTAAGGTGTTTGTGCAACTTTTGTTATCTGCAGTTCTGCGGCGCACTTTGAAGGCCGGGCAGAACGGCCGCACTAGTCTGTGTGATGAAGTGGAAACTTTGGGAGTTGACATTGTCGATTTTCTGTGGGCTGAACTTCAAAGTGATCATGCCGTTCTGGCATACGTGCAGAAAAGGCTTCATTATGTTCAGCTAGAGGAAGTTAAACTTTCAGGAGAAACTGACCCGAGAGTCTGTGGTGTGTGCTTTTATGTACCCTTGGAACGTTCCCTTAAAGCTCTGCTGACGTCTCATGAAGTAGTTGAAGCAGTTTTGCATCAGGCAAGAATTGATTCCAGCCAAAAGCTTCGGAATTTTTTTGACGGCGCTTTTGTTAAAGAGCACGCTTTACTCATAGAAGGCTCAGCGAAATCAGTACTTCTGTTATTGTATACTGACGAATTCGAAATCTGCAATCCTCTCGGCTCGGCTGCCGGATCGCACAAAATATTGGCAGTGTATTTTTCGATCCTGAATCTCCACCCAAAATACAGGAGCAAATTGAGCTCTATTCACCTGCTGCTCCTTGCCAAATACACCGATGTGCGAAGATTTGGCATATGTCAAGTAATCGCTCCGCTAGTGAATGACATAAAGCGTCTTTACGAAGAGGGCTTAACATTTCTTTTCAACAGTTCCGAGATTGCACTCCGTGTTTTTGTAGTTGGTTTTACCGGAGACAACCTGTCACTGCATAAGATAGGGGGGTTCCGCGCATATTTTGCAAACGGCAGGGTCTGCCGATTTTGCCTTGCTCACAAAAAGAAGTTGAACACACTACTGTCGGAAGCAGATGTAACTGTGCGAACAGCAGCTGCACACAGCAGCCACCTCACGGCTGTAACGCTTGACAGAGACAATGCGCAACTGCATGGCGTTAATGAGGAGTCTTCCCTCCTGAAAATCCCTGACTTCGACGTCACACAACAGTTGCTTCCCGACTGTATGCACGATATTCTGGAGGGAGGAATAGGATTCGTGGTTAAACATGTGCTCCAGGGCTTATTGTCTTCTGGTGTGCTAAAGACCGAGCAGTTGAAGAACATTTGTAACTATAGTTTCCAACAAAATGATAAGAGAAATCGCCCAGTAGCAATCAGCATTTCTCGGAAGGGCATCGTGCTCAAAGGCACAGCAAGCCAGAAGCAGTGCTTATTCCGTTTACTGCCGCAGTTTTTCGCCGACATAGTGCCAGAAGGTGACCCTGACTGGGAGATATATCTTCAGTTCCGGGAGATAGTTAATATAGTCTTAGCAGAAGAAATTCCTGAAGATTGCTGCAGTTATTTGGAGGTCCAAATTTCTTATTTTTTAAAGAATTTTGGAACCAGATATCCAAATGTGCATATCATTCCCAAGATTCACTACTTAATCCATTACCCAAGATTCATTTCATTGTTCGGTCCTCCACGCCGGTACTGGAGCATGCGGTTTGAAGCAAAGCATGCTTACTTCAAGACTATCGGCACGCGCAGCAGGAACTTCAGGAACATCTGTCGTACTTTGTGCGAAAGGCATGAGCTGCGAGCATGCTACGAACAGTCAGCTATGGTCGTCAGTGACAGTTTGAGCACTTCTCATGCGTCCTTGGTCAAGCCAGCAGATGTACCAGAGTTCGTGCGCATTGAACTTGGCATCACAGATCAGGAAGTGAAAATGTTCTCTGTGGCAAATGCCAGCGTCGACGCTTGCTCGTACAGGTGTTCAGATGTTCTACACATAGGCTGGGAAAATGAAGCTCATGTCTTTGCTGAAGTGAAAAAGTTGCTGATTTTTCGAAATTGCCTTTTTCTTTGCTTGGAGAAATTTCATACAAAAGGATTTTCACGTCATCGTCAAAGCTATGGTGTGTCGCCGTCTGGAACAGACTTGCTTTTGCGTCCAGGACAAGAACTAGACAATCATGCGTTGGACATGTACGAGTACAGTCAGGGGTTTGAAGTTATCCCGCATTACGAACTTTTTGACTGATGTGGTAATGCTAGCGCAAGTCAGTGTGGATACTAGATCATGTGCAAACAATGCATGAAATAGACGTTGTGAAACTGTTTTATGTTTTATATCTATGTTCTTGCTAATTACATGTTGCTCCGCGAGGATGACGTCAAATGCAGTTGCCGCTAGGATGTATTGACATAAATGTATATATGATTTGATTGAGCAAATTTCAATGCGTCCATATAAGCGCACATATCTCTGTGTGTCTCACATCCTGTGGTCCATTAGACCATCTCTTCATACATCTTTTTTCGAATATATGTATGTGTGCTTAAGTCTTCGTGTCTGAGAGTAAACAAGTACCTGCATTTTTAATACATTTGGCTTGATTCGCTGTCCTGAGATTTGCTTTCTTTTGACATCTGTCACATTCTCTTGGACGTTAATTAATCGCGCTTAGAAGACTACGTAAAGTATGGAAGAACTGATGATACGTACCAAAGTTGTACGTAACGCGTTACATGTAATTGATTACTTGTAAGCAGTTGCATTTTCGTGTTACTTTGGAATGTGCTTTCTTCGTACCGAAGCGGTGTCCTTGTGGTAGAGCATCAGCCTAACATTCGGGGGGTACTGGGTTCGATCCGCAGTGCCACCGGGTACCCGCCTGTTTTTTGATGGCTACAAGATTTTCCCCGGCCTTGTGCTCGGCTCTTATAGGGTGAGATGCTTGGGAAAAGGGTCTTGGGCCAAACCGCTGTCTTGACGGATCAGAGATAAGGCGGATCAGAGCTAAGTTCCGCCGTCCAGCAACCCTAAATCCGGCTCGTGCGGTAGAAGCCCAACTTGTGTGCATCGATTGCTTCTTTCAAACGATGTTTCAGGTAATTCAGTTACTTTTTCTGCAGTTCATCACACGTAATCAGCTATTTTTTTTTCAAAAATTAGTTGTAACCAACGGTGCAGCTTTCCTGACGGCACTGGTGCTAGGGGACGTGTTTTCTTTGTGATCGAGTGACAACGAACCGGCTGCAGAGAAGCATTGCGCACGATCATGTCCGGACCACATCCGGGTTACCACCGCCGTCGACGGGAGTTCTCCACCCGAGAATATCATGTGACCGCCCTGTACACCCCCCCCCCCCCCCCTTACACCCAACACCGGCGCAAGGTGTTCATATGTTAACTTATAGTACGGCTTTTCCGTGTGGCGCATGAATTGAGGGCGTGTTCAGTGCAGCAGCTGACCGCTTCACAAGGAAACATCGGAAGGTTATCGACCGCAGCTTCGACAAACAACTACTCTCGGAAATTAACAGCGTAGGACAAATTATCAAGCAGGCCGCTGTAGTTCACTCCAGTCTCAGTAAATTTGTGTTAAGTGCAAACTACAAGGGCCCTTCCTGGAAGTACGCGCCCAGCGTCGGCGCTCTTGGGGTACGCCGAACGGGCGTCGAAAAGAGGCATGCATCTCCATTTTCGTGGCGCAGGCTCTCTTCCCCTCTCGAGCCGACGGAGAAAATTTCAAGCCGTGAAGAGAAGGGGTTGGGGGGCGATGAAAGGACAGCTTAAACCGCGAAGAAAAGTGTGTGTGTGTGTGTGTGGGGGGGGGGGGGGGGGGGGGCCTGAAAAGCTTAAAGCCATGAAGAAAAGAGCCACCGAGAGCCCCGCGACTCTCCTATTGTTGTAAACCAGACCCCGCTTTCGACGCGTACGCGAGCGCCCGTGCGCTGGCGCCGATATCTAGCATGGTCAGATGAGGTTTGCTGGCGTCTCCTGCAGTGCGCATGCGCAGACCGATTCTGGCGTACGCCAAGAGCGCCAATGCTGAGCGCGTACGCCCAGGAAGGGCCCTTTGAGTTGGCCCTTTATGGTAATATAAATGTCGGGAAGAAAGTGACGCAACAGTAGTCGATTACCTTTCTGTAATTGCCAAGTTACTTTCCTGGGACTGTACTTCGCCACGATAATCAGTTTCATTTCAGATGGAGTCATTTTAAATGTAATCGGTTGCTTATTTTCTATAACGTGTGCAAATCTAATATTTAATGGAGCTATGTCACCTTTTAGTTTTCTTTCTAGCAGTAGTAAAAGCAATTGAGGTACACGTAAGAAGCGGCAGAAACACAATCCGAGAACATGCCTTGTCCCTACAGGTGCGTGACTAGCTCATTTTCTAATTTATGTGCAATATCTCCGAAAACTTATGTTAATGCACTCTTGAACCACCTTCATGGTGGTGCAAGCGTGCAAGGTGGTGCCATGTTAGGGACGACAAGCGCAGAGCATGTGTACATTTCTAATATTGCCTACTTCTCACTATTTTTAGCACTCAGCAAGTAAAGAAAACAGGCGATTTTTAATGCCGATAGTTAACCACGCAATGCGGTTTGTACCTATGCTCATTACGAAAAAGGTGGGGAAAAAAGGGAAAGATATTTTTACAAATTCATCTGTCTTTCCTCATTTTGTCTGTTTTAAGGGTACGTAAAACGTTAGAGGTGAGTAAATACCAAGAAAGCATACACGGGCAATGTTACTAGAACCAGCAACATCGGTTCGGAGAAGGAAACGGAGAGAATAAAGAATCGGCTTGCACAAGGTCCGAAGGGTGAGAGGTGGTGAAGAGAGGGTGCAGGGGACACGTGGGTTCGCTCCTTCGTCCTTCCGCCAGACAACCGCGTCGTCTGCTAGCGCGACCGCCATTTTCTTGCATACGCTGGTCGCAAGGTGCGCGTTTGCTGCGTGACGCGCCTGGAATGAGGTGCCCCCCCCTGCAGTGAGAGCTTGAATTGGACTTTACCGTTGATAATCATTCCTTTTCTAGTTTACATGAAAAGTAAGAGTAAAGAGTCGGTGATGCAGTAGATATTTCGAGACGATTAGCGAGAGTATAGTGGATATCTTTCTTTGTTTTGCAATAGGCCATCACGGCGGGCAACTGCTCGCCGTCGTTGTCATGCCGACGCCATGAACTTGCTATCATTGCGCTTACGTGTGATATAGCGGAAAGAAAGTGAAGTACGCCAAATGAACAGCTGCATATTCAAGTTCGAACGCATGGCATGCTTACGTCCACTTACACTATTATGCAATGGCGGAAAACTGTGTCATGCATACACTATGCAATCAAAACACAGACTTAGGCGCAAGCAAGAACAATGATTTAATACCCTAATGCACAAATACAATGTCTTCAAAACGATTACGAACGACGATTCACTGCAAGCATAATGCAGCTTATGATTCTGACGCTTAAATTTGTCTCATGCATTTGTGCATGTAGACGAAAAGTTCGCACTGATTACAGCGTCTGATTACACAGATTACAGGAGACTAATACCCCTGTTACACGGGCGTTTTCAACGGCAGTTCAGTTGATTCTCAGTTGAACTGAACGGCAGTTTGCGGTGTTACACGGCAGTGCTAACTGCCGTTGAAATCTCAACGGCAGTTGAGTTCGACTGAGATCGGGGACCCCAGTTGAACGGCCAACTGACAAGATGGCGACCTAGGGACCGAAAAACTTGCCCTCTTACTGGATTGTCTTGGCTCAGTGTGCTTCGAACCCGCAAATTTCTACCGCAAAGCAAAAACTACACAAAAATAATTGTCACTATAGTAAAGAATATATACACTACGATCATTTACAACAAGAAAAAAAATGCACACAGTGCTTTTTTCTTATTTAAACTTCGCTCTAGACGCGAGGTCATGTGGTTAGAGTGCTAACTGAACTGAACGCGAAGTGCTCGTGTAACAGCTGGCGATTCCAGTTGAGTTCAACGGCAGTTGAAATCCTCAACTGGCGGTTAACTGAACTGTCGTTGAAAACGCCCGTGTAACACGGGTATAACACCAGCACAAGTTTTGCTTCCATGACCACCAGCACGTGTGGCTGGGGACTGACGCAGATGGATGCGCAGCCGCAATTTTGTGTAGGTGGCTATCAGCACTTTGCCTATTGCTTCCTTGTGATCTCCGCATGGCCGGTCTACCTTCGAAAAGTATTCTGTAAGCAATTTCATCGGGGACTTCATCGTGTGTATATTGATTGTACACCACGCGGCAGCGCCTGTAAAGTATTCGTCCTAGTTCTTGAGAGTGCGGATCACTTCACTGCTCGGATAAATCAAGTTCCGTCCATCACTCACACACTCCTTGAGAATTGTCAAAAGAGGCATATTCATTGCTTGCTGTTCCCATGAGAGCATCCTTGAAGAATGCCGCCTTCCGTGTCTAGCGTGGGAGTCGGCGGGACGGTGGGAGCGGAATGCAAGAAAATGGCGGCGGCACCTCCCGAGAACCGGTTTTGGCAGCTACGACCCCTTCCAAGAGTGGCACCACCCTCAGTGGGGAGAGGGCGCGCATCGAGGCACCTGGCAGAAGCCAAGCACATTCCCCCCATGTAGCCACAAGAGAGCACTGACTGGTACTGGCAGCTATGCTTTGTACTTCGCGTCTCTGGACGATGCGTCATACTATCTGCTGTCAGATTCTGTATCTGTGGTGCGCAGTCGCCGAGCGAATAACGCGTTTTGAGAGCCTGCCACAGGTTAACATAGGTCGCAATGACGCCATCAATCTTGGTAAGTACTTTCAAACGTTTATCTGCTCGTATTTGGTAGTAGGGCGGGGGTGAAAAATTACTTATGCTCACGTACACCCGTCGTCAAACTTTATTAGCACTTTTAGTAAAATGATTCAATTTTGTCATCGTCTTCCCATGCATTAGAATAGATCATCATCATCATCAGCCTGACTACGTCCACTGCAGGGCAAAGGCATCTCCCCTGTCTCTCCAATTAACCCTTTCCTTTGCCAGCTGTGCCCACCGTACGCAGACTAATTTTCACGGTGAAAATTGCGCAGTGCACCCTTATATCTCCAGCAGTAAGTTTTGAACGCAAAACGATTAGATGTTTAATTTCGACAGAGTCGCCTTTCATAAACTCTTTACGGCGGGTGTACGTTGCAAAATGCATGCAACCTCCAGCATGAGCGCAGCTAATATTGACTTTGTGCTTCAAATGGTGAGTCCTACTTTCTTTTCGGAACCCTGATGATTGTTCGGAAAAGTTTAAATGTAAATTAATTGAACTGTAGTGCAGGCCTCTTTTTGTGAGGCCTAAATCCATTTGGTGCCTTTGTTCCAGATGAAGCTGAGATACGCGCGCAGGATTATTTTCACTTTTAATGCAAAAATACGGCGTATTTTTCCCCCCGTACTCTAGCATTCCCTCCAAGCCCTAAGGGCTTGCTTCAGCTTCACCCGCAAACAATTTTCTATCGCCGTTTCACGTCACTAAGTCCTCATGACAGTTGGCAACTTGCAAAATTTGCCCCTGGCTTAGAAGATATTTTCCAACAAAGACGACATTTTTCGCAGTCTGCGTTTTCACTTACTTCCCCCTGCCCACAAAATGCAAAATGCGTCAGTCGGTCACCAGATGCAATAAGGGACTTCTCCCACCTTCATTTTCTAAAAAGAATGCGGGACTGCTGTCTGTATACGAGAGCTTTCAGTCGGAAAATATCCTGCTGCAGAAGCTAACATATACTTTTGCAAGTTGTTGCAGAAAGAAACTCACGAATCAGTGCGCATGCGATTTTGTTGCACGCAGGCAGTTGAACCTTTTATATGGACAACTTGCAAAATTGCAAGCTGACTTACGGGAAGTTGTTTTCTAACCAAAAACCCTTGTTCACAGACCACGTTTTCAAAGTTGAGAGAAAACTGACGCCAACCAATATTTTTATTTTTGCCCAACGTTTCTGGACCTACTCGGTCCCTTCTTCAGGGGTGACTATATAAAAAAAACTCTGTGCCAGCCGCAGCAGCGGGTTGCTGCCTTCGCTCTCCCTTTGTTAGCACGTGGCACAGTCCACTAACGTACGCGGAGGGGAGCGTTCTTGGAGTCCTATTCATCGCCTCTTTTGTGAGCCGGATGTGCCATGACTCAACATGTCGCCTCTTGAACATGTTTGGTTCCATGGTGCAAGACGCTCACCTTCTCGAAGGCTATCCGGTGGTCGGAGTGGTCGGCGAGGGGGTTGGATTCTGAATTCATTAGTCGGATGGTTGGCGTCAGTTTTCTCTTAACTATCTCAAGAACCCGACCAGGCGGACCATAGATGTTTTAGTTCAAACCGCGTTTTCACTTCCTGCTCTGCTGAATGAAAGAGTTAGCGCGAGGGGAGATGAGTCAGTCGCCCTCCATTGTATTCTTTTACCAAAATGTGAGGGGGACTGCCCCCTAGTGTGGGAGAACCTGAAGTCGATGCTCATCACCATCTTTGTAGATATAAACGGAAGTCGTCGAAAGGTTATAGACATTTTTAGCATAATTGAGACGTATACCGGTTTACCCGACCCCTCCTGCGCACGCGCAGTGGCATTGTTGGAATTAGGGGGAACCACTGCGCGTGCGCAGGAGGGGTCGGGTAAACCGGTGTGTTCCCGGTATGCTAAAGGCGTCTAATAATACATTCCTTGACGAGTACCTGTCTAGCCCGCTCCTCAAGTTCGCAGCCCTGCTCTATTGTGTCCTTCCAACAACTTCCCTCTCAAACAGATAAAGGGACATCTCCCCTCCCTATTCGAAGAAGAATGTCAGATTTCCGTCTGTGATTGAGGGTTTTCGGTTGGAAAATTGTAGAGGGTGCTTGATGTTACGCAAGTTGTATTTTGCTTGTGCCAAAAGCATTACTGCTCATCAGCTGAACAATGTTTATTTCAGCTTGTTTTTGTTAGTAAAAATGTTCCAGGGTCATAGTATGCCCTTTTGAATCAAAGCCAGAAAAACACTGTAGATAAAGAACTAGGCCATTTCGAAGTGGGAGCTGCGCCCAACTTCCACTGCATTTCAGATATGTTTGGTTCTATGGAAGTTTGCCATCCCAAAGTGACTCAGGCTATGACGGATGCCGTAGTGAAGAGCTCCGGATAATTTCGACCACCTGCGGGTCTTCCACGTGCACCGACATCGCACAGTACATGGGTCTCTAGCATTTCACCTCCATGGAAAATTCGGCCGCCGCGGCCGGGATAAAACCCGCGTTTTTCGGGTCAGCAGCCGAGCACCATAGCCACTGAGCCACTGCGATGATTTGGTGTCCAAAGGGGGTTCATTTTTTTTGTTTATTACGCCTTACAGTATGCTCGATTCGAAAACGCCACACATACACCTTCACGCTTTTGGCCAAAACTGCCGAAGCTTAAATTTTGATTTCATAAATGAAACAGATCATTTGCAGAAATCTGTAAATCAGCTTCTCCGCAAGGCTTGTTTTCCAACCAAACGGTCTCGTTTCCAGACGACGCTCTCGCATTGTTTGAGGAAAAGAAAATAGTCAAGTTCCCCCTTCTGAGTAAACTCAGGAATGTCTCCAGTTTACTTCAAGGTCAACCTTCTGTAGCACTGCAGTAGAGGCTAGGCAGGAACTAGAAGAAACTGGGCCTTTGTTCCTGTGCCAGCAGTATTGAGCTACCTCATACTACACTTTCTTAAAACTTCCTGCTGAACAACACCCTCGCGCTAACTTCCCTTTACCCCACTACACCCGTGGCCAGAACAAGGAACAACCTACTCCCCACAGCACTATGACAAAATACGGTCTCCCTCCTTTTCCTTCCTAGACTGCTGCAGGCAGATTGCGACCATCCGCAGTTTTCATTCGCTCGAAGAATGAGAGTGTGTCGTTTGGGCTGGAGATCTTTTGGTTGGAAAACAAGCCTTACAGAGAGGATGACTGACAGGTTTCCGCTAATGGTGAATTCATGCTTTAAATGTGTGCACTGTCCGTCATGTTTCAACGATCTTTTTTTTTCACACAGGTTCACTTGGAGCATGGATGCCATCATGGCGTTGGCCGAAGACTGCTGTGTTATGTTGCAATTTTAAATTCATTAAAAAAATAAACCCTGTCGTGCGCACTGATGTTCTATCACTGGCGTGCAGAAGTGCACACTGAAGTGCTGCGCGGCACGCCACAGATTATCGCACTAACACTAACATAACCAGGAATGTGGGAGAGAAAAACATCTCTGAACTGCCGGCCATCGAGGTGGTTATGCCTTTTCGGCAAGCAGCTTCGTTCTACAGGTGTATGATAATGCTAAGTTTAGTTGCAATGTGAGTTATACATTGCAGTAGATGCACCATTAGCGCGCACCTACAAAGTGAAGTGGTTTCCTTAACAGGCCCAGAAACGACCTTGCTTTTAACAACAATGGGTGCCTCGCATCACAGTGAACGTGCCTGTGCGTCTCTTTCGAGAATATGTAACTACACTGTAATAAGGGTTTAGTACATTCCTCTGGACGGTAACGTTACCCTTCTGCAAGAGTCGTAAAGATACATATAAAAGAGCAAAATATACACGCTTGCGGAGCAGTGTTATGCCCTCTCATGCGGTGCAAATTTGCACCTTAGAAGCGTTGTAATAAGCTCGTTAGATAAATTTAACTACAGTCCTTGGAAGGGTAAGTTTACGCTTAAGGTTACCCTTCCAAAAGAGACGTAAGGATGCACCTAAAAGAGCAAAACATGCACACTTGCAGAGCAATGTTATGCCCATTGACACGGTGCAAAGTTGTACCTTAGAAGCGTTGTAATAAACTCATTAGGTAGGTTTTGACTATAGCCCTTGCGAGGGTAAGTTTACGCTTAAGGTTACCCTTCCTAACACGGCGTAAAGGTGCACCTAAAAGAGCAAAACCATATGCTTTCGCCGAGCAATGTTACACCCATTGATAAGGTGCAAAGTTGTACTCTAGCAGTGTTGTAGTAAGCTCATTAGATAGGCTTAACCATAACCCTTGCAAGGATAAGTTTACGCTCTGAGATTGAGCATAAGCTTATTCCGAGTGGGTGCAAATATGCACCAGAAAATAAAACGTATGTTTGCACCTTCATGGCCTAAGCGTTACTCTTTCTGAGGAAGGGTAACGTTAGTCATCAAAGGCGTATACTTACACTTGACCAAACGGAGTAACATTACCCGATAACAGCCTAAACATTACTCCGTACGCACTTACTCCCCCGACGAAGGAGTAACTTTGCACCCAAAGGGGGTCGCCACAGCGTCAGTGGATTTACCCCCTTAAAGGAGTAAGACCACTCCTTTTTTTCTTAGAGTGTGGAGCCCGGTATACGAGTTATACGAAATCTCACCACGACCAAGAAGAACGAACCTATCTTTACTACTTACCAATAGTTACGACGTATAGTGGTATCTTGGAACAAGGTCAATGGTAGAGGATGGCCCTACTCCAACCTCACAGCCAGCTTAAAAAAGAGCAGGCAACCATTTGGGGGTGCTCCAGAAAACACTAAATACACATGCTAAGCTAAATTCCCCCAACAGCCTACAGGGCCACCAGTAACCCCAGCGGGAGGTGGCCACACTGTAACACACTTCATGGGGCTGCCAACGCAACACGGGAGCCCCAATACACAAAACACATCACAGGAGCAGTGGTAGGAGGCTTTGTCCAGCTCCCACATGGAAGATCAGCGACGCCTGGCAGACCAGGTGGGAGCTGATGCAGCCTCCGTAGGGGCCTGGTCTAGTGGTTCCATCCAATCCCCAGAGAAGGCTTCGCTCGACCTAATAAATGTTTTCGTTCGTTCGTTCGTTCGTTCGTTCGTTCATTCATTCATTCGTCAACGGGTGAGGACGCATATTTAGCATGCGTACGCTGACTTGGCAGCAGCGCGGGCGGCATAGGCGCATCGTTTGACGCTTTTCTTGGCATTGTTGCAGCGCTCACTTCCAAGGCTCGTGCGGAAGATAACGGCCAAGATACCTGCGCAAGTGCAACACGCCCACCAGGAGAAGCTGCTATAAAGGCGGCTGGAGAACGGAGCCGCGACCACTTGGCAGCAGCGCGGGCGGCATAGACGCATCGTGTGACGCTTTTCCTGGCATTGTTGCAGGTTGGGAACCAACTTTTTCTATTACTGAATCTCTGTGTATTACCGCCCTGTCTGCTGCCAGAATTCTGTGTTGTGTGCTGTGCATTAAGCCACTAAGGTAGCAGCTCGAGATGGCTGAGCTTTCCCAATTTCGTGAAGAGTTAAGGAAGGAGATGCGAGAATTCAAAGCTAAGATGGAACGAGATTTAAGGACTGAAATACGGGAACTGAAGGCAAGCCTCTCGTTTCTAAGTGATTAAAACGACACTCTGCTGTCAGAGAACAAGACACTCAAAGAGCAAAATGAAAAACTGCAAATTGAATGTCAAGAACTGAAGAAAGTTACAAGCTTGCATGAGCAGAGGATCGCTGCGCCCGAGCAGTATTCCAGGGTCTGTAACCTTGAACTAAAAGGCATACCTGAACAACAGGACCAGCATCCTTCTAAGATTTTTCACGACATTGGGGAACTTCTACACGTGCCCATTGCTGATGATGGCATTGAGATCTGTCATCGTTTGCCAACAAAGAACTCAGATGCTGTGCCGAATATTGTCTTCAAATTCCGGCGCCGCTCCAAACGTGATGCAGTGCTACAGAAGGCGAAAAAGATGCGCATTTCGGCAAATCTTGGCCACTCCCCCGGCGCCCCAGTTTTCATCAACGAACATTTATGCCGGGTAGTTAAGCATTTACTTGGTATAGCCATATCGAAAAAGAAGGAGCATAAGGAGTTTTTACTGGGTCAAAAACGGAAAGGTGCTTGCAAAGAAAGATGAGTCATCTGATGTCGTTCATATCCGACAAACACAGGACCTTGATAAGATTGTTTAAATGAAAATTGCGGTGCCCCCATCTGATGTAAATGCCGTTGTTCGTTCCCAAAAAGATAGGCTGACTTGCTTTCACCTTAATATCTGTTCCGCAAGACAAAGAAGAACTGGATACCTTTTTAAATAAATTTTCCTTTGACTTTGACGTGATCATGTTAACAGAAACATGGTATACATCAAAGGAAGAAGTATACAAACCCCCAGGTTACCAAAGCTTTTTCCTGAACCGATCACACAAAATCGGTGGTGGTGTGGCAATTCTCGCAAAATATGGGCTTAGCTTCAAACTGATTCTAGAGTTCAGCATTATCAATGCAGATATTGAATGTTTAACTTTGAAATCTCGTGGCTACATGTGGTATGTAATAATTTACCGAGCTCTTGATTCTAATTTAAGTAATTTCTTCGTTTTACTTGACAATATCATGGAATCCGTGAACAAAAGCGGTTTCAAAGTTATTCTTGCAGGAGATTTTAACATTGATATCCTTAAACCCTCAACTGCTCGAACAGAGTTCTTTTCGATCCTAGAGTCAAATGCACTCGCCGTTTTTACAGAAACTGCGACTCGTGTCGCCGTCCGCACAGAAACTTTAATCGATTTATTTATCTCGAATATTGACGCAAGCCATGTGCATTCGGGTGTCCTTTGTAGTGATATTAGTGACCATTTTCCAATTTTCATGCTCATAGAAGACACTCATAAAGTAGTACACGACGAACCTTCCTTCACCATACAGGATATTACACCTCTTACACTTCACGCATTCCTAGCGAGCATCGCAAACATAAGCTGGGATGATGTGTACCACCCTGAGGACGTGGATGCAGCCTACGAGTCGTTCATTTCTATATTTAAAATGATTTATGAAAAACATTTCAAAGAAGAGACTGTAAGGATAAAAGGAAAAAATCGCAAGCCTGGATTACTAAAACGCATTTAAAGATGATAAAAAGAAAACAAAGCTTTTTAATAAATTTCTGAGTACTAAATCTTTGAGCAACCTGGCGAACTATAAACAATATCGGAATAAGGTGACTGCTCTTTTGAAGAGCGAGAAAAGGGCATTCTTGCATGATCAATTTGAAGCCTGTAAGGGAAGCAGCGACGTTTGGAACATGCTTAATCATTTATTCAGTCGTACATCAACTGTATCTCCTGTCAGCGGGTTAATTCATGACGGGCACCACATACAAGGATCAGAATTTGCAGAATCATTCAATAACTCTTTCATAGACATTGTCGGTAATGCGCCATCGTATGATACTGTTGGGCAAGATATAAGGCGTAATGCTGACAGTATTTTTCTTGGACCAACTGATGAGCATGAAATCTGCAGCATTTTTACTTCTTTTCAAAAACAGTAAAGCCTGCGATATTGATGGCATTCAAATAGGACCGGCGAAACATGTTCTCAGTCTGGTAGCTCCTGCATTTACCTACATGCATACATAACCTTGCTTTGTTTTCTTGGCAGTTTCCCAAATTAATGCAGATTTCTAATGTTATTGTGCTTTTTAAAAGTGGAGACAAAAATAATGTCTAATTATAGGCCCATATCCATCCTACCAGTTTTTTCAAAAGGTTTAGGAAAGGTTATCCACAACAGACTAACGAAGTTTTCCGCTAAATTCTCCTTACTTTCTTCATACCAATACGGGTTTCTGGATGGCAAGTCTACTGAAACCGCCCCTTTAATGCAAAAAGAAATTATTTTGAATGCTTTAGAAAAAAAAAACAGATCTGTTTAGGTTATTTATAGATTTTTATGAGGCGTTCGACCACCTTAACCACTAGCGTTTATTAAGAAAATTGGGAATTTTAAGCATCCGTGGCATTCCCCTGTCTCTTATAAAGTCTATTTGCAGCATCGTCTTCAATGTGTAATGATAAGAAAGCAGGGCTCATCTTTTTGTACTGTTAAAACCGGTGTTCCACAGGGTAGCATTTTAGGTCCGCTATTATTTCTTTTGTATATAGATGACATCACGAACATCGACAACATACCGGAATACATAATATACGCAGACGATACAACTATGCTTTTTAAAGGCGACACTCCTGATTCAATAATTCCTGTTGTAAACAGTACACTAGACAAACTAAGGGCTTGGAGTGAACCAAATTCTCTAATCATCAATACACAAAAACAAAAGCAGTCATAGTCCACCCCAGACAACGTGTAATTCTTCAAAACCTTGATTTATGCATGGGGGACTCCATTATAAACGTTTCACATTCTGTTATAGCACTAGAAGTTATTTTTCATGAAAATTTGAGTTGGAACGCTCAGATTGACAATATTGTATCTGAACCTTCAAGATGCACGGGTGTTGTTGCAAAATATCGCTCCTGTTTACCAGTGTCAAACTCATAGTATACAATGCACTGTTTTTGCCCTATCTCAGTTATTGTTTCTTGGTCTGGGGCAGTACCACGGAGATAAATACTCAAAAACTTTTTCGACTGCAAAAGAAAGCAATTCGTTTTATTGCAAATGCAGAATACCGAGCTCACACAGATTTGTTGTTTACCCGCCTCATACAAATTCCGAAACTCTACGAATACTATTTAGCCACAAGGTATAAAAAGTCTCTTTACCATATCCACGATAGCTTAATTTCTAGATATGTGCGCGCTAAAGCCAAATGATCCGACATATACTTTTCGAAATTCTGAGTTTTGGTGGATCCCCTTCTCACGTACTACATACGGTCATAAAATGCTGCGCCATAACGTTCCAGTACTGCTAAATAAACTTATTTTGAAGACCGTCTGTATCGACATCTGCAGTCCGAAAGACATCCGGGACATATGTTTACGATTGTAATGTCATTTATGTTGTTTGTGCCTGAGACCGCTTTTTTGATCACTTGATGCACTTCTTTTTGTGGTATATTCGAGAACTGTGACCGCCTTGCTTTACATATTTTTTTGATTTACAGAATGTACATCTCAAGTGCCAAAATGTTTTGCGCTTTATTTCGCACGCGAACCTTTGCCGTGTTCTCTTTTTTTCTTCTTTGTACACGTGTCCCCCCATGCTGCAAGCCATGTATACGGGGGGTTCGGGCTGTTTCAAATGGAAGTTGTTTCCACTTTTTGCCTGAACCAACCCTCATCATTTTGTGATGAAAATAAAACGATTGATTGATTAATTGATTGATTGATTGATTGATTGATTGATTGATTGATTGATAAGATGTACGCTAGAGTTTGCGGCGAGCAATGCGACGTGAGTCGGGACCTACTGCACCATTCTGCGCGGGATCACATTGCGAAAAGGAACAGTACTAGCGGAAACGCTGAAGTTCAAAAGGAATTAAGGGCGACAACCACTCGCATTCGGGTGAAACACGCCAGGAACAAGAAGAGAGCAACCCAACAACATTTCTACCAGTAGAAAACACTATCGTTCGTCAGCGCCTAAAGAAGACAGTGACGGTAACCTTGAGAGCGCCATTAATATTACCAACATTGAATCTGGCATTGGAAGTGCGCGCGGAAGTAAACTCGTGAAGTTTGCCTCGCATAGAAACGCGAACGCGCAATTGTACGGGGCAGTAGTGACACGGACAGTCAGCTAGTCGCCGAGAACAAACCGTCTAAACACCCGTTCATTGGTATCGCGGCGTAAAGCCAAGTGTCGAAAGAATGCTGTTCAGAAGGTTTGAAACCAAAGCCCCTCAAAGGTGCGAATGGAACGACGTCGAGCGTAAACGGGTGCGCAAGGAATTAAACTCGTGTAAGGCCTCGCTTGCCACAGCTAACAAGCTTGAAGAAACGACGGCTCGACAGAAAGCGGCATTCGCGCGGCGAGTACAGGCGTGTGCGGCACGCGAGGCGCAAGGAAAGGTGCAAGTCGGTAGGCAAAGCCTGCAAATCTCTCACGTCTTGTCGATCCCAAACTGTAAGGTCTAGTGCAGAGAAGCAGACAAGCGCAGCTACCGTGATAGGGGCGGAGGCAAAATTTAAAGCGCCTCAGTAGTGACGTTGCTTTTGGTTCGCTCGAAGCTAGGTGCTGGAAGTGGTAAGGGGAATATGTCTACTTAGGAGACGAACTGACCGCAAATCCGGATCCGCTAAGATCCGCGGAGGGTAACGTCTGGATTCCAAGGGAGGTCAAGCGCAGCAGGGTGCGGCAGAAAGTTAGATAAGAGGATGATTAAGAAGTTTGCGGGAATAGGGTAGCCGCAGCTGACACAGGACAGTATTAGTTGGGTATTTATAGGAAAGGCATTTGCCCTGCAGTGGGTGTAGTCAGGCTGATGGCGATGATGACTCCTTTAAGGGGCTCGATTCCGCCGTATGCGTTTGCGCGTGAAAAACCTCCACGACTGTGACAAACATCTCCGTCTGTGTGGTCCCTAGAACAGGCGCGGAAAGCTCGTGACATCACTTCCACTGTGCTTGTCCCTGGTGCATTGCTACAGTACAGCGGAGCAATTAATATATAGCGACGAAAGCAGAGCGCTCTTAGGAGAGGCATATATTATGACCTCGCACGGGACCGATCACTTTCAGGCACGCGTGTATCAGCTGTAGACTACCACCAATAGCACACAATGAAAAGATTCTGGTCTGAGTGAACTATTCATTGCTTATAATTTATCCCTTTGCGCTAATAAAACTGACGATCTCATATTCAATGCGTTTATTTTATCCCCTTGTCCAAACCGCTGGAGTGAAGCGAACCTCGATCATGCGCCTGTATACAAATGAGCAGGATTATCCTTTACACCAGTCTTACTGCAGGGCTTTCCCGAGACGGGAAAGCAGTGCCAGCGAGCGAAGCAGTGAGACTAGAACAAAGTCATATTTTCTCGAACCTCAAAGCGAAGAGGCGTGCCGGCCGCGTCTGGGTTGTCATCCGGCTTCGACGTATGCGCTCGACAGTCGCTCAAATCTATGTCTGAACCTCTCCGGCTAGATTTCTTCGCGATGTACCTTCTCCTGGCCGTATTCGCTTTCACATCGGTGCCCACGTCTCGACCACGGTCATGCGCGTTTTTCCCGTCGTCGCCGGCCCTCTGCGCTGCGCTCCTCCCCTGGCTGGCGTGCTTGGAGTCCAGCTCGAGCACGGCGCTGCCGCTGCCCCTCCTGGTGGTACGCGGCCGCAGTTGACCGTCGTTCCTGTCCAGGAGCAGCATGGGCTCGCCTCCATTGGGCATGGCCGTCTCTCCGTCGTCCGGCGTCACGTCTAGCGCGCCGCGGGATCGCGTTATGGCCAACGTGAGGGCGAAGGCGAAGGAGCAGCCCAGCGTCGCGCAGGTGAGCACAAGAAGCAGGAAGTAGGGCAGGCTGTTACGCTTGCGAGCGCCGCCGCCCCCTAGGCTGCTTCCGAGCAGCAGCTGGCTCTCCTGGAAGCTCAGGGAGCGGTGCGGAGAAAACACGAAGCGCCGCGCCGGGCATCGCATGGGAGGCCTGGGAGCCATCCCGTGGGCCAGGAGCAGTTGGCCGTCGGACGCCATGGGAGGGCCTGGGGAAAAATAGCCTAGACGGTGTCTTGCTGGGTTGCGCTGGGGTGGCGAACAGCAGCTTCGATTTCTTCTTCCTCCTCCTAGCTCTGACGTATGTATGTCGGGAGGGAAGTGTTCGCCGAAAGTTAGCACAGGGACTGCCGTCATACGAGATATTGGCGTAAAAGATTTGCCAGGCAGAAACTAAAGCAGTGAGAAAATGATACCCACTGGACCATAAATGTCCGGCAGACATCCAGTTCAAATCCGAACGTCCGTTACCAACTTTGGACGTCCATGAGATGTACAGCGGACGTTTTGTCGGTAATAAGCAAGGTCCACTGTTACAGAGACAACGAAGGTCCTAGGGATGTCCGCTGCTGGACGTCTATTAAAAAAAGTGAACGCCCCGAAGATTCGCTCTTGTGGACGCATGGGCCGGTCTCTATGTGAATATCCACCGGCCGTCCACTACTAGTCTACAATGTTTACGCGCACGCGATTTTTTCCTTCACCTGCTTGTCACGTGGCTCTGAAATAAATATATCCTATTTCATTAATACTTTTCAATGCACTTCGCACTGTCCTGAGGAAAAACAACATGAAAATTTACTGCACTGTAGTTTGGTACGGCTCCTGGTAGTTTGGTACGGTACCCCTCATGTCCCGAGGATTCGCTCTTGTGGACGCATGGGCCTGTCCCTATGTGAATATCCACCAGCCGTCCACTACTAGCCGACGATGTTTCTGCGCACGCGTGGACGTGGCTGGAACTAACGGCGCTACAGTAACGCCTTTATTAAAGCCCCTTGATAATATGACTATCAAGGGTCTTTAGCTTTTCTACATATCTCGCGCTTTGTCTGCAACGCCTCCGTAAAGACTGGCGGCGCCGCATCAATACCTGCAGGTAAATTCATTTTTTTATGGCGTGAACAAACAAGAATGTGGTGAGTTGGTGCATGGTGAATATACCACGATTTTTACAGGGCACAAGGATGCACACACTGAGGGTGGCACAAACGACATGATACTAGAAGAGGTGCGCTTCTCCTTTTTAAGTGTTGCGTGTCCCATGCCATCCAGGCAGTTTAGTTTTTCACTGTGTTCTTTGCGTAGGTTATAGCACTTAACACCAATCAGATGTAATGGCAGAACTATTCAGTGTACAAGCACCGAGCTGTGCACTACCATGCCACATATGCTGAAGACATGATGCCAGGCGCTGCAAACTGAATAGGAGATGAATCAGTGCTTTTTGAGTCCGATGGTCTCTACCTTCTGGAACTGCTGCCTTCAGTGCAAGGACCTTGCTCTTTTTTCTACCACGTGGCAGTTGTCTCTGATAAGCAGCTGGGTTCCTACTTCGCCACCTGTTCGAGATTTGTTGAACACCGGTCTGCATACACAGATATTTATGCCGCCTGCTACTACAGCTACCACCTCGTTAACAACAGCCTTCGAAATTATATTACTCTACCTGCGGACAGCTCTCTTCACGAGTAGAAAACTACACACCCCTTCCATTTTCATCGTGTACATAGCTTCATGTCGCCAGTCTGCGAAGGGCAGCGTCACAATCTCCAAGTCATTAAGCGTCAGTGCAGACGTGACTGGTCTCAGCAGAGCAGGAAAGCGGCGCTGACTCATTCAAATGAGTGCATACGAACAGCTGGCTTGAAGATGATGTAGTATACTGCAGTAGCCCTTGCAAAAAAAAAGGCGACTTCCGGTCCAATTTCTGGCGTGCAGCTCGAATAGCAAAGGCCTGCAAGTTTTCCTTCCTCCATGGATCCAAAGAAAAAGTGGTGTTGAAAAAGCAAGAGTGGTCTCCTTACGAATACAGCTCGGTATCCCATCAATATACAGCCAACTTATTCGTCCTCGGTGTCCTTTAAATGGCAATCGCTGCAGAACGCATTCATCCCCCTGTTCGGTGAACTCGTTTCGCATCAGTACCTCTGTCCGAAGATAAAATGTGGAGCTAGTTTCAACGAGTGACAGTCGCCTTTTGGTGTCATCAGTTTTAGCGCAGCCAGACAGCCGTACGGCAAATACGAGTAACACTACGGTAGCGTGTTACCGTTACTGGCGTTTCTAGCCACATCTGTCGCATGGTAGCAATTGCCGTAGTTGTGTTACTGCACAGTGGGGCTAAAACACTGTATGCATAGAGTTAGTGTAGATTCCCAGAGTTGTGCGGTATGCTATATTGCTCTCCCAATTAAATACCCAAATTATGAGGGAAAGCTCTTGCAGCATGAAGCAGACTTGGTGCAGTGGTTAGAACAAGTGCAGGCTCCATCCACTTGTTTCTGGCTGCCGAACTTGCTTTATTCGAGCCATACTGCATTGCTGCTGCATTGAGTAACACAGCTTGCTAGTAATGCATCGGCTGCACCAAGACCCGTCTCGGTGATCTAAGAACAAAATACTCGCCATGTGGATGGGTAGCGCCATCTGTTGTAAATGCCACAAATCACAAGCGTATCTTTGAAGAATTAGCGAGCACTTGTCAGAAAATTGTGTGTTAAGAAAACGTCGTTTTCAATGAACATGTGCACTGGGACAAAATAAAATGCCCCAGAGCACGAGAACAGTACGTGCACCAATGGGCTGTCAGCAGCAGCCTAGTGCTAAGCGATGTGGAGGAGCTGGTTTCTCCGCAATGCATGGATGCTTTTTCAATATGTGATCGCATTTCGCCAATAGGTGCATGAGAGGCGAAGAGAAAACAAATGCAAAACTCTAGGAACATACACAGTAATTCCATCTAAGCAGTGTTGACAGTGTCACATAACGAATTTTTGATGGAATTCAGTGCAGAAGGCATTCGGCTCAAAGTGAGCTCGGAGAACTCGCTACACTGGGCTTGAACACACCTCAGGTGTTCCCGCACACAGTCAGCTTCCCTGTGCGACCAAAAATCATGTGCAATGCCTGCAAGGCATTACTTCGGGGCAATAATTAAAAGCAGTGCTGGCATCCAATTATAAAGAAACTGTGAGCGCGACATCTGCGGACACGCCTGCCACGGCGTGCTTTGCAAGCGCAGAACTTAATCCGCTCAATCGTGCACTCCAGAACAAACCAGACCACACCTGTGTGGACTAAGATGCCAGCATAGCACTGCACTTAATATACCATCTCTGAGTTCGTTACATCATGGCTCGAGGAAACACTGTTGGCGTACGAATAAGTGCACTGACTCTGCCTTGTAGAAGTGGCAGGTGAGGAGGCCAGGTGTATGCCACTATATGCTACTGTAAAAAGGTCCTGCCTGTAAAGTCATAGTATGGGCTTTTGCTTACAAAGAAAGGCAAATTAGGAGCCCTTTAGTGATAAAAAAATAAACAGGGCACTGTTAAAAAAGTGATGGACGATTTAGCGTGCTTAGGCCAAATACGAATTGGGTGCCCTCGCACTTCAGTCTTTACTTCGGTTTTGATTCAGGACTTGGTTAAGAGTGCAATGTGATAGCAGTGAGTTCTGGATACATTCCGCACGGATGGAAGTTGATAAACACAACATCCAAAGCAACGCACGAGAAACTGGCAGTTAAACACGTAGGATGTTTGGCTGTAGCAATGACGTAGTGGTCTAATGCAGTGGCCAGAAACGCTGATGTCTTCATGTTGCTAAGGGTTTTGCCATAAAGTGTTAGGCATAGCCTGCTAGCAGGTTGCCCACAACTAGGTTGGCAGGTTGTCACCTGCCAGAGGCTTTGGCCAGACAATCTGAGATGGCGAACTCTGAGAATGGGGGTTTTAGTGCTAGTGCACAAAACTTTCGGCCATGCATTAGGTTTGCAGACTGCTGTCAAAATCAATTCTGAATTAGTGTTGTTCTCCACGCAGCAGCGTGCCCCAAACGTGACACTAAACTTGCTTGTCTAACACTCGTATGAGATCCCCCTAGCAGAATTCCTTTCGTCTGCTCTCCTTATTTTCTCTTTCACTTTCCTTTACTGTCTTTTCCTCTTTTCCCATGCGTGAGGTAGAAAACGCGACCTCAGGACAGTAACCTCCCTGCCTTTTACGAGTAGCATTAGAGTTGTCACACTAAAACCCCGCCGATGTCAGAGAGAAAATTCACAAGTTGGTCGAAAGGGGTCGCATGACCTTGTGACATCATCACAGCCCTTCCGACTGCTCAAAACGTCACGTGACCTTGTGATGGCATAAGCTGCCCATCAAGTTGTGAGCAATTTATTTTCTGAACAGCAACCTAGATCGAAAATCGAAATAAAAAATCAGAAAAATAAGTGATACAGGCAAATGTTGGCAACGTCATAGCACAGCGGATACCTGCTACTGCAGCTAGCAGTCCGAACATGGCGGTAGACAGGCTGAAAACTGCAAAGAAACTGCCGCAAAGACACAGTAGCTGCAACAGAGGCTGCGGCAAATATGAAATATAATGATACCGCATTCCACTCTTGAGGTCACTTAAGCATCACCATAGTTTCTTTATCTGTTTTGCACACTATTCAGCACCAATAAGCAGGATATCGAAAAATTACTTAGCCTTCTGCTAGTTAAAACTCGCATTATTTAGTGCATGAATAGGTGCTTCGAGTGTTCAAAAACAGCAACAATAAAGAACATTTGTGAGCAAAGTGCAACACAAAGAAAAAAGTGTGAAATAAAAATGCACAAAACAGCTTCTGTAATGTACACCCTGCACATGTTTTGCTTTATTGTGCGTTCACATTTTAATGTTGAGCAACTAGAATTGAGGCCTTTTCAAAAGAGCCATATGAGGAATTTGTGCACTCCCAACTTTTGTTTCAAGCTATGCAATACTACTACATGCGTGAATGGCACAATGGCATAATTCTGCGTATCAAAAATGCAAGATCCATGATGAAATGCCTCAACTGAGACCACCACTTACAAATGAACCTCTGCAAAAGGCCAGCTAGAACAAAAGACTAGTCGTGAGCATATGAGAAAGAACCAAGTTTGAGCATTCATTAACTGATTACTCCATAATTATATGTGACGAGGACATTTTTCTCCTGCTTTCTAACTGCTTTTCCTCCTGGTGATTAATATCCGAAAGTCATTTTTAAATTTCGTGAACAAAAATCAGAAAATTCGCAATTTTGGTGCAAAAAGTTTGTTCCCTCTCATACTGCTCACGACTTAACATCATTGTGCAATGCTTAAAAGACAGCTTGAGACATACTTGCTGACCTTTCACAAGGTTTACATCCTTTTCCAGCTGTTGAGTAAAGTTGCTTTCCTTACAGCAAACAGGATAAGATGCCAGCACTGGCTGGCTTCCTTGCACAAAAATAAAGTGTCTTCGTGAACAGTCAGAAAAGCTGACAACGTGTAAGCTGATGACACAAGCTGTTGCGAGAGGCGGCAAGGCCCAATACAGAGGAAAGTGGCAATTTAAACAAAAGGCATTTTGAGTTGTTTCTTGGCAGATACACTAGAAGCCAAAAATTACTTCCTGTGACAGTAATGCTTTCAGTGTTAGCCACTTGAAACAAAGCAGGAAATGATCATAACTTTAGAAACAAGTGTTCGTTTTCAGTTGATGGCCAGCCAATTACATGTTCAAGTAGCCATAAGAAAACTAATAACGAGTACAACGAAATGTTCCGTAGTTTCTACAAGAGCTGCACCTGCTGAGGGACTCATGAGAATTATTCCTGCTGAAAACTGTACCATTATTCCCCACCAAGGAAAGTTCCTTCCCGTCTTCCAATCACGGTGTCGGCAACAAATCGACACCATGGCTCTCACAACAGTTGGCCTTGCCCTGCCAAGTACTTGAGACAATACAGAAATAAAATTCCACAGGACAGCATAGCAGACCTCTACAAGCTAAGCCGTCAATGTTCATCTAACTCATTCCCACTGTAACGTTTCCTCACCAAACTACCGAACTCTGCCTAAAGGAGTGGGCACCTACACCTTCCTCATAAAGCTGCTTTGGCTTATATGTTCTCCAAGAGTAAAACAGTAACCGACCGATTTTTCAGACAAATAATTTGGACTTTATTGCCAATTTTTTTTTGCTCAGTAAAACGATAGTTTTCAAGTTCACTTATTTTTCAGACTGTTGGATTATTCTAACCATTTTTCGGGTCCCGCAGAGTCCAATGAATCAGTCGGCAACTGTACTAGAGCAAAGGTGAGTTCCATCGTCTCATGCTGTGTGTGATGCCTTCTGACGCAACCTGGTCATCCAATGTTCAATCCTTCCTTCATATTCTGACTAGACTTCCTAAGACTTGCCTCCTGAGGCGACTTCTCATTTTCCTTAACATTGCAAAAAAATAAAGGGAGTTGCAGAAGAAGGGAAATCGCATGCTTCACCAATGTTATGGAAAAAAGCTACTCCTTCACAAATGGGCCAGCAATATTAATCGTGGTTGCCAAATCAGGTTTTTCATTGATGTTACGGCAACCACTGTACTAGGGCACCAAAAATGCAGTGTTAGCCTAGCACCCTCTTTCTTATCTTAGCCTGAAATAGCACACATGGAGCCACTGAGGAGTCTGACAAAGGACGTCATGATGATAAGCGCAAGTTAGACACAAACCTCTCGATCAAATTACAGGTGAGCCATTAAAGGCTTACGTGTGGGCCAGCTCTGATTATTACTTTTACCAACGATCCCAAATCTTCATTCTCAGATGACAGTGATACAGTGGCCCACTGAGCCAGTGAAACAAATTACCTAATCTTACTCAATGCAAAAACTCCGCAGATCTGCCTGTTTTCAAGGGGCTCTTAATGTCAGTAACACAAAAGCACCTTCTGGCTTCTCAGTTTCATGAAACTATCGTCACAACATCCATCTTCAACAAAGCATTTTTTTGGGCACCTGCGTCTCACAATGCGCAACAATGGAAACAAAACAACCGATCATTTTTCCATCACAAATCGAAAGAATGAACACCCAAGTGCATTAATTACTTTTCATGTTCACTGTTGCAAAAAAGGGCCTCCATTAAGTTTTGATTCAAAAACATGCACGAGCTTCACATCACTACAATCCTTGCACTTTTTAGACAACTGAAACAACACTTACACCACACAAAACAATCATGAAAACGCCATGGAAGTTATACTACATATGTGCAATTTTCTTAGCTGACATCCAGTTCTGTTGCAGTCACTGAAAACTATATCTTCACAATCCGAAGCATTCAAAATCCACTGCATCATGACCTGCTTTGTGAGTACAGAAGAACAGTGCAAAAAATTGCAATTATCAGAACTCACCACACCACAATTATGCCACTAACAGGTACACAGTTCGTGTAAAATGTTCTGCTCACAATTTACACAGTGAATGAAATTGTAACTGCACAATGAAAAAACACAGACCTGTCTCTAAGATACAACACTAACATTCCTAACAGCATTCATGGTTTTTATTTTGTGCAAAACTTTGAGTGCATAACCCCAAAAATGCACTCAGAGCTTAGAACCACCAAACTTTGATATCCTAGTACACAATAATCAAAAATAATGGCAGCGTAATAATCAACAAGTCAAACATAATATTCGCCTCAAAGGCAGAACTCTCCACATTGTTCTGAACATAACCCTAATTTTGAGGCTAAGTTCTACCAGTAGAGACACTTGTACTGTTGAGAAAACGTGGAACCAACAAGAAATAACAAAATGCTGTATATATATATATGTAAAACGGTAACCACTTTTCGCTTGGTAACAGACCAGACCCAAGACTACAAGCTTCTTGCAGTTTATGGAAAGTGCTATAACGACAAGCACCAAATGAAGCAATGTGTCGTCCTACTCAGTGCCAGCACATTTTCGTTAAATTTACACACGACAAAAAGATCAAAATACTCACTTAAAATTTACCTACTTTTACATCTCTCAATTTGTAAATTTCTCAGGAAAATCATCATTTCTGCGATGAGCCACTGCAAATTCGCTTAAAGGACAAATAGCCACTCGGTTGATCAGTACAGACTAAATAAAAATACAGCAGAATCTCGATGATACAATTCTGGTTGATACATGTTTTTAAAATTCCCTGGCTGGAGTGCATTAGGTAAAATGCGCGTTCAAAATTCTGATGCTCTGAACACTCACCTACACCCTTACGGATGATACGAATGCATAAGCCGTGCCCACACTTTTGAGCATTAAGTGCTGCCCACACATCCACAATGCAGTGTTCACCAGTCATGCTTGGTTTGGTTTATCAGAGTTTAACGTCCCAAAGCAATTCAGGCTATGAGGGACGCCGTAGCATGCATCGCAAGTAGTGGGCAGTGCTCCACAACCTATGCATCACCGATGTTGTGAACACCAGTCACGCGATACAGACCACAAGTAGTGAGTGGTGGCGCGCGGCTGTAAACAAATCCAGTTAGCCATGTAAACATGTGTGCATTAATGCATTTCCCGTGTTTCTGCATAATGATCTAGTTCATTTTGAATGATATGAATTTCAGATGATATGAATATTTTTCGCGATCCCGTGAGGTTCGTATCATCGAGATTCTACAGTGTCCTCTTGATTTGTCAGTGCACAGCAAATACAATATCCAGTCAATTCGCTAGTGCAAGATAAGCACAATACCTTCTCGATTCATCACCCCACGGCAAATGCAATACCCTCTTGGTTCACCAGCTCATAGCATAGCACTGTCACGTATCCCTGATATTTCATCTTCAGGCCTACAACAAGTGCGCACAAAGACGAGCCAGCACTTTTAAGAAACCAGCCTAGCATTTCTGGCCACAAGCAGTCCAAACCAACTCCAGTAGCCGGACAGAAAGACAGCTGGCTCTGGGCCCTAATAACTTGCCGACACGGACCGTACATTCGTCGCTGCTCAAGCCTCAGGCAACCAATGACTGAAAGGCGCCTCCCTGTGTCTTAGACAAGTGGACGAACGTACATATCGGCAGTGTCTTCAAGATGCTATGACTTGTCCTTCCTGATGAACTGGTAGGCGTCCTTTGTAAACAGGTACGTCAGACCCGAGAGCACTGTTGTACTTGCAGTCAGATACCTGCAAGAAAATTCACACACGGAGCCTTAATATCAGTGAGCCTGCTGTAGCACTAATTAAAGCATATTATTAATTTCAAATTATGAAAACGTCAAGTGGCTACTCGTTACTTTCTTACAATATGTGTATACACAGACCAAGCTGTCATCTACCAAAAGAGAATTCACGATGAGAGAAATATCAGCCAGTTTCCTTAATTTGTCCCACTCTTTAGTGGCGAATACTCGCGTAATTCGTGCATTTTTATTCTTTAAATTAACGCTTCAAAAATGGGGGTGCGCTAATTACGCAAACACATCCTAAAAAACTTTACAGTGGCCATAACACGCTGGCCAAAAATAAGTTGACTTATCACCCCTACCACCCCACACCATGGTATGTAGCTCCCTGTGGAATGACGGCTGTCACAAAATTCGGCGCATATTCGAAAAAACGGTGCTGCGTGTAAGCAATCGCGCCCGCGCGCGGTAAATAAAACAAAAAAAACAGCAGGGAAGGACCCCCGGAAAACGCGTAACTTTGCGTGTGCTGCTGCCCTTTGCACTCGGCTCGGCGGCGCGGTGCCGAGGGAGGCATGGGCGCGCGCGGCATCGATTTCTCTAGAATGTCTGAGTAGTTTCTACTCATCATCGACGGAGAGGGCGTGACCTTGACAGCGCTAAAGTGATACCCTCTCCCCTTCGCTCTCGCGCCACCGTCTTCGCATCGGAAGAAGGACCCAGAAATTTCTCAAAGGCTGTCTCCGCGCTTGACTAATGGGGTCGCACGCCCAGCACGAGAAGGAGAAGGAGCTTGTGCCGTTGAAATTGCGTGTATGTGCACGCCTGCCTTGGCGTGAAGAACAAGCAGACGCGGACTGCGCCCATAAATGAGGGGCTTCAATCGCTGTCTGTTAGCCCAAGCCACCGTTTAAGCTTTCGGGAAGCGCGCCCGCTCGACTCCCGGGGAACATCACTCACCCAGCCACGGACCAGTGAGGCAACGTGCGCCTGTCTGCGGATCGGCCCCGCCATGCTCCTCAGGTCGTTGGTCTATCGCAGTGCCCGGTGAACAAATTGTGTTTTGTTGGTTTGTCTCTCTGTGTTAGTGCACTTTAGGTGCAAAGATTTTGTTGAATTGTTTCCTCTCTCAAGTGTTACCTTGCACGTGTTGCATGGTATTGGTGAATCACTTTGTATGTGCTCGTACAAGTGATTGTGAAATCCTCTGTATCATCTCTTTGCTGTATAAACTTTGTTTTGTTTTGTGAACCTTTGGCTCCAACCCATTCTCTGGCTTGCGACCAGCGAAAGCTGGGCACCAAACGACCAACCCCCTTGTCACTTGGTAGCTGGTCTCCGGCTGAGCTCGCCACACTGAGTCAAGGGCATCTCCTCTGTGACCGAGACCGCTACCACCCCACGCTCTAAGCCTGTCTGGGAGTGCACGTAAAAGTGCGCGAAGTGGTGACAACGGAGCATGTGTAGCTCAAAGCAGTAAACACGCAACAATACAATTGCAAAGCCAGCAGTCAGAGGCAAATAAAGATAAAGGCAATAAAACGGGGCCCGTGTGTGCGGCCCGCTGATTAATGGCAAACCTAACAGCAAAGAGTTCGGTAGCTTTGGATGCCATTACACGCCGAAGGTTATGGAAGTCCGAAGTGCTCGTCAGGGAAAGCGACCACCAGCGCGAACGAGCCAGGTAAACGGCACAAAATTCATCCCCTCACCCCTCACGTGAACCTTTCGCAGTCGCACATTCTTAAAATATTCAAATAAATTCCTAAAATATGTGCCGTCTATAAAAGAATCAGGCTAATCTTGATTCCATTATGGGTAAATAAAATATAAAGAGGGTGGTAAATTGCTGCCTTCGTGTAAGGGCTGCACTCCATCAAAATCAGCACCCCCACACACACAAAAAAAGTATGGTTCTAACACAAGTGTATACAGTAGAGCAGGCATACATCACATTTAGCACAATCCATTAGAAGCAATATGGTGAGATCAGCACACAGTTTTTCTTTCCAGTGTCGGCTATTACAGCCCCCCAAGGTCTTGTGGTCACCAAGCTCACAAAACAATGTTATTAGCTAGAAAGATGACAAGACCACTGCCAAAGGTCAGTGAGCCACAGATTGTGTGACCCATTAAGTGCATCACACATGATCCATGTTTAAATTTGCAGGTTTTTCTACGAGTGTGTTGCAGTTAGCAGTGATTTTATTGTTTCACACAAATTTAGAACTTGTCATGTCACAACTGGGCAACTTTTTCATGTTCACTAAGGAACGCGCTAAAACGTATTTCTCCAAAAAATGTGTTCAGTAGCTCATCCTTTGACACACTCGCGCAGACAGGTTTTGTCAAAAACGACGTTTTTCTTCTCCGTTTCTAGCGTGACGTGAATCTGTGAGGAAAAAAAACATCACATTTATTCTAATGTAACGCAACCACAATTTTAATACAACAGTCGACTTAGTGGCCGTGAAACAGGAAAAAAAAAAATTATGTAAATGTAACGCAAGGAATGGGACTGAAAGTTGTACTGAAAGTTGTACTGAATAGTGTACTGAAAGTTGGTAGACATTTATGAACGAAAATCCCTCAAAAAATGGCTTCCCTGTGGCTCAACTTGGGAAGGCATGATCACTCCAAGTCTTGACGTCACGCACGGCGCTGCGCAGAGACCGGCGAGGCGAAGGTGCGCGGCAAACACCTGAGACTCGTCACAGCTGGTTGCCATGGTTACGGCGCATACGCGAAGTGACTAGCGCAGACTGCCTGAAATGCGCTGCTAACTAGCCTAGAGTAACTTTCGCACAAAATACACCAATCAGAGAATGAGCGGCATTTATTCCGTGTTCAACCGTCACTTGCGGAGTATTCCAACTCCGAGCTGGTGCTGCGCTCCGGTGCACACTCATCCCACAAGAAGTCGTGCAGCATGTCTGCTGTTAACGCGCAGCCATTCTGTGCTTCCATCACTTAGCAGAGCAGCTCTTCTTCCAGTTCGGAAAACTTGCACGGACTGCCTTGGAAAGCATGCTTTTTTTGTAGTTCGTGTTCCTCAGTGCATCCTTTTACTTGCACCACCATCAGACGCACTTCATGGCTGTGTCAAATTTGCTGCCTGCCACAAGCTTGCCGTGTACGACAGCAAACTCCCAGCCATGTAGCCATTAAGGTGCTTGCCCGCCGTGCTAAAACTGCAATGCTCGGCGGCAGCAAGCGAAAGCCACAACTACGGTGAACTAACACGCTACCACAACTCCCGTGCCTTTGACAGCCACAAAAGGCTGGAGCTGGTGATACTGATACCGGTATGGATAGTGGGAGCTCGCGGCGGAGGAAAAAGTTGATAATGAGCCACGGCCTCTAGCACCATCAGTGGGCGGCACCTAGCAGCTGCTGTGCGCATGTGTCGCCTCCGCGATCAAGCGCACCATTGCTTGCAGCCGGAGATGATCGTGGAGGCCATGGCGCGTGCATTTCGAAGGCTATTCCTGCATGGGTCGTGGAAAGTTTGGGCGTGGCCCTTACATGGTTATTTTTTTTTTAATACTTCCTTCATGCATTTATAAGGTAATACAACAGTTGCTGCCACCACTACTGCACAAAGTTTTCAAGTGCCCCTTCTTTCTCAAGAGAGCGAAGCAAAATATTCACAGGTAAGACTGATAAAAAAGAAAAGCAGGAGGTCCCACCGTGGCATCACTGCATCGACCGTGAGCTTTAGAGAGGCAGAAACTTGGGCTAGTTGGATATTGTTTGAAATCATATTTTCTAGCGCTTAGTGAACACAAGGGACTAGAACACAAATACACAGGAACAACAATTCTTTTTTTGATAGATAAACAGATGGGGTGCTGACACATTTTGAACCTTCTTTATCAATGCACATAGCTTCGAAAATTTCCCGTTCCGATTGCGTTTTTAGTGTTCCTAGAATGCTTGTTTCATGCAAGATTGGTGTGCAGGGGACAGGGTCAGGGTCGCCAGGGTACCGTTCGATGAGACAGCGTTTGCAGTGCACCGCGAGATTCCCCCCCCGTCGATACGGATTCTGTTTCCAAGCGGTGCTCTCTCAGCCTTTCATTAACGCATCTTCTTGATTGCCCGATACAAGCCTTGCCACAAGTGAGCGGGATTTTATAGACAACACCCATTTTGCATGGTACGAACTTCCTTTGGTGGTTCTTAGTGCACATTGGCTTCCTTGCCTCGCTGTTCACAAGTGGGCACAAGCGCACTAGTTTCTTCGGGGCAGTCAAAACAAGATCAACGCCACACTTTTTCGCCACCTTTTTTTCCGCGCTGCTCTCAATAAGTCGTGCGAGCATTGTATCACAGAAAGTGTGAGACTGCAAAAGCTTCGCCTAGAGAACGCCGGGTTTCCAGAGGAAACTCTGACATCTGTTGCGGAAAAGCTGCTGAAGGAAGTGACAACTGGGAAGCAACATAACCGTGACGATCCCCAGTGCCGGACTCAGCTTGTGGCTATGCCGTATGTTCACAACATGTCGCACCATCTAAAAAAGGTGGCAAAAAAGTGTGGCGTCGATATTGTTTTGACTGCCCCGAAGAAACTAGTGCGCTTGTGCCCACTTGTGAACAGCGAGGCAAGGAAGCCAATGTGCACTAAGAACTACCAAAGGAAGTTCGTACCATGCAAAATGGGTGTTGTCTATAAAATCCCGCTCACATGTGGCAAGGCTTATATCGGGCAATCAGGAAGATGCGTTAATGAAAGGCTGAGAGAGCACCGCTTGGAAACAGAATCCATATCAGCGAGGGGGAATCTCGCAGTGCGCTGCAAACGCTGTCTCATCAAACGGTACCCTGGCGACCCTGACCCTGTACCCTGCACACCAATCTTGCATGAAACAAGCATTCTAGGAACACTAAAAACGCAATCGGAACGGGAAATTTTCGAAGCTATGTGCATTGATAAAGAAGGTTCAAAATGTGTCAGCACCGCATCTGTTTATCTATCAAAAAAAGAATTGTTGTTCTTGAAAGGTGGCGTTGCTACTGCACGTGTATGAATATCAGCAATTGAGATGTCATATATTGAATGTTTTTTCGATTAAACGACAGTTGAAGTCTAGCGTACGTCCTGTGTATTTGTGTTCTTGTCCCTTGTGTTCACTAAGCGCTAGAAAATATGAGCTTTAGAGCTTTGTCATGAAAAAGAAACTTCTCCCAGTCGCTCAGCCACGCAGCGAGTCATGCCTCCTGAGCGTCAGTGACTGTTGTTGGCAGCATTTAAACAAGATGTCGTGCTACGCACAGAACTATAGAAATTTCGTGGCAACAAGAGAGTTTGATGTTGATGTCACCAAAAAGTGCATCAGATACTGATACTGGGAAAAGCAGAGAGAGTGCCTTTCCACATGCAATAGCAATGCCATGGTTTGCCTACACCTGAAGCAGATAACAGCTGAACCTCGTTATAACGAAGCTGAAGGGGCCCGACGATTACTTCGTTATAGCCCATCTTAACTGAGTTTCCAAGGGGAATCGTCGTCGTTCCTTCGCTATACCCGTTGTTTCGTTATAATGAGGATTGACTGTATTGCCCTTAAAAGGACAGTGAGGAGAACTCTATCAAAATTTTTGTTAGCAAAATCTGATAGTTCGGCATTTCATGGCTTTGTTACCGCTAGTCCGGGAGCGAAAGATGCATTTATTTCAAAGATATTTGTATTCGAAGTTTAAAAAAGTTTTTCCCGCCGCTCCAATTCAAACTCGGGAACTCTTATGACGTCACGGGGCACTCTTATGACGTTATAGGATAGAGTAACGTGAAACGTGACGCAAACGCAGACTCCACGATTTCTGGCGGCTAGTGGTGCGGTCTAACAGCAGCCAAAATGAAAGCTACCGCCGCCGCACGTTGAAGGCATCTATCGGTGGTTGCTACCATCGCTTCATTTACGTTTGCACCGGCGTCTTACCAGCGTTACGATGGATCCCGTTCCCGAACCCGACGACGAAGTTCTCACAAAAACTCCGGCCTGCATTTCAGCGACCTCAGCCCCACAGAGCGTGCGGTGCTTTTGAGGGAGCACGGTTAGGCTAGGCGCTGGCGGTTTCTCAAACTCATATTTTCAAACTGATGGTTTGAGAATATGGCCCTAGCTGTCGACCCTCTAAACCGCACAGAGGTGCGACTCACCAGAAGGCATGCAAGGCACTGTGGTCCACAAATCCAAAGACAGGGGCAGCTAAGGTGGCCGCCACTAGACCCAGCTGCACGGCTGTGTTGGCCTGCGGGGACAGCAAAAAAACCAGGCCAACATTAGGCAAGAAACAATGCACCCGCAAGTCAAAAACGGCCTCTCGACTCCACTTATATATCAAACCTGGAAAAGATTCTGTAATGCTTCATAAGGCAGCAATTTAATATAGCAAACCTTGTTTGCACTGTGGCTTAACATTTTATAGTAGTGTCAATATGTCACAACATATGAGAATTATAGTACAGCAAAAGATTTAATGTACAACAGCCACTGAAAACACTGCATTTGATCGCACATAGCTCAATCCATTTTTCACAAATCACTCTGTCAAAGCCACGGGGCTGACCAAGATGTGAATCAAATTCAAAGCAATGTGCAGTCCTGGCTACAGGTGCAGACAGCTACACATTTGATGCTGCTTTCTGCAGAAGCCTGATTGGACTTTTGCATGCAGTTCCACACGGCCGACCATCAGAATTCCCAAGAATGTTGTTCAATAAATTACTGAGCTGATGTACAGTGAAATCTCGTTACTACGAACGCCGCATTAATGATTTTTTCAGATCTACGAAAATTTCAAAAATTCCCGCCGAAATGCCTATACAGTCAAACCCACTTATAACAATACCGCTTTTAACAATATATCGGATATAGCAATGAACAGCCGCGGCACCGTCACCTTTGCAATGTGTTCTATGGTAAAATAAACCACTTATAACAATGCTATCATACTAGATTGTCGGTTATAACAATTAAATGTAGTCATTTAGAGCCAAGCCTCAAAGAAAAAGCTCGCAAATGCAGCTACCACGCCAGCCAAACTACGCTTACGGCGCAAAAAACGCGCGCGCGTATGCGGAGCCGCCTGCACAGCGGCCACAGCGGCTGCAAAAAGATCACGTGACGACGCATACAAGGCCAGGCAGATGGGGTGAGCTGGAGAAGCTTGTATTACTCGGAGGAGGAGAAAAGACGGGCACTTTCCTCAGAGCAGAGGTGGAGAGGGTAGGGAGGCGCTTCCTTTTGTTGCTTTTGTATCCGCGTGAAGAGCAGTCTATTCTGAGGGTGCGCCGCCCGTTGAAAACGCGTCACGGCATTTCAGCATGGGCTGCCCCATCTTTCCCACTTTCTTTGGTTCTTGCTTCACGAGCTACACATGTTCAGACGGCAGTACAGCGTCAAAGCACATGCGTTGCCAGCGTGGTTTTTATCATCTTCCATCACTGGCCTCGGTCCTGCTGGTTCTGCAAGCCCATCGGATTCTTCCCCAGAGTTCAACAATGGACGATTCTCCTTCAGAAAGCGCAGCCAGCGTGGCTCTACCGGATCAACTGCCGCAGAAGAGAAAGCGAGCGGCAATATCTTTTTAAACGAAGCGGAACATTTTGAGGGAGCACCGAGATGGTGAAAAAGTGTGCAACTTAGTACGCAAGTACGGCCTGTCACAGCCGACGGTTTCAACCATTATCCGCATCGCGCTCAAAATGACTGAAAATAAATGCCATGCTAGTGCTGGCCATGCTATGGAGGACGGCCGGAAAAGGATTCGGCATGGTGCCTACAAAGACGTGGAGGAGGCACTGTATCAGTGGTTCCTTAGCGCACGTGCCACGAATTTGCCAATTAGTGGCCCAATTTTAGTGGAGAAGGTGAAGCACATTGTGTATCTCTTTCAAAACACCGATTTTCAGCCTGGTGGTGGCTGGATTCAGCGCTTCAAGGAGAGGCACGGAATCGCCTACAAGGCAGTCGTGGGTGAGGCAGGGTCGCTCGATGTCGACGCTAGATGGAAGTGGTTTGAAGAGACACTGCCGTACATCTGCGAAGCATATGCAGACCGGGACTTGTACAATGGTGACCAGATCGGGCTATTCTTCCAAATGCTTCCGTCGAAGACACATGCACTCAAAGGCGATCCCTGTAAGGGCGGCAAGCAGAGCAAATTGCGGGCGACCGTTTTCCTCTGTGCGAATATGGACAGCAGCGACAAGTGCCCTGCCTTCGTAATTGGAAAATCTAGGAATCCCCGCTGTTTCCGTGGTGCTGCAAAGATTCCAGTTCATTACCATCATAATAAGAAAGCGTGGATGACGCTTGAACTTTTCCGCGAGTGGCTGTGCGAGTTCGATCAGCGAATGCAGCACGAAGGCAGGAAGGTGGCGTTGGTCCTTGATAACTGTACTGCACACCAGAGTGCCCAGAAGCTGTCACATGTGAAAATTTTCTTCCTGCCGCCGAACACGACTGCAGGCTTGCAGCCCATGGACGCAGGCGTGATTGCGTGCTTCTAGGCATTGTATCGCTGGCATGTGTTGAGCAGGCTTGCTCTTAACCTGGACATTGCTGTGCGTGAATGCCGACCCACTCCAGACTAAGATTTCGCTCCTGATGGCTGTTCAATTCATTTTTGGGGCATGGGCAGAAGTCAGCTCCTCCACCGTCTTGAATTGCTTCCGAAAAGCGGGCTTCGCCGGGGATATCAGTGACGCGGAGTGTCGCGAAGCTCCTGCCGATGGAGCGATTACAGAACTTTGGTCTACGGTGCGCCGGAAGTTGGATCCATACACTAGACTTCTGCCATTTTTTTGTTCTGTTGTTTTCAAGCAAGGGCAGTGCCATTGTGATGCAGGTGAGGTCCTGCTACCTGCTATTTTGTCCAATCTCCACGAAGATGTGTAGTTAGTTCTGAGTGGTGCTGAGTTGAAGAGCGTGACTATGAGCTCCGCTGGTGCTCGTGTTAAAGACAAACGACGACAGTTTGCGCCGAAGAAGAAGGTCGATATTCTCCATGAACTGGACGCCAGAAAAAAAGCTGGTGAACTTGTGCAAAGAGCGCGGCACTGTGCCGTTGGCCATTGCTACAATTTCAAAAAAGAAAGAAAAAATCACCAAGCTTCATCGACTGTCCCAACTTGATTATGCCAGAAAACTTTTGCGACCTGGCAATCACGAAAATGTGGACGAAGCTGTTCTCACTTGGTTCAAGGAGGTTAGGCTTCAAAACATTCCGGTGTCTGGCCCGATGCTGCAAGAAAAAGCGTGTTCATTCGCCGCTACCTTTGGTATCACCGGATTCAAAGCCCGTTCCGGCTGGCTTTTTCGGTTTCGACACAGGTCTGGAATTACTTGGCAAGTGGTTTCCGGTGAGAAGGCAGCTGCGGACAAAGCAGGTGCAATCTCAGGAGATCGCCGAGGGTTACGCGGAGGAGGACATTTACAATGCCGATGAAACAGACTGCTTTTGCCAGCTTCTGGCCGACAAAACATTGAATTTCCAGGGAGAAAAGTGCAGGGGCGAAAAGAAATCCTGTGTCTGGGTATCTCTCCTGTTTTACTGCAATGCACTGGGAACAAAAAAAACTGAAGCCCCTAGTTATAGAGAAGTACGCCAGCCCTCGCTGTCTAAAGAACGTATTGTCTTTGCCATGTGAGTGCAGGGCTAATAAGCGAGCCTGGATGACGCGAGAGTTGTTTTTCAGTTCGCTCGTCAAGCTAGACGACCAGATGAGAAGGGATGGGAAGAAAATACTCCTCATCGTGGACAATTACTCTGCACACATCGTGAACGTACGACTCACAAATGTGCGCCTCGAGTTCTTGCCCCCCAACGACACTGCGTTTCTCCAACCCCTGGACCAAGTTATTATAAAAAGTGCAAAAGCAGAATTCCGAAAGCGGCTGGTGCAGCGACTGCTCATCAACATCCGGCTCGAGCGCCCGACTGCAGTTGACGTCCGCCAAGCCGCAGAAATGCTCACTGGAGCGCGGTGGAACGTGAAAGCGTGTACCATTAAAAAGTGCTGGCAGAAAGCAGGGCTTTTGAAATCGGCACAGGCAGAAGACCTAAGTCGGAAACGCGCCGCCTCACTCGGAACAAAGTGACAACATACGGGATGACAACAGTGCCTTGTGGGATGAAATTACTGAGAAAATGTCTGTAGGCCCCTCGGTAACCTTTGCGGACTACGTTGAGTGTGACAGCGAAGCCGTAACGTCAGCCGAGCTGACCGGGCTGAGATTCACGTACGGACCATGCGGACGAAGCTATCTCAACTTCAGATGTTTTGGCGTCAACTGGCAAGATTCACGCTTTCATCGCACGCTGTGACGAAGTGCCTGAGTCTGTCCATAAGAAAGTCGACGATGTTGAAACGCAGACACAAGACGATGTGCTTGTTGTGTTACCTATTATTTTATGTATGCCTGGCCCACGCGAGATCCCTTTCTAAAGGTACGAAAGTCACTTTGAGCGGCGTATTTATTACCTTTGTTTCCGATTATTTCGTTACTACGATATTTCAGTAAAACGAACGATTCGCAAGGGTCCCGCGAAGTTCGCTGTATCGAGACTTCACAGTATAATGGCACAGATGCTCTGCACGTTGACACTGTCTGCCAAGCTTAAGCAGACGAAAGCAAAGATGTTGGCACCTAGTGTCGTCCCACACATGATCCTCAGAATGAAGCCTCAAAGCATTCATGATGCATACCACAGATGCAATGTGTAGCACACTGCCGGTCACCTTACTCATATGTTGGCAGCTCAGAGTTTGCACTAACCCACACTCACTTAATCCATTTGCATCTGTCTCTGTAAAATTGCAGGGGGCTGGCAGGTGCGCAGGGACTGACTACGGATTAACCCTTCGTAACAACGGATCAACATCACTGTCTGGGGGGCCTCCTTTGAGGCCACCTGCGTCTCCTTTCTTGAAATGTATCTGTCTATATACTATACTTACTCAATTCTAACACGCATCTTTTTTCCGGAAAAGATCGCCTAAAAATGACATGATCATCTGAATTGAACACGAAATTAAAACAATGCCAGCAACGCCCTATCATCATTGGCTTCACAAGAGTGTGGCTTGGCATTTATTGCACACCTATATTATCGATTTCACCTGCATAGCTTATCGCAGTCGTGGACGCCAATAGGCCTCGTGAGCACTTGAAATATCTCGTCAGCAAGGCACCAACCTGAACCATCGAAATGTCGGTTGCGAATATGTGCCAAGTTCATTAGGACACCAGGCTAAAAAGAGAAAAAGCGACCTTGTGCTTGCTTCATCATGACATTAGAGGAGTTGTACTAAAGGTTGGTAGGTCCAAGTGAGAAGATACACTTCTCTATCGAAGCACAAAAATCTAGTGTGTGTTACAGTAAAGTCATTCCATTTTTTTTTCCGACCTCGAAAAATTGATGTGTTTTAGACGCTAGTAAATATGGTGTACATATATCAAACATTTTGCTTATTTTTTCCCGGTTTCCAAACTTGGCAAGCCAGATAATTTGACTTGGTGACCAATATGAAAGTAAATAAATGGTAGACGCTGCCCCATGACAAAGGCCATGACTACAAACCCCAAAACATCCCACAAAGCCCTGCCCGCCTGCCCTCGTTGCAGCTGCCAGCCACCCACCCAAGTATATTGACCTCAGCACTTTTTTCCTGAGCCTCTGCCCACCCTCAACTAAACATTTCTCTCCCATGGGTATCCACTATGAGAGGCCATTAGTTACCTTCCTAGTGAACCTCCAGGCCTGCTCAAGTTCATATTTTCATCTTGACCTCAGATCACATAAACAACACCTCTTTTCTAACATGCACAGCTCTTTCTTCCTCTGACTAATCTACCGATAACTGAGAATCAGGCTGTGTATCTCATCAGCAGATGCCACGATCAGTGCTGCTTTGTGGCACAGCGTCTACGTTTGCGCATGTGACTTTTCAAATTTTTTTTCCAAAGCATCTAGGCCTATTTTCAAGAAGTCAGTGATGCCAGCTGCATCCATATTCCTGCTGGACAAAATGGAAGGGCCATTTCGAATCCAAGAATATATTTGCTTCACCAAAACAAGAAATAAAGATGGACACCACAAATTTCTACGACACGCCTCGGAAGCACTGTGTGGCGCTTCTGCTTCTTTCTTCACTGATGTGACCATATGTTTTACTTTAGCCGATTTTTAGTGCCAGAAACAGCTTCAGATGGTGAACAAAGAAATAATAAACGAAGAATAATGTCAAAACCTCATCAGCATGGTAATGTGTGGCGTATGCAAATTTCTAAAGTTTTTAAGCCATTCACGCTCTTTTTTGTAAACAGGAGGTTCTAGACAAAGAGGGGGATAGTTTTCAATGGACAGCTGCCTAATCTCCAGCTCTGTCTGTAGGGTAATTACACTTCTCGGGCACAACGATTTCACATTCCTGAGCTGTGCTACAAGTCTGTGCAAGCTGAAACAACTAAAATGATTTCCTCACCGAACTAATTCACATGGTGTCAGCACGGTGACACACAGGGCACACACAATCCCCGTGAAAGCCGGCAAGAAGGTACAGCTAACTTACCTTGCTGATGCTAGTGGGTGAGAACTTGACGGTCGCCAGAGTGACATCAAAAAACCTCAGGAACGTTTTCTGTGGATGGGACAACACTGTTTAGTAACTCAGCCACCACAAAAAGCCAGTGCTCTTCCCATCACTCATGAAAGCAAATAACCTGGAAGGAATATCTCATTCAAGTCCCTAGACTGAAAGTACTCAGCAATTCGACTATAATACAAAATACAGAGCACCATAGAGTTTCTTACTACTAACTAGAGGGGAAGCTGGTGCCCAGCCTAAAAAATAATGAAAAAACAAATGTTGTTCGATAATCAAGAATGACCTAACATTCAATGGCCTGTCTATAAATTGCAACAAATCAGCAGAAGAGCATGTAAACGTAAAGTTTGCCCAAAATAAGCAATGGCTTGCTCTCCTATTGGCCAAGTATTGCAGACCACAAAAGCCAATATTTCGTGCTGAACAACCAGTCCCTTGACGGCAATGGCAAAAGTAACCGAAATCTTTGGCATATTTGGATGCTTCGCCCACTTGCACCTCAAAAATGCGGAGAAGCCACAGTGACAGCTGTCGCAGTGTTTGTGCTTTTTACGCTGTTTCTTCAGACCCAGTCCCATTTTATGCAGGCGCGTCATTGTAGTTCTCACATGCTTTGCCCCCTAGCTTAGGCTATATAAAGAAGCCGATGCATTTCTTCTCTTCAGGACACAGCCCTGCAGGATTGGTCCGCCTTCGTATTTTATGTATGTATGTTCGCGTGCGTATGTGCATGTGTGTGTGTGTGTGTGTGTGTGTGTGTGTGTGTGTGTGTGTGTGTGTGTGTGTGTGTGTGTGTGTGTGTGTGTGTGTGTGTGTGTGTGTGTGTGTGTGTGTGTGTGTGTGTGTGTGTGTGTGTGTGTGTGTGTGTGTGTGTGTGTGTGTGTGTGTGTGTGTGTGTGTGTGTGTGTGTGTGTGTGTGTGTGTGTGTGTGTGTGTGTGTGTGTGTGTGTGTGTGTGTGTGTGTGTGTGTGTGTGTGTGTGTGTGTGTGTGTGTGTGTGTGTGTGTGTGTGTGTGTGTGTGTGTGTGTGTGTGTGTGTGTGTGTGTGTGTGTGTGTGTGTGTGTGTGTGTGTGTGTGTGTGTGTGTGTGTGTGTGTGTGTGTGTGTGTGTGTGTGTGTGTGTGTGTGTGTGTGTGTGTGTGTGTGTGTGTGTGTGTGTGTGTGTGTGTGTGTGTGTGTGTGTGTGTGTGTGTGTGTGTGTGTGTGTGTGTGTGTGTGTGTGTGTGTGTGTGTGTGTGTGTGTGTGTGTGTGTGTGTGTGTGTGTGTGTGTGTGTGTGTGTGTGTGTGTGTGTGTGTGTGTGTGTGTGTGTGTGTGTGTGTGTGTGTGTGTGTGTGTGTGTGTGTGTGTGTGTGTGTGTGTGTGTGTGTGTGTGTGTGTGTGTGTGTGTGTGTGTGTGTGTGTGTGTGTGTGTGTGTGTGTGTGTGTGTGTGTGTGTGTGTGTGTGTGTGTGTGTGTGTGTGTGTGTGTGTGTGTGTGTGTGTGTGTGTGTGTGTGTGTGTGTGTGTGTGTGTGTGTGTGTGTGTGTGTGTGTGTGTGTGTGTGTGTGTGTGTGTGTGTGTGTGTGTGTGTGTGTGTGTGTGTGTGTGTGTGTGTGTGTGTGTGTGTGTGTGTGTGTGTGTGTGTGTGTGTGTGTGTGTGTGCGCGCGCGCGCGCGCGCGTTTCACCCCGTTGCATCAAAGCACTACAAAGAGCCCACTATGGTAGGCGGCTGCCACTGCTTTCCAGCTCATGTCGCGTGCCCCATATTCAGTCCACTTGTATGTTTTCACACGTGCAGCTGGTCAATAAAAGTGCTAAGCGACTAGACTTTGTAAAATTTTTAAATGAAGTAGCTGGGAAATCGTGTTATCCGGGAGCATATTAACCGGAAGAAAGATAGTGCAATTCTGTACAACATTTTTAATGCCCGCAATTTTGAACGTATCACCCAAGAACATATCAACGAGGTTTTATTATATTTCAGAGAATTTCAGTGATAGTTGACCCAGCTTTTGCGGCTAGTAGTGGCAAAGTTTAACAATTTATCCGATGCAGGGTGCAACATGAGCACTGAACCAGTGCTGCACTGGCGCAAGCGTTGCACTCACCGGTGCAGGCAGGGAGGTGTACCGGAGGTAGCTCGCACAGCCCAAGATGGTGGCGTCCCGGGTGACAATGAGCGCTGTCAAGGGAACTGCACCATAGAAAGCAACAAAGAAAGTTTAGTGAGAAAAGGATTCTGCCACCCTAAGGACTGCCACAACAATAAAAAAAACGGACAGAGACCCAAGTGCAAACCTTACTGCAGCCTGAACTTTTGTACAGAAGGCCAAACATGCTTACCACATAAACAGACCCCAGAAAATGTCACTGTCAAGCAAAGGAACTAATGCAAGGCAGCAAGGTAACACACAGCTCGGCAAAAAAAAAAGCAAAGCTTTGCCAAAGAAAGAAACAAGCGCAATGTACAGCCCTTGTCAAAAGTATACAGACCAAGGGGTTTGCTTCTAAGCTGTTTAACGGGGCTCCTTAACATATCTAGCAGTCCAAAGCTTGGGAGTATTAAGGATGCGATGCCATGCCTCTTTCCAGAGGTCACAATCACTGAGGATGCACAACGAGGCATGTAGCAGCCCTCACAAGAAACCCCTTGGGCCATATACTTTTGATGGGGGCCGTACAACTGCTGTCAAAAAGTTATGAAAAGCGACTATGGAAAAAACAAAAGAAATCTCATTTCTTTACATTCAAAGGTATATAGCTTAGGATTTAACCGTGCACTCTGTACACCATTCACTCAAAATTAGGAAGCGTATGTTTATTGCAGGCCACATGCAAAGATGGCGAAGAAATTAATTTTTTTCCGATAATGCACTCTGTCCTCCATACACTTTTGAGGGTGGGGGTATAAAGGCCTCTGAGGGAGTCTAGGTAACTGCTCAAATCAAGTACATTCATTCATGGACGACAGCATTAAACACAAAAAGCATACTATTCACCGAATCTAATCGAAGTGTGTTAAACCTACGAATGGATAACAGAATCGCAGTGGATACAACGAAAGAAGAAAACTTGTGGCAAGGCAGTTTTCAGGTGCCAAGGAAAAAAACAGAAGAACCTTGAAACACTGCGATCATTCTTGATCTCAGGCACTTGTTCTCTTGCCTTTTAGCTCTCTGCTGTTCACCTGACCTTGCCCCATCCAGAAACTTACCTTCAACGTCCTTAAAGGGACATCGACGCCGCCGTCATCCAATTTTCCTTCCAAGTAAGATTCAACTGCATATGCGAGAGCCCTTCTGGCCGCACTTCCCGGGTTTCAGCGGTGTGCGCCTCTGGGTAGCAAGTGTAACTGGCTCATTGGGTCAGTGGACACCTCAAATGCACTGTGAGTAGGTGGGGGGCCAAATATCGAACATCAAAAATACGCATTTGCAAGTCTTTTGCGTTCGCTTTCTCGCATTACCTAACTTCAAAAAATTTCATCGCTGCGCGGTATCATCGCCGAAACCAAGGTAACTTATACATCACCAAACACCAACTGCGCCTGTATTTGATTCATAAGAAGAGCACAATGCAACAGATGTCCGTTTACATGTTAAATGCCCAGCAGAGTATTTTTGACGTTCAATATTTCGAACCACATCGGAGATTAAAAAAAAAAGGCAGGCCTGACCTTCGGTGTTGACGGCCATCAATGTCGCAGTATCAATGTCTGCTTCACTCATTAATCATATCAAAGTCTGCTTCACTCGTACAGAAACGTGGGTGGATGGGTGATGTTGCTCACTGGGGATGAGTCCAGCCACCGTGAGGCTGAGAAAGAGGGTGGCTACCAGGCACTTGTCCGCCAGTGGGTCCACCACGGTGCCCAGCATGCTCTGCTGGGAAGGGAACGAACGTGCCACCCAGCCGTCCAGCTGGAACAGACAACCAAAAAGCATCGTAAGCACATAGAGGCAACAGCCTCAATGAAAACATCCTGAAAGTCAAACAATGCAAAAATTAGTGTAGAGACAAGTATTATTCCAGCCAAATGCTCCACACACATAAACGATTAATCACTTACTACTACGTGCACAGGGTCTCAATGTAAAATCTGTTGGCTCTGCACCAACAACAGAGAAATACACAGGACTATTCTGTACTAGGCAGTTACAGATAGGTGCAGCATCAACTAACTTGCTTTGTATGCTATGTCAAGACTGCACACCTGCCTCTGCTATGGCTTCTCAGTATCAAATCCACCCTGAAAGCCTGCACAAGGGTAATAATGAGAGGCAAGAGATAGGCCTGCAAGCTTCCCATGTAATGACCCAATTAATCTCAACAATCGCTACTTGGAGATGACTCAAGCCATATCCATCGACTTGTAGGCTTCAGTTCTTGAAGTACACTAGAAAAAAAAGGGGTGTCTTGGCAATGCTTCGGCAGGGCACGACTGTGCAGGAAAAGGACGCCACAAAGGATTGACACGCAATTGCAAAAATGTCTCTTTTGTAACCATGCTACCATGTTACACAGAAATTAACTGTGGGGTGTCCCAAGCATTACACGGGAGATAGTACCAACATTGTTTACTTGTAGCAGAGAAAAGAAACTAGAGAGAAACTGCAAAAATGCTGCTTCATCACACTGAGCCTTTAAAGGCAGTACAACAATACACGCAACAAAATACAAAATAGAGCGCAACATAAGCAGGGGGAAAAAGCAGTAACAGAAAAATCTGATAAGAACATGTCTCCCAACTGGAAGACTTGCAAAACTGCTACTTTAGCCAACTTCAGCAGCACATCACAAGGATGTAGTTAATGCAATACCAGCTGACACTGCTGCTGTAATACAGTAGAACCCCTGCATAGTAATGTGACTCGGACCAGCAGAAATCTTTACTACATCGGTTGTTGGTGATGGCATGGCTCTGAGGGTGCTCTCTGGTAAATAACTGGCCACTTACTAAACACAGTGTGGGTTTATGAAATAGACACTCACAAATACCTTCCATCCTGTCCCTTTATGTGATAATTATTTATTATGATTTATCACATTTCATGTTATCACGTTTTCGATTTTGTTTACTTCTTAAGGAAGTAGCACATTTGCACAAATACAATGTGGCTACGAATATAATGTGAGTTTGATTTCATGCAAAAAAGTTTAGTGTGAACAAAGCATCATTTTCTGCAGCCTCAGAGCTATTAAGAGGCAACAGTGGTTCCCTGTGCTTCGCGTTGTCGTGTGCGAATGTTGGCCCGTTTTTTCCCTTTACTGCGTTTTTAATGTCTCTGCTTTCTGAGCGACCTGCGCCTCCTTCTTTTTGTGTTCATAGCACGCTCTACCTTTTTTTTTTTTCGTGCGCGAAGCGCGCTTTGCCTCACGGCCACAAGGACTATAAGAAGTTGGCTTCTCCTCCTCGCTTCTGAGCTTAGTGACGAAGCTATCTCAAAGAGCGCCATTTTATTGTTTTTGGTATGCACTTATCCCCAAATCTCGACCTCGCGCGTGCCGCGTTGTCATTTCGTGGGAGGTACGTCGCCACGATCAGATGCTCTTTGCTATAGACAAGCGCCAGGCCGTGACGTGAAAGAGATGCGGCGGCGTTGGCGTCAGCTGTGACTTTCTTTGTGTGGGCAAAAAGGGGGACCTGCTGCATTGGGTGCGCCACGCCATAGCCTGCTCTATTTTTCTGTGCCTGGGCAATGGCGGCTGAGGCCGTTGCCAAGCGCCGTTCTCTGCAGTACGCGAAGCCGCTCCCATATGGCGCGCGCAGCCCTGGACGAGATAGACACGTTGTGCGTTGCTTGCGGAGAGGAGGAGGAAACGGCTGCGCACTTGATACTTTTCTGTAAAGGGCTCCACCCTACAGTGGAAAGCAGCGGGGCTGATTTATCCAAGGCAGTGGGGTTTAAGGACAGTCAAGGGAAAGTGGATTTTAAGTGGGTAGAAGTAACCAAGCGAAGGTTATCTGACTGGTGGTTAAAGTCAAGACAAGAGTAAAATTTCACAAGTCATGGCTAGGTGGCTTGGGCCACCGCCCGATTGAAAGGGTTCAGCCTTATCCATCCATGAACAGACGACGCAGGAGTAATACGTAGCGTAGAAAGCGTCGCGCTTTCTTACAGTGCAGCTTCCAGTTTCTCCAAACATACCTAACGTGGGAGAATGGTCACGGTGTTGGCTACCAATACATTGTTTTCATATATATACAAGCGTGCGTAAATGAGTAGTAGTAGCATAAGACTTTATTCAGGCTCAAAACATTAGGCGCCTAGGGTGTCGATGACCTGCTACACGAGCAGGCGCTGTTCACCTTCAGCTCCAGGCTAGTCCAGCTAGTACGGGAGGGTGTGGGAAAGAAACACGATTGCAGAGCAACAGGGCAGGAGAATAGACAATAGGAGAGGTTGGCATAAATGGGCAGATCGGTCCGAAAATGAAGGATCGCGACGGAATTTGTATACGTAAGTGAGAACTTGGTTTACCAAGAAAATTGTGAACATGACAGCCGGGGCATACTGATAGCATGCGGCTGCGGCATATTTGTGACTCCAAGGTGAACTTTTTGTCTGTCGACTTCATCACCGGCGATGCTATTCATTTTGCTAGTTCCTACAAAAAAAGCATACTAGCATTAGAACCCTTAAGTTACCTCATTAAAAACATTACATGAGAGTATTTCTCAATGGCTACTGCCTGTGAACACCATTTCACGTTCCGAAGATGTTTTTTTGCAGGCTAATCTGTCAGCGTTCCTTATCTGCGTGTTGACTACCGACTTTTTCCTGGTAATAATGCAATGGAACCACAAGACAAGGCACATCTAGTCGACAAACAAGAAATTTACTGTCATAAGCAACAAATCATAAGGGCAAACGCATGTCACAGCTTCAGCAACTTCCTAGAAAGCGGCTTGGATGTAAGTGGCTTGAATATGTCCCTCCTGTCTGTCGCAGACAAGACATAGTTTGTGAATACTGGTCTCAAGAACTTTGAGCAAACAAGTTTCAAAAGTTCTTTGTGATGGTCACTGCATGGACAACGTGCACATTTTAATGCCCCATGTTCTGCAAGGACATCCATGGCAGTTGAGACTGCAGCTTGAAGAGGCTTTTCCATGAACCTCCTTTTCTCTAGCATCACTTCAATGTACTTTCGCAGTGCCTAAACCACATAGACAAACTCGGTAGATGGATAAAAAAGCCCTCCCTTGTCCTGATGTCGCATGAGGCTGTCCCTGGGCACAGATGAGGCAAGTCTTGTGAGAATAGCAGTGCAGGAGCTTCAGTCCAACTTCTTTTGCACAACAAGTGGCAAGTAGCCTCCTAACATGGAGAGTGCCGCAGTGACTGGCGTAGGCAGCAAACTTTTTGGGTTCTTGAGGAGATCACCAAGGAGCCTTCTTATCTCTTGTGGAATAAATCCAAATGCTGTGTCACTGCAGGCTTACTACTCAGAGGTCCAAGTGAGTGGTTTGAAGTGTCAACAACATTGCTGTTTAGCGACGCTGAAACTAAGACAGTCTTCAGGACCTTCTCCACACCAGAGAGGACTGCTCGAACATCTGTCTGGTCATTGCTCCCAGCAGATCGCCTTAGCCATCCAAAGAATGACTCAATTGGGTCCGATGAAAATTTTCAAGTCAGAACGAACTTGAAGCTTTCAACAGCAAGGAGGTGCTTGATGCATCCCACATTTGACAATGTCATAACAAGGGCTTGATAAGCTTCCTTACTCAGGAACTGTTTTGCTTGGCAATGACGCTGCATGTTTTCAAGGTAGCTTAGGAACGATGTCATTAGCCAGCTTAGACGTGAATCTTCAGAATTGTCATACTGCCTGTTATCTGGCAGTTTTTGGTGAATGTGTTGTGCACAATTGCTCACATCCATCAGCAGGAACCACCGGTGCATTGTATCCATACACTTGACTGTAGGCCCCACAGCAGCAAAACTCATGTTGCATAAGTGTCCAGCTTGCTCTTGCAGAAGCTTAAGTGCAGCAGTGACCGGCGGTGATAAAACCTGCACAGCTCTTAACACATTCATTTTTTCAATATTAGATGGGAAAACATGCTTCCTTGTTAAAAAGCGAACCGGTTTGACAATGCTGTCTTGCTGCATACGGCACAGTTCTTTCAGGTGGGAGGAAGACACTTCGCCATCTTTTCAAAGGTCCCTGGCAAGGAATTGGGACCGCAAATTCTTGATAATGTGGCACTGGTCGAACGCGAGCAACAATTTTCGTGTTGGACACTCAGGGTGCTGTGTGCAATAACTTAAGCTTCCACCACACAGAAGTTGAAATGCAAAGGACATTAATCTTGTGATTGTCAAACACCATGCACACAATCTTAAAGCCTATTTCTTCAACTTCCTTCACCACATGCTTTATCAATGGAAAGAGCTCCTGTCCAGTGCAATTCCTTGTAAGGAAATACCCAACAAGTATTCGAACATGCACCGACAACCTTGTTAGCACAAAACACAGAAGTGAGTTGGCCAAAACAGATTCACCAGTAGCTGTTTTTTGAACGCTATTTCCCAGATCAACTTCTCCCACAAACGCATCTCTTTGCTTGTTGTACTGCAGTCTCTGTTGAATCCGCATCTTGCCCACAACTAAGGAGCACAGTTTAGCTTGTTCGGCTTTTAGGTTGCTTGGCTCTGACTGAAGCCGTTCTTTCACGAGGGTAGTGAACCCTACCTCGCCAGAATTTACTCCTAGGAATCTCTGTAGAGTAGACTGGCTTGGCAGCATCAGGATGCCTTCTTTGCGGATATGCTCATAGGCCCAGGCTGATAGATTTCTAAGAATAATGCAGCGGCACACTACTAGCTCTGACCAGCTGGGTCTGGTCTTGCCGAAATTCTTGATTATATCGACGAAAATGCTTGCACCCAAGTGCTTCTCGCTCGCCGCTTTGACAACACCAGCAAACGCAGCGATATTGCACTCCTCTTTCACTCGTCTGAGCTCCTCCTTGTACTTGTCTACAGTTCGTTTGAGTCGCTCTATTTGAGTTTTCATGTTGCGCTCTTTTTGTCGCCACTTCTGGCGTTCCATGACAGAAATCGAGCTGCGAACATCTACCCGGGTCACCTCCTCTTTCGTAGCGCAGCAGGGCTCGACGTTGGAGCTGATCATCACCACTTGCAACATCCATGTTCGAGGAGTCAAACATGGGGGACGATGCAGTCGGTAGCAGAGAGTCAGCAATGACATCATGAGGCAGACAACTTGTAGTAGCATGGACAACGGACGTGCAATGCAGAACGGCAGCCTCCCGTTTCCTGAAAACAGCATCGCTCCGGGGCTTCTTAGTAGATGGTTGCATATACTATGGATAGTCCGGAAACACGCTCGGAATCGCACCTCTTTTAAGCTTCCTAGTCTTGCATCCTTCCTTGTAGTCGTCAGGCAGGAAATGCTTGCTGCAAACGACCGAATAGCGTGACGTGGTGTTCGGCACCCAGTCCTTCCCGGATATCACTTGCAGCCACTTCACTCTCAAATCATTCTCACTAGGAATTTCATGGAATGAAACCCCTGGCACTTTCTGCTTCACATCTGATTTGCATCCCGGCACACAGCAGTATGCCATAGCTCATGGCACACGCGAAACGATGCTTAGACACAAAACAAACAAAACGCCAGCTGATATGTGTGGTCGCCACCGCCCGCACACCCGCACGTGCCTTCTCCAGGGCTGGCAGCGGCGCCTCACGGAAGAATTCGGCAGAGGGGCGTTGCCTTCAGACGACGCTTCAGCAGCCTTTTAGCAGGCACAGAAAAATAGAGGAGGCTATGACCACGCTTGCGTGTTTTTGGGCACAATTCACGGCGTGCCGGCGAATTGTGGTGCGGTTGGTTGAGCCGCAATGCAGAAGAAAGGAAGCGGCATAAGTTTCCACGAGTTTATTGCAGTCAGATAGGGGCGAAAGTGACGGGCAGGAGCCGAGAAGCGAGACAAGTTCGGCGACAGATCAGCTTCGCGGCTAATTTTTACTGCCGAGCTCGTGGGTTATTACACCGAGCTTGTTGCACCCCTTGGGCTATTACATTCCGTTTCTGCATTCAAATCTAATAAGTTGGTTCGTGTCTCTGACTTCACATCATTGCTGTTCAATCGCAAGGTGAACAGTGCAAAAATCGAGTAATGCCTGCAACTCGTTCTCATTTTGTCGTGCTCTTAGCATAAGTTTAGGAGCGATATTCCGTGTGCTTGGGATCGTAAGTTGAACACAGGGGGCCATTTTCAGATGCTTATCACCCGGACAACGTCCCGAGCATCACTACGAAGAAAAAAAAAGACAAAAAGCTGCCGCCACTCGCCTTCAGCGTTCACACTGTGCCGCACTTGAAGAAGCACCAGACTCGGGTAGTAGCAGGCACGACGGTTTTTTCTACGTTTTCATTTTCGCGAATTTCAACAAGTGTGTCATTTCAACACCGGTCTAGCAACGCTAGGATCTCGACAAATTCGTGCAGTGTTATTTCCCAAATTATCTTAATTTTCACACTGTAGGCGATCAGAACCTGGCGAACACAGCAAATTCCGCACCAAAAGCCACTCTGATTAAGCAGAATGCACACACATGAATAAATTCTAAAATAAGAAGCAAAATTTTATAGCTTAGTGGAGTGAGCGTAAATTTCGTTTGGAGCTCAAGGAAAACGTCTATGCATGCGCTCGCAGAGTTCTCAGATCGCATTTGCCTTATTCAAAGCAGCTATAGTGTTCAGTAATGTCTCCAGAGTGAAGCGGCTCAGTGCAAATAGGAAGCCCATTACAAGGTTCGTCGTGTGAGAAAGCTGATTCGCGTCATGCATCACGTCATCCTATCTTGCACTAGCAATTGGATATGCTTTATTGGCCCATAAGTTGAGAACTATGGACGATTAGTTCCTCCCCATACCTCACGCTTTCACCTGCCACAGCGCTGCGCTTTTACTTGTCGCCAACTAGGAGTGGAGGAGCACCCGATGCAGCGCTCCGCCTACTAATTCCTTCTGGCGAACAGGCTGAAAAAGTGCAGAACTACTCTCCGAGCATCAACAAAAATGTTTCTAACCACAAGCAACGCGCACGCTTTGAAACATTCACATGGACCAGTTGGTTTCGAAGGCAGCGTTGCTTGGTGCAGTGTAGGCGTGCTGCGTTTTGCCTACACCCCCGCGTCACTGCCGACCGCAGCGCCACCTTTGTTTACAAACATGACGCTTGTCTGTAGCCGTTTTTTTTTATCTTTGCTATAACCGAAAACAAATTTTACAGTCGTCTATATAAGGTGAAATGAGACACATTACTATATCAGAGTTTTTACTATAGCCGAGTTTACTACAGCAGTGTCTTTCCACCGGCCATGCATGTACATGGCTGCGCGACAGACACCACAAAACACTTGGCTGACTACACTGTTGCAAGTAGCATTCCCAATGAACAAAATGCAGTAGAAACAAAAAGTAACTCCACTCTACAACAAATGTCCTTGCCCATTCTTTTAGAAAACAGTCAAAAATAGCAATGGCACACTGTAGCTAGCCTAGCCTCAGTGTTGCATGTCTCTGACCATTGACAAAAATTACCTTCATACACACAACGATGCCCTGTACACATGTCCCTCATTGCTATATACCAGGCAGCTAAGCTCAAGCCCCAACAACCAGAGAATTGATAAGCGCCCACTAGCATGCATGAATGACCTCATTAAAGGCAAATTCTCGAAGCACAAAATTTTAGGACCTTGCAGCTCTCCACAGCTCTTAACTAACCAGGTGCTGCAATTTGAAAGCCATCCTAGGACCGACATTCTAACTTTTATCCCTGGAGGGATTCACAGCCCTCACTGACTGGTTGAAGTAGCGGAAGTGGTAGGGGGTCTCAAGTGAGCAGTTGCGTCACCTGTGCCTGTGGCATCCGTGGGTTAAAAAGCACGAATAGTGCCACAGGTTTGCAAACTGTTTTTTGAACTTAAGGTACAATAAACTGAGAAGCAAAATTTTATGCCCGAATAAAATCATCACCTCTTTGATAAAATATGTCAGGTAATACAACGTTGCTCACTGGCAAAAACAATCGAATTGGGCCATTGCTTTTGGTTGCAACTGTTACCCTTCATAACCTCTGGTCCTTAAGGGTAACGGAGCGAACTCCAAGAGAAGGCAAGCGCAGCAGGAGGAGGCAGAAAGTTAGGTGGGTGGATGAGATTTTAGGAAGTTTGCGTAGATATGGTGGCCGCAGCTGGCAAAGGACAGGGTTAACTGGAGAGACATGGGAGAGGCCTTTTCCCTACAATGGACGAAGTCAGGCTGATGACAATAATGATGATGATGTTAAGCAAGCACGGCGACATTTGAGTGGCTAAGATGCAGCATGTGGCTGTTCCAAAAATGGCACAACTCTGAGATCCTTTACACTGCGGCCAGTCTGCTGTGCCAGACATGGTGCATCAAAAAAGAGGGTCACCCAATGAATCATGTTTAGGTAGTGGTGCGCACCTCCCCAAAGCTGGTTTAATGCAGCTTTGCGGTGTAAGCGAGTGCCACACCTGCCTCCACTGCTTTCACCGACTGTTGAGCGGTCCAAGGAATCAATCCCTGATTAAATCCAGGTCAGAATATGCACCCTCCACTGAGGACTGCACCCTCACTTTGTTTATTCTGCAGTAGAGCTTCCAGAAATCCATGCTGAACTCCAAGGACAACAACAACAAAAATAAATGGCAGCCGTGCCCAACAAATGACTCAGCGAACAAGCCAACACCACAGGTAAATGCACCACAAAGCTCAGGAATGCATTTTGCAACCTGAGCACTTTTTCTTTTAATCCTAATTTTTTTTCCATCACACCATGTGAACAAGACGACTTGCACACCAAACAAAAAATTGTGCAGAAACAAGGCTAAGAAAAAAACAACAGAAACTTTTGTTCTGTGTACGAAAACTTGCATCTTGGTCCAATAGGCTCATTAATTTTTTTAACAATTTTATAAATGACTCTATTCCAAGGCCTTCAAAGACAAATCTTGACACTGGAGGCACAGAGGCTTCGAAGCTCATCCTGTTTGTCGACAAAACCTTCGGTTGTACACACAGACATTTTTCGTGTCTTGTACACAGCCGTGCAGCCATGATTCTTTATTGCAAGGCTACAAAGCATGACAAAATAAAGAAAACTTTGTGGTGCTCACCACGTCTGTGACGCCGGCAGCGGCGAACAGGACCAGGGCAGCGGTGTAACCCTCGGTGACCACCAGGTATCCCAGGATGGGACTAGAGCAGAGCCGCGCCAGTGACAGGCCATTGGGTATCGTCAGGATATTCTCACGCTGTCACCATCAACGTTTCATGCAAACAAGCAAATACACAAAAAAAGGGCAATCACTAGAATGGTCAAGCCAGAGACTGGTGCATTGATTCTGGAAGGTCCAACACATATGAAACAATTTTCCAAACTCACCCATGAAATATCTAACATAACAGTATGCTGATGTCACTGAGTAAAACTTGCTGTTGGGCAGTTAGCACACTTCTTGGGGAAAAAAAAAAAAAAGAGCGAAACACAGAACCAACACAAGAATTTCTTTCAAGTGTTGCATTTTCTTTCATGAAAGGAACGTAGACAAGTGCAGCACAGATTTGGGTGCAAGTCTGCAGGGATTGGCCCACTGCATGTGGGCAATATTGGAGTAGCTTTGGCTGTAGTTGTAAATGTGGACATTACTGGAAAAGGCTTTTATGCCGCAGAAGACATAACTCAGTTGATGACAGTGATGATGATACGCCAACCTATCTGCAGCGGTGCACTAAGAATGCACGTCAACGGTTGCAACCTGGCTCTTGCAGTATCGATTCCTAGTCCCGTCTGCAAGACTTCCACTGCAGTTCAACTAAGCTATGTACTCTGCGAAACAGCTGCACATTCCATAGATGACACTAAAGATTAAACATGCTGGGACTTCATTGCTGAAAGCGAAAACAGCAAATTTAGTTCAGTCTGCATTCTGAACACGTATTAAAACTGGCAATATTGCTTTTTGGAGTGTTTGAAGCTTAGAATTACTCTTGAATCTCTGTGCACTGTTGGCGAGCATATAGTTCATTATTACTGTTTTTCTTCAAAGTTTTTCTTTTCCATTGCCCTTGAGATGTTAAACACAGCCAAAAGATCTAACAAATCAGCATTGCAAGTTTCAGGAAGGAAATCCAACATTCTTCAAATTTTGGGCCTTCCGGCTAGCTACGACTGTTCGCACACGAGACAAATCACAAGTTTGGTAAACCTTTTGACAAATCTGATGTTGATACATCAATAATCACCATCGTCAACTAGTCTACATCTACAGCGAGACAAAGGGTCTCCCACAATGGCTATCAGGCGTGTCCCACGGCACCTGCAGCTATCGTTGACCACAAATTTCCTAATCTCACCTTCTTGCTTGGCTTTCAGCTCCCCTTGGCTGCTAAAGACATGACCATCTGTTTCACTTGCCATTTCAATATAGCAAAGGAAGAAGTCCAGTTCAGTGACATGGACTCTTAATTAGGATGGCTGAAGTGAACCACTGTATTGCATGCACCTGAGCAGGCTGGTACATATTACAAAAGTAATGTGACGTAACTGGGAAGAACATAAGAGATAACATATGCAGGCATTCACCGAGACTGTACGTGTGTGTGCTGCCTTGCATTTGTACAAGTTTTACAACCTTAACCTTGACCACACAAACCGGTTTCCTTGGGTGTAAGCGTGCGCTACAGAACAAAGATTTGCTTGAGGCAGCATTTTCAAAGTGAAGGGTTGAGAGATGGAAATATCTACACACTAACATAGGCCACGCTATTATGCAGCAAGGTACGTTCAACATCCATCATACAAAATAACACTGACACCTGCGGTTGTCATCGCAATGCTGAGTGAGAAGTGCCAGCCGTGACCCAATGGAACCTTAATAATATGCTTATATGCTCACATTATATGCTTCATAGTATGCTCACATTTCCAGGTAAATAGGCATTATGTTAAACTTGTCTTTAGGTATTTTCCAAGTTAATGCTGAGCAATCAGTCAACCTTAGTACAATGGTATACAAGATTTTTATCTTTAGCTTGTTACCAGCATGGTACATTGGTATCCATCTCTTTCCCTTTCCACTCCAAGCAATTACCTTCAGTTTTTTTTTCAATCTTATAGTAAATAGCGATAGTTTGCATTCACTGCTCATCATGAATTATCTTATTTTGATCACAGAAACCCTTTTTATTGTGCTATTTGAGTAAGCTTTCAGTTAGCAGAATGACTATGCACATTTATTTTCACACAGAAGTTTTCCTCTTAACTATGCACTTCAGCAGCGTCTACTTGGGGGCTAGTTGGTTCATGTTTCTACAAGGGGAAATCTTTTTTAGCTCGACAAGATGATGCCTATCTTGTCCCATTTATGTGTCACGCTAAAAAAGAATTTTCCCTTGGAAGTAACTATGCACTGTATAGTCAACATGTTTGTGACCTCTGTATGCCTTGTAAACAAGGAATTGAACCCTGTTATGTGACTTGTTTTACTCTTTTGTTACAGCCCCTTCCATTTTGATGGAAATAAACTGTTCTTGTTCCTTTACTAATAGAGGGGCAGACAGGTAGTGTTCATTTTCTCATTACTAAACGATAAAATGATGACCACTACCTAAGCTGGGCACTACAGTAAAGAGAAAAGATGGCGTTCATATAGCAAACTCCACAGCAAGACTTTTTTGTAGTGTTTGTCCTGTTTCCTACTGACTTCCGTGTGGTGACATGCTTGCTTGCTTTGAACGCTCAAGTTATTTCAACCTGCCAGCAATAACAAGTTCTAGTTTGGAGAAGTGACTTCAGTACTCTCTCGTTAGCTCACAATTCCCTGCAGAACAGTTTCGGAGTACTCTCTCAAGTGCCTGTTGAATATGATTGGCAAGCCCACATGTATCATGATAAACTCTGATACATTACTATACCTCTTCATAACTTCTTCTTTAGAGCTTTGTCCAATTCTTATATGGGGTGGCTGCTTTTGATGAGCCTTCCTCACTTGGCCTTATCATTAATCCTTTCTCTCTAGAGTTTCTTCACCATTATATTGTTCTCTACACTCTCTTGCCACCTCTTCCAGGGTCATCTGTTTGGCTTGCGTACCCAGATCTATATTTTTTTTGTACAGCAATAGAAAATGTCACTTGTAACTATGGGTACTTTATACATGATTAGCTTGAGGCATGTAGTATTATTCTTTGCAAATTTTAGTATTCCCTTAAAAGAAACAAAGCAAGAACAGAACCACAAAATATTAGGCTTCACGGTAAACTCTTCATCTCATTCAAGTAGGAGAAAACTTAAAAGATCATTCATACAGACAAGAATGCTTTCTAGCACAAGCAGCACAAGGTATAGAAAAAAATGTGCAGAAACATTTGAGGACAGTAATGAACTGCTGCCTTCAAAAGCAATGGCAGTTAAAATAACTATTCTTCGATGAATGTCCCCAGTGTAAGCCAAGCAGCCATCCCTGACGCGCTGACAATGGTCGGCATTGATTTAAGTGGGCCTGGTTTTCAAAAAGCACTTAATGAGCATTAACTTGACAATAAATGACAAAGGCAAGATATGAAGTAATTCACTACTAGATTAAAGGGGGATGCAACTTTCAAATCATAAAAATCGAAAAAAACTGAACCTTAGAAAAGATCCCATTTTGTATCTATAAGGTCTTTCTAATTATATTCCGAAAAATTTTCCCCAAAAACAGCCCAGAAGTGACTTTCCAAGCTGTTTTTTTTGCGACCGTAGGTAGAAAAAACATTGAAATCTCCATGAAAATGCGCTTTCTAAAAAGTGCTTTTGTCCCAACTTCTCTGCTTGTAGAAAGCATAGCATGAAAATGGCTTCATGGATTTTTATGCGGTTTGTTGTACTGTGTTCCTTGACAAATTATTTACGCAGCGACATTCCTATATTTCTGGATTACTTTCTCATTTTTTTCACTCTGTCACTGATTTGAAATCATGTTAATGAGTATATAATGCAAGCACAGATATAAGTTCAGAGTAGAAAAAAATCTCAGGTTGATAAAAATATTTGGACAGTGTCATTGCATGAACCATTACTTTGACTTAAATTTAGGACACTCTAGGCTCCTACCATGTTTTGTTGTCACGCCAGTTTAGCAAGTTTAGTTGATGGTTTATGGGGGTTTAACGTCCCAAAGCGACTCGGGCTACGTGGGACGCTGTCGTGAAGGGCTCCGAAAATTTCGACCACCTAGGGTTTTCTAATGTCCACTGACATCGCACAGCACACAGGCCTCTAGAATTTCGATGGAGGCGAAATTTGACCGCCGCAACCAGGTTCGAACCTAGGCTAAGTACAGCAATGAAGCACATAAAATTTGTTAACATCAACACTACAGTAGATAAATCAGTGAAATTTCGTATTTATTCATTTAGTACACTTCCCAATAAGCATGCCAAATTTCGTTGCTCTAAGCCAAAAAATAAAAAAAAAAACCTTCAAAAGCAGTGTCCTCCCTCAAGATGACTACACCTGATGGAAAATACTACACAATCCACAGCTGCCATGAGCAACAGTTAGCTTAGGCACACTAGTTAGAACGCAAAGGAATATTGATCCCTTAGAAGTACCACCTAATCATAAGAATTGACTGTAACAGGCAGGGCACCTCTTCAGCGGCGACAAAACACAAAAATTTTTACTGAACATGCAACCAGATAGGACAAATAAAGGTATGGCCTTTCTCAAAATTTCCTGGCCTACAGGGTTCCCACTTGAGGCTATAGCGGGACATTTACAGCATCCTTTAAGTTCCAGATCCCCATAAGCGTGAAGATTAGACATCAGTTCAGGCTTCAGGGATAGAGCTGTGAGGGTGCCTACGTACCCTGCTCCGTAGCTTGCTATGGGCACTTCTGACAAAGCTGTACAACATCTACATTTTGCCCTTTCCTTTAACATCAATTCTGTCTTCCATTTTTCCTTGACTTGCGGCTCTGACAGTAGTGCTCTGCTTACAACAGCTACGTACAGTTTCTCCTAGCCGTCGTAAATGTGCTCTCGCCCCCTACCTTGAGCAGCAATAGAGTGACACTGGCAGCCTGTAAGAAAGGAAGAAGTGCTTACACTCTGCTTTTCCGAGTTGTAAGCACAGCGAATCCCTTAGCGTCAGTGTAGATTGGATGACGCGGCCACAACAACATGCCCTACCAGCTGAATTCATCAAGTCACCATGCTCAAAAGGTTGTTGAGTGCCATTTTAGAGGAGGAAGAATGAGTTCTGCGCAGTTCTGTTTTGTATGCCACGCAACGACACCTGCGTGCCAGTGAGCAGCACATACCGCCAGCATAGTAGCGTGATGAAACTGAAAACTCCCTTTTTCAACAGCTTCCCAGGGACAATGTTGCCCTACAATGAAAGACTTGTGGGCTAGGATGAGCAAGATCTTGGGAATGTGCCATCTCAATCAAGTGATGCGAGTTCACTTTGAAGAGCGGTAACATTGATAGGATCAGGGGAAGGGAGGTTTTTTTTTTTTTGAAGTCTAGTATTTTCCAACTCGGGCCCAGCATTCTCACTGTTCCGACGATATCGAATCGTCTGGCATTCGGCTTGGTTGGCTTCCCAAGCGGTACACAGGCAGAGAACTACTTCGGCAGGCACCACTCAGCGTTATTGTATCAGCCCTTTAAATACTCTACAGGGGCGAGTTATCTCCCCTAACAGCTCACACGTCCAGAGGGTGAACCAATGTTCGAATGCGACTACAACCCGGGATGTGGACTGAAAGGAGACTGGCCGTCAGAAATAAGGAGTGAAGAACAGAACACACACCGGTGATACATGCAAGGAGGAAGACCAATCTGACGAACACTGGCACACACATACACATCGACACACACACAAACACACACGCACAGACATGTCACCGATGTCCGCACTCCAGCCGTCTGACACGAAGCAATGGGAATCAATCACACGGGCGCCATTACCAGATGCCCCATGCGTTCGGTGACGATGCGCTTGGTCTGCTGGACGTTCTCGGTCACCCTCTTGCGCGTGGCTCGCAGCGAGTCCCCGGTTTGGGCCAGTGACTCCCGAGTCCTCAGCACGCGCGTCTTGGAGCGCAGGAAGACGGGCCGCGGGGCGGTCGCCTGCTCCTCGGCGCCCCGGTCGCCGCCCGCGCCGGTCGAGATGCACGACACCCGCCACACGCACGCCGACGGTTCCAATCTCGCCGCTTCGTTGACGGGAAGGCGTCGCAGCAACGTCCGCAGAGGCAGGCTACGCGGCGACCACAGCCGAAGCGCCATACCGAAGCAGCACTCGCAACAAACAAGCAAAGGGCACAACCCTTCTATCCCCGTGGGAACGAGCAGTTGTTGACGAATGAGTCGCCGTGCTTCCTTGTCGGCGGCACGGGGGCTTGAACACCCACTCGTAGACGCTATGGAGTAGCCAGAAGCTCGACGACAACACTTATGTTGTCTACAAAGCTTTGTCTCACACTTATACGGGAAAGGCGTGCTTTCGATACCATCTAATCCTCGTAGCAGTCAACACATGCGAGGTTAACACGACAACAATGCGAGTGTGATGGCCGCCATTGCGGCATACTGGATTCGTAATCGGCTTGGCCGGGTGCCATACTTTCACTATTTTCAGTAAAAAATTTTCAAATTATAAATTTAAAAGCAAACTCAAATATTTTACCAATTGATTTTTTTATAAAACTAAACGTCTTGTTAACAATATTTTGATTGTATTTTTTTTATTTTTGAAGCAGGCAGGAAGCCGGTAGTCGAGCCGGAAGCCAGAATGCAGCTGTCGAGTCTGCGCTTCAGCCGGCATCGGTGCGGTGGCAACGTCGTCTGCAGTGCGAAGCGCCAGTGTGCCACGCACCTCGTTGAAACCGCATTTCAAACCCGACCGGTGTCGTCGTCGAGCATACTTTGACGCCGTGCCGCGCCACTGTACGCTCTCCACGTCGTCACAGAGGCCCACAACGTCGGCGCAGCAGCTACATCATGCGAGTAACGGTAAGTACGTACTCCTGCGTTCGTCTCCATCCGAGTCGTGTGCCGGGAGCGAACGGGTTCTTGGCCCATTCCCGACCGGAGATGTAAATCAGCGTGCGCTCCTGTTCCAGCGGCATCCTTTCTCCGTTCCCGAACCGCGCGAGGTGCGGGGGGCCCGCGTCTGGGGGCTGCCGGGAGCGCGAACACGCGCGCGCTAAGACGTGTACCGGAAACCCATTTCGCCGACTTTCATTCATTCGTTCTTGCGTCGGCTTGATCGGCCGGTGAGGCCAGTTTCGCTTAGCGCGTCGCTGGGCTCGCGCCAAGTGATACGCACACCGTCTTATCGTTTACAATGCCTGTGCGCTAGATAGATGTAGGCAACTTGACGGGCAGCAGTGTCTGTGCATGATTAGTGAAATTATTGAAGTCACTGATCTATGAAGATGAAGAAAAAGAACCTTGCATGCATGGAGATTACAGTTAGAAGTCACTAAAAGTGGCCTGTGCGAAGAACTATAGTGTGCACTAATACATTCAAAAAAGAATTGGAAGGACCCGAAACGCAATTGGCACCAATCGGATTTCTTTCGAGTCCACTTGTGTACTAGCCCCTTCCAATATATTTTTAAACTGGGCCACTGCAATGCAATGCATTCTGTGGCTCCTTAAAAATTAATTCGGCACGATGTGATTTTCTCTTAAACGCTATTCGCTGATCAGTTAACTGCATGAACGGCCTAATTGGTGCCTTGTATGCTATAGACTTCTGGTTGGTTGATCGCGGTTTAACGTGCTGCCAAATCGACTCAGGCTATGAGGGTCGCCGTAGTGAAGGGCTCCGGAAATTTCGACCACCTGGGGTTCTTTAACTTACACTGACAACGCACAGTATATACACGGGCCTCTAGAATTTCGCCTCCATCGAAATTCGAAAGCCGCTGCCGGGATCGAACCCGCGTCTTTTGAGTCAGCAGCCGAGCGCCATAACCACTGAGCCAACGCGGCATCCAGCCTATATAAACACTCTTCTGCGCTGCGGCCACAATTCGATCGGCCCTAGAAGCAATTCAAGCTAGCCTGAATCCACTACAGCTAGCTGTAGCGATATTCTCGCTTTCCAAGTTTAAGCACCCTTTGGGTCTTCTTTACATGCCCACTACAGCGAAATACTCGTTGTTACGAACTCATACGAAAAACTAGCCACCCTGTATACGCAGTGCCTTATGACCTCGACTGTACCAGAAGCTTGGAAGAATGCAAACATTATCTTAATTCATAAGAAGGGAGACGCCAAGGACTTGAAAAATTACAGGCCGATCAGCTTACTATCCGTTGCCTACAAAGAATTTACTAAGGTAATCGCTAATAGAGTCAGGGCAACGTTAGACTTTAATCAACCAAATGATCAGGCAGGCTTTCGTAAAGGATATTCCACAATAGATCATATTCACACTATCAATCAGGTGATAGAGAAATGCGCAGAATATAACCAACCTCTATATATAGCTTTCATTGATTACGAGAAAGCATTCGACTCAGTGGAAACCTCAGCAGTCATACAGGCATTGCGTAATCAGGGGGTAGAAGAGCCTTATGTGAAAATACTGGAAGATATATATAGCAACTCCACAGCTACTATAGTCCTCTATAAAGTCAGCAATAAAATTCCAATAAGGAAGGGCGTCAGGCAAGGAGACACGATCTCGCCAATGCTGTTCACCGCATGTTTACAGGAGGTATCTCGAGGCCTGAATTGGGAACAGTTGGGAATAAGAATAAATGGATAATACCTAAATAATCTGGGATTTGCTGATGGCATTGCCTTGCTGAGTCACTCAGGGGGTGAACTGCAAATCATGATCAATGAGTTAGACAGGCAGAGCAGATCGATGGGTCTAAAAATTAACATGCAGAAAACCAAGGTAATGTTCAACAGCCTAGCAAGGGAACAACAGTTCACAATTGGCAGCTAGAGCCTAGAAATTGTGACGGAATACGTCTACTTAGGGCAGGTAGTGGCAGCTGATCCGGATCATGAGAGGGAGATAACTAGATGGATAAGAATGGGGTGGAGCGCATATGGCAAATTATCGCAGATCATGAGTGGCAGTTTACCAATTTCCCTCGAGAGGAAAGTGTACAACAGCATAATCTTACCGGTACTCACCTACGGGGCAGAAACGTGGAGGCTAACAAAAAGAGTTCAGCTTAAGTTAAGGACAACGCAGCGAGCCATGGAAAGGAAAATGATAGGTGTAACGTTAAGAGATCGGAAGCGGGCAGAGTGGGTGAGGGAACAAACACGGGTTAATGACATCCTAGTCGAAATCAAGAGAAAGAAATGGGCTTGGGCAGGGCATGTAATGCGAAGGCAAGGTGTCCGCTGGTCCTTAAGGGTAACGGAGTGGATTCCAAGAGAAAGTAAGCGTAGCAGGGGGCGGCAGAAGGTTAGGTGGGCGGATGAGATTAAGAAGTTTGCAGGCAAAGGGTGAATGCAGCTGGCAAAGGATAGGGTTAATTGGAGAGACATGGGAGAGGCCTTTGCCCTGCAGTGGGTGTAGTAAGGCTGATGATGATGATGATGACGAACTCATTCAAGTCGCCCTTCCGTTCCTTCATGACGGTGAGATTCCTGTCGTGTGCGAATATCGGTCGCGCGTGTGCAACTGGACTGGTCACTTTCCCCGCCGAAAACACGCCATTATATCTACGTCGGTACAACCCCGCATATATCCCGAAGGGGTTCTGCGAGACGAGCGCGTCTATAAGCATACAACAAAGGCGCCGGCGAATTCCGTCTCGTCGCATAACTTCCGCGTGCGTTCGCACCGGCATACCTGTTCGGGAGCGTGTGTGAAAGGCCGTGCTACGCCAGCCGCAATTTGAAACCGATCGCGAGCAAGGTCTGTACTGACGGTCTGCCCGGACTGGCCTTTGCGAGCATGGGTGATATTCCTTGCGGCTGAGTGAGGGCGGTGCTATATACGTACGGGGACCCGACAGGTTCACCTTGAAGGAGGGCTCCGTGCCTCGAAGGGGTGCTCCTATAGCTTGCGTACTGCGCGGTTCGACCCGTTAGAGGTCGAACCGTGAGAGCGTGTTTCCGTTGTGTTATTATGGCCAGATTGTCGCGGCATTGAAAAGAGCGCCTGACGACGGGCTTTTCGCTCGAGGTAGAAAAAGAAGTATGGAAGAAAAAATGAGCAACAAAGTAGGAAAATTAAAAATGACAGGAACGGTGAGTGGTGTAACGGTAGGATCCTGTGCATATGCACCGCCTCTCGCCACTCGCATATCTAAGCACTGATAGCAAGGGTTGCTCACGTAGTCTCGTGGCGCCCTTGAAGCCTTTCCTATTCCGGTGCTTGTGTGCGCTCAGTGCTATGAGACTGTGTTGCTTCAGCTGCGTGGCCAGAAGTGTGAGCATACGATGCCGGTGTTTTCTTCTGTTTTGTTCACTTTGCATTGATTAGTTGCGCGGTCACTGCGTTGGCGTACTGTGAAGTGTTGCGTAATTTAGCTGTTACGTTGAGACCACGGAGCAAGAGAAATTAGACCACACTTACTCGGAAGTTAATCTGACGTCTCGGCTGGAACCCACAACGAACGAAGACGGTACACACAAAGGCGATGTCTTCGGCCGTCTTTATTTTGTTGTGTTTCGCCGTTTCCAGCTGACACATTGAATCAGCTGTAGCCCCGGTTGTCTTCACAGTACTGAATTTGACGCGCATGCTTGTATACGGAGCGCCGAGCATATAAACGCATGCAGTGGGGTCTCGTTTATCCGAGCTCGCTTAATTCGAACTTCCGGTTTATGCGAACCGGCGGCTTCGGTTCCGTCGCTGTTAACTGTATTAAGGGGGGTCCACACCGGCTTCCTTTAATTCGAACTCCACATAATGCGACCAATTTTCGGACCCTCTTCAAGTTTGAATTAGCATCGACAACAGTCTGAACAGGTTCGAACGTGCCGCATGAATTGTGAGTACGCGAGACATATATTTCTTGCCTGCTGCGGTTGGGGTCAAGTTTGCTTTGGCCGAGTACCACGTTTGGAAGGAATTTTTTTTTCTTTTTTGCGCCTCTCAAAGCACGTGTGCGCATTAACAGCGCCTCCGCCATAGGCCAGAATCTGCAGAGCAGGTGCTGGCGGGGATCACACGTGCACTATAGCTGTGCTACACTCTAAACACCTATACACCTATACGGGAGTAAAACGGGGGTAAACTGTTAAACACCCTTTTATAAAAGGGTGTGCGCTACAGGACAGTTTTACTCCTTTTGTTTAGAGTGTAGCGTCTGCACAGTCTGTTGTTGACAGCCCGAAAAAGAAGAAACGAGCAAGCGGCCTGCTTGCCACGACGCAAAGCCGGACGCACATGATATAGTATATCATATGCCACGAGTCGACCAAAGACTGGAGAGCCGCAAGCAGGGAGACGTCATTTGTAGCAGTTGGCATTTTACTCGTGGTTTAGGCATTGCGCGAGTGATCGCTGACGCATCCATAGTGTACTGCCTATTGCCAACGTGCTTGGGAAGCTTTTGGTTCTATTCTGTTTTATTTATTTTTGTTTGGTTTCCCGGGGTGGTTGGTCGTGCGCGTGGCAGTGATAACGTAAAAAAAAAAGATGCACACTGCATGCGGCTACCATATTGCTGGCCGGTACCGGTACCCGATGGTTAGTTCCGCGAGCATCGAAGTGCGCATAACTGTATGCGCAGTTGTAACCTGTAAACTATTTTCAGCGGTGACTAGGAATCCTTCTATGCCATACACGCCTCAAGCAACTGTTGGAGGGAGGCAAGGGAGGGGGGGGGGGGGGGGGGGGCGTTCCTTAAGAATATAGATTAGGAGCTAGGGCAGGGTGTCCACCGCGACACTTCACCGCGAACGGTAATCCCAGCAAACCGGTGTACACTGTATAAAATAGCCGTTATAGAATTCAGGGTATCTTGCTCGAGCAGTGATACAATTACCCGTGCACGGGCAGTCGCCGGTCAGGCTTTGTACCTTTCTTTGATGTGATCACGGGAAATATTAACCGGTCTAAAACAGGAGCTGGGTTGTTAAAAAAGGGGATTTTGATTGACTGCACCGAGGCCACGACTTCGGCAGTAATGTGCGGGAAGTGAGTCATAACGTTTTTAGGTTGTTCGCCTGAACCTTAGCGCCCAAATGTCGTGTATATGTGCTGCTTGGCGCTTGGGAGTGCATACCGTATTTATTCGCGTAAAGAACGCACTTTTTGTCTGAAAACTTGGTGCTAATTTGGGATGTGTGAATAACACTGTGGGCAAATTTATACCGCTGTTAATTATTTTTGTTTCCAAAATACAAGGACTCTTCGAATGGGTGCCTTTATTATATTGGAGTAATAAAGGAGGAATTACTCATTGTCATCCACCCAAGCTCAGCCGTGTACAGCTAATAAGGACACCTGTACAGCTATTTCTCAGAAAGTTCGAAGAAAATTTTGTCCTGGTTCTCACTTGATCGGATCCTAATAATTACTTCCTTATCACATATCTTCTCTGTAGTTTCGTGATTCTCCTAAACGTTGAACCTATGCGAGTAAATACAGTATACCTGCCTTTAATAGTTTCTCTGAGCTGCTCAGTATACGCGACCCCAGCTCGTAAGCTTTCACCTTCCGACTCGGCGCTATATAGCTGACCCGCAAGGCATAATCTACGGCATACGTGGTCACTTCAAGGGACATAGTTCGATGCAGGCAATGCTTACAAGCGGCAAATGCCTATACAGAAAGGGGAAGTCCAGCACCATGCAGCGTCCCATGCATGCTTGCGCAGAATGGCGTGTGCATTGCTATGCTAATTGCACCGCAAATTCCATCTGCCGCGGTCGCGTTGTAGGTAACACTGAACTCGTGTGTATGTATACGAGCACGTATGCGAAGCATTTCCGCGTTTCTCTGTCTCAGGCGCCAGCGCCTTTTTAAAAAAAAAGCACATGGCTGAGACCACCTTCGTGCGAGATAAAAGCATGCAGCGTGCATGGATGATGTGTGCGATGTTTTCAGCTGTGCCTGTGGGGAAGCAATCATCATTGAACTCGGAACTCTGGCTCTGCCAATTTTTTTTTCTCTCCGACTCGAGAGTGTAGAGTACATGTCTACGTTCACGTGCGAACCGCGTATGACGGGCTATTAAGCGACTGATAACCTCTCTTATCAGATAACGCTTACGTGGCTGCGCTTCACCGTCAGAGAAGGCGACACGTATACACTCTGTCTCTGCGTAGTGTAGGCGAGACGTGCGGCCAGAGAGAAAATTGTTGTCTTGTACCACTCAGGTTAATTTAGCCGCTGCGTCCTGATCCGAATTTCGTTGTTGTACACGCTGGCTACGCAGAACCGCGGCTACTTAGCACAGTTCGCACGTTTCTCCTTCTGAAAGAGGGGATGCCAGTCGAATTGAATCCCCCCCCCCCTTTTTTTTTTCTGGCCGCGCGTCATATGAAACCACTTGAGCCCGTTCATCTGTACCGTTTGGCTACTCCCTGTAGCTTCTTGTCCTCTTATCTCATCGCTTCCCGTTACTGCAGCTATAGGACTAGCCACATCCCTGCGACATTTCAGCCCGAAGGCGTAGCTTGAAGAAAGACTCCCAGACATTTCTCCTCCAACCCCCCCCCCCCCCCTCCCCCCAATCCAAGGCATACTCAAGATCATTTGAAGTCATTAGAAACTGTCACATGTGAGCATTGCTCCAATAGAAAGCTAGTTCACCAGTACAGACATGTGAAATGGCCATAATTCACTCTTCCAGTAATACCGCTGCTAACAAATGAATCAGTGCAGTGCCTGTCGTGCATGTAACAAAAGCTTGCGTATGCCATGGCCAGCTGTAGTGCCTATCCCACAGTCACACTTTTAATGCGGAAGAATTATAAGTGGCCCATCGGCAACAGCACTGACCAGCAGCAGTGGTCCGAAAGCCCCCCAGTGACGTCACCATCACCTCGCATGGCGTCAGCAGTTGCCGAAGTCTGCCATCCACGCCTAAATATACGTGGCCGTGTGCCGAAGTAAGCCATTCACGCCTAATTTGTATGCCTGGTATACCCTAAGCTTCACGTGGGACGTGAGACAGGCCATATACTTTTTCTCGGGTTAATTGCATTCACCTGGCGCGCTTAATTCAGCCTGCACCAGTGGCAACGCGCAGCGCACGGGCGTGTTTGCATTTCCCCTCTGTCGAAGAGAACACGTGCTGCTCAGCAGCCGAACGCCTTAGCCACCGTCCCCAGACGCTTGTGCCTGCAGTAGCAGTGGTGTCATGTTACCTGACGCCAGCTTAAATCTCAATTTTAAATCAAGAAATTTCATCGCTGCTTGAAAGAAAATTAAGTACTGAGTGAGTCGTGTACTTAGAGAGAACACGGCAACGCATGGTCGCCGCGCTCCGCGCATATGTGCATGCCTTTGCGCTAGCCGCATGCCCCAACGTTCACGAACACCTCAACACATGCCAAGCTGCAGCATGTGATGACTGACAGTTGTGTATACCACTCGGAATGACACGTGCACTCGCGCGAGCAGTTGAACGAGAAAAATAAACGAGGCCAGAAAGAAATGAATGTAATTATACTTGTGAAGCGTCGGCTGTAGTTCGTCCTGTGGGCTCGGCGCGAAGCTCTACATCGGTGTCAGAACTGCATGCAGCCTTCGCTCATGCGGGGGATGGCAGTCATCATCATCCTGACTCTACGCCCACTGCAGGGCACTGTTACAGAACGTCCTCTTTCAAGGCCCGTCAAAGCAGTACACATTTTTCCCTTTATTTTTTCTTTAACTGCGGAAAGTATGTATGATCCCTTCTACCATTCAGGGAATTTATTTGGTCATATAGCGTTGCTCGACGAGCTGAAGCGCATCAGTTTACTCGTACAGTCTTGGCCAAAAGTCTTAAGGCCACAGCGTTCAACTGCAGTGAATTGAATCTTCCTAGAACGCTCCGTGTAGCGGATCATTCAAAACACAAGTCAAACAGGAAGCCTCTCTACCGCAAGAAGAAACCACCTGCTAGCATTTCAAGGTCATTCGGTCTCTAATAGTGCCTTAATGGCTCTGTTATGCGGCTCAAGCGAAAAGCCTTTGGCCTTAAAACTGTTGACCAAGACCTCTCGAGCGGACTGCAGCGCACGCAAAAACGCTTCTCCTGTTTTTTTTCTTTGCTTGTTTCTCGCTGCGTTGAAATTAAACGCTTTCCTTGATCGCAGCGCTACGATCCGAGAAGCATAAAGGGGCTAAACTTACTATGATTGGTTTACTGACGTTCAGTCGTCGTTGTTTTTCGTATCACAAAACTTTCCAGCGCGTCGTTTCTTCTTCACCTCCTCGGCGCCTTCACGTCCAAGCTTCTGCTGGTTTCCACGACCTATAGCGGACAGTTCAGTGCACGAAACATCAGAACTTTTCATCCAAGCAGTCTGTCTTTTTGCCGAGCCACAGCCCTGCCATCCCTTTTCCCTACCCCCCTCTATTCGTCAGGTCAACAGCATTCCAGCCATTGCCGCCTTCAGTTGCGGTTACCTTTGAAGTCATTGAGTTCGTTCGTCCGCGTGTGTCTGTGTATGGGGGGAGGGGTTCGCGTGCGCTTTGCCTTCTCTTCAGTGTTTTGCGCTTTTTTTTCGCTTGAGATGCATATAGAAGCGCATAAAGTGAACGCAAACATGTGCATGGAGCCCACTGTAGATAGCGCCTTATCTGAGAGAATGCGGCCGTTATAGCAGTTAGTACCTTCACGACAATGTTTTATTGCGCTGCTGAGACTCTCTTCGCCTGTTCCTTAACGTTCGCCAGCACTGGTATTACTATGCCACAAAAAGCATCTCTTTAACTGAAAAACCCTATTTTTAAAAATTAGTGAACAGCTTCCCTGAAGCACCTGGTATATTTCGAGCTGTACAGTGAACTTTCCAATTTCCTAAACTTCTCCCATTTCATCTCTCTCTCTCTCTCCCTAAATACTTTCCGTACGCAGAGTAGCAAGTCAGCGTATTTCATCGCTGGCTAAATTCTCTGTTGTTCAATTCAATAGCTCCTCTTTCCATCTTTACGCTTTCTTCGCGTGCCTTGCCAGCTTACCTCAACATCCCCGTCACCTTCGCAATCATTGCTCTCGGCGTCACTGAATCCACTGATAGCCTTGATAAAATTCAGGGCACACTATCCCGTTGCTAGTCGAAGTCCTCCAAAACTACAGCTTGGGCGTTGCATATGTCGAGTGTATTCGTGACCACTTGTTCCCTCTTGTGCCGGTGGCTCGGACCATGAAGTGCGGCAGTCGCTATGCACACGTTTATTCTCTCTGTAATAAGGGAGTAATTACTCATTGGCATCCGCCCAAGCGCAGCCCTACAGCTACAAAGGAAAGCTGTACATCTTTCTCGGAAACTTTGCAGTTAAAGAAAAAAAATATTACAACTCTACTCCACCTTGGGGGATTCCCCTGAACATTTGGCCAACACACTGTTTCTTCCGTCTTTGGCGACTCCTCTGCAACAATGCACTCGCTCACATCGTCTACATGTTGCTCGCAGCTCTCAATAGTTGTTGGCTCATTTAGTCACCGAAATCATTGTGTGCAAAGGCGCCACGGAGCCGAGACAGGCGTCTTCGAGTTCATACGCATCAGGGAGAAAGCGCGTGTATCGTGCCATACATCGCCTGCACTGGTCAGACGTTGCTGTGATCCATTTTACACGAAGAGTGGTTACCATGCTTCATCTTGGCGCTCCCGCCGCGGCCAAGCCGAGCTTGCAGAGGCACGCGCAATCATCGACGTCAGCAGTGCACGAGCGCTTGTGCCTCGCGATATGTGATGGTTGGTGGCAATGATACATTCACAGTGTTGTCATTGTTCGCGCCGCTGATTGTATTGAAAAAAAGAAAATCGCGTAATAAACGCACCTCCTTCTTTGGCTACCAAGAAGTACACATTTTTAATGCAATAGCATTTAGCTTGTGGTCTCACGAAAACCACCTGGCTTCTCCATAACGGAATTCCCTGATTGTCATCTGATCAGTTGGGAGATGACGTCATCGAAGTCACGTGTACCCTCAGGAACGAATCGGAGAACGTCGTCAAATTTCAAATTCCGAAGGACTCCCGAAATTTGGCCCATGGCAGAGAGCACCATAAAATCTAAAACACCGAAGGACCCACAAAATTTCGCGATTGGCACACCTCTAGAAAATTTGGCACATTGGTCATCCCAAAATTTGGCAGTTTAACCACCCCGAATATTTGGCACATTGCCCACCTCCGAAATTTGACAGTTGGCCCGCCCGCAAAGTTGGACAGGTGGCCCACCCCCAAACTTTCGCAGTTGACGCACACCTTCATAAAATTCGACAGTTGCCCACCTCCGTAAAATTTGGGGGTTGGTCCACCCCCGTAATTTGGGAGTTGACACACCTCCAAAACTTTTTTCACTTGGTCCACCCTAAAAATGCAGGAGTTGGCCCACACCGAAAATATGGTCCTTGGCCCACCTGACATCGGTTAGGTTGGCATGGTGGATGGATTTGCAGTTTTGGCGCGAAGAGGTGGCGTGATGTGAAAAGGGAATCAGGTTTCAACTGGTTTTGGTGAGAAGAGGTGGCGTGATGTTAAAATGGCGACAAAATCTGGTTTCAAGCTGTTCCTGGATGGATATGATGGTTTATGCGCGGTTCAGCGTTCGATCTGCCGTTTCAAATATTGTAGCAACTTGTTGCGGCTGGGCTTCGTGCTGGATGCTCTTATCTGTGCCAGAGTGAACTCTAGCCGCGCTCTCTTTGGACGGCATTACGGGCCCCTACACGAATTGTACGCGTGCGTTTAAAAAAAAGTTATTGGATGTGTTCTCGAGCATGGAACGTCTGCTGAATAATGCGTTTTGTTTTGTTTGATAATTGATTCGCACCAGGTCAAACATTTTATTCCACCAGCCTGTACTTTTTGTCGCGTTTTTACCACTTTACTTTTTTTTTGTCTGGATTTTACACGCCGCATAATGAAAGTGCCTCCCAAATTTTGAGAGATTTCTTTTTTTTTGGGGGGGGGGGGGGGAGAAAGTGCGTTCGTTACGCTAATAAATAGGGTATTAATTTCGTGCCAGCTTGGCCGACAAATAAACAGAGTTGCTGAAAGCGTATCGAAGCCTCGTTGTTCAACAGCCTCTACTGCATCGTCGTCGCATCGCACTAATGTCCTTCTATCCGTGGTCTGAACTTTGTTTACAGAATGGAGGCGAGCCAGAGGACACTCTCCTCTTCGACCCTAAGCTCCTGGAGAGCCTGGACACAGTCGAAGGCGTCAGCATCGACCTGCCAGCAGCCGAACCCCCGCTCAGGGTTCGACCTCTGAGCTCTGGGGACTATGACCGAGGTTGGCAGTATGGCTTAATTCATCTCTAACCTCGCAGACCTTGCAGGTGTACCTGCAAAGTGCATGCTAATTTTATCTGTAGAGCATGCCTAACCGCTTATATAAGCGCCATAAAACACAATAACACAAGTCTGTGTACTTTGCTTCGCTCTAGGTATGCTGATTTTGTGATACTGTATGCACCAGCGCAAGTAGCCAATCGCTTTGTAGCGAAGATGTGTAGACAGGGGCCCAAATACAATGCTACAAAGACTTAAAGGGACCCTGAAAAGGGTGTTTGAGATTGTCTATAAAATGCTCGCATTATGTATAGCACAGGCCAACGAGCGTTCATGCCGCGTACAGGACCTCAATAGCGAGCCGATAATTTACAGTACAATTTTCAAAACTCCCTTCCCTTACGGCGCGGTTCGGGTGTCCAACGATATATGGGACAGATACTGCGCCATTTCCTTTCCCCAAAAAACAACTATTATTATTATTATTATTATTATTATTATTATTATTATTATTATTATTATTATTATTATTATTATTATTATTATTATTATTATTATTATTATTATTATTATTATTATTATTCTGCGCCTAGCGGCGACCTGCGGTGCTGGGCTTTCGCCCGAATCCGCGCTCGTTACGTCATGTAGCGCCCGTTACGTCAGCAGCGGACTGCAAGCATTAGCTCGCGCGAGTCGGCAGCCGGCGGAGGGGGCGAGTGCGAGAGGCCGGTGGAGGAGCGCCGACATTTCAGCTTGCAAAAAGCCGACGAGAGGAGAGGGAAAGGCGCGAATACGCGGGAATTTAAATTTTTACTACAGAAAACTCAGCTTCCACAAAACGCATCTAAAAACTCTTGCTGGAGGATATTGTGAGGCGGCGTCGTTTAGTATCCTAGGCACATCGCATCTTTGTTGAGGCCCCTTTCACAGCCCCTTTAATTATACCGACCCATATCTGCTCACCGTAACGCCGTTTATTAATACCGAATAATAACCAAACAGTATCGCGATATCGTACTGAGTTTTCCGAATGCACAGCGGAATAAGCTTTCTGGAACTCGCTTTTGATCACAACCGCTCATTTTTTATTCCTGGCAGAGACATCCCGTACTATTTTACTGCTTATTTTTTGTGGGTTTTTATACATGTCTGTATTGTCACGCTCGAGGGTATTATGCTCGTCGCCTCTTTTGTACTGCATGCCGTGGCAAACAAAGCGTGCGGAGCGCGATGCCGACTATGTGACATCAATCACTTCGTGCTCTCTGCCATTTCACGCAGGTTTCCTGGAGCTCCTCACCCAGCTGACAGTAGGGGGAGACGTCTCCAGAGAACAGTTCCTCGGTAGGTGTCACCTCTTGACGGTGCTGTGTACCAACTGGGGTAAACGTCTGTCGTGTTCTACACAATACGGTTGCATATAGTGCGCCATGCACACTTATGAAAACTTGTGCACGACTTATGATGCGGTCAGTACCACGCGAGCGCTGGTGAAGCATTCTCGGAATGTTAATCTGGCAGTCGCTTAATCGTATAGCTGGCATAGCAGGTCCATGAGACGCATGACATTGGAGTCTCGACTCCAGTCGTGCGAAACTTTGCTCTCGTGATATCCGTTTTCGCATTATGCAGCTCGTTTACGCTAACGTGTCAGCACTATACCCCGTTTCATTCCAGGTCCTGAAATTTCTTTGCGCGATCGGGCTCCAGCAGCTTATAATTTTATACTACCACCTCGTCTGCCGCCAGCACCTCTCCTCAACATTCGAGCCTGAAAATTCGGAACTCATTGTCGAGGAAACTGCTGTAATCACACTTAACACAGCAGCGAAATTCGAAAGTGAAAATGACGGGTAAGCCTGAGAGATCCAAATAAAGTGAAGTAGTGCACTCCCTTTTATTTTACTCCCATATGGGGAGGAGGAGGAACTTTAATGGAACAGGGGGTATTAGTGTTGAGTGCAGGTGACTCTTGTGTGGTCGACTAGGTTTACAAGCTGGATTCCAAGGGTAAGGGAAACTCGGCCGTGGGCGACTGGGGAATCAGGCCCAGAGGTGAGATCAGGAAGTTCGCTAGGATCAGGGTGGCCCCGTCTGGCGCAGATACAGGGCCGTTAATCGGAGGTCTACGGCACAGGTGTTTGTCCTGCAGTGGGCGCAGTAACGTGGCTCGTGTTTATCAGCACGGCACGCTAAAGCAAATACATATGAGGGCGCTCTTTTGCGAAGTCGATTAATTGCAACTGAGGAAATGCACCGCGCAAATAGCTCAAGGCTGGTTGTGCTCACACAAGTGATGCTTTACGCAGCAAATGAAGCCTTGTGGAAATGCAGTTGCCCAATAGCCAGAAGAAAAAAATGCGCAGAAAGAAAGGAAGTTGACATCTGAAAGTAGCGCGAGAAAAACACGGAGTTAGTAGGACGGCGCTTCTTATAAACAGGATGCTCGAGTTTCAGGATTTTTTTTTCAATATAAAACGCTGCACAAAAGTTGTTTTTGTACGTGGGATATGCGACCAGGCCGACACAAACAGTAAGGATAATTGTCGTCGTAATATCAGTAATCAACTAAATGCAATAACTTTTTATTCACTGCGGTTAGCATGCATGTTTATATAAAAAAACTTGGAGATAGTGGCATTTGATGACCATTCTATTCTGTACCGTTTTAGTGACGCGCCTGTGTCCTGTGATACGCATATTGTTGATGCTTTTTATGTTTTTTTAACCCTCGTTATCTGTATCATCGAGGAATCTGGGGGTAAGTTCAAAATGTACGTTTTAACAGCTTCAGGTTAATTAGCGCATGGGCGTCTGCCGAATTCTTAGTGGCATCACTGTACAGCACTATCCATGCAAACGACGGTCTGCACCAAAGGCGTAGTGCGTTTCGAATCGCCGCTGTGGCCTCAAACGGATGTACGGGAGGAAATAATGCTAACAGTTAAGAGAAGAAAAAACTTTCTGGTAAACAGTTCCTACTTGAATCTGCCATTTCTAAATTGTTTCCGAAAATGATGAACAAAGAAACAGATCATTGTATGTCTCGCACAAAATTTAGCGCTGATAATAATTTTTTTTTTTGCTCCCGAGAATTATCCATAAAATTCCCGAATCAGGGCAATTTTTTTATTAACGCGATTTGTACCCGAATCTAACACATAGAAATAGCTCCCGACTTTTACCCCCTGAATTTCGCAAAAAAAAAGATAAATTCTGATTACGCTCAGAACCTTGTTTATATTCCGGCTTGTTTCGTTTTTTCGGGGGGGGGGGGGGGGGTGGAGACGGGCGGGTTCACAGTTATTCTTGCTGCAGTTCCCTGTGCCTCGGTTGTAAAGTTCAGCATATGTTTTCTTGGAACGCTTTCTGGACGGAGCACTGCATGCAGAACGGCAAGCTTCGCTCAGTTCCTTGACAATCATGACGGGGTGCTTTGCGTCATAGTTCAGTCGACTACGTTGCAGCCTTCCCCGGTACGTTAAGACGCCATCTGTCGTAGCGTTGAGGGATGGGTTGTTTGTTCTCAGTGCTCTCCCCTCCCCCCCTCAAAGCTCTACGTACGTTCCTTGTTGATTTCTAAGGATTGGAAACATTCAGCCCTGTTGAGCTGCTTTTGTCATGACATCTCTGGATTGAGTGCCTGGTCCCCCGTGAACGTTGTTTCCGGCTGTTTTTCGCTGTTCAAACAGCCTGGCCACACGGGTCCACAGCTAGGTCAGACCTTTCCTGAAAGAACGCTTCCACTAAAGTTCGCTGGCGTCGCGCTGTAGTCGGGGACAGATGTGTGCAGGACACGCGAAAGTCGATCTATGGGCGTGTTGGTTCGACATGTGTGCCACCGATCACCCGGCTCCACCGTTACTCGTTGTTGAAGGCCGAGTCCGACTCACAATTCCAGCGCTGCCGTCTCGAGGCTTCAGCCGCAGCCCGTGCGTCGTGAAGTCTTCGTCTCTGATAGGTCATCACAGACACGGTTTGGTGCAAGCTGCTGCCAGCGCTCAGCCGAGCGGAGAGGTATTCTTGAGTCATCCGAAGGAAAGCTGCTGCGCTTGGATTCGTTCAAGTCAGGTCGGTACAAACTGTTGGTACACTCATATGTCATCAACTTCTTTCATTCAGTGCCGAGCTGGGTGACTGTCCCGTAGGCTGCAGGGCTGGCGTCTAAGTCGTCTGGTGGAGGGTCCGATTCTGTTCTTTGGCGTCGCACGTAGTTCCTTGCACAGGATCTTAGCCTGGACGGTGAAAGACGATCGACGGTCACCCCATTGGGCCATCGTACCGTTGGCGACACTGAGGGTTTAAAGTGTCTCTGTCTTCAGTTTTGGGGCTGTCTGCGCAAAAAGCGAACTCCGCGCCCGCCGTGGTTGGCTCAGTGGTTAGCGCGTTCGGCTATTGATCCGGAGTTCCCGGGTTCGAACCTGACCGCGGCGGTTGCGTTTTTATGGAGGAAAAACGCCAAAGCGCCCGTGTGCTGTGCAATGTCGGTGCACGTTAAAGATCCCCAGGTGGTCGAAATTACTCCGGAGTCCTCCACTACGGCACCTCATTATTTCACTCCCTCCTTTATCCCTTCCCTTACGGCGCGGTTCAGGTGTCCAACGATATTTGAGACATATACTGCGCCATTTTCTTTCCCCAAAACCAATTATTATTATTATTAAGAGGATCCACAGCGTAAACGCCGTGGTAAGGTAAGCGGGGTTTAACGTCCCGAAGCTGCGCCCCTGGCCCACGACAGGCGCCGTAGTGGAGGGCGGCGAATTAATTTCCACCACCTGGAGTTTTTTTTTTTTTACTTGGATCGACATTGCACAATACGCGAGCGTTTTCCGCAGTTCGTCCCCATAGAAATGGGGCCAGATTTTGAACACGTGACCTTGCGCAAAGAGTGTGGTTGGGAACACAAGTCACAGAGACCAAACATTTGCCTTTCGCGGCTGTCTCGTCCAAAATGCAGGCAGTGAACGCCTGAGCACCCCCACCGATGTCTTTGTACGCAAAGGAGATCGCTTACCTGTTAGGGCGGCACTACCCTCTACCCCGTTTCCATCTTGTTTTAGAGTGCAGCTCTTCTTGGCTTCCGCATCATGGGCGTTGTCCATTCCTCCGCTCTCGCCGTGGCAGACCGAAAGCCACGTACCTGGAAATTTGCTTGCCACAGGAAGATCCCGCAGGCTGACTAGCAGCGTAACAGGCCGCCTGTGAAGCGCTGCGCTCAAATTTCGCCTATACCGAACACATCGTAATCGTCTGTCAGTTTTTCTTCAGTCGTGTTTCGTGATCTGCATGATGTTTTTTTTCGTGAAATTCATTCGCTTTTTTTTTTGTGCGCACGCGAGTGTTGTCTCCCTTTCGTCGACCTGTTTTTTTTCTCGCCATTTCTTGCTCGTGACAGCATGTGCCAATTCCAGTCACACTTGTCAGGAGTATGCCAGCGGACGCAGTTGGCAGCCTCAGTCGTATCAGTTCAAATGCCGATGGTACAGACTTCAGCAAATTTGCATCCAGATGTACTCGCCACAGGGGTAGAACTTGTTCCGCATGTTCGCGTGCGCAAATGTGAACAATTCAGACGATCTACAGGACTAAAAACAAAGAATTAAGAGAAATGTGTCCCGGCCCGCAGTGTGAACTCGGCGGTAGAGGTAGAGAAACGTACTACTTGTAGGACAAGTTTTGGCCAAACAAATCGCGCTTTTGTGTGTCGCGCTCCCTATGGTTGCTGATGAGCCGCTAGTTCGTGAGAAAAGCACAATGTGGTGAACAGTGCGTCCTGCAGCGCTGTTGAGCCATGCAGAGGTTTGAAGCGAGGGCAGCCCACGCAAAATTCACTCCCTCCTCTGGTTTTGCGCTCGCCCAGACAGGTTCCGGGCGATGAAGGCCGCAGCGGGCACCTACTACGTCACGGTGATCGAGGACGCCGACCGGGGAAAGGTGGTCGCTTCGGCGACGCTCTTCGCTGAGCTCAAGTTCATCCGGGGACTGGCCACGGTGAGCGAGCTTCCCGCTGTGTCACGTGACACTGCGCGAAACACTTCCGATGTGAAGTGTTTAGGAACACTGCGCGGAACACTTCCTATAGCAGATGCATGTTTGCCAGATATGAGCAAGATGTGACGCTTGGCTGCTGGAGTCATCGGGGAGTTTTTTTTTTTTTTTGTGCCACCGGTAGCATTCCTCGAACTCACGGGCTTGACGTTCCGTCTGTTCTCCGTCAGGTAGTTACGCGCAGTGACCGAACGCTCCGCGAGTTCTACCTTGAACGATTAATAACTGGACGCCCCACTCCAGTTGTAGCCAACACAGTGCTGTGCGCGTGTGTGATTTAATTCCTCTAAAATGAACTTATCACGCGCACAACCTGGACACATTTCTTATAATAATTGTCTTGTTTTTTTTTTTTTGGGGGGGGGGGAAGGAAATGGCGCAGTATCTGTCTCATATATCGTTGGACACCTGAATCGCGCCGTAAGGGAAGGGATAAAGGAGGGAGTGAAGGAAGAAAGGAAGAAGAGGTGTTGTAGTGGAGGGCTCCGGAATAATTTCGACCACCTGGGGATATTTAACGTGCACTGACATCGCACAGCACACGGGCGCCATATTTCTTATTGTGTGAATAGTTTGTACATATTACTTCCCCTATCCTCTCTTCCTGTCCCCGTACCTCTTTCATTTCATTTCTCCATTCTGCCTGCTATCCTTTATTTCCGCTGCCCCAGCTCAGGTGCTTCAGTATCGATGGCAGATGCCGGAGCTAGCAAAAATCTTTTCCTTCCTTTTTACTTTTATTTTAATAAAACCACTACCACTACCACCCGGTAGTGGGTGCAGGGTGTGGCGGATTCAGTGCATTCAATTGCTTGCCTGCCTTCCTCACCTGAGTGAAGCCTCATTCTTTGGTTGCCTTCAGCAGTCTCGTATGCTCTTTGTGGTCTGCACAGTGCCACCGAAAAGTTCCGGAGCCTTCTGCTTTTATCACCCGTGTTACGGGAAGCGTGAGAATCCAGTTCACTCTGCATGACTATCTGGTGGTAAGAATGCCAAAACAACATATCACCCATTAGCATTCTGGGTCAGTAGCCCTTTTGCGCAGTGTTTTTTTTTTTTTTGCCTTTGGCCACTGCAAAAACGTGGTTTCTCATGGTTTTCCCATCGAATACACTTCTCGCAAAGCGACCCCGCCTTCCCTCCTTCCACCCCCCCCCCCCCCCCCCATATCCGTCCATGATCAATTTAGTTTGGAAAAATATAGCTGTGTGGCGTCCTTCCTTCATTTCAACATCTTCAGATCTTTTCAATTCGTCAGCGTTAGAACGCCCATGATCGCAAAAAGTGCCCAGCGTTGGCGCATGAAGCCTCGGTACGCAAAAGGCAAATTGGACAGAGGGAAATCCCCTCTTCACTCTACAGAGAACGAGAGAGGGAGATAGTTGGACCCGCCGCGCTGGATCAGTTATTAGTGCGCTTGGCTACTGATCCGGAGTTGCCGGGTTCGAACCCGACCGCTGCGGCTGCATTTTGATGGAGGCGAAACGCCAAGGCGCCCGTGTGCTGTGCGGTGTCAGTGCACGTTAAAGATCCCCAGGAGGTCGAAATTATTACGGGACCTCCACTACGGCATTTCTTTCTTCCTTTCTTCTTTCACTCCCTCCTTTATCTCTTCCCTTACGGCGCGGTTCAGGTGTCAGCCGATATGTGAGACAGATACTGCGCCATTTGCTTTCCCCCGAAACCAATTTGCGGTGGCTCAGTGGTTAGGGCGTTCGACTACTGATCCGGAGTTCCCGGGCTCGAACCCGACCGCGGCGGCTGCGTTTTTATGGAGGAAAAACGCTAAGGCGCCCGTGTGCTGTGCGATGTCAGTGCACGTTAAAGATCCCCAGGTGGTCGAAATTATTCCGGAGCCCTCCACTACGGCACCTCTCTCTTCCTTTCTTCTTTCACTCCCTCCTTTACCCTTCCTTTACGGCGCGGTTCAGGTGTCCAACGATATATGAGACAGATACTGCGCCATTTACTTTCCCCCCCAAACCAATTATTATTATTATTATTATTATTATTATTATTATTATTATTATAGTTGGAGAGGCAAGGAGACCGGTGGCGGAGAGTTGAGAGGGGGTACGGCGTGCCACTCGCACAATCTGAAGCGTCAGCGGCTGCTCCGTCCGGAGGAAAGGAGGAGGAGGAGGATAAACTTTATTTTAGTCGTCAAAAGTAGCAGATGGTGCGGGGTTATAGCCCCATCAAGTGGCCATGAGCCCGTGGCGTTCGGCAACTTCTATGGCTCTTGTCACAACCCGGATCTGTGTCCGAGTCGGAAATGAGCAATGCGGCCTCCCACTGGTCTAGATTCGAGAGCTGCAAACCTCGAGGAGGGGAGTCCTGAGGGCAAGCCCAGAGTATGTGGGATAGACTGGCACGTTGGCCACATAGTGGACAGGAGGGAGAGTAGACCCCGGGGTATACATGCAGGCACATATCGCGGGGTTGGGGAAGGTGTTCGTTTGGAGCTGCCTCCACGCAACCTCTTGGGGTTTGGTTAGAAAAATATGTGCGTGGGGATATAGAAGTCTACCTAAGCGGTAGTGCATGCATGGTTATGTGAAGAAATGTAACCATACGATCTCTCGCCGTCCGCAGGACGGGTGACACCACATCCCGGTCGACGATTCCCTGGGCATGATTGTGGGCCGCCTCGTTCCTTGGATGGGATGAGTGCGTCCGGAGGAAAGGAGGAGGATAAACTTTATTTTACCCAGATCAATTGGATCGGGAGGAGTTGGTCCTTGGTGGAGTGGATGAGAGATAGGGTGACGGGGGAGACCAGGCCTTTGGCGAAATTACGAATCGCAGATTTAGAGTCGCTGAAGATGGTTTCTGCAGAAGTGGAGACCATCGCCAAGGCTATGGCCGCCTCCTCAGCCTCTTCGGAGGATCCGACGGGAATGGAGCTTGCAACCAACGGCCGTCCACAGTAGTTTACACCCGCGAGCGAAAAAGCATCGCGATTGGGGTATTCGGCGGCGTCGACGTAGACAGCTGTCTGATCTGTTAAATACTTCTGTTAAATACGCAGAGACCTAGCCCTGTCCTTGCGGCGAGCGACATGATACTCTGGGGGCATGCTTTTAGGAACAGCGGTAACGATAAGGTTGCTGTGGTCACATATACTCAACAAGCTTGGAATAAGCTTCGAAACGGCCATCGCCGACAATGCCCAGCTTCCGTTCGGGGGAAAGCACTAATGCTAGCGCATTGATCTATATTTTCCTTCCCCGTACGATAACCGAGTAGAACGAGCTGTTGCCATCGTCATCGCTCCCTATAGCACTGGCGCTTTAGTGTACAGGCCGCTCGTTGACTTGGTGCTGTTTTTCATGCTGTGCTCTAAAATTGTTCGTGCATGATGCCTTTCCTGCCTGGCCATTCACTGGTTATGCAGTGTTTCACGTGTGTATATATAAGCGGGGCGACCACCTTGGGTCGTGACGCCTCAGTGTGCGCCTGCAGTGACCCCGACTGCTGGTCCGGAACCTGACGAACTATGCGCGTCTGTTGCAGAGAGGTCACGTGGAGGACGTGGTCGTCTCCAGTGACTACCGGGGTCGCAACCTAGGCAAGCTGTGAGTATAACCTGCTGCTTTTTGTGCATCGGTGCAGTTTTTTTTTTGCTGTGGAAGGCGTGCAGGGCAGTTTTTTACTATAGTTTCGATTTTCGCGGGCTGTGACATCAAAGGAGGACGTAAAGTACCGACAAACTCACGTGCGCTCATGGAACAGATGCATTTGCTGCTTCGTCCGGCAGTCACGTACGATCCCTGCAGATGACGTAGCCGACGGAGCAGCGACTTCGTCACTATCGAGAAATTAGTGATAATAATAATAACTGGTTTTTGGGGAAAGGAAATGGTGCAGTATCTGTCTCATATTGTTGGACACCTGAACCGCGTCGTAAGGGAAGAGATAAAGGAGGGGGTGAAAGTAGAAACGGAGAGAGAGGTGCCGTAGTGGAGGGCTCCTGAGTAATTTCGACCGCCAGGGGATCCTTAACGTGCACTTGCATCGCACAGCACACGGGCGCCTGAGCGCTTTTTCATCCATAAAAACGCAACCGCCGCGGTCGGGTTCGAACCCGGGAACTCCGGATCAGTAGCCGAGCGCCCTAACCACTGAGCCACTGCGGCGGGTGGAATTAGTGCAGGCGTCGGTAAATTTCAAATCTCGCTTCCTGAACGAGTTCCCGGGTTCGAACCCGACCGCGGCGGCTGCGTTTTTATGGAGGAAAAACGCTAAGGCGCCCGTGTGCTGTGCGATGTCAGTGCACGTTAAAGATCCCCAGGTGGCCGAAATTATTCCAGAGCCCTCCAATACGGCACCTATTCTTCCTTTCGTCTTTCACTCCCTCCTTTATCCCTTCCCTTACGGCGCGGTTCAGGTGTCCAACGATGTATGAGACAGATACTGCGCCATTTCCTTTCCCCCAAAAAACCAATTATTATTATTATTATTCCTGAACGCCGCTGTACCAGAAATGCCCAGCTGTTTGGTCCTGCAGAGCATTGGCCGACGGGGCGTTAGGCCTCCCACATGGGACGTCGAGGTGTTGCCTCGCCGTCGCCTCGCGGTCTGCTGGACGGCCCAGTTGTTCCGCTAGAATTTTTTAAAGCGAAAGGTTTAGTACTCCCCTCGTATCTTCTTCTCCGTGTGCGCGCGTTTGATCTTGAACCGACCTTGAGGCACGTGACAGCTATGACGTCATTTAGCCGCCGCCGAAACCGAGCGCTCGCCTCTGTTTCTATATGCCGTCGGCGTTGATTGGCGTTGACAACGTTCTAGACTCCCATGATTTAGAGGAAACAAAGAGCGCACAACTGGCTCTCTGGGTCAGTGGACGCCTCAGTCGCGCTTTGAGGCACGTGGCCGTGACGAGAGAGATGTGGGCTGCATGCATTAGCACTGACAACGTTGTGGCAGACACGCGACACTGCAGCAATAGGCCGCAGCGTTCATCGGGTGACCAAACTCTCGCGATCAACCTTTAACTGCCAACAGCCAGGATAGCAGGGTGACCGTGCTGCCATCCAGTGTGCGGAACGCACTCAACGTTACAGACGCCAAGCTGCGTCTATTTGCCGGACACACCACAGCTTTCGCTCTAACCAGGTTCATCAGTAGTTAAACCGCAGCAAATTTTTTTCTCGCCAGAACATTGACAATGCTGACCCGCGCATTCATGCATAACACAGAGCTTGCAGGACACCCGCTGTTCGGGCAGATGAACTGGAAATTGGTTTTGGGGGAAAGGAAATTGCTCAATATCTGTCTCATATCGGCGGACACCTGAACCGCGCCGTAAGGGATAAAGGAGGGACTAAGCGAGGAAAGGAAGAAAGGGGTGCCGTAGTGGAGGGCTCCGGAATAATTTCGACCACCTGGGGATCTTTATTGTAAACTGACATCGCACGCGCCTTAGCGTCGCATTCTTAAAAATCGCACGCACAGACACCGCTGTTTAATCGGACATGGCTTAGCACATGGGGCTGCGATCAAAGAAACGGAGCTCTGGGTTCAACAAGCATGCGTGCGCCTTCCGACTGACAATAGCAGTGACACCGGACTTCGAACCACCCTGCCTCTGCTCCCGTCCGACTTACGCCTGCACCGCTAGGCCTACCGCTGAACGGAACTGACGGAACGGAACCGCCGCACTTTTGTAAGCCAGGAGTCTTCAATCTACGGCCTGCGGTGGGACGTAACCCCCACAATAAAGTATACGGCCCCCGGGCCGTCTGCCTCGCCTCGTCTTGCACACGCATGTCCCTGTTTTTAGTGCGAAAATACTCAGCAGGATCCAACCCCAGCCAGAAAAAATTACCGAAGACACTTTGGAAATTCTCAAGTGTACTTGCCGAAAGCCTTGTGGTCAACCCATTCATTCACTTTGTTGTTCGGAGATATCGCGTGTCGCTGCTGCCGCTTTCGTTCTACTTCCCTGCCTTTGGCACCCGGCGATCTAATCAGTCGCTGTTGGCCTTTCCGTTCTGCCCCCCTTGCTTTCGCATCTGGTGACATGTTCAGTCGTCGCATGCGCATTCGCTCCTTGTTCTTCTAGCGTTTGGTGTTGGGGGAATCCGGCGTCCGCTGCCGCTTCCCCGAACCGCTTGGCGCGGAATCACTGGGCCGCTTCCGAGCCATGCGTCCCAATTCACTCGACTGCAACGAGACGTCTGGCGAAGGAGCGGCGGCGCAGCTGCCACCGCCGACGCTTGCGCGCTCGTTCTACCGCTACTGAGTGACGTCACGGTTGCTATGCGCAGCTGCGTCCCCCACAAGCGCGCCGGTCGCTAAGAGGGGAGGACGTTGCGCCGCTGTGCGGACGAGAGGCCACAGTTGGCACGATTCCAGCGCACGGACGGACGGACGCGATCGCGGGCATGAACCATTAAAGGCTTTCGCCTTAAAATTGTGTGAAGCTTGACCTTGAGGGGAGGGCGACACGCGTTACTGACTGGTTACTGGCTGGCCTGGTAGATGGCGCTACGGGACCTGTGTCGGCCAGCGCGCGCTTCACGTAATGACGACAGCTCACGCGGCGTTGTGCCATCGCTCAGCATATGCCACCAGAACTGCGCGTGCGCCTCTTGGGCCTCCTTCGCGCCGCGTGCTTGCTTCGCCCACTATGAGACTCTGAAGATGCTGTTGTTGACGCATGCACCACTGTGGTAACAGCGCAGACGCAAGGACTAATGAGGGAGAAATTACTCATTGCCATCCACCTGAATGCAGCCATACGGCTATAAAGAAAAGCTATATAGCTTTCTCAGAAACTTTATTCGTCCTGGTCTGGGATTCATACTCAGGACCACCGCTTCACCGGAACAGTCGCTCTACCAATTGAGCTAACCGGGGACGGCAAGCTTGTGGTAGGGCTGTATGGCTGCGTTCGGGTGGATGGCAATGAGTAATTACTCCCTCATTACAAATTTACTCCGCATGGGGGAGTTCCCCTAAACATTTGACCAACACTGTTCCCACTGCGAGTTATTGATCAATTCGTCCTCGCCCTACCATAAGCTTGGCATGAATCTGCGTGTTCTTTTCAGCCTGCACGTGAGGCAGGATTGGTAAGGCACACATGGTGTCCTCAAAACCTTTTCAAAGCCATTATGCTTCCCTGAGGTTAAATATTGAAAATTCCTTCACTATATAGGCAAATGTTGTGTAGTATGAAGACCACCTGTCAATTGCCTTACAGCTTCCTACCGAGGGCAGGCAGTAGCTTTGCACATAACTGAGACCTAAACAAGAGCAGCTAATTGGTTTTGAGAAGCCACAGTCAAAGGGCACAAGGCAGTCAAGAGAAGGGAAAACCATTTTAGTCATTTTTAGCAGAGAGCCACAAGCCCCAAGAATATCTCTTTCCAGTGAGAGCTCATGTGCCTCCAGCTCACAGCAACGTTTGGTCAAAAGCATAATTATTACTGTTCTGCGCATACTTTCAGAGTTTTTGAGAGCGTCATGGACTGACCACCATTATTGAGCACAGGAAAGCATTGCAGCTGTCACTCCACACCAGATTTGGATTCCATTCCAAAGGGAGAACAAAATTAAAAGCGCAGTAGGACTGTCATGAAGGCAAGGGAGTTGACAGATCAAAAGATAAGTTACTGTACTCCACACCAGTCCTGTCCACATTGTGAACGCAAAAGAAAAAACAATTTTGAATTTCGTATGTTTCCATCCACTTAGTACCTCTTGTTGATATATTTGATGTGCATGGTAAATAAAGAAATAAGAAATAAATAAAAAACGAGACACTGCTTCAGATGATGAAATGCATTCTCACTGCAGTGTGTGCTGCACAAGCTGTGGAATTTTGGCAAATATATATGCCACAGCATAACAGCAGACTCATGGATGTAATGAATGATTGAATTTATTTGTTCTCAAGGATATTTGAATCTTTAAACGATGCAAACGTGCTCTCTCACTTCCAGCATTCATTTGAAATAGTAGAGCAAGCAGACAAGACAGTCAAAGATGTTTTTTTCCTCTTATTTCACTGGTAGGCTGATCCAGACGCTGGTGCGGCTTGGAAAGCGGCTAGGCTGCTATCGGCTCACGCTTGACTGCAAGGACACTGTGGTCAAGTTCTACACCAACAACGGGTTTGCCCTTGAGCCTGGAAGTGCCAACAGCATGAGCCTGCGTTTTGCTCCCCAGGTTCCACAGACCGATGGTGCTGCCGCCCATTGACAGGGAGCAGCAATTCTCGCACCTCAGGGGATGAGGGTTGTTGGGGAAACAGGACAAAGAAAGGGTAGCACTTTATTTGGCTGCATTGATTGTAGCAGGCCAGACTGCAAACCAGTGATGACGTAGTAATGATGATGACTGTGAATATCATTGACAAACTATACTCTCGCACATATCAGGACTGGGGAAAACTGCTGACATTTGATGTGTAGCTTGAGAAAGCGGACAGTTATAGGTGCAGCCATCCAGGCCGGTTATTGTTGCTGTCAACTTTTGCATTATAGCAGTTTTTGTTCAGAATGTGATTTGCCATGGAGGCCAGATGTTTTCAAGTTTGTATTTCTGTTGCTGTACTTAATAGGACAGAAAAAATGTGAAGATGGTGTGTCTAATGCCCTGAAAAGCATGCTTACTTTAAAGATCGATTTTTTTTAATACAGTCAAACAGTGATCAGAGAATCGTAATGTGACCTCATTTTACACTGCAACAAAAGATCTTGTGCTTTTACTAAGTATCGTACTCGAGAAGGCAAAGTCCAGGTTGTTACTTCAGGTATTTTCCTTATTTTGCTTGCAATCTATCCCCCAAGTGAAGCCATGTTTAAAACTGCGATAGAACAGGTGCGAGTCCTTTTTTTGCTACACCTCATAAATGTAACTCACATTATGCATTTATTTTCAATATACAGAACTATTATAATAATAGTTTAAGCACAGATATTCCTCTGATAAAGCAGTGGCATACTGCTGATTGGTGTGGGAAATGAAAAACTGCTTTCATGATTTATGGTGAGAATAAGTTAGAAAAATTCAACACTGTAGCGTAAAATGCCTTCAAGCTGATGCTACCGAGAAAAACTTGCAGAGAACAGTGGCAGAAAAAAAATGGTGCTGCGGCGAAAGAATGTTACGCCACTAAGATAACATCATAAACGGGCAGAAACTGTGACATCTTAAATGTGAAACACAAACGCAGCCTAGAAACACTGCTGCTATCTTTGTGAACGACTTGCCCCAGCCATCAAGAGGAGAGCAAACTGGGGTAGTTATTGAAAGTACATAGCTAATATCTAGCTCAGAAACATGCAATGCAAAACATGCAATCTCCATCTTGTGATTGTTTTTCTGCTAAAAGTCGATGATGCTTACAGACCACTTTTGGACTAACAACCTCCCTTCAAGAAACATTATATGTGAGCAGGTAAAAAGGTGATGAATTGTTCCGTTTTAGTTTTGACTGTGCAGTTTTGGTAGAACCAAGCAGGATACTCAGTTCTATCATGCCTGCAGATGGCTGCAAACAAGTACTGTGCCATTGTCCATAAAATTGCACAGAACATAATATAGCACAAAAATGAGGAGAAAAATACATGAACACAAAGTGTCAGCCTCTGACTCAAAAGCAAAACAAGATTTTAGAATGTGATAAAGTTCAGCATTTTACTGATGGATAAGATTTTTGATAACACATTAGAAGTGAAAAGTCATCCTTCATGATAAAACTGAATTCAACAATACCTAATAATTCAGTCCCTCTCTTCCCTGCTGGCAAACGCAAGTGTTGCATTAAAATTATGGTTGGGTAAACACGATATCTTGCTGCCTATTGGCAAAGGCTCTGGTGCCTTGTGTTCCTGCCTTGGTTGTGTTTGTATTATGCTAGCTGCATTTATATACTTCTTACCTGGAAGTAAATTCTAGGCAAAGGCCAGAGCCTCATGTTGGTATGCATGTAATTGCCACTACTGTTTCTTGGGGTTTTTGCTCTGTGCAAAACTTCAAAGTCGATTACTACCTCGCCCAAACCCACACTTTTTCCTATTATGTTTATTAGTCGAAAAAAACAAACTAGTGTGCCCTGTTGTACCAGTGCTGCCATTATTTGCATGCCCATTTTCTGCTTGCGTTCTTAAAAAACTGATTTTCCAATCGATGCAATGGTGGATTACAGAAGAGCACAGTCCATTATTGTTGAACTGTCTAGGTTGGTTGTGTTGCCATCTTTTGATGAAATTTCAGATACTGCTGTGAGAGATAGTCTTTCCACATGTTCCATGCTGATGTTTATTTTGTTTTCTATCAATTTCCAGAGCAAAAATAAACAAGAATGTTGCTTACTTTTGTGTCTGCTACGCGTTTTGCCTTCTTGTCTGGGTGAGCAGATATATTTTATGAAAGTCACATTGCGGCAAAAACTTTCCATTCTTCTGGCAAAATGCAGATCATAACACTAAGGGTGCACTCACAGTGGAAAGTTGTGGAAGTCGCGCAACTGATTTCAGTTTCAACAAAGGGAACAAGGGTAGACAGAAGTGGACAGTATAAGATCTTGTTCTGTTCATTTCTTAGTCTTTGTATCTTTTCTTTGCACTTCTCACCCTTTTCATAACTTCCCAAGTAAGGCAATAAGCCCCGAGCAAGCTTGTGGCTTTGACATGTGCAAAGCACTGCCTTTAGTGCACAAAAGCAGCAACTTTTACCCCTCCCTAACTGTGCCTCACTGATGGAGTGCCTAGTCTCATAATTAGTGGGGAGTAAAATTAAAATGTATGTTTCACATTTATGACGTGCCACTGTCATAAAAATAGTACTATTAAGGAGTGCTGAAAACTGCAAAGATCTCAGCTAAAAAAATGATGCATAAGACAAAAGCACGACTGCTGCAGGTGTCACTGCTCAAGAAAGACCTGGCCAGCAGGCAAGAACTGAATGAGAAGGGAAAACATTGAGGCAGAAGATTTGGCCAGCTGGCAGCACATATTTTGATGTGAACAACATGAAACGGACAATGGACGAGTATAAGGAACACAGCAGACAGTCCCTGACCTGTATTTCCTGTTCTCCGCCACCATCTCTTTTGCACTGTTCACATCAAGAAAACTGCAGGAAGAAGCGTGCAGAGGACCACAAAATTATGTTCATGATCTACAAAAATCTGCCACCCTCTCGCTGTTGCAGCATATACTTAAAATGATCGAACAATGAATTTTTCTCGCAACAGAAAGCTTGCCATCTAAGATGCTTGATTCTGCAATGGTTTTGTTAGAAACTGTGTAGATTTTTACTAAGAATTTTTTTATCAGTACATGCATATGTTTTTATGTATACTAATGCTGGAAAACATGATCAGAGTGTGTGATGGTGATGTACCAAGAACAAATATAGATCTCGCCTGCCAGACAGTAATTAGACAATTCAAGTACATAGTAGCGTTCACTTAAGCTTTGACACCCTAAGCTGCTATGGCACAGTGATGTACGCCTCGTCAATGCAAATTTTAGTGGACCGTGGTTGCCGCTTCATGATACGCAAAACACTGCAGCACCATTCAGTTGCAAAAGCTAAAAGCACATCACCGGTGATGCGAAAGGAGCATTTTTCATCAAAGGCCATAATGGAGAGAGCTTAAACTATTATTAAACATGACAAAGATCTCTGAAAGAAAAACACTGTGCATATAGAACAAACCAGTGATATTTTACCAAGATGTGGTCACATGGTGGGACACACTGATAATGGCAGGATTACACCACAAGGTTGTGCTTGTTTTCTGTGATTTTCAAAGCCAAATTAAAATTACAAATCTCGTTTCTTTGAAACTGCAGGCCTAAGTTCTTACAGTATAGGGCACAATCTTTGTTTCTGCCATAATCTCGTGACAAGATTCCGTCAGTGGTTGGTCCCTCTAATGAATAAGCCCCTTCCAGAACAGTGGCGATACACTGGGCTCATTAGGGTGGCACAACTTGAACTCTTACCCACAATAAACATCACCATGGTCAACACACCCAAGGTTAATGATTCGCAGCGTGGAAGTATTCTTTGTATGTCAAAGATCATAAAACAGCTAAAAGTACATCCGTGTCGAATGCTTACTAAACAAAGCTAAAGAAAAGAATGAACATGTCATTGCTGCATAACGCGTGAATCAATGCAACATAGTCCAAGCTTATGGGCACAACTACAGATTCCATAGGCTGTGTGTTAGTGCATTTCATAATTCATGACATGGGCAACATAACAAATCCAAACAATATGCTCTGCATGGACAACCCCAATGCCATCGCTAATGTGCCCAGCATTAGTGATGATGTGACTGCACAATAAATGACACCAGCATAAGTTGAAATGCAGTTTTATTAGTTCGAAGTTTAAGCAAACTTACTGTACATTTCGCAAGCGCAAATCAGTGAGTGCTTGTATTTGAAGATGTCTTCTTTCCATTCATCAAACTTAAAGCATATGCGACATGGCGTCCGTCACATAAACATGGCCAAACGAAAAATGCACTTCACGCACAAGTAATCAGATTTCTGGACTATAGTTCCAGTATCTAAGAGTCATATTTGAACCCAGAACTCCACACTGAGGTCTATCAGTGTGACGGTGTCGTGCCTCTGGCTGACACCTTCTCACAAGCACTTGACAACATACCACGCACATACGTAATCTGTTCAGCACAAACACTTGAGCTGCACTCCAAGGCATCATTATCTCATTGAGTTGAAAAGCCTCAGCAAGAATCGAAGCAAGATCAAAACTTCTTGGCCAGAATGAATGGTATTACTCAGCTGGGCAGTGAAATGTCTATGTCATGATGATGACGATAACTTATGCTCTCGAAAACCTGAAAAAATGCAAGCCCATTGCAGTCTGATGAGACGCCAAGGTCGGTACGGCATTGCCCTGGAAAAAAAAGAGGGACAAATTACTGGGCTATCCTGTTACCAAAGCAGGTCATGATGTTTAGCAGTCGGACGTTTAGCAGCAGTGCACAACATAGTTTGTGTACAAAACAAGCAAACAGTCTACAAACAGAAGGAAAGCATAGTGGAATAATTCTTTTGTTTAGGAAAGGAAACCAATCAAGTTATGATCATTTTACACAGAAATTAGACAGGATGCCATCAGCGGGAACCAAACCTGCAACATCCGAATACATATTAGGCATATTGCTCTGGACCAAGGGCCCTCACACAGGGTTCTGTGGAACCCTCAGGGTTCCTTAGATTGCTTTTTGGGTTCCCTGAGCACCAATATTCGTGCATATGCCAGACCACTTTTTTTATTCGCTTAATGATGGGATTAACTCTTAAAAAATGTCACCCTTAGCATGCATTACAGACTTTATTCACAAAGTGTGGCGCTCATGGACCAGAGGTACGAGAAAAATTCATTAGAATCATTGCCACCACTTTGGGACTGACTGCACTACAGTTTGCTCATAGCAGATTGTTCGACTGTATAGCCAGCCAGTACTATTGAAATTGGACACTTTTGCTTACAGGTTGTGCAGAGGCATTTCTTCTTTGCATCCATATTAGGCGTGAAGGCGCCTGGGGCTTTTCAGGGCCTTTTGAAAGCTGTTGGAGATCCCTGATGCTAAAAAGATTCAGCACCACTACTCTGGCCCAACTGAGCTACAGCAAGGGCTGCCTTGCCTTCTACTTTGAAAGCCTTTTATATTTATTTTGCTGTAGCCTAACCTTGAGTGTGCATACCAGTGTCGTACCCGACCACATCAGCAGAATTATACCGTGAGTGCCATATGTTCGAAAGTGGAGAGGCAATTGTGCAAGAAGAACCCACAACCTTATCGCTTGAATGCTACATCTACTGCTGGGTTTGTACTGTTCCAATTTATAATGAAGTATTTTAGTTCTCACACTTTGTGCCCATAGAACACCACATATTTTTTGCTTCAATATAACGAAGTAAACAGCGCCGTGTTTTCAATGCAACACAATTTCCTTGTTGGCTCATACAAGCTCAAGTGGTTGAGTGGAACATGTAACGAAGCACGCATCAGAGCACGTGGATAAAAGTGGCCACCACCCAGATGGCAGATGTAGAGCACATACCAATGCAGACAGAAATACAATGACAATCACATTGGCGAGCATGCTGCCTGCCACGCCATTTGGGGTAGTACGGGTGAGGCTGGCACAAGCGTCTGTGCAGCAAGCCAGGCCAGTCCGCAACTCTTGCTATCTTGCCCAAAATCGGCGTTGAATGCAGCGGAGCCAGCCGCATTTATCGTTTTTATCTTGGACGATGCGCACATGCACAACTACACGAACACTCGCGTTTGCGATGGAAAAGCGACATGGTGGGCTTGAGTTCACTTCATCAGGTGCTGATTGGCATACTGTTACTGTGCACACTGTGCATACTGTGCACACGTTCCACGGCTATGTTTCAGCACCAGTATGTCGTAGCTATATATTTACACATTGCCACCACAGCCACACAACTACACTATGCTCCACTTACATTTGACTCCAGTCGTACAATGGGTTCAGAGCAGCATGGCGCAGCTAGGGTTGTAGCCTTTGATACAGCAGCCTCGACTTGTGTTCTGGGCTCCAGTGTTGACAGGTACCATTCAGCCTCACCCATAAGAAAAACTCTGATCTGAGTGGTACGGGTAGTTAACTCTGAAGGCCTTTTTGAAGCGAATTTAGTCCAGTTTCTGAATTGTACTTCAGTTAAGCTGCTTCCAGAGGCAATCTATAGTCTATTACAGGGGGTCTCAACCTTTTTAGTGTTCAAGAACCCCAACACTCATGTCTCGCCTTGCATCTCTTCCCGCTTAAAATAATGCAAAAAAAAAAAGAGCCTGGAGACACACAACCCCTCAAAAAATTTGCAGTTGCTTAACTTGGCTAACCCTGCAATTCACCGAAAAGCAAGGACGCTTGCTAAGCATCTGAAGCTCATCCCAGGCAGCTCCGCTACACGCTCGCGACAGCCGTTCTATGTATACCCACACGACCATGTGGCCATGACGTGGTATCACATGGTCTTACAACACCCCCATCGGGTGTCACCAAATGGCTTCACATCACCCCATCGGATGTTCGTAACGCCAAAGGCCACCCGAACGGTCACCCAATGTCAAAGGTCAATTAAAGGTCATGGGTCAAGGGTTCGACACCTTAGCTGCACCACATATGATCATACACGACTAACGTGGTTAAGCTGAAGGTTGTTCAAGGTCATTCTCCGGCATATGCGACAACTGCTTTACCTAGCGTAGTGAAGTTTTTCACTTCAAAAATGCCCAAATACAATTACGATTTTTGGACTCGGCAGGACTCGAAAAATGTCCGAATCGAACAGCCGGAAAAAATCGTGAACTTCAATAAAATCACTTTACTTAAGAAACCAGCTTCAAAATCATGAATTCCACCACATCCAAGTGATAACATTGTAAGGGAAGACTTCAAGGGAGACGTTTATTCCAGCCCGCTGGCAAAGACGTGCTCCCAGCGAACAGCACCAAGCAATGACGATGAGAATGTACAGTGCATGAAAAGAGGATGAAGTCGCAGCCAGAGAGGCGACGACGACGAAAGCGCATAAAGTGCTCACAATATTATCTTGTACTCGAGTTGGAACTTCAATAAAATCGCTTTGCTTAAAAAAACCGGCTTCAAAATTATGAATTCCATATGCAAGTGATAACATTAGCTTGCACTTGAGTTGGAGCCAAGCTTTAGCAGTGTCCATTTGCATGTCTGCCCCACACCTCACATAACCGATAGCAAAACCAAGCCACTGTACAACAGTGTGAGAGCCATGCCATGAATTAGTTGTGCACTACTGCACCGCAATGCATGTTCCTCGCAGCCTGATGCGTGCCACACAAGACAAAAGAGACAAAAACCGCGACCAAACAACGAGAAGGCGAATCGCACGTTAGTGCCAGCATCTGCCCATCCACCAAACAGAACTAAAGATGAACACAGGAAAAAAGAGAAGCATTAGTGTGGGCCTACCAGGCACATAGGCACGATTTTTTAGAAGTCTTCAAATCACAAGCAAAGGTAAAGCAATGAATGCAACAAAGAGGACACACAACATTCATTGGAAGCAAACACACAGAAAAAGGGGATACTAACGTGAATTGAAAATACAAGGCACTGCTCTCACTGATGTCTCACCACTCCATTTTTTTTTTTCTATTAGGGTTTCACATTTGCCAATAGGCCCAGATGAGAAGTACTATTCCAAAGGGAAAGTATCTGACTTGCACATGTGCACTGCATTCACTAGACAGCTAAGCAATTCACAAACCAACTCTGATGTGAGCCCAGCCTGTGCAGGCATACTCATCGCTAGCTTCATTTACCTGGCCGCATTCACACGCCACCTGCAGGCGGCGCTGTTCAATGGGTGACGGTGGCCAGCTGGCGGTCACTGCAGTGACTCTTGAGCTCTAGCCGGGGGATGATGTTCATGGAGAGCAGCTCCTGGAAGAGCAGCTTGCATGCGTACGGGATGCGTAGCGTGGCGATGGTGCTCGACGAGCGGCAGAAGTGACACCACCTCGAGTAGCCCAGCAGGCCGCATGTCCTGCACACGTCCACCTAAGAGAGGGGTTCCACAGTCATTCATTGTGATCAGATGGCAGAGCGTTAAAGGAAGAAGCTCTGTTGACAAGAAGAGCTTTACACCCTTTACATGCCAAAAATGTCATATAATACAGTCTACTCTCAATCATTACAAATTAAAAATTTGATCAAACCAGATCAGGCTTCCATTAACTTGCGATGTTGACAAGGCATCTGTTCAAACAAACCGCAGGTGCGAAGTATTAAGAGAATTCAAATTGAAGAGTTTCTACTGCACTGAGATTAGCACGATGTTAAATGGTACGAACTTGAATGAATTAAGAGAATTTTTCATCTTATCAGAAGTGGCCCAAAAAGGTGTGGAGAACCTGTTTCACCCCTCCATTTCAACGCGGCCCATCCTCACCATCGTGTGTCAGGACAGCACCGGCTGGGTGAAGAGGGAAGTCTCCCTCATGGGGAAAGGGAAACAGTAACGGGAGCGCCACCTCACAGGTTACACGGAATTCTGCGGAACCGAAGAGGGTCTCTTCGGGATCCGGCCAGCGTCGTCAGCAGTTGCAGCCGCATGCTCTCATCACATTCCGGGGCAGGCACACAGAGATCCATCGTGCCTTGCCACTGGACTTCTGGTTCCAGGCAGCGAAGCGAGCGTAGCAAACGCGCGCTCTCGTCACCTTCCCCAGCAAATGCTCGAGGATGGCCTTGCCCCCAAGAATGCAGCGCTCACGGGAAAACCCGGCCGCCATTGTCGGCGCATACAAATGTTCGCCGCCGATATGTCCGAAGTCGCGTCCCTGCCCCAGCCGGTAAGTCGGAAGTCATTCTTACGTAGCCTTCTATTTCCGAGGAATGCCTCGATGTTTTGTAACTAGCTGGCACACACTGTATTAATTGCACGTGTAATAAATAGGATATGAGTGTTAATGCTTTGTCGTCCCTTCCCTTTGTTCCCTCAAGCCCGAACCCCTCCGCAACTAGCGAGCAGGAACGCTTCATCCGCGGAGTGGAAGTGCTGGGGAGGGGGGTGGAAGGCTGGTCCCCTCATATTTTCGATGCTTGTACTGGATTCCTTCCGAGGCCACTGCACTGATGCGGTGAAGGCTCGCTTCGCCGAGACCGGCTCCGACCTCGTTATAATACCTGGCGGCATGACATCCATGCAACAGCCACTCGGGGTGTGCCTGAACAAGCCGTTCAAGACACATGTGAAGCGGCTCTATGCCCAGTGGATGGCTGACGGCTTCTGCGCCCTCACACTGACGGGACGCGTGTGAAGACCCGACATTCTATTGCTATGCCAGTGGATCGTGGATGCGTGGAAAGTGATACCGACCGACTTGGTGCGCAAAAGCTTTAAAAAATGCGCCATCAGTAACAGCTTGGATGGTTCCAAAGAGGACAACTACGTCTCTGAGAGTGGCGATGAAACCTGGGATGGCAACAGTGAGAGCAGCGATGATTGAGAATCAGATAACCAGTGACATGGGTGAAGTCGTTTGGATAGATGTTCTGAAAACGAAATGATCACTGAGTGTGCAGTTGTATCTTTCTAGCGCTCATTTTTTTTTCCCAGGTAAACGTGCGGGTTATATGCAAGGATTTTTTTTTCGTGGAGTTCAAAGTTAGGGGTGCGGGCTATACGTGAGTAAATACGGTATTCACCTCACCAGCTGACTCACAAACACGAACTGTATGGCATCACCACAGTGCTTCATCATGCGCAGCGTTGTGAGTTGTGTACATAATTAATATTTGTCGTTCCTCTGGTGTGTGAGATGCGTTCAGCAGAATACCTGGGGCTGGCATTGTGAGCGAAAAATTCCCGCAGAAGCCACCTAGGTGGGCTACCTAGGTCATGTGACCTTGTGACGTCATCACAAGCTGCGCAACGTACTGCGAGCAAACTGATCGCCACGGCAGGTGGACGTTAAATTAATGACTGGCCGTGAGAAGGCGCCCAGGAAGAGCAACCTGGGTCGCACCAGCACCACCGGTGGCAGCACCTACCATCGCAGAGCAGTGACACTTTGCTTAACTGCTGCGCCACTGCTCCAGGAGTAGTATGAGGATTCCCAGCAATCTATGAATGTAAAGTTGAGAATACCGTATTTACTCACGTAATCCTCGCACTTTTTTTCCCTGAAAATCAACGCGAAGTTTGGGGGTGCGATAATTATGCGAGGAAAATTTTCAAGCAAATGTTTCGGAGTGTTAAATGCAAAGATGAATGGGTGCAAGATCAGGATTGTCAGGTCCGCAATTGTAAATATAACGAAAACATTACTTTCAAGCGTAACTTACCTTCGTTATGAAAGTACAGGATGAACGTAAGCTCAAGCTGCTAAAGCACTTTATTTGCCGCGCGCAACCTCCCCGTCACCACTCGCATTGCGTACGTCCTGCAGGCAATTCTACTCTTCATCAGAGTCCATGTCGACACTGGAATCGATGGTTTCTTCATCTTCCGATGCTTCTTCGTCGTCCCACACCAGTTGGTCCCCGGTCGCATCCAGGGCGTTCGAAATTCCTGTTTTCTTGAAGCTTCTGGTCACCATGTTTACATCAATCATCCCCCATGCCTCTGATACCCAGCTGCACAGCAGCTCCACGGACGGTCTTTTGATCTTGCCGCCCGGCGTCAGAGCATGTTCATCATCATCATCGTCAGCCTTACTACACCCACTGCAGGGCAAAGGCCTCTCCCATGTCTCTCCAATTAACCCTATCCTTTGCCAGCTGCATCCACCCTTTGCCTGCAAACTTCTTAATCTCATCCGCCCACCTAACCTTCTGCCGCCCCCTGCTACGCTTACTTTCTCTTGGAACCCACTCCGTTACCCTTAAGGACCAGCGGTTATCTTGCCTTCGCATTACATGCCCTGCCCAAGCCCATTTCTTTCTCTTGATTTCGACTAGGATGTCATTAACCCGTGTTTGTTCCCTCACCCACTCTGCCCGCTTCCGATCTCTTAACGTTACACCTATCATTTTTCTTTCCATGGCTCGCTGCGTTGTCCTTAACCTAAGCTGAACTCTTTTCGTTAGCCTCCCCGTTTCTGCCCCGTAGGTGAGTACCGGTAAGATTATGCTGTTGTACACTTTGTTCAAAGATACGTCAAGAGGCTGTAGCATTGATGTGAGGCCGCCGGGTATAACAGCCAGGTCCGTGCGCAGTTCCTTGAACTTCGCCCGAACCGACTCTTGAAGATGGACCCGAAAGCTATCAAGCACGAGGAGCGACGGAAAAAGAAGCGCTCCCGGTCGCCGCCCCCACACAGTCTTCACCCAGTCCACCATAGGTCCGCGGTCATCCACCCCTTTTCTTGGACGCGCACGTGTATACCAGGGGGGAGCTTTCCTTTCGGGAGGGTCTTCCGCTTGAAAATGACGTACGGTGGGAGCTTCCGCCCGTCCGCCGTCACGCCTAGCATGACCGTGCACCTCTGTTTTTCGGCACCTGTAGTCCTGACATGCACAGTCCGAGCACCTGTCTGTTCGACTGTCCTGCTGCTGGGCATATCGAAATTCAGCGGAGTTTGGTCCGCGTTCCCTATCTGGGAGAGCAAGAAAATTTTCTCCAGCCGGATCCTGATACCGAATCGATGGAAGTCCACTATTTTCTCTTCATAGGCTGCGGGCAGGCGCTGACAAAACGTCGTTCGCCTCCTGAGCGAGAGTCCATTGCGCTGCATAAATCGTGTGGCCCACACTTACTAGCGCGGAAGTCTTGCACCGGGACGCCCTCCTTTCTTGCGATTACGAGCGCCTGGTTCCGTATCAAATCAATCGACACAGCACACCCATCCACTCGTCGAGCCTTGATATATTCCAGTAAAGAGGATTCGACGGCAGGAAATTTCCCAGTCTTCGGTCCACGGAAGGCCAGGCGCGTCTTACCAGTCGTCTGGAGTTCGTCATGCTGCCGTCTCCAATACCGGATGCAAAACTCGTTGACGCCGAAGTGTCTGCTGGCGGCGCGGTCGCCATGTTCCAACGCATACTCAATAGCTTTTAGCTTAAAAGCAGCTGTGTAGCTTGCGTAGCGTCCCATGGTGAAGCGGCACAAAGAGCACGGTGCAACACGCAAACAAGGCAAACGAGGCCTACGAGACACCGGAGAGCTGGAGACACCTTCGCAAAATGGCGTAGCGATGGTGAGTGGATGAGCGGTAGCGGCGGTGGCAGCGGATGATAGCACAGTACCGCCGCCTAGTAGCACGCGCGCCCAACTATGGCAGTTAGTTGTGGCCGCAGTCAATAGATGGCGATCGCTACGACAAGCAGACGGCTCGCGGCAGTAATTTTGGGGGTGCGATGATTATGCGGGGAAAAAAAATTTTCCAATTTTTGATAGCCAATGGGGGGGGTGCGAGCATTATGCGAGTAAATACGGTAACCAATTCCACATATTATACCTAAGGCGGAGTATAAGTGTCCTCTCCAATTTTTGCTTCTTGCTCAAAGAGATAAATTCTTCAAAGCTGTTTAACAGCCAAAACATGTATTTCTGTCTATTTTTTATGCATTACATTTTGTGACTTAGAAACTGCTGCCAACTAGGTTACGCACTCAACCAGCGAAGTGTATTCCGTGAATACACTCCAACCTGAGTGCACCCTTCTGCAAGTGGGACTCCACTTGCGAAATTTATATTTGGCAAAGCACATGCTCCGAAATCACTTCTTTTTATTACTCTCTCTGGATCTGATCTCATCTGTTCCGCAGTGCATCTGTTACCAACTCCACGAGCAGGTGCACCACACATCTTTTCGTCCGCCGCAGGTGGCGCAGAAGTGGTGCCGATATCCGGCCATGTCAGATCTCTGTGCTATGAAAATGCCTGTTGCGACACAGTCTCCGTTTGTAAAAACTGCTTCAGCCCAAAGTCAACGAGCAGATGCATCCTGTGCCTACATGCCTTTTCATCCACTAGGAGTAATGTGCAGCATGTGACGAGCACGCGACACAGAAATGTGGTTGTGTCACATTCACATGTCCGTGCTACTTGCACGAAGGCGTGATGGTGCCCTCCCTACCAAAGCACCTGCAGGAAACAACGAACACAGAATCGCTTTCCAGCATGAGAGCTTCACTGCATATTCAAGTGGATGTGCAGGGGAACTTCCCCATGGGGTCTCGCTCCCTTGTGGGAAAGTGTTTGTTTTTTCTAGCTTGTTTTCCACAAAAGTGCTGGACCAACGCTACGGGATAGCGCTGACGGAGTAATCGTGTGGTATGCACTAGTTGGGAAAGTTCGTTGAAACCGTAGGATACATACTAATGCTTTTTGCTAGATCTTTTTTTTTTAAACCAAGCCTAAGAGAAGCCAACCAAATATCCTAGATTGCTCGTCTCATCTGCAAATTCGTCTTAATGAGAGTCAACTGTGCTTCTATTTCGCTGAATATCAGGAATCTTATGCATAACCTCACAACTTGGAATTTATGTGATTTGCAATGTCAAAACCAGAGGTGTGCAAACATCAAATCTTTGTCTGCGAAGCAAACGTGAATAGCAACAACAAATTGCAAACTGCAAACTAATCGATTAGTTTCGAATATCACTCTAGGTATATTTCAAACCAAAATTCAATGCTTTGCCACAAAATATAGCTAAGGAAAGGAACAGAAATACTGAAAACAAATTTCTTTTTAAAACATCATCAGCATAATTATGTACGTGTAAGGCCTACTATGCTCCATCTCAAAATTTTTTTTCAGCACTGTAAAGGCTGCAGTGATCTGAGCCAGTCAGAAGGGCATGCGCTGCAAAATGTGTTCCTCTGTGCCCCTCACCCCGTGCCTAAGACATGCAGTTTCTTGATTCGAACGGAAGAAAACTAAAAATGACCAAAGCAGTCACCGTGTAACAACCCTAGAAGCGCATGTGGGCCGCAACTTCGCCCCTCCCGCTATCTTCCACAAGCAGGGCTGCTTCCATGTGGAGCATCTCTTATCGTAGTGATTTAAACCAGAGGATCGCTGCCCGTCACGCTCACAGCCAGTTGTGGACTGTGTCGTGACACAACACAATGATGTGCCACGTGGTGCTGCACTTTGCTTTCCAACCCACAAGCAGGCAAATGCAGCGCCGCAGCAGCTCGTGACGACCATCAACGCGTCAGGCCTATGAGGAAAGAGCAACTTAACTCTGGTTGAAAGTGCGAGATCCATTTGGAAATGTCGCTATGCTTCGCTGCGAGTTTAGATGAATAAGAAATTCTCAACTTCTGAATGTTGAGGCGACTTAAATATTGTAAGTGAGGTGTAACTGAACTGAACAGTAAATGCCACTCACCAACTAGAGAAGAATCTTGGTCATATGAAAATAGGTGATATGAATTTCGCAATGACACAAATGTGCAAAATTTTCCGGCCAGAGTGCACTGTGTACAATGTGTGAAATTTTGGATGTTCCGAGCTCTCTTCTGCACCACTAAGGATGATACGGACATGCGAGCCACGACTGCACACTTACACGCTAAGTGCAGCCCACAGATCGCCAACACCGCGATCGCCAGTAATGCCATACGCACTATAAGTAACAAGCTGTGTGGCTGTAAAAACTGTATTTACATGCATAATTTGTGCACTTTTATTCAGAAATTAGGGCTCCAAGAACGGGCTGTGCAAATTACACGGGGATTTCGCAAGTGCGACTTAAAAAAACTCCACAAAGGTCATAACGCGCAATATAGGTATGGTGCATGTTGCTGCGTATACGTCAGCACTTCGACCCGCACGCCACACTGGTTGTGAAAGGCCGCGAACCACCCACCCCCTTCCCCCTCCCCCCTTTGCAGGATGGCATGAAAGTGCATGCACGAAGCTCAATGAGACACTAAAACAGCGCCATCGCTTGCGGCCCAGCCAATTGTTGGGTAGTTCCGGATTCCGTAAGTTTGCTTTCGTAACTTAATCCGGGAAAGCAACCGCAAATCAATAAATAAATTATCACACCACACACAAAATGTACACCCGGCCAATTCTTCAGCAGTATCGCACGAGCGTCGGCCAAACTGCTTGTCAGCGCCTTATGGTGCGGAGCGGCAAAGCCAGCGAAAAAAGCCACGTGTGCACAAGTTTTCCGACACAACGATTGTCGTCTATGGGCAAACTTGTGCGCACGCAGTTATTCTCGCTGGCATCGCCGCTCCGCACCATGATAAGGCGATGACAAGCAGTTTGAAACTTGCCCTGTAGTTGTGATATCCCATCGCATGACACGACCGAATAACCAAACACAAGCCGTCAGAGCCACCAAGAAAAGCGTAGCCAGCAGTCGAGTCCCATGCATCAGCCAAACAAACAGTGGTGTCAGCTCTTCTATCAGCTGCCGATCCTCCCCAGAAGTGCTGCCGGCCGTTCGGAGTGGCGATGCCACGGGTGCCGCCGCGATTGTAACAGTGGCCCCCGACGCCACCAAGAATGCCCAGTGCACAAAAGATTCAAAAAGCCTTCCGAACAAACACGCGGAAAAGACGAATGCTACTGGGTAGAGCCATAGATTAGAGCCCGCATGCATGATAGTGGTCCAGCGCAGCACGGTGCATATAATATGCAAGTAAAAAATTTTTTTATCAACCCGGGTGATAAGTGAAGGGTGTGCAAATTACGCGAGGGTGCAAATTATGCACATAAATATAAATCCGGTCAGCCGTAAACAGATCTGCGTGATGCATCTTTCATGCTCCAGCATACAAATTTTTTTAGTTTGGATGATACAAAATTTTTGGATGATATGAATTTTTTCACGACCGCGTGAGAATTGTATGACCAAGATTACACCGTATTCGATGTTTCGCATATTTGCACAGCCCCAGTGAAAGAACATTTCTTTTAAACAAAAGACTGCAGATCAGCACCACAAAATGGGGTGCCCGCTTCCAACTACTTTTTCTCACCTCGCAGGCGTCACTGGAGAGCATGAGTCGTTCGAGTAGCAGCATGCTGGCGCCATGTCCGATGAGGCAGTCACGCTCCATCTCTCCAAGCCGGAGTCCGCCGTCGCGTGAGCGCCCCTCGGTGGGCTGCCGGGTGAGCACCGCACGGGGCCCCCGGGCGCGGGCGTGCACCTTGTCCATGACCATGTGCTTGAGCTTCTGGTAGTAGATGGGCCCCATGTAGATGTAGGCCGAGAGGGGCTCACCCGTGATGCCCGACGTCAGGCAGTCCTTGCCCTGGTAGTTGAAGCCCCGCCGGATCAGCTCCTCCCCGACGTCCTGCACCTGAATGCAGCACATCGGTCATTAGACTGCGGTACGCCTCGGTCAACGACACGGTTACGTGGCTCATACAGCATTAGGAGCTTGCAGATTAACGCTTTGGCAGAAGAACGAAATGAACTGCTGCCTGAAGGAATTCATGAATTGAATAAGACTCATGTACCAATGTTGTGTGCGTGCATGTGTGCATTTTAGCGCTCCAGTGAAACTGGAAATTTGTATATGTCTATATATGTAAGCTATGGTTTGACAAAATATGGCATTGCCGTCTGCTGCTGTCGAACATGGGAGCAGGTGCTCTATCAAGCTGCTCATCAAAGCAACTTTTTTGCACCAGCCCCCTTTTCCTGCCGTGAAAAAGAATAAACCCTACATTATTATTATTATCATTACTGAGCTCTGGCTAAAATGCATGATGACGACCAGAGCTCGCAGCAGTGAACCATTTTGACAAATCAGTACACAAAAGTCAACACAGCCTCAGCATTTGAACACTATCAAAACAGAGATGCCAGGATCTTTCATAATAAAAGGTGAAGGTCTAGAGTGAGTGCTGCCACATTATTTCACAGTTCTACATAAAAACAATCATCTCAACATTTCGCTCATACCACACAATCCATTCACTATGACAACAACTGCATGATGCATACAAAACATGTTGTCATGCCTCCAGTTTGCTATGGCAGCTCTGAGCCAAACAACCACAACAGGACAAACAAGCTAGTACACACTATTAGTATACACGGCTTGTTGTCGACTTGTCGTTAACGACATCATTAGTACATACTTGACTGTGGTCAAAAGCAAAACAGTTGGCTGCTCATTCTCACTATGGATGGCATTCTCAGAGCATACCTACTGAGAGTGAAACTTACGGCATAAACCTGTGTAAGGGCCGCGCCCAAACTTTCCATGACCCATGCGGGAATAGCCTTCGAAATGCATGTGCCATGGCCTCCACGATCAGCTCTGGCTGCGAGCAACGGCGTGCTTGATCGCGGAGGCAACGCATGCGCATAGGAGCTTCTACGTGCCGCCCACGGATGGCACGCGAGGACGCTACTCATCATCATTACCGTCAGCTTTTTCATCTGGTGCGAGCTCCCACTATCCACATCGGCATCAGTATCACCGACTCCAACCTTTGTAGTTGTGGCTTTCACGTGCTGCCGCCGAGTGTTGCAGTTTTAGCACGATGGGCAAGCATCTTAGTAGCTACACGGCTGGGAGTTTGCTGTCAAACACGGCAAGCGTGCGGCAGGCAACAAGTTCAACATGGCCAAGAAGTGCGTTCCACGATGATGCAACCAAAAGGATGCACTGAGGAACACAAGCTGTAAAAAGCGCGCTTTCCGAGGAAAGTCGTGCAAGTTTCCTGAACTGGAAGAAGAGCTGCTCTGCTAAGTGAGGGAAGCACGTAACGGCTACGCGTTGACAGCAGAAATGCTGCACCACTTGTTGTGGGATGAGCGTGCACCACAGAACAGCACAGCACTAGCTTGGAGACGGAATACTCCGCGAGTGATGATTGAACATAGAATAAATGCCGCTCACTCTCCGATAGTTGCGTTTTTACTTTAAAAAATTTTTTTTTCGCACATCACGTGTATGGGCCACACCCTGAAAATTGGCCCTCAATTCTGGAAAAAGAAGTGCGGCCCTTACACACGTTTATACGGTATGCACCATGCGTGTGTAACATTTCTGTGTAACCCTTTGGTCACAGTGTCACCACATGTGGACATCTGCCGTTAGTTTTGGTCACTGCAAGATTGACTAGAGTCTATATTTGGAAACCTTTGCGACAAGCTGTGGAGAAACATTGCAAACCGGATGTGTGAAGTTAACGGAAAAACTCATATTTAAGAGGAACGCATCAATGTTTTATGGAAAATCTGAAATAGCTCCAATGAGAGCATGGCCTCTTTTTCAAGCAACAGCAGGTCAAAAGGCCTAATATGTGCCAATTTGTTTACAAAATGGCATTTTTTTTCTAAACAAAACCTGTCAAAAATATTAAGTGACTCCAATAGAAAGTGCATATTAAGTCATCTGGGAGGCTAGTGAGTTTTTTTGCAAAATCTAGAGATATTCCTCACAAAAATATGAATATTTCCCTCTACTGGGCAATAATGTGTGACTGAAGGTGATAAGGGTTCTTGGCCCAGTGAGGGACTGTTCCAGAAGAGAATTCGCAAGGAAGGAAGGAAGAAAGGTTTGGAGAAGGACTTGAAGTCCACATAGCTGCCACTAAGAGCAATCATAAAGGACTCAATCCTTTCAGGTGCGTCCATAAGATTTGAAGAAAGCACACATGAAGGTTGTCATGACTGGCAACTTGTTGAGCTTTGCAATGATCATCAGATTCCCTGTATGAACATTTGCAAATATAGTCAGACACCAATCAAGCCTGCACTGACCGCCACTTAGAATTCTTCCCTGTCCAAAACTAGGCTTCCATGAAAACTCTTCTTGTTTCCTACACAAAAAGGTAACCACGAGATGAAATTATATAAGCCCACGAATTTTGACGCCCCTGACTTGTTTTCCATACCACATAATTTCATTCTCTACATGTATGTTCGCCTTGAATGTGCACATGTTCTGTTGCTATGCCTTTGCCGGGCCTCGAGCATCGCTCAAGCTCCCCTTGTAGCTTTTTGCCTGAGGCCCATTTCCTGTATGTCTGGAAATAAACTTTCTTCAATTCAATATAGTCAGACATCAAATAGCTATTCCAAGCGAAGTACTACAGGTCGTCACGGACAATGGCCCATGCTTATCAACCTGTTTTTTTTTAGGTTGTATCCTACTAATGTGCGCAGCGTGCAATAAAAACGAGTGATGACTACACACCTCGCAATGTGGAACACATCAGCGCTAGCAGATATACGTTAACGATTACCCACAAGCGAGACCCCTGTCAGCACCCCACCCATCCACTGTCCCTCTCCTCTGTCATGCTTAGGTACACAGACGTGAAGTAGCACACCCTCCAAACTTTCTCCTAATGCCCCCTCCCATTCTCCACCTCCCTCACACTAATCACCATCAGATACACCAACGTCGCAGATCTGTTTAATGCCAGTGAAACGTGCTCGAAGAGAACAATACCTTGGAACCACCAAAGGCCGTGCCGTAGTGGAACTTCCCATTGAGGACGCCCGCCTTGCCCGCCAGCAGCTCTATGAGCTTGCCCACGGTCATGCGGGAGGGGAATCCGTGCGGGTTCATGATGAGGTCGGGGCAGATGCCCTGGTCGTTGAAGGGCAGGTCCTCCTGCTGGGCAATGAGCCCCACGACGCCCTTCTGGCCGTGCCGGCTGCTGAACTTGTCCCCGATCTCGGGCCGGCGCGTCTGCCGCAGCAGCAACTTCATGAGAAACGACTCCTCCGTGTTGGACGTGATGAGCACCTTCTCCACATACACGGGCTCCAGGCCCTTGTACGACACTGGCACCTGTAACAACAACCACCACCAACCTCCGTTCCATTCACTTGAAGCCACAGAAAAAAAAAATGCCATTATCACCAGCATCAGCACCAGCCTAACTACGTCCACTGCAGACGACGGCTTCTCCCACTAACATCAAATTAACCCTGTCCTGTGCCAGCTGCTACAGATCTGCCCCACACAACCACCTCTCTGCCACCCCATAATACGCTTGCCTTCTCCTTGTGTCCAATCTGTTACCCTGAAAAACCATCAGTGATCTGCCCTCAGCACTGCATGCCCGAATTGCCTATTTCCTCTTCTTGAACTCAGCTATGGTATAACTAACCAGAGCTTCTTCCATAAACCACTCTGCTCTCTCCCTCTCTCTAGAAAAAGTGTGCACCGTTATAACTTGAGGACAGCACCAAGTTGACCACTATCTGCCTCACGATTATGTTCACCTGTTTCTCCATAGCCTTATGTTGTTATTAATGATGTTTATTTAACTGCATTAACCAAAAAGATAATCAATACACATGTTCTGAATGTGGCTTTTGTACATTTACAGTACCTAGGCTCATTGAATCATCCAGTGACCTACGATTACCTGTGCTTTGCATCTGCTGTCGCCACCATATTTCAGGGGACCTCTTCCACACAACATTATGCTGGGAATCTTACTGCCTTAAACTACACTTCAATTCCCCTTGGTGCTCCACGACTGGGTAGAAAAAATACAACTGGTATGAAGAAAGGAAGCAACTGGATCCCAACGAGGCCCTTTAAAGAGCCACTGAGGCCGGGATTTGACCACGCGACTTTATGATTGGCGGCCATATGCCGAAGCCACTGAGCCACCATGGGGGTTGCACCATTCAACTATGACACAAAAAGGAACAAAAAGAAAGCAGCGAAAATGTGACATTAAAAAAGTACGATAAACCATGCTACAGCATCAGAGGTGAAGCTGAAGGGAGTGCGCCTTCATGTCAGGAAACGAGCAGTACAGCGGAAAAACACAGGCAACAAGATGTCCGGGAAGCATGTCACCCAACAAACAGGGAAAGTGAGTAGTGAAATTCGCTGTGAAACACAAACCTACCCACAATCTGTCTGCCCAAAAAAGATAGCAGGTATTGACTCTTAGCCACTTTTCCTTATACCATGATTGTAAATGTGGTAGCATCAGAAAAGTTCCTTGCTGAATTAAGATCAAGGAGTGAAGCTGACAAAAAGAATTAACCCTCTAACTGCAGAACCCGAGCTGTTTGTCACAGGAGATTGTACCAGCATTTCCAATGACGAGTCACACTCGTCTGGCTCGATGCTGCGCTGCTCCCACCGACAAAGATGAGTTACGGCCGGCAGCCACGTTGGTTGCAATTTTCAGCACTAGAGGGCACTAGTTGTCACTCCAAAAAGACTGAAAAGAAAGGCACTTGACGATAGATTATGCACTAAATGTCACAGAGGATGTATTATAGATTAGGGGTAATGAGCACAGATGAACATAGCTCCAGAAGTCTAGGTAGTGACCACAAGCATATCAAGTTGAGTTTCAGAAGAGAAACCCAAGTTGGACTGAAGCGAGATGAACAATCAGAGGGGAATTTTTACTCAGAAAAGCAATTGGAAGCAGCAGCCAAACAAATTGAGAAAGTAATTTTTGAGGATAGTGAAACAGAACGGACTTATACCAAATTAACTCGATTATTGGAGCTAGAACTAGCTAAGGTGCGAGTAAAGCTAAAAGGGAAAAGACCCAAACCCAAGAGTTGGTGGGATGAGGAGGTCAAGAGGGCGATAGAGAAACGCCAGGAAATGTCCAGGAACACAGATATTTTAAGAGGGGGGAACCAGAAGATGTAGTAGACAGAAAGTGGGATACCTTCATAAAGTGTAGAGGGGAAGCATCCTATTTGATTAATGAGAAAATTACAAGAAAGGGTGCACAATGGATGTCAAAAGTAAATAAAAAGGATAGAAAAGCAGCTCAAAAATTCTGGAAGCATCTAAATGCAATGAGTAATAAGATGAGGCTAGAACAAAGGTTTATTTTTACAGATGAGGGTATTCGACTAGAAGGGGATGAAGCGATAAAACACACAGGAACAAGGATGACAGAAAAATTTAAAGAAAGAAATGTTGCACATAACTTATCGAAGGAGGATAGACCGGTTACTGCAATAGCTTCACTTCAGCAAAGCAAGTGAGAAAGGGCAGAGAAGGTTCCTAGTGGCACGTCAACAGGACCAGATGGTATTCCGATCATGTTGATAAAGCTAGGACCAAAATCCAAGCAAACGTTAATACAGGTAGTGAATAAAATGATAGTGGATGGGAAAGTCCCCGATGAATGGCGATTAGAATGAACATGATTATAAGGGGAAGGGGGACAAAGCTCACGTAAGTAACTACCGTCCAATAACAGTGACATCTGTGGTGTACAGGGTGGTGATGCAGATTATAAAGGACAGATTGCAGGCTTGGGTGGAGAACGAGGGGGTGCTATGGGAACTACAAAATGGGTTCCGGAAACAAAGGAGGTTGGAGGAAAATCTGTTTTCATTGACGCAGTGTATAGAGATTGCTGAAAAGGAACACAGACACCTTTGGCTAGTATTTCTGGATATTAAGGGAGCCTACGACAACGTTATTCAGGAGTATCTGTGGGACATACTGGGCACATTGGATGTGGAAGATGGAGTAATTAATCTTTTAAAAGATATATATAAAGGTACCAGAGTGCTTATAAAATGGGAAAAATGTATCAGAGCCTGTAGAGATACAGCGGGGGCTTAGGCAAGGATGTCCTCTGTCCCCTTTGTTGCTCATGTTGTGCCTGCAAGGTTTGGACACTAAGCTAGAGAGGAGCGAACTAGGCTTCAACCTTTCTTTTTTCAATGGATTAAACAGTCATTACCGGAACTAATATACGCCGCTGATATAGTGCTAATGGCTGACAACAAGGAAGATTTACAGAAGTTGATAGACATATGTGGCACAGAGGGAGATAGATTAGGTTTCAAGTTTAGTAAGGAAAAATCTGCAGTCATGATATGATGAGGTCGGCGAGCGTAGAATACAGGAGTTCACGCTAGGAGTAGTGGATGAGTACAAGTATCTTGGGGTGCGGATAAATAACGGTGCTGAGTATCTGACAGAGCATGAAAAATATGTAATGAATAAAGCTAGTAGGAATGCAGCTGTCATGAAAAATAGGGCACTGGAATTACAATAGGTATGAAGTGGTAAGAGGGATCTGGAAATGGGGGATGGTTCCTAGCCTGACTTTCGGTAATGCGATCCTTTTGCATGAGACCAGATGTTAAAGCAAGGTTAGAAATTAAACAACGTGGCGTAGGGAGGCTAGCTTTGGGAGCACATGGCAATACACCAAATCAGGGGGTACAAGGTGATATGGGATGGGCGTCGATCGAGAGCACAGAAGCTAGCAGTAAGATTGCATTTGAGGAGAAATTGAGATAAATGAGGGAAAAGCAGTGGGCTAGGAAAGTATTCAGATACCTGTATATAAGGAATGTTGATACGAAATGGAGAAAGTGGACGAGAAAATTGACAAGCAAATATCTGGACAGCAGTAGGGGGGCAGATCAGCAATTATCGGTTAAGAAAAAAGTGAAAGAAACAGAGAGAGCGCTGCAGAAAACAGGGAAGCTGACGAAATCATCACTGGGAACATACAGGATTTTTAAGCAGGAAATTGCCAGAGAAAATATCTATGATAATTGTAGGGGAAGCTCTTTGTTGTTTGAGGCCAGGACAGGAGTTTTGCAGACTAAGACATATAGAGTCAGGTACCACGAGATAGACACGTTGTGCGTTGCGTGCGGAGAGGAGGAGGAAACGGCTGAACACTTGATACTTTTCTGTAAAGGGCTTCACCCTACAGTGGAAAGCAGGGGGATGATCTATCCAAGGCATTGGGGTTTAAGGACAGTGAAGGGAAAGTAGATTTTAAAAGGGTAGAAATAACCAAGCGAAGGTTATCTGATTGGTGGCTAAAATCAAGAGAAGAGTAAAATTTCATGTCATGGCTAGGTGGCTTGAGCCACCGCCCGATTTAAAGGGTTCAGCCGTATCCACCCATCCATCCATCCATTCAAAGAATGTAGGGGACACACAAGCTCCGCGTTAAGGGTATGATGCAATAGCCGAATTGTTAAATTCCCATACATGCACATTGTTATTCTCTACTTAACATTCATAGATCCCTGGCAGTTCTCATACACCTCTCATACGGCACTGCCCTGGGATGGCAGGTGCTGCCACGGTGGGCATTGTGCAGCCCAGGCTGTTCCTCCCAAGTGACCAATCACTAATTTAACTGCCACCTGCCACGATGGGCAGGTTGATGACGATGCCGCAACGTCATGTGACCTACGTAGGTGGTTCACCTGGCTCCAAGGTTGTTCTCTGGAGACAGCCTGTCAGAACCGTGCCCGTGATTTTTCGCTGCCAACACCAACACCGACAGCGATGAAACTGAATTTTCTCGTGAACGGGGACCCTAACGCTATCGCGTTAAAGCGTGTTTCATGATTGACAACACTCAATTTCGCCAAAAAATGCGGAACTATTTGGCGATTCTGGCCCAGTTTTCGGAAAATAATATGACGGCTAAAGGGTTAAGCTCCACAAGCAACCTGTGCAATGCTCTCTGTTCCGGTAATGCAACGCCAGCTCAACAGCACAACGCAGTTGCATCAGCTCAGCCTTTTGCTATCCTTACAAGATGCCCCTTGGGGCCAAAGTTAACTCAAGTGCATCTGCCAAACTCCATTTTCACCTCACAAAAACTCTGCACAAAGCATGCCTCGAAGCACTTCATGTTTTACCCTCTTACATGCCTTTTTTTTTTCCGCCTAGATATCAGGCTTGTAAAAAAATGATTTGCTACTTTTCCAGCACAAAATACTAATGGTTGATTTTTTGCAGCGATGTGCCAAATTTCGTACAAAGTGCTATAATTCATCAATATAGCAACATCAAAATGCCGTGACTTATCAAGTTCCCACTTGAACAAAAGTGCAAATAATTTATACATTTCGAAGGAGCACATTATGCCTTAAACTGCAAAAAAAAAAAAAGAAATGAAAAATGCTGTAACTACTGGTGGTGGTAAAACATATCTGCACAAAAATGGTGAACAATGTGCTACCCTGGTCCCTGATTAGCAATATATTATCTACAGTGTTCGCTACATGGCATAAAACGCAGCTTACTTGCAAGGCAAAGGATTGGAAATTCATCTAAAAGAAATAATTCAGTGCTAGGTACAGCCACTCTAAGAAAAAGCCACAGTGAGTTCTGTGTGTACACAGCTATGAACTTAGCGTGTGAAAGGGTTATGACAGGAAAAAAAGACAAACCTCCTTGTGTTCTGGCTGTGCTGGCTGACCAGGCTGCACGACCGTGGAAGACGCAGCAGGAATCCACTTGTTGATAAGCACCTGGCGGTTCTCAACACGAGAGCCTGGACGTGCAATGCCATCTGAGTCGAGGGCTTCGTGCTTCCACACGGGCTTCATGGTCGTACTGTCCACAAGCGGTCCCATGATCTTGTCACTGGTTTGGTTGGTGTACTTCTTGATGATGCACTTCTGGTTCCTGTACACCTGGCAGCGGCCAAAGCCACGGTCGATGGACGATCGGTTCATGACTATGGCATCCTCTATGTCGTACCCGCTGTAGCTGACAACGGCCACGGTCGCATTCTGACCAGCAGGCAACTCCTCAAAGTTGATGAGCTCGATCGTCTTGGTCTTGACCATCGGCCGGTGAGGGTAGACCAGCAGGTAGAGAAGTGAGTCAATCCGGTTCCGCTGGTTGAGACCGATTGTCCCCATTGCTTGCTTCCCCATGGCGCACTGGTAGGTGTTCCGTGGTGACTGGTTATGATGCGGGTATGGGATGATTCCGGCGCAGACTCCGAGCAGACTGTACGCCTCAATCTCAAAGTGTGTCGTCTGCGGAGTGATGTCCTGCTCGCGGAGTGCAATGTGACTGTCGTTTTCCTCGTTGACATCAAGGAACTCGACAACACCCCTACGCACCAAATCATTGAAGAAGAGGAGGCCTCGGGTGAGATCTTCAAGGTGGGCTTTGGTCAGCTTTGGGCGGCCTTTCTCGACAATAATGTAAGGCCGGCACATGCGACCACCGTCAGCTGAGATGTAGACGCAGCGTTGCACGTTGCTGGTGTGCAGGGAGACAAACTCCGAGAGGTAGCCGGAGCGACGCAGGAGACGGAGGGTCTTCAACAAGCGGACGTGGTTTTTGACCACACCCTCTATGTTTCCGTTGAGAAAGACCAGGTACACAGAAGGGTCGGACAGTTCTTCACCGTTCAGCAGCTGCAAATCTTCAACACCGAGGTTCCGCAGTAGCCGCACAATGAACGACTCCTCTATGTCTGTCGTGATGTGGGTCATGAGAGCAAGGTTCTTGACGAGACCGCAGGCTTCGCCTTCTGGAGTGTCGCTCGGGCAGAGCATGCCAAACTGCGACGGCTGTAGAGACCTGGGACCAGAGACCTTCCGGGTTTTCTCGAACTGGCTGTTGACCCTTGTCATCATGCCAAGGGCCGAGATGTAGGACAACCGTGTGAGCACCTGAATAAGAAGACAAATAGTTGTGTGCCCCCTACATGAACACAAGTCTTACCTTGGCACATATTCCTATTACGCAGTTTGCCCCCCGACATCCTTTTTCACAATTCAACTTTCTAAATACAAGAAGCACATGCACTAGAGTCAGTTGCTAAAAAAAAAAGTGAAAAAAAAAGAACCCTTTCACATGGTCCCAACACATAGAGCTCAACAATACTCACTTACTTAACCGATCAGGTAATCACATCGAATTCTTACATTATACCACTTTTTAAAACTGAAGAAACAGTTCTAAAAAAACAGGAGCTGTGTCTTTCGCACAAGTACGAACAGTGATGTTAGGTGCCTAATGCCTTATAGTTCAACACGCCTAGAACAGCAATTACACACATACTTGACTGCATTCTCGCTAATGCCATTTACAATTTAATGGCTTATCCTTAGCTCAATCAACCATGATGTGCTTACTTTCAAGTCTGTTACTCGTACAAAATGCATTGCCATTACATTCAAAATATAGTTCCAATATAGTTACTCAAAGCTTCCAATCAGGCAACCTCTATGATGCATTTTTACCAAAACATCAGGCTAATCTGCTGAGATGCGCCAATTGGTAGCCCGTTCCACTGGAAACAAAGTACAGAAATCGAAGACAACAAATGAAGTAAACAAACGCCCCATCTCTTGTGTTTGATTTGGTGGCGTGATGATTAATTTTAATGACACAAGGGCATCTGTGCCCAAAGAGTACCGTGACACAAGAAGTTTTTCATCTACAAAAGGTGGGGTCGAAGACCCATTTCCAAGCATTTCACCCAAGAGAAGCTGAGCATCAGGCCAGGGGAAAGTTCGTACCTGCTGGAAACAAGATGACACTGGGGATCGAACCAAGCATCTCTGTATACAAGGCGGCTGCTCAAACTTCTTGGTCACCGCTGCAATTTCAGTACTAAATTTCTGCATTTGATTTCAGCGCTCATGTCAATAATAGTGCCCTCAAGCATGGTCCTATCACTGTACTTCTGACTTACCAAGCAAAAGTGACACTGATCTCGGCAAGACGATTTTTATTAGGATATCAACAATAAAGAGGAAGTATCCTAATCTTATGCAGAGCATCAAGCTCAGGCAAACATTTGTGAATTCCTCATGCATTATCATCATGGCATATCGTGACGTTGAATGCAAACACATACCCCAAAAATAACGGCGTTAACTAACCTGACACTACTGAACCTTTAATGTCATTTCCTTCAACCATGGGTTCAAACGTGTGGTTCACTTGTTCAGCTGAACATGTCGGCACTCTTTCTACCTTTCTTGTGCGACCTACAAGCCACAGAGCCACCAAGAATTTTACAGCCTGCCCTTTTAGAAAACTCAATCAAAATGTGGGCAAGAATCGAGGCCGGTTTCTGGATGTTAGCTGACATGGGGCCATCGGTGGGAAAAGCAGATGGCTACTCATAACACCTCGAAGCTTTTCATCATGCACAACGTCTGCGTTTAGAGCAGCACTGGACAGCTTATCTCAATGATGCTGTGGCGCGACTGTCAACAAACTTCCATGTTTTGGACTAACGAAAGCAACAGCTTTTGACAGATGGGTCGTAATAAAAGTTCTGCTGGCCATCGGGCTCTGAAGATCGAACCTCATCTATAATCATGTATTTTTTAACCATTGAGGTTGCCTAGTGGTATGAATATCCGCCTCACTTGCGGGAGGTGCAGAGTTCAATGCCGAATGCCACTGGGTACCACCCAGTTTCCTAAAGTGCGCAATCTCCCCATGCCTAGTGCTTGTCGCGAAACTAACCTTTCCTCTCCCCTCTCGTAAACAGACCATTGATGTGTCGATGCTCTAAGTCCATCTTGTGCAGTAATACCCATTTGAGGCCCTTTTTCTCAAGGTGCCTGTTCAAGCTCACAGAGACAGGATTCAAAGTTTGCGGCTCCTTTCTCAAACTATCCATCCCTGAAAAGCCAAGCATCAGGCCGGGGAATGACTTGTACCAAATTCAAAGCAAAAGCTCTATCTAATGACATACCACTGAAGATTGTAATATTCCCCTATACTTGCCTTGGATTCAAAGACTTTTGGCTTCTTTCATATCAGCCCCAATAAACCCATCGAGCCCCTCATTTCCTTTATCTCTATTCGCACCTGTGTCACTCCAATACGCTCCATCTTGAACCGCTTGACGGTCCAATTTCCAGTTGCAATGGCCACAACCAGTCCATGGGTGATGAGGTCTTGTCGAACGTACTTGACAACATCAAACTGCGTTGCCCGAACCTTTGGAATGTATTTATCAGCCACGAGCTTGAGTTCTGTGTTGAAGCGTTTGAACAAATCTTCAAACAGCAGTGAGAGCAGCGAGCCTGCCAGCTCAAGCCTCTTATTGCCGTAGTAGTCACGGTCGTCAAGCAGTGCCTTGTTGGACTGGGCCTCAATAATCCTCCGCACCATAGTGGCAAGGTAGAAGCACTTCATGCGGAAGTTGAAGCCCTCGACAGGAACGTGGGCCAGTACGGTGGTGGCAAGGATGTCCCTTGCATCGTCCACGGGACTCTTGCGATGGCCACCACCACCTCCCCCAAAGAACATACGCCGGTGCTTGAGCTTGCCCCCAATGAACCGCAAGGCCTGCGTCTGTGTGAACACCTGTGAGCGGTGGCACTCTTCTAACGAGGAAGCAATAGCCGCCTGGACTGCGTCGGAGGTGCCAATCATCTGCACGATTGCCTGGTCACATTCGAGACCCATGGCCTTGAAGATGATAACCACTGGAATGTCCTCGGTGAGGCTGTTGTGCTTGAGGAAGTAGCGGCCGTGCTTGACGCCGACCACTGTGCGACTCTTGCGTTCGTGTGTGGAACTGGTGACCTGCGGAAACGGGAATTGATCGACCACTGTGAATGGCAGTGCTGACAGTTCCTTTTAAAAGGCAGCTTCAACCACAACCCAGCAACTACAAGAGAATTTCTGCAAGCTGAACCACCACAGCGATTATCAAACACGTCAAGTGTAGAATTAGCAAGTACCGTAGTAAGAAGTAGTAAGTACTACTTCGTGAGTGTCGAAGGTTATAGGGGCACAACACGTGGTGGTGCCTTCAGGAATCTCGCTACAGTAGGAAAGGGGGAATAATAAACCTAATGTAAAGATTCAAGCGTGGAGCAAGAAGCACTAAGCAACGTTCTCTGCCGAGTATCCTCCCAACTGCTTCGCTTCGTCGCACACTGTGTGGCGCGCGAGATATTATCAGAACCTCCAAGAACAAGCGGTAGGCAGTTCGTCACTGACCTGGCACATTACTCCGTTCTTGCGGTCCTCCTCGACGATCATGCGGTTCTTGGAGAGCTGCTCCTGCATCAGAATGACGCGCTCGACGCCGTTGACGACGAAGTAGCCTCCGGGGTCGTAGGGGCACTCGTTCAGCTGGGCCATCTCGAAGTGCGTCTTGTTGGCAAGCACGCAGTTTGCGCTGCGCAGCATGATAGGCATGCGGCCGATGGGGAATCCGGAACGCAGCACACGCTCCTGCCCGCGCGTGTACTCGATGTCGACCGTGATGGGCGCAGAATAGGTCATGTCCCGCAGCCGGCACTCGTGCGGCGTCGTGGACCGGCCCACCGTGAAGTCCTCCTCGATGTTGGGCGTACCCACGTGGATGTCTAGGTACTTGAGGTAGAACTGCGGGTCGGCGTCGCTGGTGATACGCTCATTGGCGCGCATGATCTCCTTGATCTCAACGTTTATGAAATGGTTGAAGGAGTCGATGTGGTGCCGCACCAAGCCGTGCATGGTGAGGAAAGCGGGCAGCAGCTTCCACTTCTCTGAGATGTCTTTTATCGGATCGTTGAGCCTGCCGTCGGGTAGGCTCTGGCCGCCTTCCAGCTCGAACGGCCACGCCATTGCTGTTTTTGCAGTGGTACGGCCTACGAGAGGCTTACGCGATCCATCCCTTCGAACACACAATGTGTCACGACCTATGAAACTACACGAGGACCGCGCAGCGAGAGATACGGTCAGCCCGGCGCCCGGCACAACGATGCAGCTGACTGGATCTGTATGGTCTTGACGGCTTGGCTTGAATTGAACAGATTGCATTCGCCTCGTCATGAACTTTTTTGTCAGTTCTGGTTTCATTTTTCCTTACAGTGAGCACTTTGAGCCACTCTCTAGAGGAAGGCGAGGAGAAAACTATTCTTCTCTGCGGTTCTGGGGCATCTTTCAAGATGTTCTCTCCTTGGTTGCATCCCCAGGGGTCTTCTCAGTCGAGCTCGTCTACTTTTAATCAATGGTCGGTTGCCATCAGTTCAGGGCTCCGCTGGCCGCTGCCGTCCGTTGAGCTCACTGTACCTGACCTTGTTGGTCTTCATTTTGGGACCATGTCTATGTTTTGAAAGGCCCATGTGATGTGATACAGTGCGGGTTTTTCGTCGCACAGGGACATTTGTGCCCGTATAGTGTATGGTGCATTTTGTTTAGGTTTGGGTAAGGGCCTGTCTGTAATTGTTTCCAAGTGACAGGAATTCCTTTTTGTTGAGTGATTTGTGCGGCGGAGGATATCGGATTCTTCCGCCTATGGCCGAGTATGGCCGAGTATTCCTTGAGTGCTGGCTCGAGTTCCGCAGTCCCGTCGGATGTTCGCAAAGTAGTGTATCATCGAGCTATCCTATCCTGTCGGCCTCTTGGTTCCCTGCCATCCCCGTGTGTCACCGTACGTGTGTGGTCTTGTCCTTTTCTTCGTGTTTTTTTTAATTATGTCGCTCGCTGTGAGGAGTATACGGAGCGCCTGACGACATATCCTGCCATTCATGTCATTTCGGCAGGCTGTTTGAGAGTCCGTGAGCGTTGTTAGCGCTAGACCGCCCGGTTCTATAGCCCTCCGCCACCGCTAGAGCAACGGCTACTTCCTCTGCTTCTGCTACTTTGCAGCCTCGCATAGACGAGGACACCCATAGTGCGGAATAACACGGTGTATATAGACAACCACCCAGTAAAGAAACCCACGGAGATCAAGATCCTAGGGCAGTATCCCGCAGGGCCGACAGAATACCACCACTATTAAGAAGCTTACAGCAACCACCGAGCAAATCCTCCGGATGATACATCGTATGAGAAATAAGCACCATGCATGAAGGAAAGGGACGCCATCCGCTTAGTGCAATTTTTTATGATCTCCCGGATAATATATGGGACGCATTCCTTAACCTCTCCAGGTCGGAAATTGAAAAGTTGGAGACACTGCTCAGGAAAGCCTACAATACGGCACTGAGGCTACCAAAGTCCACGCCAATGGCAAAGCTCATGGCTCCAGGAGTACATACTGCCCCCAAAGAGATGTGGAAATTTGCGCAATGGCTCTCACAACTCAATAGACTCGCACTCACAAAACTAGGCAGAGATCTACTCGAAAAGATCTATATTAATCTGCCCTATACGATAGACCAAAGGTAAGAGGTACCAAGTGATGTGAGGAGACGCATCAACGTCTACCCCATTCCGAGGAAAATGCATCCCGAATATAGCATCGAAAGGAGAAAAGCAAGAGGGGAAGCCCTGCAAAAGAAATGGGACGAGCAACCTAACGCCCTTTACGTGCACATGTGCACCGCAGGACCAAAAAATGGAGTGATGACTGTTGTGGCCTCAACGCCTTCAGGATCGATGGTGAACTGCGTCTCGATAAAAACATCAAACCCCACTCAAGCAGAGGAAGCAGCTATTGCATTAGCTGTAGCATCTAACCCCAACATCGGTGTGCTGATTCCCAGGACGCCTGTCGCAACTTCAATAACAGTTTAATTCACAGGTCAGGGTTGTCATTGCTAATTAAGCGTCCCCAGCCAAGTCTCAGTCATCTGGTTTCCCGGTCACCTGGAACTACCAGGAGGAAACGAAGTCACTCACAGGCATGCCCCAGCTCTTCTATACCGGGCGTCTCCCCTGATGACGATGAAGGGTGCTGCGACCTAATAGCTTTAGCAGTGTATGCTGACAATCTCGCGATATACAGAACAGCTAGGAAGAAGTGCCCAACACCACATAAATCCCTCAATAAGTCGAAGAGAACACCCTTAGGAGACTAGAAACCAATACATGCCCAACGTCAGCTAAGTTACACCAGTGGTAGCCTACACTCTACTCTACGCAGTGCCCACACTGTGGAGAGGTAGCTAACCTCTACCACATGGTGTGGGCATGCCAGTTTTATCCCATAGTTGACCACATTCCAAACCCCTCAGAGGAGCAGTGGGGGGCTATTCTGCTCAGCGACCATCCTGACCGTCAGCACTGGCTGGTGGGGAGGGCCAGCGCAGCAGCAATAACCAGTGTACTACCGGACGAAGCGGCCCAGCCACATGTTCTACGAATATTCAGTAAATAAAGATGTTTTTCATCAATCGCATAGACGCGCTGGTCACTTCGCGTGGGACAAATCGACCACCGTGGCCACTGAAATTTTAGTGTCTCCTCCTCTTGAGGACACGTCTGCATACACGGTCGTGTCGTGAGGAGCGTATATTTGCTGGATAAATTCCGCCCTCGCTTCTCTTCTCCCTTGGTGTAGGTTGGTCCGTGTTTTCGGTATTGGTGCTACCTTAAGGGATTTTCACAGTTTGTAGGGAATGTTTCTGCAGCGTTTCTGCGACCATTTTGCCAGAAGCTACGACAGTCGCGGGTCGGTCGCGCGCTGCTCGAGTTTTCAGCCCAGCCGGGCAGTGGAATAAATGTGCGATGTTGATGGGTCAACACTAAACTGATGTGCACGTTAAAGATCCCTAGGTGGCCTAATTATTCCGGAGACCTCCACAGCACCTCTTTCTTCCTTTCTTCTTTAACTCACTCCTTTAGCCCTTCCCTTACGTAGCGGTTCGGATGTCCACCGATATATGTGAGACAGTGACAGCGCCATTTCCTTTCCATAAAAACCAACCAATTTCAATCATTAATGGACGCCAGTGCGAGCGGATAAAGACGGTGGCAGCCATAGTTTCTGGGCAGCGCTCGCGCAAGTGCATCGCGCAGGTTGGTTGCTTGTGTTCTCCACACCTTAAAAGCTTGGAAAGAATGACCTCGAGTTAACTGAGCTCCGGGAAATATCGTGGTGTTGCCCGCAATGATGTCTTGCACACTCTTTAGTTAGCGGATCACAATGCCCGGCGAAAACATGAATGAAATGTCAGCTTACTTGTTTACTTACAAGTTAAGTAGTAAGTGGTTTCATTAAAATTCATTTCATTTCATTTTTCATTTCATTTATGAATAATAATAAAAAGGAAGGATAAAATTTTTTGCTAGACCCGGCATCTGCATCACAACTGAAGCACCCGAGCTGGAGCAGCAGAAATAAAGGGTTGCAGGCAGAATGGAGAAATGAAATGAGAGAGGTGAGGGGATAGGAAGAGAGGTTAGGGAGAGAGTATAATATTGCCACGTGCCTAACGCGCCGCGCGGCCTCCACGCTTAGTCGAAACGACGACGAAGCGGTGGTTGGCTCTAGAGGCGCTCTGGCTCTGTGACCTGGACCGTGGCTCTCTAATTAAAAGCTCTCAGTCTTGGGTTCTCCCCGACACCTACCGCTAAACATTCTGCAGCTAAACATTCTTTTTCGGTGCTAGAGTAGTTCAACTCAGCGCGCGACAGTGCGTGGCTGGCGTAGGCAATCACTTTGTCGACAGCGTCTTGCAACTGGACGAGGACGGCGTCAAGACCGACGTTGCTTGCATCCGTATGCGTACTTCCGTGTCGGCATCTTCGTCGAAATGTGCTAGGATTGGCGGCGATTGGAGTCGGCGTCGTAATTCTTCGAAGGCACTTTGCTGTTCGTTGCCCCAGGAAAATTATGCATCATCCCGGGTTATGAGCGTCAGAGAGCTGGCAAGCTGGGCGAAGTTTCTAATGAAGCGACGGTAGTAGGAGCACAGGCCCAGAAAACGTCGGACTGCTTTTTTGTGAACGGGGACCGGAAAGGCAGCAACGGCAGCAAGCTTCTCTGGGTCAGCTCGGATTCCATCGGCACTAATGACGTGACCGAGAAACTTCAATTCGGTGAACCCAAAGTGACATTTTTGTGGTTTGAGGGAGAGGCTGGCGGAACGAATGGCTTCGAGGACAGTTCTGAGGCGGTGCAGATGTTCCGTGAACGTTGCGGAAAAAATAATGACATCATCAAGATAAACAAAACATGTCTGCCACTTCAGACCAGTGAGGACGGTGTCCATGATTCTTTGGAAAGTGGCTGGAGCGCAGCAGAGCCCGAATGGAAGGACACGACATTCGTAGAGCCCATCCGGTGTGATGAAGGCGGTTTTATCACGGTCCCTCTCATCAGCTTCTATATGGCAATAACCGATCCCGAGGTCTACTGAAGAGAAGTACTTGGCTTGGCGAATACAGTCGAGGGAGTCATCGATACGCGGCAGCGGATACACGTCTTTCTTTGTCACACTGTTAAGTTTTCTATGGCCGACGCAGAATCGCAGTGTTCCGTCTTTCTTCTTCACGAGGACGACGAGACGTCCACGGGCTGCTTGACGGCTGGATGACGCCGTCAGTGAGCATCTTTTTGACCTGTGTTTGCATAGCATCTCGCTCCCGATGGGACACACGATAGTGCTGCTGATGGAGGGGTCGAGCTCCTTCATTCGCGATGATGCGGTGTTTAACTGTCGACGTTTGTCGCACCTTAGACGACTAAGTGAAACACGCACAAAACTCCCTCAAGAGGTCCCGGTGTTGCCCCTTTTCAGCGGGGGAAAGGCCCGGATTTATGTTGACGTAGTTGAGCGCTTCTGCGTCACCTCCAGGTGTGCCCTCCTCGCAAGCAAAACATTCGGCTGCTTCCTGAACATGGTCGATGCACGCGATGGCAGTGCCGTGGAATAGATGTCGGTGCTCATTGAAAAAGTTGGTAACAATATACACGAACCATTTACACAATAAGAAATGTACACAGGTTGCGCGCGTGATTAGTTCATGATGAAGCATTGAGGGAAAATTGGTTTTGAGGTAAGGGATTATGGCACAGTAACTGTCTCACTTATCTCGGTGGAGACCCGAATCACGCCGTAAGGGAAGAAGGATTGTGGGAGTGAAAGAAAAATAAAATTGGCCGTGGCTTAGCGAGAGCTGCAGTTGCTCCCTGGTATTATCGCGTGGTCAGTTTTACGACGACCTTTTACATCCTCCTCTTCAGTTGTTGTTGATGAAGATGTTGTTGCCATTGCTTCATCTTGATCTTCTTTCGAAGGAACCATGCGAGCTGCTATGCGCCGCTTGTTGCGCTCCGCCTCTTGGCGTCTCCGCTCGGCAAGACGTTCTTCTCTTTGCTCAGCCATCTCCGCCGCTCGTTTAGCCTCCTGATGTTCATTCTTTCTCTCCAGAGCGGCAAAGTGCCAGGCGACAATTTTTGGGTCCGATGAGTTGATCTTCTCCGGACGATACCGCCGCATAGCGGCGGCTGGAGTCCCCTTTTCGACACCAATACGTAGCGATTATGATACACCGATTCGTATCACATCAGCTTTTATACACACAGCCGCACATATGCAGTTTATCCACATGACCCCACACGCGGCCGTGGCGGCGGCCGAGCCGGCCGAGCTCTGACATACGTCATGCGCCGTGCACCTGATGCCCTTCTCTGGTTGCCGCGCAAGCGCATTCACACGCTGCGCCGGCGGGTGTAGTCGGCCCGGCGCGGTTCCTCGCGCGGCGGCCGCTAACTCTGACGTCATGCGCCGCGCACCCCCACAGAGAAGCTCCTCTCTATGGGATTGCACAATACCTGGGACGAAATAGCGGAGGCTGTCAGAATTTCGCAGCTCGAAAGATTAAGCCGAACGACCACGTGCAGAGATATCCTCGAAATGGTAGGCCTGCAAGCAGATAGGGGACTACGAGGCAAATCGAGCATTCCGCAGGACTGCCGAGCAAATCTAATCATTTCCCTCTCCCTCGTAACATGCATCCCATATTCAACACGGAGAGGAGGGAGAAGAGAGCAGAAGCACTAATCAGATGCTTCGATTCGATGGACAGCAAGTCGGTTGCGTACGTGGACGCGGCAAGTGGCAAGTGGGCTGCGGCGGTCGCCTCGGTGGTCGACGGCCGAGGTGCCCCCTTATCGGCTGCCACCATTAGAAGCCGAAACACGGAAACGGCGGAAGAAGTTGCGATAGCGCTCGCTTGCGTTTGAACGGAAGCCAATTTCATAATCAGCGATAGCAAAACAACCCGCCGCGGTGGCTCAGTGGTTAGGGCGCTCGGCTACTGATCCGGAGTTCCCGGGTTAGAACCCGACCCCGGCGGCTGCGTTTGTATTAGGGAAAAACGCTAAGGCGCCCGTGTGCTTTGCGATGTCAGTGCACGTTAAAGATTCCCAGGTGGTCGAAATTATTCCGGAGCCCTCCACTACGGCACCTCTCTTCCTTTCTTCTTTCACTCCCTCCTTTATCCCTTCCCTTACGGCGCGGTTCAGGTGTCCAACGAGATATGAGACAGATACTGCGCCATTTCCTTTCCCCAATAACCAATTATTATTATTATTATTATTATTATTATTATTATTATTATTAATATTATTATTATTATTATCAATATTATTATTATTATTATAGCAAAACAGCCATCTGGAATTTTGGAAAGGGTAGGATCACGCCGGAAGCGGCAAGGATTCTGGCCGGTAGACGCCTCAACAGAAAAATCAGTCTAATTTGGACCCCGGCACACGCCTCCGTTCCTGGCAACGAGGCGGCCCACGAGTTAGCCCGAGCTCTCTACTTCCGGGTGGCTGTGGAGCCGCCCGACTGCCGGAATATGGACGAGCGTCTGCAAAATTTCACAGAGATTGTTGAAAATTATAGGTTTTGCAGGAGACTGGTGCCACCACCGGACAAAAATCTAAACAATAGGGAAGCAGTCGCATGGCGGCGCCTTCAAGCTGGGAACTTCGTAAACCCGTTCTGGGCTTATCATATTCAGGCTGGTGATAGAAAAAACGATAAGTGCAAGCACTGTGGGGAGAGAGGGACCCTCGACCACATAATCTGGGAATGCGCTAGCTCCCCAGAGGCTAAAGCAAACATAAATTGTAGAGAAGCCTGGGAAGCCCTGCTGCGGAGCGAGGTCTCTGCTTAACAGCAACAAGCCAACCGCCTGGCGACAGAAGCCGCGAAGAGTCAAGACCTCTTTGCCTGCTTGTGATCGCGGAGGTGCCCGCCCCCGTCCTCTAGGCCTGCGTGCCGGGGTCGGGGAGTAGGGGGCCTCCTTATCTGGTGGAATATTAAAGTTGTTATCATCATCATCACCTGCTGCTCTTCTCTGCATGGTTTCGTGCATGCGCACTATCGGCCCCTAAGGCTCATGGCGAAATGCTCGACTGGGCAGTGTGGTGTAGCTCTCGCTACAAAAGAGAAAAAGTACCGTGGGGATGATGATGATGATAATAATAATAATAATAATAATAATAATAATTGTTTTTGGGGGGAAGAAAATTGCGCAGTATCGGTTTCAAATATCGTTGGACACCTGAACCGCGCCGTAAGGGAACGGATAAAGGAGGGAGTGAAACTATCCGTCCCACCTTAATCCCTTCCCTTGCGGCGCTGTTCAGGTGCCCGCCGAGAGAGAGAGAGAGAAAAAAAATCTTTAACGTCCACCGATATAGGAGGCACCCCTACCTTCCCAACTCACGTACACAGGCCCGGGAGGGAGTAGGGGGCTCCGCGCCTTAGAGGCCTCTGTGGCGAACCGTTTGATTCTTCGAGGCCTCGGTCGCCAGGCGGATGGCTTCGAGTTGCCCGCCGATATGTGAGACAGATACTGCGTCATTTTCTTTCCCCTACAGTCAATTCAATTCAACACGATGAGCTCCATTTTTGGCTTTTACAGACGCTACGCGGGCTTCTTTTGATATCGCAGGAAAATGCAGAAAATGCAACTGACCAAGGCGGCGGTCAGACCTGTGATGCAGCGGAGGGTGCTAAGAATCTCTGGCTCCGGACAGGACGCCATTGGAATCCGAACCTGGCACTGTTTAACGCTAGAACATTATCCAGTAAGGTTAGCCTAGCAGTGCTGTCCGAGGAACTAGCAGGTATTAAATGGGATGTCATAGGACTTAGCAAGGTTAATATGACAGATTAGGCGTATACAGTACTAAAGGGCAGGCACATTCTGTGCTATCGCGGATTAGCAGGCAGGCGAGAACGTGGTGTGGGAGACGGGATGCCATCAGCGAAAACCAAATCCGCAACATCTGAATACATATTGGGCGCAGTGCTCTGGACCAAGGGCCCTCACACTGCGTTCTGTAGAACCCTTCGGGTTCATTGGAGTGCTTTTTGGGTTCCCCGAGCACCGAAATCTATGCATACCCTAGACCACTTTTTTTAATCCACTCAACAGTTGGATTAACTAGTACAAAATTCCAGCCATAGCATGCATTACAGACTTAGAGGAATGATGTTGGCGTGTCCTACCGCCACATGCACTGAAGGAAGGAAGGAAGGAAGGAAGGAAGGAAGGAAGGAAGGAAGGAAGGAAGGAAGGAAGGAAGGAAGGAAGGAAGGAAGGAAGGAAGGAAGGAAGGAAGGAAGGAAGGAAGGAAGGAAGGACTCAGACGTTACTGGCACATACTCACTACGGGGGAGTGGCCAAGACACAGCGGTTAATTGCTGGATACAGGAAAGTTTTGACGGGAAAAGAAGTGGTAATAGGATGTAGCCTGATAGATTGGAAGAAGGAAGGACAGGGGTCCTGTTAACTTGGAGATCGAAGACGGGACAATGGCTTAATGTGCATAATAGTAAACAATGCCTGTAATGTTCCAATGTCGTACTGACTGAGAGCGGGAAGAAGAAATTAGAATGGGAGGCGCTGCGTTTCTTGAAGAAAATTTTGCACAGCAGAGCGCACACTCCTGTCGCTTCGTCCAAGCAAAGGAGCGCCAATTGAAAGAACAACCGCGGAAGACACAGGCAAGCCCACTTGATAAAACGGAATTTGCAAAAGACGCTTCCTCAAATGAGAGAAGCGGCAGCAGAACAGCAAGAAATGATCTATTGTCTCAGGTTCGGCACAAAAAGGGCAAAGTGGGGAAGCCGCCAGGCCAGATCTGTGAAGGTAGAAATTTAGAAGTGGAACCCGGCAACGCAAGCGCGTGAAAGAGACCTCTAGTCTGCGTGAGCGCCAGTCTTTGCTATTCCAAGGATGCAGAAGATGCTGATATTCGGGAGATTATGTAAGAGTCGAGGCAGCAAATTCCTGAAATATTGTGTAGCTGCGAAACCTCAACGCAGCTGTATATGCACACGTTGGTAGGACAGCAACAATTGGGCCGCAGAGGGAGGCTGTAGCTAAGGAATCTGGAACCTCATTTAAGTGAAACCCCAGTGACCTGGTACCCAAAGCAACCTTACCGAATTTAGATGCAGCGGAATCAGGAACTTAAAGAGGCGTAATGCCCGAGACTCAGTGGGTGAGGATAAGGAAGAGCAAATGGACAGAGAGTCTGTCATAACCACAACCTGGGAAACGGTAGTGTCGAATTTTCGCAAGGCTAAGATTACTGCTAATAATTCAGCCAGAAAAATGGGAGTGAAGTCAGGAAGACGGAAAGAAAAAGACCAATCCAGTGAAGGCGAAAAAATTCCCACACCTGCCTTCTCGCGATCCTGCGAGGCATCGGTAGCAATAAGAACATGAGAGGGAAAGGACCTTAGGTGGTCCTGCAATAGACCCTGAAGAAGCGGGAAGGGCTGCAGCTTTGCATTCGATGGGAAAATGTCATCGAATTCAATCTGGACAGATGATGAGTTGGTATACAATTGGCGGACATATGTGAAATGAATATTTATGGGATAAAGGAGGGACTGCACGTAACATATCTGCGGGGTATGAAAACGAGACCAGGCAGCACTAAAAAAGGCGGAAGGTTGATTAAGAAATATTATACTGGAAGCGTGAAGAGGTGAGTCGCACAATTTTAAAAATGTTTGAACTGTTAAAAGGCGAAACCTAGCTGATAACGATGGCATTCGCGCCTCAAGGTGCAGAACAGCATTGGCGACATATTTTGGAAGCCCAAGACAAAGGCGCAACGCCTCACGCTCCAACGGCACAAGAGGGCAAAGTTTATAGGCAGGAGCTCCCGAGAATAAAACACACCCGAACTCCAAAATTGGGCGGACGTATATTTTATAAATCATCAGAAGTGTATGCCTTCTCATGCCTGAGCTAGCACTACAAAGCCTACGCAGGATACCAATGGCCCGAACCCCTTTTGCAGAAAGTTGCTCAATGTGTGGCCGCCAGGAAAAAGTAGAGTCGTATATTACTCCGAGATACTTCACCGTCTGAACTTGAGGTAATATGTTATTTCTATAGACCAGGCAGATATTTACAGGAACAGAAACTGGAAATACTAACAATGCGCATTTCTTCACATTAAGGGACAGATGAATTCTTCCTAACCAGTTGTCAAGAACATTAAGGTAATTTTGCAGGGTTCGATAAAGAGTGTGAATGTCCCCTGCTGTTGCAAAAAATGCAATATCGTCGGCGTACACATAAGTGTTCACATTTTGAATGCATGGAATTGAGCTTAGAAAAATGTTAAAAAGAACAGGTGAGAGAACTGATCCTTGCGGTACACCTCTTGTCTGTGGAAATCTCCTTGAGGAAACACCATTTTGGCAGCAGTAAAATTCTCTATTTTCCAAAAAATCAGATATCCAGGCTACAAAATAGCATGGGAAGTTCAGTTCCTGTAATCTTAGTAAAAGAGTCGAGTGCTCAACGCTGTCGTATGCTTTACTGACATCCAAGGTGACAAGCGCCGCAAACCGTTTTCTATTGCGAGCTAATTTAATACGACTCTCCAGGTCAGTATGAGCACACGAAATTGAACAACCCGGCCTGAAACCAATTTGACATGGATTCAATATAGCATTTTCTGAAATGAATGACATGACACGGCTGAGAAGGACCCTTTAAACCAATTTCACTAGGTTCGATGTTAAGGAAATAGGGCGTATATTTTCTAAAGCCCTCGCCTTGCTTTTTAAGCAGTGGAACTATTTCAGCAAGACGCCACTCATGCGGTATCCAAGGACCTTTAATAGAATGGTTAACTAGAGCCAACAGGTATGCAGGAGATTCATTGAACAAAATTTTGATCATAGATGAAGTGACCTTATCGGGGCCAGGAGCCGCTGGGGATAAGCGCAGAACAATTTGCGACAGCTCAGGCATATAGACCTCAGTGAAATCACTTGAGGTGCATGTAAATATAGTAGGAGAAGGTAAGGCAGATGTAAAGCGAAGCTCTAAGTCACACGCAATATCCTCTAAGGCCTTTGCGATGTCATCAGGGGACTAAGCGAGGGATTCAATGTTGGCAGCCGGTGGAATCACCTTGTTGCGCCTCATGAAATTAAACAAAGCTCGTTTATTTCCTGATTGTGAAAGAAAATCGTAATGATTTGTATTATACTCCTCCTTTGCACGGGCGACGGTGCGCTTAAATGTTGCTGCAACATACTTATAATCCAACCAATTTTTTGGGCATTGATTGATGAGGAGTTTCTTCCAAGCTGCTTTCCGTCGTCTATATGCACGCGTGCACTCAGCATTCCACCAATTGTTCGCGAATTGTTTTCTAGAATCCTGGTCTTAGTATTTTTACTTGCGTTACTTTTCTTTGTCTTCGATTGGAGGCAAGATGGGCCTGCAATATTCACAGGAGACCCACTTCGTTTCTGGGCGCGGAGATCAGACTCCATATCCATACAGTCTATAGAGGATGAGTCCATAACGCTGGTCGAAGGAGAGGCCTGAGAGGTCTTTTGTTGCTCACATTGTTTTTGGCCCTGTGGAGCGGAATCGATTACTACAGAAGGAGGGGTAGCTTCCGAAGCCAAAGAAGACAAGAGCGGAGCGGTGGACGCCTGCAGAAGATTGGTCATCTGTGCAGCTATGACCTGCGAAACGCACGCGGACACGGTTTCCATAATGCGATCCATTGCATTTGCCACAGCTTTCTCAACTGCCGCTGTAATAGCCTGGGACCAACTAGAATCCATTATGGGTGGGCATTTGGCGGCCACACTAGAGTAGCCTGAAGCTCTCTCCTTGACTGCGGCAAAAGCCTCTCTCCGCGTGCATCTGCGCTTGTTCATAACCTCAAGCACCTGAACTTCTTGTGCTCGTGCAGGACAGTCAGGTGAATCAGCAGGGTGAGCATCGCTACACAAACAACATTTCTCTTGTTGTTCAGGACATTCCTCTCTGCAATGACGTTCCCCACAGGCACAGCAGCGTAAGGCCGATTTGCAGGCTTTTGTTGCAGGCAAACTTTTGTTGAAGTCGGCGCTTTGTGGTGTCTCCCCTCGTGTCCGTGTTCGTCTTGCGCTGTGAATGTTAGCAACCAGATGCTCATGATTGTACCTTTTCGTTGCTGCGCATGCCCACTGTACAGCATATATAGTCGCTCGCCCAGCAATAAACTTTTGTTGAAGTCGGCGCTTTGTGGTGTCTCCCCTCGTGTCCGTGTTCGTCTTGCGCTGTGAATGTTAGCAACCAGATGCTCATGATTGTACCTTTTCGTTGCTGCTCATGCCCGCTGTACACCATATATAGTCGCTCGCACAGCAATAAACTTTTGTTGAAGTCGGCGCTTTGTGGTGTCTCCCCTCGTGTCCGTGTTCGTCTTGCGCTGTGAATGTTAGCAACCAGATGCTCATGATTGTACCTTTTCGTTGCTGCTCATGCCCGCTGTACACCATATATAGTCGCTCGCCCAGCAATAAACTTTTGTTGAAGTCGGCGCTTTGTGGTGTCTCCCCTCGTGTCCGTGTTCGTCTTGCGCTGTGAATGTTAGCAACCAGATGCTAATGATTGTACCTTTTCGTTGCTGCGCATGCCCGCTGTACACCATATATAGTCGCTCGCACAGCAATAAACTTTTGTTGAAGTCGGCGCTTTGTGGTGTCTCCCCTCGTGTCCGTGTTCGTCTTGCGCTGTGAATGTTAGCAACCAGATGCTCATGATTGTACCTTTTCGTTGCTGCGCATGCCCGCTGTACACCAAATATAGTCGCTCGCACAGCAATAAACTTTTGTTGAAGTCGGCGCTTTGTGGTGTCTCCCCTCGTGTCCGTGTTCGTCTTGCGCTGTGAATGTTAGCAACCAGATGCTCATGATTGTACTTTTTCGTTGCTGCTCATGCCCGCTGTACACCATATATAGTCGCTCGCACAGCAATAAACTTTTGTTGAAGTCGGCGCTTTGTGGTGTCTCCCCTCGTGTCCGTGTTCGTCTTGCGCTGTGAATGTTAGCAACCAGATGCTCATGATTGTACCTTTTCGTTGCTGCTCATGCCCGCTGTACACCATATATAGTCGCTCGCCCAGCAATAAACTTTTGTTGAAGTCGGCGCTTTGTGGTGTCTCCCCTCGTGTCCGTGTTCGTCTTGCGCTGTGAATGTTAGCAACCAGATGCTCATGATTGTACCTTTTCGTTGCTGCGCATGCCCGCTGTACACCATATATAGTCGCTCGCACAGCAATAAACTTTTGTTGAAGTCGGCGCTTTGTGGTGTCTCCCCTCGTGTCCGTGTTCGTCTTGCGCTGTGAATGTTAGCAACCAGATGCTCATGATTGTACCTTTTCGTTGCTGCGCATGCCCGCTGTACACCATATATAGTCGCTCGCACAGCAATAAACTTTTGTTGAAGTCGGCGCTTTGTGGTGTCTCCCCTCGTGTCCGTGTTCGTCTTGCGCTGTGAATGTTAGCAACCAGATGCTCATGATTGTACCTTTTCGTTGCTGCGCATGCCCGCTGTACACCATATATAGTCGCTCGCACAGCAATAAACTTTTGTTGAAGTCGGCGCTTTGTGGTGTCTCCCCTCGTGTCCGTGTTCGTCTTGCGCTGTGAATGTTAGCAACCAGATGCTCATGATTGTACCTTTTCGTTGCTGCGCATGCCCGCTGTACACCATATATAGTCGCTCGCACAGCAATAAACTTTTGTTGAAGTCGGCGCTTTGTGGTGTCTCCCCTCGTGTCCGTGTTCGTCTTGCGCTGTGAATGTTAGCAACCAGATGCTCATGATTGTACCTTTTCGTTGCTGCGCATGCCCGCTGTACACCAAATATAGTCGCTCGCACAGCAATAAACTTTTGTTGAAGTCGGCGCTTTGTGGTGTCTCCCCTCGTGTCCGTGTTCGTCTTGCGCTGTGAATGTTAGCAACCAGATGCTCATGATTGTACCTTTTCGTTGCTGCGCATGCCCGCTGTACACCATAGATAGTCGCTCGCACAGCAATAAACTTTTGTTGAAGTCGGCGCTTTGTGGTGTCTCCCCTCGTGTCCGTGTTCGTCTTGCGCTGTGAATGTTAGCAACCAGATGCTCATGATTGTACCTTTTCGTTGCTGCGCATGCCCAATGTACACCATAGATAGTCGCTCGCACAGCAATAAACTTTTGTTGAAGTCGGCGCTTTGTGGTGTCTCCCCTCGTGTCCGTGTTCGTCTTGCGCTGTGAATGTTAGCAACCAGATGCTCATGATTGTACCTTTTCGTTGCTGCGCATGCCCGCTGTACACCATAGATAGTCGCTCGCACAGCAATAAACTTTTGTTGAAGTCGGCGCTTTGTGGTGTCTCCCCTCGTGTCCGTGTTCGTCTTGCGCTGTGAATGTTAGCAACCAGATGCTCATGATTGTACCTTTTCGTTGCTGCGCATGCCCGCTGTACACCATAGATAGTCGCTCGCACAGCAATAAACTTTTGTTGAAGTCGGCGCTTTGTGGTGTCTCCCCTCGTGTCCGTGTTCGTCTTGCGCTGTGAATGTTAGCAACCAGATGCTCATGATTGTACCTTTTCGTTGCTGCGCATGCCCGCTGTACACCATAGATAGTCGCTCGCACAGCAATAAACTTTTGTTGAAGTCGGCGCTTTGTGGTGTCTCCCCTCGTGTCCGTGTTCGTCTTGCGCTGTGAATGTTAGCAACCAGATGCTCATGATTGTACCTTTTCGTTGCTGCGCATGCCCGCTGTACACCATAGATAGTCGCTCGCACAGCAATAAACTTTTGTTGAAGTCGGCGCTTTGTGGTGTCTCCCCTCGTGTCCGTGTTCGTCTTGCGCTGTGAATGTTAGCAACCAGATGCTCATGATTGTACCTTTTCGTTGCTGCGCATGCCCGCTGTACACCAAATATAGTCGCTCGCACAGCAATAAACTTTTGTTGAATTCGGCGCTTTGTGGTGTCTCCCCTCGTGTCCGTGTTCGTCTTGCGCTGTGAATGTTAGCAACCAGATGCTCATGATTGTACCTTTTCGTTGCTGCGCATGCCCGTTGTACATCATAGATAGTCGCTCGCACAGCAATAAACTTTTGTTGAAGTCGGCGCTTTGTGGTGTCTCCCCTCGAGTCCGTGTTCGTCTTGCGCTGTGAATGTTAGCAACCAGATGCTCATGATTGTACCTTTTCGTTGCTGCGCATGCCCGTTGTACATCATAGATAGTCGCTCGCACAGCAATAAACTTTTGTTGAAGTCGGCGCTTTGTGGTGTCTCCCCTCGTGTCCGTGTTCGTCTTGCGCTGTGAATGTTAGCAACCAGATGCTCATGATTGTACCTTTTCGTTGCTGCGCATGCCCGTTGTACATCATAGATAGTCGCTCGCACAGCAATAAACTTTTGTTGAAGTCGGCGCTTTGTGGTGTCTCCCCTCGTGTCCGTGTTCGTCTTGCGCTGTGAATGTTAGCAACCAGATGCTCATGATTGTACCTTTTCGTTGCTGCGCATGCCCGCTGTACACCATATATAGTCGCTCGCACAGCAATAAACTTTTGTTGAAGTCGGCGCTTTGTGGTGTCTCCCCTCGTGTCCGTGTTCGTCTTGCGCTGTGAATGTTAGCAACCAGATGCTCATGATTGTACCTTTTCGTTGCTGCGCATGCCCGCTGTACACCATAGATAGTCGCTCGCACAGCAATAAACTTTTGTTGAAGTCGGCGCTTTGTGGTGCCTCCCCTCGTGTCCGTGTTCGTCTTGCGCTGTGAATGTTAGCAACCAGATGCTCATGATTGTACCTTTTCGTTGCTGCGCATGCCCGCTGTACACCATAGATAGTCGCTCGCCCAGCAATAAACTTTTGTTGAAGTCGGCGCTTTGTGGTGTCTCCCCTCGTGTCCGTGTTCGTCTTGCGCTGTGAATGTTAGCAACCAGATGCTCATGATTGTACCTTTTCGTTGCTGCTCATGCCCGCTGTACACCATATATAGTCGCTCGCACAGCAATAAACTTTTGTTGAAGTCGGCGCTTTGTGGTGTCTCCCCTCGTGTCCGTGTTCGTCTTGCGCTGTGAATGTTAGCAACCAGATGCTCATGATTGTACCTTTTCGTTGCTGCGCATGCCCGCTGTACACCATATATAGTCGCTCGCACAGCAATAAACTTTTGTTGAAGTCGGCGCTTTGTGGTGTCTCCCCTCGTGTCCGTGTTCGTCTTGCGCTGTGAATGTTAGCAACCAGATGCTCATGATTGTACCTTTTCGTTGCTGCTCATGCCCGCTGTACACCATATATAGTCGCTCGCACAGCAATAAACTTTTGTTGAAGTCGGCGCTTTGTGGTGTCTCCCCTCGTGTCCGTGTTCGTCTTGCGCTGTGAATGTTAGCAACCAGGTGCTCATGATTGTACCTTTTCGTTGCTGCGCATGCCCGCTGTACACCAAATATAGTCTCTCGCACAGCAATAAACTTTTGTTGAAGTCGGCGCTTTGTGGTGTCTCCCCTCGTGTCCGTGTTCGTCTTGCGCTGTGAATGTTAGCAACCAGATGCTCATGATTGTACCTTTTCGTTGCTGCGCATGCCCGCTGTACACCATAGATAGTCGCTCGCACAGCAATAAACTTTTGTTGAAGTCGGCACTTTGTGGTGTCTCCCTTCGTGTCCGTGTTCGTCTTGCGCTGTGAATGTTAGCAACCAGATGCTCATGATTGTACCTTTTCGTTGCTGCGCATGCCCGTTGTACACCATAGATAGTCGCTCGCACAGCAATAAACTTTTGTTGAAGTCGGCGCTTTGTGGTGTCTCCCCTCGTGTCCGTGTTCGTCTTGCGCTGTGAATGTTAGCAACCAGATGCTCATGATTGTACCTTTTCGTTGCTGCGCATGCCCGCTGTACACCATAGATAGTCGCTCGCACAGCAGTAAACTTTTGTTGAAGTCGGCGCTTTGTGGTGTCTCCCCTCGTGTCCGTGTTCGTCTTGCGCTGTGAATGTTAGCAACCAGATGCTCATGATTGTACCTTTTCATTGCTGCGCATGCCCACTGTACACCATATATAGTCGCTCGCACAGCAATAAACTTTTGTTGAAGTCGGCGCTTTGTGGTGTCTCCCCTCGTGTCCGTGTTCGTCTTGCGCTGTGAATGTTAGCAACCAGATGCTCATGATTGTACCTTTTCGTTGCTGCGCATGCCCGCTGTACACCATAGATAGTCGCTCGCACAGCAATAAACTTTTGTTGAAGTCGGCGCTTTGTGGTGTCTCCCCTCGTGTCCGTGTTCGTCTTGCGCTGTGAATGTTAGCAACCAGATGCTCATGATTGTACCTTTTCGTTGCTGCGCATGCCCGCTGTACACCATATATAGTCGCTCGCACAGCAATAAACTTTTGTTGAAGTCGGCGCTTTGTGGTGTCTCCCCTCGTGTCCGTGTTCGTCTTGCGCTGTGAATGTTAGCAACCAGATGCTCATGATTGTACCTTTTCGTTGCTGCGCATGCCCGCTGTACACCATAGATAGTCGCTCGCACAGCAATAAACTTTTGTTGAAGTCGGCGCTTTGTGGTGCCTCCCCTCGTGTCCGTGTTCGTCTTGCGCTGGTAATGTTAGCAACCAGATTCTCACGATTGTACCTTTTCGTTGCTGCGCATGCCCGCTGTACACCATAGATAGTCGCTCGCCAGCAATAAACTTTTGTTGAAGTCGGCGCTTTGTGGTGTCTCCCCTCGTGTCCCGTGTTCGTCTTGCGCTGTGAATATTAGCAACCAGGATGCTCATGATTGTACCTTTTCGTTGCTGCTCATGCCCGCTGTACACCATATATAGTCGCTCGCACAGCAATAAACGTTTGTTGAAGTCGGCGCTTTGTGGTGTCTCCCCTCGTGTCCGTGTTCGTCTTGCGCTGTGAATGTTAGCAACCAGATGCTCACGATTGTACCTTTTCGTTGCTGCTCATGCCCGCTGTACACCATATATAGTCGCTCGCCCAGCAATAAACTTTTTGTTGAAGTCGGCGCTTTGTGGTGTCTCCCCTTCGTGTCCGTGTTCGTCTTGCGCTGTGAATGTAGCAACCAGATGCTCATGATTGTACCTTTTCGTTGCTGCGCATGCCCGCTGTACACCATAGATAGTCGCTCGCCCAGCAATAAACTTTTGTTGAAGTCGGCGCTTTGTGGTGTCTCCCCTCGTGTCCGTGTTCGTCTTGCGCTGTGAATGTTAGCAACCAGATGCTCATGATTGTACCTTTTCGTTGCTGCGCATGCCCGCTGTACACCATAGATAGTCGCTCGCACAGCAATAAACTTTTGTTGAAGTCGGCGCTTTGTGGTGTCTCCCCTCGTGTCCGTGTTCGTCTTGCGCTGTGAATGTTAGCAACCAGATGCTCATGATTGTACCTTTTCGTTGCTGCGCATGCCCGCTGTACACCAAATATAGTCGCTCGCACAGCAATAAACTTTTGTTGAAGTCGGCGCTTTGTGGTGTCTCCCCTCGTGTCCGTGTTCGTCTTGCGCTGTGAATGTTAGCAACCAGATGCTCATGATTGTACCTTTTCGTTGCTGCGCATGCCCGCTGTACACCAAATATAGTCGCTCGCACAGCAATAAACTTTTGTTGAAGTCGGCGCTTTGTGGTGTCTCCCCTCGTGTCCGTGTTCGTCTTGCGCTGTGAATGTTAGCAACCAGATGCTCATGATTGTACCTTTTCGTTGCTGCGCATGCCCGCTGTACACCAAATATAGTCGCTCGCACAGCAATAAACTTTTGTTGAAGTCGGCGCTTTGTGGTGTCTCCCCTCGTGTCCGTGTTCGTCTTGCGCTGTGAATGTTAGCAACCAGATGCTCATGATTGTACCTTTTCGTTGCTGCGCATGCCCGCTGTACACCAATTATAGTCGCTCGCACAGCAATAAACTTTTGTTGAAGTCGGCGCTTTGTGGTGTCTCCCCTCGTGTCCGTGTTCGTCTTGCGCTGTGAATGTTAGCAACCAGATGCTCATGATTGTACCTTTTCGTTGCTGCGCATGCCCGCTGTACACCAAATATAGTCGCTCGCACAGCAATAAACTTTTGTTGAAGTCAGCGCTTTGTGGTGTCTCCCCTCGTGTCCGTGTTCGTCTTGCGCTGTGAATGTTAGCAACCAGATGCTCATGATTGTACCTTTTCGTTGCTGCGCATGCCCGCTGTACACCAAATATAGTCGCTCGCACAGCAATAAACTTTTGTTGAAGTCGGCGCTTTGTGGTGTCTCCCCTCGTGTCCGTGTTCGTCTTGCGCTGTGAATGTTAGCAACCAGATGCTCATGATTGTACCTTTTCGTTGCTGCGCATGCCCGCTGTACACCAAATATAGTCGCTCGCACAGCAATAAACTTTTGTTGAAGTCGGCGCTTTGTGGTGTCTCCCCTCGTGTCCGTGTTCGTCTTGCGCTGTGAATGTTAGCAACCAGATGCTCATGATTGTACCTTTTCGTTGCTGCGCATGCCCGCTGTACACCAAATATAGTCGCTCGCACAGCAATAAACTTTTGTTGAAGTCGGCGCTTTGTGGTGTCTCCCCTCGTGTCCGTGTTCGTCTTGCGCTGTGAATGTTAGCAACCAGATGCTCATGATTGTACCTTTTCGTTGCTGCGCATGCCCGCTGTACACCATAGATAGTCGCTCGCACAGCAATAAACTTTTGTTGAAGTCGCCGCTTTGTGGTGTCTCCCTTCGTGTCCGTGTTCGTCTTGCGCTGTGAATGTTAGCAACCAGATGCTCATGATTGTACCTTTTCGTTGCTGCGCATGCCCGTTGTACACCATAGATAGTCGCTCGCACAGCAATAAACTTTTGTTGAAGTCGGCGCTTTGTGGTGTCTCCCCTCGTGTCCTTGTTCGTCTTGCGCTGTGAATGTTAGCAACCAGATGCTCATGATTGTACCTTTTCGTTGCTGCGCATGCCCGCTGTACACCATAGATAGTCGCTCGCACAGCAATAAACTTTTGTTGAAGTCGGCGCTTTGTGGTGTCTCCCCTCGTGTCCGTGTTCGTCTTGCGCTGTGAAAGTTAGCAACCAGATGCTCATGATTGTACCTTTTCGTTGCTGCGCATGCCCGCTGTACACCAAATATAGTCGCTCGCACAGCAATAAACTTTTGTTGAATTCGGCGCTTTGTGGTGTCTCCCCTCGTGTCCGTGTTCGTCTTGCGCTGTGAATGTTAGCAACCAGATGCTCATGATTGTACCTTTTCGTTGCTGCGCATGCCCGTTGTACATCATAGATAGTCGCTCGCACAGCAATAAACTTTTGTTGAAGTCGGCGCTTTGTGGTGTCTCCCCTCGAGTCCGTGTTCGTCTTGCGCTGTGAATGTTAGCAACCAGATGCTCATGATTGTACCTTTTCGTTGCTGCGCATGCCCGTTGTACATCATAGATAGTCGCTCGCACAGCAATAAACTTTTGTTGAAGTCGGCGCTTTGTGGTGTCTCCCCTCGTGTCCGTGTTCGTCTTGCGCTGTGAATGTTAGCAACCAGATGCTCATGATTGTACCTTTTCGTTGCTGCGCATGCCCGTTGTACATCATAGATAGTCGCTCGCACAGCAATAAACTTTTGTTGAAGTCGGCGCTTTGTGGTGTCTCCCCTCGTGTCCGTGTTCGTCTTGCGCTGTGAATGTTAGCAACCAGATGCTCATGATTGTACCTTTTCGTTGCTGCGCATGCCCGCTGTACACCATAGATAGTCGCTCGCACAGCAATAAACTTTTGTTGAAGTCGGCGCTTTGTGGTGCCTCCCCTCGTGTCCGTCTTGCGCTGTGAATGTTAGCAACCAGATGCTCATGATTGTACCTTTTCGTTGCTGCGCATGCCCGCTGTACACCATAGATAGTCGCTCGCCCAGCAATAAACTTTTGTTGAAGTCGGCGCTTTGTGGTGTCTCCCCTCGTGTCCGTGTTCGTCTTGCGCTGTGAATGTTAGCAACCAGATGCTCATGATTGTACCTTTTCGTTGCTGCTCATGCCCGCTGTACACCATATATAGTCGCTCGCACAGCAATAAACTTTTGTTGAAGTCGGCGCTTTGTGGTGTCTCCCCTCGTGTCCGTGTTCGTCTTGCGCTGTGAATGTTAGCAACCAGATGCTCATGATTGTACCTTTTCGTTGCTGGGCATGCCCGTTGTACATCATAGATAGTCGCTCGCACAGCAATAAACTTTTGTTGAAGTCGGCGCTTTGTGGTGTCTCCCCTCGTGTCCGTGTTCGTCTTGCGCTGTGAATGTTAGCAACCAGATGCTCATGATTGTACCTTTTCGTTGCTGCGCATGCCCGTTGTACATCATAGATAGTCGCTCGCACAGCAATAAACTTTTGTTGAAGTCGGCGCTTTGTGGTGTCTCCCCTCGTGTCCGTGTTCGTCTTGCGCTGTGAATGTTAGCAACCAGATGCTCATGATTGTACCTTTTCGTTGCTGCGCATGCCCACTGTACACCATATATAGTCGCTCGCACAGCAATAAACTTTTGTTGAAGTCGGCGCTTTGTGGTGTCTCCCCTCGTGTCCGTGTTCGTCTTGCGCTGTGAATGTTAGCAACCAGATGCTCATGATTGTACCTTTTCGTTGCTGCGCATGCCCGCTGTACACCATAGATAGTCGCTCGCACAGCAATAAACTTTTGTTGAAGTCGGCGCTTTGTGGTGTCTCCCCTCGTGTCCGTGTTCGTCTTGCGCTGTGAATGTTAGCAACCAGATGCTCATGATTGTACCTTTTCGTTGCTGCGCATGCCCGCTGTACACCATATATAGTCGCTCGCACAGCAATAAACTTTTGTTGAAGTCGGCGCTTTGTGGTGTCTCCCCTCGTGTCCGTGTTCGTCTTGCGCTGTGAATGTTAGCAACCAGATGCTCATGATTGTACCTTTTCGTTGCTGCGCATGCCCGCTGTACACCATAGATAGTCGCTCGCACAGCAATAAACTTTTGTTGAAGTCGGCGCTTTGTGGTGCCTCCCCTCGTGTCCGTGTTCGTCTTGCGCTGTGAATGTTAGCAACCAGATGCTCATGATTGTACCTTTTCGTTGCTGCGCATGCCCGCTGTACACCATAGATAGTCGCTCGCCCAGCAATAAACTTTTGTTGAAGTCGGCGCTTTGTGGTGTCTCCCCTCGTGTCCGTGTTCGTCTTGCGCTGTGAATGTTAGCAACCAGATGCTCATGATTGTACCTTTTCGTTGCTGCTCATGCCCGCTGTACACCATATATAGTCGCTCGCACAGCAATAAACTTTTGTTGAAGTCGGCGCTTTGTGGTGTCTCCCCTCGTGTCCGTGTTCGTCTTGCGCTGTGAATGTTAGCAACCAGATGCTCATGATTGTACCTTTTCGTTGCTGCTCATGCCCGCTGTACACCATATATAGTCGCTCGCCCAGCAATAAACTTTTGTTGAAGTCGGCGCTTTGTGGTGTCTCCCCTCGTGTCCGTGTTCGTCTTGCGCTGTGAATGTTAGCAACCAGATGCTCATGATTGTACCTTTTCGTTGCTGCTCATGCCCGCTGTACACCATATATAGTCGCTCGCCAAGCAATAAACTTTTGTTGAAGTCGGCGCTTTGTGGTGTCTCCCCTCGTGTCCGTGTTCGTCTTGCGCTGTGAATGTTAGCAACCAGGTGCTCATGATTGTACCTTTTCGTTGCTGCGCATGCCCGCTGTACACCAAATATAGTCTCTCGCACAGCAATAAACTTTTGTTGAAGTCGGCGCTTTGTGGTGTCTCCCCTCGTGTCCGTGTTCGTCTTGCGCTGTGAATGTTAGCAACCAGATGCTCATGATTGTACCTTTTCGTTGCTGCGCATGCCCGCTGTACACCATAGATAGTCGCTCGCACAGCAATAAACTTTTGTTGAAGTCGGCGCTTTGTGGTGTCTCCCTTCGTGTCCGTGTTCGTCTTGCGCTGTGAATGTTAGCAACCAGATGCTCATGATTGTACCTTTTCGTTGCTGCGCATGCCCGTTGTACACCATAGATAGTCGCTCGCACAGCAATAAACTTTTGTTGAAGTCGGCGCTTTGTGGTGTCTCCCCTCGTGTCCGTGTTCGTCTTGCGCTGTGAATGTTAGCAACCAGATGCTCATGATTGTACCTTTTCGTTGCTGCGCATGCCCGCTGTACACCATAGATAGTCGCTCGCACAGCAATAAACTTTTGTTGAAGTCGGCGCTTTGTGGTGTCTCCCCTCGTGTCCGTGTTCGTCTTGCGCTGTGAATGTTAGCAACCAGATGCTCATGATTGTACCTTTTCATTGCTGCGCATGCCCACTGTACACCATATATAGTCGCTCGCACAGCAATAAACTTTTGTTGAAGTCGGCGCTTTGTGGTGTCTCCCCTCGTGTCCGTGTTCGTCTTGCGCTGTGAATGTTAGCAACCAGATGCTCATGATTGTACCTTTTCGTTGCTGCGCATGCCCGCTGTACACCATAGATAGTCGCTCGCACAGCAATAAACTTTTGTTGAAGTCGGCGCTTTGTGGTGTCTCCCCTCGTGTCCGTGTTCGTCTTGCGCTGTGAATGTTAGCAACCAGATGCTCATGATTGTACCTTTTCGTTGCTGCGCATGCCCGCTGTACACCATATATAGTCGCTCGCACAGCAATAAACTTTTGTTGAAGTCGGCGCTTTGTGGTGTCTCCCCTCGTGTCCGTGTTCGTCTTGCGCTGTGAATGTTAGCAACCAGATGCTCATGATTGTACCTTTTCGTTGCTGCGCATGCCCGCTGTACACCATAGATAGTCGCTCGCACAGCAATAAACTTTTGTTGAAGTCGGCGCTTTGTGGTGCCTCCCCTCGTGTCCGTGTTCGTCTTGCGCTGTTAATGTTAGCAACCAGATTCTCACGATTGTACCTTTTCGTTGCTGCGCATGCCCGCTGTACACCATAGATAGTCGCTCGCCCAGCAATAAACTTTTGTTGAAGTCGGCGCTTTGTGGTGTCTCCCCTCGTGTCCGTGTTCGTCTTGCGCTGTGAATATTAGCAACCAGATGCTCATGATTGTACCTTTTCGTTGCTGCTCATGCCCGCTGTACACCATATATAGTCGCTCGCACAGCAATAAACTTTTGTTGAAGTCGGCGCTTTGTGGTGTCTCCCCTCGTGTCCGTGTTCGTCTTGCGCTGTGAATGTTAGCAACCAGATGCTCACGATTGTACCTTTTCGTTGCTGCTCATGCCCGCTGTACACCATATATAGTCGCTCGCCCAGCAATAAACTTTTGTTGAAGTCGGCGCTTTGTGGTGTCTCCCCTCGTGTCCGTGTTCGTCTTGCGCTGTGAATGTTAGCAACCAGATGCTCATGATTGTACCTTTTCGTTGCTGCGCATGCCCGCTGTACACCATAGATAGTCGCTCGCCCAGCAATAAACTTTTGTTGAAGTCGGCGCTTTGTGGTGTCTCCCCTCGTGTCCGTGTTCGTCTTGCGCTGTGAATGTTAGCAACCAGATGCTCATGATTGTACCTTTTCGTTGCTGCGCATGCCCGCTGTACACCATAGATAGTCGCTCGCACAGCAATAAACTTTTGTTGAAGTCGGCGCTTTGTGGTGCCTCCCCTCGTGTCCGTGTTCGTCTTGCGCTGTGAATGTTAGCAACCAGATGCTCATGATTGTACCTTTTCGTTGCTGCGCATGCCCGCTGTACACCATAGATAGTCGCTCGCCCAGCAATAAACTTTTGTTGAAGTCGGCGCTTTGTGGTGTGTCCCCTCGTGTCCGTGTTCGTCTTGCGCTGTGAATGTTAGCAACCAGATGCTCATGATTGTACCTTTTCGTTGCTGCGCATGCCCGCTGTACACCATATATAGTCGCTCGCACAGCAATAAACTTTTGTTGAAGTCGGCGCTTTGTGGTGTCTCCCCTCGTGTCCGTGTTGGTCTTGCGCTGTGAATGTTAGCAACCAGATGCTCATGATTGTACCTTTTCGTTGCTGCGCATGCCCGCTGTACACCATAGATAGTCGCTCGCACAGCAATAAACTTTTGTTGAAGTCGGCGCTTTGTGGTGCCTCCCCTCGTGTCCGTGTTCGTCTTGCGCTGTGAATGTTAGCAACCAGATGCTCATGATTGTACCTTTTCGTTGCTGCGCATGCCCGCTGTACACCATAGATAGTCGCTCGCCCAGCAATAAACTTTTGTTGAAGTCGGCGCTTTGTGGTGTCTCCCCTCGTGTCCGTGTTCGTCTTGCGCTGTGAATGTTAGCAACCAGATGCTCATGATTGTACCTTTTCGTTGCTGCGCATGCCCGTTGTACATCATAGATAGTCGCTCGCACAGCAATAAACTTTTGTTGAAGTCGGCGCATTGTGGTGTCTCCCCTCGTGTCCGTGTTCGTCTTGCGCGGTGAATGTTAGCAACCAGATGCTCATGATTGTACCTTTTCGTTGCTGCGCATGCCCGTTGTACACCATATATAGTCGCTCGCACAGCAATAAACTTTTGTTGAAGTCGGCGCTTTGTGGTGTCTCCCCTCGTGTCCGTGTTCGTCTTGCGCTGTGAATGTTAGCAACCAGATGCTCATGATTGTACCTTTTCATTGCTGCGCATGCCCACTGTACACCATATATAGTCGCTCGCACAGCAATAAACTTTTGTTGAAGTCGGCGCTTTGTGGTGTCTCCCCTCGTGTCCGTGTTCGTCTTGCGCTGTGAATGTTAGCAACCAGATGCTCATGATTGTACCTTTTCGTTGCTGCGCATGCCCGCTGTACACCATAGATAGTCGCTCGCACAGCAATAAACTTTTGTTGAAGTCGGCGCTTTGTGGTGTCTCCCCTCGTGTCCGTGTTCGTCTTGCGCTGTGAATGTTAGCAACCAGATGCTCATGATTGTACCTTTTCGTTGCTGCGCATGCCCGCTGTACACCATATATAGTCGCTCGCACAGCAATAAACTTTTGTTGAAGTCGGCGCTTTGTGGTGTCTCCCCTCGTGTCCGTGTTCGTCTTGCGCTGTGAATGTTAGCAACCAGATGCTCATGATTGTACCTTTTCGTTGCTGCGCATGCCCGCTGTACACCATAGATAGTCGCTCGCACAGCAATAAACTTTTGTTGAAGTCGGCGCTTTGTGGTGCCTCCCCTCGTGTCCGTGTTCGTCTTGCGCAGTGAATGTTAGCAACCAGATGCTCATGATTGTATCTTTTCGTTGCTGCGCATGCCCGCTGTACACCATAGATAGTCGCTCGCCCAGCAATAAACTTTTGTTGAAGTCGGCGCTTTGTGGTGTCTCCCCTCGTGTCCGTGTTCGTCTTGCGCTGTGAATGTTAGCAACCAGATGCTCATGATTGTACCTTTTCGTTGCTGCTCATGCCCGCTGTACACCATATATAGTCGCTCGCACAGCAATAAACTTTTGTTGAAGTCGGCGCTTTGTGGTGTCTCCCCTCGTGTCCGTGTTCGTCTTGCGCTGTGAATGTTAGCAACCAGATGCTCATGATTGTACCTTTTCGTTGCTGCTCATGCCCGCTGTACACCATATATAGTCGCTCGCCCAGCAATAAACTTTTGTTGAAGTCGGCGCTTTGTGGTGTCTCCCCTCGTGTCCGTGTTCGTCTTGCGCTGTGAATGTTAGCAACCAGATGCTCATGATTGTACCTTTTCGTTGCTGCTCATGCCCGCTGTACACCATATATAGTCGCTCGCACAGCAATAAACTTTTGTTGAAGTCGGCGCTTTGTGGTGTCTCCCCTCGTGTCCGTGTTCGTCTTGCGCTGTGAATGTTAGCAACCAGATGCTCATGATTGTACCTTTTCGTTGCTGCGCATGCCCGCTGTACACCATAGATAGTCGCTCGCACAGCAATAAACTTTTGTTGAAGTCGGCGCTTTGTGGTGCCTCCCCTCGTGTCCGTGTTCGTCTTGCGCTGTGAATGTTAGCAACCAGATGCTCATGATTGTACCTTTTCGTTGCTGCGCATGCCCGCTGTACACCATAGATAGTCGCTCGCCCAGCAATAAACTTTTGTTGAAGTCGGCGCTTTGTGGTGTCTCCCCTCGTGTCCGTGTTCGTCTTGCGCTGTGAATGTTAGCAACCAGATGCTCATGATTGTACCTTTTCGTTGCTGCGCATGCCCGCTGTACACCATAGATAGTCGCTCGCACAGCAATAAACTTTTGTTGAAGTCGGCGCTTTGTGGTGTCGCCCCTCGTGTCCGTGTTCGTCTTGCGCTGTGAATGTTAGCAACCAGATGCTCATGATTGTACCTTTTCATTGCTGCGCATGCCCACTGTACACCATATATAGTCGCTCGCACAGCAATAAACTTTTGTTGAAGTCGGCGCTTTGTGGTGTCTCCCCTCGTGTCCGTGTTCGTCTTGCGCTGTGAATGTTAGCAACCAGATGCTCATGATTGTACCTTTTCGTTGCTGCGCATGCCCGCTGTACACCATAGATAGTCGCTCGCACAGCAATAAACTTTTGTTGAAGTCGGCGCTTTGTGGTGTCTCCCCTCGTGTCCGTGTTCGTCTTGCGCTGTGAATGTTAGCAACCAGATGCTCATGATTGTACCTTTTCGTTGCTGCGCATGCCCGCTGTACACCATATATAGTCGCTCGCACAGCAATAAACTTTTGTTGAAGTCGGCGCTTTGTGGTGTCTCCCCTCGTGTCCGTGTTCGTCTTGCGCTTTGAATGTTAGCAACCAGATGCTCATGATTGTACCTTTTCGTTGCTGCGCATGCCCGCTGTACACCATAGATAGTCGCTCGCACAGCAATAAACTTTTGTTGAAGTCGGCGCTTTGTGGTGCCTCCCCTCGTGTCCGTGTTCGTCTTGCTCTGTGAATGTTAGCAACCAGATGCTCATGATTGTACCTTTTCGTTGCTGCGCATGCCCGCTGTACACCATAGATAGTCGCTCGCCCAGCAATAAACTTTTGTTGAAGTCGGCGCTTTGTGGTGTCTCCCCTCGTGTCCGTGTTCGTCTTGCGCTGTGAATATTAGCAACCAGATGCTCATGATTGTACCTTTTCGTTGCTGCTCATGCCCGCTGTACACCATATATAGTCGCTCGCACAGCAATAAACTTTTGTTGAAGTCGGCGCTTTGTGGTGTCTCCCCTCGTGTCCGTGTTCGTCTTGCGCTGTGAATGTTAGCAACCAGATGCTCATGATTGTACCTTTTCGTTGCTGCTCATGCCCGCTGTACACCATATATAGTCGCTCGCCCAGCAATAAACTTTTGTTGAAGTCGGCGCTTTGTGGTGTCTCCCCTCGTGTCCGTGTTCGTCTTGCGCTGTGAATGTTAGCAACCAGATGCTCATGATTGTACCTTTTCGTTGCTGCTCATGCCCGCTGTACACCATATATAGTCGCTCGCACAGCAATAAACTTTTGTTGAAGTCGGCGCTTTGTGGTGTCTCCCCTCGTGTCCGTGTTCGTCTTGCGCTGTGAATGTTAGCAACCAGATGCTCATGATTGTACCTTTTCATTGCTGCGCATGCCCGCTGTACACCATAGATAGTCGCTCGCACAGCAATAAACTTTTGTTGAAGTCGGCGCTTTGTGGTGCCTCCCCTCGTGTCCGTGTTCGTCTTGCGCTGTGAATGTTAGCAACCAGATGCTCATGATTGTACCTTTTCGTTGCTGCGCATGCCCGCTGTACACCATAGATAGTCGCTCGCCCAGCAATAAACTTTTGTTGAAGTCGGCGCTTTGTGGTGTCTCCCCTCGTGTCCGTGTTCGTCTTGCGCTGTGAATGTTAGCAACCAGATGCTCATGATTGTACCTTTTCGTTGCTGCGCATGCCCGCTGTACACCATAGATAGTCGCTCGCACAGCAATAAACTTTTGTTGAAGTCGGCGCTTTGTGGTGTCTCCCCTCGTGTCCGTGTTGGTCTTGCGCTGTGAATGTTAGCAACCAGATGCTCATGATTGTACCTTTTCGTTGCTGCGCATGCCCGCTGTACACCATAGATAGTCGCTCGCACAGCAATAAACTTTTGTTGAAGTCGGCGCTTTGTGGTGCCTCCCCTCGTGTCCGTGTTCGTCTTGCGCTGTGAATGTTAGCAACCAGATGCTCATGATTGTACCTTTTCGTTGCTGCGCATGCCCGCTGTACACCATAGATAGTCGCTCGCCCAGCAATAAACTTTTGTTGAAGTCGGCGCTTTGTGGTGTCTCCCCTCGTGTCCGTGTTCGTCTTGCGCTGTTAATGTTAGCAACCAGATGCTCATGATTGTACCTTTTCGTTGCTGCTCATGCCCGCTGTACCCCATATATAGTCGCTCGCACAGCAATAAACTTTTGTTGAAGTCGGCGCTTTGTGGTGTCTCCCCTCGTGTCCGTGTTCGTCTTGCGCTGTGAATGTTAGCAACCAGATGCTCATGATTGTACCTTTTCGTTGCTGCTCATGCCCGCTGTACACCATATATAGTCGCTCGCCCAGCAATAAACTTTTGTTGAAGTCGGCGCTTTGTGGTGTCTCCCCTCGTGTCCGTGTTCGTCTTGCGCTGTGAATGTTAGCAACCAGATGCTCATGATTGTACCTTTTCGTTGCTGCTCATGCCCGCTGTACACCATATATAGTCGCTCGCAGAGCAATAAACTTTTGTTGAAGTCGGCGCTTTGTGGTGTCTCCCCTCGTGTCCGTGTTCGTCTTGCGCTGTGAATGTTAGCAACCAGATGCTCATGATTGTACCTTTTCGTTGCTGCGCATGCCCACTGTACACCATATATAGTCGCTCGCACAGCAATAAACTTTTGTTGAAGTCGGCGCTTTGTGGTGTCTCCCCTCGTGTCCGTGTTCGTCTTGCGCTGTGAATGTTAGCAACCAGATGCTCATGATTGTACCTTTTCGTTGCTGCGCATGCCCGTTGTACACCATATATAGTCGCTCGCACAGCAATAAACTTTTGTTGAAGTCGGCGCTTTGTGGTGTCTCCCCTCGTGTCCGTGTTCGTCTTGCGCTGTGAATGTTAGCAACCAGATGCTCATGATTGTACCTTTTCATTGCTGCGCATGCCCACTGTACAGCATATATAGTCGCTCGCACAGCAATAAACTTTTGTTGAAGTCGGCGCTTTGTGGTGTCTCCCCTCGTGTCCGTGTTCGTCTTGCGCTGTGAATGTTAGCAACCAGATGCTCATGATTGTACCTTTTCGTTGCTGCGCATGCCCGCTGTACACCATAGATAGTCGCTCGCACAGCAATAAACTTTTGTTGAAGTCGGCGCTTTGTGGTGTCTCCCCTCGTGTCCGTGTTCGTCTTGCGCTGTGAATGTTAGCAACCAGATGCTCATGATTGTACCTTTTCGTTGCTGCGCATGCCCGTTGTACATCATAGATAGTCGCTCGCACAGCAATAAACTTTTGTTGAAGTCGGCGCTTTGTGGTGTCTCCCCTCGTGTCCGTGTTCGTCTTGCGCTGTGAATGTTAGCAACCAGATGCTCATGATTGTACCTTTTCGTTGCTGCGCATGCCCGTTGTACACCATATATAGTCGCTCGCACAGCAATAAACTTTTGTTGAAGTCGGCGCTTTGTGGTGTCTCCCCTCGTGTCCGTGTTCGTCTTGCGCTGTGAATGTTAGCAACCAGATGCTCATGATTGTACCTTTTCATTGCTGCGCATGCCCACTGTACACCATATATAGTCGCTCGCACAGCAATAAACTTTTGTTGAAGTCGGCGCTTTGTGGTGTCTCCCCTCGTGTCCGTGTTCGTCTTGCGCTGTGAATGTTAGCAACCAGATGCTCATGATTGTACCTTTTCGTTGCTGCGCATGCCCGCTGTACACCATAGATAGTCGCTCGCACAGCAATAAACTTTTGTTGAAGTCGGCGCTTTGTGGTGTCTCCCCTCGTGTCCGTGTTCGTCTTGCGCTGTGAATGTTAGCAACCAGATGCTCATGATTGTACCTTTTCGTTGCTGCGCATGCCCGCTGTACACCATATATAGTCGCTCGCACAGCAATAAACTTTTGTTGAAGTCGGCGCTTTGTGGTGTCTCCCCTCGTGTCCGTGTTCGTCTTGCGCTGTGAATGTTAGCAACCAGATGCTCATGATTGTACCTTTTCGTTGCTGCGCATGCCCGCTGTACACCATAGATAGTCGCTCGCACAGCAATAAACTTTTGTTGAAGTCGGCGCTTTGTGGTGCCTCCCCTCGTGTCCGTGTTCGTCTTGCGCTGTGAATGTTAGCAACCAGATGCTCATGATTGTACCTTTTTGTTGCTGCGCATGCCCGCTGTACACCATAGATAGTCGCTCGCCCAGCAATAAACTTTTGTTGAAGTCGGCGCTTTGTGGTGTCTCCCCTCGTGTCCGTGTTCGTCTTGCGCTGTGAATGTTAGCAACCAGATGCTCATGATTGTACCTTTTCGTTGCTGCTCATGCCCGCTGTACACCATATATAGTCGCTCGCACAGCAATAAACTTTTGTTGAAGTCGGCGCTTTGTGGTGTCTCCCCTCGTGTCCGTGTTCGTCTTGCGCTGTGAATGTTAGCAACCAGATGCTCATGATTGTACCTTTTCGTTGCTGCTCATGCCCGCTGTACACCATATATAGTCGCTCGCCCAGCAATAAACTTTTGTTGAAGTCGGCGCTTTGTGGTGTCTCCCCTCGTGTCCGTGTTCGTCTTGCGCTGTGAATGTTAGCAACCAGATGCTCATGATTGTACCTTTTCGTTGCTGCTCATGCCCGCTGTACACCATATATAGTCGCTCGCACAGCAATAAACTTTTGTTGAAGTCGGCGCTTTGTGGTGTCTCCCCTCGTGTCCGTGTTCGTCTTGCGCTGTGAATGTTAGCAACCAGATGCTCATGATTGTACCTTTTCGTTGCTGCGCATGCCCGCTGTACACCATAGATAGTCGCTCGCACAGCAATAAACTTTTGTTGAAGTCGGCGCTTTGTGGTGCCTCCCCTCGTGTCCGTGTTCGTCTTGCGCTGTGAATGTTAGCAACCAGATGCTCATTATTGTACCTTTTCGTTGCTGCGCATGCCCGCTGTACACCATAGATAGTCGCTCGCCCAGCAATAAACTTTTGTTGAAGTCGGCGCTTTGTGGTGTCTCCCCTCGTGTCCGTGTTCGTCTTGCGCTGTGAATGTTAGCAACCAGATGCTCATGATTGTACCTTTTCATTGCTGCGCATGCCCGCTGTACACCATAGATAGTCGCTCGCACAGCAATAAACTTTTGTTGAAGTCGGCGCTTTGTGGTGCCTCCCCTCGTGTCCGTGTTCGTCTTGCGCTGTGAATGTTAGCAACCAGATGCTCATGATTGTACCTTTTCGTTGCTGCGCATGCCCGCTGTACACCATAGATAGTCGCTCGCCCAGCAATAAACTTTTGTTGAAGTCGGCGCTTTGTGGTGTCTCCCCTCGTGTCCGTGTTCGTCTTGCGCTGTGAATGTTAGCAACCAGATGCTCATGATTGTACCTTTTCGTTGCTGCGCATGCCCGCTGTACACCATAGATAGTCGCTCGCACAGCAATAAACTTTTGTTGAAGTCGGCGCTTTGTGGTGTCTCCCCTCGTGTCCGTGTTGGTCTTGCGCTGTGAATGTTAGCAACCAGATGCTCATGATTGTACCTTTTCGTTGCTGCGCATGCCCGCTGTACACCATAGATAGTCGCTCGCACAGCAATAAACTTTTGTTGAAGTCGGCGCTTTGTGGTGCCTCCCCTCGTGTCCGTGTTCGTCTTGCGCTGTGAATGTTAGCAACCAGATGCTCATGATTGTACCTTTTCGTTGCTGCGCATGCCCGCTGTACACCATAGATAGTCGCTCGCCCAGCAATAAACTTTTGTTGAAGTCGGCGCTTTGTGGTGTCTCCCCTCGTGTCCGTGTTCGTCTTGCGCTGTGAATGTTAGCAACCAGATGCTCATGATTGTACCTTTTCGTTGCTGCTCATGCCCGCTGTACCCCATATATAGTCGCTCGCACAGCAATAAACTTTTGTTGAAGTCGGCGCTTTGTGGTGTCTCCCCTCGTGTCCGTGTTCGTCTTGCGCTGTGAATGTTAGCAACCAGATGCTCATGATTGTACCTTTTCGTTGCTGCTCATGCCCGCTGTACACCATATATAGTCGCTCGCCCAGCAATAAACTTTTGTTGAAGTCGGCGCTTTGTGGTGTCTCCCCTCGTGTCCGTGTTCGTCTTGCGCTGTGAATGTTAGCAACCAGATGCTCATGATTGTACCTTTTCGTTGCTGCTCATGCCCGCTGTACACCATATATAGTCGCTCGCAGAGCAATAAACTTTTGTTGAAGTCGGCGCTTTGTGGTGTCTCCCCTCGTGTCCGTGTTCGTCTTGCGCTGTGAATGTTAGCAACCAGATGCTCATGATTGTACCTTTTCGTTGCTGCGCATGCCCACTGTACACCATATATAGTCGCTCGCACAGCAATAAACTTTTGTTGAAGTCGGCGCTTTGTGGTGTCTCCCCTCGTGTCCGTGTTCGTCTTGCGCTGTGAATGTTAGCAACCAGATGCTCATGATTGTACCTTTTCGTTGCTGCGCATGCCCGTTGTACACCATATATAGTCGCTCGCACAGCAATAAACTTTTGTTGAAGTCGGCGCTTTGTGGTGTCTCCCCTCGTGTCCGTGTTCGTCTTGCGCTGTGAATGTTAGCAACCAGATGCTCATGATTGTACCTTTTCATTGCTGCGCATGCCCACTGTACAGCATATATAGTCGCTCGCACAGCAATAAACTTTTGTTGAAGTCGGCGCTTTGTGGTGTCTCCCCTCGTGTCCGTGTTCGTCTTGCGCTGTGAATGTTAGCAACCAGATGCTCATGATTGTACCTTTTCGTTGCTGCGCATGCCCGCTGTACACCATAGATAGTCGCTCGCACAGCAATAAACTTTTGTTGAAGTCGGCGCTTTGTGGTGTCTCCCCTCGTGTCCGTGTTCGTCTTGCGCTGTGAATGTTAGCAACCAGATGCTCATGATTGTACCTTTTCGTTGCTGCGCATGCCCGTTGTACATCATAGATAGTCGCTCGCACAGCAATAAACTTTTGTTGAAGTCGGCGCTTTGTGGTGTCTCCCCTCGTGTCCGTGTTCGTCTTGCGCTGTGAATGTTAGCAACCAGATGCTCATGATTGTACCTTTTCGTTGCTGCGCATGCCCGTTGTACACCATATATAGTCGCTCGCACAGCAATAAACTTTTGTTGAAGTCGGCGCTTTGTGGTGTCTCCCCTCGTGTCCGTGTTCGTCTTGCGCTGTGAATGTTAGCAACCAGATGCTCATGATTGTACCTTTTCATTGCTGCGCATGCCCACTGTACACCATATATAGTCGCTCGCACAGCAATAAACTTTTGTTGAAGTCGGCGCTTTGTGGTGTCTCCCCTCGTGTCCGTGTTCGTCTTGCGCTGTGAATGTTAGCAACCAGATGCTCATGATTGTACCTTTTCGTTGCTGCGCATGCCCGCTGTACACCATAGATAGTCGCTCGCACAGCAATAAACTTTTGTTGAAGTCGGCGCTTTGTGGTGTCTCCCCTCGTGTCCGTGTTCGTCTTGCGCTGTGAATGTTAGCAACCAGATGCTCATGATTGTACCTTTTCGTTGCTGCGCATGCCCGCTGTACACCATATATAGTCGCTCGCACAGCAATAAACTTTTGTTGAAGTCGGCGCTTTGTGGTGTCTCCCCTCGTGTCCGTGTTCGTCTTGCGCTGTGAATGTTAGCAACCAGATGCTCATGATTGTACCTTTTCGTTGCTGCGCATGCCCGCTGTACACCATAGATAGTCGCTCGCACAGCAATAAACTTTTGTTGAAGTCGGCGCTTTGTGGTGCCTCCCCTCGTGTCCGTGTTCGTCTTGCGCTGTGAATGTTAGCAACCAGATGCTCATGATTGTACCTTTTTGTTGCTGCGCATGCCCGCTGTACACCATAGATAGTCGCTCGCCCAGCAATAAACTTTTGTTGAAGTCGGCGCTTTGTGGTGTCTCCCCTCGTGTCCGTGTTCGTCTTGCGCTGTGAATGTTAGCAACCAGATGCTCATGATTGTACCTTTTCGTTGCTGCTCATGCCCGCTGTACACCATATATAGTCGCTCGCACAGCAATAAACTTTTGTTGAAGTCGGCGCTTTGTGGTGTCTCCCCTCGTGTCCGTGTTCGTCTTGCGCTGTGAATGTTAGCAACCAGATGCTCATGATTGTACCTTTTCGTTGCTGCTCATGCCCGCTGTACACCATATATAGTCGCTCGCCCAGCAATAAACTTTTGTTGAAGTCGGCGCTTTGTGGTGTCTCCCCTCGTGTCCGTGTTCGTCTTGCGCTGTGAATGTTAGCAACCAGATGCTCATGATTGTACCTTTTCGTTGCTGCTCATGCCCGCTGTACACCATATATAGTCGCTCGCACAGCAATAAACTTTTGTTGAAGTCGGCGCTTTGTGGTGTCTCCCCTCGTGTCCGTGTTCGTCTTGCGCTGTGAATGTTAGCAACCAGATGCTAATGATTGTACCTTTTCGTTGCTGCGCATGCCCGCTGTACACCATAGATAGTCGCTCGCACAGCAATAAACTTTTGTTGAAGTCGGCGCTTTGTGGTGCCTCCCCTCGTGTCCGTGTTCGTCTTGCGCTGTGAATGTTAGCAACCAGATGCTCATTATTGTACCTTTTCGTTGCTGCGCATGCCCGCTGTACACCATAGATAGTCGCTCGCCCAGCAATAAACTTTTGTTGAAGTCGGCGCTTTGTGGTGTCTCCCCTCGTGTCCGTGTTCGTCTTGCGCTGTGAATGTTAGCAACCAGATGCTCATGATTGTACCTTTTCGTTGCTGCGCATGCCCGCTGTACACCATAGATAGTCGCTCGCACAGCAATAAACTTTTGTTGAAGTCGGCGCTTTGTGGTGTCTCCCCTCGTGTCCGTGTTCGTCTTGCGCTGTGAATGTTAGCAACCAGATGCTCATGATTGTACCTTTTCGTTGCTGCGCATGCCCGCTGTACACCATAGATAGTCGCTCGCACAGCAATAAACTTTTGTTGAAGTCGGCGCTTTGTGGTGCTTCCCCTCGTGTCCGTGTTCGTCTTGCGCTGTGAATGTTAGCAACCAGATGCTCATGATTGTATCTTTTCGTTGCTGCGCATGCCCGCTGTACACCATAGATAGTCGCTCGCCCAGCAATAAACTTTTGTTGAAGTCGGCGCTTTGTGGTGCCTCCCCTCGTGTCCGTGTTCGTCTTGCGCTGTGAATGTTAGCAACCAGATGCTCATGATTGTACCTTTTCGTTGCTGCGCATGCCCGCTGTACACCATAGATAGTCGCTCGCACAGCAATAAACTTTTGTTGAAGTCGGCGCTTTGTGGTGTCTCCCCTCGTGTCCGTGTTCGTCTTGCGCTGTGAATGTTAGCAACCAGATGCTCATGATTGTACCTTTTCGTTGCTGCGCATGCCCGCTGTACACCATAGATAGTCGCTCGCACAGCAATAAACTTTTGTTGAAGTCGGCGCTTTGTGGTGCCTCCCCTCGTGTCCGTGTTCGTCTTGCGCTGTGAATGTTAGCAACCAGATGCTCATGATTGTACCTTTTCGTTGCTGCGCATGCCCGCTGTACACCATAGATAGTCGCTCGCACAGCAATAAACTTTTGTTGAAGTCGGCGCTTTGTGGTGCCTCCCCTCGTGTCCGTGTTCGTCTTGCGCTGTGAATGTTAGCAACCAGATGCTCATGATTGTACCTTTTCGTTGCTGCGCATGCCCGCTGTACACCATAGATAGTCGCTCGCACAGCAATAAACTTTTGTTGAAGTCGGCGCTTTGTGGTGCCTCCCCTCGTGTCCGTGTTCGTCCTTGCGCTGTGAATGTTAGCAACCAGATGCTCATGATTGTACCTTTTCGTTGCTGCGCATGCCCGCTGTACACCATAGATAGTCGCTCGCCCAGCAATAAACTTTTGTTGAAGTCGGCGCTTTGTGGTGCCTCCCCTCGTGTCCGTGTTCGTCTTGCGCTGTGAATGTTAGCAACCAGATGCTCATGATTGTACCTTTTCGTTGCTGCTTATGCCCGCTGTACACCATATATAGTCGCTCGCACAGCAATAAACTTTTGTTGAAGTCGGCGCTTTGTGGTGTCTCCCCTCGTGTCCGTGTTCGTCTTGCGCTGTGAATGTTAGCAACCAGATGCTCATGATTGTACCTTTTCGTTGCTGCTCATGCCCGCTGTACACCATATATAGTCGCTCGCCCAGCAATAAACTTTTGTTGAAGTCGGCGCTTTGTGGTGTCTCCCCTCGTGTCCGTGTTCGTCTTGCGCTGTGAATGTTAGCAACCAGATTCTCATGATTGTACCTTTTCGTTGCTGCTCATGCCCGCTGTACACTATATATAGTCGCTCGCACAGCAATAAATTTTTGTTGAAGTCGGCGCTTTGTGGTGTCTCCCCTCGTGTCCGTGTTCGTCTTGCGCTGTGAATGTTAGCAACCAGATGCTCATGATTGTACCTTTTCGTTGCTGCGCATGCCCGTTGTACACCATATATAGTCGCTCGCACAGCAATAAACTTTTGTTGAAGTCGGCGCTTTGTGGTGTCTCCCCTCGTGTCCGTGTTCGTCTTGCGCTGTGAATGTTAGCAACCAGATGCTCATGATTGTACCTTTTCGTTGCTGCGCATGCCCGTTGTACACCATATATAGTCGCTCGCACAGCAATAAACTTTTGTTGAAGTCGGCGCTTTGTGGTGTCTCCCCTCGTGTCCGTGTTCGTCTTGCGCTGTGAATGTTAGCATGAAGTACCAACTCGCCCAGCAACTGATTTTTAGTGTTCCTCTGTGCCGCTCACCCCGTGCCTAATACCCCTGTCACACTAGCAAATTTAATGCCATTCCAATCGAATGTCATTCGATGCCTCGAATGTCATTCGGTGTCTTTCGGTAGCCCCGCCGCGGTGGCTCAGTGGTTAGGGCGCTCGACTACTGATCCGGAGTTCCCGGGTTCGAACCCGACCGCGGCGGCTGCGTTTTTATGGAGGAAAAACGCTAAGGCGCCCGTGTGCTGTGCGATGTCAGTGCACGTTAAAGATCCCTAGGTGGTCGAAATTATTCCGGAGCCCTCCACTACGGACCTATTTGTTCCTCTCTTCTTTTACTCCCTCCTTTATCCCTTCCCTTACGGCGCGGTTCAGGCGTCCAACGATATATGAGACAGATACTGCGCCATTTCCTTTCCACCAAAAACCAATTAATATTATTATTATTATTATTATTATTTTCGGTACTACACGGTAAAAAATAATGTCATTCGAAAATGACGGCAGTGACGATCAGTGAAAAAAAAGTACAATTCCAACACATCAACGCGCATAAAATATGTTACAAATTGTTGTGTAGTGTTTTAAAAGCGGGTGAGAACATTTCTGTGCAATATTATAAGCCTAAAATAGTATTTCTGGCCATTCTGCGGCACTTCAGCCATCAAAAGCCAAGCCAAGTACAAAGTCAACCACAAATCCGAAAAAATGTAAACTAACAAAATGGCTGACATGCTGGCGCGCGTCGACGCGTAGAGCGTGGAAATGACTTCATAAAGATGAAGTGCTCAGTGACATATTTAAGTACTTCCGAGCTAAACGAACATGTAACGCCAACCAGAAAGAGACACGCAACCCAAAATGATCGGCGGTCGCGGGAAAGGCCTTGCTTCACGGTCGGCTGCTGCCGTTGGCTGCTGCTGGGATCGACAGTAATAGCTATCCACGACAGCTACAAATGTGGAGAAGTTCGCACCAAAATTAACATTTTTTAGCAGAACTAAATAAATACAATTTCTAACTTTGACAGTGCGCACACTATTTTTTCGCGTCGCTTGTTTCTGCTGCGCGTATGGTGTCTAGAGTACACATTCGGTTCGACATCGAATGCGAATGAGTTTCGTGAACTCATTCGATAGCGAATGTCATTCGAACCTAATGACATTAAATGTTCCCGTGTAGCAGCAGGTTAATCGCATTAGGTGCCAATGTCATTCGAAACGAATGACATTAACTTGGCTAGTGTGACAGGCGTATAATATAATAATAATAATAATTGGTTTTTGAGGAAAGGAAATGGCGCAGTATCTGTCTCATATATCGTTGGACACCTGAACCGCGCCGTAAGGGAAGGGATAAAGGAGGGAGTGAAAGAAGAAAGGAAGAAGAGGTGCCGTAGTGGAGGGCTCCGGAATAATTTCGACCACCTGGGGATCTTTAACGTGCACTGACATCGCACAGCACACGGACGCCTTAGCGTTTTTCCTCCATAAAAACGCAGCAAGATACGCAGTTTCTTGGTTCTAACGGAAGGAAACTAAAAATGACCAAAGCGGTCACCGCGTAACAACCCTAGCAGCGCATGTGGGCCGCAACTTCGCCCCTCCCGTAATCTTCCACAAGCAGGGCTGCTTCTATGTGCAGCATCTCTTATCGTAGTGATTTAAACCCGAAGATAGTTGCCCATCAGGTTCGCAGCCAGTTGTGGACTGTGTCGTGACACGACACAATGACGTGCCACGTGGCGCTGCACTTCGTTTTTCGACCTGCAAGCGCGCAAATGCAGTGCCGCAGCAGCTCTTGATGACCAACAGCACATCAGTTTTAAGCCAAAACCTATCATTAACAGAAGCGGGCTTTTGCCACTTGCTGGCAGTCAGTTATATGAGGAAGGAGCAAGTTAACTCTGGTTGCAAGTGCGAGATTCATTTGCGAATGTCGCTATGCTTCGCTGCGAGTTTAGAAGAATAAGAAATTCTCAACTTCTGAACATTGAGGCGACCTAAATATTGTAAGTGCGGTGTAACTGAATTTAACAGTAAATGCCATTCACCAACTAGAGTAGAATCTTGGTCATACGAAAATAGGTGATATGAATTTCGCAATGACACAAATGTGCAAAATTTGCCGGCCAGAGTGCACTGTGTACAATGTGTATAACTTTGGATGTTCCGAGCTCTCCTCCACACCACCAAGGATGATACGAACACGTGAGCCACGACCGCATGCTCGAGCACTAAGCGCAGCCCACACATCATCAGCACTACGATCGCCAGTAATGCCGCACGCACACCATCAGTAGCAAGCTGTGGCTGTGTGGTTCTAAATAAATCCGGTCAGCCTAGAACAGATCTGCGTGAATGCATTTTTCAAGCTCCAGCATACGAATTTTGTCCGTTTGGATGATACAAAATTTTAGATGATATGAATTTTTTCGCGACCGCGTGAGATTTGTATGACCAAGACTCTACCGTATACGATGTTTTGAATATTTGCACAGACATAGTGAGAAAACATTTATTTTAAACAAAAGATGACTAATGCAGATCAGCACCAGAGGATGGGGTGCCCACTTCCAACGACTTCCTCTCACCTCGCAGGCGTCACTGGAGAGCATGAGTCGTTCGAGGAGCAGCATGCTGGCGCCATGTCCGATGAGGCAGTCACGCTCCATCTCTCCAAGCCGGAGTCCGCCGTCACGCGAGCGCCCCTCGGTGGGCTGCCGGGTGAGCACCGCACGGGGCCCCCGGGCGCGGGCGTGCCCCTTGTCCACGACCATGTGCTTGAGCTTCTGGTAGTAGATGGGCCCCATGTAGATGTAGGCCGAGAGGGGCTCACCCGTGATGCCCGACGTCAGGCAGTCCTTGCCCTGGTAGTTGAAGCCCCGCCGGATCAACTCCTCCCCGACGTCCTGCACCTGAATGCAGCACATCGGTCATTAGACTGCGGTAGGTCGACGACACGGTTACGTGGCTCATACAGCATTAGGAGGTTGCAGATGAACACTTTACTTTGGCAGACGAACGAAATGAACTGCTGCCTGAAGGAATTGATGAATTCAATAAGACTCATGTGCAAATGTCGTGTGCGTGCATGTGTGCATGTTAGCGCTCCAGTGAAACTGGATATTTGTATTCGTCTATAATGTGAGCTATTGTTTGACAAAATATGGCATTGCCATCTGCTGTTGTCGAACATGGGCGCTGGTGCTTTATCAAGCTGCTCATCAAATCAACTTTTTTGCAGCTGCCCCCTTTTCCTGCCGTGAAAGAGAATAAACCTTACATTATTATTGTTATCATTATTGAGCTCTGGCTGAAATGCATGATGACGACCAGAGCTCGCAGCAGTGAACCATTTTGACAAATCAGTACACAAAAGTCAACACAACCTCAGCATTTGAACACTATCAAAACAGAGATGCCAGGATCTTTCATCATGAAAGGTGAAGGTCTAGAGTGAGTGCCGCCACATTGTTTCACAGTTCTACATAAAAAGAAACTATCTTCTTAACATTTCACTCATAGTACATGATCCATTGACTTTGGCAACAATCACATGATGCACACAAAGCATGCCCAGGTCCATTTCCTGTAAGACTGGAAATACACTTTCTTCAATTCAATTCAATATAGTCAGACAACAAATAGCTATTCCAAGCGAAGTACTACAGGTCGTCACGGACAATGGCCCATGCTTATCGACCTGTTTTTTTATGTTGTATCCTACTAATGTGCGCAGCGTGCAATAAAAAAATTGAGTGATGACTACACACCTCGCAATGTGGAACACATTAGCGCTAGCAGATATACGTTAACGATTACCCACAAGCGAGACACCTGTCAGCACCCCACCCATCCACTGTCCCTCTCCTCTGTCATGCTGAGGTACACAGACGTGAAGTAGCACACCCTCCAAACTTTCTCCTAATCCCCCCCCCCCAGTCTTCCACCCCCTCACACTAATCACCATCTATACCAATGTCGCAGATCTGCTTTATGCTACTGAAACTTGCGCAAAGGGCACAATACCTTGGAACCACCAAAGGCCGTGCCGTAGTGGAACTTCCCGTTGAGGACGCCCGCCTTGCCCGCCTTGCCCGCCAGCAGCTCTATGAGCTTGCCCACGGTCATGCGGGAGGGGAATCCGTGCGGGTTCATGATGAGGTCGGGGCAGATGCCCTGGTCGTTGAAGGGCAGGTCCTCCTGCTGGGCAATGAGTCCCACGACGCCCTTCTGGCCGTGCCGGCTGCTGAACTTGTCCCCGATCTCGGGCCGGCGCGTCTGCCGCAGCAGCAGCTTCATGAGAAACGACTCCTCCGTGTTTGACGTGATGAGCACCTTCTGCACTTACACGGGCTCCAGGCCCTTGTACGACACTGGCACCTGTAACGACAACCACCATCAACCTCCGTTCCATTCACTTGAAGCCACAGAAAAAAAAATGCCATTATCACCAGCATCAGCACCAGCCTAAGTCCACTGTAGGAACCTCTTCCTCTCAACATTATGCTGGAAATTTTACTGCCTTAAACTACATTTCAAATCCCTTGGTACTGCGCGACTGAAAGCAACTGGTATGAAGAAAGGAATCGACTGGATGTCAATGGGGCCCTTTAAAGGCGCACTAAAGAGGAATCTGAACTCGCCTTTTTACCGCTGGAATTCTATCTACACATTGCCGACATGCTTAGAGACTCCGAATTATTGTCCTGTGCGGCCTATGTGCTTAATTTAAAAAGGATTAAACTACCCGGCTTCCGCCTTTTTTTGAACTTAAAGCTGTAGGTAGGCGGAGTCAACCAACACGTCAGGGAGTCCTGTGGCGATTTCGCTTTTATTTAGTTTTTTAGGTTTCTCTGAATAAACCGTTTCAGTCGCAGATAATATAGCTGCAAATTAGGCTCAAGGAAATAAAAATACACGTTGAGTCTTTGATTTACGTATCACTCCGCCGATGGCAGAGCGGCAAGCCGCCGCAGGTCTGGCTGACGCGTTGGTTGACTGCGCCGACCTACCGCCTCTAGTTAAAAAAAAAAAGGCTGGGGCAGGGACGTTTAATCTGATTTATATAGGGCAATCGGCCACACAGGAAAAAATTCGAAGCTTCTAAGAAAGCTGAGAACGTGTAGATCGAGTTCCCCTGGTAAAAAGATGAGTTCAGATTCCTCTTTAGTGCACCTTCAAATAGCCACTGTGGCCGGAATTCGATCTCGCGACCTTATGATCCATAGCCCTATACCGAAGCCACCATGGGGGTTGCACAATTCAACTGCGACACAAAAAGGAAGGAAAAACTGCAGTGAAAATGCGACACTAAAAAGTTCGACAAACCATGCTACAGCATCAGATGGTGACTGTGGATTTTTATGGCGCAAGGGCATCTATGGACAAAGAGCGCCATGGCACGAGGTATTTTTCGACTTCTCACGGTGGGGTCAAAGACCCATCTACCTAGCATTTGACCCTAAATAAGGCGACCACCAGACCAGGGAAAAGCTTGTACCCATTGTATTACTGGTGGGTACCCGGTGCAACTGAGGACCGAACCCCGAGCCTACCACATGCGGGGCGGATCCTCAACCACTTGGCCACCGTTGCGGTGCTACATCATCAGAGGTGAAGCTGAAGGGAGCGTGCCTTCATGTCATGTAATGAGCAGCACAGCGGAAAAACGCAGGCAACAAGATGTCCGGGAAGCACGTCACCCAACAAACAGGGCAAGTGAGTAGTGAAATTCTCTGTGAAACGCAAATCTACCCACAATCTGTCTGCCCACAGAAAATGACAGGTGTTGGCTCTTAGCCAATTTTTCTTACACCATGATTGTAATTAAATGTGGTAGCATCAGAAAAAGTTCCTTGGTGCATTAAGATCAAGGAGCGAAGCTGACAAAAAGGATTAACCCTCTAACCAAACCCGAGCTGTTTGTCACAGGAGATTGTACCAGCATTGCCAATGACGAGTCACACTCGTCTGGCTTGATGCTGCAATTCGCCCACCGACAAAAATGAGTTACGGCCGGACCCGCGTTGGTTGCAATTTTCACCACTAGAGGGCGCTAGCCATTAAGGAAAAAAATTGGAGGGTAGGATTCCTTGATGGGCCAGCGCCGCTTTCAGGGAGAAGGCACCGCTCTCGGCGGGCCTTGTTGGGTCCTACTGTCCCGTTCAGCCGCATAGAGCGCAATGTGGCGGCACGCCATTTCGAAGGAAAAACTGCCGCTGCCGCGTGGAATGCTGGAAATTTGGCATTCTACAAAGACAGAGAGAGATTGTTTAAACAGTGAATCAGACTTAGTTACTCTAAAGTATACCATCTTTCGCAGCTACTCTGCCGAGAAAGTCGGCGCCTTATGGACAGTCAGTGCCTTATGTGAGTGGTTCTCTTCTGTCTCGTTCCTTTTGCGCTGTATTCCTTCGTGAAAGCGTTCTTACAACTTGCTTAGCATATTCCAGTGCAGTCTCTTGACCCGGATATTCTACATTTCGGTTACTTTTCCAACAAACAGGATTACATATTTAGAGCCATGAAACTAATGCGAAAAGGTGCGTTTTATGGCTACTAATTTAAATATTTATGAGGATGCAAAGATAAGTTGCGCACTGTGCCTCCGTTGTCAGCAGGAATTGTTCTGGGAAACAAGCGTTTCGCATGCCTTACCTTTCATAATCTGGGGTTAACAATTGGTCAGGCCGCCTGGTTTGACCTGCTATGGGCAAATTTTTGGGCGCGCGCTGCCACGAGCAAAGCAAAATAGCCCGTGCACTTCATTAGTGTTGGCAGAAAACACGGGAACACACCAGTACCTAATAACTTGGTCTCTGATTGCTGCATCAGACACACTACGAGCTCACTTCAAGCAAAGAGGCGTGGTACGCTTTCGCCTCGGTTTCGCAAGTTTTGTGCGCTCTCCGCCGCATTTCTACTTCCGATTATAGAACCCTCGTTGTCGTTACGCGTCGCGGCCTTTTTTCTCCCGGTTACAGCCGCCTCAGCACATATCGCACGTTCTGCACCACGCGGTCAAAATTCGCATGTTTTGACCACCAGACCAGAAGCGCTTGCACTAGGCCAAGGCCAAGAAAACCAAGAACGTAGGCCAAGAAAGCTCAAAGGCGAGTTTTAAAACCTGCAACGCTACATCAAAGTTTTCCCAGCGGCTTCTTCACTTCTTGATCACAAAGGTGTTTCCAATAAGGCAGCCGTATAATTTAGGTGCTCTTGCTGGTAAGCCAGTATGTGATGCTCTCGTCGCAGCGTTTTGTTCAGTTTATTATTTGCTTTATCTTAATGTCACGAACGCATTATTACCCCTCTCCTCTCTCTACTTTGCGCCAAATCACTACCTATATCCTGGCACCAAACCAACCTTCTGTGTGTCAGCAAGTAAAGAAGCCGCGGCTGCGTGACGCGAACGAAAGGCGTCCTTTTTCCCAGTATTGGTTTATTTTCCTCCCTTTTCGTATCGCTTTTCAAGAAACCACAACTGGAGAAAAAAGGCTCTTTTCATTGCCGCCACGCAACCATGTCAGTAAAATTCGTCACACGTGTTTCTGGACAACTGTATACTATAGATTATTTTTTTCCTCTTTCAATGACAGCACCAGCAGGGATGAAAGCTTGTCAGTCGTGTTCACTCACTAGCCACGTCTTTCTACGTCGAACGTGGTTTTCCAACTAGCCCAGACTCACTCCTTAATGAGAGATATATTGCCTTGCCCGACGACTATCGAGTGGGACAGCAAGCAAGCGTCTCTTAGCAACTGGAGCAGACGGTTCCGCAGAAGTGAGTAATGCGTTCGATCCCGACCGCGGTGGCCGCGTTTCGATGGAGGCGAAACGTAAAGGCGCCCGTGTGCTGTGCAATGGCGGTGCACGTCAAAAATCTCCAAGCGGTCGAAATTATTCCGGAGCTCTCCACTACCGCACTTCTATATCACTTTCTTCTTTTACTCCCACCTTCCTCCCTTCACTTACGCCCGGAATGCATGGAGCGTTTTGGTCGGCGTTTTTCGCCCGACGGCGCAGATTTGAAGCCCGGCGTCGAGAAAGACGCCCGCCGGCGCCGATCTGGCCCCGCCAGATATTGAAGCGCGGTGTCCGGCGAGACCAGAAGCGGCAGCCGGAACAAGCCAATAGCAGCGCAGAAAGCCCGCTCTTCCGGTTTGGCTGCTTCCGCCGCCGCCGCCGCTAGCATGGCCGCCATGGCCGACGAGCAATGCAACGCTTCACCAGACATGAAATGTAACTTTTTTTGGAGAACGCGACCGAATCTTGGATCGAAATGCCTGCCTTTCCTTCCTGAAGCGAAGGTGTCGAAGAAAACCGCAGTCGACGGTAGCCACGGCTGAGCGGGCATCGAAGGCAAGCGACCGCATGCATTCGAGCACGCGAAACCTTGTAGATATCTATGCACACGTGCTGCGATCAGTACAGTGGTGTCCAAATGAACAGTTTCGTTATTCTGACCGAGGAGTCAGTGTCCCAGCTCTCAAAGAGCTCCTCGCTCAATGCTATTTGCCACTTGTTGATCCCAGTGCTTTCGCTCTGAGAGATATGCGGCGGCGGGCTGCCGCTTACCGCCGCGTATTCGCTCCATTACCGAGCGGTTCGGGTGTCCATCGACACATGCGAGACAATTACTGCGCCATTTATTTTCCTCACAAACCAATTTTGAATTTTTTCTTGTGTTGCTCCGGCTCCTCTTCCTTAGTTCGCCCTGGCAGGGGCAATGAAATTGAAAATGAGTAGTTATCAGGCGTTCCCCGCCGCGGTGGCTCAGTGGTTAGGGCGCTCGGCTACTGATCCGGAGTTCGTGGGTTCGAACCCGACCGCGGCTGCTGCGTTTTTATGGAGGAAAAACGTTGTGGCGCCCGTGTGCTGTGCGATGTCAGTGCACGTTAAAGTTCCCCAGGTGGTCGAAATTATTCCCGAGCCCTCCACTACGGCACCTCTTTCCTCCTTTTTTCTTTCACTCCCTCCTTATTCCTTCCCCTACGGCGCGGTTCAGGTGTCCAACGATATATGAGACAAATACTGCGCCATTTCCTTCCCCAAACCATTTATTGTTATTAGTAGTTACCAGGGGCTGATTTTGTGAGGTGTCTGCGCATCAGCCGCTTTTGACTATTTTCCTTCGTGTTTTGAAAGGAAAAATAAATTATGTTAAATTTCTCCTCGAATAAAGCAAATAACTCGCCATGAATTAGGAAAACATCGCCGCATCGCATCATCAGTCTACGTGTAGTCACCACGATTCAAAAGGAAACGCAAGCTGCATTATTTCGTAGCGGCACAAGACATTACGGTAAGCAGTTAAAAAAATATGACCATTTCGTTTCAGACGTGTCCTCAGCTTCTGACTCCAGAGCAGGGAGGCGACAGATTACTTGGAAGAGAAATTTGACAGCATTAGGCGGAATTTTAACGCGACAGCGTTAAGGAGCTTGGGTCGCAGGAAAGGCAGTGTCGTCGTCGGCTTCTGCCGCCAGCGAAAAATGGCGCATCTTGGGACGCGCCTGAACCGCGCCGTAAGGAAAGGAATTTTCCTTCCCTTACGGCGCGGCATGTGTGTCCAGCGAGAATTCTGAAAGGCGTCATTTTCCTTAAAATCAATTTTCATTTCAATTTCCTTCCCTTACGGCCCGGTTCGGGTGTCCACCGAGATATGTGAGACAGGCGTCCTTTCCTGTCCTTAAAAATTTTATTTTCATTTTCCTTGCCTTACGGCGCGGTTTGAGTGTCCACCAAGATATGTTGCCCTTCCTTAAATTGTCCAGATAAGGGGTTTCACCGAAGGCGTTCCGTGGATTCCTTGGCAATGCTGCGACACGCTGTTGCGTCCTGCTCTTAAAAGCGAAGCTTAAGCGTCCTCCAATTTTTTCACGTACGGTGCAGCAACAAGACAAAGGCACTTCAGAGAATGCTGGAAAGGTGGATGTTGACTACGCAAAAATATTTTATTTGGCAGGTGATGCATGCTCTGCGTTGCTTGTATTTAAGAGAAACTTGGGGCCTTGTGAACTGTCTTTACGTTCAATACAACAAAACAGCATTATTCTATAGAGTTCGGTGACCATAATATGGTCCATATTATCACTATCAAGGAATACAATTAACTGCTGTCCTTTTAAAGTGCAGCCCTTGACTGGGAAACACAGTAGTCCGTCATAACTTTTCGATTATCATGTAGTCGGAGCGAGTGCATCATGCATAAAATACGCTCAAAACTGCCACAACATTAGTGCCACGAGTGAAACAAGTATGTGCTGTCTGTTTCCAGATCTGTAGCATTAATACAGTCGCCACGCGACTGCACAGAAACCGTGCCAGACGCATAGCGCACTGCACGCAACTCACGCGTGGGACCCAACAAGCCGCTGCGAGGGGGAAACGGCGACGCGGGGTAGTACAAAGGGTGTCCCCACACTGAAAGCGGAGGCGAGCGGGCATCCAGGCACCCATTGGAGGGTACACATAAGCTCCACTTTAAGGATGCATGATACGATAGCGCAACGGTTAAATTCCTATATATGCAGAAGGTTGCTCTCTACTTCACATTCATAGATCCCTGGGAGTCCTCATACTATGTACTCCTTTTTTTGTTGAGCAGTTTTATTAGAAAATGCTTCATTCTACACAATTTAAAATTCCTATAGTTAAACGATTACATTATAGTGGCTCTTTAAAGGTTATTGAAAATTATAGGCCTATTTCATTTCTACCTGCGATTGCGCAGATTCTCGAAAAGCACCTATTTCCGAGTTATGTACAGTTTTGTTCTCACAAATAATATCCTATTAAAGGCACAGTTTGGTTTCAATGAATGTAAAGGAACGGTTTTGTTATTAGAAAGTTTTACTGATACTTTTTACTTCGTTTTGATATTAAAAAATTCATATGTGGTCTGCTTTTGGACGCCAGCAAAGCTTTTGTGTTCGGCATGACCTTGATGTCACGGGGTTAAGGGGTCCTTTTAATGATTTGCTGAAAGACTATTTTCTAATCGGGCTTAAGTTGTTGAAATAAGCGGGCACCGAAGTTCGGAATCATTTTTGTTGGCAGGTGTCCCACAAAGCTGCCTTATCGCTTTTGCTTTTCAATTTATTTGTAAAGGATTTATCAAATGCTGTAGCAAAATTTTACATTTTTCAATACGCCGATGACACGCTATTGTTGTTAATAAATGCTTTGCTGCCTCTGGCCGTAGACGCTCTTAGAACGGATGAGGTGCATGTTATGGACTGGTTCTTAATAATTCTATTTCAATTAATCAACAAAAACTAAACTCATATTTCTTTCCATAATCCCTATAAAATGCTTTCCTTTGTTGAACCATTGGTTTTACATTATTCGCATTGTCGTAATTGATGTTGCATTAATATTAATTTTGCAAATAGTGTCAAGTACCTTGGTGTACTTTTTGACAGAGATAAGTCTTGGAATAGTCATCTTACCGTGGTATATATAAAAAGCCTCGTGGTTTATCATGTGTTCTATACAATGTTCGATATTTATTACCTTTTCAGACTCGCAAGCTTATTGCACATGCTCTTAATTATGGTATCCTCAGATATGGAGTCACTGTGTATTATCACTGCTCCAAGACTTGGCGAATGAAAGTAAATGCTATTACAAAGGAACATCCTTCGATCCGTGGCATACAACATGGACGTTTCACCTAACTGCAACTTAATTTCGTTTTTACAGCAGCCCTGTTTTGATGCCCGCTTCCTTCATGTAGTTATTCGTGCTCACTTTTGGGAGAGTGAATTATTGGTTCCTTTCATTCCTGTTCGTTCTTTTCGACATCACCCCCGTTTTACGGTACCTCGCTGCTACACTCATTATGGCCACTTCACCCGTAATTATTATATACTTAAAACTTTTAATTCTCTGCCTGATTCGATCTGCCTCTGCCTGATTCACAATTAAAGCACTTCTTAAAAACCATTATGTCGGTAAGTTAAACTGTTTCTTTGTTCTTGTTTACTTTTGGTATTATGGTTTATCTTTGTTTGCTTGTTTGGCCACACCTGTTTTTCAATATATTTCTCATTCATCCACTGCCGGGTCACTTGGGCACAGCTCCCCTACGGCACTTCATATTTTTCATCCGCAACCAAGCTAACTGCGTTTTCTCGCTTTTGGCCGGTTCGTATTCCGCCGGCTGTTCCGTATTGCGTCGTTACCGTGTAAGCGCGTGGACGCCGATTCGACGACGCGGCCTCAGTGAAAAGATTCTCGCACTCTCATTGTTTAATTTTCATAGTCTTCGCTTTTCTTGACCTTACTTTTCCTTAAAGCAACCGGCCGATGATTCTTTGAGAGAGAAGTAATTCCGTGAAACGGTCGTTGTACTTGTCTGTTCGAGTTCAGAACCGTTGTCTTGGGGGTATATCACTTTGTTACGCGAGATGCGATAAGCGTTATTTGGAAGGATTGCAGCAAAGTGAAAATATTTCGACAATATTCTAGGTTGTTGTACTTGTTTTTAGCGCCATATCTCCAAGGTTCCTCTTCGATGACCACCGAGCACATTTGTTGCTATCGGCGTCTGCGAATTGTTCAGTTTATTTATGGGCGATAGTCACTTCGATAATGACTTCGTTCCACGGTAATGTGCTCGTCTGTTTTGTCACGGCATTGTCACCACCTCCTGACAATATTCAACGAAACTATTGCTGAAATACTTCATTTCATGTCTCCTTCATTGCTTATAATTTCAGAACGAAAGAAATCCGAATTGGGTAAAAGGGTGGCATTTTTGGCTTGCAAAAACATTGAGATCGTCCTGATGCTATTCGTGGTGACTTTGAACGCAAATTTTGTCATTGCACAAGCGTCTTGCCATTGCTGGACAAAGTTGCTATGGGTGTCTATTTTTAAAAAAGTATTAAATTTGCAATTTATATAGAATAAAAGATGGGTGACCTGCGCTGAACGTGCAAACCGCGTGTGCTCTTTCTGTATGTAAAAACGCCAGCACATCTCAATTTTGTGTGCCTTACGTCCCTTCTTGTTAGCGCAGTTTGTACTAATTCGCTTCATTAAGAATGAACTAGCCCGCCAGAACATCCTTCTTGAATTGTCATGATGCCACGGGTTTCCAAGCGGAAATTCCGTACCTACTATGGCTTCTGGGAAAGCCCTGCTTCGCTATGTTTTTCTTTTTTTTTTGTATCGTTCTGTATTTATATAGCGCCCCTTCTGAGCGTTTCTCTGAATGAAATATGCTACTGTTTGCAGCGTAGTGCAGGAAGTGCGTCTAGGTATGGCGCATACCGAGGCGGCTCTAATTGGGCGAAGAAAGACGGTTTGGGAACGCTTGACACATGCGAAACTGGTTGCGAAGCAAAACTGGTAGATTTTGCCAGTCAGGCCATGAACCTTTGACATCACGTTACTTAAATCACGGAGATGTCTATTCTGGAGTAGAGGGATCGGAAACCTGCGAGCTGCTTTCTGCAGAGAGGGTGCACCCACGCCTTAACCGCGTACAGTCGTCAGCACTTGCACTGATTACAACTCGAACAATTTGGCAGAGATATGCCTCGTCGGGAGGAGAATTAAAGAGATAAGAATGACACTCGACCTAAGATTGATCGGAGAACCAATGTTTCAGTGCCGATCCGACACATACTGGTTTCACTAGTTTGGAGCCAGAGACGAACACCCCAGTTGGCTTCGACCGGTTCTCATGATGTCGCATTTGCAGTGGAGCAGAGGCTAAGCTAGAAAAACGAGGTTACGACCCTTTCTCCCCTTGATATGGGCTCTGGCACTGCCCTAGATAATTGTCCGCAACTATAGCATTAAATCGCAGATTATTGCAAAGTGCATTAGTGAAAGGGGGTTTTATGACTTTTCGGCTTTTCAGCGTTTACAAGCACATCAGGTCAGGGTCGAGTTGAGTCAGCCTGCCCCTTGCGGCGAAGTTGACTCTACCCGACACGTCAACTCCCGACCCGAGTCGACGTGCGTTTACATGAACCCAGTAAACGGTTTTCTACCCAATAACTCGACTGAAACGGCCCTGTCGAGTTCATGTAAACGCCGCTATTGGCCGAAGGGCCTCCTAGGAGGTGAATTCGCCGCTGTATCATTGATTTGTATCCTCAACTGCAACCCTGAGCTGAGGAAGGAATCATCTTGTTCTCCCACATCATCCTGAATGGGTAGACACCTTCCTGTGAGTCACCTGTGTTTTGGTGCAAAGAATGCCTTATTTTGAGTGTGGGGAAGGGAGAGGGCGGAGGGGAAGCTTTTGGATGTCGCCTTGCATCTCATTTCCTTTTCGCTCCACAAGCTCGAGCAAAAAAGTAAAGCGGAAATCCTTCAGAAATACAGCCCTAAGGAAGAAAAAGGAAACGAAGAAGTCAAGTTCATCCAAGCTCAGAGATAAACCTCCGCGCACGAATACAGACAAGCAAGAGGTTGGTGGTAGAGTGTAGTAGTGACAATATACTCTGACACAAGATGGAGCTACGTTGCACGTTATGTTTGGCGCGAATTTCAACTCCCCGCAGAAAATGCATACACATAAAAACGGAACCGCGGCGGCTGCGTTTTTATGGAGGAAAAACGCTAAGGCGCCCGTGTGCTGTGCGATATCAGTGCACGTTAAAGATCCCCAGGTGGTCTAAATTATTCCGGAGCCCTCCACTACGGCACCTCTCTCTTCCTTTCTTCTTTCACTCCCTCCTTTACCCTTCCCTTACGGCGCGGTTCAGGTGTCCAACGATATATGAGACAGATACTGCGCCATTTCCTCCCCCCCCCCCAAAAAAAACCAATTATTATTATTATTATTCAGAGCCGTGTGTGCATTTTCTGCGGTGGCGCGAATTTCAAATCCCCGCACAAAATGCAGTCACAACTTTCAGAGCCTTCCCGCCGCGGTGGCTCAGTGGTTAGGGCGCTCGACTACTGATCCGGAATTCCCGGGTTCGAACAACCCGACGCGGCGGCTGCGTTTTTATGGAGGAAAAACGCTAAGGCGCCCGTGTGCTGTGCGACCTCTTTTTCCTTTCTTCTTTCACTCTCTCCTTTATCCTTTCTCTTATGGCGTGGTTCAGGTGTCCAACGATATATGAGACAGATACTGCGCCATTTCCTTTCCCCAAAAACCAATTATTATTATTTTTACTATTTCAGAGCCTGTAAAAAGCAACTACTTCTCTCTTTATGGATGTAAGCTGAGGCTGAACAATCAAGAAAGGAAAAGAGAGGTAATGTAATTCTTTTATGATGGGATGGCCGGATTGATTGGTTTGTTGCTCGTCGCGAGCGGTGAATGATGATGGCCCACTGGCCTGTGATCGAATATACACGGCGGTTAGCAGAACGAAGAGCCTTCATGTCTTCGTTCGCTCGTTTGGCGACGCGTTTCCAGTTGGGGCAGCAATTCCAACTTTTTACCAAACAAACCTGTTTTATTAAAGTCGGGACCGAAATATAAGGCCGTGAAGATAGGGCAGTTTTAAAAAGGCTGTATGAAAGCAGCCGAGGCTGAGACTCGGCACGCACCTCCAAAGTAATTGTTTGCATGGGGTTTAACCCCTTCGATAATTGGACAGAGCTTTAGTAAACCAGCTCATGTCCAATTTGAACCAATAGCAGTGCAATGTAACCGTATCTACAAGTGGGTGGAACCCAGGGCTCACCGGTTCAAACCCAGTGGACCCTGCTCCTCCTGGAACATGCAGGGCGCGTGGTTCCGCGTACGCAGCTCGCTGCATGTGCATACCATTGAGGCCCCGTAGAAGCGCCCGCGCATCGGCTTTGCCGTCTCCGCTGACAGCAAAAGGAATTTCTTTAGCCAGAAAAGGTCGTCCGCCCCCTGCGACTCTGACAAATCAGTTGGGGGTTGTTCTTCCGATTTTTCCACGGCTACTGGCAGCGTCCGAAATGCGCGATGCACTGTCACTGTTCGACACCTCGTGCACAGCCGGTCAGCAGAAGATGAGTCGGCCCCAGAGCCGAAAGGATTAGCGCGGGCAGCTGGCAGCGAGGCACATTAGGCGCGGGGCGTCGCGCCTCTCAGTAAACTCACTCTTTCCCACGGAGGCGACCGCTCCCGGGATTAAGGAGAGAGAGAGAGGGGGGAACGCCCCATCGGTGCCGTGGGTACCGTGGGCTTCTAACTTGACAGTAATGTTGAATTCCAATGGCAGATCGAGAGCGCTCCGCCGGATCACGAACGGAGCGCGTAGTTCAGGCGGAGATCACTCCCTCCCATTTTGTCAATAGAATGCATGCGCTCCCGCGGGGGCACTTCAGCGCAAGAATAGCTCCAAGTTCAGGCAACATGGCGGCGCCCTTCGAAGCGCAGCCTCTCGCTTCACCAGCGATTCGTCCTTGCCGCCACTCTGTCTCTCGCGTTCACGGCAAACAAAAGGCGCACGAAGCTTTCGCTTTGTGTGATGATGCCCGCACCACAAAATTCTAGTGATGAAACGCGCCAAATTTTCAGATTGCTTCCTTATTTACAGAGCTGCTAGGCTTACGGACCTCCTTCACCCCGCGACGTCATGAAGATGCGGTGGCGCTGATGTTAGCGACTTTCGCATGGTAGGCAAAACAGGTTCCGCTTGCCAGTGCCTACCGCAGCTGCCGCAACTACCGGCGGCTGCTTCAAGCCTGTACACTGCAGAATCAGCATGTATTGACCAGCTGCGTCACTGCTGTATCCGCGTAGTAGCATAAAAAAATATTAAATTAGCCTCAATAGGTTTCTCGCGCATAAATGCCGCATTCGGAAACTGGCTAACAGGCATTGGGCCACGGTAGTAAAGCGCGAAGTCTTGGAGTCGATAGGCACTGCCACTCAATGCACTTAATAGCATGCAAGTTACTGCGTTCATTCACCTGAACTTCAGGATAGTAGGCTGATAATTGCTCAAGGAAGAAAAAGACATATGCAGCTGCACACGTACTTATCACCTTGAGCCGGAGTGCACGGGGCGCCGACAGGTTCACTCGCCCCCAAGGAATGCGTTTTTTTTGTTAATAGCACACCATGTCTTAATGGCACGTTTTATTACATTTATTATTTACTTGAAACTGTTTCTTGATATGACGACGTAAGTATTTAATTCGAGTAGAAAGAAGTCTGGTAAGTTGTGTCAATCTTGCGCGGTCGCGTTGGTGTGCTTAGAATAGCGTACCTTAGTGTGCTAAACGCCATATGCTTTTTCATTGCATCATGCATGTGTCATGTTTCATGAGGTAGTACATGATCGCGAAGCTTGTTTGGAAAGAAGCAGCCGCAGGCGTGCTACTATCAGACACGTGGCGAGATTAAGAGGGGACGCGGCAATGAAAAGTGTTTTAGTTATTCATTCTTGCAATATGTAACTAAGCTTGGTGCAAATATGAAATTCCTACGCTAGTTTCAGTAATTCCTTTTATTTATAGCTATACCTTGTGCAGTTCTGGGTAATTATAATTAACACCGTCATCAAGTCCCCCCAAGGTCTCAAATAATTGAGTAGATAGTGCGCCGTTTTTTTATGCCAGCATGTACAAAAGCCCTGTTCTGTACGATGACGCGATTAGTTCTTTTTCTATATGATCAGTACTTATGCATGCATAGTTACATGAAAACGTTTCTTACAAGAAATAACTAACACAGTACTTACTGCACGAGTAGGAAAAAAAAATCGAGAGATTTATTACGCTCCTCAACGTCTCAGGAATAGTTTGCGACAAATGGAATCATTTGAATTTCATGCGAATTACGAAGGTGAGTGATCCAGTCGCAGAAAATGTGAGAGGTCAAAAAACGAACCTTAAAATTCATTCCCTCGTTTATGGCACCTTCGCTTTCTCTTTGGTCAAAGAAATGCGGCACTGAAATCAAAGAAATTACCTCACAATTTTTGACGACCACACTTCTAAAAGCGTATTTTATAAATTTGTGCTCAATATTTTGCTATAATTTTTCGGCACGAAACTAGACTTCAGGGCTGGGAAAGAAAAAAATTCTAGAAATCAAAAATTTTCACCAAATCGACCATCTTGACAACAGGACAAGTCGGCCTGGCTGGTGCGTGGTCGTGCGGCTAAAAACAGCGCTAAGCAAGACAGGAGATCAGGGACACGACGCTGTCCCCACTTTTCGCACATCGCGACACGTACGTATGTCAGCAGACGATGAGCGCATGTCTGCTCCGACGAAACAAGGCCAGCGCTTCCCCTCACTATTGTCCCAGTGCAGAGTGCAGAGTGCAAAACTAGTGCAGTGACACTAGTGAAGAGTGTCAAAACTTGTTTTATTCAATGCCTAGCGCATTGATAAACGGCAGGATCGCTTTCTGCATGTTTACTGCTAACCATATGTACAATACAGTGGCAAAATATTTCTCTTTATAGGCCGCACGTGGCCAACGCGAGCTCGTGTACTTCAACAAATTACAAGTTGGAAGCATCGACCATTGCTATGATTCGCAGAAACTGGAAACGCGCCTAGAAGCCTTGAAAACCCGCGCTCAACACCTATCCCCGACGCCACTCCCCGACCTTTTGCCTACCACGAGCTCGCTAGCGACTGCAGCGCCACCTCGTTTGTTTACAAACATGCAGGAGGTCTATAGAGTACACGTCATCTGACGTCAGAAAGCGCGGGAGGTTCAAACAAGTCAACGATTTTGGTCTAAAAAGCGGTCACAAAGAATTGACCGCGATGGAAATGACATCCTGTTAAGAACATTTTTTGTTTTAATTTGTGCGGACGCAAACAAAACGAAAAATAATTACATTTGGGAGAATTTAATTTTAGAAAAAGTCAGAAATACTGCTTGTACGTTGCCCGGATCACCGCGTAGCGACGACAGGAAGGATGCAGCCGGTCATGACCGGAAGCAGACGCGGGTAAGTAAAACGTCGCGCGGGGTTCCGATCAAATCTGCCGATTTCGGCGGAGCAAATATCGCTGCTCCACGGAGCGATCCGGGATCGTCGTCTTATCCCGATCTGCCATTGGAACAGACAACCCGCACTCCCATTTTGCCATTGGAATACGATTGCTCCCAACAGAGCAGAAAAACTTGATCCGGATCTGCCATTGGAATTCAACATAATATTAAGCGAAGGGTCAAGGAACAAGGGCATAAAAAGTCCTCGTCTCCAACTGACGTCTCAGAACGCCGTCTTCAGCTGGTACAGCACGCGGCGCCTGCAGAAAACAGAGATATGTCTACCCGGGAACCACTCTAGGAAGAAGAGGCCTGCGTTACTTTCAATAATGATAAGTGCCTTTTATCAGTGTTTTGCTTAGAGGAGTTTGTTTTTAACCTGGAGTAGTTGTTTAGAAAAAGAACAGCATTAAGAAAGATGAAAGCGAAGAATGGGGTTCGTAATAATACATGTCGCATCTATCGCTTCGCTGTTACCACTGCGCTGTTGATACACTCTTAGAGAAAAAAAAAGTAGTAAGTTTACTAACGTTGATTTTGTTCTAATGCTGGTTCCCTAACATTTACTACCCTCTTCAAAGTATAGCTAGTGAAAGCAAATCTTGCCCCCTTTTTTTCTAAGCACGGTCGCCATTTAGTACCGGGTTAGTAACCGCTCCATTAACCCAAGAAAAGTCAAGGAATGTAACTGACGCACACTGTTGTGTGAATAAATTGGTTTTGTATTTAATCATTTCTGTAGGGACGTGCTTTAGGTAGACTATTCTGCAGTCGCAGCTCAACGGCTAAGAGCCACTAGCCCGTAACAGAAAGTCGGATTTACGGCGTATATAAGAGGCAGAAAGATTTACCTGTGCGTGCAATACGTGTATCGCCCGTGTGTGACCCTTTCTGGTTTGTGCTTTTCTTGCAATCTGGACCTTTGTGTGCGCCCAGTAAGGTTGTTTGATGCCGTCACTGTGCACGAATCTAACGAGCCATGCCAGCCCGAAGATCCTAGCAACATAAGCTAAAAGTTTCTACCTAATATCTTAGTAAGTACTACATGTTTTTTGTTTGTGACTTTATTGTCCTACTCACAGCGCTTCAGTCAATCAATGCAGTTGAACCCTTATTAGGCAGCATCATACACAACATAGAAAATTTCAGAACACAAGGACATATGATAAGGTTCTGCTGGGTCCCGAGCCACGTCGGTATAGAGGGTAATGAAAGAGCAGACTCAGCAGCAGTGCGAGCTAAAAATGGTGAAATAAAAAATGTGGACATGCCTTTTAAAGACTGCATGAAGTTGATACATAACAAATTAAAGAACAAATGGCAGAAAGAGTGGGAGAATCAACTCAACAACAAACTACACTTCATAAAACCCACCTTGGGAGAATGGAAGTCATGCAAACACCAAGAACGTTTCACTGAAGTAATCTTATGTCGCTTCCGCATAGGACACACATATTTGACACACAACTACTTACAAAAAAGAAGCCGAACCTGTTTGTGAAAGATGCGGAGAAGAGCTCTCAGTAAACCATATCTTATTTACATTTTCAAACCTAAAAAAGCTAAGAAAGAAGAATTTTAGTCAATTTAATAAGCAATGCATTCCATTTCACCCAGCGCTACTCTTGAGTGATAATGCAACTGTTGACATTTCCGATGTTTTTAACTTTTTACGAGAGGTTCGTTGTCTTAATAAACTGTGAATGCCTTACTTTTCTTAGATAAACCTCAGCCACTTTCTCACTCCTTAGAAGAAGGCTGAGGTGTCTATTTCGTTGGTTGGGGCCTCGACATCCTTTCCCTGCAAAGGATGGCCGCTGAGGTTACCTGACCTTCTTTAAAGCCACTACCATTAGCCATTTACCATTAGCCATTTTAAAACTTTTTCTGCTATTTATCTTCACTAGGTGATATGAAATAACATATTATGTTCTTTACACCACCGTTTAGTTTTCTTTTTTGTATAAAATCCAGCGCAAGGCAATTTTCAATACCTTGCCTTTGGCGCATGATGGTCTTAGCCGCCTATGTGCCATAATACCCAACACAACACAGCACTACTTGTCTTTTGTTTGTGACTTAATTGGTCTTCTCTGCTTTCTTGAAGTAGTAACTTTCACTACTCCAACTCTTACTAACTCCAGTCATTAATAAGGTAATGATCTGTGTGACAAGTTACTGGTTAGTAATCAAGTGTGTTCTATTAACTTTTTTTAAAAGAGTGCAGAGCAGAGAGCCTTTCACTCAGTTGGAGATGTCACAACAGCATCGGTCTTTTTTCGATCGCGCTTTGAACTGCATCGCGATAACAGGTCTATCGAAAAACTGATAAAAAAAGCCGAGATATATGTTCATAACATGAGTTTCCCGAGCACTTATAGACGGCGACATCTGAAGAAAAAAAAACTGCAATATTGTGCATAATCTGTTGAGGTTTTATACTTGATCATTGAATTTTTCTCACGCTCTGATAGTGTTCCCTTCGTACCTGCAGTTGAATTCATGGACGAATTCGGCCTTGAGGATGGAGATGAGAAAAAGGAGACTAAGATGTCGTGGGAGGGAGATGACGAAGACCCAGAGCCTGCTGTTCAGGCCTTACCAGCGCCATCCGCAGCTGAGTCGGGTGGCCAGGCGCCTCCATCGCCACTGCTGTCCTCGGGTGATGGTTGCTGCAGCTCCAGAGGCATTTCCAATAGCTGCGGCGAGCACGTGTGTACAGACCTCCCCGCGCAACAAGAGCTCTTGGATCAGACTCTTCCCAGCGCTGAAAAAGCTGGTTGCCATTGCAGCCAACATGGCCGAGGATTCTGGTGCCCCTACCCTACGAATGATCCTGATTTTGATGCTCAGCCGCCTGATCAGCGTCAGCCATGTGGTTGCATTAGAGACTGCTTCGGATACGTATGCCTGTGAGTTTAATGATGATGACGGTGATGTCCTCAGGCTTTAAACCCAGAATGCATAAATTTATAATAAACTGCACAACTCCAACAAAAAATTTAAACTTTAACCCAACGTTTCGAAGCCGACTCAGCTCCTTCCTCAGGGGTGACTGAGTGCAGTAGCTAGCGTATTTTAAGTATGGAGGAGCGGGGGGGGGGGGGGGCGGTCAAAGGAACGACAGCTGCGACGCGAAAGGCGCGGGGGAGGGGGGTTTGGCGCACTGCAGGGAGGTGGTGAATGGCGACTTTTTTTCGTTGAGTTGAAGAGCGAAGTCCCTGGGCATATACTGGGGGCAGGTTTCGTTTTGTGCGGTTGATATTGTTCGGGGTGGTTTGGATATGCCAGGATTCCAGAAAGAGCCTTTTGCGGTAATTTGTTGCGGTTCCGAGGATGCGGGTTTTTTCGAAGGGGATTCTATGGTCCGAGTCCTCGGAATGTTTGGCTACTGGATTGCGTTCTCTTGCGAATTTACGGACGTCGTTTTTATGTTGCCGAATTCTTGCTTTGAAATTTTTGGTTTCACCGATGTAGCTTGCGTCGCAGTCGGCGCATGGAATTTTGTAGACAATGTCTTGGGCTCTTTCTCACGGCGGCCGGTCCATGGGAACAGGTAGGCAAAGCGCAACAGTGTTTGTGGGCTTGTGCATAACCTGGAGACCCGATGTTTTCAGGATTCGGGCGATGGTCTCGCTGACACCTCCGACGTAAGGTAAAGTGACGTATTTTGGCGGTGGCGTTGGTCTTTGTGCGTTGATTTCTTGACGAATGTTGTGTTCTTGACGTCGAATGTTTTTTTGAATAAAGTCCTTTGGGTAGTCGTTCACGATGAGTTCTTTGAATATCGTGCGTTCTTTCTTTCTGTCATGTTCTGTACTGCAGTGTGTCTCCAATCTTCTGAACAGCGTCTTCACCACTGGTGCCTTATGGACTGTCGGGTGGTTCGAAGAGAAGTGGAGATACCGGCCTGAGGGGGTTGATTTGCGGTATACGGAGAATTGAAGGGTATTTTGGTTTCGGGACACGAGGACGTCCAAAAACGGCAGGGAGTTTTCTTGTTCCACCTCTAGCGTGAATTGAATGTGAGGTTCTACGGAGTTTGGAGACACACTGCAGTACAGAACTTGACAGAAAGAAAGAACAACGCACGATATTCAAAGAACTCATCGTGAACGGCTACCCAAAAGACTTTATTCAAAAAACCATTCGATGTCAAAAACACAACATTCGTCAAGAAATCAACGCACAAAGACCAAGGCCACCGCCAAAATACGTCACTTTACCTTACGTCGGAGGTGTCCGCGAGACCATCACCCAAATCCTGAAAACATCGGGTCTCCAGGTTGCGCACAAGCCCACAAACACTGTTGCGCTTTGCCTACCTGTTCCCAAAGGCCGGCCGCCGACAGAAAGAGCCCAAGGCATTGTCTACAAAATTCCATGCGCCGACTGCGACGCAAGTTACATCGGTGGAACCAAAAATTTCAAAGAATTCGGCAACATAACAACGACGTCCGCAAATTCACAACAGAACGCAATCCAGTAGCCAAACATTCCGAGGACTCCGACGATAGAATCAACTTCGAAGAAACCCGCATCCTCGGAACCGAAACAAATTACCGCAAAAGGCTCCTTCTGGAATCCTGGCATATCCAAACCACCCCGAACAATATCAAACGCCCGAGTGTGTTTCCTGTTTTTGTAAATAAAAGGTATTGTTTGTCTTTATCTTTGGATTGTAGGCATCATAATTGTTTACGTTAAAGTTACATCTCACGAAAAGCATATGTGTAAAAGCTGCATGTCGCTTTGTCTCACAATGTTGGCGACGATGGCATACGTAGCGTCGCTGGCATTAAAAACTCATCTGAGGCCACACAGCACGGCGAGAACTTGAAAAATTTTGAAAAAAGCACGTGGATCGCGTTATGCGCCGTTATTACAGCGGACTGATAACGCCTGCTGTCGATTACTAATGAACCCACTTTTTGAAAAAGTGGTCCTCGGTTCAAGAACGCTACTTCCACAAGCCGAAGCTTGAAATTGTAGGGTTCATTTGCAAACAGCATTTACAGTTTTCGAAAAGAGCAACAAGGCAGGCGTGTTTGCTTATAAGCACCATTTCGTACTTTTAGGGCGCACCTAAAGACCAGAAGGTCTGCAAGGGAGAAAACAACGGCTGTCTTTACGTTACTCAGATTTTTGCTTAATAGGTGTCATAAGTGATCCACTATAAGCCTTAGCAACTATCCTTGTTGTATGGTTACTTTCGGGCTGTACGACCTCGTCCATCCTGCGGCTTCGGAAGGAGCTTTGTGGAGCAACGAGCGTCGCCCTGTGGGTAGCATACAGGCGCCACCTGAACAGGAGCATGATCTGCCGACTGTGAGCTCAGCCGTCTTTATCCCATACTGCCAAATTACGCGCTTTTCCCAGTCGTTTCTACAGAAAGACAGCTTTCGCGCGCTGGACAACATTGATTGGCGGGATAGGTACTTTAATAACACAAAGGGCTGCATTTTGCGCTAATAAAAAAAAAAAACTCCCTAAACGGCTATTCCAAATTTCAGTTTGTTTTGACATCCGTGTTTAAAAGTTGATGAAACGCCGCTACGAACAAAAATGTGGTCTTAGTTTTCCTCGCCTTTCGGAAGTAATACTCTGTATTCGCCGCATGATGCAAGCGAATTATTAAACAAAAGAAGCATATTTTGGGCCTACTTTAGAATTCTCGTATCGACAGGCGTTTGCATTTATTCAAGACAAGTTATTGTTCTTTATTATTGATTATTATGGTTTCCCTAACTTTTACTTTATCTGCTCCTGAGCTCCTATCGTGGTCGGCGCCACTGGAGTAAGGTATGATGTCCCATAATAATAATTGTTTTTTTTTGGGGAAAGGAAATGACGCAGTATCTGTCCCATATATCGTTGGACACCTGAACCGCGCCGTAAGGGGAGGGTAAAGGAGGGAGTGAAAGAAGAAAGGAAAAGAGAGGTGCCGTAGTGGAGTGCTCCGGAATGATTTCCACCACCTGAGGATCTTTAACGTGCACTGACATCGCACAGCACACGGGCGCCTTAGCGTTTTTTCCTCCATAAAAAGGCAGCCGCCGCGGTCGGGTTCCAACCCGGGAGTAACGTAAAGGCAGCCGTTGTTTTCTCCTTTGCAGACCTTCTGGCATTTAGGTGCGCCCTAAAGGTACAAAATGGTGCTTATAAGCAAACACGCCGGCCTTTTCGAAAACTGTAAATGCTGTTTGCAAATGAACACTACAATTTCAAGCTGAGGCTTGTGAAAGTAGCGTTCTTCAACCGGGGGCCACTTTTTCAAACAGTGGGTTCATTAGTAATCGACAGCAGGCGTTATCAGCCCGCTGAAATAACGGCGCATAGCGCGATCCACGTACTTTTTTCAAAACTTTTCAAGTTCTCGCCGTGCTGTGTGTTCTCAGATGAGTTTTTAATGCCAGCGACGCAACACATGTCGTGCCTAGCCAACCTGGTGAGCCAAATTTAAGCGGTGTAAAGCAGCTACACATATGCCTTTCGAGGGATGTAACTTTAACGAAACAAATTATGATGCCTACAACCACAAGAAAAAGTCAACCAATACATTTTATTTACAAAAACAAGAAAAACACTCGTGCGTTTGCGAGCTGTATTTGTGTCCGCCATGCATGCAACTTCCTGGATCTTATGTAGGGCGCAGGAGACAGACATCGGTACCGCTGAAGTGGTGCGTGGAAGCCATTGGTTTTCGGAGAACATGAGCAGCAAAAGCCGGGGCAGTATGGCGCCGATAGGAAGGTTGATGTTGTCACGTTGCCAATGTTCTTGACGAAAGCAGCACACTGTGGTGGCGTTAAACTCGGACCTGTGGGAGAAGAAGGAGTCCAATCACATGAACGAACGGCAATGCATCCTGGCCAATCCCCCGCCGTGGGTATGTGCCATTAAGCTTGAGGACATCATCTTCAGCAGCAGCAGACACAAAATTATTCAAATACTCCACTCCTTGTCCATGAGTGCACTTGTATACGCAATGCATCCTGGCCAATCCCCCCCTCCCCCGCCTTGGGTATATACCATTGAGCCTGAGGACATCATCATCATCAGCGCCTTCCAAGCATAGAAAAGTTTATGGCAAACGATGAACCTGTCTTGAACCAGCACAAGTCAAACACGAGCCAAGTTACATTTCTGCATTCGGGGACAACCCACGGCGGGGGATTGGCCAGGATGCATTGCAGATACAATTAAGCTTACACACTCATGGACAACGAGTGGAGTAATTGGATAATTTTGTTGCCTGAAAAACGATGGCACAAGCTTGAGGACATCATGGCCATCATCATTGAACTTGTGGGTGTATCCGAAGCAGTCCCTATTGCAACCACATGGCTGGCGCTGATCAGACGGCTGAGCATCAAAATCAGAATCATTCGTAGGGTAAGGGCACCAGAATCCTCGGCCATGTTGGCTGCACTGGCAACCAGCTTTTTCAGCGCTGGGAAGAGTCTGTTCCAAGAGCTCTTGTTGCGCGGGGAGGTCTGTACGAACGGGCTCGCCGCAGCTGTCGGAAATGCCTCTGGAGCAGCAGCAACCATCACCCGAGGACAGCAGTGGCGATGGAGGCGCCTGGCCACCCGACTGGGCTGCGGATGGCGCTTGTAAGGCCTGAACAGCAGGCTCTGGGTCTTCGTCATCTCCCTCCCACGACATCTTAGTCTCCTCTTTCTCATCTTCATCCTCAAGGTCGAACTCGTCGTGGTGGTCCATGAATTCAGCTGCAGGTGTGAAGAAGACAGAATCGGAGCGTTAGAAAAATGCAATATCCAAATGTAAAATTTAAAGCGATTATACACAATAATGCACTTCTTTTTTTTCTGCAGATGTCACCCTAAAGAAATGCTCGGGAAAGTCATGTTATGGACATATATCTCTGCCTTTTTTATTAGTTTTTCGTTAGCCCTGTTATCGCGATGCAGTTCAAAGCGCGATCGAATAAATAAGATGCTGTTATGACATAACCAAATGAGTGAAAGGCACTGTGCCCTGCACTCTTAATAAAAAGGTAAGAGAACTCACTTGATTACAAACCATATACTTGTCACACAGATCACTACCTTCTTAGTGACTGGAGTTCGTAAAAGTGGAAGTAGTGAAAGCAAAAAACAAGTAGTATTTACTAAGATAACAGATAGAACCCTTTAGCTTATGTTGCTAGGCTCTTCGGGCTGGCATGGCTGTTTATTTTCATGCACAGTGGAAATTAAAAAAAAAAAAAAACGAGCTACATGTTCAATCTGACCAATTTCCGACGCCCATCAGAGCTACCAGACCGTGCTGTCCGTAAATAACATGCACAGGCTTAGACATATTGTACATAACATGCACAAACTATGGGAAGTGACGGCATTAAACAACTTTAGTGGGCGCACACAAAGATCCAGACCGCAAGGAAAGCACAAACCAGAAAGGGCCACGCAGGCGTGACACACGTATTGCGTGCACAGGTAAACCTTTCTCCCTCTTATATACTCCGTAAATCTTACTGTATGTTACGGACTACTCGCTTTTACCAGATCAGCTAAGATACGTTGCTTAATTCCGAAGCTGCGACTGTAGAATAGTCTGCCTCAAAGCACGTCCCTGGAGAATTTAATAAATACAAAACCAATTCATTCACACAAAAGTCAGCGTCAGTCACATTCTTTGACTTTTCCAGGGTTAAAGGAACGGTCACTAACCTGGAACTAAACAGCAACCGCACTTAGTAAAAAGTGGCAAGATTTATTTTGACTAGCTATACTTTCAAGAGGGTTGTAAATAGTTAGTAAACATATAGTAAAACGAAATCAGAGTTAGTGAACTTACTACCTTTTGTTCTAAAAGTGTATCAACAGTGCAGCGGTAAGTGCGGCTAGTGTTATTACCAACCCCATTCCTCACTTTCATCTTTCTTTATGGTGCTCGTTTCCTCAACAACAATTGCAGCTTACAAAAAAAAAACTTCTCTAAGCAAGAAAGTGGAAAAAATTAATAAAAGCACTTACCATAATGGAATGGAACGCAGTCCTCTTCTTCCTTGAGTGTTTCCCAGGGAGACATGTCCCTGGTTTCTGCAGGCGCTGTGTACTGTACCAGCTGAAGGCGGCGTTCTGAGACGTCAGTTAGAAACGAGGCCTTTTTATACCCTTATTCCTTGACCCTTCCCTTATCTTACCTTGCCAATCATCGAGATTGCGAGGCCTCGAGAGTGCACTATCGTGCACACCTCCCTCCCAAGAGATACACTTTGAGGTTTCATTGTAGTGACCTAAAATAAGTTTGGCAAAAGAATGACTCACGTTCTTTAGTCGTCTTCACTGAGCTGACCTAGATCGTGCTCCTCATTTTAAACCATCTTATCAACCTGCAGTTAAGAAAACTTATGCAATTTAGGGGGTCAGAGCAGATGAAAAATCTTAGTCGCAACCTAAACTGTATACATATATCACAAAGCAGATACGACAGTTAACGAATGCGCGGCAAGATGAGGTCGGAGACAGCGACTTGGTCATGAAGAATCTGATTCTATTGTATTGTTAACAGGAAATCAGGGCGCGTTTCGCTGAGATTAGACTGCAGTGTATCTGGGGCCGTTGGCTTGAGGGGTAAGTGCACTTTGACCTGATGCGTGCATTCCGAGCTGATATCTTAAAAAGCCATTTCCTGGTTAGAAAGCCGCCGCGGTGGCTCAATGTAACGTTATAGCGCTCGGCTGCTGACGCGAAGGACGCGGGTTCCCCGTTCGCGGCGGTCGAATTTTGATGGAGGCGAAATTCTAGAGGTCCGTGTACTGTGCGATGTCAGTGCACGTTAAAGAACCGCACGTGCTCGAAATTTCCTCAGCCCGTAACTACGGTGTCCCTCACAGCCTGAGTTGCTTTGGGACGTTAAACCCCCATGAACCGTAAACCTGTTTCCGGATTTCCGGAAGGATTCCTCCCGATCAAAGTATGTGTGCACAATTGTAGTAGTAGTTGGCAATTATTATGACACCAAAACTTTTACAACGGCAATTTTGTTTTCTGCACCAATCCATGTCTTTAGCACGTTCTCGGGAAAGCAGCTATCACAGCCAGGCGCACATGGCAACAATGTTCGCTTCCTTTTCTTTTTGCTGTTATATTTGCGGCTCCAAGTTCCTGTTCTTCACTGTAATTGATGCGCGATCTCCCGCGGCATGCCATCTCCAATATTGTTGTCTGTCATACCACTGCAAGAAAGCACTGAACCATACAGCATGTTGTGCAGTGAACGTGCAGCTGCACTGGTGTGCATAATCTTCGACAGATGGCGTCTGGGGTGAGCGGGGGCTTAGGCAAGGATGTCCTCTGTCCCCTTTGTTGCTCATGTTGTGCCTGCAAGGTTTGGACACTAAGCTAGAGAGGAGCGAACTAGGCTTCAACCTTTCTTTTTTCAGTGGATTAAACAGTCATTACCGGAACTAATATACGCCGCTGATATAGTGGTAATGGCTGACAACAAGGAAGACCTGCAGAAGTTGTTAGACATATGCAGTACAGAGGGAGATAGATTAGGCTTCAAGTATAGTAAGGAAAAATCTGCAGTCATGACATTTAATGAAGAGGGCGGCGAGCATAGAATACAAGAGTTCGTGCTAAAGGTAGTGAATGAGTACAAGTATCTTGGGGTGTGGATAAATAACAGTGTTGAGTATCTGACAGAGCATGAAAAATATGTAATGAATAAAGCTAGTAGGAATGCAGCTGTGATGAAAAATAGGGCACTGTGGAATTACAATAGGTATGAGGTGGTAAGAGGGATCTGGAAAGGGGTGATGGTCCCTAGCCTGACCTTCGGGAATGCGGTCCTGTGTATGAGGCCAGATGTTCAAGCAAGGCTGGAAATTAGGCAACGGGGAGTAGGGAGGTTAGCTTTGGGAGCACATGGCAATACACCAAATCAGGGGGTACAGGGTGATATGGGATGGGCGTCTTTCGAGAGCAGAGAGGCTAGCAGTAAGATAGCATTTGAGGAACGATTGAGAAGGATGGAGGAAAAGCGGTGGGCTAGGAAAGTTTTCAGATACCTGTATATAAAGAATGTTGACACGAAATGGAGAAAGCGAACTAGAAAATTGACAAGCAAATATCTGGACAGCAGTAAGGGGGCAAATCAGCAATTATCGGTTAAGAAAAAGGTTAAAGGAACAGAGAGAGCTTTGTGGAAAACAGGGATGCTGACGAAATCGGCACTAGAAACATACCGGACCTTTAAACAGGAAATTGTCAAAGAAAATATCTATGATAATTGTAGGGGAAGTTCTTTGTTGTTTGAGGCCAGGACTGGAGTTTTGCGGACTAAGAAGTATAGAGTCAGGTACCAGGAGATAGACACTTTGTGCATTGCGTGCGGAGAGGAGGAGGAAACGGCTGAACACTTGATACTTTTCTGTAAAGGGCTTCACCCTACAGTGGAAGGCAGCGGGGCTGACTTACCCAAGGCATTGGGGTTTAGGGATAGTGAAGGGAAAGTGGATTCTAAGAGGTTAGAAGTAACCAAGCGAAGGTTATCTGATTGGTGGCTAAAAGCAAGACAGAGACAGGAGTAAAATTTCACAAGACATGGCTAGGTGGCTTGAGCCACCGCCCGATGTAAAGGGTTCAGTCGTATCCATCCATCCATCCAGTACGTGTTCCTGTATATGCTACCGCAGGGAGCAGAGTTGCGCGTCTGTTTCCCCTTGCCGCTAAGAACGCCATTCGCCGAGAGGCGATCACATGATTTCCGTGACGTCAAGTGTTCAGAATCGGCGGGGAAGCTGACATCACAGGCACAGTGCCGAACGACCCCTCGTCAGCTCGACGCCTCATGTGAGCCCGCGCTTTAGGCTACATTTCACACATTTTACGTGCACACCTGTAAAGTCTCGTTTGGTGTTCAGCTGTGGTAGTGAGGGACGCAGTCGTGAACTATCATATGGTGCAGTGCGCCAAACTGCAGCAACCGCACTAGAAAAGTCAACGCGTTTTACGAAGTGCCAGTTGGAAGGTCGGCGGCTGAAGTGCATTGGCAACAGAAGTGGCTTTTGAGAATGGGCCGCAATAAGCGCGCAAAAATATTATAATTTAATAACTCAGATGAAAAGATAATACTTTTTAATAAAAATGAGGAATGCCAATAATATGAGAAAGAAAGAGTACTTTCAAGGGCCTTTAAATATTCGTCATTTCACTGCATTTAGCAACGGGGTACGTTTTGTGAATTGTTTTAGGCAAGCAATTGAGTTCGAAACTTTTTCGTTATGTCAGACTCGCCTGTTCAATGCATAGGTGCTGCTTGAGTCTGCTTGCCTGCAACAAGCTGCAGAATCAATTTATTGTGGTTCTAGGAAGATGCCGTTCGTATGTTCCACTCATAACTGGCACAGAACAAGCGGAGGTGCTGGTTTATTTATCTCCGTACTCTTCTTTTTTAAGGCGACAGTCTTTAATGGCTCATACTTGCGGCATCCGTCCATCTGTGCGTCCGTTACGCTCTTCAACTCGATAAGAAAAAAATATCTTTGTGCACGATGGGACTCGAACCACCATCTTCCGTTCCGCAGCTGAGCGTGCTAACGGATACGCTACTTCCTGCCAACGCTTAGGTTGTTCTTGTCTAGGACGCCGGAGAGTGTTTGCAGAAAGGCTTGGAATCAGATGGATGCCTCCCAAACGCCCTCCAGTGTCTCCAGCGTTTAAGATTCACTTAAGGGCACAGGGTAAGGTAAAATTAGAAAAAATTGTTTTTTTTTTCTTTTGGAATTTTAGAAGTTCAATTCTTTCTACACATGTTCCATGATCGCACTTTCTTCAGAAAGCCATATTTACGGCTGAAAAACGCTTTTTCCGAAACCAAGTAGTGAGCGGCCAAGCCCTCTTTCAGGATTAACGTCAATTTTTTCAACCAAAAAGTCCACCCCCTGATTTCAAAACTTGTCTAAAATCAGCTACATGTAAAAAATTGTCTGGCAACTATTGTACAGCTCCTCTTTTTTAGCCAAGACAATCCTGAGACGCTTTGCACGTTTTTTCCATGTTTCTGCAACCTTCATGCAGCTGCGTCCGAGTGCTATCCCTTTCGATCAGTATTGTAAATTGTGCCGGTGTTGGTTGCTGCTGACAAGTTGAGATGCCCAGGGCAAAGAAGGCCTTCGTCAGGCGTGAATTTCACGGCAACCGCTACGCTCATCGTGAAAAAGCAAAAGGATGTCCACGACCGAATGAGATCCCGAACGCCGAACGCGCCAGCTCCTCGACATCGAAGCTTTCAAGATTTTCTCTGTGCTTCCAGGAAGAGGATGCGCTACAGAGCAGCAGCCAATATGACTTAATGGACATGGACGGCATTTGTGCCGCAATTACACAGATTTGTGTGTGCATATAGTGCGGTGGAAGTGTTGAGCTCATCGAAATTGTGACAAAACGGGTAGGTGTTGCAAGCGTTTACAGTTTGAACTGTGAAGTGTGTAGTGTCGCACAACGATTTGAGACGTCGAAGAAAACTACTTCTGGCCTCTATGAAGCCAACCTCAGGTTAGTGTATGCCTTGAGGTCCACTGGTAAGGGAATGGCTGCAGGAAGTATACTCTGTGCTATGCTAAACCTTCCTAAGCCGCCGACAAAGTTTGCGAAATACAATCAAGAGCTTCTAGGTCACATCGAAGCTGCTGCTCAGGAGTCGATGAAAAGGGCAGCTGACGAAGCTGTGCAGCTGAATGAGGGGTATAAAGACATCGCAGTTGCTCTTGATGGAAGCTGGCAGAAGCGAGGCCATACTTCCAATAACGGCATAGTCTCTGCGACCAGTGTAGACTCTGGGAAAGTGCTGGATGTGGAGGTTTTGTCTAAACGTTGTCCAAAGTGCAGCACCAAGGGTACAAACAGTGACCCCCTTCATAGAGAGGTGAGCCAAAGCAACTACCAAGGCACCAGCGGTGGAATGGAAGTCGCAGGAGCACTGAAAATTTTCGGCAGGAGTGAGGAGCTTCACGGCGTTCGATACGTCAAATACCTTGGGGATGGTGACAGCAAGGCTTTTATGGCTGTGAAGGCACAAATGCCATATGGTGATTCCGTTGAAATATTCAAGGTTGAGAGCATAGGGCACGTGCAAAAAAGGATGGGCACAAGGTTACGAAGGCTAAAAAAAGGAAACAAAGCAGGAAAACTCTCTGATGGAAAGAGCCTCTCGGGCCGAGGCCGACTGACTGATGCAGTAATAGACAAGCTCCAGACGTACTATGGTTTGGCCATCAGAAGAAATGTAGGAAACCTGGATGAAATGCGAAAGGCCGTTTGGGCAGCCTTCTTCCACTTATCGGCCACAGACGATGACCCATGCCATGGACTTTGCCCAAAGGGACCTGATACGTGGTGTGCCTTCAACAGAAGTCAGTCAGAGGGCAAGCCATTTTTCCACAAGGAGAGTTTGCCTGCATCTGTCTTGGAGGCTATCAAACCCATTTATAGGGAGCTATCGAAGGCTGAGCTCCTAGAGAAGTGCCTGCATGGGCGAACTCAAAATGCAAATGAGTCGTTCAACCATGTTGTTTGGGAACGCGCGCCAAAGAATGTGTTTGTTAGGCTTCGGACCCTACGGATGGCAACACTGGATGCTGTTCTTTCATTTAATGATGGTAGCATCGCACGGGCCAACGTTTTGAAGGCGTGTGGATTGAACCCAGGGAGCAACACCATCAAGTAGCTGAGGGAAGCTGACCATTAGCGCATGTACTTTGCGGACCGAGCAACACGACAGCTTACAAAAGAGGCCCGACAGTCAAAACGACAAGCCGAAAAGCGAAAAAATGACGGCGACAGTGACTACGAAGCAGGGGGCTATTAAACCAATTACTATGGAGGCGTTTCTGCGAATAAAAAATGGTTTTTCACATCTTTTTTCTCTTTACGCTCTATTATCTCAAAACAGTGTTTTTTCTTACAAAGGTACCATTATTTCCAATGCCTTTCAAGACAGGCGGCTGATTTTTTTTTTTTGCAATCATCTACATAAGTGTTGCCAACTACTGAACTAGAATTAAGCAATTTCACTGAGCAGTTATTCTGTTATGAATTTTGAAATGCGCAAAGAAAGGCCAGATTTGTGTACTACCGGAAAAATTTTTATTAAAAATCGAATTTTCAACACATTTCAAATATTCTAGTTCAGTAAAAAGAGCACAAAATTTGGCAAACAATGATATATGTATTATTAGGCTACTGTTATTAGTTAGTGAGAAACATGTACCTCAACATGGCCTAAAATGCATGGGAAGTATAGGGCTTACCCTGCGCCCTTAAGATTCACAAACATGGTGCACCTAATTAGAATCTTAACCATACATCAATGACACAATCAAACACCGCGCTAAAGGATTTCGGTCACCGCACCTTAGGTCAACAAAGTGCCCACGGAATTTTTTTTTTCCTAAGGCGGGCACGCAAGAAGACAGGACGGGACAGATACTGTCCTATCCGGAATGGGACCGCTTGTTCCTCTGAAATCACTTGTTGCAGAAAAAAAAAAGACTCGCTGGACGTTACTAGTATTTTTTCGTCAGTTTAATGCCTTCAATTTGCTGATAACCTTTTTGGAATTTTTTTTTCTTGCTGTATGCAATCTTTTAAAAATCACAGATTAGTTTCCGGCATTACGTTTAAAAACATGACATCGAGTGTAATTTGTGCGCAAACAAAATAACAAACCCGTGTGCTGTACACAGCGAGCTCATGAACGCAGCCCCTGTACGCACGAGCACTGGCATTCCCGCACAGCTTGGAACACGATGACGGACGTTCACGCAACTCTGCTCCCTGCGGGAGCATATACAGGAACACTAAGGAAGAGTAGAGTTACAGTATATGTTACCTTTGGTAGTACCATTGGTACCTTTGCTACCTTTGGTACTGTTGCATTTGGGTTGCAAGCCCCAAGGGTAGCGTTGGCCTGGCGGCCTGGGGCGAAGCTGGAAACATCCGAAGGTCCCGGCAAAGGATGAGTCGACTGGCAACAGAACAACTTGTTTATTCTGGCATCGCAAAAGAGCAGCCGGTCAGGGCGACCACGTTACTCGCAGGAAGAAATCGAAGTCTCTCCTCGGCCTCCGGGGCAGCTGCTTTTTTTATACCCTCGGAGTCGAGGGCAAGAAGGAACGGCTTGGGAGGAGGCGTCCGATACGGCGACGCTTGAACATGTCCAGACGTGACGGGCGCGCCCGCCGGGCCGGCGCCGGTCAGACCTCCTCGCCCCCCAGTTGGGGAGCTCCTCTCCCCGGCTGCCGCGCTTTGACAAGCGTGGGCAAAACATGCACACACACACACACGCACGCACGACGACACGTAGCACTGAAACCTGCCTGGACGCGCTTGGCGGGAGGCGTTGCGGCAGCGATGAACGAAGCCGCGGCATCCGTTGCATCCGCGCCGGCTATACCGCGCGTCGTAAGCGAGACGTAACAGACCGCCCCGCCGGGAGAAGGAGATCCCGGTGGTCAGGGGACTGCATCCGCTGTCCAGAGGGATGTCGCTCGATGATGCTCGTAAACGAAACCGGTCGTCCCTCGACGTTGCTTGAGCGCAGCGCACAGAGAAGGCCTCGTTCTCAGGTTCAGGATCACACAGGGCACTGCAAAGTCACTTCAGGAGAGTTGCCATTTTTGTGCTCGTTCCCAGCAAGCGTTAGAACTACGCCGAAACGCGACCGCTCAGTCAGCAAGCACGAGACAACCCTCACTAAGCTCTGCCAGGCTCTTTCCCCTTTTATACTACTGCCTAGTTCCTTACAGTAGTCAAGCAGCACTCAGAACGCGTCCACAAATTGGAAAATTGCACCAGAAAGCACATAATCACTTTGAAACACTAAACAAAAGCAATATGTTAAAAATCCTGCCTCAGGAAGAAAACATCAGTAACCAACAACTTTGAGGCGGATTCCTACGTTAGGGGCTTCGACTTAAGCCATCGGCGTTACCGTTGAGACTCCCCTTTTTGTAACGCACCTCAAAGGAATATTGTTGCAAAGCGAGGCTCCAGCGCAGGAGGCGGCCATTTTTGGGAGAGATGGTCTGCAGCCATTGGAGAGGGCAGTGATCCGTCTCAATGATAAACCTCGAGCCGGCTAGGTAGCATGACAATTTCTGAACGGCCCACACGAGACACGCACACTCTTTCTCAGTGGCGCTGTACGCCTGCTCACGACAGGTCAGCTTACGACTAGCATACAGGACGGGGTGTTCCACTTCTCCATTGTCCCTTTGGCACAGTACAACGCCCATGCCTCGCTCACTAGCATCGCACTGAACAACGAACCCTTTTGTGTAGTCTGGCGATCGTAGCACAGGCTGGCTTGTTAGGGCGCTCTTTAGGGCGCTAAAAGCTCTTTCCTTTGTCTCGCTCCAGACGACTGTTTGGGGCTCTGTTTTTCTTAGAGCATCCATCAGGGGAGCCGCGATATCGGAGTACCTGGGGATGTACCTCTGATAGTAGCCGGCGACACCTAAGAACGACCGAATATCGGTCTTCGTGCGCGGTTGCGGGAAGTCTCGCACAGCGGCCACCTTTATTTCAGAGGGGCGGCGACGACCCTGTCCAATCACGTGACCGAGGTAGACAACCTCGGCCTGTGCTAATTGGCACTTGGGAGCCTTTACTGTCAAGCCCGCTTCGCGCAGGCGGGTTAGCACTGCCCGCAAGTGTGCCATATGCTCAGACCAGGATGCGGAGAATATCGCTACGTCGTCTAAATACGGTAAAGCGAATTCTTCCTGTCCCCGCAACACTTTGTCCATGAGGCTTGAAAAGCAGTATGGCGCGTTCTTCAAACCAAAACTCAAAACTTTAGGACGGAATGTTCCCATTGGTGAAATGAACGCCGCATACCTACTAGACTCTTCTGTAAGTGGAACCTGCCAATAACCCCTGACAAGATCTAGGGTGGAAATAAACTGAGCGCTACTAACTTTCTCAAGGCGCTCCTCGATGTTAGGGATCGGATAAATTTGATCCTTAGTAATGGAATTAAGCCTGCGGTAGTCGACGCAAGGACGAGGTTCCTTGCCCGGTACCTCAACTAAAATCAAAGGGGAGGTATAATCACTCTCACCCGCCTCAATAACACCGAGCTGTAGCATTTTCTTTACCTCAGCCTCCATAATATCGCGCTGGCGGGGTGACACCCGGTACGCCTTGGATCGTACTGGCTCTGGGGAGGTAAGTTCTATATCATGAGTAAGGACAGAAGTCCTACCAGGCCTCTCAGAGAACTGACCTTGAAACTCTTGTAAGAGTTGGTGTAGTTCGGTTTTCTGCTCAGGCGACAGCGGTGCTTTACTGAGTAAGTCACTAATGACCTGATCAGTGTCTTCCCTGTTCGTCACTGAGCCTAGTCCCGGAAGCTCGACCGGAAGCTCTTCTAACTTTCCCTTGTCGGGCATTTCCTCTCCAGTACCTGGTGCCTTCAACGCTACAGGCTCAATTTTATCCAGTTCTGACGTGCTCGGAATATCAGCTCGCTGCGCCTCCAACCCTTTCTCATTGTTCGACAACGTCGGCCCCGCAACTACCGCCTTTGCAGCGAGCTCCCGAACTCTCGGTCTGGTTAAGGCCTGAACGCTAGCCTCACCAAACAAAAGCCCCTTCTCGCGCAGGAGGTGATCGGACCTGTTCGAAAATAGGTACGGGTACTGGGGGGGCAGCATAGACGACACTGCGGCCTCCGTCTCAATTGCTCCGAAAGGTCCTTCAATAACCACTTTTGCCACGGGCAGACACACGCTGTGAGCTTCCACGGCTTGCTTGATCCATGCGCACTCGCCCGTGAACATATCGGGTTCTACGTAAAAGGGGTGAACTACATCCATTGTAGCTGCGGAATCCCGAAGCACTCGGCACTCTTTCCCGTTCACGAGGAAGTCTCGCATGTAAGGCTCGAGAAGCTTCATGTTCTCGTCAGTGCTACATAATGACAAACACACGACTTCTCTTTTTGTTTCTGGACACTGCGCCGAAAAGTGACCCGGCTTCTGGCACGTATAACACACGCGCGCTTGCCTCGCCTCGAACAGCTTTCTGCGTTCGGCTTCGGCTGCCGCCGTCTCCTTACGTTCGGTCGGACTGCTTTCACTCGCATCCGCACTACGCGTGTCCCCCCTTGCTCTCATGGGTGTGAACTTCGGCCTCTCAGACTTGGAGCCAAATTCACCCTTTTGACCGTCCTTAGCTCCGCGAGCCCGACGCGTCACAAACTCCTCGGCTAGCTCGGCGGCTTTAGCCACTGTACTAACGTCTGGCCTATCCAAGACCCAGTACCGCACGTTCTCAGGTAACCGACTATAAAACTGTTCCAGCCCGAAACACTGCAGAATTTTCTCGTGGTCACCAAACGCTTTCTCTTCTTTGAGCCACTCCTGCATGTTTGACATAAGCCTGTAGGCAAACTCTGTATATGACTCATTTCTGCCTTTTTCATTTTCCCGAAACTTCCGACGGAACGCCTCCGCTGACAGCCTGTACTTTTTTAGCAGACTCGATTTCACTTGGTCGAAATCCTCTGCCTCCTCTCTCTTCAAGCGAGCGACTACGTCGGCCGCCTCGCCGGGTAACAAAGTGAGCAAGCGCTGTGGCCACGTTTCCCGAGAGAACCCCTGCTTCTCGCACGTTCGCTCAAAGTTAACCAGGAACAAACCAATGTCCTCTCCAAGCTTAAACGGCCGCATCAGGTCAGTCATTTTGAACGATACCCGTTCTCCTGCACCGTGTGCCTGACTTCCATTACGAGCGCGTTCCATCTCTACCTCGAGACGCTTCATTTCCAAAGCGTGTTGACGGTCGCGCTCTTCTTTCTCTTTTTGCTCTTTACGTTCGCGCTCCTCTTTCTCTTTTTGTTCTTTACGTTCGCGCTCGTCTTTCTCTTTTTGTTCTTTACGTTCTCGCTCCTCTTTCTCTTTTTGCTCTTTACGTTCGCGCTCGTCTTTCTCTTTTTGTTCCCTCTCCTCAATGGTCTCAAGGCATTCCGACAGCTCGTCATCCTCAGCCTCCAACTCAAGAATCGCCCTTAGCAGTTCTGGTTTTCTGAGTTTGTCTGAGACATCAAGACCCAACTCTCTTGCAAGCTCCAGCAATTTCGGTTTGCGCAACGACTTCAAATCCATGGCTGCTCCGAATGCTGCTTTCTCTACTGCCTACTATTGTCTTGCCGCAAACTAACCCGGCAGCAACGACAACACAATTACCAGCTCTGTTTCTGACACTAACAAAAGCCTGGCAAAACTCAGAAGAAGAAAGTCCCGCACTCACCAAACCTCGCAGCCAAGAATTCAGCGCAGTCGTTCCGCTGCAGGCAACCAGTCATCACACAGGGCTCGTTGCACTGCTCCCGGATGGTCGTTGAGCTGCTCAGCATACAGTTGACCGCATATCTTCGCTGCTGGCCTCCGTTGTCGCGATCCCACCGCTGGCAACCAGTTGTTGCATTTGGGTTGCAAGCCCCAAGGGTAGCGTTGGCCTGGCGGCCTGGGGCGAAGCTGGAAACATCCGAAGGTCCCGGCAAAGGATGAGTCGACTGGCAACAGAACAACTTGTTTATTCTGGCATCGCAAAAGAGCAGCCGGTCAGGGCGACCACGTTACTCGCAGGAAGAAATCGAAGTCTCTCCTCGGCGTCCGGGGCAGCTGCTTTTTTTATACCCTCGGAGTCGAGGGCAAGAAGGAACGGCTTGGGAGGAGGCGTCCGATACGGCGACGCTTGAACATGTCCAGACGTGACGGGCGCGCCCGCCGGGCCGGCGCCGGTCAGACCTCCTCGCCTCCCAGTTGGGGAGCTGCTCTCCCCGGCTGCCGCGCTTTGACAAGCGTGGGCAAAACATGCACACACACACACACGCACGCACGACGACACGTGGCACTGAAACCTGCCTGGACGCGCTTGGCGGGAGGCGTTGCGGCAGCGATGAACGAAGCCGCGGCATCCGTTGCATCCGCGCCGGCTATACCGCGCGTCGTAAGCGAGACGTAACAGTACATACTATAGCTTTGGTATATGCTATCATTGGTAGCACCTTTGGTACCTTTGCTACCTTTTGTATATGCGACGTTTGGTGTATGCTACCTTTGGTAGCATATAGAGTAACTGTAAGGAAGAGTGCAAAGAGGATAGTTCGAGCAAGTGACGATAGCTGCTCTTGAAAGTGGCCTAGCGAAGACGACGGACTGGTGCGATAAGAGTTCAGTGCATAAACTACTTGCATTTTATAAGGCGACAGTGCAGGACTTCGCTCCAAGGTCGTCCGTCATGCGCAAGAGCTCGAACACAATGCCTCATGAGAGGTGGTTCATGGGCTGTAATGACGGCCGGCTCGGCGATGTTTAAGAAAGAAGTGTCTGCAAGGATTGTTTCCTCATCAGAGAACTCGTGTCGCCGTTTATTTCTTTCATCGTGGATTGAGTGAGTGGCGAAAGTATTTTCCTGTTATTTCGAAAGAATTTTATGCTCTTCTAAAGCTCCTTGATGTGGGATAATTGCACCTGCGTTGTTTTGATCATCTGGAACGCTACAGCTGTCCAGGGTAGGGAGCCGGAATGACACTGGATGAATAAGTAGAGATTTGACGATAGTTGCTTCGTGTCTCACTTAAATTATTTCGTATACGCTTCGCGTAAATTAAAATCAAATAAATTGTTTGGCCACCGCCCGCAAATACCGTGTCGTGAGACATATAGACTAATGTCTAGCGCAGACCATTATCAAGGAACAGAAAATTGGGTGCCCCTACTATATGAAGTTTAACCTCGTGCGTTCCAAGTTTATTACTTAGCGACTGAACTGGAATGGTATTACACTAAAATTATAATCTGCGATATATTTTCATCAGATTTCGCAGATCTTCACTCTGCCTACCAACGCGTCAAAAACTCATCTTGTTTTAGAAAGATAAAGGCATTTTGTGATGTCACCAATGGCCTGCTTCACTAGTGACCCATGCAGTGGATCAGGATTTGTGCTCCGGAGCACGTTGTCCCTGAATGGGCCCCATCTACGTTGCCACTCGTGCAATTTGTTATCCGTAAGATTTATTTCAAGGAATCAATGCACGCAATTTTCGTTGGTAATCTTCTCCTTGCCTTTTCTTTCAAATAGGTCAATACAAATTTCTACGAAATTCTAATTTCGGAGAATCCTCGGGAAAACACTTGGGAGAACATCAACCTACGAGGGTAATTTCTCGGCCTTTTTTAACCTTTAGACATGCACTTTAGAAAATAACCCCGCTAAATTTTTAGAGTAGGAATTATACCATCAAAAATGAGTAGAAAAATCCTGCTACTCTAATATCAGTTATTGTTTATTTGTCGGCTGTAGCGACATCCTTCTCTATGGGGCTATTTTTTGGAAGGATACAGGAGTAGCGATGTCCTGCTGACTAAAGCGGATCCGGCAAGCCACAGCGCAAGAAAAAAAAATATGAATTCACTTACTTAAGCCGAAAAGAAGATCTCCTTTCCTTTCGTCTTTCCTGTATTCTGAATACATGTCTTCTCGAGTGAAGATAGATACGCATTGTTCTACTGCCCGAGTTGCAGGGCGTGTTCTTAAAATTTTTTGAAAAAAAAATCGTCTTATCATAGCCTACAATCTTTGTATTTTACATTATCTTCCAGCTGTTGATCACGGGTTTCCTAGGAACCATTTGAAGGGGAGTTAGTCCCTTCGGAAAAAATATAAGGCTGCGCGATTAAGACGGACAAAAACCATGGAACCGATAACTTTACCAAGGGCGCAGACTGTCAACTATTTATTCGCGGGAGTGAATCTGCTGTGTCTGCAAGGAAACGATGCGCGCCACCAGCTTTCTTAGTCACACTTCAGCACTCGCCTTCACTGTTAATCTTGATGATAGTTGCAATCTATTAAGCCATCTACGTTTTCATTTTGTGTTTTATTCCCTGACATTTCGCCTTTACTCCAGGTATTTGCTAATTTACGGATTATGGTTTGTGGCTTAGGGGGGTTTAACGTCCCAAAGCGACTCAGGCTACGGGGGACGCCGTAGTGAATGGAACCGGTATAATTTGCACCACCTGGGGTTCTATAACGTGCACTGACATCGCACAGTACACGGGCCTCTATAATTTCGCCTCCATCGAAATTCGGCCACCGCGGCCGGGATCGAACACGCGTCTTTCGGGTCAGCAGCAGAGCGCCATAACCACTAAGTCACCGCGGAGGCATTTGCTAATTTACATTCATCTTAGCGTAGGTGGGCTACTTACAAACCTGTTTCCCCCTTCGATTTTGACGCGGCCCATCTTCATCGTTGGCCGTCAGGACCGCACCGGTTGGGCGAGGAGGGAAGTCTCTTTCATGGGGGAAAGGGATGGATGGATGGGTGGATGGATGGATGGATGGACGGACGGACGGACGGACGGACGGACGGACGGACGGACGGACGGACGGATGGATGGATGGATGGATGGATGGATGGATGGATGGATGGATGGACGGACGGGCGGACGGACGGACGGACGGATGGACGGACAGACGGATGATGGACGGACGGATGGATGTGTGGATGGATGGATGGACGGACGGACGGACGGACGGACGGATGGATGGACGGACGGGCAGACGGATGATGGACGGACGGACGGATGGATGGACGGATGGATAGATGGATGGATGGATGGATGGATGGATGGATGGATGGATGGATGGACGGACGGACGGACGGACGGACGGACAGACGGATGGATGGATGGAGGTACGGATGGATGCACAGACGGACGGAAGGACGGACGGACGGATGATGGATGGACGGATGCTCACGATATCCAAGGCAAACGAAGAAAATATATTAAAGCTCGAGGAAACAGTACAGCGCTTACAGAATGTTCTGGCTGCACAGGGAAAACAACCCATAGATTTTGAGGACCGCAGCCGTAGGAATGACTTAGTAGTGTTCGGAATAAAGGAAGATGCTAGTGAAACTTGGTCTGATCTCGAAAAAAAAAAGTTTTTTGAAGACATTTGCAAGGACAAACTAGAGTGGATATTGATTCTCTGGAACGTATACACAGAATTGGCAAAAAAAGGCTATAATCAACCAAGGCCTGTTATTCTCCGGCTGTACAACTATAACGAAAAAATAGCCATTCTTACGAATGGCCACAAACTGAAAAGTTCCGGAGTGTCAATATCTGACGACTACTCGCAGGCAACTTTAAAAATAAGGAAACTGCTTTGGCAATCATATAAGAGCGAAAAACGGCCCGGTGACAAAATAAAGCTCATCTAAAACAAACTGCATGTAAACGGCAACATTTATGCATGGGACGAGCAGAACAACTGCATGGTATTGCTGCACAAAGCAGCCCACACGTCCCAACATTGACGAACAGATACCACCTCACGCATTGCGGAAAAACCACTTCGACTAATATGTTTGAATGCGCAAAGTTAGTGCAACAAGCAAGCCCGACTCGAACACTTATTACTCTGCTATGATCCACACATGGCGATTTTACCTGAAACTTCGCTTCATGCCGACATTCATGATAGCTGCGCCGTACCGCCTTCATACACATGCTTCAGAAAGGACCGCGCCGCGAGGGGTGGCGGAGTTGCGATTCTCGTGAAAGCTGGCTTGTCTTCTATCTTATTGCCCGATGTTTCCACTTATCATGAAAGCGTTTCGTGTAGGCTGATGTTCTCAGGCATCCAAATAACTATTGTTGGAATCTATAGGCCTCCCGGGGCGCTACCAGAATAACTACTGGAATTATATGATTACCTAGAAGAGTATTTAAATCAGAATATTATAATTGCAGGTGACTTTAATCTTCCCCACATTGATTGGGGCACCATGAAGTTTAGGCCGCCCGATGCGCGTAGTTCAGAAGTATTACTTGATATATTGTTGGCGTATAAACTAGTCCAGACTGTACACACTCCTACACGCGTAACTTGTTCAACTTCAATTCTAGACCTCATTTTATGTTCCGCAGGCATAAAAAATTGCATTACTGATGTTTACGAGGCAATTTCCGATCACAAACTAGTCTAATTTACATGCATGCTCCAACGCCAACTGGGAGCGTGCATGCCAAAATTACAAAGTGTGAAGCATTTTGACGCCGCAGACAACCCACGTATTATGCATTTGCTGGAAGATGCCCTGTCATCGTTTCGTGAGAACGACGTAAATGCGTTGTGGGCGAGGTTTAAATACCTCTGCGATTACTGCAACGGAAAAAATAAAGAAACTAGGTAGAACAAACCCTTGGTTAACCCGAGAACTAATTCAATTAAAACAAAAATTCAAGCGCTGCAGGAAGAAAAAGAATAAAAATGCGTCACTAATTACTGAATTAAGCACCTCCCTCAGGCATGGGTTGCAAAAAGCAAGAGACGGATATTTTTCCGAGACACTTGGTCGTTTTGCAGCAGAGAATTCTCGAAAATTCTGGCAGTACCTGTCGAATAAGGACAATAAAAAGTTAGAGCAAGTAACGGTTGACGGAGAAGTTGTCACGGACAAAAAGGAAATGGCAATGGCCGACAGGTTCAACCTCCATTTTCAAAGCGTATTTTCCAGACCTGACACGAGGATTGATAGCACGTCAGTCAGCGATGGCACAAGCAACATTCCTATCTCTTTGGAAGGTGTTACCGAACTTCTATTGCGAATGGATCCAAAAAAGTCAGCCGGCCCTAATAATATTCCAGCTGCATTCTTAAAAAGGTATGCAGAAATTTTGGCAAGGTTTCTCGTCGTAATCTTTCAAAAATCTGTAGAGTCAGGCGTCGTACCCCATGACTGGCGTGTTGCGCGTGTTGTACCCGTATTAAAGAAAGGAAATCCATCGGAAATCAATAATTACCACCCAATATCTCTCACCTATATTCTTTGAAAATTAATCGAGCATGTTATTTTCAAATACCTTAACAATTTTTTAGACACGAATGAAATAATTAGCAACAGGCAAAATGGCTTCCGACAACGTTTTCCTACTACTACGCAACTAATTGATACCATACATAATCTAACAAAAACTCGACAGTGGCGGTCAGGTCGATATAATTGTTATGGATTTCTCCAAGGCGTTGGATAGGGTTCCTTACTCTAAATTAATATCTAAAATGAAAGAAATAGGTATCCCTTTCCATATCATTGCTTGGGTTATGTCATATTTACAAAAGAGAAAACAATATGTGGAAATTGATGTCAACTGCTCCCGCTTCCTATATGTTCATTCAGATGTTCCTCAGGGTTCAGTCTTGGGGCCTGTTTTATTTAATATTTACATTAATGACATGTTAGGCGTTCTAGAACTAAACACGTCGGCCAGGTTATTCGCCGATGACTGCATTATTTTCAAAAGCATTCATTTTGTATACGATCAACTTCTCCTAAATTCGAACTTGCAGATTCTTGCAGACTGGTGTAAAAAGTTGGATATGACAATTAATTAAGACAAAACCGTTTATTTATGTGATACGAACAAGATCAACAAAATGAATTTTACGTATGGCATTGGGGATAACACAATGAGTCAAGTGGAAGAATACACATACCTGGGCGTGACTTTAACATCTGATCTTTAATGGTCACCCCATATTTCCAAAATCTGCTCGTCTGCAAGGAAAAACCTAGGCTTCTTAAAACATAAACTAGGCAATTCTGCAAGCGCACTTAGACCTCAAGAGTACAGAACAATTGTTAGACCAACTCTTGAATACGCTAGCATAGCATGGGACCCACACACCACAATCAACATCGAAAAACTAGAAAAAATCCAGAGATTAGCAGTAAGGTTCATATATAGCCGGTATAAGCGAACGGATTCTCCGTCCGCCATGTTACATCAGGCAGCCCTTGAGCCATTGGCTGGAAGAAGAAAGGCTGCCCGGCTGCGTCTTTTCACTCTTTGTATTTTCAAAAACTAGGTATTCAGCCACAGGACTACTTCCAAAGGGACTCAACCAAACCTTCACGACACAAACGTAGTCATAGTATCAAGCCAATATTTGCCCGCACGAACTTCTACAAATATTCATTTTTTCCGAAAACAATATCTGACTGGAATTCCCTGCCTCATGATTCACCTCTCCTTTCTTCAACCTTTTGAGAGCCTATGCATCTAACTGTACGGTTAGAAATGATGATTATTTATTAACAGTGCATAGTGTGCTTCTTTGTCTATGTGCCTGTGTTTGGGGCGTGTACTTTCACAAAGTGTATTTGCTTTATAACTTTGCTTATTTATGGTAATATATTTCTTGTTGCAAATTGTAACTTCACCATTGTTGCTGATTACAAGGCATAGTGCTTACTAAGAAATGTATGTACCCCTCCTGCTTGGACCGATTCGGTCTGCAGTATTCTGTAAATAAATAAATGATGGATGGATGGATGGATGGATGGATGGATGGATGGATGGATGGATGGCTGGATGGATGGATGGATGGATGGATGGATGGATGGATGGATGGATGGATGGATGGATGGATGGATGGATGGATGGATGGATGGATGGATGGATGGATGGACGGACGGACGGACGGACGGACGGACAGACGGGTGATGGATGGATGGATGATGGATGGATGGATGGATACAGCTGAACCATTTATATCGGGCGGTGGCTCAAGCCACCTAGCCATGAATTATGAAATTTTACTCTTGTCTTGTTTTTAGCCGCCAGTCATATAACCTTCGCTTCGTTACTTCTACCCGCTAAAAATTTACTTTCCTCTGACTGTCCGTAAACCCCAATGCCTTGGGTAAATCAGCCCCGCTGCTTTCCACTGTAGGGAGAAGCCCTTTACAGAAAAGTATCAAGTGTTCAGCCGTTTGGTCCTCCTCTCCGCACGCAACGCACAACGTGTCTATTTCGTGGTACCTGACTCTATATGTCTTAGTCCGCAAAACTCCAGTCCTGGCCTCAAACAATAAAGAGCTTCCCCTGCAATTATCACAGATATTTTCTTTGGCAATATCCTGCTTAAAGATCATGTTTGTTCCCTGTGCCGATTTCGTCAGCATCCCTATTTTCCACAGAGCTCTCCGTTTCTTTAGCCTTTTTCTTAACCGATAATTACTCATTTTCCCCCTTACTGCTTTCCAGATATTTGCTTGTCAATTTTCTAGTTCGCTTTCTCCATTTCGTGTCAACATTCTTTATATACAGGTATCTGAAAACTTTCCTAGCCCACTGCTTTTCCCCCATTTTTCGCAATCGCTCCTCAAATGCTATCTTACTGCTAGCGTCTCTGCTCTCGAAAGACGCCCATCCCATATCACCCTGTACCCCGATTTGGTGTATTGCTATGTGCTCCCAAATCTAGCCTCCCTACTCCACGTTGTTTAATTTCTAACCTTGCTTGAACATCTGGTCTCATGAACAGGACCGCCTTTCCGAAAGTCAGGCTAGGGACCATCACCCCTTTCCAGATCCTTCTTACCACTTCATACCTATTGTAATCCCACAGTGCCTTATTTTTCATGACAGCTGCATTCCTACTAGCTTTATTCATTTAAAATTGTTCATGCTTTGTCAGATACTCAGCACCGTTATTTATGCACACTCCAAGATATTTGTACTCATCCACTACCTCTAACGTGAACTCCTGTATTCTATGCTCGCCGCCCACATCATTAAATATCATGACTGCAGATTTTTCCTCACTAAACTTGAAACCTAATCTATCTCCCTCTGTACCACATAAGTCTATTAACTTCTGTAAATCTTCCTTGTTGTCAGCCATTAGCACTATATAATCCGCGTAAATTAGTCCAGGTAATGACTGTTTAATCCATTCTCCTTGCTTGAAAAAAGAGAGGTTGAAGCCTAGTCCGCTCCTCTCTAGCTTGGTCTCCAACCCTTGCAGGTACAACAAGAACAGCAAAAGAGACAGAGGACATCCTTGCCTAAGCCCCCGCTGTATCTCTACAGGCCCCGATCTATTTTTTCCCCATTTTATAAGCACTCTGTTAGCTTTATATACACCATTTAAAAGGGTTATTACTCCATCTTCCACATTCAATGAGCCGAGTATGTCCCACAAATACTCTTGGATAACGTTGTTATAGGCTCTCCTAATATCCAGAAATGCTAGCCAAAGGTGCCTGTGTTCCTTTTCAGCAATCTCTATACACTGCGTCAATGAAAATAGATTTTCCTCCAACCTCCTTTGTTTCCGAAACCTGTTTTGTAGTTCCCCTAGCACCCCCTCGTTCTCCACCCAAGCCTGCAATCTATCCTTTGTAATCTACATCACCACCCTGTAAACCACAGATGTCACTGTTATGGGACGATAGTTACTTACGTCAGCTTTGTCCCCCTTTCCCTTATATACATGGCTTGCACGTGACGTCACATCCGCCTGCTCGTTGACCCGGTGACCATGCTTGTGACCCAGTCGCTCAGTCTTCGTTCAGTGCTGTGCTGCCGCGGATGCTTTCAAATTCGTGGCACCGGCACCGTTCACAGCTCTTCTTCATCCGATTTGTGCCTGCTATGGCGCCGCATGAACCTTTAAACGCGGGTTATTACTCTGAACTCATCGGCAGTATTCGCCTTCGTTACGAAGACAAGTTGAAACTGTGCGATGATATCGATCCATACACGCTGCGGCCCGGAGTGGACACAAGTGCCGATGTGAGTGGCTTCCCCGAGATTTCGCACGGCGACATCGTCACGTATCTTGTGTTTTCCGCGAATTTTGTGACTTTGGAAAACATGAAAGCGTACAAAGCTTTGGAGTCCCACAATTATTTTACAAGCGGCTGGGTGAAGCACCTTTCTGCCAAGGAATTCCAGGACGGCAAAGTTGTCCTGCTCGGCGAGGTAAGCATTACGAATCCATTTGATGATTGCAAACCTTGTTAATCTCTATGAGCAAAGCTGTGACGAATGGTCCGTACGCCGTTTGCGCTAAGATCTCTGTGCGGCGCATCTGAAGCGCGACATTCGGTTATGTATGTACGCGAGCACGTGAAGTGCCCGCAAAGCGTGAAAGGAGGCGGAAAAACCTTATCGGTTCCAAAAAAACAAACAGAAAAACGGAACTTGAGGTCAAATCTAGGTGATCAGAATACTTTGCTTCGTGATGACCTCGGTGGCTCGCTCGAGGACCCGGCGTTGAACAGCCAAGTCCGAGCTGGGCAGCGCAGTCTCCCACAGATTAAAAGAACCGAGTTGCAGCTCCCATTATGTGCCTTTGTTTTTATTTTGCACAGTCTGAATGGCATTGCAAATGAGCAGGTTCAGACAGACAAGTTCGTGCACCGCAACTCTGAAAAAAAAAACGGCTCAAATGTTTTGTTCTAAGACGACATCCCTAGGCAAAGTGCAACTGAACCGCAGCAATTTTGAAACGATAGGTCAGTAAAGCCGCCGTTTTTTCTCGTTGTCTTCGCAGGTGAACCACTCACAGAGGCTGGGGCACAAACCTCTCCAAGTGTGGATTTTGTGCAAGAAGGATGGCGCTGTGATCACTGCGCACTGCACATGTATGGCTGGAGCAGGGAAAGCATGCTCCCATGTTGGAGCCTGTTTGTTTGCAGTTGAGAACGGCATCAAAATGATGAAGTCAAGAAGTTGCACCCAGAAGGATAATATGTGGCTGCCCGCTTATGTCGAAAAAGTACAATATAAGCGACTCAAGGACATAAACTTTACATCATCTAAAGGGAAAAAGCGGCAGCTTGATAGAAATTCCTTTGAGGCAGGTCCAGTCAAGGAGCGGGCTCATGTCCCGCCACTTTCAGAGCAGGAGCGTACCAAGCTTTACGGCTCAATTCAGGATCCCGGCATTGTTCCTTCAATTTTTTCAGTCCTCCTCGAATATGATGGACACTTTCAAAATCCTGTACCGATGCATGATGCCCGTTTGAGAAACCTCTACTCCGAAGAAATGTTGGCGCATGATTTGGATGTTTTGGTTAAGAAAGCCAATGATGTCATGCCATCAATAATTATAAGTGAAGAGACCGTAAAGGCCGTTGAAGCTTTGACAAGGCAACAGAGCAGCTCGTCTAATTGGTTTTTGTACCGAGCGGGCAGGGTGACTGCTTCTGTAATGAAAAGGGTGTGCCACACAAGCATTGATAACCCTAGCATATCACTGCTAAAACTGATATGCTATCCTGAAAAGCAGTCGCTGAAGACGCCTGCCATCACATGGGGAGTGAAAAATGAGCCCCGTGCCTTCAGGGCATACCAAACCAGTGAAGCCGAGAAGCACGACATGTTCAAGTGCTCCAAGTCGGGGCTGCACCTGAGTACAAGATATCCGTTTGTTGGAGCAACACCAGACGGTCTTGTTTGTTGCGCATGCTGTGGGAAGGGTGTTGTTGAACTTAAGTGCCCATTTTCGCTCTGGGAAGTGAAGGACGTTACAGAGATGGCTACTGCAGGTTCCTGCCTGGAAACTGTCAATGGTGTAGTCCAGCTACGGCGACAACACGAATATTTCTACCAAGTGCAGACACAAATGGCCGTATGTGATGTTCAGTGGTGCGACTTCGTGGTGTGGACACCTAATTTGTTGCACGTGGAGAGAATACAGAAAGACAGGTACTTTTGTGAGGAAATTCTAGCTGCTGGAAGAAAATTCTTCATTCATGCAATCCTGCCCGAGCTTTTCAGCACCTACTTCACCAGGCAGCATGCTGGTCCAGTGGTAAACTCTCCCAGTGATGTCTACTGTTTTTGCCGTGGACCAGAAACTGGAAAGATGGTTGCTTGCGACAACGCATCCTGCCACTACAAATGGTTCCACTTTTCATGCGTGGCACTCAAGCGAGCACCAAAAACTACACTGTGGTTTTGTCCAGAGTGCAAAGGACCCAAAGGCTAAGCAACCTGTAACACAACTTGGACAGCTGCCTCATGTTTCAACCTTGGAAGTGCGTCTTGAGGCTGGAACACACGTGGCCCATATGGGACACGCTGAAATCTGGCGTTGAGAAATGACAATGCCGTCAGCAGATTCTGAGTTTGCTTTATTCAGACATGCAGGAGCAGGACTCACAATCACTTATCTACTGAGGCCGAAGCCTGCGGTCCAGTGCTTTATTCAGACATGCTGAAGCAGGATTCACAATCACTCATCCACTGAGGCTGAAGCCTGCTGTCCAGTGGCGTCCTTTGGTGCAGCAACAATTGATGCACACAAGTTAGATAGCACACAACACACAGTTATAATTTTGTCGAGTGGTGCGACTTCATCTCCTGGACGGCACACAACGTAATCGATTGGCACGACAGACTTCAGAAAAATAAACTTATTCCTAATGAGTACAATTACTCTTTCCACGTGTATTCGCACGTTTGCGAGCTTTCTTGTGCTCTGCACATCTTCTGCGTAAAGTTGTATCTTTCCCCTGGTAAACGCTGGCACGTGAAGCTTTGCACAGTAGAAACCAACGCTTTCGCTGATGTTAAAACCCCTGTCTGCGAGTACAACGTCTCCAGGCACCAAGTTGTCCAAAAACCCACAGTGTTCGGTGATATGTTTGTCACTTGCCCTGCCTCCCCAACCTTCGGACATATATGTAACAACACCTTGTGGAGCAACCCCAATCAGGAACTTGGAAGATACGATGATGGCCTTTCTATCTTGATTTCGAAGCAATCGATGATGACTGCTACATTCGCACCAATCGAGTCGTAGAATGCCTGTGGCATTGTCTTTTGCAAAGCATCTCGTGTGGGCCAGATTATTTCATCTTTAAGTCTGCAATACGCCACGTGCAGCCACTTGTCGAAAATGCGCGATACTGTAGCCTCTGAAATATTGAACCGAAATGCAAGGTCAGCGTTTTGCAGATTTACTTTTAGCTTCATCATGAACAGAACGAATTCTTGAAATTTTGTGAGCTTATTGTTGACATTGTGTGAAATGAAGCTTGCTAGTGCTTCGAACACAGCAAATAAAACAGCAAAGTTTGGCATCCCAGTGTACAGTCGCACCTTTGCTTCACAACTTTTCAGCGAGTCTTCAGTCACCTCGAGCTGCTCTTTCTCTTTCTGCAATGTGTACAGATGTTCATTCAGCACTACAGAATGCTGCTCCAGTGCCTGTATGTCTTGCATGGTCATGTCGGTTTGAACAGCGATTCCTGTATAAAAAAAAGTTTATAAGCTCGTAAACTAGAGTGGCAGCCATCGAAACTGCATGCTGGCTAGGCATCACAAGCAATAGGTAAGCGGACCGACGCACCAAAGGCATTGTAATGCATCGTAAGCAAAAACAAATGACCATGCATTAATATGAAAAAAAAAATGCCTACTGACCTGTCTCATTTTCATCGGCGCTGACTTCCTCGGCTTGCGGTGGCTGTAAGGAATCGGGACAGGCACGCGGCGATCCCTCCGATGCCACTGCTGTCGCTTCAACATCGGCCCGTCGCTTGTGAGCGAGTCTTTTTGCTCTGCGATCGTGCCGCGCGGAATCAGCATGCCTGGTCCCGTGGCCGAGACTGAGAGACGGGGCCCAGTCTGGATTTGTCTCGTCGAACAGGTTGGACGGTTCTCCTGCGGACGCAAAGCTGTTTTCAAAGCGTTCCACGTAGTCGTGTTGGCTTTTTTTTTCTATAAAACGGAGATACATACAGTGGGCTCACCTTTTATGAAATGCACACCGCAGACGCGCACATTGGGGCTTTCGTGGTTGAAATTAGCACGTTTTATGCGTGCTAACCACAAGCTGCGGCGCTTCGCACTCAGAGTCTTGGTTCGCTTGCACTGGTTTTCGATCACTTTCGGCAGAGAGAAAAACCTCGCGCTAGTTGGCCTTTTCTTTCTCCCTGTAACGTCGCTGCGATTGGAGCAGCCCGCAACGGCGCAGTTGACCATGCTGAGACTGCAACGCTTACGCACACGCGGAAAACAACACGAGCTGGCACTACCGCGACCACTCCAGTGCGCACGGAGCGGCGGTGGGTCATGAATATGGCGGCCGCGTATCCCAGCATTCCTGTTGATGACGTCGGTGCAAGCCATGTATATCACGTTCATTCTACTTAATCGCCATTCATCGGGGACTTTCCCATCCACTATCATTTTATTCACTACCAGTATTAATGTTTGCTTGAATTTTGGTCCTAGCTTTATCAACATGATCGGAATACCATCTGGTCTTGTTGATGTGCCACTAGCAACCTTCTTCTCTAACCTTTCCCACTCTCTTTTCTCAAGTGAGGCTATTGCAGTAACCGGTCTATCCTCCTTCGATAAATTATGTACACAACATTCCTTTCTTTAAATTTTTCTGTCATCCTTGTTCCTATGTGTTTTATTGCTTTATCCCCTTCTAGTCGAATACCCTGATCTGTAACAATAAACCTTTGCTCTAGCCTAGTCTTATTACTCATTGTATTTAGATGCTTCCGGAATTTTTGAGCTGCTTTTCTATCCATTTTATTTACTTTTGACATCCACTGTGCGCCCTTTCTTCAGATTTTCTCATTAATAAAATAGGATGCTTCTCTTCGGCAATTTATGAAGGTATCCCATTTTCTGTCTACTTCAACTTCTCGTTCCCCCTCTTCTTGGAATATCTGCGTTCCTTGGTCGCTTCTTGACGTTTCTCTATCGCCCTCTTGACCTCTTCATCCCACCAATTCTAGGGTTTGCGTCTTTTCCCTTTTAGCTTTACTCGCACCTTAGCTAGCTCGAGCTGCAGTAATCGAGCTAGCCCCATCTGCTTCGGTTAAGGTCCTGAACTCAGTCTCGTCTAAATAGCACCAACGGTCGCACTCCTGGCACTGCACTAACTCCCCGTCCTCGTCCACCTTGACTTTCCTAGCTTGCCGACCCATCGCCCGGCCGACTACGCATCGTAAAAGCCCGCCAAAATTCGTGCACAAAAAGCCTTCGGCACTACACAGCGTAAAAGCCCGCCAAAATTCTTATACACACACACCTCCGCTAGCCTTCCTACCCTTAGCTCGGCCTAAAACTACCGCCCGACAGCATGTACAAGCGCAAATACCAAAAAACACTCAGCTTCGGAAGTAGTCGCTGGAGCTCCGAAAAAAGCGTCCACCTCCAACGGCGTCCACGTGCAGGCATCAAGAGAACGGAGACGGGAGCGCCACCTCGTAGGTTATGGCTGATTCACACGACGGTCCGTTCGCCCCAGGCCCGCACATCACCTGTTCATGCGCCACTAAAAACTGGCCTGCGATCCGATGACGTCAAGCAGATGCGACGGACCAAAAGAGCAGACGACGCGCTTGGTGTACCACTGTTGCCAGATTATTTTAAAGCGTTTGGCAACGCTGGTGAAACTGGTTTTTCCTTCCGACCATGACTGCGATTGAATGGTGCAGGTGCGGCCCATTGTCCAATTCCTCAATGGCCTGGGCCGTCTTGCTAGCCGAGTCGATCACTTAGTTATGGTAGCGAACGCAGTGCAGCTTGTCAAAACAGCGCGCCAGCTCAACGCCACTCAGTGAAATGCGGCAGCCGAAAAACTGGCAAGAGCGGTGGTTGCCAGAGCTGGCGCGTGCATCTTCGCGGGTCGCCGCTAATTCCAGCGAGGGGACAGGCACTTGAATTTCCTTGGTTGTCCAATCCGCGGGCCGACGGCACGCCTTTCGATTCGGTGACACACGAACACGTAATGCGCGGGCCGCGGGCGAACAGACCGTCGTTTGAATCAGCCATTACGCGGAATTATGCGGCACCGGACAAAGTCTTCGGGTTCCGGCCAGCGTCACGAGCGGTTGCAGCCGCACGCTCTCGTCACCTTCCGCAGCAGGCGCACGGGGATCCACTGTGCCTTGCCTCTGGATGCGTCTGGTTCCAGGCAGCGAAGTGCGCGCAGCAAACGCGAACTCTCGGCACCTTCCCCGGCAAATGCTCGGCCTTGCCCCAAGAATGCGGGGTGCACGGATAACCCCGGCGCATACAAATGTTCGCCGCCGATACTTCCGAAGTCGCTCCCCTGCCCCGGCTGGCAAGTCGGAAGTCCTTCTTAAGCTGCCTTCTACGTCCGAGGAATGCCTCGATGATGTTTTGTAGCTAGCTGGCCCGCTCTGTGTATTAATTGCAAGTGCAATAAATATCATATGAGTGCTCACGCTTTGTCGTCCCTCCCTTTGTTCCCTCGAGCACGAACTCCTCCGCGGTTAGCGAGAGGAAGGCTGCATCCGCGGAGTGGGAGTGCGGCAGGGGCGGAAGGCTGTCCCCCGCCGTATTTCCACACAGGTCAAAGTTCAGAGCGCCAATCCAGTCAATGTAACTGTCGACCCGTTCGCGAGACGCCCCACCAAGCGGGTCGATTCCGCTTCCGCGGTTGTAGGTTACTCTATTTAAGGCGAGAACATTACGCGGCTCCTTGTTTGAAAATCGCGCCGTCACCAGAAAGCCGTGGCAGGCACGCGTGGCAGAAATGCTGCAAAAGAGTGACGTCATCAGCCCTCGTAGTGCAAAATTTGACTCTACATCACCTCGGAGAAAGGCGATCGACTTCTGCGATGAATAAAAAAAAGTCCCCCCCCCTCCCCCCCCCCCCCCCCTACTCCTCTTTGGAATCGCTAAGCAATAGCTCCTCACTCGGATAACAAAGCAGGCCATACCGTATATGCGAACAGCTAGCCGCCTACCTGGCATGCACTGGACGAGATGCCACTGTCCTGCCTGTCTTGATGTGTTACATGTAAACAGTGGCCTGTCCTCTCAGTGAGATGCATTAAGAAATATGATGCTGCACTGGAGTATTCATGTAAACGCAGCTAGAGATTGCACTAAAGAAAAAGTCGCCGCCACCGTCAGTTGGCCTTAAGCTTTCAGAGAGTGAGGTTGCGGGTCTATAGAGTCTTCATCGTCGAACTTCAATCGCTCCCGTCTACATAACTAGGCGAAGCAGGAAAGCGGGACCGGAGGCGGAAGTTCACTGTTGACGAAGTACGCGACTATCGCAGCTCATCGAAACGTCCGAAGCGAGCTGCAACAGCGAAAAAAAGGAGACCTCGACGTCCCTGACAAGAACTCAACGACACACGAAGCGAAAAACAATTATCTCGCACTTACATACCGTATGAATTGCTTAGATGCCCCTCTAACTTTAGCGCGAAAGCACTACTCAATGGGACATAACGCGACCAAAAATCTTGAGTGAAGCCTCGGACGAAGATCGGGTTAGTTCGAATAAGCATCGCGCCAGCGGCAGCCAATGGTAGAAGAGCGTTGCGCCAGCCGCCGCCGAGTTCAGAGGGTGTGAAAATGAGGAGCGACAAACGCGGTTGCGTGCACATTCGGATGCCAGAAAGAACAGACGAATAATGACACATGCTTTCGCACGCCTACTAGATTTAAAAATTGGCAGTGGCTTATTCCAGCTATGCCAGGATATACGTAGCGAGAGCTGCAGTTCCCCCCTGGTTTCGCATGTTGTCGAGCTTGCTGTTGTGACTATAATGTTAAGCATTGAAGAAGTACTCGCTGAAACACATTATTTATTCATTTGCTTTGACAGATATAAACAGCGCCCAATGATCGGTTAACAAGTCGTTGTCTATATGCTGCTTACGCAGTATACAGATTGGTTGGTTTCTCTCAGATATACAAGGTCAATGGTAGTTCCTCACTGTGTAGTCTGAATGCGATGTTAGCTAGCTAAATCATGATCAAACTTAATTCATGTATCGACTAAGAGAGTCTTGTTAGCTATTGAAATCACCACACCGAGTCGTATCACCTCAGCTTTTATACACACATCCGCACATACGCAGTTTAACCACACTACCCCACACGCGGCTGCGCGGCGCCCGAGCTCTGACGTCATGCGCCGCGCACCACCTGCCCTTCTCTTGTTGCCACACATGCGCATTCATGCGCGGTGCCGGCGGGCGTAGTCGGGCCTGCGCGACTTCTCGCAATGCGGCGGCAGCGAGCTCTGATGTCATGCGCCGCACCCCTACTGCTGATCTCTAGTTTCGCGCATGCGCACTGTCGGCCTCCCAGGATCACGGCGAAATACTCGACTGGGTAGTGTAGTGTAGCTCTCGCTACAAAAACGATGAAACCCTACCGCTTGTTTTTTTTTTAATTGCTAATGTCTTTATAAATGTATGATTTTAACATAAAACACGCTCAATTCATTTCTGCGTCGTCGAAAGTCCCAACAGCGGAGCCACGAACCCGCCCACTCAGAGAACGACTATCAAAAATCACACAATTCTTTATTAAACAAAATTGGCTGCCGTTTCTTTTAACTAAGTAAAAAAAGCTTTCAGTTCCGGCTGTCCACGTCTTCTGAGACCCTCGAAACGGCGAACAGCGCCCAACAGACGATGTGAGGCGGGCAAGCCCCTTAATTGTACCTAGAAGGAAGGCTCATGTCACCCCCAATGAGAGTCTCTTAAAGGACACTCCTTTGAAATGCCTTACTGCAAAGCTACCAAACAAATCAGCCACTTGAGGATAAACTCTTCCTTTGCCTAAAGGATTTCAGCGATGTTGTGTGAGAGGTTGTCAGAAACGGTAGATTTGAAAAGCCTTAGAACATGACACTGTTACCCTCACTAGCGCTGGATACAATGACACCGATTAAACAACCCCTTCACTCCCTGTGTTTTGGAATCTTGGTCTTAAAACTTGCTTGAGAATTTTACACAAAGTTTAACATCAATTAGATGAGGATTACATGCATTATCAGCTAACCGAAAAAAATTGACGGTGGTTTAGCTCCGCTTAATGCTGGAGTGATGCGATAGCTACAGCTGGCCGAGTGGAACTTGGTCACGTGACCAGCCACGTGATCAGCCACGGCGCCGCGCCGCCGGCAGCTGCTCCGCACCACGTGACCAACCACGTGACAGCGTGGCGGCGCAGCCACAGGGTTGTGCGCCGCCACGCTGAAGGCTCGAAATGCTACCGTACTGTAGCTATCGCTACAAAACGCCGATTTATAAAAGGTAAACGGCATCATCTAATTTTCTCCACATGGCTTCAATTTGTATCTTGAGAAGGTAGACATGTTTTGAATGAATTTCCGGGCGGAAATCGGCGTTCACACGGCTTTTAAGGTACCAGCTTAAAATACATGCATCAGGTCAAACTGGCCTTAACGCTAAAACGAAGAGACCCCCCCCCCCCTACCAAAAAAAAATGCATTCTAATCTCAGCGAAACGCGTTCTAATTTCCTGCTAGCAATTAAGTAGAATCAGATTCTCCATGACCAGACCCCGCCGCGGTGGCTCAGTGGTTAGGGCGCTCGACTACTGATCCGGAGTTCCTGGGTTCGAACCCGACCGCGGCGGCTGCGTTTTTATGGAGGAAAAACGCTAAGGCGCCCGTGTGCTGTGCGATGTCAGTGCACGTTAAAGATCCCCAGGTGGTCGAAATTATTCCGGAGCCCTCCACTACGGACATATTTGTTCCTCTCTTCTTTCACTCCCTCCTTTATCCCTTCCCTTACGGCGCGGTTCAGGTGTCCAACGATATATGAGACAGATACTGCGCCATTTCCTTTCCACCAAAAACCAATTATTATTATTATTATTATTATTCATGACCATGTCGATAACTCAGACCTCATCACGCATCGTCGTCCTTAACTGCCTTATTTGTTCTGTGATATAGGTTAGTAGTTTAGGTAGTTGCTAAACTTTTTATCTGCTCCAACTCCTTCTGCATGAGTTTTCCTGACTGCTCACTGATAAGACATTTTAAACTAAGGAGAAGAGCTGAGAAGAACCCTCAAGGAAATGAGTCATTCTTTTGTCAAACTTATTCTAGGTCACTACATTTTGACCTCAAAGTGTGTCCATTATGAAGAAACCTTTCTTATCCCCGAGATCCTCGACTGGGGAACAAAGTTCAGAGTACACTGTCCAATCAAGGTAGAGCAAGGGCGAGATGTGCCAGGAACACACGTTTCGACACGTGTTGGATGCGCACATAACTCGACTTCGTCTATTGCACCTTGTATCTCGTCGCGGCTTTTATTACGCCCATGCCTCGCAGTTTCAAAACGTGTGGTTATTTTAATTGGAAACATGTTGCAGTTACATGCCAGTTACGTGGCAATTACAGCTCACTTCAGTCGCCGCACCACAGCACAGGAATGCCCGTCCGGCTCATGTTTTCCAACGAAAACCAAATCGCCTACAGAGGGCGCTGGCAGCGCCTTCACCGCGCATGCGCAGAAAGTTTTCCGAAAATGGTCGATTGCCATCCTCAGCGTGACTGATGAAAGCAACGCTCCTCCCGCGACTCGATGGCATACTAGGCTACGTGGAGCCGCCATTGCTTCCGCGAACGCCAGTGCTTCCAGCCGCGTTTCTTCAGAAGACTCATCCACCTTCGAGTTGATTTTTCTAGGAATCCTGGTAGATGGCACCCGCGTCTTTATCCATTTGGGCTGGAAGGCACGCCAGGCATAACAGCAACCCCGTCGCCAGACGATGCGTCCGGAAGATGAGCTGCTCCTACGTAGCTCAGCTGACTGGGCGTCGAGAATGGGCTCTCGTTCTGCAGTCCTTGACTACCCTCCTTCACTGGGGATGTCCAGCTCTGGGATGTCTGGGAGGCGAGTCAAACGGGTCAACAAACGCCAAGCCGCACACAACAAAAGCAAGTGCCGTCTGTAACTCACTCGTCCCGCCAGGCCATTACCAAAACAAAACTGATTACCCACAGACATCCCTCTAAATAAAGCCTGAAATTAAAGCAAAATTTTCCTCAACGAACACGATGCAAGCTTGAGGTATTCAGACCTCTCCAAAGCGTTGTCATCGTGCATGACATAATCCGAACGAAGGAAAAATTTAGAACTGGTCTACGATCGTCGGAAGGTTGAAGCGATCTCGGACGTCATCCGGCCAGGCGGGAATCAACCGAGAGATTAGACAGAAGCCTTCAATTTTGCCCCAAGCTACTTTCTTTTCGTAGCTACCACATACAAAGCTTGCACAAGAGTGCAAAAAAAACATACTGCTAAACATACTCTCAAAGAGTAGGCCCTCTAGGAGCTCTTCCGCTGCCCCAGCTCAGGCGCTTCAGTATCGATGGCAGATGCCAGGGATGTCAAAATCTTTTCCATCCTTTTTTATTATTTTAATAAAAAACCCCTTACTACTACTACTCTAGGAGCTCTAGCAGCTACCTGAGCTACAACGGCCAAGAGACGCCTTCGCTCGTGGTTCCGTGCCTGCGGACACTAGCATGATAGCACCTAACAATCCCCGCTGGTAATGCTTGCGAACCAAGATATAAAACAACTCTAACAAAAATAAACTTCAGTCATCGCGAGGCGCACATTCGAGAGACTACACCTCATAGGCCCATGAATGACCTGGCTGTATTTCCGCTCGTCAGCGGACACTCTCGCAGTGCGCAGTTAAAGTTATGTGCAACAAGTGCATGCGGCAAGACAATTCGCATCAGTATAAGGGAGCTTGCACGAACGCTAGCGCCGCTATGCATTCTTGGTAAGAGAACTTCTTGTTGGGCTAGTTGTCCCGTTCTCTTCTCTCGTGTTTGTGTGTGTGTGTCGTTTTGGCGCTTTTAAAGTACAATGGGCATTCTGGGTAGTCCGCCGTCTTGGTGTCCTAGGCAGCAGTCACGTAGCCACCGCACGTGCAACACAGCCAAGCTTACGCGGTCAAGTAGAACGTGAAAACTGTGCTGACGTTATGGTATAATGTTGTGTGGTGAGCTTTAAGAACCGAAGCCAAAGCAAAAGCCGAAACTAAAAGGCATGACGGGCCGACTGCGGGTTCTTCAGGATGCCGAAGATATGCTTACACGAGTGCGAGGAGGCAGGTGAGCTCTCAGGGCGACGCCTACGTTAATGGCTATCACGGAAGTCTTTTCCCGCCGCGTCATGTCAGGTGCGTAAACGATCCGCGACGTGCGGCGAGTTTGATTGGTGATTTATTTACTGCAGCCCCTGCGTTCTACGCTTCGTAATGCAGGTATACCTGCAAATCCGTCTACGTAGTTTTTTCCCCACTTGCACCTCGAATAGACAACTTGCAAGTTTGCAGGAAAGCTGACTTACAGCAAGATGTTTCCCAACCAAGAACCCTCGTTTGCAGACCGCGTTTTCAGTTCCTTCTTCCCCAACACAAAGGGTTAGCTCATGGGGAGATGAGTCATTCCAACACCCTCCAGAGAATTTCAGAAGGCCTGAGTACTCCTCCCGTGACGTAACGAAAAGGGGCCCACAGTCATCGCCTATTACGGTGGAGTTTGTGGAATCGCGGCTGGGATCACCCATCAGAAACAGGCTTCCATTGATCAATCCACATTTTTTCTTCTGCTAAACGCGAGAATAAAGAGCAGGAACATTACGAGGCATTTGCATAGAGGCAATAGCCATTAACCACCTTCGTAATGGTTGTTTATGAGTACTAAAATCAGCAACTGTGTCGCGTTCTCATCTTTCTCCGTAAACGTTTATCTTTGTACAGACCTTTAAATAAATATACCTCTGCTTTAAAACCTGTACCTTCCTTATTTCTGTAACTACAACTTTATGCAGAGAAGCTATAATGAGAAATGAAACACAATCGATCAGCTTCACAGCTTCGTATGTAGTTTGACTATGGACACGTCTTTATTATTATTTTGCTCTCAGGACAATTATATACATTTCCGCAGTGTTCCGAATTAACAATAGCAATCAGATCTCTTCGTTTGCGGATTAGGCAGTTCGACTGGGGTCGACGCAGCTGTTCTCAATGCTCACAAGTAGCTCCACCGCCGATTCCTTGCTGTTTTGCTGCAGATGGAAGAGAGAAAAATTGTCCTCATTTTCATTATCGGCGTCTTTACAAAGTAATCTGTCGTGATAAAGTCAGCTTTTTCCGCAACTGGATATTTGACGCCTGGAGCTTGGTCTTCAATATGCGCAGTAAAAAAGACGTTAGTTTAATTTAGGCGGTTTAACGTCCCAAGGCGACTCAGGCTATGAGAGACGCCGTAGTGGAGGGCTCTGGAAATTTCGACTGCCTGGGGTTCATTGCGTGCACTGACATCGCACCAGTACACGGGCCTCCCTTCCTTAGATAATATGCCAGAATGTATCTTGCTGGTTGCATAATATGTCAAATTTAGAAGCTTATTCACTTCCTGCTCCTTGCTGGACAGTTCGACAGACTCTTCAAGCGCTGTTTTCAAAGCAGCAGACTCAAGACGCGTTCGTTTCGAGTCGAGGACATCCCTTGAGGTGCATGGCTTATACCACTGTCACAGGGGCATTTCAAAGGCCCTCGAAGCGATAGTCTGTCGACTCCAAGGCGATCGAGCGCTGCTACACGGGCAGTTTCAATGGTCATCGAGTCAATAGGCTATCAAGTCAATGGAGCAGCGCGGAACTGCATGGAGATCTCGAGGGCCTTCGATCGCTCCCCAAGGTGTCTAGCGTTGCTTCGAGCGACGCCAAGCGCGCTCTCGTACACGACACATTCACGGTACAAAAGCATGAACAAACATTACTCGCCTCAAGTTTAATCCAAGCAGTCTGTACAATAATTACAAAATTTTACCAGACTGGTTTTAAGCGGATTGATTTTGCGTTGCGGTCTTTGCGTTGCTTGCGTACTTAGCGTTGACAACATGGCGAAGGCCTGCCTGCCCGCTTCACAGCGATAACAGCTTCGTCGCTAATCCCTCAAACCAATATCGTGTTCTAAACTGTTGTATTCGCCTTTGATTTGCCCATTCTTACCCTCGCATAAAGTTTCAAGAGACAAATAGGTTTTGTTTTTCAGACATCAATGTGATTTCCCAGGTGTTAAGCCTTACGAAACAGCGCTCCGAAGCACTTGGAATGGCTTGGTTTGGCTCGTCTTGTATTAGAGTGGCTACAGCGCTGCCTGCATCTGTCCTTCGCGTAAGTGCAATTAAAAGGGTGTTAAACAACATACGCGTATGCGTTCATTTAGGAATTTAATGTACATTTATCAAATATTTTTGTTGTTTTTGCAAAATCCAAAGTAGCGATTGTAGCGCTAAAAAAGCTTGGCGTAAGAGACGAGAACCATTTCAATGGCCATTGAGATTTGCCGTGTAGCAGCGACACAACTCCTTCGAGTTTGATGGCGATTTAAAATTTCGAAGGCCCTTCACTCGAGAACCATTGAAATTGGCCGTGTGACAGGGGTAATAGGAAGATCACAAGGTATTCTGGAAACTTTGTTCGGATTGTGGCTGTGTGGAAGCGGCGCAGTAGAGGTGCTCTCTGTAAGCTCGTGGATGTGGTAGGCGTCTCGCACGAGTGAAGTTCGCAAACCTAGAGGGAAGTTCAATTTTGTTTAAATAGGAGCTGTAACTTGGCAAGACAGCTACCTCCTGAAGTGCTGGATTCGCTGCTTCCAACTGTAAAAAGCGTCCTGGTTCACAGACACTTTCCGATAATTCAGCGCTAAGCCCACCCTATTTTTCAGAAGAGACGTTCAAAACGTCTTGCCTTGAAGTGAGATGACACAACGAAAAGAGCTCGAGTTATACAGCTAATTCCGGTGTTCTGTTCTTTTCCCCGGATAAACTTCAAAATGTGGTTTTTGGGCCCCGATTTGCAATTAATCCGCCAACTGGGCACGCAGCACTTAATAGGCAAACCCTTGCAGTAGGGTAATGCACATTCGGCTCGAATGAAGGCACTAGCACATCACCTCGAAGGACACACAACCGCAAGCGGAGCACAAGGCGTAGACTCTGCATGCATGGTCAGCCTACAGAAAGAAAGTGCATTGGGAAGCACGTCGCGATGCGCCCCGACTTTGCATTCCCCGAGGCAGTCAGTGGAGTGTCACGTGTTTGCCGAGCCGATCGCATTGTCGTTGCCGCCGTCCCCCACTCCGACTTCTCGGATTAGGTGCGGTTAACAATTGTATACCTTCCTGGCCTCATCTGCAACACCCCTAGGTCGCTCGAAGCTGCGAAACGTGCTGCAGAGAACAGAATTGTTGCTTGATGAAGGTCAGGAGGGTTTTCTTTTTTTTTTGGGGGGGGGGGGGGGGGGAGGAGCCAGCGCACTTTACGTTTGTTAGAGGGCGTCGGTGAGGGATGGGGGGAGGGGGGATTAAGGCTGTCAGTCAGGTTGTCACACTGTGGGGAGGCGGTCAATGGCGACTTTTTTCGTTAAGTTGCAGAGTGGAGTCTTGCTGCAGAGCAAGCAGGTTTCCCTTTGCGCGGTTGAAGCTTTTCGGGGTAGTTTGGTTGGGCCAGGATTCGCGAAGAAGGCTTTTCTGGCAATTTTTTTCTGTTCCGAGGATGCTGGAAAAGATTACCACGATGCGTTCCCTTTAATGCCTGTCTCGGCCGGTTCCTGGGGTTCGCACCCATGCTTTATTGTGTCTTTCCAACAGCTTCCCTCTCATGCACATAAAGGGACATCTTCCCCCTTCCTTTTTGAAGAGGAATGAGAAGTTGCCGTCTGAGAACGAGAGTTCTTGGTTGGAAAATTGTAGACTGCGCTCTACGTTCTGCAACTTTCAATTGCAGCCGACACAGCGTACATTTCCCAAGTCAACCGCCGAAACTGTTCGACGATTGCAACCCCGACTGGGCCCCATCGCTGCCCCTGTGTTGTGCCTTCAAGTCCCCAATTCAGACGCGCAGTCATCGTCGCAAAACACGATTGCGTCGGTAGCCGACAGCTAGGTGTTAGGGCTGTCAATGAAGGACTGTTTGACGCGCACACATATCATACTCCACATAAAACAGCAGGACACCAAAATTTGGCAGTGGCTTAGCTCAGCTACGCCATGATATACTCAGCGAAAGGTGCAGTTCCCCCCCACCCCCCGCCTGGTTACGCATGTTGCCGAGCTTGTTGTTGTGACTAAAATGTCAAGCATTGAAGAAGTATTCCGTGAAACACATTATTTGTTCAACTGTTTTGACAGATATAAACAGCGCCCGATGATCGCTAAACACGCTGTTGTCTAAATGCTACCTACAAAGTACTGACACCCCGTGGAGACCAACACCCGAACCGCGCCGTAAGTGAAGGAAAATGGCCATGCGCAGCGGACATGGTTCTCCTGTCTGGTTTCGCGCATGCGCACTGTCGGTCTTCTAGGCTCAGGGCGAACTGGTCGATTGCGTAGCGCAGTGTAGCTCTCGCTACAAACTGTAATCAGGCTTCGCAGTTGCCGGCTTTCTAAAATGTAATGGGCTTAGGAAATGGCGGCGTCGCTTTTCGCGAGGACCCACACGTCCACGGTTTGCTTGTTCAGACTTTGTCAAAAAGCAAACGGCAAAAAAAAAAGGATTTTTTATGTCAGTATTAGTATCTTTGCCTGTGTTTTGAGGATCGCGGTGTCGGCTGTGACCGTTTTCACGCATTGCTTGTGTACGCATACACTTGTGGGAATGATATGGCCTTCCAAAGCTTCCCTGGTCTTCATTTGCTGCCGAGTGAAAAAACTAGTTCTGCGAGCTTTAATTTAATTAATGCCAACAACGTCAACGTCCGGCCATACGTCGAAATCCGTAGTGCAGTCCGCGCGGAATGTGAATGGGTCCAGTACGCACTGTTTTGCGTTTTCCTCACAGCGCGCCCGCTATTTCGGGCAGACCGTCGACACCCAAGTTCCCGAAGAAACTGCTGACATCTTCCACACAGGCAGGGGTGGAGCACGAGCAACCCTGTGCTTGCTTGGATGACCGTCGAAGACGATGCGGCACTCGGTGCGTTGAATGAAGCCTGCATGATTGCGCGGCGTCGACTGCTCTCTAGGACGGCAAGATGGCGGGCTACCCAGCATGCATAGCGCCGCTGGCGTTCGTGCAAGCTTCATATAAGCATAAGTGATGCCGTGAAAGAAGAACAAAGCGTAAGATGATTGCGCGCGCGAGATTACAGCTCTTAAAAGAGTGTTGCTTCAGTGCTTGTGGATGCTACATTGAGCTGTGTAGCAGTTAGGACACATAAAAAGGAAAAGTCTTCAAGGCTACATCAATACAGCGAAATTTCACGAAGTTACAAAATTCCACGTAGGCATTAAAGCTTAAAACTTCGTGTGCGTCTTTCTACAGGAGAGAAAGAGAAAGAAAAAAACAAACAATAAATACAAAAAGCACCTATTCCCGGAACACGACCGGAAACTCGATTTCCGGAATCCACAGCCCCTTCAATCGCGCTCTGCGCAGGAGCTGTCGGACAGTCACTTCACCAGCCGACGCTTCCCAAAATCTTAGAGGCTGATTAGTTACACCTCTGTCAAGACCTTGCAGAGAATATGCTGTGGGGCGTGGGTCCAGATCATTGTAGTTCTTGAAGAACCCAAAGCGGAAGGGGTGATTTTGCCTCTCTCTCTTTCCTGCGTGTTGTAAACTCCGACGACTCTGGTGCCTTTTGTGTGAAGGCCGCGCGCTTATCTTTGTAGCGCTCCGCAAACACCATTTGCACCAGGAGAGGTCTCATCACCCTTCACGTTTATTTTTCTAGGAATGGTGGTCCAGTCGACCACGTCTTAATCCATGTGGGCTGGAAGGCGCGCTAGGTATAACAAAGGTGAGCTTGAAAGAAGGAGGGTAAGGTAAGGAAGGAGGAGGAGCAAGAGGAAAGGAAGGGTGGTTGGCTACCCTAAGGGAAAGGGGAGTGGGGATAAAAAACGAAAGAGAAAATAAGGGAGGGGTTAAGGAACAAGGGTATAAAAAGGCCCCGGCTCCAACCATTGCTTTAGAACCTGGCCTGTACAGCTTGTCTCAAGGACAAGACGCTGCGGAAACCACTGAGAGATGACTCCCTGGGAAAATCCGAATGAAGCGGACAGCGCTCCTGTTCATTCTAGTAAGTGCTTTTACAACTTTTTTCCAGTGCCTTGCTTAGAGAACATTTTTCTTGAGCGGCAACATTTGTTCATAAAGTGACCCGCATTAACAGAGGAACTGTAGCGCAACCAAGACGAACACAAGAAAGGACCAGACAGGACTAGCGCTAGTCATTTGTGTTCTTTCCTGTGTTCGCCTTGATTGCGCTGCAGTTCCTTTGGTGCAACACGATACATTTAGGCCAACTAAATGTTCTTCTGAACCGCATTAAGAAAGCTCAAGAGGAAAAACGGGGTTGTTACTTACTCGTCCGGCACCTGCGGTGTCGCTGAAATGAAACATAAACGGATAATGTAATACAAAGCCTTCGACCCACTTGGTGATTTCACAACTACAGCTTTTTCTTTTCGTGTGATTTGAAGTGCGTAGATAGCGGGTACGTTAAGAACCAAGCAAAAAATCGAGGATATATGTTCATTAGAATTGGAGGGGACACTTAAGCTCCGTCTTTCTAAGGTATACGACGCGATAGCCAATGGCTTAATGGCCGTATATTCAGAACTGGCCTTCATCTACTGAGCATTCATACATCCTTGCGAGTCCTCATACCAGCTCTGGCGCAGTGGTGGAGCGGTTGAGGGATGCACCACTAATCTCGGAGGGAAGGTGTTGCCACCGGTGGGACTTGTGCGATACAGGTTGTTTTTCCCGAGCAACCTCGCGTGACCAAAAATTGATTTAAGCGAAATCTGCCACTGTGGCCAGTTTGCTCACAATCCGTGGCCAGGTTGTGGTGACGGTAGCGTCATTCACGCTGCCGTCACGAGCTCTTTAACGTTATCGCGTTAGAATATTCATTTACTGGGTACATTAAAAAAAATATATCTCCAGGACAAAGTGTCCTTGCGTTTTGACATCCGAGATTTTGTAGTTGGCTATTTGCGTTTTCCTGACGTTCCGATTCTGTTCCCTTCGTACTTGCAGATGAATTCATTAACGAGCACGATGAAATCGACCCTGAGGATGAAGACGGGCCAGACGAGGCCGGGAGGTTCCAGTCGGGGCAGGGAGATGACGGAGAGCTAGAGCGTGTTTTGCGGGCCTTACTTGCCGCACTCCACATCCAGTCAGACGGCGAGGAACCACCATCCCCACATCTGTCTTGGGATAATGGTTTCCGCCGCGCTGGCGGAATTTGCTGGATCTGCGGCGAGCTCTTTTGTTCATGCTTCCCCACGGATCCACGATCCACAGAGCAGCCTCTGCCTTATGTCGAAGAAGCTGTTTGCCGCTGTAGCCGGCACGCGGCTGGGTTGTGGTGCCCCTACCCGCGGGACAACTTTTTCTTTGATATTCAGCCGCTCAACACACGTCAGCCATGTGGCTGCATCAGAGACTGCTTCCCATAAGCCCATGTGACCAACCGGATGGCCAGGAATCGTCGCCGCTACCGTGGCTCCCTTCTGGTGATGAGTCCTGGCACTCCGGCGGAGTTTGCGACCGCTGTTGCGACTCCAATTGTCCAGTGAACCACTGCATGCGCAGCCAGTGCCCATGAAAGATCCTCCACCTAATGATTTGGATGCTGGTTGCCGCTGCAGCCAGCACGATCGAGGGTTCTGGTGTCCTATCAACGATCCTGCTTTTCAGTCTCAGCCGCCTGAGCAACGTTAGCGCTGTGGCTGCATCAGGGCCTGCTTTTCATATGCCCAGCTGACTAAAGGAGTTCGACATGTTGATGCTACAGGAGGTCCTATCCTCCCACCAAACAGAGGCTGATGCTACCTGAGAGTGCCGCTTTCGCCTAGAGCACTTCATCCTGCGACGCCACTTCACTGTACACCATGTAAGAGCACACAACAAAAGCGCTCTGGGTTGGTTTTGCCCTTCTCTGTGTTCGTGCATGTGTGCTCGTACGTTTTCTGTAATGCAACACCAACTGAACTGTGAATGTTTTTGAGCGACATCATACTACCTGTAACACATTATGCTGCCACGGCTTTTGCTGCTGTTGATCTGCTATGCAGAATGGTTTTGTCGTCTCGCATTAGGCATGTCGGTCCTTTGGGCGCAAACGTCCACGTGCGTTTCTTGTCTTGATAAATAAAATGCATTGTTTGACCTTATCTTTCTGGATGTATGCATCATTTTTTAAGTGTGAACGAAAACATCTTGGACGGAATTCCGTCAGGTTGGATTCTTGAGATAGTTGAGGGAAAACTGATGCCAACCCATATGTTAACTTTGCCCAACGTTTCGTGACCAACTCGTCCTTTCTTCAGGGGTGACTAAAGTGTACCAGCAGCTGCATGGTGCTGCCTTCGCTCTCCCTTTGTTAGAACACTGCGAGTTCGCCGACCACCGAAAAGCCTTTGAGCTGAGCCTCTTGGCCGTGGAGCCAAGCCTGTTCCAGAGGCGACATGTGGAGTCATGACACATCTGGCTCACAAAGGAGGCGATGAATGGGACTCCAGGAACGCTCCCCCTCCGCGCACGTTAGTGGACTGCGCCACGTGCCAACAGAGCGAGGACGAAGGCAGCAACCCGCTGCTGCTGGCACTCTGTACTCACCCCTGAAGAAGGGACAGAGTTGGTTTGGTTTGGGGGGGTTTAACGTCCCAAAGCAGCTCAGGCTATTACAGACGCCGTAGTGAAAGGCTCCGGAAATTTCGACCACCTGGGGTTCTTTAACGTGCGCTGACATTGCACAGCACACGGGCCTCTAGAGTTTCGCCTCCATCGAAATTCGACCGCCGCGGCCGGGATCGAACCCGCGTCTTTCGGGCCAGCAGCGAGCGCCATAACCACTCAGCCACCGCGGCGGCTTGGACCGAGTTGGTCCCGAAAAGTTGGGCGAAGTTATAATATTGGTTGGCGTCAGTTTTCTCTCAACTATTTTTTAGTGTCAGGCAACATCGTAGGTAAGATATATTTGTAGGAGCCGTGCGCCACTTCGCATCGCCAGGCTCACCCGCGCCGAAAGTGGCTGGCATGAAATTACTCATGTGCGGTAACAAAGCACTGCGAAAAGGTGTTAAACTTTGAAAAAAAAAAGTACGTGGGTCGCGTTATGCGCGGCTATTTCAGCGGGCTGTTAAGGATCTTCGATTGCTAATAGACCATTTGCGGAAAAGCGAGCGCCGCCTGCCGTGCAAACAGGGAAGCTCCGCCGGCACATTTGGCTGGAAAGTGATTCTCGAGCAGGCATGTGCTAAGGTAGATTTCAGCTGTTCACGTGCGCTTGTTTTAGCGTTGTTTCTTCGCCGGAAACGTGCGTTTGCTAACGAAAGAGGATGATAGAGGAGGACAACACCCCATTTCCGTTTTTAGAAATTGGGTGAAGCGAGGAGTTTTCGAGTTGTAGTCTGAAAAAAGACAATGTGCGGCTAAACCTGCAGTCTACTGCCTCACCGGAATGCCGAATGACCAAATGAATGTGTGCATGAATGTGAGCCTATGTGCGGGCGAGTGTAACAGCATAATGAAATGCACTTTCTGCAGGAGTTTCTGCTAACTTACATGCAGCACCTTCTGCCTTAGCCCATTCTTAACTGATTATAGTAAACGAACCGTTGTACTATCTCAATCACGGCTCGTGCTGTTACGATAGAGAATTGCTTTGCGTGTTAACAGGCCCGCTGGAGCGTAGAATGCGCGGATATGGGCGAGGTTGCGCTCTGACGCATGCTTCCACTGTTCAGATAGCATAGCTTGACATTTTAGCATTTCTGGTGAGTGTTCATACAAGTATAAATAATTTGGCTGTCACCGAATACGCACGTGTGTCAATGGCAAAACTTTTAGAAGGACGGAGCTGTGCGCACTTGGAAGCAAGCGCGAAATGTAGCAGGAACAGTCGTTTCGAAACGTGCTGGTTGCTCGAATTACTGGCTCCATTAACGGCTTCGTTTTTTGCGCGTTGTAATCCAACGGCACGCACCCCTTTTGGCAAAAGTTACCAGCTTTCCGTGTGACAGGTCTGCGATTGTTCGGAAAGAAGAAGAAAATTAGATAGGATCAGAAGTATGTGGGTGCTCTCCACAGCAGCCATCAATTTCCTGTATAAATGGTGAAGTGCTTTCGCCCTGATATATTTTCAGTTGTTCCAAGGCCATGGAACGTTGGCGAAAACTGCAGTGCTGCGCTCCACACTTTTGCGAACATGACTTTTTTGTCCTTCTAAATGCAGATTCTGTACAAAAATAATCGCAGGTCCTTTCTTTGCAGACATCGGTCAGTGATTGTGTGGCGAAGCGTGCTTTGTAATCTCCGCGCGGTGGGAGCATTTGCAGTTTTTCTAGCGAAATGCCTAGGCGCCTCCTTTTCCTGGAGAAATATCGGCCGCGAGGTTCACAACCTAAAAAGCGCGGAAGGTTCTTTTTCTCGTGTCCCCAGCGCACCTGCTGCTGTGTCCCACTGACGTTAGTGGGGCCGCCAGCTAGCGACGTGCCTCGTAGCGGCTAGAACAAAAAGGTCGTGACGACCCCACGCTTCTCTCCTTCCTCTAGCTCTCAGGGTATAATTCCGCCTGTGTTAGCACGACTTGTCTGTACTGAAGCTCTTTGTAAGCCTTCAGCAGCGCTCGCCTCACGGAAGGGAAACTGCGGACTCTGTTTTGTCCGTACTGTTCAATACTAAGCTTCGTTATTGGCTCCGAGAAGACGTTTTTTGATTGATGAAGAAAACTGTCATCACAATGCTGTCGAATGTTATTCAAGCGCGTACCTGAATGTTTAGACGGTGGAGAGATAGCAAACACTTTGTTGATGCCAGTGACCTCTGCTCCGGAGATGTTGCGGGCCGCTCAGTATGGCTTATTTTTTTGCTTTACCTTACGTGTTTTGACCTAGAACGGCAATAATGTTTGGTACGTCGTCCGGCAACAAACCAAGAAATCCATACAGGGTGCTTTCGGAAATGCTTTAAATAATTTTTCATGACAGGCGTTTTGAGGTAAAAAAATGGCTTTGGAGGCAAGGTATTATCAGTGTTGGCGGACACCATAAATTGGTTAATCGCCTTAATTAGCAAGCTGCTTAACTATATTATATTGCATAACTTCCTAACTATTGCTGTTAGGCCCCTCGTTGCAATCAGAGGTTTGTAGGTGGCTGTTAGCAATGGCCTTATTAGTTTTTAGAATTTCGAAAACGTGATTACAGTCGTTGCTGTGGCTAAGCAAATTTTCGCAATTTCTTCCGAACTCAAAAATCCCGCACCTGTGGTGAGCGCTGAGCGATGCCTATCAATTCGCGTCACTCCGTGGCGTGGTCACAGAGAACTGATCATCTATACTCCGTTTCATACATCAGGTGCAACGCTGTTAAAGGAACGGAAGTAGTCCGCATGGAAAAATAAAGGGAGCCGTGTTAGTCCGCGCTTGTTCTGTGGTCGTGGGTCTAAGTCACTAGAAGCGACCTCGTGTTGTTAGCAATTAAAGTGCAGTTAATCAAGCTCATGTCAAATGTGTCATGTAATAAGCGTGCAGTAAAAGCATTTGCTGTGCTTCGCTCACCACAAAGAACGCACTACTTTTTGGTCGCGGATGCAGGCAGCGCAAACAAGAACGCTAGCTTTGACAGCGCTGCACCTGATGTATGAAAAGGAGTGTAGTCGCAGGCGATGAAGTCGCATGCTACTTAAGAACGCAGCGCCTTTTTCCCGTCAAAGGACCCCCTTCCAGGAAATGCCGTCGGCCGATTCTCGTGACCCTGCTAGTGTGACAAAGCAGGGAGTGGTACATGAAAGAATGTCATACCTTTCCTCTGTGGTCGGGGATAACCCCCCTCTCTGCATTGCCAGGTTAGCAGGGTCATGACCAGCGGCGGACGCCATTGCATGGAAGCGGGTTCCTTTGATGCGGAAAAGCCCCCGTGTTCTTGAGCTGTATCCGACTATAGGGGACCGCAGCTTCGCCAGGGGGCGCTGCAGGCGCCACTGAAAAGAGCCCTCTCCGGCCACTCCTCACAATTGGCCGCGCAGGCTTGTCACCCTCCCATTGAATAGCTGCCCGGGTAGTGGGCTTTCTCTTGAAAAAGGTCAGTTCTGCACGTGCTTTGCAAGCGTTGGCATGCCTACAAACGTGTTTTGTGCAGTCGCGTGCTTTTTCCCTCGTGCTTGAATGCTGACGAGCTTCAGAGGATTAGGAAAATGTACAGGGGTGATAGAAAAAAACGCGAATAGCGCGCCGCCGACGCGCTGAGCAGTTGGAATTTATATTCAATGCGCTTGCACCTGGGTGGTTACAAAAACGTGCTGGAGTGGTACGTTATTGTGTCGTTGATTTCTCTAGAGCATTTGTGTTGCGAGCCAACAATAACCGTGACGGAAATAAATTGCGACAGCTGAGGGCATAGGCGCCACGCCGTTCGCATTCCTTTCTATCGCGACAGCACACTTTGAGATGTAGGTTCAACGGAAAATTTTTCTTCGCAGCGCCAACATGAAAAAATGAGAACACTGCTAGTGGATCAGGTCCACTCCGTGGAGAAGATTGTTGGGGAAAACGCGGTTAACGTAACAGCAATGTATGTCGCAAGTAAATGACAAGATCATTTAAGATGTGGAGTTTGAGCTTAATACTTTTTTTTTGGCAGGGTCATTTTCGCAAGATACTCACTTTTGTTGGGTGGCTGAGCGGTTCGGTGCACGCTACTCAGTTGGCCAAATAGCTGGAAATTCGTTACGTTCTTCGCTGCATAACAATTAAAATAATTTTTATTTGAATATAATATGAAGTGCCCTTTAGACGATACGCGAGGCTGAAGTGAACGAAAACGCGCACGAAATGCGCCTACCAGCTGCTCGCTTACGGCTAACGGAAAAATGCTCTAGTTCGGTTAATCATTACCGCTGAGATGAGCGGTTGTTATGTTTATTTTAATACCAATCACAGCGCGCACGCACCCCGAAAACAATGCATGTGCAGAGCCATCACTCATATATGAAAATGCTCATTCATGTGCAAGCAAACATTTTATACTACTTCTATTTTGAGAAATTTTTTACATGTAGTAAATTAACTTCGGAAATTGAGCTGGGCATCACATGTCGGAACAATAAGCCCATCATTGACCTTGTCTCACACGCGTCTGCATAACGCAGCCGTTGATGTCAGTTTCCGAAATAATTTTTTGCATTACCTGACTGGCGCAGAGCTTACTGGCAAAAAATAAATAAATAAAAAGAAGTTTCGTTAGCGCGACTCAACAATTCTCGGAAAAAGCTAAGCAAAGAGCAGGAAAAAGCGAGCAGCAGGTATCAAATTGAGCAGCCACAGAGCCGAAAGCACTCGCGCGGCTGTGGGCGGGGCGAAGCGATGGCGGCGGCAACGCCTATTGGTCGGTTCGGGCTGCGTTCGCGTTTAGACGGCATTCCAAAATCTGGAATGTCTCCGCCGAGCTCCGTCGACTCGAATGTCATCCGAACCGAATGCCGTTGAGAAACTTCATGTAGCAGCGTAGGTTCGGCAGTAGAGTCGAATGACATTAGGTTGGAAGGCATTCGAAGCGCCCATGTAGCAGGGGTATAATACTAAATTCGGTATACTAAGGTCAGTGCGACTTACTAATATCAAATACTAAATTGAACAACTATTTTCTGGCACGCAATACTACGCGAAAATGTTGTGACCCATAACAGAAGCGCAACAAACGTTTTTATAACAACATTATAGAAAACGATATGTACATGAAATTGTACATTTTTGTGAATGATACGATGTTGTCTTGCTCGGGAGTAGTCCTGTGCAAAGTGGAGCAAGTGCATTTGAATATGGGAATGCAGTTTGCACCTCGTTCCTAAACCGGGTGAAAACAGTCACAACTATTAGACTAAATGATGTGTGAGCGGAGTAAATATGAGTGACCCTCAATGTTGTTTTATTCCCTACCATATGTATACTGTCCTTAACAAGTCTGTGTGTTCGGCGATAGATGAATCATCCCCACTTAAATCAGATAATCTAATACAATGCGTAATTATTTTTTGTTCTTGCGTTGCCGTTGTTTTAAATGGGGAGAGTTTTCCAGGGTACCTTTTAACAATCTCTGAAAGACCATTACTTAGGTTTCAAACTTAGTGCTGTCGATGGAATAAATTCACTTTATTTCTGTGATGAAGTATATGGCTGCACATACCAAAATCAAACCACAGGTAATGACTAAAAGTACCCAGCAGTGCGTTACAAGTATAAAAAAAGGTTTTTATGTTACAACATTCAAACAAAAAAGTTAAAAACTTACCGTTTTCGCGATGACTCTCTCGACGGAGGGGTACATCAGTTGCTTCTGGCAGAAAAGTGAGGCTGCAGTTGCTGGGTGTGGACGAATGGTGTTCAGCATCTCGATGGTAATGTATTTATAGTACGCCAGCGAACAACCTAGCATAAAAACAGCGTCAAAGATTCGGGATCACGTGCAAGGCTCACGTGCTTTCCATTTTGTCCCAAGACGCCTCCCGGAAACTGAACATCGCGGTAGAATTCCTTTTGTTTTGGAATTTTGCTTTACCTTCCGACGAAACCGGGTGTGCAAACCAAAACATTGTCACTTTCTTTACAGCGAGGAGAGACCTCTCCCTGGGGTAAACAGCGTGACGTCAAAGGGGAAAGGCCTGATGAGCAGAATCGTCAAGTTTTTCTTCTAAACTGGCTTTGCACGTGACGAGCACCTGCTACCCATTCATGTCAAAACGCGCATTCCAGCCGCCTGAGTCGAAGCGACAAAGGCGGCTACGGGAAAAGCCAAATACCTATGTGTCCCCCTCATTCCCAGCCCATGTTCCTTCAGCTGGTTGCCGACGACATTTATTATTCGCCATTTTTTTTCTACTTCATTGCCGTGCTCCCTGTTTTCCTCTTTTTTTATTTTGGTGCGTCTCTGTCAGGAACTCTGTCAGGCGCGTCAGTCCTATACTAGTACTGTCGAATGTGGGCGAGTAATTCTCACCATACAAGCGGCTTTGCCTCCCCAATTCTCACGCGGCGCACAGAAGAAGGCAGCTGGTCGGCCCAACGATTAAGTATCGCTGTTTAGTTATTGCGGCGATAATTTAACCCCCATGGCATAAAGTGGAGATGTGTTACAACCGGCGCATTTCGCGAGTGACTTTGGGAATTGGATCCTTTTAAAGACTTTGTATCTATTAAAGAATTTTGAAGACTTGGTTAACTTTCGATGATTACAGCCTTCAATTTATAGTTCATTAATAGTCTTTTAAATGAACTTTATCACGGACATAATGTCCGCATTGGCGCACAATTCACCTGCACGGACCACGACGATGCATCTTTTACGGCTTTTAAAGGAAAAATCTGTTTACATTAGAAAAAAGAAGCACGTGCTATTTGCTGCAGCCAACACGATATTAATGAACGTCCGTCACGTCTGCAGCTTGGCAGCGTTCATAACAAGGCACAAAACAAAGAAAAAATTCAATATACACGCAAAAAATTTTGAAAAAAGTATGATACAAGCAAGAACGCGAATTCAGCTTCTCATAACGAGATGAAGGGTAAATGCTTACCCATGTATTCTCTCTAGTGAGGCTATCTGTTTAGTTATTTTTTTGTTAAAAGATTTCAAGAGTGAGTTAAGAACGAATTCTTCTCACAAGCGAGACACTATCCTAAAATCAGGTCTCAAACACTCACTGATAGCAGTGCATTGACAAGGAATCACCGTTCGAAGTCTTTACTTTATTGTTATGGTGTCGCCGCCGGCAACTAATACAGCAAACAGTTTCATCACTTTTGCAGGAGCATAATAGTATGAATGCAAGCATGCAAATACTCAGAGAGTAGGTCTACCGTCCTTCAGTTCCGCTACCAAGCGCGCTAACGACTACGCTACTTCCCGCCAACGCATATGTAGTTCTGCTTGTCTAGGACGCTGGAGAGTGTTTGCAGAGGGGCGTCGAATCAGATGGATGCCTCCCAAATGCCCCGCAGTGTCTCCAGCCTTTAAGCTTCACAAGCAATTGTGTACTTAATTAACATCCTAACCCCACATCAGTGACACAAGCAGCAACATCGCGCTAAAGGCTTTCGCCACACGCACTTTAGTTCAACAAAGTGCCCCCTGAATTTTTTTTTCTGGTTCTAACGTAATAATTGTTTGCGGCCTGAGACTGCGATGCAAATGTTACATTTGCGCAGGTAAGAAGCGTGTTACACTCCGCGTATTCTGTATAGCAACGTTGTGTCCATTTTCAGGAAGTTACGTTGCTGCATGTCCCAATTTTATCCACAGATTCCCTTTTGAAACTATGTTGCAAATGTACAAACTGCATTCAGTGGGAGACCGAGACAGGCAACCATAGAGGGATATAAAGTCGGAACACGACGCATGGCGTTGCAGCGCTTCTAATATTGTCGCAACACTGAAGTCAGTGTTCTGAATAACTGTCCGGCCCGATTACGATGTACAAGAGCTGTAGTACACAAAACATGGTGAGGACGGTTAGTTTTTTTCTTTTGCTTCGGGCTAGTCTGGTTTGGTTTATTGGGTTTTAACGTCCCAAAGCGACTCAGGCTATGAGGGACGCCGTAGTGAAGGACTCTGGAAATTTCGACCACCTGGGGTTCTTGAACGTGCACTGACATCGCACAGTACACGGGCCTCTAGAATTTCGCCTCCATCGAAATTCGACCGCCGCTGCAGGGATCGAACCCGCGTTTTTCAGGCCAGCAGCCGAGAGCCGTAACCACTTAGCCACCGCGGCGACTCTTCGGGCTAGGATAATTTAACAAACAAGCGCAAAGAATGGTACATGGATTTGTTTGATAACTACGTAAGAGAACCAAGAAACAATCCTACTCATGCTCTGTGCAGCTTGTTGGGAGAGCAGTGGTGGTGGTCTCAATGTACGTGCGGGATTACCCTTACTGTGGTCTGTCGGCAATTGCTCCATCTGAGCCCCTTAATTTAAACAATGTGTTTCTACCACTGTCCCGCAAAGCCATTGTTGGCCGCTCAGTTCATGAACGCTGAGGGTACACGATGAGAGAGACGGTGTCCAAGAGAACGTTCAGTCTCCTCAGATTGCACAGGAGTGTCTCACTACGGTCACACAAAAAAAAAAAAAACCCTGGAGTGCGCCGCTATTCGTGGTTTCACCAGTTGATGTTAGATAAGCGAAGTTCTGGACACGAAGTCCTGTATTTATTTATTTGTTTACTTATTTACCCAATACTGCAGACCTCTTGCTTGGGTGCAAGCAGGAAGGGCACAGAGATATTACATACAAGGGCAATAAGTCAGTAATAAAAGCATGCACGACAAATAAAACTGAAGAATATCTCTATACAGTAACTAAAATACATCATCAAAGACCTTCAAAATTCAACAGCGGATATCACTCTCTCAAGGAAAGCGTTGCAGTCAGTAACCGTCCTCGGAAAAAAAAAAGAAAGAGAATTTATAACCATTACTTTTCGCGAAATATAGCGCTGAACTATAGTCGTGCTGATGAGGAGTTCGACGTGTTTCTGAAAACTGTACATGGCATTACGCCGATAAAAGAGCTGGTGCACTGATCCGCCACAAAGATAGGCGACAGCAATTAGACAACCAAGACGGCATCTTGCAACTAACTTCCCAAATGTTTGTAGAGATTGGCCTTTTGGATGCTTCCATTGCGTTCGCCCAAAAAATTCTTCTACAAGCATCTGACATCCCTGCATTCGGCGTCCATGATTTTTTTATTTTTATACATATTAATTTGGCTTCTAATCACGAGCATAAATCCAGAAGTTCACGAAGGTGGCACTTTGGGCTAGTTGTAATGCAGCGAAAAGATACGGTGCCGTTGAGACATGACACACTGTATCACTGCGTGCTGCTTCTGCTGGGATGTATCTCTTCTCTACCTTACAACTCGTCAAAAAGAACCACGCGTTTTCACTCCACACAGCGTCCCTATCGAACGGCCTCAACAAGCCCTTCAGCCATCTTGCCTTTTCCCTCCCCTCTTTCTCTTCTAACTGGGCGCCTTTCTCAGTATCCTGCTACTGAACATGCGTTCTTCAGGCGCAGCGAAGGCTTCACGCCGCATTGATAGTTTTCTTTCGCCCACAAAGCCCTACTTGCTCCTTCCTCCTCCTACAGTGTGGAATCCGAACAATGGTTAACCGCCCAACCCAACCCCGCAGCTGTGCGCCCTCCCGTCTGCCTGCGTGCGGCTATGCGAGGCAGGAAAGGGGAAAAGAAAAGAGAAAGAAGGAGTTCAGGGTGAAGCGGCCCGTGGTGGCAATTTGCCGAACTAAACGGCCATGTCCCTGAAAGCTGGGCTTATAGCAAAAGGTCGAAGAGATGCCGGGATAATGAAACATATAGGGTATTGGAGGGGGGGGGGGGGGGGGGTACAACAGGTATGAAGTCCTCAGAGGTATTTGGAATGGAATAATGGTGCCGGGGTTTGCTCTTGACTGCGATGTGTCAGACAGCGTGCGTTGTAAAACAAAGTTTTACTTTTGGAATTACATGGGGGCAATCGCATAGTAATTGCTTGTATCATTCCTTTTTCCACGAGACAAGAAAAACCAATGTCCATAACAGAGGTTAACGCAGTGAGAATAGTTGCGCAGCAAGCAATAAATCAAGCCATGTTAGTATAGGATGCCGCATTACATAACCTCTACATGGTTGATACTGCTCTGCATTGTGACAATAACCTCTGCACTGTTGCCATGTCGACATTTTGTTTTCGAGAACATGTACTGTCGGCCGCAAAAGTTCGCGGCATCTGCGAAGCGTGGCCGAGTGAAGCAAAACTGTATTGCTGCGCCATCTGCCGTCACAGAGAGCGGTGTCGAGGCTCACGGCATGCTTGCTGCGGCACAACTGTGAGTGAGCCTCGACACCATGCTATGTGGCAGCAGATGGCGCATCAATGCAGTTTTGCTTCACTCGCCCGCGCTTGGAAGACCCAGCAAGGTATTTCGGCTGACAGACAGTACATTGGGTGCCGTAGTTCTGTGGTGTATTTCACCAGGAACGCCAAGGGTGCGCCGCGTGTAAGCGGTGGCGGAACCTGGCGTAACTCTGTAACAAGCTCAGAGCTGCCTGTAGCTGCCTCAAATTTTAGAGCTCGCCACTTCCTGTTACTATACATATATGACCATATCAGGCCACGAATAGGGGCACATACGGCAATGAGGTACTTTATAGAGTGCCATATGGCATGACTTGGTGTTCGGGATACCGGCCAGAACGCCATGCTTTTTTGATAAAAAAAAACCACACGTGCATGGCGTTTGTGGCGAGACAAAATGAAAGTGTAACATTTCTGGCACAACGCACAATATTCCTGAGAGCTTGGAAGGCCTAGATCCGTAAGGAAACTCGAAGGATCTGCACAGAAGTATCTAAACATTTCTGAAAGTGTGCGAACATGAACCCAGGAAAACTGGACCAACGCTTCTAGTTTGCACGACTGGCACATGTTGTTGAATGGCGCTCAATGCTGAAAACCGAACGCGGGAATTTCGAATGTTTAGAACATACCGTGGATTTTACTACCACATGTAAACCCTACTCACATGTAAACCCGACTGCATCGTGTGCCATGGGGCACACCACACCGGGAGCCGGAATTGCAAGCACCGCCTCGTGGTCCGGAGACAACAACCACATAGGCTTAACGAGGGTGCGACCCAGCATCACGTGGAGCATCACCCGAGATCCAGGCACCGATCTTTGATCCGGGCGAGGAACCAAACATGGAACCAGGGCAGAGATAGATCCAGTTCCTTCCCGCCGCTGAGTGGGGCGGCTGATGGAGAGAAGAGCACAAGTTCAGACCGAGGGAGAAGCAGCAGCCGAACAAACAAAAAGGTGAGCTAGCCAAATCCGGCCTCCCAACAGATGAGCGCTCGGGAGAAGGAACTTATAGAACAATTCCACAAAGAGCTTAAGGCGCGTGACGAGGAAAACGCCAGACTAAAGAAAGAAATGGCAGAGCTTCGTCGACTTGTCATGGCCTCGAGAGAGCAAAGAGCAATGTCACGGCAAACACCTGTGCAAGCCCCTCTTAAAGCACCCATTCCCGCATGCGAGGCTATGGAAACAGACAAACGCACCGCAGTTAAAAGACCCCCTCCCCCCGCGGAGAATACCCAAAACAAACGAACTGCCGAAGCCTCTGCAGGCGATGTACCGCAGCCGGCTACGCCCGCTCCTTTAAGAGCTGACCCTAATGCAATCACTACAAGAGTGGATAGCATTCAGAACAAGGTAGACAGCCTAGAGGTTAGAGTAGGAAACTTAGAGGCTAATACCCCTGTCACACGGGCACTTGCAAGGCCTTAGGAATTAAGGTCCTTTTCCCAAAAGGCGCGTGACGCGCATCTACACGGCAAAACGTCGAGACCTTTGCGGTAAAGGTCCGTAGCTGCAAAGGCGGCCGTCAGCGGCCTTAAAGTTGCTTAAAGGAGCAACCCAGACGGCAGCGCCATCTAGCGAGCTCAAAGAATAAAAAATTGACGCTATTTTTAGTTTCGAAAACGTAAAAAAAATATCTAATTTATCTTATTCAATGGTTAATTGTGAGTTACAGTGCACTTAACCGTAGAGGAGGCTATGACTTAAGACATCTACACTGCTAAGAAAGAACTTGAACGCTTTTCAGCAGGCGCATCGACACACACGTGCTAGCGCTTCTCGCTTTGTTGTTTTTCTTCGTTTGCTCTTCATGGCAATTACACACTTCGTTCTAAGGTCTTGTGGTTCGTCGCTCATGATTACGGCAGCACGTTAACCAGGCACAACCTAATTTCCTTGAAATACGCACGCTTCTCACACATAACGCACGCTTCTCACACACAACGAGGAGCCGAACGGAAAAGTGCGCCTTATTTTAACTTTCAATCCCGTGCATTCCTACCCCCCCCCTTCCTCTTTCAACTTATGCCTCATGGCACACTTCTCGAATAAAAAAAAAGAAAAAGAAAAGTGCGCCTAACCTGGTCGGACCGGGAACAAGGAAAAAGAACTTTTGTTTCGAAATATTCGTTTCTCACCGCCAGAACGCTCGTTTATTATCGTGATAGCTACTTTTTCAAACATACGCGAAAGCACTCTTATCTTCTTAGCTGAAGTGGTACCGTCTGCTTTAATTTCATAATGTTACTAGCGCCGCTTCACACACAGCGGTGACTTTTGGCATTCACGGAGGCCACGTACGTTCTAGCTCCTTTGGATTTGCCGTGTAGCAGTGCCGCTGCTCCTTTTCAGTTTTCCTCCTTTAGTACATTAAGACAACTTTACGGCAAAGGCTGTGAAGAAGTCCCGGTTGACAGGGGTATAAGGTAGATGCCTTAGCAGTGAAATTCAGACCGTTCCAAACTCAAGTAATGTCTATGTTCCAACAATTGATGGAGAAGCTGACCACATTGGAGAACAGCTTAACATCATTGCTGCAAAGAGTGGATCACCAATATGGTCCCGTCGCAACAAATTGAGGTATGGCAGTGGAATTGCAGAGGCTTCCGGCGCAAACGGGGGAATCTGCAGTTTTACATTCAAGCACAACAACGTCCACCAGACATTATTGCTCTACAAGAAGCTAGTGGCGCGGTCAAATCACCGGGCTATAAGGCGTTTCTTCCGCCAGGATATGATGCAAATACAAATACAAATTTGTTTCTGCTTAATGTATATAGCCCACCCAAAGATAAGGGAACCGGTATACCGGAATTACTTATCAAGACTGAAACTAGCGACTAAGGCCCAGCTATTATTAGTAGGGGACTTTAACGCACCACATCCAGAATGGGGATACACTAGAGCCGGTCCCAAAGGCAACAGGGTATGGCAAGTGGTCCAAAATCTAGGCCTAACTGTCCTGAACAACCCTCAAGAAATCACGAGACTAGGCAACAGTATATGTAAAGACACGTCGCCAGACCTAACCCTGGCAAAGAACATACAAAACCGAACATGGACTAAGACAGGACACACGCTAGGCAGTGACCATTACATTATATCTACCACCTTTGAGACAGCAAAGCATAAATCAGTCTTCAACAAAATAAAAATTACGGACTGCGAGAAGTTCAGGGCAATAAGAGAACAAAGACAAAAAGATGAAAGCACAGACCCAGTAATTGAACATCTCGGGGACTGGGTGGAATCACTAAAAATGGACATTAAGGCTACCACAGCCGAAATCGGCATGGAAGAAGGACAAGTCACTGACTCTAGGTTATTGCATATGTGGGAAGCACATTTCAGCTTGCAAAACCGCTGGAAGAGGAACAAACACAACAAAAATCTTAAAAAGAGAATTGCACAGTTGCAGAGACTAATTGAAAAATATACTCTAGAGCTTCAACACAAATAATGGGAGCAAATTTGCGACCGCATGAATGGCAAGCTCGAGTGCAGGAAAACTTGGCATCTGCTAAGGCATCTTCTTGACCCCACAGAGGCTAAATCAACTAAACGAGGTCAACTTACGAGATTAGTGCATCAGTATCAAGACACCACAGAGGAGTTCTTAACGGAACTACGAGATCGATACTTAAACACAACCCCAGATGGACCGCTGCCAAACTATCAGGGAACATCAAACGAGGACTTGGACGCTGAGATTACGGAGTCGGAAGTGTGGCTTGCCATGGGGCAACTACGCACCGCGTCTGCGGCCGGGCCTGACGGTGTTACTAACAAAGCACTTCGAAACTTGAACGCAGGGTCAGTGACAGCACTCACTGATCTCATGAATAAATACTGGATAGACGGCAACATTCCACAAGAATGGAAACATGCAAAGATTACATTCATTCCAAAGCCAGGCAAGAAATTGTGTATAGAGAATCTACGCCCAATCTCTTTAACATCCTGCTTAGGAAAGTTAATGGAACATATAATTCTTAATCGGCTACAAGAATAGGCTGAGGACAATAACTTACTCCCTAACTCCATGCTAGGCTTCAGGGCTAATCTTTCTACCCAAGATGTTATGCTGCAACTCAAGGCAGACATAATAGACATAGAACGCAGCAGAGGAACTAAAGCCATATTAGGCTTGGATTTGAACAAGGCGTTTGATAATGTCACGCACGATGCTATCTTAAGGAATCTCTCGGACATCAACCCAGGGGAAAGAACTTTCCAGTACATCAAGTCATTTCTCAGTAACAGAACGGCAGAGATAGCAGTAGGAGAGATTAAATCAGACTCTATCTTTCTTGGAGGTAAAGGAACGCCACAGGGCTCAGTCCTGTCACCCTTCCTTTTTAATCTCTCACTAATTAAAATTCCTTCTAAATTAGCAGCCATCCCGGAACTGCAACACACATTCTACGCAGATGATATGACTTTATGGACCACAACTGGCAGCGATGGTCAGATAGAGGATACCCTGCAACAAGCTGTAGACATAATACAAGACCTGGCGGGTAAAGCAAGGCTAACCTGCTCGCCCTCCAAGTCCGAATTATTTCTAATCAGATACAAACCAAGGGGCCCACGAGCAAAAAATTACAAACCTCCGCCTCCACTAAAAATCTGGGTGGAAGGGCTCCCTGTAAAGGAAGTTCAAACTATAAGAATCCTAGGACTCTTCCTTCAGTCGAACCGGAAGAACAAGGAAACACTAGAAAAACTCCAGACAACCGTCAATATGACGGTAAGACTCATTAGACGAATTGCAAGCAAACGGAAGGGAGTGAAGGACTCAGAACTTTGCAAAATAGTACAAGCATTTGTAATAAGCAGGCTTGTCTACGCACTCCCATACTTAAAATTAGACAGTAGTGAAATAGCCAAAGTAGAGTCTATGATTAGAACAGCATACAAGGTAGCACTAGGGCTACCGAACTGTACCTCCACCGAAAGGTTTCTGGGCTTGGGAGTACACAACACCTTAGACGAGCTTACAGAGGCACACTTAACAATGCAGAGAGGCCGGCTTTCCCGCACCAAAGCAGTGTTATGTCTCGCCTACGACGCGCGGTATAGCCGGCGCGGATGCAACGGACGCCGCGGCTTTGTTCAAAGCGGCGGTCATTTGGACCCGTTCATCGCGGCCGCAACGCCTCCCGCCAAGCGCGTCCAGGCATGTTTCAGTGCCACGTGTCGTCGTGCGTGCGTGTGTGTGTGTGTGCATGCTGGTGCCCACGCTTGTCAAAGCGCGGCAGCCGGGGAGAGGAGCTCCCCAACTGGGAGGCGAGGAGGTCTGACCGGCGCCGGCCTGGCGGACGCGCCCGTCACGTCTGGACATGTTGAAGCGACGCCGTATCGGGCGCCTCTTCCCAAGCCGTTCCCTCTTGCCCTCGACTCCGAGGGTATAAAAAAAAGACAGCTGCGCCGGACGCAAGAGAGAGACTTCGATTTGCTTCCTTCGAGTAACGTGGTCGCCGTGACCGGCCGCTCTTTTGCGATGCCAGAATAAACAAGTTGTTCTGTTGCCAGTCGACTCTTCCTTTGCGGGACCTTCGGATGTTTCCAGCTTTGCCCCAGGCCGCCAGGCCAACGCTACCCTTGGGGCTTGCAACCCAAATGCAACAACTGGTTGCCAGCGGTGAGATCCCGACAACGGAGGCCAGCAGCGAAGATATGCGTTCAACTGTATGCTGAGCAGCACAACGACCATCCGGGAGCAGTGCAACGAGCCCTGTGTGATGACTGGTTGCCTGCAGCGGAACGACTGCGCTGAATTCTTGGCTGCGAGGTTTGGTGAGTGCGGGACTTTCTTCTTCTGAGTTTTGCCAGGCTTTTGTTAGTGTCAGAAACAGAGCTGGTAATTGTGGTTGTCGTTGCTGCCGGGTTAGTTTGCGGCAAGACAATAGTAGGCAGTAGAGAAAGCAGCATTCGGAGCAGCCATGGATTTGAAGTCGTTGCGCAAACCGAAATTGCTGGAGCTTGCAAGAGAGTTGGGTCTTGATGTCTCAGACAAACTCAGAAAACCAGAACTGCTAAGGGCGATTCTTGAGTTGGAGGCTGAGGATGACGAGCTGTCGGAATGCCTTGAGACCATTGAGGAGAGGGAACAAAAAGAAAAAGACGAGCGCGAACGTAAAGAACAAAAAGAGAAAGAGGAGCGCGAACGTAAAGAACAAAAAGAGAAAGAGGAGCGCGAACGTAAAGAGCAAAAAGAGAAAGAAGAGCGCGCTTTGGAAATGAAGCGTCTCGAGGTAGAGATGGAACGCGCTCGTAATGGAAGTCAGGCACACGGTGCAGGAGAACGGGTATCGTTCAAAATGACTGACCTGATGCGGCCGTTTAAGCTTGGAGAGGACATTGGTTTGTTCCTGGTTAACTTTGAGCGAACGTGCGAGAAGCAGGGGTTCTCTCGGGAAACGTGGCCACAGCGCTTGCTCACTTTGTTACCCGGCGAGGCGGCCGACGTAGTCGCTCGCTTGAAGAGAGAGGAGGCAGAGGATTTCGACCAAGTGAAATCGAGTCTGCTAAAAAAGTACAGGCTGTCAGCGGAGGCGTTCCGTCGGAAGTTTCGGGAAAATGAAAAAGGCAGAAATGAGTCATATACAGAGTTTGCCTACAGGCTTATGTCAAACATGCAGGAGTGGCTCAAAGAAGAGAAAGCGTTTGGTGACCACGAGAAAATTCTGCAGTGTTTCGGGCTGGAACAGTTTTATAGTCGGTTACCTGAGAACGTGCGGTACTGGGTCTTGGATAGGCCAGACGTTAGTACAGTGGCTAAAGCCGCCGAGCTAGCCGAGGAGTTTGTGACGCGTCGGGCTCGCGGAGCTAAGGACGGTCAAAAGGGTGAATTTGGCTCCAAGTCTGAGAGGCCGAAGTTCACACCCATGAGAGCATGGGGGGACACGCGTAGTGCGGATGCGAGTGAAAGCAGTCCGACCGAACGTAAGGAGACGGCGGCAGCCGAAGCCGAACGCAGAAAGCGGTTCGAGGCGAGGCAAGCGCGCGTGTGTTATACGTGCCAGAAGCCGGGTCACTTTTCGGCGCAGTGTCCAGAAACAAAAAGAGAAGTCGTGTGTTTGTCATTATGTAGCACTGACGAGACAATGAAGCTTCTCGAGCCTTACATGCGAGACTTCCTCGTGAACGGGAAAGAGTGCCGAGTGCTTCGTGATTCCGCAGCTACAATGGATGTAGTTCACCCCTCTTACGTAGAACCCGATATGTTCACGGGCGAGTGCGCATGGATCAAGCAAGCAGTGGAAGCTCATAGCGTGTGTCTGCCCGTAGCAAAAGTGCTTATTGAAGGACCTTTCGGAGCACTTGAGACTGAGGCCGTAGTGTCATCTAGGCTGCCCCCCCAGTACCCGTACCTATTTTCGAACAGGTCCGATCACCTCCTGCGCGAGAAGGGGCTTTTGTTTGGTGAGGCTAGCGTTCAGGCCTTAACCAGATCGAGAGTTCGGGAGCTCGCTGCAAAGGCGGTAGTTGCGGGGCCGACGTTGTCGAACAATGAAAAAGGGTCGGAGGCGCAGCAAGCTGATATTCCGAGCACGTCAGAACTGGATAAAATTGAGCCTGTAGCGTTGAAGGCACCAGGTACTGGAGAGGAAATGCCCGACAAGGGAAAGTTAGAAGAGCTTCCGGACGAGCTTCCGGGACTAGGCTCAGTGACGAACAGGGAAGACACTGATCAGGTCATTAGTGACTTACTCAGTAAAGCACCGCTGTCGCCTGAGCAAAAAAAACCGAACTACACCAACTCTTACAAGAGTTTCAAGGTCAGTTCTATGAGAGGCCTGGTAGGACTTCTGTCCTTACTCATGATATAGAACTTACCTCCCCAGAGCCAGTACGATCCAAGGCGTACCGGGTGTCACCCCGCCAGCGCGATATTATGGAGGCTGAGGTAAAGAAAATGCTACAGCTTGGTGTTATTGAGGCGGGTGAGAGTGATTATACCTCCCCTTTGATTTTAGTTGAGGTACCGGGCAAGGAACCTCGTCCTTGCGTCGACTACCGCAGACTCAATTCCATCACTAAGGATCAAATTTATCCGATCCCTAACATCGAGGAGCGCCTTGAGAAAGTTAGCAGCGCTCAGTTTATTTCCACCCTAGATCTTGTCAGGGGTTATTGGCAGGTTCCACTTACAGAAGAGGCTAGTAGGTATGCGGCGTTCATTTCACCAATGGGAACATTCCGTCCTAAAGTTTTGAGTTTTGGTTTGAAGAACGCGCCATACTGCTTTTCAAGCCTCATGGACAAAGTGTTGCGGGGACAGGAAGAATTCGCTTTACCGTATTTAGACGACGTAGCGATATTCTCCGCCTCCTGGTCTGAGCATATGGCACACTTGCGGGCAGTGCTAACCCGCCTGCGCGAAGCGGGCTTGACAGTCAAGGCTCCCAAGTGCCAATTAGCACAGGCCGAGGTTGTCTACCTCGGTCACGTGATTGGACAGGGTCGTCGCCGCCCCTCTGAAATAAAGGTGGCCGCTGTGCGAGACTTCCCGCAACCGCGCACGAAGACCGATATTCGGTCGTTCTTAGGTGTCGCCGGCTACTATCAGAGGTACATCCCCAGGTACTCCGATATCGCGGCTCCCCTGACGGATGCTCTAAGAAAAACAGAGCCCCAAACAGTCGTCTGGAGCGAGACAAAGGAAAGAGCTTTTAGCGCCTTAAAGAGCGCCCTAACAAGCCAGCCTGTGCTACGATCGCCAGACTACACAAAAGGGTTCGTTGTTCAGTGCGATGCTAGTGAGCGAGGCATGGGCGTTGTACTGTGCCAAAGGGACAATGGAGAAGTGGAACACCCCGTCCTGTATGCTAGTCGTAAGCTGACCTGTCGTGAGCAGGCGTACAGCGCCACCGAGAAAGAGTGTGCGTGTCTCGTGTGGGCCGTTCAGAAATTGTCATGCTACCTAGCCGGCTCGAGGTTTATCATTGAGACGGATCACTGCCCTCTCCAATGGCTGCAGAACATCTCTCCCAAAAATGGCCGCCTCCTGCGCTGGAGCCTCGCTTTGCAACAATATTCCTTTGAGGTGCGTTACAAAAAGGGGAGTCTCAACGGTAACGCCGATGGCTTAAGTCGAAGCCCCTAACGTAGGAATCCGCCTCAAAGTTGTTTGTTACTGATGTTTTCTTCCTGAGGCAGGATTTTTAACAAATTGCTTTTGTTTAGTGTTTCAAAGTGATTATGTGCTTTCTAGTGCAATTTTCCAATTTGTGGACGCGTTCTGAGTGCTGCTTGACTACTGTAAGGAACTAGGCAGTAGTATAAAAGGGGAAAGAGCCTGGCAGAGCTTAGTGAGGGTTGTCTCGTGCTTGCTGACTGAGCGGTTGCGTTTCGGCGTAGTTCTAACGCTTGCTGGGAACGAGCACAAAAATGGCAACTCTCCCGAAGTGACTTTGCAGTGTCCTATGTGATCCTGAACCCGAGAACGAGGCCTTCTCTGTGCGCTGCGCTCAAGCAACGTCGAGGGACGACCGGTTTCGATTACGAGCATCATCGAGCGACATCCCTCTGGACAGCGGATGCAGTCCCCTGACCATCGGGATCTCCTTCTCCCGGCGGGGCGGTCTGTTATGTCTCGCCTACGACGCGCGGTATAGCCGGCGCGGATGCAACGGACGCCGCGGCTTTGTTCAAAGCGGCGGTCATTTGGACCCGTTCATCGCGGCCGCAACGCCTCCCGCCAAGCGCGTCCAGGCATGTTTCAGTGCCACGTGTCGTCGTGCGTGCGTGTGTGTGTGTGTGCATGCTGGTGCCCACGCTTGTCAAAGCGCGGCAGCCGGGGAGAGGAGCTCCCCAACTGGGAGGCGAGGAGGTCTGACCGGCGCCGGCCTGGCGGACGCGCCCGTCACGTCTGGACATGTTGAAGCGACGCCGTATCGGGCGCCTCTTCCCAAGCCGTTCCCTCTTGCCCTCGACTCCGAGGGTATAAAAAAAAGACAGCTGCGCCGGACGCAAGAGAGAGACTTCGATTTGCTTCCTTCGAGTAACGTGGTCGCCGTGACCGGCCGCTCTTTTGCGATGCCAGAATAAACAAGTTGTTCTGTTGCCAGTCGACTCTTCCTTTGCGGGACCTTCGGATGTTTCCAGCTTTGCCCCAGGCCGCCAGGCCAACGCTACCCTTGGGGCTTGCAACCCAAATGCAACAGCAGGAAGAACCGTACTTGATCGTTTAGGACTAGGAATACAGTTGCCACCCCAAGATACCAAAACACAGATACCTAAACGCATCGCTAAGGTAATAAGAGTTAAGCCACTAGCTAAGAATATGCATCCTGCTCACCACGAGGGGAGAAGGGCTAGGGCAAAAGCTCTATACAACACATACAACCAAGATGAACATGCAGTATATGTAGATGCCGCAGAATATCCCCAGAAACAAGCGTTCGCACTAACGGCGGAGGATACGCAAGGTAGACTGATAGTCTCCGGCACTACCATAACGAAATCCTCGGAAACGGCAGAGGAGGCGACAATCGCCCTTGCTATCATTAACACAGAAGCTACTACCATACTAAGCGACTCTAAATTTGCCATACGCAATTATGCGAGGGGCAGAATTTCTCAGGCAGCAATGAGCATATTGGGTCTAACCAAAGACTTAGACAGAATTATTGAATTGATATGGGTCCCGGCTCACTCGGGGAACCCTGGTAACGAAGCGGCACACATAACAGCTCGAGGATTCGTCAGCCGAGCAGGGGACGCTGTCGTTGCTGGGAGTTTTTCGAAGGACGGCCTATCATCTTTTCACGATATTACTAATCATTTTAAACTTGAAAGGAGGATATTCCCTCCTCCAGACAAAGCCTTTAATAAAGAGCAGGAGACCACTTGGAGGCGACTCCAGACGCGATCCTTCATGACGCCTTACCTGTTGTCAAAATTCTACCCCGGTGAATACGACCCTGCATGTACATTATGTGGTGATTTAGCCACTTATGATCACCTATTGTGGAATTGTAAAGAAGAGCCGCCCCCGAAATCTCTAATACAGGTTCCTACTCTCGAGAAGTGGGAGGCCGTGTTGGTCAGCTCAGACTTGGGAGTTCAAACCCGGGTCATTGAATGGGCTACCCAGGTTGCTTTCAGCCGTGGACTGATAGCCACCTAGCACGGATCGTCTGCATTCTGCCTTTTCTGACGAATTAAATGTTTTCCAATCCAATCCAATTTACTACCCAGGTCGCTGTCAGCCGTACGTGGACTGATAGCCACCTAGCACGGATCGTCTGCATTCTGCCTTTTCTGACGAATTAAATGTTTTCCAATCCAATTTGCTGTGTCCGTCGGAACTGGTTGATGCGAGTGCAGAAAGCATTTTAGAAGTCATATTTTGCCGCGAGAAGAAAGAGTCGGTCTTGGTAATCTCGACGGTGGCACTGAATCCTTCGGGGCTGTCTCGTTTTCTGAAAATTACAGGTTTAAGATATCTGCTTGAGTTATGCGGAATTCTCTAGTCTTTGAATGTTCAGAAAAGCTGGGCATGAGGAGCCATAAAAAGTGCCTTCAATTTTATTGGCGTGCAGGGCAGGCAGGTAGAGTAGCAGCTATGTCTCATTAAACAACGTGAAATATTTGCACTATCTGCGTGAATTAGTTGCAGAGTTGCCCGCATGGTATGAACCATCACAGTGTCCATCCCAGCAATAACATGTGATTTCCAATACCATCAAAGGAAGCGGCTGGCAAAGGCCTTTACCTTGCACCAGTTGAAAGTGGGATGTGTGTTATGGGAACACCTTATTTTGGCCTTCTTCTGAAATAGAGACACAAGTTAAGACATTTCGAAGGTGAAGTGGTGCGTGTTTCAGGTGCGTCCTCTTCTGGAGTGAAGTGGCTGAGGGCTAGTGCCCGCCGATGCCGGGCTGCGACCGATTCGTGATGCATCAGAGCTACGAGTACCGCCATCAGCAGTGTGGCGCCAAGCCGGTCAGTTGCTGCTGGCACATAGCGACCACCTGTAACATATACATAGAATGATTTGGAAACAGCAAGCCCATTCCAGTGGACACCCTCTTTCCTTACTTGGCTGGCTCAGCGCTTTTGGTAGCCGTGAACCCAACCCCATTCGCGAGAAAGTTAGCCGGGCCAGGAGCTTTTGTCTACAACTATGCTGGGCTTCCGGGCACGCTTGTCAGCACAAAACAACTTAATAGGGAAGTCATAGGCCCCCTTTACGGCAGTCAACGGGACAGAGCTATCTTAGCTTTGAATTTGAAGGGGGCCTATGACAACGTTAAACACAGTAAGATACTAGAGAATCTCAACACCACTGTCTGCAGAAAACGGACTTATCAGTACGTCAAGGACTTTCTCATGGACAGGAAGGCCTACATCAGGATAGACGACAGTAAATTCGGACCCATAGAGATGGGAACGCGAGGCATGCCTCAAGGGGCGGTAATGTCGCCTGTGCTCTTCAACACAGCCATGATGGGCCTCCCCGGGAGGCTCAACGCGATAGATGGCGTGAGACACGCCATCTACGCGGACGTCACTCTGTGGTCGTCGGGTGGCAGTGTTGGAGAGATAGAGGACGCCTTGCAGGAGGCAGCGTCAGCGGTACATAAGTATGCCGAAGACAGTAACTATAAGTGTGCACCCACGAAATCAGAGCTCCTTCATGTCACGGGGGATAAAAAAATCTGCAAGCAAAATTCAAATACGCATACACGGACTCAGGTCTCGGAGGTAAAAAAAAAACATCCGCATGTTAGGGCTACAAATCAAGAACAAAGGTAATAATGCCACAGCCATTATAACAAACTGAAGTCCATGCGCGAGAAAATCAGTAGGTTGATTGGCAGGGTACCTGGCAAGTACGGTGGACTCGTGGAAAAGGAGACGTTACGCCTGGTGCAGGCTTTCGTCATTAGCCGAATAACATATGCAGTGCCCTACCTCAAACTGCGGCAGAGCGGCAAGAAGAGTTTAGTCGTAATAGCCCGAGCTGCCATCAAGAAGGCGCTTGGACTCCCCTCCAAGACGTACACTGATCGCCTTCTCCACTTAGGTATGCATAACACGCTGGAGGAACTATTCAAAGCTCACCAAACAAGCCAAATATTGCGGTTAGCGACGGCCAAAGTTGGCAGACGAGTCCTCGAGGATCTGCACATAGCGCTGCCGCCAGCAACAGAAGACAGAGGGGTCATTCCTAAGGACTGGAGAGATAAACTACTAGTTAAATCAATACCAAAAAACATGCAAGCCGAACAGAATCAAAGTAAGAGAGAAGACAGAGCTAGAGCGATACAGAAGTATTACGGCAGCAAAAATGGCACGTATTATGTAGACGCGGCGGCCCCTACGCAAGAGGGCATCTGTACCGTCGCGGCCATACATGAGGGCAAGCAGGTGGAAGGACTCTCGGTTGAAACTAATAAATTTTCGTTAGCCGATGAAGTGGCGATAGCCCTGGCAGCCACTCACTCCGACGCCACGCACATAATTTCTGATTCCCAACATGGCTGTCGAAATTATATAAGGGGAAGATTAGCGCCGCTTGCCAGCAGAATTTCAGCAAACGCGCAACATAGCTCAGTGCAGAGAACAAAACAATTGGTATGGGTGCCCGTACACCACGGAATAGAAGGGAGCGAGGCTGCTCACACAGCCCCCCGAGCGTCTCTCACCCTTAGTTCCACTGAATTCCCAGAGTCTGTCGGGGCTCCTGTACTTAATCCGCTCACCACATATGCGGACATTACAGCATATCTGCGCTTCAGTAGGCAGCCGTTCCCAGAGCCCGCCAAGGGCCTGGATAGAACTGAGAAATGACACTTCAGAAGGCTGCAAACGGGGTCGTTTCTAAGCCCTGCGATTCTAAAACACATAGACCCAACTTTTTCGGGGTACTGTAAATTTCGCGAGATGTGGGCAGACGAATATCATATGGTATGGGCTTTATGGGCTTTCCAGAAAAATCCACAAATAAAGAGAGTAAATCAACCAACGAGAGAGGGCTGGGAGGCGATCTTGTTCAGCTGCTCGGATCTGGACTCCGAGAGAGCTCTGGTTCAGAGAGCGCAGGCAGCGGCTACCGCCAACGGTGTCCCGGAATGAGGACTACTACCCAGGCAAGGAAGCGGTGAAATCGTCCACTGTCCTCTAAAGCCCGCCCCAGTGCATCCAATAAAGTTTTACTACCACCACCTGCTCTGAAAACAGTAGCTGCTTTCACGCTAAAAAACAGCGCCGGCGGTAGCCGGGGATCTGGCGCACTAAAAGCTACACATAGCCAGCAATTCTGGACAGAAGCATTTTTGAGCGGGAAACAGTTTGTGAACGCAATTTTTGCATATAATAACAGATTTCACTGTAACAAAAATATATCCGCAGATCACCCGACGACAGTCATTTTTGTATTCACGTTTTTGCTATCGTCGAAAACGTTCTCCATTGGTCTTCTAGGGCAGTCTTAACTGTTCGATGCGACCTCTGTAAACACTTTGAAAGAAATATTTTGCTACACATCAGAATAATGAACCATTACATTCGATATTTCCATAACAGTTTGGCGATTTTCAAAATTTTTGCCCGAGAAAGCTAGAGTTCGGGCTACTAAAATGCTTCCAATCGTGAAAAAAATGGCGGTGTTTTAGCCCAGGTCAAGTCTGGAGTGACGCGATAAATACAGCTGGCCCAGTGTAACTTTGTTACGTGGCCAACCACGCGACGAACCACGTGATAAACCACGGCGCCGCGCAACCGGCAGCTGCTCCGCACCACGTGACCAACCACGTGACAGCGTGGCGGCGCCGCCATCGTCACGACGCCGCCACGCTGAAGGCTCGAAATGCTGCCATAATGTAGCTACAGCTACAAAAAGATCCATTGTGTGGTTGTCTGAAGGCAGCTAGCTAGAGCTGCAGAAATGAAATTAATATGTCCGTGACAGCGCTGCGCATGGCTTTCGAAACCGCAGACGTGCGAACAGATCAGCTCCGCCGGCCACTGCACGAGAGCACTATAGGCTATCACCGCAATTGATCAACATTCGCGTTTAGCTGCCACTCTCTCGCGCTGTGTATTGCATGTAGTTATCTTCATCAGCTTTCATCCGTGCGCAGTGAATCCAGAACACCGCTATCGCTTTGCGCTTCCACAAAAGTCGCCAATCACCGATATCGCCGATCTTTGCCTGAAGCCTGACCTTGAAACCCTTGCCTCGAATCCTAGCCACGTGCTGACGCGAATACGTCGCATATGGCGAAATATAGCTCAATGGGCTGTAATTTTTATTGAAATGCAGCGCCGTAAAAAACTATTCCCAACAAAGCTTTCTGTTCATACGTAATGCTGTCTCGATTATGTATATTGAACGGTCAGCATTAAGGTTATGAAACACAAACGTGTTTCAAAGCAAAACTTCTTTAATGTGACGAAATCGTAACAATGGAACTGAATAATCAAACGTCATTCATATTAATAATTTACCAGACTGCTTAGTTATTGCTAGTGTAGACCAATTCCGAGATTCTGGTTTTTCGCTCTTTGGCAATAAACGAATACTTCATTGCAATCTACATATATATGTCAGGAAATTCTGACTTAAGGTGAATGTACGGAATATTTACAAAGATTTTATACTTGAGATGGGTAAAACAGTAACGGTCCATGTACGATAGCCCTGGATGAGGTTTCCCCCACAGTGGGTGCTTTTGTCAACTGCAGGTGCAGGTGCATACATACGTACGGGTACCAGGCTTCTTCACTGGTGTCGGGATATTCCTCGGTGGAACGGCGGTTGCTTTCCTCAGCCAGTTCAGCGGCGGACGGCGTCTGCTTGAACGGGTGAGTGTTCTTCACCACGGTTGGCGAGCAGAAGCTAGTGAACTGCCTGTGCAGGGCGGCGAGACGAAAAGTAGAGGCGGTGTAACTGCCACACGGATGGCAGGCTCTTTGTTTGGTTTTATTTTGCCTCTATTGGGTTTAACGTCTCAAAGCGACTTAGGCTATGGGGGACGCCGTAGTGGAGGGCTCCGGAAATTTCGACCACCTAGGGTTCTTTAACGTGCACTGACATCGCATAGTACACGGGCCTCTAGAATTTCGCCTCCAGCGAAATTCGACCACCGCGGCAGGAATCGTACCCGCGTCTTTCGGGTCAGCAACCGAGTGCCATAACCACTGAGCCACCGCGGCGGGCGGCAGGCTCTTTGTAGTACTTATGATAGCACCAGATGCGCTGATACAAGCAACCCCTTCTGTAAGTCCTGCCACGTTGGAAAACCTTCGTTTAATGAAGGACTCGCAAACAGAGGGGGGGGGGGGGTGCTCAAACATTTACGAAGGTATTACTCGTTGTGGCTTAGCGGCTTCGGCTTTCAGATGCTGAGCCAAAAGTTGCGGTATCGAATCCATGGCGGCCGGCTTTGACAGAGGCTATATGCGAAATCTCGCGTGTGCTGTGGGACGCCGATGCACGTTAAAAAACCCCCGGGGGACGGAATTAATTCGTAGCTCTCCACTGCACTGTCTCTAATGTTTCTGTGCAGCGTTGGGCCGTAGCATACCATACCATACACCCTGGCGAGCCATGCCATACCATGAAATAAACTACCATGCCATGTCATACCATATCTTACCATACCATACCACATCATATCATATATCATACCGTGCCATACCGTACCATACCACTTTTTCTCAACTCCTATGGGAAGAGAGAAGGCTCCAGACGAACATGTAGACTGTAGAGTTAAATTTGTGTTAGAATTCAGGGCGAATACATAGGATGGGTGCTTTATATACTGCCACGTGTTGGAAGCACATAATTCTCGGTCAAACCACTGTCTTTTCACTTAAGACTTGAATGGGGCATTTGTTTTTACTTGAGGGCCCCCCAACTCAGGTTCTCTAGAGCTCAGTTCAGGAAGGCCGATATTGCTTGCACTTCCCGGGATTCTTCTCGGCGGGCTTGGTCAAGCGAGGTGGACCCACCAGAGAACAGGTTAGATTCTCTTCATTCTTACGATCACAGCCCACATATTCAGAGGCTGGTTCGCACGTAGAAAAACATCTAAGCACATGCCAAAACGATCATCTGTATCGACCAACACCGATCTGTGACGTAAGCAAGATGTGGTGGCGCTGCTGTCCCAGAATGGGACGACGGGGGTCAAACTCTGTCATTGGTCGCTCAGATATACCCGCGGGTTTCATGCGTCTGTGGAAAGGGACCCAGCCATTACGTGGTTGGCTACCGTACCTCACCATTGGCTCCCTTTAGCTCCGATAAGCAGCCAATGGGGACGTGCATCGCAGCACTCTGTCAACAGCAGCAACCGGACCCGCCCGCTGGCTGCCATTGGTTGCGATATGCAGCCAATGGTGAGGTCCTGTCGCCAGCCACGCAATGGCCGGGTCGCTTTCCACAGGTGCATGAAAGCCGAGAGTATATCTGAGTGACCAATGACAGAGAACTAAATGGACGCGAAAGGGACAATGTAAAATGGACAGCATATAGATTGCGGCCTCTACTACCTTTGCATCGACCAGAATTTACGGGACAGTCACGCCATTTTCCCAGCTCCGACATTGCTCTTGACACAGCAACCAATGAAGGAAGGACTTGGTGCGTACACTTGCCCGACGTACTGAAGCCGTTTGCAGGTTCTCGGTTGCTCCTTCACGATGTTCATGCGTGGGAGTGGTTGGAGAGAGAAGGCGCCTCGGATCAGTGAGCGCCAAGACTGAGAGACGAGCCATTCCATCACCCTCCGGCTAGACGGACCCTGTATGCCACTTCTGTTATCGCTTTTTCTTGTGTTTTTGCGCCATTAAAAGAAGCTGAGTGCGAGTATATAATTCCTGGATGGGATTTTAAGTATGGAACTGTAAATGGAGGGGATCCAATCGAAACACATGCCATGTTGACTTATATGCTTCGTGTCACCTTTTTCTGTATACTGCTTAGGAAATAATTACTGCGGGCGAGTATTTTTAAAGCACAACTTGGTGCTCATTCTTTTGCTGTATCCTGTGTCATAACCAAATATTTTTTTTATTTTCAACGCTAGTATTAAACTCAGATAACCCTCCAGTCTGTCACTGCATGTTTAGTCATTTATCCGTACCTAGTAGCAGTCACATATTACAAGCATTCTAAGCGGCCGAAATTAGTTGGTCAGGAAACAAACGCCAGCTATTGATATTCTAGTCGAAATCAAGTAGAAGAAATGGGCACGGGCAGGGCATGCGCTGCGAAGGCAATGTACATACCCCAGCTATTCTGGACAAATGCATTTTTCAACGGGAGAGTTTATGAACGCAATTTTTTCATATATTGTAACGTTTCAGTGGAACAATCAATATATCTGCTGATCTTCCATCAGTAGGCTTGCATTTTTTTTCTATTCACGTTTTTGATATCGTCAAACGCGTTCCTGATTGGTTTTCTATGGCAGTCTTAACTACTTGATGTGAGCGATGGAAACTCTCTAAAAAAAGATTTTGCTACATATCGGGAGATTTGACCATTACTTTCAAGGTTTACATAACACTAGCTCGAATATTCTAATATTCAAAATTTTTGATCAAGAATGCTGGACGCGAGTGTGGCGGACTGGATTACAAGAGAAAGCAAGCGCAGTAGGAGGGTAGCAGAAGGACAGGTGGTTTGATGAGAGTAAGACTGCGGGCGTAAGGTGGCCGCAGCTGGCACAGGTCAGGTTTAATTGAACAGATAATCCTTTCTCCTGCAGTCGGTGTGGTTGGGCTGATCAGAATTATGATGAGATTAGTGCATTCCACTCGTTGTGGACGACAGTTATTATATTCATACTGCGACTTGCACGGTTTAGTAAGCAGACCACTTAATGTACTATTAAAGGCGCTTGAAGCTCCGGCTGACTAACACCCGTGCCACTTAGGGCGAGACTCTGGTGCTTGGCAGTGCTACGTCCGAGCATATCGCATGAAGGATTTGCTTCTGGAGTGCACTAAGTCTCAACTACTGCTATTATTCGCGAGTTCACTTGATGCCACTAACTTTAAGAGCAAGCCAGCAGAAGGCCAGCGGAACTGCAAACACATGACTAGACCAATGGCCTTGCATTCCGTTGTCTGTCCTCTAGCTAAGATATTTCTACACTGTTCAAGAGCTCAGCTACAGCTTTTGCGGAGACTGTTTATATTTGCACAGCAACAATCACGATGTGCTCAGCCGGTCTAGTGTTCTACGATGCAGCGTCTGATCATGAAGCTTTTTAACAAGGCGAAGTTAACGTCGCTGACCATTTCGAAAGTGAACAAAATGGAGGTTTCCGGTTCCATGCGCAAAATTGGTTGGCGGTAAGGATGCGGCGCGAAAAAGAGACCTTTTATAACCTTCAGCGTTAATCGTAATCCAAAACTTGAATTCCTGTATGGAAAGGTTTGGAGGAATGTCGAATGCTATGTAAGCCACCTTTTTCCATGGCAGCCTTTTCGTGAACTATGGATCCTATGCATTCCGAAACATCAATTTTGCTTACTTTTTATTTGGTGAGTCAACCAAAGCTTCACCTGGCTTGAGTCACGATTTAAATCTTTATTTTGTCTGCGCAGAACCGGCACATCTGACGACAGCCATAAGCATGGTACAAGTTGCATTGGTGGTGCTGAAAGAGAAGGACAAGATTGGCGTCAAGTAAGTGTCATTGCTTCCCAGGGAAGAAGACCCAACTGTTGAACGTTTGCATCTCTGGCTGCTGCTCTCAGCACCCTTTTTGTCTGATCAAACGGCGTATTTCTTCAATTCGCACATGCAGGCACAGTGCCATGACTATTGTTGCCTTGGAGCAGACTTAACCTAGTGTTTCTTGCCTCCGAAAGAATCGCACATGATTAATGCCGTTTTTAGCATTATTTTTGTTGAATTTTATGTTCTTTTCTGACACTTCGCGTTAAGCCTGACTATCCGAGTGATCCGCCTATCGTCAAAAATAACAGCATAATTCCCTGACAAGCTTACTTGTTTTAGTAAGGCTCGCCACCCCTAACTTAGTGACGACGCTTGAAAAACGAATTTAGCTTAACAGATCTAACTGAAATCTCCTCCCTGAAATTTTTACATAGAAAACAATGTACTGTATCCGAATCTAGTGTTTAGCGGTCGTGATCTTGCGAATTTATTGAATGTGTCTAATCAGTGGCTCCAAGCATTGTGGGTATAGATATCCAACCAATGGATCCTTAACACTGAAAAATGATATGAATGATTCGCGCTAGAAATAAGGCACTTAATGTTAATGAAAAATTAATCTTTCAGCATGAACATGCTAATATAGCTCATATGCCAACTCTTGGGATATTGTTTTTGGTGGAATTTAAGCTTCTCAACTCCTTCTGAGATCTCTCAACCGCGCACAAATATTTATGAAATCCTCCGTTTTACTGGAGAGGTAGAATTTGTTTTGCCAGATTGCTTCAAACGGCAAGAGTATTGCACGACGATTTTCTACCGCTCACACTACTGCAGTCCAATATGGGGCAGCACAGGCAAGTGTAATCGAGAAAAATTATATATATTGGGAAAGAATTGTATCACATTGGCAGCGTATCGCGATATGACGAAATATTGCTATTGATCTCAAATTTCAAAAAATCATCGCTCATTACAAGTTTCTTTAGAAAGAGTCTACCTTCGTATACGGCGTGTTCAAAATTAGGCTCTACTGATTTTTTTTTCTTAAATGTGAAACGCTATACGCTAATGCTGTCTTTGCACGTTGGTAATGAGGCCAGGCGGACACAAATTTGGTGTCCCCATTAATTCAATATTTAACAAAAATTCATCAATTCACTTTTTATGGCCTGAAGTTAGCGTGCAAGTTTATATCGAGAACTTGGAGGCAGTTGCTTTCGAGAGCTATTCCATTTTGTACAATTTTAGTAACGTGGCTGTGTCCTGAGATGTGGAGGTCTAAAATTTCGTCTCAGTTCGTGTAATTACGGATGCGAGACAGTGGCTCTCAGAGTGTAGCACCTCCCTCGTGTGACGCAGCCGTTGCGTATGGCACTCCACCCTGCAAGAGTGTACGGCGAGCGGCATCGCGTCTTTCTACCGGCTGTACAAGCGACCGTTTAAAGAAACAGCTCTCCCTTATCGCCGACTCAACAGTGATTCATCGGTTTCGGTCGCCAAGAAGGAAAACGCTGGCCCCGAGCGAAGTCATCCGCGCGAATAAGAGGCGGTAATGCAAGAACTACTAACCGGAAGGTTTTATTATACCTGCCAAAGTCAAAACTGGTTTACTTCACTAGGAATTTACGAATTTGCACTTGCACACGACTGGTTGATATGCAGTTATAGTTTGTTCGTAACACTGGAAGAAAGGATCATGGTAGAGCCGCCATAACTACGTGACATGTGGTAGAGTTATTAGGCCGCAAAAAAAAAAGAAACTGAATGAATGTTTCTGAATAAAATGCATGAATAAAGGGAGTGTGTTGTATTGCATTCCGAGGCAATTTACATCGAAATGACCCTATAGAATTTGCAAGGACAGCAGTACAAATGCATATCACTGCTGTATAGGTGCAGTGGTGTACGGTGGTCTAATTCTGAGCTCTCCGATAACTGATCTATTCGGTTAACTTCGCTGGCCTCATTTAGCGCAACCGTGGACCAGCACACAAATCTGACAACAATGCAACAGCGGAGGCTAGTTGGTTTATTTCAGTCACACGTTGTATTTAAGGAACAATACATAAACAGAAGGTGAAACGACGAGAAAGACGGCGGAAGAGTGAAAACACGGTAGAATAACCAGTAGCTAGTTCGCGCATACCTGTCTTTCTCCTCGTCTTCCTTTTACCTCGTTTTATCTTGAGCTTAAGTGGTCTTGCTTAAACACAGCGTGTGCCTCTGAATCCCTAAATCTGAACTCATTTTAATTTGATTCCGATCATTGATGCTGTACTGATCATTGACGATGTATTGATGCTCGCATTGATTCAGGCCATTCAGGCCGCTAGCAGTGCGAATGCAGGAGGCTGATCTAAGAAGAAAGCCAGTGGGAAGAAAATACATGCAATAGAAGGGAACCGCACGGTGATAACGCTCAAGGTCCCCTTTTGCGTGCGTTTTGTGTGCAATATAACGCACTCTTAAAGTTATCGCTTTTGTGACGGCCCAACAGTAGCCATAAACGTTTCCTTCTGTTTCTGTGCTTTACTTTCAAATAAAAATACAAACTACCGACTATTCTTAAGGAACGTACTTGCGAGTAATGCGAAATCATTGAAATTTTATTCGAATTCCATTCTGTTTTGTTTTAATTCTATTCCAATTATATTCTCATTATTTTCTATTACTTTGTAGCTGGTGCGCTTGTAAGTACAAGTACTGACTTTTACTGCTTAACGATTTGTCTTTTCCCACCTCTGTTGAGGTCCCACCATTTCGGCCAATCTCGTGTTTTGTGTTGACGCCGATTTTTCGTGTCGATGAGCGATCCAATGTTTTCGCATTAATCACCGTCAGGATAACAGAACCCATCGACTAAGCTTTTGAATTTCACTCAGCCTTCTTGTAAAAACTGCGTCAGAGCTCTCTAATTCGAACAGGCCTAAAGTGACCATCTAGAAATCGCATCAAACTTTACGGTTTCTTTGCCGGTTTGTTGTCTTTTCTGCTACGTTAGCATGAACTGAAATCAATCACAGCAAATGAAATTTATTTTCTAGCAACCGGATGGTGGCCTGGGCTGGAAGCTTACAAGCAGCTTGACAAAGGCCCCGGAAATCAAAACATGGTATGGAAGCAGCAAACAGAAACGAAATAGCAATTCATGAACAGTACAGAAGTAGACATAAAAAAAAAAACTTATATACAACGCATACATGAGTGTAACTAAGCAGAAATAAGATAACAAAGGGTTTATGAATAATAAACGCAATAGATACTGTTCAGTAATGTGAAAACAGTTCGTAAAGACATGGATAATAACTGAGGTAATTACAGATGCAAGGATAGAGATTAAATTTGCACAAAGCAAGTTCTCGATTGGAAGCCGCATATTTTCACCTTCAGGAAGTCGCATATCTTCAAGTCTGACCTGCATACGTGGATGCTTTCATGTTGTAGAGGCGGCGTCCTTAGCCTTGGAGTTGTAATCGATGGAACCTCCTTCATAGGTAGAGTCCAGCGATGAGGCTTCCACCTGGCTCTCGTGAGAAATGCGCAGTGCGCCATGACCAAGCCCGTACCCGATGCTTTTGCGGACTCTGACTAACAACCTTTAACAACCTGATTAACAACCTTTCCACAGATACGTTATCTCTTTCTCAATGGGTGACTACAGTAGCAGGGCAACTGCTAGATATATTTGGTAGTAACTGTAGACATGCCTTCGTGGCTCCTCGAGGTTCCTGCGGCTACGCCCTGTACCATCCACACCTCCCTTCTCCTGAAACCCACACCAGCGGGCCGTATCTACACCCTCCAGACGCATTGTCCCTCGAGGTCCTCGCCATTGCGCATGCCCTCCAGTCATTTGCCCTCCTTCCCTCTCTCCAAGAGTACACAGTCTATTCAGACTCACAAGCCGCTATACACCACATACAGAAACGCACCCTGACCCCTTCTCTCCAACAGGAGGTCGAGCGAGCGGTCTCCGCACTGCAGCCTTCCATCGTTTTCCTCCGCTGGGTCCCTGGGCATTCAGGGATTGACGGCAATGAGCTGGCCCATCAGCTCGCCCGCGACACACTTTTCCGGGCACCGTTGATCCCCTGGCCCAAGCCCTCGGAGGACGGTGGGAGGCTCACCCTTCGCCGCACCATAAAAGAGGTCTACCTTGAGCTCAGCCTCGACAAACGCCTTTACCCTCCTCCTCATCCATCACTCACGGTGCCGGAGTCTCGCCTTCTTCGGCACATTCAGATGAATGCAGTTATCACCCCGTCCCGCCTCTTCCTCTATCGCTATCGATCGGACCCTTCCTGTCCCAACTGCCCCTGCATCTATGCGGACCTGGCCCATTGCCTCTTCTATTGCCCGGCTGCTCAGCAGTCGGGTTCCTTCCCCCCACCCTTTCTATCCATCACCACCTGGCTCGACTGGCTTGGCGCTGAAGGGGAAGAAGAACAGCGGCTTCTGGTCGCCCAGGCGGTCGACATGCTCGGCCTATAAATTATGGTCGAATAAAAGTCTTTACTACTACTACTACTACTACTAAACCATGGTTACATGGTTACGCGATGTCTGCATGACTGCTAAGCTTTTTACTGAGTCAAATGCTTTCTCGTAATCTGGGAGGCTATATAGCTGTCTAGTAAATTCTACAAATTTTTCTCTCACCTGACTAATTGCATAAAGATGGCATATTGTTGAGCAGTCTTCCCGAAAACCGGTGTGGTCCTTTGGATAGCTGAAGTATAACGTTCCTCTAATTCGATTAGCGATTGCCTTAGTGAGTGAAGGTAGGTATGTTTATTTACATGGGTGCTTGTAGTCCTAAACGCTTTAGTAAAAGCGTTGTAGGCAACAGACAGTAAGCTGATCGGACTCTAATTCTCCAAGCCCTTGCCATCACCTTTCTTATGGATTGCGATTACGTTAGCGTTCTTCCAAGGTTGCGGTAAGCTTTAGGTCCTGATGCATTGCATATGTAGAGTGGCAGGTTTTTCTTGCTCTATCTCCCCAGTAACCTTTAAAAGATTAGCAGGTACTTGACCTTCACCTGCGGCTTTTCCCCTTAGCATTAATTTTAAGGTTTTCTTTACTTATTACTTCGCTACCGGCTAATTCACACTTCTGCCGTCGTCATTAGTGTCCTGATCGTATCGGCTACTGTACAGATATGTGCAACATTTCTCGGCTACTTTAACTGCATTATGAACAGTACTAATGACATCTTAGTAGTGAGTGCGTGTGTCTGATTTTTGCCCATGCCTAGTTGCCTCTCGGCCGCTTTTAGGCAACCCTCGTTTTTTAAAGCTTAGACGATCGTGTCCGTGTTATTAATATCCTTATATTTTTACCCTACATTAAATGGTTAGGTTTCACTCTTCTACCAGCGCTAGCCGATGAGCGGGATTCCAGGGTATTATGCCTTAGCAGTTCTCAATAGTGACTTTCGTCCTGAGAGAGCTTCCCTGTTTCTTGTCTTCTTTTCGAGCTACCATACATCCACTATCGCATTATCTATATATAACACGAAAGCTACAGCGGAATGAACAGAAGATGGACTGCTTTTCACAGTCCCTTACAATGTGCACATCTGGACTTTCCTCGGTGCGTATGGTTCCTCACATGTTTAATGCCCCTTTGCTTAAACGCGAGGATTTGAATTCTGTAGAAATAAATGCATACATTCTGAATACGACTCGTGTCCGTTGGAGGCGATATATCCTCATGGAGGTTCTTAGACCGCTCAAACTGCTTTTAGATCGATGATAACGCTTCTTGGGCGGTGGGGTTTTCGGTGCATGTCATCGAATCCTTGATGCTTCGGTTTTGAGCTGCACTGGAATGTTACCGATAAAAGTATATTTTCTCTCCAATGCAATAATGAGAAAAAGTAATAGCAAAGGAAAGCTTTGAATTCTTTTTTCAATCTCTTCCATGAAATAGTTTTTTTTTTCACGTTTGTGATCAGGTGATGCGAAGGTACGACCACCTCGATCTCCCTCCTCCACCTTTCTTTATTCGTTATTGGCTCGGGTGGAGTACTGGGTAGACAAGTGCGCGGTGCTCGGCGCGGGAAGGGGGGGGGGGGGGGGAGGGGGGCATTGTAATTGCTTGATTCATCAGAAGGAAGGAAAGGAATAGAAAAATCGAATAGAACTGAAGTACAGTGCTTTCACTGTATCGGCCCGGGTGTGTGTGTGTGCGCGCCTTCATTAAAAGCCTCATCGGGAGGAAAATATGTCGTTTGTCATAAACTTCGCCCATTGGCTAGTGGGTAGTGAAGTCATCAGAACAAGTAGTTCCTATTGACTGGAGCAAAGTGACGTCACCTGAGTGGTTTGTTTCCGTTCGCTAGAGAGAAATGACGTAATTTCTGGTAAATGCACCAACAGCGTTTAATTCCATCGCACTGCCAACAAGTAAGGCAATTAGGTGTCCCTCTGAATTTTTTGCTTACCTGCACTGGCTGGTGTGCTATAACTTTTCTTCACTGACATGCTTAATGCTACAGAAGCGTGTTGCCGAACGCAGTGCCGCAGAAGCCCGAACAATGAACGTGTTCCTTATACAGACCGTCCAGGCTGGTTTTGGACGCAGGCGCATTAGCTCACAACAATGGCTTTCTCATTGCTTCCACAGGTTAGAGCTGGGCTGCTCTTTTACTCTTGTGAGGTTCGCACTGTTGTCACGAGATAAGAGCTTTGGCGAAAATTTTCCTATCAGGTAGATAGCACAAAAGTAATCTTACTTACGTTGCCGAGATAATTGTGCAGGTATGTTTTTCTTGCACTTCGCTTATTCAGTACGTGCAGGAGTGCATCCACCGCTCAGTCAGCTTGTGCCATACACAGAACACTGACTTATTGACGATTCCATAGAAGGATCACTTCTAATTTTTTTTTTAATTTTGAAAACGTTTAGCAAAATATTGTTTTCTTGGGAAATATGATAACCTTTCTTTCCCGAAATTAACTAAATCCAGACATCGAAGGAAAGCCAAATTATACGGTGTTGGAAAGTCAATATATGCATATTCCTTTTGGAAAATTGTGACAAGCAAAGGTGCCACGCAACGCCTAGAAAATCTAACCCAAAATCCCATATCAAATCGAAAATGAGCCAGGTACTGGTTTTGTACTGATCACAGTAAGCCAAATACACTCGTCAGAGCTTTATTTGTCATGTTTAACTTCGTACTTCTAACTGCTTCTAACATAGTTTTTTTTATTTCTTGTCCAGAGATACCTTAGGGTAGACTGTGTAGGATATGAGGAGATCGGCGGAAGATGTGAACCCAGAAGACGGCATTAACGAAGAGATCAATAGCCACGTCCGCGAGGAAGCAGGGATGCGCTTTACGACGTTTAAGTTTAAAGTGTTTATTTGGGCAAGTTGGTATTGTCTTCCTAAATTCATCATAACTAGCGAAATGACAGGCGCAGACAGGGAACGACCGGACTAGGGTTTCTCCTTTTGTATCCGCTGTGCGTCTACCATTTCTCAAGTAATCATGAAACTAGGATGCTAAAATTAAGTAGAATAAATGCTAGACCCCATCCATTCTAAGTAGTTTACTTTTCTGCTGCTGAAGAGTGAACTCAAGAAAAGAAGGTTGTCACGTCAGGTATTATGAGAGAAGCCTGCTATTCACATTTAGTTGCTTGTGTTGCTCATGTATCACAGTGCCCCTGATTGCGCACAATAAATGTTTGAATTGTTTTCCTCATAAATTATCATTATAATCATTTTTATGCATCATTTTCATAAACGGAGAAAAAATTAATGATGTAGAAAAAAAAAGTCTTCGGAACAAGACAGAGTCAAAAATAGAGTTTCACATTGAAAAGAGCCAAATTCAAAGTTGGCACGCTGATACTGACCAGGTTATTTGCATAACTTTTTAGCACATGGTGAGTATATACAGTTTCTATAACTGACATCTAAAATATATATCGCAGTCTGGATAGCGTTACGGTTCAAGCGCATAAAAAACTGTCGCCTTTTTGTTAGTTCCTGTGCAGGGCAATTTGACATTAAAGGAAAAAACTCCTCACATTAAAAATATTATGGTATAAATTTTCCACTTAAAGAACTTGTACGCTCGTCTTGTGTAGAGAAAGTGAGAGAAAGGAATTTAATGAAAGGAAAGGTCTGAGATAACGGTCCCGGCACTTATCCTTTCATGGCAGCCATGCTGCACTCTAAACAGAAAGGAGTAAGAAAGGAGTAAGCTACCCTCTAGCCCATTCCCTTTTAAAGAAGGGAGGCTGCTAGAGGACAGCTTACTTTCTTTTTACACCCATATAGGCATATTCGTATTTAGAGTGGGGAAACCCTTTATTGTAAGAACGTTCGCAGCACCTGTCACGATTTTTGAACAAAGACCGCTGCGCAGAATTAGTGTCCTTTAGTGCGTGTGGTCATTTTAATGTGAGTACCATTTAATGTGCGTTCCTTCTTGTTCGCAGCTTTGTTTTGACCGATGTCGTGTGTGATGACGGTTCGTGGGCACCTTGACACAGAGCAACACCCATTATTCATTAAGAAATTCACAATGACAAAAATTGTAATGTCCCACCAGGGGCGTTTCGTTAGCTATAACTTTATTAGCACCAACAATTTTGATTTCAGTAAAACCATACATGCTTGATAAATACCGACTTCGTCTATACGCATAAAAAAAACGATTTGAACTTGCGTGCCGATCTTTGAGAAATGAGTGACTGTTGCCAAAAATTGGCGGTGGTTTAGCTCTGGTTAAACCTGGAGTGACGCGATAGCTACAGCTGGCCGAGTGGAACTTGGTCACGTGACCAACCGCGTGATGAACCACGTGATCAGCTACGGCGCCGTGCCGCCGGCAGCTGCTCCGCACCACGTGACCAATTACGTGGCAGCGTGGCGGCGCAGCCACAGGGCGGCAGCGCAGCCACGGGAGCGCACCCGCCGCCACGCTGAAGGCTCAAAATGCTACTGTAATGTAGCTATCACTACAAAAACCAAAAATATCAGAGCTCAGCGCGATGTCTCACATTTGCACACGCACATCTTACGAGGCTTTCTGAAATGGCTAGCTGAGGTCTGGAATGACGGTAGTGTTGAGATCCTCCATGATCACAGGTGCCGCCCACTTCGCCTCTTGAAACATGCCAAATATCGGGTCTCCGAGTACGCACGTCACCACAACGGTGACAAACATGGTGATGGTCTTAACCAGGGCTCCTGGAACGACCTGCAAGGTAAACAGGTTGTCACACATGGCAGTGACGCTCTCGTTTTTTGTAAGAAACATTCAGAGCAGCTTTATGTTATGCGGTTTTTTACACGTTTCCTGCACAATCAATAGAGTTGAAATGCAGAAAAGACAGTCAAATTTCAGACAATAATTGTGCGATAACGATTCAGCTAATAGGAAAGAAAACGAAGAGATCGGTTTTGACGTGGCTGTATGTGTGCGCGTGGCTTGCGCTACAAAGATGAGCTGCAATAGAGGCCATGACGCAGGACCATAAGACCTGCCTTCTCTCAATACTCCGCCTTACAAACTCTGTTCTGTGACGTTCTGCTGTCAATGATGAAGTAGCTGGCTTGTCCTCCAATAGCGTTTTGATGCAGGATAAACGCAAAAACACCGGTGTCTGTATTTCCGCGAGCATAATTGCATAAGAAAGAATGAAAAGTTAATGAAAATCACGCAGTGAACACCTGTGACGCATGCTATTTGCAAGTACTTAATCTAATTCTAGGAAATAGGTTCTGGTTGGTTTAGTTGTTACATCTCTGAATACGAAAGCGCTAGCGAAAAAGCAAGATGAACACACAGGAAACTAAGACATGGACTTACCGCTTGGGCACTTTAAACTTAAATGCTTTTCTTGCGATCGTCAAATATACTTGGACCGGTGGGACGGGGAGGAGGTGAACGCCAAAAAGGAGTGCAGCGATGCGTTGTGTGTTAAACTTTCTACGTTGTTGGTTCATTAGTACAGAGCCATATTGTACTAAGAGTGGCTGAGAGAAAAAATGCGCTATTCGAATGCAATCTTCTTCCTGGCGCTTTAGAAGAGGCAAAACTTCTGCTTGATAACGCGATGCAAACTGTTGAAAGCGGTTCACGCTTGAACAGAAAGGCCGTCTCCGTTCATGTGTTCCCAAGTGCCCATACCATCTCCATCAAGGTCAGTCGGCCGTGCTCGTAGACCATGGCATTGGCTGGCGTGCCAACGGGCAGCAGGAAAGCGTAGTTGCTGGCGAGGGTCGTTGGGATCAGCAGCAGCAGTGGGCTTATGTTAAGGTCCTGAGCCTGAAAAACGGAAATGAAAGTTTATTGTACGAGATTTCAGCGTTTGCACTTACTAGCGGCGTGACCTCGTCTTGGTTCCCTTTGCAATATAGCGTTGTACGTAATCCTCGTATTTATAACAATTAATGAAGTCTTTCACATCAAATTTATATATAAACAACCGTCGTTGCGGTGCAGGCGTTCTCTCTGTTCTTCATTATTTTTGCGTACAGTTAAATACAATATACAACATCTCGGTGCTGCTTGGAGCACAGAATAAAAAACACAAAAAAGATCGACTAAAGTTCGTACTTCAACAGATGGCAAAGGCAATGAATGATAAGAGTATAGATGAGTTCGTTTATTTGTTTTATGTACCATATACATCCTGCGCTTCATTCACACCCCTTATATCTACTGGTGCACTGACCCGAGTAGGTCTTGCTCTGTTTTAAGTGAATCAAGCTAGCAAAGGAATACACGGCAGCCCTGCGCGGAGGTAAGTTCATTTAGCACTTGCCTGGCTGGTGACCCAATTCAGTTTCCCGCTGTTACTCTCTTGCTGATCAAGCGCTATTGGCAGGGGTGTATTTATTAGCACAACACTTGACATCTCACCAAATTAGCGAAAACAGGCAGGAGAATGACGCAGGCTGCAGAGTTGCTGACGAGCTCCGACAAGAAAGAAGAGACGATGCTGAGGCATATCATAAGCGGGATAGGAGGCAGGTGACCCAAGCTCGCGAGTTCCTGGCCTAGGAGTTGGGACAGCCCAGACACCTGCGCATTCATGGGAAAGAAAAAAAATACTTTTTGTAGCATATACGCCCCCGGAGACTACGCCAAGATAATCAGTTCTTGGATCGTTTGCCAAACACAGCCGACATGTGATTTTATCAGTGCAGAGGGTCCTGCCAGGGAGTGCGGCTCAATTTGATCATTTTACCATATTGTTTGGAATTTTAGAATGGCAAGTTTTCTCAATGGCGTGTTGAGCGCTAGATCTTCGCTAGAAATGCCCGTGTTTCGTCCCTCCCGAATGACCTAATAATTAGTCTTCCCACATTCTCGTATCGCTCTTACAACCACCATAACAATAAACAATTTGCAGCTACATTCATACGCACTGCATTCGGTACAAGTTCTACAGTACACACTCGTTATCTTGAAGTGCTATCTTGACCACACTTGAAGCATGGTCCGCAATTCTCATACCTCTCTCACAAGGTGAGTTTGAAATGGATATTGAATCGAGAGCCTTCGAGATTCTCGATCGCGATTGAGATTCTCGAAGACATTCTGCCGCTGAATAACGGCCTGAGGGGCGAGTTGGTGCATGATGACATGAACGGCGGGGCAAACAAGAACACTAACATGAAAGAGACACCACATGCGCACACTACATACTGTTTATTGCGCCAATATGCCACCTTTCCTCGCAATAAACAGTTGGTAGTGTCCGCATGTGGTGTCTTTTTCATGTTAGTGTCCTTGTTTGCGCCGCCGTTTATTCCTTTTGCCTCTGTTACACGGGAAACTCGATCGCTGCCAAAATGTTTCCTTATATCACACTAAGGTGGTATGGCGCCACCGTCGACGTCAGTAATTTGACAGGCATGCAATAAATCAGCCGACAACTTTAACCTGAAAATAATTAGAACACGAAATGTTTATTTGATACAGTAATAATATTAACCCTTGAAATTAATTTTGATGTTGTGAGCAAGCTGTAGTAGCACTCATGCTCTTTTGAGTAAGCTGTAGGGTGCTGGTTGCTTTAGTAACGCTCGGAAGAATGATATGAAGCTTGCTGCAGTGTTCTGCAGGCAGAGCTATGTCTTTCGTGCATAATAGAACGTAAATTTCGAAGTGAGATAATTCTGCGATTTCGGTGCTCTGATTTTATAATTTTTTTTTGCGCATTGCTGCGGGCCCCACGCGTCTCAGAATGCACGCTGCCGCCGCTCAACGGTTTTCCAAATTTCGATAGAGTTCCACACTGCCCCGCTCCCTCGATAGACTATTGTCTCAGTGACCACTGGAGCAGCTTATGTACCAGTATTCAGGTGTTCGATTCATACAAAGGTTACCTTGAAAAAGTTATTGTCTTCAGAGAGGTCACAATGTTCACGAAGAAGTTGGACCCGCCCCAGTAGTTACAAAAAAAAAGAAAAGAAATCAGCAGGCGACCATAGAATCTTCGCAAGCAGTCATGGTGTATATTTAATTTGTACATTATTCGTTTTGCCATTGCATGTTTCAGTTTTATTCCGCCGCAACCTTTTTTTTCACTCCTGAGTGCACTTCTGAAGAGTGGAAGTGGTTGGTGGGTGCAACATCCCGAGTCTGAAAGTGGCGGGTGGACGTTCGTAGTTGGGAGCTGCGTTTTAGAGCGAAAGCGCTACTCCTCGATCGATTGCGATGTGTATGAGACAATGACCTTCAATGCCTCACAATGTCAAACCGAACATAACAGCGTGGTTGTATGACCCAAGGTATGGTAGTATGACCACGTGACCAAATGCCTACGACTATTGGGTACCTGACCTTGACATTTGATTTGAAATAGTGGAGACCATGCTTCATGGTGCTTTCGCTCGTATAACTAGGCTCAAGCCACGTTGAACCCCAGCCATTTTTATACCCGTGAGAGTTGAGTGTCTGGATGTGGACTCACCACCAGAGGGCGGTGCGGTTGGCTAGGGATGCTGGGGAGTGGAGGATTATGACACGCACACACACGTGCGCACACACACACACATATTAGGTTTTTCATCGAAAGATGAATGTACTGCTCACGTAATAAAGGTTATCTCCCGTGTCTTGCTGCAAATGGTGGCCTAATGTAATTAGGCCGTACACCTGCATCTAAGGCGCTCGCGTTATGTGCAAAATGCGTACCAAGCAATACGAGAGTAGGCAACTTTTCACTGGTATTCGATAACGCTTAGTGCATGTAACCCGGACTGGAAATTAGATGGAGAGTGTGGCGGTAATGGACAGCTGAATGATCTATGAAAAAGAACACTTTAGATAATAAGAAGGCATGCTTCAACGAAGAGAATGATGGTCGTGAGATTCCAGGCTCACTATACCGTTGCAGAAACAACTAAGAAACAAAGCAAATGTCACTTGCGCTGGTAACATCGAGTAGCGTTATGCTCACAATACTCCTGCAGACAAAAAACAAAAACAAAGTATACTTCAAACAATCAGATGGTTTTTGTGGACACGGTCCCATAGGAGTATAGGATGGCAGAAGGAAGGACAGTTTAATCCTCCTTAAAATCCCGAAGTCAGTACGAAAGTACAGACGGCGAAAATGTAAGGACTAGCGTTTGTTCCTCCGGCTAACCGTCTAATATTACGAGACGTACTAGGTGCTATTAGGCGTCTTTCACAAAAGCAGGAGGCTAGTTGCGCCTTAATGATAAATGCAACCTTCAGCGCACCATTTCATGCTGCGTCACGCGTCCAGTAACATAGTTCCGAGAATCCTTGTGTTACAGAAGCTCGCTTCAAGGGATGTATGCTGACAACCCTTGTCGACAATTGCCGAACTGTTTTTAATAATAAAGCGTCATATGAATGCCCAGTGTACTTCTTTCTCATGCGGTGAAAAAATACTTTTAGATTATTTTGCGAGGCCGCTGTTTAGACAACGGCCATTTGATTCACCTTGAAGGCGAATCTTTTCGTGCTGAAAACATTTCTACGCTTTGAATAAGAGTATTAAAAGCGGTTATGAAGAAATGTTAAAAGCGCGTTGTGTAGAGCTCACTGGAAAAATAGTATCCTCCTCACCCTCATCCCTTCAGCTACAGCAAAACCACAGCCGATGAGCAACATGACGCTCCACTGCAGCCTGGCCTGCACTTTTTGCCAGGACAGCAAGGAAGGGCTCTTGGCGCCCTCCCAGGGCTTAGCTGGGATCATGAAGAGTAGGATCACAGGTATCATGACTGCCGTGGCATCCTTGGGCCGTCTGCGGTTGGAAAAAAGACCGTTGACGTTTGTAGCACGCACGCACACACACACACACGCCTATATATATATATATATATATATATATATATATATATATATATATATATATATATATATAAGCACACGCTATCCGAAAGAATTCGTAAAATTTGTGGGGCAGAACTGGGGAGATAAATACGTTCTCCCCCATTTAACCTCGGCTGACACACAAAGTTCAAAACCGCCCTGACTCCACCCCGTGATCGCGTATGCTACCTAGCGCACGCCAAAAACGGCGGGCCTTGCTCTGAGGGAACAAAGGTACGACACATTGGCTGACACAAACAGGCATTTATTGCTACAGAGACAATAACGCCAACTAGCAACAAGATACGCTAATGAATCAAGGTCGTCCGACTCACCAGCAAGGTTACGAGCGCATGTTCGCCCGCGCTAAGGCAAGGGATATACTCCGAGGCCGGACAGGACGAGATACGGGAGCCAGTCTTCCCGCCGCTTCCTCGCCCCGCTGGCAAAGGGAAAGAGCGGAGCTGCGAGCGACACGTCCGCTCGTGCCGACGATCCCAGCCGAACCTGCTCATGCCCTCTCCCGCGCGTGGCTGCAAGCAGTCTCTCGCGCTGCGACGCTGGCGCCCTCTCTTGCTAGTTGGTGTAACTGACAAGGGAATGTGTTTCTCCTCGAGGCGAGGCAGCTGCTGCACGGTGCCTCGCGGGAAAGCAAACACAGAGGACTGCAGGGCAGGTCCCCACAAATTGCGAGCTTTTATTATCAAACATTCCCTCCTTTATGGGATTGACCTGGTCCGAGAGATATATCGACATATCGCCAACGGATGCTTAAAGTATAAAAGTATAAAACACCAATATTTACACAAACAGTCGCGTTCTCTTTGCTTTCTTCTTTCGCTGCGCAGTGAAATTACGGAGCATCATATCCAGACAGAACGACTGAGGACCACATGGCGCAGTTGCAAAATCATGCGGACTCGAGCGGGGAAAACTGAAACCGCTGAACGAGATGATGCGCACGGACTGGCGAAACTAAAATGCTTCCACGCCTTGGAATCTGAAGGTCCTTGGTTCAAATACCCGTACCTTCGGAAGAAGTTTGATTTTTCGTTAGTGTAAACGCCACTGTCTTATAGTCTACTGCTGACGTCATGGGAGAGGTTAGTGACGTCACTGGGGGTTTTCGGACTACTGCTCCTTGTCAACGCCATCCGGTTTCCGTACCGATGAGCCATATAATGCTTTCGCATTAATTTTTTTCTGATGGAGAACTGCGCTGAAATCTGCATGCAAACTACGGGTCTCCGGCACACGATGATGAGGCTATACTTCTACACCCTCAACGCGTTATGTAAAATGAGACAAGGCTTAAAAACGCTCTTCTGAAACACCGACGATGAAATTAACAAGTTGAGTAAGGTAGACTGCTGGAACATGTGGCGCACGTCTTGCCTTTAAAGGGCCGAGCGGAAGCAAGATATGTAGATGAGTGTGTGTTGGTCTTTTGCCCCTTTTGTACTAGGCCACCATGTCTTAATTGTTTCTTCATTACGAGCCAGCTCACGCTTAATCATTGTGATTAGAAACTTACCACCATACTGTGATTGTGTTACAACTTGTCGATACGTAGGCATCCAGCCTTGCTGCAACACCACTCTTAAATAAAGACATACTAAGTTTGCCGTCCCGGTTAGCTCAGTTGATACAGAGCGACTGATCCAGTGAAGCGGTGGCCTCGGATTCGAACCCCGGACCAGCACGAATTTTTCTTTAACTGCGAAGTTTATTAGAAAGCTGTATAGCTTTCCTTTGTATCCGTATGGCTGCGTTCGGGTGGATACCAGTGAGTAATTACTTCCTTATTAAAGACTTAATGTTCTACCCGACCTGCATTAGAACCTATACGATAACCTCCGGGCTCCCGTTCTTAAACACTACGGAAGCGCTTAGCACTTCATTTTGGAATATAACTTCCACGCCGCCCCGAAACTGCCGCCAGGCATTCTCTCGCACATTGGCTCCCCACTCTGGCCTTGTTTTCACGCCTACAGGCTAGGTGTCTGTTCGGTTGATAGACCCCTGACATCTTCGGCCTGCCCCAGCACGCTGCAGAACTGAAAAGTGCTCCGGGCGCTATATCTACAGCAATTATAAGTACGTTTATGTATTTGATGACGTGTGGACACCTCAATTGCGCTTTGAAAAAATGACCAGATTGCACTTTTCTGCTTAAGAGCACAAAAAATAGCCTTTCCCTGACTTCTTTCTCCGTTTAAAAAAATTGAAAATTGGTTTTTGGGGAATGGAAATGGCGCAGTATCTGTCGCATATATCGGCAGACACCTGCACCGCGCCGTAAAAGAAGGGATAAAGGAGCGGGTAAAAGAAGAACGGAAGAAAGAGGTGCCGCAGTGGATGGCTCCGGAATAATTTCGACCACCTGGGGATCTTTAACGTGCACTGGCAACGCACAGCATACTGGCGGCGCCTTAGGGTTTCGCCTCCATCTAAACGCATCCGCCGCGGTCGGGTTCGAACCCGGGAACTCGGGATCAGTAGCCAAGCGCCCTAACCTCTGAGCCACCGCGGCGGGTGTTCTTTCTTCCTTCATTTTTCATTTTACGCGGCAGCGTATACAATTCGTACGGTCGCAAAGCCGTTGGCGCCGTAGTAGTAGTAGTCGGCACCACGCGTCGGAAATATTCCTCCCCTTACGGCGAGGTTTGGATGTCCACCGAGATATCGGAGACGGGCGTCATTTCTTTTGCTTAAGTTGGCCAACGGTCAAGGCGTCGCGCCGAACGGGCGGTTGCGTTCCGTGGACTTCCTGGCAGCGATGCAACACACATTCGAGTCCCACTCTTAAAGGAGAAGGTTAAGCGTCCTGCAATTTTTCTTTCATTTAAATTATTTCTCTTTATTTATTTTTACCTTTTCATTTGTATTTTATTTCATATACGTTGCTTAAGAACTGCTTCTTTATCAACTTTTACATTTCTGTTTTATTTACTACACAACTTATGATTGAGAGTTCGTGCGGACAACTTCCGTAAACAACTTTCCTCCACGACACTCATGAGCCACGAAAGGCTTTCGCCTTAATATGTGGCGGGGGTGACAGAGATGCGCGCTATATGCGTTGGTGTTGACAGCGTTGTAGCACAAACGCGACACTGGGTGCTCGAAACCGACCGCTGCGGCAGCGTTTCGATGGAGGGGAAACCCAAAGGAGCCCATGTGCTGTGCGATATCAGTGCGCGTTAAAGATCCCCAGATGGTCGAAATTATTCCGGAGTCCTCCACTATGGCACCTCTTTCTTCCTTTCTTCTCTCAGTCCGTCCTTTATCCCTTTCGTTACGGCGCGGTTCAGGTGTCCGCCGAGACGTGAGAAAGATACTGCGCCATTTTCTTCCCCCAAAACCAATTTAATTTAATTTAACTTCCAGCCTCATATATTAAATCAACCTGTTTGAAATTCAACTCTAGTAAAAGCTGGGAGGGAAAGCGCTAAGGCGCCCTTGTGCCTACGGCGCAGTTCAGGTGTCCAGCGATATATGAGACAGATACTGCGTCAGTTCATTTCCCCTAAAACTAATTAATAATAAAGTAAAAGCTGGGAATAGAAAGGATTATAGAATAACTTGTAAGTATCAAATTGGGAAGGTTTTTGAGCTTGTTATCAGGGGTGCGTTTTTTTTTCTCCAGAAAGCTGTTAAGCAAGGAGAAAATACAAAGGTCGGAGCTCTCGTGCTTAGCGATAGCAGTACCGGCAAGAGTGCATGTCATGAAGAATTATAAGAGCATCATACCTATATAAAATGACATATGGGCGTCTATGAAAAAAGCTGTATCCACCTATGGCCTTCGTCTATACGCACCAAAAGTGGTGCTTATTGCCATTTATTGAAAAATCTACGCCACTGGAGCTACAGCTTCGGAACCATACACATGTTTAGCTGTTTATGGAAAAGGATATCCGCCTGAAACTAGAGCTATAGAAGGAAAGGTTTATAACTATTTGGGCCAATTACCTATAGCCGGCCATAGGACATTTTTGTATGGGATGTCATTCGGCTGAAATAGTGACAGAACAGTGAAGAAAATGGTCTCGCCAAAGTTCTAATTTCATATTAGCTTCACATAATAAACTCAGTCGCAGCTATTTCCGATAGCATTAACGTATCTGAAAATGCCCGAAAAAAGGCACCTTTGTTGAACTTAAGCAGGGTGATGGAAGTGGGACTACTGCTTCAGCATCACACACAGTATTCCGCGTTCGAAATCGTGCTCACCTCTCGAGAGCAGCTAGTCGTTTTGCAGTGCATGGCGATTTATCGAGCGCATTTCCTGATTCACCCAATTAATTCAAGAGTATATGCACCACTGATAAAATATATGTGTGGGTATAATCTTCGTTTTTTCACTGTAGACCTTGCCAAAATGCGCTCTCTGAGCGAAGCCATATTGTCCGCTGTTTTGTTGCGTGCACCTAGCACCCGCAGAGTGGAAGCGGCTGCCAATCCATCTTGCAACAGCCCAGAGAGGATGTGTTGCGGCATCTCCCTCGCTCAATATAAAGGTCCATAGTAGAGCATACTTTCTGACGACACCTCAATCAGTCGCCAGCTGATCAATTAAGTATCGGTTGAAGAAGTTAATTATATATTTCTGAGTAATTAACTAAACTGCTGGCATGGTTACCCACACGGTGTCGAAGTAGGTTGCCCATCCTTTCGCGAACATAGGGTCCCGGAAGAGCCACAGGAAGACTAGAAGGGTGAATAGGAGCAGGACAGCGACTTCGTGGAACCTGCGCCAGCAATGTGGAATAGTTAGTGTCATCTCTTCGAACTTAAAATAACTTTAAAGATCGAAGAAGCATCTTACATCAAAAGTGCATCGCAACGATCGCAGAAAATGCTTTGAATCGGAAGCCCCAATACGACCCCTCTCCGAAACCCACGACACAAAAATGCATAAAGAAGTGTAGCGCAGAAAAAAAAAATTGAATCATATGAAATTTTTAGAATACCGAATCGAATATAATTCAGATAGATTCATTGAAAGAATCACATAGCGCCGATTAACATTATTTTGGTTTAGCAAACCCAGCTCCTCTACCTGATTCCGTGAGTCAATAGATCACAGCTCAGGCTTCTATCACCTGCCTGAATAAAGGAGTAGCTTTCATCTATGCGCATGGCATGACGGAGACCAGAATTTTTGTGTTTTTGCTGCTGTAGCCATGACGCCATGAGTTGCAGTGCCAGTTTTCGCTCGCACGCCGCAGGTAACGAACACTCTCCAGAAGTATCGAATTTTTCTAGAAATATCTTATTCCTATTTGGACTCAGCTATTCTGCCAAAGTCCCGGGGTACATTTCGATCCCTAAACATAATTGACACTTACTGCCGACAAAGGACGCATATTTCATCCCAAACAACAATAACTTGATGGAGTTAATAACCGAAGGAGACTTTTAAACGTGGCACCGGAGGCCTTGAGGTTGGCAATTAGAGAAGATTGAAACCTCGGTTAAAATCTTGGTAATACAGGAACGTCGCTTGTTTTGAAGAGGGAATATCTTTGCCAACCGATACTGTTCCGTATATTTGAGTGATGAAAATCCAACCCAAGCCTTGGGCAGCACACCTTTCCCATAAGGGTGTGCACTAGAGGACAGCTTACTTCTGTTCAGTACCTTACAAGGTATTCCGCGTTTACAGTGTGTAGGACGAAGGCACAAAAAAAAACGCGGTCATTTAATATCGGAATTAAAGAACACTTGAAAAGCACCGTTAAGATTAAAAGCATAACATTATGTGGAACAGAATGAAAATTCAAAATCCGAACTATACGCGAAGAATGAAAACTTAACGATTAAAAACTATCTTATGCATAGCTTTCACGTGCATCATGGGCGCCATGATGGCGCTCCTAGCATGACTTCTACAGCACACACCGTAGCAGCTAGTTAAAGGCGGATTAGAGAAAGGGGTGAACTTTCACCGTGGTCCACACGCACGGCAGTCGCTATGACGTCGATAACAAGTCATCCATAGACAAGCAAACACGCCGAATTTGCAAATTCCGAGTCATCTTTAAATAGAGCACGCTCGAGAACACTGATCATCCTGATCCCGACGACTGTCGATTAGACGTGTCGCTATCACGGCCGACAAGCTTTCTTTGTTTAACGTAACAAGTTCTCCCAATAAAAACTACGCTCTTCATTGTGTTTGCAGGTCGGCTTTCTTCAGTGCCGAGACCACTACGTGGAAAGAGACGCCTTTAGCATACCGTGTACCGTTGTACTATTGTACCGTCACCGTGACATGAGTAACGGCAGCCGGCGTGTGGACAGTCCGCACGCGCAGATCGCGTTGAGGGCACTAGATGGCGCCAAGTACCCGGCAGTTGCACGCAAGCCTCGCCTGCTGCATCGGGACCAATCAGCGCGTGCGCACTGGCGGTGGGCGGGCTCCCGGAATTCTGGTAACGGTAACACTGTACACGGTAGGCTAAAGGTGCCTAATACTGAACTGCTCCGGATGCGTACGATGTGAAGTTGGAACAAGCGCGGTTTGCAAAAAATCGGGGGCACAGAAAAACTTAGACAGAAAAAGAAAACTACAATAGGCCTATTCGAATTGATATGAGATGACACAACCATATTTTACTGTACTGTCGATCAGTACTTGACATGCTCTTGTGATTGTTAGTATAAACTTACTTAACTGGCCCAAGAGCGGTGTAATTCCGGCGAACCGCTGCCATGGCGTAGGAACTGCTTTCTTTCCCAAGGTTCGGACTGTAAAATAAGGGACACTAAATTGTGAGCAAAAGTGAAACGAATGATATGTTCTTACATATACAGCAACGTTCGAACACCGTAGCGAGAAACTAAAGAGCAAATTTGTGGGCTGGGCTCATGAGAAATCAAATAATAGCAAAAGACAAAGATTTCTTTTCTTATCTTTTGGAGAGCGATGCTGGGAAAAAAAATTGAAATACTAGAAAATTGTTAACCGTACATTTGAGCGCTGAATAACAATGCCTCTGCCCACAAGAGCGCTTGTAAAGCGTTGCGTAAGCTGCTGGAGTTACCGCTGCGTTCATAATCGTGGTAGAAATGGTTCCAATTTTTTTCTAACTGAAGTTCCAGACAGATTGAAAACTTGCTTTCTCAGCAGCGCAGAGATTTGCAAATGGTTCAAGTCGAAACCTCCTAATTAATGAACCATGTCTCCCACATAAGGCGCGTACTTAAAAAAGGTTTCGCTTAAAAAAAAAAAACCATTGAACTGCTGTAAGGTCCGCAGAGGGGCTGGGGAGGGAGGAAAGCGTACCTCTTGCATCGGAAGAAGAACGGCACCACGGCGACGAATGTCAGGCCCGTTGCGAGGAGAGCTATCGGCAGACAGAAAAAGAGCCACAGCGCGTAGTCCACGGGGGCTCTTCCTCCGTACAGCCTGGGCAAGGGAGTTACAGTCCCAGTCCAGTTTATTATACAATACTGCGAAAAAGTTCCACCATAGCATAGGCCCATAGTTACGGGCTTGCGTCGAACCGAAAATTACAAATGCGCACTCTAGGCATCAAGCGGCGTAATTAAAACAAATATATAAACTTAATTTGGACTGTGATACGATGTGATTACATCTTAACTTTCGACTGAGCACAATGAATAAGCCGTTACGGTAAAAAAAACTAAATAAAAACACGATCGAAACAATGACTCAAAAGTTATTGTTTTCTTCTGTTTGTTAATCCTTTTTGTTTGTTTCTTTTTTTCTGCAGTAGTAAAGAAACGTGCCAACTAGCTCAGCTATCTACCCTTTTAATATTTAAAAAAATTTACTGTGGAAGTATGTGTAATTGAAAACGTGCGTATAATAAATCTATATAATGAACAATTGAGGAAATAGAGGCCATAAGAGAGAGGTTGGTCAGATGGTTCTTGATAATCACATGCTCAGAGCATTTACCATCACTTCATACCGCCGCTTAATCGTTTCTTTCCTCCTACCCTTCCACCTGGACCCGTTCTTAACCACCTGAGTGACATTTTTTTCTCTTTTTTGTTTAATCTTATCTTCAGCTTTGGCTCTCCTCCTCTTTCTATCACTTCTCAGGAAGATCTGGCTTCCCATTCCTTCCCCCTCCCCTACTTTCATGCATCCTCTGTTTCTATATCCAGTATTTCATGCCGCCACACTGACTAATACAAGCCCACGCTCGGCACCCCATGATTCCTTTCTGCGGAGCTAGTCTTGTTCTTTTCGCAGACTTGCAGGTCGACCGGTTAATCAACTTTAGCAACCATCATGCCTAGACAAGATTCCCCCGCCCCATCCTAACACCAATCCCACTTCACACCCTCTTCCCCCTCACCGGGGGGATGACCCTGTTTAAACAGTGCCAGTGATGAACTCTTGTTCCAGACGAAGACAAGCCCTGTTGTCGAAACGTTGGCAAGCGGCCTGCGGTTTCTTCTTCCTTGTTCAGTTTGTGATAATGTAGGTAATGGTTAAATTCTTAGTGTTCTGCCATAGCCTGGCTTCATTTTCACACATGAAAATGCGGTCGAGAAATATATGCAAGATTAATGCAATACCTCAACTAGCAGCAATGAATGATAAATGTAATTGTAGAAAGTAATCATTATTAACTTATCAAAATAATTTATCTTATTATAACTGAGTGTAAGCGGATGACTTGCGACCAAAATGTGCAGCTAATGCGCGGTTACTGAGCCTAAAAAAATTGCTTCGAAGAGGGACACATCAAATGGGAGTCGCCTGCATTACTCAAGGAACGAAGGATAGCCCTAACAGAAAGAAACAGGAGAAGTGAGAAGGGACCAAAAAAAATAATGAAGTGCGAGACGTGCGCTTTCTTGCAACTCAAATTCTAATTATTTACGCATACGACTTTACCGAAAGCTTGCTGTCTTTGCATAGTGACTTCAGTTTCGTGCTACTTTCTTTTCTCCTTTTTTTTTTATCCCATTCCCCGCCGTGCAGAGTAGCAAACCGGTTATTCTTCAGGTTATTAACCACCCTGCCTTTCCCCTTCCTTCTCCTCCTGCACCTACGCCTATGCGCGCTTTCGGGAAGAAAACATTCCACTCACGACACTGACGAGACGACGCCCCTGTCGTGTTTCCTTTCGCTTCGCCCTTGCCTTTACAGCGCCGCATTATTGGCAGTTTAGCTCCTAACTGAACCAATAACAATATTTATTATACGCGCTGTAAGGCTCGTACTGAACCAGCCGACACATCGTCCATGCAACTATTTCAATATGCCGCATTCGCTTTCGGAGTCGAACATGAGGTGCACTCACTCCTCAATGATGAATTTGAAAACTAGGTTGGATGCACCACTGGTGATGGTCGTAATGGTTCCCGTGTTGGCGCCGTACAGGACGCTGAGGTAGAGGATTGCGCGAATGCGGTGCTCGGTTGTCTTGTCGAGGACAGGATGCACGTGGATCACTTTGGTTGGAATTGCGACGTCAGGCTCTTCTTTCTCCCTGGACAAAGAATGCGGCACAAGATCAAACGCAGTCACACGCTTGCGAGTACGGTACTTGTGAATCTTAGAGGCTGGCAAAGAAGCATGTTACTAGCCTGAGAGAAAGGTCATACTGTTGTTTGTTGTGTTGGAGTGGCACATACCCACAGTGGGGGACTGAGTGATTGGTCTTTCTCGTACTGAAGCTTCGTCTTTTCATAATCCTGGTGGCAATGGCTTCTGCAGCCGAATAAATGGCCCAGTACCACTGCCTCCTGGTTTGTCAAGAACAACCCTCTCATCTAAACATTTTTGATTTACATTCAGCAACAGCAGTAATAATCGTGATCGACAATGACACTTTTTCATTTCTTTTTATTTCTCGTTCCCTCAAAGCCCAGAGGGCATTAGAGAAAGGGCTGAGCAGTTGCACAATATTACATAAAAACAATTACAGAAAACTATTATTACAGAAAATATTATTATTACAGAAAAAAAATTGCAGAAAACAGACTATACAGTACTGCAAAAAAAATATGCAGAAGTCATTAAAGATTTCGGGGCGGAATAAAAAAAAACAAGAAAAAGCAGTATTACAAGACTCGAGCTTTTTCAAAGCGTGTCCCAACTGCATGCAGTCATTATACAAACCAATAACAACACACAAATCAAGGACAGTGTATAGATGGTATTAAGAAAAGCAAGAATAACGCTTATACGTGGAAAATTGTCATCATTGCAGCACAGGATCGAGACGTGAAAAAAAAAAAGAGTAGCTCACAATATACTCCAGAATGTTCCCGTGTGCTTGCACTGATCCGGTTTAAGGGAAGACGGAGACAGACACTACGCTTTGTCGTCCTTATGTTGAAGAAGTACTTTGGTTTGGGCTAGTTGGTGCATAGATTCTAGATGATGTCAGGACGGCGCGAAAAGAAGAAGGACAAAAGAGGCGCAAGAACACAACAGGGCAGGCGCCAACTTGCAACTGAGGTTTATTCGCCCAAACCCTTATATTTATGAAGCACCTGAGCCGTATCGCAGAATACTATCACACAAGAATAAGAGATTGTAAATAACAATCAGAATTCAGGAAGTAGGTGCTACTTTTAACAGACCGGAAGATACAATCATGCATTCAGCACTACACTCCTGATAAAAGCAAACTTTTTTTTTTGACTAGTTCCCAAGATTATCCAAGCGCAAAACCATCAGGAAAGCAATTCATCCTCACAACAAAGACGCACGCTTGGCCAAGGCAAACAGATCGCAATATCAAAATTCCTGCTTTAACACATCGTGTGGTAGTGAATGAAGGACCAACAACAAACTGGGAAAGTTGTGTGATAGGCTTCTGCGATACGGCTCGGGTGCTTGATAAAATGTAAGGGTTTGGGTCGCGAATAAACCTCAGTTGCAAGTTGGCCCCTGTCCTGCTGTGTTCTTGTGCCTCTTTCGTCTTTGTTCTTTTCGCGCCGTCCTGACATCATCTAGACGCCCTTATGTCTCCCCATTTTGTACTAACCTTGCGAATCAGCGGACTGTAATAGGGCCCACCACAAAATGACGCATAACGCTTTTTTTATAGCTGCAAAACAGGCAGTTTCAGTGCAGTGACCGTAATTATTTTCTTCGTCTACAAAGTTTAGAACTTTCTTTTATAGCAGCACATGGATGTAGATTATACAGCTCTCTTTTTAATGGCGCAAAGAAAAAAAAAACAGGGCAGGATTGGAAAAGTTTTAAATGCTCGTACTAAAACTCACAAAGATATAAATATGATCCTACAGGAAATGGGAGAAAAAGAAAAAAAGTAATTAGGTGTTATGATTTATTATCTCCGAAACAAGTATTCAAACTTACAGTACTCTTATGTTTAACCTTTCTAATGAGCAAAAAAAAAATCAGCTCCCCGCATGAAACGCTTTGGGCTACAACAGTTCAGTGCTAAGGTGGACCTCAGATCGACTTCAAAGAAACTCGATCTGCTCCACTGTTGTTGGCATGAAGTCGTTTAGAACATGCCAGGCACTAGGTACAAAGGGGGCTCAGAAAGCTATGCCTCTCTTAGGACACGGCGAAAAGGAGAGTTAGAAATGGGCACCCGTCGACAGTCTGGGCTGGTCGGAGCAGTGTGTCGGAAATTAAATAGGCCGAGTGGACGTCAGTTTTTTTCACATAAACCTGTCGCTTGCTTTTCTAAAGTTAAATTTAGATTCTGCGATGTCGCGAGAACACCGCCGTTGCTATACAGGGCCGCTGCGAGACGAGGGCAGAACCTGCTCGCTGTGATCGCTAGAGGCCCGTCTGCTGTGCGGTGTCAGTGCACGTTAAAACACCCCAGGTGCTCGAAATTATTCGGTGCCCTCCGCTACAAGGTCCTTCACAGTCTGAGCAGCCTTGGGACGTTAAACCATATAAAATACTCCCTCATGAAGATGATGGCCGCCGCGGAAGTTCATGGGTTATGGTGCTGGGCTGCTGGCCCTAATGACGCTGGTTCCATCCCGGCCGCGGCGGTCGGATTTTGATGGAGGCGAAATGCTAGCGACCCGTGTACTGTGCGTTAAAGAACCCCAGGTGGTCGAAATTATCCAGAGCCTTCCACTATGGCGCCCGTCAAAGCCTGAGTCACTTTGGGACGTTGAACTCCATGAACAGAAACAAAGCACCATACTGATGAAAAAGAAAACAAAGGAAAACGAAACCACAACTGAACCTCAGATCATTTGTAACTGACTACATTGCGTAGCTTGCCCTGGATCGCATAAAACATAATGTACGATTTCACCTCATCATTCAATTTTGAAGGATTTAATTTGGTGCTGTTAGAAAACAGTTAAAGCGGGCGTTGTGAATGTTCATGCCAAATAGTTCTGTTCAACAGTTTTACAGTCGGCTTTGCAGCCGAATGGAGCTTCTCGCCACATGAGCTGTAATTTTCTCTTTGAGAAAGTGAAAGCAGCGGTTACGTCAGGGTCTCTGGAGAGAAGTAAATAAATGTAAAAAAAGGCTCCGTTGGGAAGTAAAAAGCGGCTTCTGGGAGGAAAGAGTCGTTCACCGTCACGCCACGGCCTGCAGTCATTCAGGCAGAAACTGTGCAGAGCACGCTGGGATACTTTAACATTATGGGGGCGCTCCTACCGCTAAGCCGACACGGTCGAAAGCTAATGAGCTGTCAGCGGAGAGAAAACGTGCTGGCAAGCTGCAGTGCGGTAGCTGCGTGAAAGTGCACGCGCACATCTGCCACGAGCTGGACGACGTCATTGGCGCACAAACGTAGATTTACTACGGCACCAAGAGTCTTTTTTACTGAGGTTTACTGAGGACAACGTCGGCCTACTTTCGCTGGTAATAAAAATGTATTATTCGGCTCTTTTTGGTAAGATGATGTTTCTTCGTGGCAGAATATAGTTTCACTGTTGAGAAAAACGGATTAAAAAAATTAAAATATTTTTTTTCTGCCCCCCGATTCAAACCCGGGACGTCGAAAACGGAAAGGACTCCGCGATCACCGTTTGGAAGTGAGCGTCGGTGTTGCACAGGCTCAGGGATCGGCGCTGTATATGTATATAAAAAAATATATTGCTCTGGTGAACGGAGCAAGAGCGGCGGCAAAAGCCAATGCGCTCCTGGAATGAGGGCCCACCCAACCATTGTATGCATTGAACGTTTCTGTACCTGTCTCTATCTTGAAGTCACCACAGTTTGCTTGCTGACGGTGACAATCCCTGCATTCCCCATTTTGGCTCTTTATAGCTCATGAAAGCTCTGTTTTGAGAGAAAATTTCTCCGTGATTATTATAACGTGGTAACTTGTCGACAGGGGCCGACCTCAGTTTTTCCTGAGTGTCCCTCGAAGGGCGACCGGCGCTATAAAAAATAGGGCTTTTCTCCATGTCGCGTAAACAACGTAAAAGATACTGACATGCCCTCGGCGTACACTCTGCAGAGAGAATTAAAAGAAAAAAAGAGCAATAACAGAGTCTAGCCGAAGCGCTGTTCATTTATAAATTATTCCTATTTGGTATTTTCTGTTCTGCCTTTGTTACGGAGAAACATAAAAAAAACCCAAGTTTTACAGCATTGGACGAAGCTGCACCAACGCCTCGTATTAAAGCGCAAAGATATGACCGGTCTACCTGTAGTAAGAACGCTTCGAAAGAGGCATGCCGTAACTATATTAACGGCACAATAGGTCATAAAGCGCTGCAAATCCTCCTCCGCGCAGGCCTACCCAAAGCTCACATTAGACACACCATTTTCTGGATACCGGGACGCACCGAGATAGAAGGCAACCAAAGGGTCGATAGAGCCGCTCGCGAGTACACTAACCGAGCACTCTTGAACGAAGACCCGGAGGACTTCTTGAGGGTAATCCCGACGTACTCCGACATTCTAAATTATTACAGAGGGACGAGACTAAAGTATCCTCCTCCTCACAAAAAATTAAATCAACAGTAAGCAGTTTACTGGAGGAAGCTGAAAACCGGAACCTTCCCCAATTTACACATCCTTAGCAAAATGTTCCCGAACCAATACAGGGACATCTGCCCATGGTGCGGTGCAACACCCACCCTATACCACGTTACTTGGGAATGTGACAGAAATAAAGCATTCCCTGGCTCAGAAGATCCGAGTGCGGAGCAGTGGGAGAGTGTGCTCTCCAGCGGCAACCCAATCCTCCGAAGAGGATCTTGCAATCCTCCGAAGAGGATTGGTCATCCATGCCCAGCGAGCGGCCAAACTCAGCTGTGCCCTGGAATAGGGGCGCCGACCTCTGCAAGACGGAGGGAGACACCTGCTTGAAGGTGAAGACCTCTGTCTGACCGAAACACCTTGTTAGAGCATTAAAGTGTATCCTATACTATCCTATCCTATGAACGCTAGCGTTAGCGGAACGCCAAGTGTGTGCAGGCGACACCAGCTGGGTCCGGTCATAGAGCACGAGGTGCAAAAAAGAAAAACAACTAAAAGGCCTTGGCGCCATACATTGTCGTCAGAGGGAAAAGCCCCACTCCTCGAATGAGATCTTGCAATGCGATGTTGCGGCATCGTACCGTATTGTGCGAAGAGCCGTCTCCTGAATGAGTGCATAATTTGTGTGCTTAGAAATCTCCGTTTGAATCTTGTGCTCTTGTAAACCAGTATACCAGTATATGTCAGCGCCATTTTAGCTGACTAAATGCAGATTTCTGACAGTAAGTAAAGGTAGCGAGCAGCATCACTGGTTTTAGATGCGCAGCTGGTTGTTAATGTTTTTCTATTTTCTGATTCCAACATTACTGTAAGTCATACATTCTTAGCCACCTTCACCAACTCTTTTGGAGTTAAAACAGTTTCACCAACACTGCAGCTGCCGTTATTTTGAAGCTGCTGTAGCGTCGTCATCCAACCTATTTTACTATTCTGGAGTTAGTCGCCTCTACCTTTTTGTTCGACAAACATCTTTATAGTTTGTTTTGTGATAGAATCCGAATTGATGAGCACAAATGTGGCATTCTGTCTGTTGTATGCTTCAACTCCTACCAAAAACTTGGTAGTGGCGCTCCTCCTCTCAGCTGCTGGAATATACGCAGAAAAAGTCTTAAACAATTAATTGAATTTGAAGGCACAGTATAGTGAGCGCCGGTGGTCATTGTTTAGACATGAACGCTGGAGACAGCAGGCAAGCGCTCCTTTACTCTGCTAATGGTGTGTCTCTACATTCGAAAAAAAGGACGAAGGGAAGAATGAAAATGAAAGAAAAATGATAGACGTACTCGTCATGATGTGTGATGACCTTGATATTTCCGCTGGCAGCAGCGGCAGCAGCAGCGATCTTCGCGGCGCGTTCTCTCAACGCTAGTCAAGAAAAGTGAAGAGAAAAAAAAAGTTATACGGTGATAGCAGCATGGCTAAAGTAAAACGTGACATTTCAAGCGTTAATTTTAATGGCTTATCTCGTGTACTCGCACGCAGTCCATGACAGAATCTTACCTTAGTGACAAATGCATGCTAATGGCTACGCAGCAATCAAAGGAAGAAGAATACGCAATTTTCAGAGGTAAGACATCAGCGCCTAGTGCAAAGCGTTTGATGAAATAGTACCTAGCAGCAAACGGAAACAGCGCTTTGTGGATTAACTAGGAAAAATGCTGTGTTTTTTGGGGCAACCGCAAAATGATCTGTAGCTTAGGCTTTGGTGCTTAATATGGTAGCATGCAGCAGGTGGCTCCGATGGCGGCACAAAAAATCACTCTTCTGTACCATAAAATGCATGCAGTATGTCGTCGTCTTGTGCTAGTAAGTATGGAGCATGCAAAATAGGGTGCTTATTCTACCTGACCTCTCTAAGTACTGCTTTAGAGTAAAATGTTAAAATCTGAAAAGAAGGCTAATCTGTCGCGACTGCATTCGAGAGGTTAAGAGCTTACATCCGTATTAAGTCGCAGTCTATAGTGGGAGGGAGCGAATGAAAATGAAAAGAAGTTAACCAGAAGTTTCCCGCAGATGTTACGAGATATTACTATCGTGAACTGAACAAGTATATTAATAAGAACTATTTGGGGGCACTGACTGAGTTTTTCGTATCGTGTTTGTTTACGCTTCCGGATGTGCCGTTGAATGAACCTACCTGCAACCAGTATCGTTGGTATCCAAAACCTCCTAAACCCCCCTACCCATTTTCACCTGTGTTCGTTTATGAGAAAGTGTTTGCAGTCCTCACAGGATCCTAGTATCGATGTCATGCCCGAATACATATAATAAATTTAGAAAAGAAGCAGAGAAAGGGCCTAAATACTGACGATTTCATTCACCAGAATTTTACCTCCTATCGTCCCCAGAACAGCACCTCAGCGAGTATTGCCTCGCCTATTCGCTCCCCAGTCAGCATGGTAGCCCACGGATGTCCTGTCCATAATACTATCTTGAGCGGCGTTGGAGCAAGAGGAAGGAGCTGCAGCAAAATAAGGACAAGTCAGTTGCTTGCGCTCCGTTTATAAGCGCTACGCGCCGCATTATATAGAACCATTACACTTGGCTGAGATTTTGGGGGCGGCGATGTGTCCCTGCTAAATGTAAAAGCTCACAAAGAACAATTAAGGTCTCAGCGCCTCCTAGAGGCATAAAATTATGGTTATGCAATACAGGCGCTAGTAGTTTGTAGTAAGAACGTGATAACTGCATGAATACTGCCTTTAAAGAACTGAGTGACATTGGGGTATAGAAGAACGAATGGATGCTGATGTACCGGCAATTCCTTCGACGTCAATGTTGCCCCGGGAAAGGCTCCTGCGTCTTTCTCTCAGCAGCTCGCTCGCGAGTGAGTTGACAACGGGCATCATCATGGCGGTGATGGCCACATTGTTGATCCAGATGGACAGGAACATGGAGATGAACATTAAGCCGAACACAACCCTGCGTCATTTAAAGGGAGGAGAAAGTTATTTTTAGAGTCATTTCTTGGCCGCTTGGATATGAAGCGCAACATGTCTCTCTTTCCTGGATTTCGAGCTCTTAGTGAGGTGCCCTTAAGAACGTGCACCATCAGAGCGCCGAGCCTCCGCTGGCGACGCTTAGGAACTCATTACTTTCTGGTCTATCCCACACTGCGAGTTCTTTTGTAACGCATCGCCCAAGTTTCGGCTGCCTCTGAATGTAAGCGCGGACGTTGGGCCGATTCGTAGTTTACCGTAACACACGGGGCGCTACCAGACGGTGCAAAAGGGCTGGAAAGCAAGCCGAACCTGATGTTTTCGTCTGGACTTCTCGTCTGTTTGTGCCGACTGATCACGCACCGTGTTTGAAGATGAAAATCTTTTAATGACGATGTTGTGAAGGCAGAAGGGTGCGCTCAGTCTCGACAGTTTGCCTGTGTTCTTCGCTTATCGTTTATTCAACAGTGCGGTGCCAAGCTAGATATGCCTTACTTGCCTCAGCGAGGTTTAATAATATAAATATAATGATTTTTTCACAAGTTGGTTTGCATTCCTCGGGCCAAATCCTAGCGTAAAAGAAACGCCCATAAATAATGTACTGGACATGTAACCAAACTACGGAGCTTGTTTCACAGCTGTTTAGAGCTGCACTTAATGCTCCCCTTAGCCCGCAAAGATGTAAGCAGAACATTGCCCTCACTATTCGAAGATTTTTGGTTTTTATGAATGCCGTAAGGGCTCTCTTATACGGCTGAGAAGCCGACCCGGTTGAATGGTTACTTTTGATAAAACGGCACATAATGCAAAGATGGAAGCTGCACCCACAACCGTTCATTCTTCGCAGCAATGCTCGAAAGTGAGCGTTGCTTTGCACACCGGGAGAAAGTACAGGAATGATGGAGTAATGGGGAAAACGCAGAAAGGCAAAGAGGAGAGCCAACGTGAACGCATTGTCAAAACGCCTTGAACAAAGGCAGACAAATATCTTTTTATGTATTCGAGAAAAGCCCCAGTCCTTAATTATTTGCCCAATGGGAAGTTTTCTGCGTAAGGTTTGCAGCGGTTCACCAGTATTTTGCTTTTTTTTGCACATACCTTACCATTACAGAAATGCTGCTAAGTTCTAAGTCCACTATGCGACAATGCGCTGACAATTAAGTGATTATTTAGTACATTGCATGCGTTCGGCCAACATGTTTTGTCGGGAGACTGCGACGCAGACAAAGAACATTGATTTCATATGTTTCAAATAGGTTAAGATGTAGTTCGTGACAGTGGTACGAGTCGTATGAGCCAACTGGTGGTCCCACAGAAGTATTGAAAACTGCGGACGTCCCTAGTACTATTGTAACGGAGAAAGAGTGCGGATATCTTTTCATAGTTAGTGTAAATCCTCTCTTTTTAATTGTGGGAGTGTAAGCAAATGTGCAGCACTTTCTGAAGAAAACTATCAACAGCCTCGTCAGTTCCTTACATTCGTAATTCACTAAGGCTATACAAACAGCAAAGACAATAAGGAAAATGGCCTCACTGACATCTTGATGCTGGTTCCTAGAAGACACAACGTCTTCAGGGCAATTCTTTGGTGCAGGTGCGAGTCTTCAATGGCGATCGCCATGATGAGTGTGCCCAAAAACATAATGTTTGTGTCCTGAAATGGGAATGAGATGAATAAGAATGAGATGCGAGGTTCTAACCTTGATTCTTACCTGAAGACCAGGCAACAATCCTTGCCTGTTTTTTTATGTGAAAATGAGCTTTTGAGAGGGCTATTTGAACATGATTAGGCGCAGCCAAGTCCAGTATTTTGGGGCATCAATTTTAATTGCGAAGAAATTGTGGAGTATCGTAAAGTACGGTTATAGAAGTACAGAAGATAATGCTCCATACTTCCGACACGTAACAAAATCTTTGCTTTAAACCTTATCTATCGCTCGCATCGAGCAGTTAAGGCTGCCATAAAAAACCAATCAGGAAAGCTTTGGACAATAGCAAAGACGTTAATAGCAAGCAAATGCAAGCCTACCGAAGAGAGATCTGGGGACATATTGATTGTTTTAGTTTAATCTTGCCTCGTATGAAAAAACTGCGTTCATAAACAACTTTCCGTTGAAAAATATTCTTCTCTAGAATTTCTACGTATGGTTGTGTTAAGTAAGCATACAGCGGCTAACGCTGCAGTTACACCAGGCATATCTAGGTTTATTTACGCCACTTCCCGGTTCACTTAGGTAAGGCTCAGTATATGGAACGCCAGGAGCCACGAAAAAACTTAAATATAATTACATACAGCCGACAACTAATGACTAGACTGAACTGTAATATGAGCTCTCATGACATCGCCTCGACCATGGTTAACGTGTATTGAGTTTCCAGTCAAGTATACTAGAGTTTTAACGTAGTTGAACCGAGCATACGTGCGAAAGCATGTGCTTAGCCTAGTTGTCTCATCATTTTGATTTTCTTGGTCGTCGGCACATCTGGTGACGATATTGTACTCGCGAAGGTTAATTCTGATCGAGTTTAAGAGATGTGACCTGTTCGCACCTCAAATGAAAACTGATGAGGACGACAATGTGCATGCCCAGCGCGAGAGTGTATTGCACGGAGCGTGATCGGCTTCGGCGGTACCCTGGATTTATTTTATGCGTTGCATATTGCAATCACTCAGTTCAGCCCTTGGGCGCGGCCGGGCAGCCACCATTGACCTTTAGCGCAACCACGTGACGTGACGTCACGACAGCCGGAGGAAAAGCTGGGCCCCAACTCGCGCGGTCGCGCGCGGCCGCAACCACTACCTGACTCCCGCTCCTCCCGCTAGGGGCGCTGCGCCGGCGCGTGACGTCACGGAGGAAAAGCTGGGCCCCAACTGGCGCGGTCGCGCGCGGCCGCAGCCACCACCTGACTCCCGCTCCTCCCGCTAGGGGCGCTGCGCTATGATTGATGTCACGGCATATGTATAAAAGAGCTGCGCTCCTTCGCCGGGACAGACTTATACCCCTGTCACACGGGACTTCTTCTCGGCCTTTGCCGTAAAGTTGTCTTATTGCACTAAAGGAGGAAAACCGAAAAGGAGCAGCGGCGCTGCTACACGGCAAATCCAAAGGAGTTAGAACGCGGCCTCCGTGAATGCCAAAAGTCACCGCTGTGTGTGAAGCGGCGCTAGTAACATTATGAAATTAAAGCAGACGGTAGCACTTCAGCTAAGAGTGCTTTCGTTTATGTTGGAAAAAGTAGCTATCACTATAACAAACGAGCGTTCTGAGGGTGAGAAACGAATATTTTGAAACAAAGTTTCTTTTTTTTTTCATCGTTCTCGGTCCGACCACGGTAGGCGCACTTTTCCGTTCGGCTCCTCGTTGTGTTCGAGAAGCGTGCTTTGTTGCTTGTGTCTTTGTGCACACAAGCAAACTCAAAACACGCACACAACAAAGAGCAAACGAAGAAAAACAGCAAAGCGAGTGCGCAAGCACGTGTGTGTCGATGCGGCTGCTGAAAAGCGTTCAAGTCCTTTCTTAGCAGTGTGGATGTCTTTAGTCATAGCCTCCTCTGCGGTTAAGTGCACTGTAACGCAAAATTAACCATTGAATAAGATAAATTAGATATTTTTTTTTACGGTTTCAAAACTAAAAATTGCGCCAATTTTTTTATTCTTTCAGCTCGCTAGCTGGCGCTGCCGTCTGGGTTCCTCCTTTAGGCAACTTTAAGGCCGCTGACGGCCGCCTTTATTGCTACGGACGGTTATCGCAAAGGTCTCGACGCTTTGCCGTGTAGATGCGCGTCACGCGCCTTTGGGGCAAAGGACCTTAATTTCTAAGGCCTTACAAGTGCCCGTGTGACAGGGGTATTACAGCCAGATGACGCCCACGGGTAAAGCAGTTCGACAGAGCGCAACTGCATTAGCTTCATCGGCAACCACGTATATAGCCGCTACAGCATCGCCTCACTACTGGTACTTGCACACATAATGACCAAGAATTAAAATAGCTAAACTATGTATTACCGAGTAAATCCAAGTATAACCAAGTATTGCCGAGAAAATCGAGTGCCGCCAAGCAATACCTCGCACTCAAAAAAAAAAAGACCGCGCAATATGCAACGCATTCTTGGCTTAACCAAGCTAAGCCTGGCCATTTTTTCTTTATTGCATGGAAATAGTGCCGGAAACAAAAATCTAAGCATGCTTACGCCACAAAACACCAGGCCACCTTACCCCTGCACGAACAAAAGTCTGCGTGGCACACACATGCATCCAGATAGGAGAGGCAGCTAGGCGGCTCTTGCAGAGCAGCATATACTCCCCGCACCCAAGCACATTGTTCACGAAACAAAGATTTCGACGACTGTGGTAGTTCGGCGTGGCGGTCCATCATGTGACTTTTCCAGAGACTAATTAGTCCCAGCAACATAAAGAGAATATAAGGTGCAGCACAGCTTTTATCCGCAGGCAAGAAACTGGTACTGTAGGGTGTGATGTCAATGTCTTTTTGTTCGGTGTAATGCGTCCCAGAAGGACATAGCATCAATGCACAGAATAAAGCAATGGTCAATAGTCTCTGGTGTACTGCACAGGCGGAAATTCACTGTCCATGGCGAATCTCATCTGCTTAGCATGAAGCTAGGCCTTCGCAGGCAGCGTGAATATGTGCAGTTTGAAGAAGAATGTTAACAAAAAAAAAGCCAAGTGCTCACGTGCAGTGGCCAGCTAAGTCGGTCTGTTAGAGCTGCCGCAGGTTGGAATCCCAGTCGCAGGAATATTTATTTTTTTATTTAATGTCGAGGTGCAAGCTTCAGCAATCGCCTGGTTTTTGCAGCTTTGGTAGTGAAGTAGAGCTTTCGCTCTAATATCATTCCTGCCTGTAAGACATCAATTAAATGTCGGCACAGGCGAGGCTAGCCTCGACGGCTAACTTCCGGCCACTAACGGTTGTCCGCTTTGCGTAATACCATTTCTAGTGTATTGATTTGACTTTTATTATTGCCTTCTCTATCTCACCAGAAAGTGGTGCACATTTTTGTACGAGAAGACTTCGTAAAAGGCGCAGTCGGTACTCTGTTGTTCGGTTTTTCCATTCTTCTATTGATGATATCTTAAGCTTACGCAATCGCATACAGATTAGAATACGGATTCACATACGGAGGTCAAATGAGAAACGAAATAGCGGCCTCTTAAGTCAGCGAACTGTGTAGTCAGTTGAAAAAATGCAATGTGTCAGTGTTGCTTAACCTTGCCTCTGTGTTTCTTTCAGGCTAATCTGATTCAGCCTGACTGCAATTTTGTTTCACAGAACTTAACAAAAAAAGCATGACGAGCAGAAGGAATAACAAGGATGGTCATGTTGCCTCTTTAGTACGTTGAGTATTTCATGCGCTAATTTATATACGATATGGAAAAGGAACTAGGCTAATTTCATTCTCTGACCAACTGAAATTTTTGTAAAGTGTTTTGGGCACCGCTTGCCGCACTTGTCAATAGCTTACAACATACGTTCATGTAGAGTTGGCATGTTTTCTCCGTTGTGAGCACCCCGAGCATCGGATAGAGAACGATGGGGATGAGACATGTGGCTCCCAGAGGTATTGGTTCCACGATCCAATACAGGCCGACGATGCTGACTACGTAGGCACAACGAGATTTCTGGAAGGAAAATGACAACAGAGACAAACGTCAATAGCGCGCACGAAATAAATGCGACCTGTAATGCTCACTTCAGTTGCGTTCAGCTGTGTATTTTTAGCACACAAACAACTAAAATATTTATCATGCGCGAATATGAATAACCAGCATGAAGAAGTGAGGGGAGACTAGGGCGAAGGAAATAAATGTTTTTGGGTAAAAGGTTTTGCACCTTAACTATTACTACATTTGATTTCCTTTAATATTTGCAAAGATTAACTACCTAAATTGGTTACGAGGTCCATTCGGCTAAGTGTGCGTCGTGACACAGGAAGGAGCGTGAAGTCATAAGCGAATACAGGTTTTGCTCGTGATAGTTCTTTTAATTTTTTTTTCTTGCGAGAAGAAAATAGCAGCTTGTGATCGCAAAGCCATCGCGGTGTCCGGTGTCCTGTTATTCGTCCAGCTTTCCGTAAACGAGTTCCTGAAGTCGGTGCGCGTTTTGGGCTGTTAACTTCGAGACGTGGGAGCGGATAGTCATTTCCAAATTTCCGAATGTAAGGACACTTGTTATCAGCTCAAAGACTGGGAACATGCTCAAGTGATTTTAAGGAAAACTGAATAGAGTATCCCTCAGAATATTTAACAGCCCGGAAACTTCCTGACTTAAGCTAACGGTGAAAAGTTAGTTAATGTATCTTTGTTAACCAAGAAATCAGGTTCATTAAAATATTTCAAACGTGTCAAGATGACTGCCTACAAATCTGCCATGTTATATATTCATAGAATACGCTGCTTAAATTTTAAGTTTCGTCATGCTTAGCTGAAAAGCCCATTACATTTTTTTATTGAAACAACATCTTGGATAGGTGTGGACAAAGCATATTAGCTGTGCCAGATGGGTCCAAGCATACTGGACAAAGTTGAGAGGCATAGAACTTGAAGGAGTATAGACATTTAATTTTGGTGGCATGTTTTATTCTCTACAATGGTGCTGAAGACACTACTACGCATGAATCACCATGTGATATTCGCCTATGACAGATGAATAATTTATAATCGAATTTTTCTGTCAGCCTGTTCTGGTTTCAGTTTCAACAGTCGAACAATGGCTGTGACGTCAAAGAGTGCTTTTGTGTCACTTGAGGCATGAAAAAACGTTCATATATACGCTGCTTCATCGTTTCAATGTACTGCAGTGCTGAAACCAGCCTTCCTTAAGAGTCGGAATGACAACGAATGTGGAAACAGCGATTATATGAACGTTTTTTACATGTCTCGCGAGACCTGTAGGTATATACATGTGGGCGTCACAGTGCTCATTCGGCTGTTCAAACCGAAAGCGAAACAGCATGGAAAAGAAATGCGATTATAAATTATATCGCGGTCGTAAGAAAATACCAAGTTGTAATCAGTATATAATAATGCTGTACGCTTCATTACAAACCAGGAAACACACGCCGAAAATTTAGGTGCCTATACTCCTTTAACAAATGTAGGCATGGACACTGCACAATCACGCGTAGAAACATGACGTAGTTTACAGTGACAAGAAAAGAAACGTGGGCAATGACCACACATTCTAAACACAAGGTAAGCCTTTAAGTGTGAGATAGGACGAACAGATTTGCAGGGCTGAAAACTGATTGAGTGGTTAGAACCAAGCACGGTGTCGCTGATTCGACCTCCTTCCGAAGCAGTGGTGCATGTTTATAAGAAACGAAAGATGGTATTATTGTCTTACTCACTGGACGCTCCGGCGCTGTATAATGAGGGAAGAGATGAATGAGAGGTTTGAAGAATGAAGGGACAAAAAGTCGTTGTTGTGGAGGACTCCGGATTAATTTAGACAGCCGGGGGTTCTTCAACGAGCACTGACATCGCAGAGCATATGGGCTCTTTTCGGATTTAGACACAGATTAAACGCAAAAGCCTCCGTGTCTCGTTCGATTCCATTCGATGTCAGGGGACGTTGAAAAACCCCCGGTTGTCTAAATTAATCCAGAGTTCTCTACAACGCTTACTCTCACAGCGGTGCCCTCCATATTGGAATTTGAAGCGTGATTAATTGTAAAATATTTACTTTTTTGATTGTGATAACGACCTAATGTCTCTGTCAGAAGTTCTGTACGCTAGCTGTTATGTGAGAGTAACAGCTGGTTTAAACCTACGGGCAGCCGATTGAGCTTTCATTGGCGGTGCTACTAACTTTGACTTTATTTCAAGTTCGATTATCTATTCTGCGCATTTGAATGTTGTGGAAACCAGCCAGTTCTGCCGGTTGCCCTAGCGTGTTCTAAATTAGGAAAAAAATACAATTAACCCAGCATTAGCAACGCCTTCACGAAGATATGTGCACACAATGCGGAACGCAGTTTCTCAAGGGGGCACAATTAGGCTGTACAAAGCTGGCTACTCGCCAATGGCCTTCGCCTCGGCGCGGAAAGAACTCTGAAGAATTAAAAGCAAATATTATTCCGTCTGCTTAAGGTAGCAGAAAACCGCAATACAAGACTCGCCGTCGCTGCTTATGTGTGTCAGGGTGGCTTAGGCTCGTCAAGTACTTTCCGGCTGTATTGGTATGCCTCCTGAAGCAATGTGTGTGGTATCGTCTTTAAGAAAGGAGGAAATGACGGAAAGAAGAAAGAAAGATAATATCACACCTCGAATAACTAGGAGAAGAGAAGGTGCGGAAGTGCTCTTCGTAGCCAGCCACCATTCGGCCTCGGTTTGCGGGCGCGCGAATAAAAAGAGAAGCGAAGCCACTTCTTGCGTCATTCGGCCCCTTCGGAGTTTCTTAGAATGCGCTCTGGTGGCTGCTTACTCCATTCCACAGCCATGTAGGAAGAAGTGTGTACATCGGCCGAGCTAGCCAAACCGGCCGATGCCGGAATGTCAGACTAAAAAAAACAAACATCTCAGTACAAGCAAACAGACATTCGCCAAAATTCGGAGGCACTGAATGAACCGAAGAGTGGACGAAGAAAATTACGTGCGAAATTGTGGAGGACGCAAAGTATGTATACCAGGAAAAGTTCGTAAGAAAAAACCGTCAATTCTTTCAGCTTTATTGTGACTGTTGCTTTAGTGATTTTGTGTTATGTCCAGCATTGTTGGGCGAAGTTTAAGAATATAGCACTATTGTTAAGAAAGCCATGAAAAGCAATGATGAACTTTTTTCACCACATCAATAAAGTTAAAAGCAAAGAAATGCGATCCTGCCAAGGAAAGATTTGCAGATATATTGATTTATTATAGTGAGATCTTACAATATATGAGAAAACCGCGTTTATGAACTCTCTCCTGTTAAAAATTATTTTGTCCAGAATTGCTTGGTACGAAGTATCAGGTATTGGCTCCATTTACTGAATTTCTAATTTGTGCATTTCCAACTTCTGTTTACAGTTCTATAAAGTTTCCTAAATCACGGCATGTTATTCTTAGCTAGCACTTCGGTAAATTTTATTTACTATTATTAATTAATTGATTTATACGATACTGCAGGCTGCGAAGACCCAAGCAGTGTAGGGATAGTACACAGAAGACGAGCCCTAAAAAATGCCGAGTGCAAGATTCTATACAAACGATGGGCAAAATGCAAAGCAGGAAAATAACGCAAGCTGCGACTAATGAGCGACAATGGTTAACTATCATACACTCGTTGCTGCAGAAAGGACATTTTCGGTAGCAAACACATGATGTATTACACTGGGATTGAGACGGGATAAAATCTATAGATTGTTCCATTAGACTATAAACCTAGGAAGGAAAGAATAGTTAAGGTCCTTTGCGCAAGCAAACAGTGTAGACAATTTATGAGGACGCTAATGACTTGTGACTCTTGATGAAGAAGGTTGCAAGTGTGTTCAAAGGTTGAGACAGGACAGTCATTCGTAGAGTTTAAAGAGGAAATTTTTCTGTCTAGCTTTCTCCAGTGGCCTAAGGGCTTGATGTTACTAATCCTAATTTTTTCAGACGGCCAATCATACCAATGGTCATGATTACGTCTGAAACGAAGCGCAGATTTTTTCTATCTGTTGGCGCTTGTAATCGTCTTTCTTCGTGAAAGCATCCAAGACTTCGCAAGCGTATTGTAACCGAGATCTGATGAACGACTCACAGCTTTACTACAAAATTTTCAACTTTGTCTGCTATGATTGCTTCGACCCCGTTTGGGGTTTAGTTTTCGATTTTGCGTTTTCTTTGTTGTCCTTTACCGAAGCTCTGAGGTGGTTTCCACTGCATCGCTGCCGCCTGCGCAGCTGCGGCTTAGACGTGTATCTTGCTTGCCTCTCAGGCAGCTAGTGCGTCGGTGTATTCGCATATGAATTTTGCATCGGAATATCGATTTCTTCACAGCTCTCTCATATATTATTTTATCTAAGCGGCTTCTGCTAGCGTCACTCGGTTACATCTTGTTGGTTTTGCAGTCTTGTTTTGTTCTGCCTCTTTTTTTAACTTTTTACGGAAAATGTTTTGTGGCTTGAAACGATCCACTTCGGTGATTGTCGGTGTTTTAATTTTTGGCACCGGTTCATGACTATTCGGGCCATGTCCTATATTTATTTTTGTCCAAAACACCTATTTAATCAGCAGTTCAGCGCCAGTGCCTGTAGTACCTGTACACAGTGTTTGACAGAGGTGGGCAACCTCAACCTCACATCGTGAGGTGAGATTGAGGTGAGGTATGCGACGGCTCGAAATTTTGTGACTGAGGTCAGCAAATCAGACCACAATCTCACGCGTGAGTCTGAGTTTGAGTGAGGTCGTCATTCAGTCAGGTCGAAATTTTTAGGTCGAGACTTTCTGCAGTTGCCACGTCTTACTCCGACGAGTGCTGGCTTCCGAAGCGGAGTCGCAGCGCATCACCGCAGTGTTCATGCAATAACGCTTGGTGTTCGGTTTCCGCTGTTTGCACAACCAGATGCCACAGTTCCCTTTTAGATTCCGGTGCTGCGCCGTAATGTCCGTCCAGTCAGAGCCTACAGGAAGGCGCACCCCTCTGGTCTTCCCGGAAGGAATGTTACGTAATGTCACAGCACGCCACTCTCCGTCCCCCTTGCCCCGATGGCGTAGCACCCGGCTGCCTGCCGGTCGGCTCAACCTCCCGGGAGCGCGCAAAGCACGTAACTCACGTTGACCCGCTGTAGCTTTGTTTGATGCCACAAACAAATAAGTCGCACCGCGGATGGCCCCAAGCAAGACTGCTTCGCGTTCATGCTCGTTGCCGGCGCTGACGTCACGGCTCTTTCCTTGCAGTCGAATAAAGGGGATCCTGCTGTAATACATTAAAGGCTCACTTAACAGAAACTGAAGCAGTCGACACAGCCGAGAGAATGTGATTCAGGTGGTTCCTAACAAGGACACCTGGTGTTTTGATTAAAAAACCACGAAGCCAGAAAAACCTGTGTAACAACGTCGAAGCCTTTGATCGGTGACTTCCCCTTTCTGCTCTCACACCAATTCTGTATATTATCGTTCCGTAATGCAAGCAGATGCCAATATAATTACACTTTATTATCTTTCAGAATAACCTCTGTTTTGGTCTCCGGTTCCTTCTTCCTTCTCGGAAGTTCATCTATTGTTCCGAAACACCGTAGCACGAAGTGAACGTACCAGCATAGCGGTGTTGCAGCGGTGAAAAAATGCAAAACTACATATAATGAATGTATGGTGATGTGGTAGCTCATTTCTTTTCCGTTTTTTTAAATCCAGATGTGTGAATGGAACTGATTACATGCTCGCGCTGTGCTTCTGAGTCGCTGTTTCAAACCTTCGAGTATGACATTTAATGGGGCACAGTGTTGCTTCCTTCTCTTATTAGTGTGCGATTTTTGTTTGTATGCTTCTAATAATTCTCTTTTTTTTCTTTTCTCGTATGAGATCAGTTAGTTTCGCGGCCTGCCTTTCAGACGACCAGGCACTACACGTTATCTTTCCTTTAACTATTTTGCAGAGACCCATCGTTCACCTTAAACGGCTTCGCAGAATGCTCGCGCGATGATCGTGGGTAAAAAACGTCAAGGATTCTGGCGTACCATTGATTAGTTCAGTTTTGAAGGAAAACAAGAAATTGTCTTAAAGCAGCTTGTCTCAGACTGGTTGACGAATAGGTACCCAGAATTTTGTCGAGGCGTATGTGTACTTAGGCGGTTTTTCTTTTTCCCGAGGTTTTGGGAGGGGGGGGGTCTAGGAAAAAGATTTCGCTGTTTGCTGCGTGGAAAATTGACAGGAGAGCCATGGTGCTCCTGAGAGAGAGAGCGGTTCACGCTGCTCACTCTGGGCCATTTGTTTTGACTCGTGTGATCTTAATAGTTGGCACAGTGTTAGAAGACGTCTACTCCAGCCCTTTCTTTCAAAATGCCGCGGGTTCACCGCGTCATCGGAGAATTCCCAGGATTTTGAGACCATTACCATCCCCACTTGGAGAGAAGTGGCGGAAATGGGGGAGGGTCTTGACCTCCCAGGAAAATCAATATCGTCATATTTAATTATTAGCTGCAGGTATTCTAATTTTCCCGCACAATAATTGTCTTCAGTTGCTGGGTAATGAACAATATCTAAGCAATTTTCTGGCAACTTTTAATTTGGTAGCGGTATATCAGACTTCCCCGGGCTCATAAGGATACACGGTTAGCATCATCATCATCGCCATCATCTCGAGAGTTAAAGGCATGTGTCGTCGCGTGACCTTTGCAGTATGTCATACATGAGAACTGGCGCGTTTACTATCTGGACAATGCGAATGTCATTAATGTGGATCGGGTTGTGGGCACTCTTTGTAATTCGCCATGCGCGCATGCGTAGTAATGTGGGATCCATATGGATCTTGAAATGGGGGTAGAAGTGGGGTGAATGGGGGCCTGGTATGACGAGAAATTACATCGTTGTCATGTGAGTAGGTGTGATGTCAGATTAAAGGGTCGTCACCTGACTAGGTTTGATGGCACATTACATCGCTGTCACGTGAACTGGTATGACGTCAAACTCACATGATGTCATCAATAATTATAATAATTACTCTTAGCACTACATAAGTATATTAATTAGCATTAATTACTTAATTGACGTCACAATGTTCGTCGCGTGACTCGCCGGCTATTGACGTAGCATGGCGCCATTTCTTGCAGACACTTTTTTGAGGATGTGACGTTGAAAGTGAGCCATCTAACTCATTCGCATTATTAAAAAAAGCCGCTGGCTTCTACGCAGACACAAATACAATGTGCTTCTGTTGCTGTACTACAGTCACAGCTTGTTAAGTGTTTTCTAAGGCAAGATACAGAGGACTGAAAAGAGCATTCTGGCTATGCCGGATAGGGCTAGAAAATCGAAATATACTGATATGCGCCTGCATAATCGTCGCATTCGAAGGTACATCGACGACCAGTTTCTTTAAATTCGGTAACTATTCTCAAGCCTGAAAAAAAGTATCGTGAACACCTCCCCCCCTCCTCCCAATTTCTAGTAGATGGTGTAGAAGGGCTGTGTTTGTCAATTGCCAGTTCGTCCGCGAATAAGCGAGAGGCTTCCAATACGAAGAAGTATTAAGGAAGCAGGTTGCCAAGTATTGGCACATATAACGTACTCATCGAAGTAGCGGTGGTAACCGCGTATGGGACACCCCTGCCCGCAGGCTATATACTCTCTCAGAGTTCATCCCAGATTATAAGCTTCTCCTATATGCGTGCACATCAATAGTGTCTGTACACGTCTCATTAAATAATGCCGTCATCATTTTGGCTTTCCTGTATCAGAGGATTCTCAGAAATGTTTTTAACTGAAAAACTTCTTAATCGTTTTTGTTTTGTTTTTCATTTGTTTTTTGAGGTCGAGCAGCCGACCTCAAGCTCATAAGTTGAGGTTGAAGTGAGGTCGAGTGAGGTCAGCAGTGGTATCAGAAAAACTGAGGTGAGGGCGTCTAAGCAGACCTCAACCTCAACTGATGAGGTTGAGTGAGGTCACCAAATTCTTTTTGAGGTTGAGGAGAGGTCTAGATTTTTGAGGTGAAATGCCCACCTCTGGTGTTGGAAGCTTTTCTTTATGTTGCCTCTAAAAAAGTTTCGCCTCCATTGAGCGACAAAGAGAGCATCTTTGAAGAAGTTTTGAATCCAATAACCCTAACTAAGGTTGTGCTATTAGAGGAGCTGACTTCTTAGAGGATACGACGATCTCTTCTTCAAACACGTGTTCGTAGATTACAAAATCACCAGTGAGAATGTATTTGTGGTGCTGTACTGATTTGGTATGTAAAGTAAAACTCAGAACTTCGCCGAGCATCAGTCAGTTTGTGACCCGCTCCTTCAGTCAAGCTATATTGCTGAGCAGAAAATATTTTAACTTTTACATGCTTAGGCAGTTCACTGGGATTCACTGTATTCTTTTCTTTTTTTTGTGCTGAAAACAACAAAGGCTCCGGATGTGAATGTTTGCGTGACACTTGGATTACACCCCGCCTGTCGATTACATACTGCGTAACGTACCCAGAAATCCTGGACAGAAGAATTTTTGAGCGGGAAACTGTTGATGAGCGCAATTTTTTTCATATAATGTAAGATTTCACTGCAACGATCAATACAATCTCAGATGACCCGACAGCAGTTTTTTTTATTAGCGTTTTTGCTATCGTCAAAGGCGTTCCCCATTGGTTTTCTATGGCAGTCTTAACTGTTCAATTCGATCGATGGAAACGCTTGAAAAGATTTTCGGTACATATAAGAAAAATGGACCATTACCTTCAATATTTGTATAAGAGTGTCCCGCAATTTTCAAATTTTTAAATGTTTTGTCCGAGAATATCGGATACTTATTCACGGAACGGGTTCAAAGCTCCTGGTAGCGGCAGGGATACACAAGGAAGGAACGCAAAGCCCCACGTGAAAGACTAATTCGCCTGTAAACCAGTAGGCATTCTCTAATTCCTCTTCACCTTCAGTGGTGACTTAGTGGTTAAGCCTCTCCCCTGCTGTGCCCAAGGCCGCGGGATCGAATCCCCGATAGCGGGGGCTTTGGATAGCGGAAAGGTAAAAGAACGCCAGTGTGCTTTTTGTTTTTTACCTGACTACGATATCCAGGGATAAGGAAAGCTATTTCGTTAGCTTTCCAGCGGAAAAACATCCAGTGATTAATATTTTACTCGCGCATGCAATATTAATTACAAACTGCCGAAATGGTTGAAATGAAGCAGTGAAATAAAGCAGTGTAAAACACTATGACTTATGACGGCAACATCATGCGAATTGTGGAATCATTTTGTCTCTCGAAGATGCACAGTGCGCATCAAATAAAAATAAAAAATAAAATAGACAGTAGAACAGGCAGCCAAATTTGTCAGTAAAAAAATTTGGAACACGTGCCACTATGCTGACCGTTTTGTTAATTATTTACGCGATAGCGCTAAGGGCCCGGTTACGCAGAAAAGGCGTCGGCGTTGTGAGCAATAAATCACGGTCATGGCTCTGGCAGGTGGTGCCCAGAGAGCAACCTAGGAGGCAGGTGGGCCACCTTGGTCACGTGACCTTGCGGCGTCATCACAACCGGCCCATCGGATAGTGAGCAAACTGCCCACCGTGGCAGGTGGCAGTTAGATCAATGACTGGTCACTCGGGAAGAGCATCCTGGGTCGCACAAGGCCCACCGCTGGGAGCACCTGCCATCGCGAGGCCGTGCGCATCACTTAACCGCTACACCACTGAGCCAGGAGCGGTATGAGGACTCCCAGGGATCTATGAATTTAAAATAAAGAATGACCTTCTGCATACATGTTAATTAACCCATTACGCTATCACGTCATACCCTTAAGGCGGAGCTTAACAGTCTCCTCCGGTTTTTTTTTATGCGGTAACACTACTACGTGCATTTTCCGATTTAGGGGTACATATATATCCCTGAAACGTGCTTTGTGGCAGGCGGCCCACCAGCCTAACGGGTTTTGACTAAGCTGCGGGGTTTGTACGCTGGCAGGCCTTCACCTTGGTGAAGGCCTGCCAGCGAAGCCTGCCTGCCTTGGTGAAGGCGTTCAAGGTGAACGTTTTCAGGGTAAAGGCCTTACGGCAAAGGTCTTCAGGATGAACGTCTTCATGGTAAATGCCTTCCGGGTTAAAGGCGTTTAGTTCAATTGCCTTTAGCACGTAAGGACCTTAAGTGACTTCCGTAACTAGAGCTACTGCACGATATTCCAACTTATCCATGAAAAACCATTATATCGTTGTTTTTGCTGGGTTCGCTAGTTGGCATATTAGAGAGCGCCGAATATGCAAGCTGGAAAATGCTAAATTAATCTGAAACTAAGAAGTTAATGCGAAGATAAAGTGCATTTGGAGAAAAAGCTACGAACTGCCAATACACGCAATTGAGTCCAAACGCCTCAAACGCTTAAACCACTCGCTGTGGTTGAAACTAACCCGGAGCCTACCGCTACGGCGTCTCTCAAAGCCCAAGAGCAGGCTTGGGAAGTTAAAACCCTTATACATCATTATACCGTAACGTAACGTAACGCAACCTAAACGTATTGCTTAAGCTTGGCGCAGCTAGCGCAGCGCAACGCAACGCAACGGAACGTAACGTAAAGCAGCGTGAACGTACTGCGTCAGCTTGGCGCAGCGCAGCACAAAGCAACGTAACGTAACGCAGTAAACCAACTGCGCTTTCTTTCCACGGCAGTGCACCGTCCTAGCAGCCTGCGGAAAACTGAGGATTACTGTACATGTGATGACATGTGAATGGAGTATCATAATTGAATATATCTACAAAACAGACCCTAAAACACCACGTAAAATAGCACGGTCGCAGCTTTTTTGTTACATCAATTTCCAGCATTAACTAGAGAAGCGATCCGCCTGTAAAAACCCTCTGCAAGGGGCAGTGAGTACGAGCTGCAATGAAATCTAGTACTCAAGGAGGTATCGCCTTTTGTTATTTACGACTTCTTATAATTTAAACTTTGGTTGACACTATTGATGATGTTTTACGTTATCTCGTTAAGTGCGTTTTCTCTTCAAGTTACCAATGAAGTATATAAAAACAAATTTGTTGCGATAAACATTGTAGCTATATGCACATAACCAAAAGTAATGCATAGAATGCGATTATTTGCTGTTTATTATTTAATGTTACGTACCATATCAGCAGTAAAATTCCGCATAGAGTGTGGGTCATATCTAATCTACGTTTTTGGCCCAACGATATCTTGAGCATCTAAAGGAGGTGGCCATATTACCCTCATGCATAACCAACCATCAACACACCGCAGGTGCATCTTCGCGTAAATGTGAATTGTGAGTGAATTTTATGTCCATCCGTGCTACTGGGTATCCCATTTCTAGCAAGTGAAGCTCTCTGCTTGCTTTGTCGCCAGGCTTCTAGCTTAAACTTCTAATTAACGCAGTACGTAAGACAAACGGGCTGTAAAGACTCAGCGTACCTTTAAAGATATGCACTGATGATAAGTACATGTAATGTACAAAAGTCCGTAAGCATGCGTATATGTGTGCATTACTCTATGCATCTTCTAACAATATTATAGAATTCGTCTTCTGTCTTATTAACGTATGTTTGCTTTGAATTATCCACAGGAACATTTACGAAGTAAATGACTGTTACAAGGGCTATAAATGCCTTTAGGATTACTATAGCTGCAACTGCGGTGGCTCAGTGGTTATGGCATTCGGTTGCTGGCCCGAAGGAAGCGGGTTCGATCATGACAACAACGGTCCGATTTCGATGGAGGTTAAAATCTAGAGGCCCGTGTGCTGTGCGATATCAGTGCACGTTAAAGAACCCCAGGTGGTCGAAATTTCCGGAACCCTTCACTACGTTGTCTCTCACAGCTGAGTCGCTTTGGGACGTTAAACCCTAATAAACCATAAGCCTATTGGTATAGCTGGACCGCTTTAGGAAAGTGCTGGGATTACTCCGAAGTGCACTGCTAGTAGACTGCAGAACCGTGTTCGTGCTCGCGTGTGTCTGAGCGCATTTTGCTTCCATGTACAGTACTTGACGCCCCGTTCTGCTTACCTGAGTTTGAGCTCTAGCGTTGCATCTAGGGCGAAATCTTGACCTATACCGTATAAGTCAATACCATATTTAAAACGGATGTTCTGTAAAGACTCACCTGAACATCTTCGAAGAACAGCAGCGGCAGTAGCATCAGAGGAATCGTGACCATCAGAATTTGTCTCCAGTATCCGAGCGTTTGCAGCACTATCCTCTTTCCCGTACCCATGGCTGCACTACGAGTCTAGCGGAGAACTTCAGCGGAGACGCGCTAAGGTAGCAACGTGACTAGCTTCGTGAACCGCTTCGCAGGTAGAGAGGCGGATTCTTAATGCCAGACAGGCGGAGCGGGGCAACGTTTGAACGTTGGTGACGCCACTCCAAGACGGAAGCCTGAATGATCACCCTGAACGAATGGTGGGCAGCGCGCCAGCAGCCTCCGCTGCCTTTTCGCAGTGGTTGCCTCATGCGTTCGTTGGTTTTTTTTGAAGGTCACGTGTCTCGTGTCGCCCCGGTACGCGACGGTTGACGGCACACGTGGACGTCGTCGGTACATCAACTCAGCATATGAGAGACACGATTTAGAAAAGTGAAAAAAAGAAATGAACCCGGTGATGTTCGAATGACAATGGCGTTTAGCCAAGAGAAACCGCGTCATGAAAATACAATTGCAAAAACCTCGTATAAGAAGTTCTGTGGAAAACCGCGGGGCCTTGGAGATTAACCAAAACACGCGTCATGTACGAGCGATCCTGCCATTGCAGCCAAAATGAGTGCATATTTCCCCAATAGTACTGGAGCTTCATGAAATAGACTGCGCAAAGAAGGCGTTGTGGCCATCACTGGATCAAAGATAATATAGACGCACCCACTTATAACGGCCGCAGTTATAACGAACTCTCGCTTATTACGAACGACAGCGAGCGCTGCAATGAAAATGTGATTTAGGGCAAACATTTTGCGTCCCAGTTCAAGCGAGCAATTTGTGGCCGCACCGCTTGGTTAAAGAAAACGAGGAGGCATCGTAAACTCTGCCTTAAATTTGAAAAACGCGCTGCACGTCCCGAAAAACATATGGACAGCGCCTAATTCAATATTACGGGGCGAAAGTAATGAAGGAAAGTATAGCACTTGAAATCAATATGGCTAGCAACTTCCTCATCTACATTAAGCGTTTCTAGTTTTTGAAGATTCAGGGGTGCGCTTTCCGATGTTTTTTTTTTCTCAGCTCCCGAGTGATGGTCGCAATTACTTTGTTGACTGATTATGTATAACCAAGCGTGACGTTTATTTTGTTGCTGAAATAACGAATGTGTGCAATGGTCGTGTAATAGCTTCCGCTATTGACACAGGTGATTTGGGCAAATGTTTTAATATTCAAGTTGAAAAATAGATAAAGAAAGACCCCCTCCCCTATTCCATCCTCCTTCGTTCTGAAATGACTTGACGACCCCAAAAAAGTGCTAAAAAAGGCGGCAGTGAAATTTAGGTAACCGCAAGCCAAAGAAGCGCCGACAGGCTACAAGGTCAGCCAGTGCGTGTGCGTGTGCCGGCTGGACAAAGCTTCTCGAGTGGAACAAAAACCTTGACCGGCGCGTGAATCGCAGCGTTACAAGCGAAGCTACAGTACACGATATAGGTGGTCAAGCATGCAACGGCAGCGATCCGAGAAGTTTGAATACGGGCGTCTTGCTCACTCAGCCGTTCACGTGGCGTGTGTCACCTGCGAAATCGGCTTTACACCTTTGGCGTGGCTGCCGCGTGCAGGAAGCAAGCTCATCGCACGTTCGCTACGCTAGCTTCATCGCGGCATCTTTGCGAGAATCGTAAGCCATGAAGCCGAACTACAGCCAGTTGCCGCTAAGCTTCGGTAGGGATTAGTGAATCGCGTGCATAAGGCAGTTCGTTCCCAGCAACGGCCTCGACGAGAACCATACGACCACGCTGGACAGTACGGATAGTGCAGTGGTAAAATATGCTCTCAATCAACAGAAGCGCATAACAAAGTTTTATTAAAAAGAAAAAATGCTAAGTTTGTCGGACTTCATATTTCTGGTATTAATAAAAAAAAAACCACGTAATAAGAACTTCCGATACAACGAATGCAATCCACGCAATCGTCAGGTCTCTTATAAGTGTGCTCGACTGTGTCTTATTCTATCCACAGTCTTGTGCAAATTATTACCACCTTGTGTTGGGCATAGCGGCCCTCAGTCATATAACTCATGTCAATCTTTTACAAAATGAAGCAGCGAACACTACTACATACATAGACTACTAGGCACACATTACACCGTTAGGCGCATGCCATAGCAGGATGCAAGTTCATAATTTGTTCAAATCTAAGATCCTACTGAAGCTTATTCACAATTCCATTACACTCTGTCATAACAGAAGGCAAAATCCGTTTTGTGTGGAACAGCGCCAACTGACCAGCTCTGCGCGCGTCCATGTGTTGTTCCTAGCTCATTTTCTGGTTTTCGTTCGTTTGCGCTGTTCCACTAAAAATAAAATGCTAACAATCAACTCAATTGTCCTTCCTGCTACTAGAAGTCATACTGCTTAAACACGTGGATGTGTTGTAGAGTCGCGACTGAAAACTTCGAAAGATAGGTTGGTTTATGGGGGTTTAACGTCCCAAAGCGACTCAGGCTATGAGGGACGCCGTAGTGAAGGGCTCCGGAAATTTCGACCACCTGGGGTTTTTTAACGTGCACTGACATCGCACAGTACACGGGCCTCTAGAATTTCGCCTCCATCGAAATTGGACCACCGCGGCCGGGATCGAACCCGAGTCTTTCGGGCCAGCAGCCGAGCGCCGTAACCACTCAGCCACCGCGGCGGCCTACTTCGAAAGATATCTCGCACTCAAACGAATAATGAAAAACATCGCTGAATTTCTTTGCTTTCCACTATCTTGAATCGAACCTATGCCTTATTGAAAAATCAGAATTAATGGGTTGAAAAAAATGTCAGTTCATGAGCAACGAGAAGCGATGTTGAAATCAAAAATCCGTAATAGGTAGGGAATGCCTGCATTACTAAATATATTTTCGCAGATAAGAAGACAGAGGAACGAGTTTTTTTTTTCAAATAAACCACATTATTATTCTGCGTTTTGCTGATGCTATCGTTTTCTCTTGCTCGCTCCTGCATTTTCTTGCTCATTATAGGCTTCATAATTACCACGGATGCAACGGCGTCACTACTTGAATTTTCAATTCTAATGAGCAGGTTTCCGCGATATCCTGAATCCTAGTGTAATTTCTGGCCATCACGTAATCTTCAGAGGCCCTATTAGCAAAGCAGCTTTTAGCCGCTTGTTCCTTTATTGGTACAAGGATAAAAAGGAAAGATGAAGTTATGTATGACTACATGGCGTCCGCAGGCTACAAAGTTTG